>NC_044388.1:81910177-83160177 GCF_006542625.1 Nomascus leucogenys
GACTGCCAGCATACTGTCACCTCTCACTGCCAGGTTATTTTACTATTCTTGTGGAAAAGGAGGGAATTTATATTTATTGGGTGATTGTGGTGTGCCAAGAGCTGTACTAGATACTTTACATATGTGATCTCGCCCATAGCACAAACTTTTGAGGTGTGTATTATAATCCCCTTGGAAAATGAGGAAACAGGCTCAGAGAAGTTGCCACTTGCTCAGGAACTTTAAGTAGTGGAGGTGAAATTCTAGCTACCCCTGACTTTGAAGCCTCATTCTCCCTCATGAGGTTCTTTCTTAAAAAAAAAAAAAGAAAAAAAGAAAAAATTATGGTTTATCCCGTTGGTCTCTTTAGCCCTGCCTGGTGCCCTTCCAGAGCTGTTGGATCATCTAGCTGGGAAGGAAATGTTTAGGTAACAGAAAGTGGTGAGTCCCCTCACTAGAGTTTTGGAGGGATGGCTGATTGATCAGAGTTTACAGTGTTGTAGAAGAGATTTGTGCATCTGATAAGGCAGTGTGTGCCAGTAGTGGTTTAGGTATTACTGATGGGAAATTAAAAAAATAAAACCCTTTAATTGTTGTGCATTTTCATGCATATTGGAAAAAAATTGACCAGTAGATCAGCTTGTGATTTCACAGATATTACTGTTTAAACCCAGCTAAATAAAAATAAATAGACCGGGCGTGGTGGCTCATACCTGTAATCCTAGCACTTTGGGAGGCTGAGGCAGGTGGATCACCTGACGTCAGGAGTTCGAGACCAGCCTGACCAACATGGTGAAACCCAGTCTTTACTAAAAAATACAAACATTAGCTGGGTGTCATGGCACATGCCTGTAATCCCAGCTACACAGGAGGCTGAGGCAGGAGAATCACTTGAACTTGGGAGGTAGAGGTTGCAGTGAGTCAAGATCGCGCCATTGCACTCCAGCCTGGGCAACAAGAGTGAAACTCTGTCTCAAAACAGACAAACAAACAAGCTATTTTGCAGAAATGCATGAAGTAAATAGTGGTCCACAGATACTCTAAAAATTGTGATGGTAGCGTGTGACTGGCTGATGTTTGGGAATCACCAGGTGGACCTGCTGAATTTAAGGGTCCAGGGGCTTAGTCCAGGCTTGGAGGAACAAGTGCCTATGCACAGACAGGCAGGCACAGGTGGCAGCAGGGGCAGGGAGCCTGGGGATCCAGGCATAACACCACCGGGCAGCTGAGGGAGAACCTAGATTGCAGGCAGCAGAGCTGCTGGGACCAGAGGCCTCTAGAGACTCCACATCTGTGAGAGCCTGTCCTGGTTCCTTCTCAGGAGAAGCAGACATGTAGTGGTGGATGGCATTTAAACAGAGACCCTGGTCTGATCTGAATAACTTGTCGGCTGTGGAAGACGACTTCATTCTTTCTCTGTTTTTGCCTCTCGGTTAAGAGCTCAGGCTCTGAGTTAATGGGCCCAGTCACTGTTGTGTAACTTTAGTCAAGTTACTTACCTCCTCTCAGCTTCACTTTCCTCATCTATAAAATGAGAAGGAGGAGACACTAAGAATATCTCTATGTCCGCAGGTACCATGGCCAGAGCCAACACTATGAATAATCCTCTGTGCTCCCTGGAGAGTCAGACAGGTGACAAGAAGGGACCTGCAGGCCAATTTGCTTGTGGGGTTGCAGGGGGAGTCATCAGCCGGGACTGGCCTTGGTCCTCTAACAGCTGAGGCATGGCCCAGGGCAATGGAGATCCCATCCATCCCTGAGTTATATACTTCTTCATAGGGTTGTTGTGGAGATACTGTAACTAAACTATAACTAAAGCAGTGACTGGCTCAATAACTGTTAGTTGTTCTTGTTATTAGCAACCGATAATACTTGTGGGCTTAAGCTCTTCTACTACCCAGTGACCTGGGCTTAGTATAGCCAGATATGATACTTTAATCAATATACTATAACATTATTTAAGTCTAATCCTAAGTTAATTTGAGTCCAAGTCCTTGCTTATAATTCTCAAATATTGAGGGAAATTATTACGATTATAGTAAGGACAAAGCTCGCTATTCTCCTAATCCTCTCATCTTCTCTGGGCCACCTCATGACTCAGGGATGGATGGGGCCTCGATTGCCCTGGGCCATGCCTCAGCGGTTAGAAGACAAAGGCCAGTCCTGGCCGATGACTCCCCCTGCACCCCGACATGCAAACTGGCCTGCAGGTCTCTTCTTGTCGCCTGAGTCTCCAGGGAGATAGAGGGTTATTCATAGTGTTGGCTCTGGCCATGATGCCTGCGGACATAGAGATATTTTTAGAATCTGTTCCCTAGGGTCTGGCTGAAAAGGTCATGCCTATCTTTTTATGCCTGGTGTCAACTTCTGAATAAGTAGGAGGAAGAACTCATTTCTGTTAATAGGACACAAGTAATGTTAGGGTTGGGTCCTATTAACAGAATGTCCCCCCACCCCACCCCGCACCCCAAAGCAGTTTAAAGGAGTTCTTATAAAGGAGAGGAGAATGAGGGACTGGGTCAAAGGCTGCCTTGGAGAAGGTTGGTTAGATGAGTTCAGGTAGCATCAGGGGGGCTGGACTAGGACCAATGGATGGTTTTGGATTTCATGTTTTCTACTCATCAGAACTGGGAAAAATGGAATGTTATATTACCAAACAATGAGCACCTCACCTTTGAATGTATTCAGGTGAAGACTGGAAGGCCTTTTCCGGGACGTTGGTGCCTGGGCATCCTGTGGGTGCAGAAGACTGAATGAGATGGGCTCACTGGCCCTCCCATGGCTGGGATCCAGTGATTCTGGAGGGGGTGAGGGTAGGAGCTGCATTTCGTGTTTGGGCACTGAATGAGGTGGATACCAAAAAAATTAACTGGAGTAGCCCTGAAAATAAACCTATCTATCTATCTATGGCCACATTTTCCTGGGGCTGATTTTATGTTTCAATATGTCTTTCTTTTCTTTTCTTTTCTTTTTTCTTTTGAGACAGAGTTTTGCTCTTGTTGCCCAGGCTGGAGTGCAATGGTGTGATCCAGGCTCACTGCAACCTCTGCCTCCCAGGTTCAAGCGATTCTCCTGCCTCAGCCTCCCAAGTAGCTGAGATTACAGGCATGTGCCACCACGCCCAGCTAATTTTGTATTTTTAGTGGAGACAGAGTTTCTCCATGTTGGTCAGGCTGGCCTTGAACTCCTGACCTCAGGTGATCCGCCTGCCTTGGCCTCCCAAAGTGCTGGGATTACAGGCGTGAGCCACCATGCACCAGCCAGTCTTTCTTAATAGTCATAGGGAATTTCATTTGTCTGATATAACGTTTAAATTGAATAGGGTGGAAATACCTGTTTTCTTTTCCCTCCTCCCATAAATTTCAGTAATAATCATCCTTAGATTTGTCTTGTTGGATCTTAACCTGTCAGATTGCTTTTTGCACATGAAACTACTGAGGTGGGATGGTTCAGTGACTTGCCTAAATCGTACAGGGTATGAGTGGCAGAGCCCACACATAAACTTTGGCTCCTTGTCTATTGCTCTTTCTAGTAAATTGGACTGCTTCCTGCTGCGGGGCACTGAGAAAGCCCGTGACACCCAGGGTGCTGAGATGAGCAGGAAGTCACACGAGTCTGGAAGTCCACCTTTTTTAGGTGTAAGTCCTTTCTTCCTGGTAAAGTGCTTGTACATATAGGTACTCAGCAAATGTTTATTGACTTCAACAGAGTAATACTGTCAGTGCCTGGTACCTAGTTAGCAGTCCACAAATAGTTACTAAATGAAAGCAGCAGAGCTTTCAAGAGCTTCAATGGAGCTGCCCACCAAAGCTCTGGATGCCTGAAAAGGCCAATGCCTTTTTCTCTACTCCTGGATTGGTAGGTAGGCTCAACCCTCGCATGGTGGTAAGGCCTCCTACGTTCTCTCATGGCTCCTGACTTAACCTCCATTCTGGGCTGCAACTAAGATGAATCCTGAGGGCACTTCCTACAAACAAGGGCACTGAGCCCAGCAGAGCCTGCTGGGCATCCAGGTTGACTCATTAGTAGACAGCAAGCAGCTTTTCCTCCTGCCGTGGCCCTGCAGCATGCCTGACATGGGAGCCATCCAGTCTCCTCCTGTGATGAACTGGCTGCAGTATTCAGCAGAGCTCTCAGTCAGGAAGTGGCTGGACTCCAAACCCAGCTTCTTGGAAGCTCCTAATTGGGCTCTACCTGTCAAGAGGTAATAGAGAGAGACTTATTGATATTTTTGAAGTGCAACTTTGTGCTTTTTGATAACTAATAAATAGCATATTGGAACTTTCTTATTTTGCAGCCCAGTCTACAGAAGACATGTGAAAGATATTTATAGCTTTCATAACTGTGATCCTACTCCTTTAATTGCCAAGTAGTCCTCCCCTCCACCCCCTTTTTTTTTTCTGTGACTCATCCAGGACTTAGAGTCATTGCAACTGGCTATGAGAGGGACTTTAATCATCTTGAAGATTCCCGGATAGCTTGGGAGACAATAATATCATGTAAAAGATTAGCTGCTTTCTTCCCTTTTGGTTTGGGGACTTGGTTAAAGAAATGTTAGTAGATGGACAATATTTAGATTTTATATTCTGTGCCAGTAGTGCTAAGAAAAGATTACTGGCTTCAAGGGTGAGCAGTTCTAGGAGGGCGAGAAACCACAGCTAGGAGCTCCACCAGCCCTTGAAGATGCAGAGACGTTTATCCAGTCCAGAGGGATAGGGAGATAACACACTGAGTGTGGAATAGTGGTTAAGAGCCCTGGTTTCACAGTTAGGCTAATTCAGTTCAAATTGTACCTCTATTACTCATTAAGGGGTGACATTAGGGAAATCACATGATGTTTGAGCCTCAATTTCTGCATTTGTTTTATTGGATGATGGTATGTATGTAATTGGGTTATAGCACATTCTAAGAGGGTGTGGGTAGGGATAGGGATGGTGGTATGTACCTCATGGTGTTATAGCACATTCTAAGAGGACAAATAGTAGTAACATTATTTTATATTCTTACTGAGCATGCAAGCTTAAGCAAGTTACTTAACTTCTCTGGGCCTCAGTCTCCTCATTTGAAAGGCATTAGAGGCCGGGCGTGGTGGCTCACGCCTGTAATCCCAGCACTTTGGGAGGCCGAGGCGGGTGGATCACGAGGTCAGGAAATCGAGACCACGGTGAAACCCCGTCTCTACTAAAAATACAAAAAATTAGCTGGGCGCGGTGGCGGGCGCCTGTAGTCCCACCTACTCGGGAGGCTGAGGCAGGAGAATGGCGTGAACCCGGGAGGCGGAGCTTGCAGTGAGCTGAGATCGCGCCACTGCACTCCAGCCTGGGTGACAGCGAGACTACGTCTCGAAAAAAAAAAAGGCATTAGAGTTGACGATGATTCTTTGTGTAAAATGGAGTCCAGTCAGGAGACAAGTCATGCCAGTTATTTTAAAAGAGAAGTTGATACAATGTATTATTAACCAGGAATTAAAGAACTGGAAAGGCAATCAGGGAGCACAAAGGAACCACAGAGGAAACAGCTGCAGGGGCTGGGAACAGAGTGAAGAAGTTGTGACTATTAAAACTCAGAAACTTGGAGAAGCGGATGCACCTCTTAGCTCAGGTGAGTCCTGATGCCTCTGGGGAGGGGGAAGGAGAGTGATACAACATGGCTGGTGCTGAGAAAACTGCAAACAGAATCACTGTGCTGTGGCAACAGACTGCTATAGGAGTTCTAAAGAAGAAACCTTTCTGAGGCTGTGCTGACCTAAATGGGAAGCAGGCAGGAAGTAGCCGATGGCGTCTCCCTCCTTTAAGTGTCCCTTTAGCTCTCCCCACCCCTAGAAAACACCTCAAGAGAGCAGCTGGCAAAGGAGAAATGGGCTGTGCAGGGTCCCATCCCCAGTATCACAAGGCAGAGTGTACAAGGGTGGGCTTGGAGAACATACTGTAATAACTGAGAATCTCAAAGTTTCCTTTTAGGTCAGGGTGTGTGAGTCAGATTCTGAATCCCAAGCAGACAACTCTGTATGTGGGCTCTTGGGACAGCCAGCATGTATGGTGGAATGAGTTTGAGCACTGGAGTCAAGCAGATCTGGGTTGTAATCTTATCTCTGACTCTTATCAGCTATGGGATGTTGGACAAGCTACTTTGAATTTCTCTGAACCTCATTTCCTCCTCTGTAAAATGATGGTACAGTACCAATACCCATCTCACAGGGTTATTGTGATAATTAAACAAGAAGACACATGAAAAGTGCCAGGTGGGGGTGTCTGGCACATGCACGGTAGCCGTTATTATTATGAGGGGTTCTTGTTCAGTGATATCTGCTGATCGGCTTGTTCCCTTTGTTGGCTGCACACACGGATGTGGGCTGTTTTGTTTCTTCCACTCAGATGTGGCTCGGTGGACTGTGGAGGGGAGCCTGGGCAGCAGGTTGGCAGTGGCCAAGGATTCCCATGCCAGCAGGGGCACCGGGGGCAGCATCTGCATGGCTGCTTTTGGCTTCTAGGAAGCGTCATGTCACCCAAAGTAATCTCGTAGGCTGGTTCCTGAGGAGTGTGTTCAGTGCAGGGCAGGGGGGATGTTCCCACGTCTGTGCCAAGCTTGAGCTGCAGTGAGTGGGCTCTTGGATGCCCTTCAAGCCAGAGGCAAGAATATGATTTCCTAGGCAGAAATTCTGTAAACTAAGAGAATCATCTAGAATCTTTTTTCTCCACTCAGCAGAGCTTCTATCCTTTTACTTTTTTTGGGTGAGTTCTTAAGCTAGAAATGATATGGACATACAGACCATTCATATTCTTGGAGGCATTAATAACTGGCTTTTTATTAGATGCCTACTTTGTGCCAACTATTGTACAAGGTCCTTTCTATGCATTGTCTCTTATTCTTGAATCCTACAAGGTAAGTTTTAGTTTCCTAACATTCTATTCAAGGAAACTGAGGCACAGAGCTGGGAAATAAACTTGCCCAGTGTTTTCAAGTAGTATTAAGTGGAGTCAGGATTAGAACCCAAGTCTGTTGAATTCTAGGCCTTTCTTTTACTCTTAAGCCAGGCTTTTCCCAGTGCTAGTTAAAAGTAGTGCAAATGTAACTTAGACAATATCTGTGCAAATTGTAACTTAGACAATGCCTGCATTTGTGGGTCATGCAGTGGTCGATTACCTAGCAGTGCGCCCAACATACTTCCTTCCAACTCCCCACTGAAAGAACAATTAAAGTGGTTTAAATGGTCTCTATTTAGCCTTCCCCCATCTTTACCCAGTGTCTCAAGAAAATGCCTAAAACACAAAGAAAAAGACGAATACTCATAACTCAAATGGACAGTTTTGGGTGTGATTTAAATCTGCTATGGAGAATATTTTATTTAGCCAATATTCCAACAATTACTGGGGAGGAAATCCATGTAACTAAAAATGTGTTCTTAACCCAAGACAAGAAAGTCAGCTTTTTATGGTAAAACCATTCACCTAAAAGGTACATCTCTGACAATTTTTTCCCTTTAAATGTCTAAGTAATTTTGTGATTGCTATAAGCATCATAGGTGATTGGATTAAGCAGTGCTGTTTCTCAGAAGCTCCTGCACACAGCATAGCCACCCATCCCCTTCTAACAGATTCACCATAGGCTTAGCTAGAACAGGTTTTGCTAACAAATTCTGCTTGACGTGAGAAAAGCTTCTGAAAATACAGATTTCCAAAAGTTGTAGGAAGAGTGAAGTTGGGTTGAAAAAAACAATTTGCAGACTCTACTTGCTTCACCTTGCATAAAATAACAG
Organism: Nomascus leucogenys; assembly: GCF_006542625.1. Lineage (NCBI taxonomy): Eukaryota > Metazoa > Chordata > Mammalia > Primates > Hylobatidae > Nomascus > Nomascus leucogenys. Next base: position 81,917,913 of record NC_044388.1, read on the forward strand.
TATTATTTGCTCGAGAGAAGGTGGGAGTGTATGATTGGGAAAAAAAGACTTGACAAATAGATTTGGAATAGAATAGATAAGTTTGAAACGGACAAATGGATACGTGTATAATAAATGCATGGCAAAGCTCAAATACCTGAAAAGAGGAAAGATTATTCAATAAATTGTGCTGCAACAATAGATTAGTATGGAGGGCTGGGTGTGGTGGCTCACGCCTGTAATCCTACCACTTTGTGAGGCCGAGGCAGGAGGATCATTTGAGCTCAGGAGTTTGAGACCAGCCTGGGCAACATAGTAGACCCCATCTCTAAAAAACCAAAAAAAAAAAAAGCCAAAAAATAAAAAATAGATCAATATGGGAAAAATCAAATTATAGCCTCACCTTACCTTATTTCTCAAATTAATTTTAGGTTGCTTAAATAATTCATTGTAAAAGACGAAAGGAAAAAATTTTAAGAAAGGAGTTTACGAACTGAAAAGCAATGAATAAACTTGAAAGGAAAATATTGATAGATTTATCTGCATTAAAAGATGAAGATATATAACTTATTTGATTCTTCTCGGAAGACCAAGTGAGATTAATTTGTATTGAAATGCTTTATACACTGCAAAGTGGAATAACTTAAAAGTATTTGGAGCCATTGATAGGAGGATGTAATTTTTTCATTTGGTGGTCACAATCCAATCTTTTTCTCCCAAAATTCACTTAAGCATGCTAGAATTTAGTTCATTACAGCTGTTTTCTAAAATTTTTTATTAAAAAAGTTTTTTTAAAATGGGGACTCCCTATGTTGCCCAGGCTGGTCTTGAACTCCTGAGCTCAAGTGATCCTCCCACCTTGGCCTCCCAAGGTGGGGTTACTGGCGTGAGCCACTGCACCCAACCTTAGAGCTGTTTTGTTTTAACAAAAGCATAAATAATAATTTATTCCCTACCATAATTTCACAGCAAAGGTATTCATTACTATTTTGAGAATGAAAGTAGCACCTAGATAATGTATATGAATTCATTCTCTCAAATAGTTCCTACCTGAAGAACACAGGACTGCACTGGTGTAGATTCGTAGGACTTGGAATTGCAGTAACACTGCCTGCTCTCTGGATTGTTGGAGAGGTTTCAGTAATAGAGGGGGTTCTGCAGAATGGGGACAGGGCAGACCTGCAGAACCAGGGAAAGGGACTGGGCTGAGCTGTGTTTTCTTAGAGAAAACAGCTTGGCCTTTGGAATAGGTAGATGCGGGTTGAATCTTGACCCCTCACTCACTAATGAATATCTCTGCACCAGTTATTGATTTCTTCGTTCTATTCAGAGAAGGTAACAATAGTGCCTACCCTGGGTGGGTTCTCACAAGGATTAAATCATCATCACCCAAGATAGGAGAAAGCGTGTTAAGTGTGGAGTCAGTGTCCTGTGGAGTTCTCTTCTCCTTCCTTACCTTCCTTTCTTTGTCTTCTTGCAGCCCATTTGGCCCCAGCTCTCTATCCAATTTATTCTACAATCTTACACTGAAAGCTGGCCCTGCGCTTGGCAATGGTGTGGGGAATATGAGCAAGAAAAAGACATAAGGCCAGGCACAGAGGCTCACATCTGTAATGCCAGCACTTTGGGAGGCTGAGGGGGGAGGATGGCCCAGGAGTGTGAGGCCAGCCTAGGCAACATAGTGAGGCCACAGATCTAAAAAACAAAGAAAAAGACATAGCGCAGGTCTTCAGGTTGTTCACAGTACAGTACAGACACGTGCACTTGAGCAGATAAGTCCAAAGCAAGGTGATTAGAAAGGATTACTGCAATATTTTGGGGAGCTGCAAGAAGGCAGCTCCTAGAAAGGCTGAGAAAACAATCGAGGAAATGTTATCCTCAAAACTTTGTAGGAATCAATGGCTCCAAATACTATGCAGGAATCCCCACCCCTGTCTCCTCATTTCTGACTCCTCTTAAAGGCCTGAAGCTAATGGGACCACACAGGGAAGGTCTCATGCTCTCTAGCAAATTCCTGTGCCCATCAAACCAGCTTGTCCTGGGAAGACGCCGCTTTAACTTTACCCATGGGTGAGAGGGGGAATGTAGTTCTGATCTCACACAAATAAGAGTGTACATAGCTTATCTTATTACAGTTATGAGGACTGTGGCCATAAACAGGATCAAGAAGAAGACATTTACTTTCTCCAAAGTGATCCATAGGGAAGTGCAGCAAGTAAAGTAAACAGAATACACGGGGCTGGTGGCCTTGAGGAACCACCCCTGTGGGAAGCCTGAGCCTGAGATTATTTGCTGCTCACAGGTGGCTCTTTCATCCTATGGAATGGATTACGAGCCTCAGTCTTGGGGAGTGAATTATTGTTTGTGAACCTCTGCTTCGTGGGTCATTGTTTCTCTGTTGCTGTGGTTTGTGGGGCTATGGTTTTGCAGTGCGATAGTTTTTCTGTAGAGGTGCCTCTTCTATTGTTAGACTGCTCTAAGTTAGCAAGTTTTCCTTATCATGAACGCTAGTAGGTCTTCCTGTAACTTCTCCCCACTGGTCTTTATGCTGAGTCTGATCTATCCTTGGCTGCCATGTTACCCACTGGATGCTTTCTATATATCAGTTGTATTCCTTACTTCTCGCTACCCACCTAATTAGACTGGTAAGCATTATTACTCCCATTCTGCAGATAAAGAAATTGATTCAGAGAGGTTCAGCAACTTGCTTGAGGTCACAGAGCTGATAGGTAGCCCAGTCATAATTTGAGTACCTCTCTGCTTGACCCAAAAGCCTGTACTCTTACCACTGCACTGTGCTATTTTTAAAAACTTTGTTTATTTTTCTAAGTTAGAGACGAGCTGTCACTGTATTGCCCAGGCTGGTCTCGAGCTCCTGGCCTCAAGCAGTCCTCCTGCCCCGACCTCCCAAAGTGCTGGGATTCAGATATGAACTATTGTTCTTGGCCTGAACATTTTTTTGTGTGTGGTAAAATATACATGACATAACATTTACCATTTTAGCCATTTTTAAGTCTACAGTTCAGTGCTGTTAAGCACATTCACATGATTGTACAGCCATCAGCTGTCTATTTTTTAAGCACTTAAAGTCAGCAGGGGCATTCAAGTCTTTTGGTAGTGGGCCACGAGATCATTAATTAAGATTGTTAACCTATGTGTGTGGGCCAATGCATTTTTATTCAGTAACAATGGCTTGGTGAACAATTATTTGGATGAAACTCAAATGCATAACCAAATTTAGGAGTTTTTGAAATATTTATTGTCTTCTGTCAGAACATTATAGTCTCTTAACTTCAGGAAATTAAACAAGAACATCTTACTGTTATGTGGTTAATTACATTCAGTTTTAATTACAATTGCTAAGTGATCCCAGCCTACCAGCTTGACATCTGGGTGCAGCAGGCCCACCAGGATGGTGGCAGGCAGGTAAATGCACTGGAGAGCTCCTGTGGGTTACCTTATTAGATAAGTTAGTGGTCGCTAAGAACCTGGGAAGCTCACTTTGGGGGCAACAGGTATTACCAAGAAGGGTGGGTATCTGGATTCCCTGAAAGTTTTCTCTTCAGTTTCAACATCCTTGTTTTTCTCCATGAAACATAGATTCCAAAGCCCTTTTTCAAGTGCACTGCTCTCTAGCCATTGACTAACAATTCTCTCCAAGCATGCATCTGGAATCAAACCCAACACTCCTGCCGCAATTCTGCCAGTACAGAGCAGATCGTGCCTCCCTAGCCTTGGACAACATGCCTCCACCCATGCTGCCATCTCTGGCAATGCCCTCGTGTTGCTGGCTCATATTTAGCTTGTATTTGGTCCAAACTCCAAATCTTCGTATATATTATTGCAACACCAACCTTCCATACTGATGTCCTTGTGAATTGGCCTTTTGGACTCAAGAGTAAGACTCTAAATCTTTCAAGGATGGGCAATGTGTGCATTGCTTATGCCCACGGACCTTTCTAATATTAGTACCTTTCCTCTGAGTACAGATCTGGCCTCAGAATCCTTCCCAACACAGTGCTTCAGTCATCTCCAATCATCTCTCAGAGTTGGTACACAAGTACAAACCTAATAGTTTTCCTTGCTTTTCATTTACTTGTATTATATCTTATTTTATATTTAACACATCATGGCAAAGGATAAATAGAGGTTCTTTTTAAGAACAAGAAGATTAGTGATGGCCAAAGGATTAGAGCTTGATAGAATTAATATCACAAATGTTTAGAGAACTTGAAAGTTGATTGCAGCAAAAGAACAATGGCTTTTATTAGAAAAAATAATTATTTTCTTACAGTCTAAGGCCTTATTTTGTGCACAGATTATGCCAAAAACTTACCTATTAGAGGAAATCACAATTGCACTTCCCCACTGAGATTCAGCCTCTTTCTGCTCCCACCACTCTTCCCTATTGCATCAGGCTGGCTTTAGATTCAGGAGAGGGAAGAGAGAAGGGGAGTAGGCCTATTTCCTCCTCTCTTATTCCAAAAAACTCATATGGCAATATATTAATATCAGTTTTCAGTTCCTTCTTCTCTAGAAATGGGTAGGGAATGGAAGAGGGAGATGTTGGGTTGACGGCAGTTTATCTTGGTTAAGAGAGAATGGGTTGGGTTGAAGTTTGGGGTTTTGCAAAGATACAGCAACTAATCTTCCAGCTAGCAAAGGAGCCTGCAGTATCCTGCAGCTACATACTATGTCTTCACATTTGCAAAAGCCTCTGTGATTCACCAGTTTCAGCAAACTAAAGCATCTTTGCTTGATGAGTATATAAAACACATATTATAGATGATAAAACTGGACACAGATAATTGTTCTCTTAATATGCCCTACGTCAGGTATTTCAGACATCTCATCCTGCAGTTGGGAGGGGTTTCCTCATGTGCCCTTGACTTGGTGCCATTCTAATGCTGATAGGGAATATTTTCAGAGCCTGGTTTCCAAGAGCTCTCAGTTGTTAAATGTTCAGGTTGCTATTCATCTCTTCTTCCCTTTCTGCTTCTGACCAATGGGAAGAACACATAAGGAATAATAGCAAGAGAAGAAAGTAACACTTGTCCTGAGTATCAAGTCCCTGATATTCAAAGCAAACTCTGCTAAAAGCTGGATTGGAGAGACAGATGCTGAAGTGCGTGCTTCCACCACTGAGCCCACATCCGAGTCATTAGACTCACATGCTCAGCCAGACAAGCGAGTGGGCACATGAGCAGCTTGGCCTGCAGAGGAGACATAAAGTCACTTATCTGACCACCTACACACCAGGACTACGGGCCTACCTCACCCACCCCAGTTGTAGGTAGAACAAGAACGGCAGCTCTTCCCACAGAGGAGGAACTGCCCAGTGGTGCTTACCATGTGGGAACAGTCATGGAAGAGATGGTCTTTACCACAGTGATGCCGCCCTCCAGTAATGGTGACATAGTGAGTGTGAACTCCCACTCATCGATGATCCCTTTCCTTGGTGGGAAGTGAGTAAGGGATAGGAGAGACCAGAGAATTCCACTCCGAAGAGTGGGGAAAAGGCCCTTCATCTACCAGTTGGGACTTGCTACAAGCATAAACATTCCTCCCCTCCCTGGCGTCAGTTCTGATAAGTACTGCTATTGTGCTATTCCTTGGAGAATGTCTTGGGATGTAATTTGAGATGTGATGATTGGGGAAGCAAACTTAAGCTGAAAAGACAGTGGATATTTTCCCTCCCCTACTGCCTGTGTACTTGCACAAAGGATGGTGGAATTTTGATTGGAGAAAAATGTTATGACTGGAAAGCTCCTCATGGATAATCTGCAAATCAATCTTTGGTTTATGCAAGGCAGCACCTGTGACTCTGTGCTGATGGTGCAGATGTAGTAATGACCACGCTGAAATGCCAGCTGCAAGCCTGGGATTAAGGGAGCCTACGCCCTCCCTGGGATGGGGGTTGGGTGAATCCAACTTAAAGAAAAACAAACATATGAGAGGTTGGCGTGGAGAGACTGAAAAGTCTGTGACTACTTGGCTTGTGAAAATTGCCTTTTGTTTCTGAAGCAATATTATTTGTGAAGAAAATTCAACTTTTCCTAGTGTGAGAACTCTTCTTTTTGTATTTGTATTTTATACTGGAATGCACTATGGCAATGTTTGAAAAACACCATGAATGAATTTGGGAATTAGGCCAAGTCAGGTTTAGGATCTAGCTCTGTTACTTATCGGGGGGATCTTGGCTAAGTTACGTCACTTCTCTGAGCCTTGGTTTCCTCATTTAGAGTGAGGACAGTTATAGCCACCAGTCAGGGTTGTTGCACAAATTACAGATATTGAATGTAAAGTTCTGGCCCAGAATGAATTTTGATGACAATTATGTTTTTTTCTAAATGCTTTACCCTGCATCACAGTGGGTGGATTTGCAAGCTTTAGTTTTGCACAACACTAAATCCAGGGGGTTATTTGTTTCTTTATGTGGTCAGAAAAACTAGGTCGGATTTTAAAGTGGGAATTAGGAGATCGTGTCCCAGAGAAATCCTTTCTGATCTGTATTGGTTTTTCTAGAGAATTAGATCATCCAAACATCTGCAGATTCACTGGAGGCTGTATTGCACTGCCAGATGTGGTTATTGTGATGGAATATTGCCCAAAGGGAAGCTTGATGGATGTTCTGCTCAATGATGACATCTCTCTCAGCTGGGGTTTTTGGTAAGAGCCAGACATTTGAGTGGTAGGAGTCACAACCAGGGAACTCCTGCAACTAAGCCCTTCTTTGATCAACGTTCCTGAGGCTCATTGCCATGTGAATGCATTATCTTGGAATGAATTATCCTGGAAGTGAATGTAATATCTTGTGTTGTATCTTGGGGCATGGATGGGCAGGTTGTTATACCTAGACAGGGAAGACTAGAGGGAATAGGATTTTGAATGAGGTACCTCTCCCCCAACTGGTGCCCAGAGGAGATCTGGCTAAGTAGAACATTCTGTTTAGAACATTCTGTTTGGCATAGCTGTTGGCCACAGCAAATAGTCCTGACAAGCCAAGCAGTAGGTCTAGTTAATTAATCTAACAAACACTGTGCTAGACGCTGTAGGTAATAAAAATAAATGAGAAAGATTTTCTGCCTTCAAGAATGTCTTGGTCCATTGGGGAAGGCAAATAAGCAGAGTTACAGAACAGCGATAGAGTTCCTAGGGGTATGTCAGGTGCACAGGAGTGGCATCTAGCCCAGACTGGGGTTGGGAAATGGGCTTTGGAAGGTTTCCTACTGGAGGTGAGCTGGGGAAGGGTAGACATTTCTTCTTCTTGTTTTTTTCGACAGTAGCCATTCTAACTGGGGTGAGATGATATCTCATTGTGGTTTTGATTGGCATTTCCCTTCCTCTTCTCAAATATGATCAGCTACAGAGATTTGATTACCTGAACTCTGGGATACAAGTGGAGAACAGGCCAGGAGGTCAAGCCAGGCCAGCAGGTCAAGCCAGAATTTATGTGGGCACAAAATTGAGGATGGCCCAGAAGGTGGGGTAATCCTCACTGAGTCCAACAGTATTAGGGTGGAGGTTTTGAAAGCCCTTCTGCCTTGAAGTGGGATTGGCACTAGAACCTTCCAGATAAGGTGCTTTGGTGGTAGCTGTGGGGATGTAAGGCAGACAGACTTGGATCCTGTTCGCTACTCTTCTGGATGACACTTTCCTTTTAGAAACACTTTCAGGTTCAGGAAGCAAATGAGGTGGAGCCTAATAGAACTCTAAGAAAACTGAACTCGAAGACTTTCTAAAAATACATGTGTGTGATACTATGCTTCTCTCTTCCTTCTCCTCCTTGTTCTTCTCTTTCTTTTTCTTAATTTCCTCTTCTAACTCCTTCTTTTCCTTTTCTTTATTCATATTTGTTGTGGGCGCACATTGAGAAGTCAATTATTTATGATATGTAAGTTCCTCCTAAAAGATGTAGGGAGCTTTGTTTTTGTTGCAAAAGTTTATTATTTTTGTACTGGAATTGATTAAAGTATGACCTTTCTAAGAACATGGGAGGCCTGAGTCCTGTTCTCAGCTCACATGGAGTCCTTTGGCATGTCCAGGTTTTCTTTGCCTGGACGTTACATAAAGGATGGCCTATCTTCATCAGTGCAAAATGTACCGTGGGAAGCTAAAATCTACTAACTATGTGATTGATGGTTGCTGAGTTTGTAAAATTTCAGGCAAAGGGAAAAGCATCATATTGGTATACATGCTTTCCTAGCAACAGAGTATGTTTCCTTCCAGAATCACTTTTTAGACATGGTCTGTTCGGTTTTGACAATAGCTATCATTTTTGGAACTATACAAAAGGCCAGTGTTGGGGAGGGATGGGGATGTCAGCAAATTACAGTCCACAGCCTGTATTTTTTGTTTGTTTTTAATTCTGCAGCCTGTTTTGGTAAATACAATTTTATTGAAACATAGCTATGCTCATTTGTTTATGTATTGTCTGTGCCTGCTTTTTTGCTACAACAGCAGATTTGAGTAGTTGCTACAGAGACTGTATGGCCCACAAAGCCTAAAATATTTATCATCTGGCCTTTAAAGAAAAAGTTTGCAGATTCCTCTTCTGTGGCAAGTGTTGTACATGGTTGCCATATATGGCTGCTTAGGCTGTGCACTGCATGAAGACTAGTGTGAATGGCACTCACTGGGGTTGTGCAGTAGTGGTCCTGGCATTGAACATGCACATTTGTTGGGCATAGACTAAAGTTGTTTACAGGCAATATAATAGGGTGCTTGAAATATACTTTAAAATTCTCCAGCAAAACAAAACATGCCAACTGTAGGGAGAATGTAGGTGGAACACAAATGATAGAATTTGGTCATTGTTGAATCTGGGTGATATGCACGTGGGTTTACATATGTTTGAAATCTTTTTTTTGTTTTTGAGATGGAGTTTCGCTCTTGTTGCCCAGGCTGGAGTGCAATGGCACTATCTCGGCTCACTGCAGCCTCTGCTTCCCAGGTTCAGGTGATTCTCCTGTCTCAGCCTCCCAAGTAGCTGGGATTACAGGCGCCTGTCACCACGCCCTGCTAATTTTTATATTTTTAGTAGAGATGGGGTTTCACCATGTTGGCCAGGCTGGTCTTGAACTCCTGACCTCAGGTGATCCACCTGCCCTGGCCTCCCAAAGTGTTGGGATTAGAGGTGTGAGCCACTGTGCCTGGCCTGAAATCTTTTATAATAAAAAAGGTAAGACAAAAAAAAGACATAGGTCAGTGATGGATAAAGATTAAGTCCAAGAGGAGATTGGTGGGCAGACCAGGATTGTCACAGTCATCTTCTTAAAATACAATCATGCAGATAATCTGGAGTTCATGAATTAGTGCTTAGATTTGGGCAGTGCTCCTTGAATGAAAATGGATTAGTTTTTTCACATTATCTTCTCCCTTCCCTCATGCATTACCTTTAAATCTAAGTTTAGTTAGGTACATGCTTTTTATTTAGTCAAATCTTAGGTGATTATGATTCCACTTTCTTTACTTGGTCAGTTCTGCCATTGTCATCTGTCATGGACTTCACATGGACCTAAATCACAAAGACATTTAGGTCAATGATGATGATGATGATACTTGTGGTGCATTCCAGTTTAATGGTTGTAAATCCCCAATGAAAAATGTGTTTCTTTTCTTTAATGGTAAACTTTGGTTTGCAATTGTACAGAAAATAAGATTTCAATGCATGATGTGGTTCATACCAACAGTGCCTGAAACAGATGCGTCTGGCCCCAGAAACTTACTTCATGTTGGATTGTAAAACTCCTGCTACAGGAGATGTGTACAGATAGCTCATCTCTTCATTTTTTCCTCCTCTCATTGTCCCTTCTTTCTTTAATTACATGTAATGAAGACTTACTATGAGCAAAGCATAGTTCTGGGCACTAGAAACAAACAACAACAAAAAAATCAAATAAGACTGGTTCTTCCCTTGAGGAATAGATGGAATCAGAGGAGGAAGCCAGTGAAGACCAGGGTGGTAAGTGCTAAGAGGGAGGCAAGCTCTGGGTGCTAGAGATGAGTAGGGTAGCTAAGGAAATGATAGAAATGATAATAATGAAAATAGCTAACAGTTATTGAGCATGTACTTGCCAGGCACTTTGCTAAGTGCTCTATATCATGACCTTATGTAATCCATACAGCAAACCTGCAGGCCATATACTGTTTTCACCTCTATCACATAGGAATCTGTAGGTTACACAGTGATGAGTGGCAGAGTGGGGATTCAAAACCAGGTCAAAGCCATCCTATCCAATCTGCCATGGCACTCAGAACAGAAGGAACTTCCTGGGCAGAGACTCAGAGGTGTAACAGTATAGTGCTCATTAACTCTGTAGGAATTCATACAAGATTGGCTAAGCATGAGAAATGTAAGGTTATTATTCCCTATTGCAAGATAATAAAAGTATCTCCAAGCACAAACTGGTTAGTTATGGTATAACATCAATTTTGATCTCTTGGAGACATAATCTCAGGTTACTAGACAAGACTGAAGAAAAAGTAGAAGACTGGAAAATTAGAATGTGTATTCTTATAAAAAAAGGTTTAATTTTCATTTTTGTCTATTGTCCCAGGGAAAAATTAAATGGGCAGAATGAAATTGCAATCTTTTAAGGGAGAGATGAATAGACTTAGCGTGACTCTACTGGGTTGAATGTGGGAATCTTAGAGATGGACGCTTAGAAGCTCTTTATTGTCTATAAGTGGAGAAAATATTGCATATGCAATTTAGCATTATAATTATTCATGTTGAACATTTAGCAGTTGAATTAAAAATATTCTTTTTTATAGAAATATTTTAAAAGTTCAGAAAGAAAAGCAGGCAGAAAAAGGTGGAAGGAGCTGACTTGCTGAGTCTTCCAGCCTTCATCTTTCTCCCATGCTGGATGCTTCCTGCCCTCAAACATCAGACTCCAAGTTCTTCAGCTTTTGTACTCTTGGACTTACACCAGTGATTTGTCAGGGGCTCTTGGGCCTTCGGCCATAGACTGAAGGCTGCAGTGTCGGTTTCCTTACTTTAGAGGTTTTGCGACCTGGACTGGCTTCCTTGCTCCTCAGCTTGCAGACAGCCTGTTGCGGGACTTCACCGGTGATCGCGTGAGTCAATTCTCCTAATAAACTCCCCATCATATATACATATATCCTATTAGTTTGTCCCTCTAGAGAATCCTGACTAATACAGGTTTTGGTACCAGGAGTGGTTCTAGAGGAACAGAATTTTAAGGATGGATTTCTTTAGTTGGTTTTGGGGTTTCTGGAGTTGGCTGCTTAAGCTGATTAGACCTGAAAATGCTGAGGACTCTACTCCTAATAGTATAGAAAACACTGATAGTCTTTGGTGTGAACTCTTTAGAGAGTTATGCAGAATAAATGCATTTGATACTCCTGATTCACTACTCTTGAGAGGCAAGGAGTTTAGTGGCTCCATACATAGTAACTTTGACCATATGTGGAGAACCAAGGAATGTAATGAAGTTGGTTGGTTATTCCTAAGTTCGCTTGACAAAGTAATGAAAGAAACTGTTGAGCTCAAGGATTGTAACTCCCGGCCCGAGAAACACATACTGAGCCTCAAGTTTTCTAAGGTTGCCCTGAGTGAGTCTTATCTCTTATAGACAAAGGCTGAAATTGTGGAAAATCACACACAAGCTCTTATCATGTAAGTGGCTGACCTGCAATGAAAAGTGCATGCTCAGTCTCGCCAGGTGTCTACTGTTGAAGTGAGGGCATTGATTGGAAAAGAGTGTGACCCTGCAACTGGGAATGGGGATGTGTGGGAGGACCCTGATGAGGCTGGGGACACTGAGCCTGTAAACTCTGATGAGGCTTTTTTGACAGAGAAAACAGCCTCCCCACCCACAATTTAGGAATGGGAATTACTTCTCAGCTACCTCTGCTGACATCTGGCGAAGAAGGTGTGAATGTCAGGGCCATGATGCTTCAAGACTTGATGGGTGCTTGGGAGGCACTGGAGCCAGTGGCTTCCCAGCTTGGTTGCTAAGAACCCTTTTTCCAATTGGATGACAACTCTCAGAGGATTGGACATCAATGAAAGGAGTCAAACTGTGACTTGTTTTGTATCCTTCTTTCTGCCCTTGACATAAAACCAAACCAATCAAACACACAAAACAAACACATATTTTAAAAAGTGGAAAAGATGGAAGTGGATTTGGGACCATGTTATAGGTTCTGAAAAGCTGACTGTCACTGTCTTCCAGGAGCAGAGGGCACAGATAAAGTTCACATTGTCAAGACAAGATATGTGAGAATAACCATGAGAAAGTTAGGAAAGGACTAGAAAATTATAATTAAAATAGCTTGGTATTGCTGCACGATTCCATTTATATAAAGGACAAATACAGGCAAAACTAACCTCAGTTGTTGGAAGTGAATATAGTGGTTACCCTGTGTATGTTTGTGTGTGTGTGCGGTGACTGGGATGGAGCTTGAGGAGGGCTCTGGGGGGCTGGCATCTGGGAGCTGGTGTCATAGTGTGTCAGTTTATAAAAATTCATCAGGTGGTACACTTATGCTTTGTGCACTTTTTAATATAAACTTCAACAAAAAGTTAAAAAATTAGTATGATACTATTAGCGGGATAGACAGAAAGATAGAGATAAGAATAGGTAATCCCGGCTGGGTGTGGTGGCTCACGCCTGTAATCCCAGCACTTTGGGAGGCCAAGGCGGGTGGATCACTTGAAGTCAGGAGTTCAAGACCAGCCTGGCCAACATGGTGAAACTCTGTCTCTACTCAAAATACAAAAATTAGCCAGGTGTGGTGGTGCATGCCTGTAATCCCAGCTACTAGGGAGGCTAAGGCAGGAGAATGGCTTGAACCCGGGAGGCGGAGGTTGTGGTGAGCCAACATCATGCCACTGCACCCCAGCCAGTGCTATTGAGCAAGACTCCGTCTCAAAAAATAAAAAAAATAGAATAGATAATCCTGAAATGGATCTGATAATTTAGTATTTGATAAAAAATGAAATCTCAAATAAGTGAGGAAAGGAGAGATTGCTTAAATAAAGGATTCAGGACAACTGTCTGACCATTTGGCAAAAATAACATCAGGCCCCTTCACCAGAATTAATTTGGGACAACTTTACACTTTCAATATGAAAAAAATGAAACTTTAGAAGTACTAGAAGGAAATACCTACATGTGATTATATAACACCACAATGAAATAACAGAGTAATTGGGAAATTGAGTAATTGGGAAAAGTTATTTTTAACAATATCTCTTATGAGTATAACTAACAAAAAAGTTCAGGCTGGTATCCATAGTCTAGTGGATATTAGTAATGTAAATGTCATAATGAATAACTTCTAGTCTATAATTATAGACAAGTTTATGGACAACTAAATTTATTTTTATTTTTATTTCTTTTTTTGAGATGGAGTCTCACTCTGTCCCCCAGGCTAGAGTGCAGTGGCGCGATCTCGGCTCACTGCAAGCTCCGCTTCCCGGGTTCACGCCATTCTCCTGCCTCAGCCTCCCGAGTAGCTGGGACTACAGGCACCCGCCACCACGCCCGGCTAATTTTTTATATTTTTAGTAGAAATGAGGTTTCACTGTGTCAGCCAGGATGGTCTCGATCTCCTGACCTCGTGATCCGCCCGCCTTGGCCTCCCAAAGTGCTGGGATTACAGGCGTGAGCCACTGCGCCCGGCTAAATTTATTTTTAAATGTGACATATGTACAAGTGAATCTGATTTGTTTGGAAGAAATATTTACCCTTTTTTTTTTTGGGTAATTATGACCTGGTAGAATTCAGAAATGTGGGTCTAGCCAAGCTCACCTGGGCCATATCTTCACTGTCTCTGCCAACAGTGGCTCTGTTTTCACAGGAGATGGGAAGATGTGTGGATTTTTAATTTGCTCTGGATGAGAGATTTTACATCAAAATGAGCTGTGTGTCTTTTTGCAGCTGCGTCATTTTGTTGGAGATTGCCACATCAAGTGACCCAGTCTCAGTAAGAATCTATTAAACACATTTTCAAGGAGTCTGTTTCTCAGTTGTTCAGCTGTGAACAGTGTGCCCTGCCCTAGCCAGAGAATTATGTTGTGTCTGATTTGTTCATATATGTTTAAGAAAGAATAAGATATATAGTCTGTATCCATATATGCATACATATACAGATACATCCATAGATAGACATAATATATATTTTAGTATATATTTAGAATAGCATATGCTTTTGGTTTGAAAAAGTCTCATACTGTAAAGTCTTCTGGCTATTAGGGTGAGTTTCCCCTATCCAAATTTAGGTATATTGAGTTGAAGGAGACCATAACTGAAAATACTGTGGCTACATCTGGAACATGGGGATCCTTTGGGATTTGTTTCATTTGACCACATTCCAATCATAATGATTTTGAGCATGGATTTTGTTCCCCAGGGTGTGAATCCTCCAGTAAATTTTTCTGTTAGGTTTTATTAATTTTAAGAAATTTACCTCTAGATTTATAAATTCTTATGGGTCAGAAATGTACACATTTTCAACACAGATCAAAACTGTCATAAAGCTATTGTTTATAAGAGAAATAGGAGGTGAGTGAGGTAGAGTGTGGTTCTTTGAAATCGTTTTTGATCGCATTATTTGAAATGTAAAACCCTTGGGAATTGTGTATGTTAACCAATAGTTTCATGTGTTTCTAATTGCCATTTAACAGATAAATTAAGGGGTATGGGAATATCAACCAGCACAAGCTAACATTATTAACTGATCTTGCTGCTTTATTTATTTATTTATTTTTGAGACGGCGTCTAGCTCTGTCACCCAGGCTGGAGTGTAGTGGTATGATTGTGGCTCACTGCAGCCTCAACCTCCTGGACTCAAGCCATTCTTCCACCTCAGTCTCCTGAAGAGCTGGGACTACAGGCACACGACACTGTGCCTGGCTGATTCGTTTATTTTTTTGTAGAGACAGGGTCTCCCCCTGTTGCCCAGGCTGGTCTGATCTTACTGCTCTTAAATAAATGCAAGGAGGAACAGAAGGAGAGATGAGAGTATATAATAAGAAAAATCTGGCTGGGTGTGGTGGCTCATTCCTTGTAATCCCAGCACTTTGGGAGGCCGAGGTGGGTGGATCACCTGAGGTCAAGAATTTGTGACCAGCCTGGCCAACATGGTGAAACCCTGTCACTACTAAAAAATACAAAATTAGCTGAGCATGGTGGCGCATGCTTGTAATCCCAGCTACTTGGGAGGCTGTGAGGCAGGAGAATCGCTTGAACCCAGAAGCTGAAGGTTGCAGTGAGCCAAGATTGCGCCACTGCACTCCAGGCTGGGCAACAAGAGCAAACTTCATCTAAAAAGAGAGAGAGAGAGAGAGAGAGAGAGATAGAATGCATGATTTTACCAGTTGACGCCTCCCGCATAGCTGGGACTACAGGCGCCCACCACCACGCCCGGCTAATTTTTTGTATTTTTAGTAGAGACGGGGGTTTCACCATGTTAGCCAGGATGGTCTCGATCTCCTGACCTCGTGATCCACCCGCCTCGGCCTCCCAAAGTGCTGGGATTACAGGCGTGAGCCACCGCGCCCGGCTGCAATTTAAGTTTAGTTTCATAGAGACCCAAAACAAAACCAATCAAAAACCTACCATTCTTCATGAGGACTGGATCATAGTAGTCACCGTTTGTTGTTTGTATGTGAAAGAGCACCCTCTCAGACAAATGCAGATGAGTGAGGTCATTTCTATACAGAGCAATAAGCATATATAGAACTAGTCTGTGTCAGGGACTAGGCTGACTGCACCCTGTCCTCCACAGGAGGAAGCCGAGTATGTGTGTGGGGAGTAAGGGACCGACCAGTGTTGTTAGAAGCCATCAGTCTGTGCTGGGGAACCTGTGGAATGCTGGATGTCTAGGAGGGGCCTTTTGGTGGAGATTCGTAAATGCCAGGTTGTGGAAGCCACAGTTGACCAGAAAGGAGCACTGTTACCTCTTAAATGGTGGGAATGGCACAGTGGAAAGAAGGAGACACACATGGGCGGCAGAATGGACTTTTCTTTCTGTCACGGTTAATTAAGGCACTTAGAAAAGGCTCTAGAGTGGATTTCATATAAGCAGGCCTAATTCGCAGTGTAATTCTAAGTGCTGTTTAACAGATAAATGGATACACTTGCTAATTTGACCCCCTTTTTTTTTCCTGTCAGGAGGAGACTCAGGGGTTGAATCAACCATTTTACCTTGCCCTTTGGGGGCATCTGGAAGTCACCTTACAGATTATTTGTGCCATTTTATTTTCAGACAAGGCAACTGAGATTAAGAGACCTGTTTAAGACTCCAGCTCACTCTCTCACTCCCATTTAGTTCTCTGGTGGAAGGATATAAATTCAGCCCTGGGCTCCCCATTCCTCTTTCTCCAACGCTACTTCCATTATGATTTTGGGTGATGTCAATATCCCGATGGACGATGTGTCCAGTATCTGGCCCATCAGTTCTTCGACCCCATCTTCTCCCATGATCTTTTCCTTCATTTTGCCTCAGCTACTCATTCTGTATAACAGCGAGACAGTTTCATTACCCATCATTGGGTCCTCCTCACAGTTTCAATGTCACCATTTCACTCTTTGGCTTCCTGCTCCTATTTTTCTAGCAAATTCCCTTTAGTTTTCCACTTCCACCAATGGATCGGTCTGGGACATCCAACCCATTGACTTGACTGCCTCTCACCCCTCCCATGCCTCCTTTTCTGAACCTGGCTTAGATTCCATGGTCCATCATTGATACAGACTCACTTGCCTATGCTCTCTTCTTCCGTTGTCTTATCACCAACTGTTGAATTATATATGTTTGGTCCATCGGTATCTTCTCCACCCAACCACAGACTATACACTCTTTGCTCCTTGCTGTAGCCCAAGTGTCCAGAACATAGTTGGCACAAGGTAGGTACTTAATAAATGCTAGTTGAATGAATTAATAAATAAATCAGTGAAGGTGAGACTAGCTTTCAGAGGGGTTAAATTATATTTTTGCTCTAGAGTAGTTGAGCACATGGCTCTGTTTTAATTATTTTGAATGCTGTTATTTCTATTTTTCTTCATTTCTTTTCTCCCCTCCCATAGAAGGAAGAGCATTATTCTGAAGAGCATTCCTTATGTCTCCCTCTTGAGGAGCTGATCATAGGGAAGCCTGAGAATCACTATCCTTGCCCCTCAGAGTATGCAGAGGGCAGGAGGTAAGGAGGGAAAGGTTATTTGATGGGTGCTGACTCAGAAGCCATCCCATTGTCTAACCACAAGCTCATCGTTTATGTCTTGGAAAGAGATACATCAACAGGAGTAAGCTGAGCTGTTGCTTAAGTAACAATTTCTTGGTGTCTTTCTGGCTTTTTGGGATCTACCTCCAGGTGCAGATGATTCAGCAGAAAATCGGAATATGTGTTAGGAACTTGGGGTAGAGGCTCAGATGGAGGGAGAAATTTGGGAACCAGCACTGTAGGGCTATAAGGCAGATGTGGATGAAGATGTAACCTTCTCAGGGAGAACGTTTATAGAGAGAAGAGCAGAGAGAGGAGCCATGGCAGAATCCTGAGACGTGAGCCCAGCATTCCCAGAGAGCTCTGGTGCCATCAAAACATGTCAAAGTGACCCATGATGAAACAAAGCAAGCACGCTCACATATGCAGCATGCACCATCGTAGACACAGCTGTAGTGCCATAACACCCATCACCTGGAGATTTAGACACTCATATAGGCTTATTATAATTTGTCTAATTGACAGGAATTAATTTACTAAAACATAAAATGAGAATTGTAACTTTGAAAGGGAGAGTGGTGGAGTGGAAAGGACCAGCAGTGGTGTTACAAAGCCTTTTTTTTTTTTTTTTTTTTTTTTTTTTTTTTGAGATGGGGTCTCACTCTGTCACCTTGGCTGGAGTGCAGTGGTGCAACCTTGGTTCACTGCAACCTCTGTCTCCTGGGCTCAAGAGATCCTCCCACCTCAGCCTCCCGAGTAGGTGGGACCACAGGTGTGTGCCATGATGCCCAGCTAATTTTTGTATTTTTGGTGGAGACAGGGTCTCACCATGTTACCCAGCCTGGTCTTGAATTCCTGAGCTCAAGCAATCTTCCCACCTCGTCCTTACAAAGCCTTTTAATCTACCTCCAGCCGTGGCATTAATTGCCCTCATGAGCTCAAATCCCAGGCCTCTGGCATTCTAGCATCTCTGGGCCTTGGTTTTCTCGTCTTTGTTTATTTATTTTTATATTTTTTGAGACAGGGTCTTGGTCTGTTTCCTAGGCTGGAGTGCAGTGGCCTGATCACAGCTCACAGCAGCCTTGATCTCCCAGGCTCTAGCTTTCCTCCCACTTCAGTCTCCAGAGTAAGTGGGACCACAGGTGTGTACCATCATGCCCAGTTAATCTTTAAAATTTTTTTGTAGAGAGAGGGTCTCACTATGTTCCTCAGGCTGGTCTCAAACTCCTGAGTTCAAGCAATCCTCCTGCCTTGGTCTCCCAAAGTGTTGGGATTACAGGTGTGAGCCACTGCTTCTGGCCAGTTTTCTTATATTTAAAGTAAAAAAATGGTTACTACATTAGTGAGTCCAAGGGGCAGACGCAAGTAGCATATCCGAATTGGGAACAGTCCCCCATAAGAGCATGCATCATATGTGATCTGAAAAAGTACACTGGATTTTATCATCAAGTTTTGTATTTGTAAAATGAACAAAAATTGTACACGTTGATTTTGGAGTTCAAGCTACTGAAAGTAAAGCTCAACCAAATTTTCTTGGCTGATGGGACTAAGGTCAAAAGAGGTAGAGAAACCTTGGACTAGATGATTTACAGATTGTTTGATTCTGCAACTCTAGAGTATTGATAAATCAGTGTTTGATTGCTACTTTTAAACTCTGCACCTTATTAGGAGGTGCAGGAAAAACAGCTCATACCAAAGACCTGTGTTTCAGCAAATAAAGAAACTTAAACAAAATAAATCCCAACAAAGATAGTGTGCCATACATGATGATGCCCTTGGTAAGCCTTCCTCCTGAACTGCACACAAGTAGCTGATTAAGGCTCACTTGTTCAGGTATGGATTTGCCATAGCATTCAGGGCAAGGCTCAGTGGTGCACCCCCTCACAGGGAGCACTCAGCTGGCTTGGTTATTAGATCCCAAGTGGATAATAATTACAAGCCTAGTAGTTCCCTACTGAAATTCCCCTGCCTTTTAGGAGCTTTCAAAGAGTCAGAAATTAATACACAGGGAGCACCATGTTCCTATGAAGTACTTTCCCTTTGCGATTAATGCTTAGATGGAGAAGTACAGCAAATACTGAAAGCATTGTGGCAGAAAGGACCCATGACCTAATGCATGAAAAACACAAAACAGACCACCTGCTCTGTAGTAAGTAATTCCATATTGAATTACAATGTCAATAATACTGATTTGGTTAGTTCATACATTTCTACTTGTTTCTCTAAAGTGTTCTTTTCTGAGAGCTAATTGTTGAAACCATGGAAATGACAATCTTACATCTTTGTTTTAGAATTTTATGTTCTGCTTACATGGATTTTTAAGGATCAGTTCTTATTTGTACTAGGATTTCAGTAATTCTCAGTCCCTTTACCATAAGTTACTGTGTGTCAAAGGGTAAAAGTAAAAGACAAATCTTTACCTGGAATGCCAAGGAAATAATTTCATATCAGCACTGGATCTCGGGCAGCTGTGAATGAGTCTTGGAAGGAAGTGTCCAGACTCTGGGGAAGTGGAGCTGGGAGAGCAGCCCTCCTTGGAGGCTGCAGGGCAGGCGCTCAGGCAGGTTGAGGATTCCAACCCCCATGGTAGAAGGGAACCCATATGACATAGACACGGATCAGAGCTTGGGTTGTGAAGTGAACTGGAACTGGACAAGTATCCCAGCTCCTCTTTCTTCCAGCTTCATGACCCTTGGGCAAGTCACTTTGTGAGCTTCAATTTCTTTATCCTATGAAATAGGGTTAGAAACTATACCTACTTCATAGGAGTATCATTCATATTAAATGAGTTAATGCATGTAACACTCAGCAAATCCTTGGTACAAATAGGGTAATAGATACTATTACTATTATTATTTATAAATGAATCAAGTAGGATCTTTGTTTTAATGATCTGCCAAACCAAGGAAGCAAGTCAGTAGCAGGTACCTGGCAGAGAGAGTGGCCATCACATCCTCAGGCTTAGGTACTGATACGGTTTGGCTCTGTGTCCCCACCCAAATCTCATCTTGAATTGTAATCCCTATGTTTGGAGGTAGGGACCTGATGGAAGGTGATTGGAACATGGGGGTGGTTTCCCCCATCCTGTTCTCGTGATAGTGAGGGAGTTCTCACGAGAACTGATCGTTTTAAAAATGTTTGGTAGTTCCTCCTTCCTTCACTCTCACCCTTGCTGCCTTGTGAAGAAGGTGTCTGCTTTCCCTTTGCCTTCTGCCATGCTTGTAAGTTTCCTGACGCTTCTCCAGCCATGCAGAACTGTGGGTCAATTAAATCTCTTTCCTTTGTAAATTACCCAGTCTCAGGCATTTCTTTTTTTTTTTGAGATGGAGTCTCGCTCTGTCGCCCAGGCTGGAGTGCAGTGGCGCAATCTCGGCTCACTGCAAGCTCCGCCTCCCGGGTTCACGCCATTCTCCCGCCTCAGCCTCTCCGAGTAGCTGGGACTACAGGCGCCTGCCACCACGCCCGGCTAATTTTTTGTATTTTTTTTCAGTAGAGACGGGGTTTCACCGTGGTCTTGATCTCCTGACCTCGTGATCCGCCCGCCTTGGCCTCCCAAAGTGCTGGGATTACAAGCGTGAACCACCGCACCCGGCCTAGGCATTTCTTTATAGCGGTGCGAAAACAGACTAATACAGGTACCTAGGAAAGGTCCGCCAGCATCTCAACAGATTGTTCCCATTATCTCCAGGTCCAAAGTTTTCTGTCCTCTGCCCTGGTTTATAATCTTGTTGGGTGGGCTAGGATTACCCAGAATATACCAGGCATAGAGGTTCCCCATGTGTTATTGTAGAAAGCCCAGCTCCCCCTCGCACAGAATTTCTCAATTCTGGCTGCACATTACCATCCTCTGGGGGCTGTTATAATAAACTAATGCCTGTGCCCCACCTCTCAGACATTCTGCTATAATTATTTGGGGAGAAGATTCAGGCACTGGTATTTTAAAAGCTCACTGGTGGATTCTAATATGCAACCAGCTTGGAAAACTACTGACTAGCAGTTTAATAAGTAAACTAAGCATTGTTTTAATGCACTAAAATCAGTAAACATCTGGAACAATAATTGCCAAACCCATAGTTCTTTAGTAACCAGTTGGGATAATTGATTCTTCTTTTTGACCTCTTTTCAGCACTGGACATGGCTGACCTCTCTCTTCTTTTTGAGACTCTCTTCTCCATGGATTTCCCTACTCCCTGTCTCCTGGTTCACCTCCCACTGCTCAGCTTGTTCCTTGACAGTCTTTTCAGCAGCTTTGCATCTTTCAAACACCTTGGACATTGACAGTTATTAATTTAAATATAAGAAAACTGGCCGGGAGCAGTGGCTCACACCTGTAATCCCAACACTTTGGGAGACCAAGGCAGGAGAATTGCTTGAACTCAGGAGTTCGAGACCAGCCTGAGGAACATAGTGAGACCCTGTCTCTATAAAAAAATTTTAAAGATTAACTGGGCATGCTATTCCTGGTATGCTTTTTATTCATTCTAAACCCTCTGATTTAGGCTGAGTGTGGTGGCTGACACCTGTTATCCCAGCACTTTGGGAGGCTGAGGTGGATGGATCACCTGAGGTCAGGAGTTCGAGACCAGCCTGACCAACATGGTGAAACCCAGTCTCTACTAAAAATACAAAAATTAGCCAGGCGTGGTGGCATGTGTCTGTAGTCCCAGCTACATAGGAGGCTGAGACAGGAGAACTGCTTGAACCGGGGAGGTGGAGGTTGCAGTGAGCCAAGATTGCGCCACTGCACTCCAGCCTGGGCAACAGAGCAAGACTCCATCTCAAATAATAATAATAATAAATAATAATAAAATAAATAAATAAACCTTCTGATTTAGTTCCAGCTCCCAGTTTCCACCACCACCTATATGCCAATGATTTCCGTACTTGAAGTTTTAAGCCTCCGTCTATCTTGGGATCCAGATATGTAATTCCAGGCATTGATGTAGATATTTCTGGGCCACCAGAACTATAGCTGTTTAGCTATCTTTTTATCTACCCCTAATTGCCATGATGGCTGTTACTAATCTTTACTTCTTCCTTACATCCCTTTTTAATCTCATTTCTCCTCATTCCCAGCGAATCACCTGGCTTTACCCCCATGTCTTCCCAATTACAGGTTCTAAAGTATGAAACTGACTGACTTCCACCTATCATGAAACTTAGCAAATTAAGGCCCATCTCTACCTTGTTTCTTATTCTGCAAACAGAAGAGCTGCACCTTCCAATTTCTGAGGCCAACCTCTTCACTTGGGTTCTGGAACCCATCCTTCTGTTTCGTTTTATTTAAGCATTGAACAAATACCTACTAATTATCTGCTCTGTGTTAGGTATTGTAATAGGCAGACAATACAGCAGTTCACAAGGGCTTATAGTCTAGTGGAGGAAGACAGAAAAGGCACCAACTAGTAAGTAAATATGTGATACATCAGGTGATGATAAATGCAAGAAGGAGAGTAAAACCATGTAAGGAGTGAGAGAGTGACTGGGGCTGCTGTTTTCTATGGTGTGGTCAGATCCCTAAATGAACTGAATGACTTCTAGGGGCAGAGGGGCAGGAGTAGCAGAGGTAGGAACATGGTTGGCAAATTTGAGGGACAGCAAGCAGGCTGGTGAGTGGGATGGCGGGGTAAAGAAGTAGAAGATAAAGTATAAGAGGTAGCTGGGACAAGCTTAAGCATGGCTTTGGACACCTTAGTAAGGACTACAGATTTCTGAGTGCTGTGAGAAGCATTTGGAGGGTTGAGCAAAGGAAAGATATGATCTGACTTCTGTTTTTATAATGAATGCTGTGGTTGCTGAATAAAGAAGATGGTAGGAGAGGTAAATGTGGAGCCAGAGTGCCCAGTTAGGAGGTTAAGTCCATAGGAAGGGTAATGCTGGCTTCAATTAGGGATGTAGCAATAAATTAATGAGAAGTGGTCTAAAAAAGGATTTATTTTAGAGTTAGATATTACAGCATTTGCTCTTGGATTAGCTCTTGGATGTGCAGTGTGAATGAAAGGAATCAAAGATGCTTTGTATATTTTTGGCTTGAGCCATTGAGAGCGTGGAGTTGCTGTTTCTTAAAGTCTTGGAGAGAAGTCACTTTTGGGAAGAAAAATCAAGATTTAGGACATGTTATTTCAAGAAGACTATTAGCTATTCAAATGGGGATGTCAGTTAAGCATTGGCTATACAAATTTGAAGTTCAAGAAGGAGTTCCAGGCTAGGTATATAAATTTGAGAGTAATCAGCATATACTGATAGATTGTATATTTAAACTATGAGACTGCATGAGCTCCACTAGGACAGTGAATATAGATACAGAAGAGAAGAGATCTGCCAACTGCACACTGTGGTCCCTCAATGTTGAGGCCTGGGAGAGAGAGAGTAGACAAGCCAGCATGGGGGACTGTGATAGGGTGGCAGGAATCAAGATTAGGTAGTGTCCCCAAAGCAAAGTGAGGAAAGTATCTCCCGCAGAAGGGAGTGAACTGTGGTCAACTGTGTTAAATACCATGGCTGGCCAAGCAAGGGAAAGTTGATTCTTAAATCAACCTCTGCATGTGACAATTGAGAGATCCCTGGTGGCCTTAACAAGAGCAGTTTCCGGGGAGTGTGGAGGAGAAAAAGCCTGCTTTGGAGTGTGTTCAGGGAACAATAGGGCAAGAGGAAGTGGAGGGAGACTGCAAGTTTGGGCAACTCTTCTCAGGAGTTTTGCTCTAAAGAGGAGTAGAGAAATGAAACTGTAGCTTGAGTAGTCAACAGACTTTCATTAAATTTAGGAGATGCAATAGCTGAAGGAAGGACCCAGTAGAAAGGAAATCATTAGTGGGACTTGCCCCATCAGTTATTTTCTTTCTCCGTTGCATCCCATAACCCCAGTGTCTCCTTTGGTTCTAACTCCTTCACCTCAGTTTATAAATATGTGCAGTCTTCCTTTCTTTTAATTAAGTGAAATGTCAGGAGTTTCAGAACCAGACCATCCTAAGTTCAGAGGGGGCTTCTGCCGCTTTCTTGGCTGTGTGACTCAATCCCTTTGAGCCTCTGTATTTTCATCTGTAAAATGTGGGAGAGAACCCTAATGAGTCTATTGTGAAAATTAAGTGAGATGACGATAAGAAACTTAGTGCCTAGTTTTTAATAGGAGTGCCACAAATGTTCTCCTACAAAAGAGCAGAGCAGGGAGGTTTATTTAATTAAATTAATTAATTAATTTTTTTTAGAGGTGATGTCTCACTCTCCTGCCCAGGCTGGAGTGCAGTGGCACAACCATAGCTTACTGCAGCCTTGAACTCCTGGCTTCAAGCAATCCTCCCACCTCAGCCTCCCAATGTGCTTTATAGGGATTATAGGTGTGAGCCACCATGGCCAGCTGGTAGGGGGGTTTAATTTGAAGTTCCTCATCCCAAAGTAAATTTGTTTTCTGTCCTCTTGTCTAAAGAATTTGAAAAAGTAATATCTACTCAATGATTCCTCTCCACTTCTCATTTGCTCCTCAACCCTTTGCAATCTGCACCCTCATCACTCTATAGGAACTGTCCTCGCCAAGGCCATGACTTACGCCAAGCCCATGACTTACACCAACAGTGTAAGTAAGACCCTAGGTCACGTCTCTAAAAACTTGAGAAGGTTATCACTGTATCCTTTTTGTCCTTTGGCTTCTAGGACAGAATGCTCTTTTGTTTCTCCTCCATCTTCTCTGACTCAAGGAAGGTCTAAAACATATAGGTTCAAACCAAGGCATATGGGCAACCTGGGAAGTCCTAAAGTTTTCTGTCATTTAAAACTGTTTTATTGGCTGAACACAGTGGCTCATGCCTGTAATCCCAGCACTTTGGGAGGCCAAGACAGGTGGATCACGAGGTCAGGAGTTCGAGACCAATCTGGCCAATATAGTGAAACCACATCTCTACTAAAAATACAAAAAGTTAGCCAGGTGTGGTGGTGTGCGCCTGCAATCCCAGTTACTTGGGAGCCTGAGGCAGGAGAATCGTGGGAACCCAGGAGGCAGAGGTTGCAGTGAGCCAAGATCATGCCATTGCATTCCAGCCCCAGTGACAGTGTGAGACTCCGTCTCAAAAAACAAAACAAAACAAAACCATTTTATTTGAATGTTATCAGTATTGTGTTGTGGCTAAGAAAAAGGGCTCTAGATTTAGACTCCCTGTGTTTAAATTTCATCTCTTCCACTCTTGCTCACCTATAAAATGGACATCATAATGTCTGCATCATTGGAGAGTTGTGAGCATTCATTGTTAGTCTGTGTAGTATTTAGACAGCGCCTGGAGTAGAACAAGTGTTAGTGATGATGTTAATAATGACTGTGATGATGGTGGTAATGATGATGGAGAGAGGGAGGGGAGTACTGACTATATAGGATCAAAGGCAAAAAAGCCTCCCAGCTTTCACTACTCCAGCCCTACCCCAAGCAGTTCAGCTTTGGCCCCAACCCTACAGAGT
This sequence comes from Nomascus leucogenys, assembly GCF_006542625.1. NCBI lineage: Eukaryota > Metazoa > Chordata > Mammalia > Primates > Hylobatidae > Nomascus > Nomascus leucogenys. The sequence goes on from NC_044388.1 coordinate 81,943,528, forward strand.
CTACTCAGCAAAACAAAAGCCAAGTAGTTAATCTGACCTGTCTTCCTAGGAAGGCAGTTTGGTGACTACGTTATTAGAGAGTATGTCCTTTTGAGGTGTCATTGCTTTCCCAAGTGGGCTATCCAAGTATTCCATTCAGTCATACATGGTAAGCCCCTCTAGAGGAGTTTTTGGTAAATACATTTTTCTCCATTGATATGGTTTGGATGTGTCCCCACCCAAATCTCATCTTGAATTGTAGCTCCCATAACTCCCACATATTATGGGAGGGACTTGGCAGAATATAATTGAATCATGGGGGAGGTTTCCCCCATACTGTTCCTGTGGTGGTGAATAAGTCTCATGAAATCTGATGGTTTTATAAGGGGATACCCCTTTCACTTGGCTCTCATTTCTCTCTTTGCTGCCTTCCATGTAAGACATGACTTGCTGCTTCTTGCCTTCTGCCATGATTGTGAGGCCTCCCCAGCCATGTGGAACTGTGAGTCCATTAATCCCCTTTCCTTTATAAATTACCCAGTCTCAGGGTATGTCTTTATTATCAGCCTGAGAACAGACTAATACATCCATTTTACTGCATTTACATGGATATTTTACCAACTGGTGATGCCTGAGGACCCAGAGAGCTGTCCTGGATGAATAGCCCCCACAGTCCAACTCAGTTCTGACAATGCCATAGTTTCTTTCGATGGCTCTTCTCTGTTTGACTTCCTCTAAATGCCTTTTTACTTCTAAATATTGATGTTTACTAGAATGTCATTGTTGGCTCTTTTGTCTACTTATCTAAATTTGGTGCTCTAGACAGTCCATGTTGAAGTTTCAAGTGGCCCATGTATCCCCGAAATTACATGAGACTGGGTATATATGTGCATTTTTCTAGGAGAGGACCCATGTTTTCATCCATATTCTCAAAGGCAGCTCAAAAATGAAGAACCAAGCTAATCCAAGTTATTCATTTTCATAAGCCTTTGGGGTCTTTGCCAGTTCTATTCTGCAGACTGGATGAGTTAATCTCTTCCTTTTGGTGAGATGAATAACTTTCTAAATCTATATGAAGTAAAAGATATCCCCCCCTTTGGGTAGAAACATGTCAATACTTCCTGCGTCACCCTTTAAACCTTCTCCTGGCCATGGCAAGCCTGACTTTTATATTCAAGTAGTATATGTATGTGATTAACTGTACACATTTCTGTTTATCTAGCAGGATTATATAATTCTTGTGTGGCATAACTAAATTTTGTTCATTTTTACATCCTTCAGTGCCTAGTCCAGTGCTTGGGACATGGTAGGTGCTCTGTAAATACTGATTGGAGGCCTGTGCATTTTATATTCCTCAATTAAGGATGAAGCAATATAACCAGATCATGCTGCATTTATAAGTATTTAGCAGACAATATTACCAGGGTAGATTATGAATATGTAGAGCAAAAATGCTATTGAGACAGAAATTCCTAAGGGAAATATATAAAATCACCCTATGTCTTTCACAGAAAAAAATACAAAATCAGGTTTTTCCACCATTATTAGGCTCCAATAAATATTCATCCTTTATCCCTCCAGGGGATCCCAAGCTTCCTGCAAGGGAAGTGAGTGCTAAATGTGCCCAGTAAATCACTCTGATTGTTTTCACCCTGTAGACAGAATGGCGATCTTAGTTGATTTTTTTCTTCCGACAGCCTAACGATTCAAATAACTTAAGATTTTTAATCCCCAAGACCAGAGGAGAACATGGTAAAGTTGTTCATGCACCACTTCCTGTTTAGAAAAAAACTCCCCATGAGAAGGGTAATAACCATCTCTTGGGGGCAAAAAGCCCCACAACCTCCCAAAAGGTCAAAGCCCAGCTCTCTGAACTAACAATGCTGCCACTGCTCACAAGAAGGAAATTGCAAATCACTGCTTAATGCACCCTGAGAGGTCCTGGTTCCCATAATAAGTATTTTAAGTTAGGGGAGGCATCAATCTCAATGACCAAAGTGCTAGATGAGTAAAGGTTGATCCTAATGAGATTGCAGGCAGAGCTTCCATTCCTCCAATTGACTCTCCTCTCTCTCCACTCCTAGCAGCACCCCTGACCCAGTCTCAACAGTGGCCCTAAGGAAGACTGGGTTAGGGAATACACTTGACTTGGTACAAATCCACTGTGGCCCAGCAAAAAGTATATAAACCATACCCTACTTACTGTGTATGGAGGACAGAACAATCAAGAGTGCCAATGGTAAAAAATGATGCTGCCGGCATGACAATGGGCCCCCATGTATCCTTTTCCTTAAGGATAATTAACTGTTGGGACTCATACCTAAAAATAGGCACGCTACTGAAACAAGTTGTTGATGACCTAAGACAAGGCCAACCTGCCTGTCTCAGAGATACCTGAGTGTGTCCATCTTTTCAGATAAATTAACATGACTGGCATTAGGATTTCAGCTTAAAAGGCAGAGAGTTGGAGCAATCTACAGTGTTATACAATTTGTGCGTGACTGGCAGTAGGTGGAGAGTAAATAATATCTGCAAAAGAAGAAAATGCAGGCATTTGAATCAAGCGGCAGCAAGCTCACCACTTAGGCATGTTGTTAATAAAATCCGTTGGTGTGATTTGGTTAAGTCCCTCCACCCCACCACCTTATTATTTTTTTTAACTTAAATCAGTTTCTTAGAGCTAAAAAGCCTGCAGGTTAGCAAAAACAGCAGGAAATTGCTTTAGAATGCTTATACTTCGTTTCAGGGAATTTTTTTTTAAATCTGAAGTAAATGAGCCATATAGTTCTTCCCTGCCATAACAAAACATACAATGACCCCATCTGTGATGAGGCAGAACCAGGGTTGCCTTGCCTGGGGGAAAGTTTAGAAATTTCTGAGAAAAACCCATAAATTGAAGTTGTAAGCTGTGAGGTGGAAGCCTTGCAAATGATTGGCAGTTTACTGCAGTTACTCAGAGCAGTCAGTTTCTAACTGGGGGTCAAGAGAGCTTCCATGTTTTACAGATGGATAAACTGAGGCATAGAGCTTAAAGATCAGATCTTCAGAGTTTAAAGCCATGCCATATCACTGATAGAGACTCCTTCCTGGGAGGAAAAAGACAAAAGACCCTCTCTCCAGCAGAGGCTAGTATAACCTCAGAGAAATCTATCTGAAGATATGAAAGCATCACTAACAACCAAAAAATAAAAGATCTAGAAGGCTGTGGTGGGAGGATCACTTGAAACTAGGAGTTTAATACCAGCCAGGGAAACAGAGAGAACCTGTCGCTACAAAAAATACAAAACATTAGATGGGCATGGGTGGCAAGTGCCTGTAGTCCTATCTACTCAAGAGGCTGAGGTGGGAAGATCACTTGAGCCCAGGAGTTCAAGGTCACGGTGAGCTACAATTGAGCCACTGCACTCTAGCCTGGATGACAGAGACAGACATTGTCTCAAAAAAAATAAAGCAAAACAAAAACAAACGAACACAAAAACTAGAATGTAGGTAGGAATCAGTATAACTGGGAAGCAAATTAACCTTGACCTGGGACTTCTCTAAATGAGTTTGCACAGCTGTCTCAGTCCATGTAAATCTCTTGTTATATAAACCCACTCACTTGATCAACAGAAACAGGGGGAGTCCAGATGTTAGCGGATAGAGCTCTCATGCACCCAGCTTCCCTAGCTTTGAATATGCCAGCACTGTCTGAAATGAAGCTAAGCAAAACCCAAACAAAACCAGCACCCAAACACCAAAAGCAAACCCAAACAAAATCCCAACCAAACAAGTTACAAACAACTAAGGTTATTTTCTAAAGCAATTAACTGACTCATGACTTTTGGTCTCCCTGGCTCAGATTTCTGAGAGCTTTAAAAAATTGTGCCAAACAAGGAATTACCATTGCTTAATTAGGTCTTGCCAATTTTTTTGCCTGATTTTACTTTTTTTCTACCTCCTTGCTCCATTCCAGTGACATAGTAGGCTTCTCTCAACTTTCCACACCAGCACACTGTATCAGGTAGTGGACTTCCTGGACAAGCTCTATACCACCTTTGGGAAAAATGATAGACCATTATGATGTCTACAACATGGAGACGATAGGAAATGCTTGTGAGTGACTTGATGTATGGGTGGGTATTCCCTTAGACATGGAATAATATTAATTTTTAGTGGAGACAAAGCTTGGAATTAATGGAAAGTAACCATCTATATAAACATTCTAACTTTCTTAAGTTGTAAGCTCCTAGAAAGCAAATCTTCTTAGTAGTCTCAATTGTGCCTATGGCTTTCTCATTGTTGGCCCCGAGGAAGTGTCTACTGCTTTGATTTGAGAGCCATCCTTTTCAATAATAAGGGAAACAAACTGGTTTTATATTTTTATTTTTGTGGTCAGACTTTCCGGCACTTAGCTCAATGATCTCCAACCTTTTACTGACGTAGGTATTTTCCTTTCCTCATAGCCAGTGAGGAAAGACTGTGAATTCTGAAAGACACACAGAACAAATATTTAGATTCAATTATAATATCAATAATCATTACCGACTGTAATTTCATTTTTAATTGTATAAATTGAGAAGGGAACAACGAAATGTTTTGTTAGCCATCAGGCAAACTGAAAATAGATTTGGAAAGTATTTAAGATTCATTTTTTCAATGCACAGTAATTGAGAAACCTGTATGCGCCAGGCACTGTGTTAGCATTGGAGCTCTAAAGGTCGTGAAGCTGAATGTGATAGATGGGATCTTTACCTTCAGGATACAGTCTAGTAACACATAGAAGGACTGAGACCAATAGCCATGTTGAAGAGGAGACGATCCTTCTCCCATCACCTTCTTTACTCCACCTGCTGCTCATGAAGGTTGCTGCGGTGAGTCACTGCAACCCACACGGTTCCTTTTCTTTCCATTCATTACTGAAAAATACTGCATTATGAGGTTAATGTTGATGAAACTATTGTGTTCCTACAATTTCTTGTGTTTCTTTTCATTACCATAAAACACTGCATCATGAAATCAAAGTTGCTATCATACGTGACAATGTAATTAAACCACATTTGCTTTGAATTTTACTATTATCTCTGGGCTTTTCTTCCCCTTGCCTCTAATTCAGAACCATTGAACAGGTGTTTAGACCCAAACCTGCTCCCAGCAAAGATAATAACTTTTAATATATCCAACAATTAATGGGTAAATACAGGGCACTAACTACATAGTAAGCAGGGATTTTGATTTTCAATAACCCTCAGATTTAAAGGATTTCCCTTTATTCTCCAAAGGTAAGCTCATTATACAGAAATGTGGGTGAGGGTCATAACACTATCTCTGATGGCCACTGCTGAAGGAAAGAAAAAAAAAGAAAATTGAAATAATCTTTTGGCTAAATTTGAAGTAAATTTTGCTTGGAGTTGATGAAAGATAGATTAAGTACTTAGGCATTTAGGACTTGATTGTAACTAACTTTCTGCTTTGTTATGCTTTATGGATGTGCTGATTAACTTGTGTCTTGGTTGAAATCTGAAGTGATGCTGAATCTTCATCCTTTAATGTTGTCTGTTTTATTGTTGCACAATTTTATCATACATCATGTGAACTTTTATGCTTGTGGTGTGTATCATCACAGCACTGGACAATAATGACTCACACAGTAGAATAACAACTGTATACTTGCATCAAGGGTAGTTAAAACATGGTAAGCTTTTCTCATGTCTTTATTAATAATGATTAAAAAATTAATTATTCACCTCTGAGTTTGGCCAGTGGAATTATCTGGAATGGTGGTTTTGGGGCTAAGTTCTATGTTATCTCATTGCATGAAAACTAACAATAAAACCATCATGTATCAAGTACTTAGTCATATGTCAGGCATTGTGCTAAGGGCTTGACATAGATTATTTGATTATGGTATATATCTTCACAACATTTCTATAACCCAGATATTATTATAATCCCCATTTCCCAGATGGGAATGCCAAGACTCAGTTACTTGTCCAAGGTCACGTAGCTAATAAATGCAGTCAGGTCTTAAACCTGTCTGATTTAAGAGCACATGCTACTGATCACTTACTACTTTGCTTCTTGTGGCCGGTAGGGAATTTAGAGATTTACTCCAACTGAAGAGAACCTTAGGCCCAGGAAAGTTAAATGACTTAGCTAAGTTCCCTTTGTTAGTTGGCAAATTTGAGCCGCGCATGACTTAGATCTCCTTAGCTCATGTCGTTTTTGCTCAAGGTGAAATAGGCGATTTGGGCTATAGGAACATCTACAATTTCTGTTTATCTATATGGAAAACCCTAGAGTTGTCCTGTCCTCTTCCTGGCTTTTTCATCTTGTATCCAGATGGCCAGTCAGCAAATCCTGCTGATCTTTTTACCACGGTGTCTTCCATGTGGTAGTGCTTGTGTGAATAATGGTTATGAGTCAGATTCCAGCTGGGTTCAAATCTCAGCTGTGCCACTTCCTGCTGGATGATTTTGGGCAAATTAGTTAGTCTCTCTGAGCTTCAGTTTTTTGGTCTGTAAAATGGAGAGGAGAATGTTGCCTGCCATATAAGATTGTTTTGAGGATTAAAAGCACATAGAGCACTTAGGATGCCTGGCATGGCATATGCTCAGTCAGTGTTATTATTCACACAGCCTTTCCTTTTCTGCCTCAGGGCTGGTTCAGACATTCATCTTCCCACATCTGGACAAAACACAGTCCTCTAAGCATCCTGTCTCTTACACTATTATGAGATGAAGCTTGTCTTGTTCTCTTGCTCAAGAATATAACTGCCTATGGCATCATATCCAGACTCTCCAGGCTTGCATTCAATGCCCCACATGACTAACTTCTTCAGCCTTTGCGATGAGTTAAGACAACTGTACAGTTTGAGGGAATAGTCCTCACATGACTTCCCTCACTTCTGACATCAGCTGCAAGTTTGGTAATGCCCAGGATCATCCTTATTTCCGACCAGCTGGCTGCAAATTTGGGGACTCCCACAACCACCCTCAAGTTCAATAATTTACTAGAATGACTCACAGAACTCAAGGAAGTGCTATACTTCTTATTGTAGTTTTATTACAGTAAAAAGTACAAATTAAATTCAGCTTAGAGAGGAGACACATGGGGCAGAATCCAGGCGGGGTCTAGTGCCAGCTGCCAGTCATTTTCTCCCTATTGGGTCATGGACAACACTGCTTCCTCCTGGTCACCATGTGCAATGAGACACACAAAGTGTTGCCAACCATGAAAGATCACCTCAGCCTTTGGTATTCAGAGATTTACTGGGGCCTGATCGCATCCTGCCTGAGTGGCTGACCTTGAGTTTCCAGCCACTTGTGGAGATTGGAGATCAAGCTAATATCTTTAGTTGTTCCTCCAGAGGTCACAAATGACACCGTGTGGCCCTAAGGCCACAATCACAAATCACATTGGTAGGCTGTCAGTAGCCAAAGCTCCCCAGCAACAAAGGCTCAGGCAGGGCATTCTAGGGGCCTAGGAACCAACTCCCAGTACCTTAGGGTAAAAGCCAGACTTCTTTTTGGGTAAGGTTAATTGTTTACTACACAGCCGTATTTCCCATTGCTCTTCTGTAGGACATCTCCTGCCAAACAAGGTAATACTCAAACAGTCCCATACCATGCAGTTTTTTTTTTCACCTGTAGTATTTCTCCCTTTACTTCTAAAATGCAGAAGCACTTTGCATTCCATGAGGCTCAGCTTAAGTCTTACTTAACCCTAGAAACTTTGCCCAAAGCTTTTCTAATCACGCACTTTTCTAACTAGTTGGCATATGCCTTGTGTGGCTTTGCAATGTGGCTGGTATTCATTGACTTCCCTGAGCCTTATATCTCTCTGAGCCTATGTGTCCACCCAAAGTAATTGCTTAGAAAATGCTTATTATTGATGATAATTTTCCTTGTGTCTAAGGCATTCGATAAATCTCTTGACATGAACTGAACTGTTTCTTCATGATTGTAAATTAGCCATCTTTGTTGGGTGTATCTTATTCTTTCTGATGATTTGGGCTTTAATTTAGATATGTCGCTATCTAAGTGAATTATTAGATCCTAAAACAATAAAATTCAAATTGACCTTCAGAATGTTTGCAAATGAAAACAACAAGTGGTGGGTTAACATAAGTGGTCCCCAAAAGGTCAAAAAATGTTTCCCTGGAACCAATACACTGAGTGAGACTGGCTTGGCAGTTATTTTTACTGTGACCCCTTGTGGGTTAGAACCTATAAAAGTTGGGTAAATCTCATCCAGAGAGCTCTTTTGAGAAATAATGATGCCTTGTTTTAGTATCCCAAGATCCCAGGAGTGAGCACTTAGGAAGGACCACTGTCTGCAGGGTAGAAAGATGGGTTTTTACTACTGCTGGGTAGACAAACAAGTTCCCTCACCCCCAAAACAAAACACTTTTACCAAGGTGTCTGAATTACTGGCTCCATTCAGACGTGGGCTCAATGTCCATGCCTCAATTGTCGTGACAACCGTGTATGTGTGTTTGTGTGTGTGCACATGCATGTGTGTCTGCTGAATGGTGTCTGGAAGCAGCACCTTCAGCATCCAGGCAGAAATAGGTGGGGTGTGCTGAACAGGGAGTGTCTACCCACTCATTTAAGCAACAGTGTCAGCAAAGGTTGAAGATATCGTTCAGTATCACAATTTCAATTAAACTCCCAATCAGCTATTCCATCATTCATACATTCAAGGTTAGTGTCTAAGTATCTAAGTTCTTATTCTTTATTGTACCAATGCACACTATGATTCAGCAGTGTTCTGATCCTGCTGATACTGCTCTATTAACCTTTTCTGCTCTAACTTTCTAGTCTCATCTCTTGCAGAAACCTCTAACTCTCTCCACTCTGGAGAACCTCTTACAGATTACAGTTTTAAGTTTCTAAGATTTTTGTCATGCTTCTCTAAAGAAGGCCAGCTTTTTCAAGACACATCATTCAGCTTTGAGCTAGGAAATCCATTTTGTTCATAGCTTGGAGCATTGAGCCCAGGACTCGATCTTTATGAATTTTCCATATCCCTGGAAGCCCTTTGAGTCTTGCATGCTACTGGACTGCTATTTCATAAGTACTTCTCTCATTGCCCTAAATCATCTTGTGGAAGTCAAATAACTTTCAGGACATCATTTCATTATTTCTTGTGGCCCTCAATAGCTTTGACCCAGAGTTCCTATTCTCAGTATGAAAGAACTATAAGAAATTGACTCAAACATGGCTGGCTGCTCCCAAACTGTTTCTCTTGTTTGTCTTGAGACTGAGTATTAAGAACAAGGTGATGTCAGAAAGACAAGGAAATCAATGCTGCTTGAACATAAGAAGGAAGAAGCATTGACTAATAGTAGTCAAGAGGCAGTCTGTTTACTTCATGGACCAGAAACATTTATTGGATCAGTTCATGTCCAGAGCACCCAACCTTGTAGTGACTTTTACTCCCAAAGACCCATTCCTTGATATGTTTTTCAAACCCTCTGCCCTAAATAAACTTTCCAAGCTGCAAGGGAAGGTACAGGTAAAGGTTTTGGATAGAAAACCCTTGCCAGCAGCCTTAAAAAAATTACAGTCTGCTTTAGTTCATTCAAGTGTGCCATTTTTTCATGTATTTTCAAATATGGTGGCATCTGGGGTGCCCACGGCCAAAGGGATCCTCCATGCTAGGGAAATAGCATACATGGCCCTGGACCTAGTACCTGTGCACAAAACCTTTGAGATTCCACATAAGTCCAATGTCCACCTGAAAATATGTGCTGGGATCCACTCAGGTAAGACAAGATAGGATGTGTAAAGAGCCCACTCTGATAGGATGTATAAAGAGTCCATTCACATAGGATGTGTAAGGAGCCCACTCTGATAGGATGTATAAAGAGCCCACTCTGATAGGAGGTATGACGAGCCCACTCTGATAGGATGTGTAAAGAGCCCACTCTGATAGGATGTATAAAGAGCTACTCTGATAGGATGTGTAAAGAGCCCACTCTGATAGGATGTGTAAAGAGCCCACTCTGATAGGATGTATAAAGAGCTACTCTGATAGGATGTGTAAAGAGCCCACTCTGATAGGATGTGTAAAGAGCCCACTCTGATAGGATGTATAAAGAGTCCATTCACATAGGATGTGTAAGGAGCCCACTCTGATAGGATGTATAAAGAGCCCACTCTGATAGGAGGTATGACGAGCCCACTCTGATAGGATGTGTAAAGAGCCCACTCTGATAGGATGTATAAAGAGCTACTCTGATAGGATGTGTAAAGAGCCCACTCTGATAGGATGTATAAAGAGTCCATTCACATAGGATGTGTAAGGAGCCCACTCTGACAGGAGGTATGAAGAGCCCACTCTGATAGGGTGTGTAAAGAGCCCACTCTGATAGGATGTATAAAATGCCCACTCTGCGCTCCTCCCTGTACTCCACGGTGCATCAATTTTCAGAGGAGAAAAAGTGACCTAATCTTCGCAGGCCAAAAGGAGTGAATATTTAAACTCCATGTTTGTAATGTAAACATTTTGCCAAATATTTTCCTTGGAAATGAAAGCAATGGAGATAAATGAACATTTATTTATTTATTTAAGACAGAGTCTTGCTTTGTTGCCCAGGCTGGAGTGCAGTGGCACCATCTTGGCTCACTGCAACCTCCACCTCTTGGGTTCAAGTGATTCTCGTGCCTCAGCCTCCCGAGTAGCTGGGATTACAGGTGTACGTCACCACGCCTGGCTAATCTTTGTATTTGTAGTAGAGATGCGGTTTTGCCATTTTGGCCAGGCTGGTCTCGAACTCCTGGCCTCAAGTGATCTGCCCACCTTGGCCTCCCAGAGTGCTAGGATTACAGGTTTAAGCTGCCACGCCTGGCATGAATATTTATTAATCACCATTTATTATGTGCCAGGAATAATGTCAGGCAGTCACACATACAATCTCTTTTGATCCAAGATTGAAAGATTATTAGCTTTTTACTTTTTTATTGAGGTCAACATATACACAGTAAAGTCCACTCATCTTAATTGCACAGCTCGATGGATTTTTATCTATGTATACAAACATGGAACCAGCACCTAGATGAAAATAAAGAACAATTCCAGCACCCTAAGACTCGATCACACTCCTTTCCCCATCTCCTCCTTCCTGCAACAGTCAATACATCTGACTCCTGCCAGAGGTAACCACTTATCTAATTTTTATCTCCACAAATTAATTTTGCCTGTGTCTTAGGCTGTTTTCTGTTGCTTATAATAACAGAAACTGGATAATTTATAAATAAAATAAATTTATTTCTTACAGTTATGAAGGCTGAGAAGTTCAAAGTCAAGGGGCCACATCTGATAAGGGTCTTATTGTTGTTAAGGACCCTCTGCAGAGTTCTAAGGCTGCACAAGGCATCGCATGGCGAGGGGTTGAGAGTGCTCTGGTCTCACTTACTCTTCTTATAAAGCCACTCGTCCCACTCCCATTATAGCCCACTAATCCATGAATGAGTTAGTCCATTCATAAGGGCAAATCTCTTATGTCCCCATCACCTCTTAAAGGCCTCTCCATACTGCTATCTTGGGGATTATGTTTCAACATGAGTTTTGGAGGGAACACACATTCAAACCATAGCATCCTGTATTTGAACTTACGTATTCTTTTGTTTCAAATGTGAGTATTCATATCTCCTGCATGTTGCTGCATGCAGTTATTAAAGATTAGTTTTTAAGAAAATCAAACGCTCTTAAGGCCATAGGGAAACATTTAACATCATCATAGTGATTTGATTCATGTTGTCTGTTGGGGAAACAAACCAGATGTATACTGCTTAGCAGAAGACATATACTTCTTGTATATTTACATACATAATACATAAAAAGACACTGAGTATTGAATGTGGAGAGAAGTTATATAAATCTTGGCCAGCCAAACTGTAATTATATTCATTTATTCCAGGTTCTAGTTATTCAGAGAGGTGATTCTTCCCACACTCTGATCTTTAAAGTGTGAATACATGCATTTGGAGCAAAATGTAAATGGTGCAACACAGATTTGTAACAGCAGCATTATTCATGAGAGCCCCAAACTGGGAACAACCTAAATGTCCATCAACTGGTGAATGGATCAACACATTGTTATTTAGCCATACTATGGATAATTGCTCAGCCATGAAACAGAATGAAATAGTAATACAGGCCACGATGTGGATGAATTTCAAAAACATACTAAGCAAAAGGCCAAATACCGCATACTGTATGATTCCGTTTATATGATGTTCTAGAGGAGGCAAAAAGATCATGTCAGAGAGCAGATGGGTGTTGCCTGGGCCTGTGTGGAGGAGGTTATTGACTGCAAAGGGGCACAGGCTATTTTTAGGGTGTTACAACTGTTGTATATCTTGAGTGAGTGGTTACATAATGACATGATTATATTCATTTTTCAAATTCATTAAACTGTACACTTAAAATGGGTCAGTTTAATTGTTTCTAAATTATACCATAATACAGATGGAAATAATTTTTAAGTGTGTAAAAGGGAACAGTAAAAAGTAATTCTCCCTCTCACATCCATCTTTTATCCCTTTTCCCTCCCAGTATCCCTCCCCTCAAGCTCTCACCTTAGCTTTTATAGTGGTTCTTTAGATTTACATAATGGACACTTGAATAGGTTGAAAATTAGGTTAGGAATACAGGAATTCAGATGTCAAATTTTGATAACTTATATTATGAAAAGGTCCTCAATATTATTATATTTGACTGTACACTCAGAAGAACTGTCTGTTTCTTGGTGCCCCTTACTGAATACTTGCTACGGACCAGCTACTTTACAAACGCTTCTTATTCCATTCTCACCACAATCCTCTGAAATATGTATTAACAATCCCCTTTGATAAGTGAGGAAGCTAAAGCTTAGGGAGGTTGGGTAACAAGATTACCCAGCTAGTTAGTAGCAGAGCTGGGGTTCAAATCCAGGTCTGTCCCAGGCAAACAGTCCCTAATCCATACTTCACTGTGCTATGCTGTTACCTTGGTTTGGAACAGAGGGAGGGAGGAAGGGAGGGAGGTCCACTGGGTCAGCAGAGCAGCCTTCGTGAACTCACTTCCAAATCCTGTTACTGTCTTTGCCTGAAATTTAGAACAACCTGCTTCCCTTACCTTGATGTCCATACCCCCTCAGACTTTCTGATTAGCAGTAGTTCTCAAAACAGGAATATTATGGTTTTGTTTTATTGTATTAAGTTCTTTGGGACCTTAGGTGTTTTCATCCTCCTTTGCTTCTTATTCAGTGAAAATTAATTCTACTGCAAAAGATAAAGGTCATACTTTCATGTGATGTGCCTTTTTCAGTTCCTACAAAAACTTTATCAAATATATTTTCCCCATTGTCTCTGCAGAAGGAATAGGGGAAGGCTCAGTAGTGAAAAATCCCTTCTGTTCCACAAAGCACCTTCTCCTTAAAATAGTACCCTCAAGGGACACAGGCAGGCAGATGCTTACATTGGCCAAATGATCAGCTGCAAGAGTTTTAGGAAAACAAATAAATCCTCTGAGCCCTGCGGGTGGTACCTGCTCTATTGTTTTAATCTATCTTCAGTTGAGTCTGGCAAAGACCAGGTCAGATACCAGCACAATATTGGAAATGACTCCAGCTTGTAAAGAAAAATGAAGGAATGCAACGAAACTGCTATTGCCAAAAACATTCCGGTGCTCTTTTAAATTCTCTTGTATTACACTGAATTATTCTCCTCCCTGCCCTCTTCAGGCAGTGGTCTGACCTGATTGCTAAAGCAGTGTGTCACAATACAATGTCAAACTCCAGGAAATTCGTGTCAAAATTTCTATAGTGAGTTGAGCATCCATTCCGAATGTGCTTTTGTTCATCAGTGGGTGTGTGGGATGAGCAGACAGCTGGAATATTCTCTACATGCAAAGTTAAATCTGCGCTGTTAAAGGATGCCAGCAGCCCCACCCTGCTGAGATTAGAGCTTCATTGGCCTCCCCAGTTTCTAAGCTCTGTGAACAGGAAGAGTGTAGCAGCTACTGTTGAATCCCTAGTGCCTTCAAACTCTGCTTGGCACATGGAAGGTGCTCCATCATAAGGTAGGGCTGGGATAGACAACAGCACCATAGGACCCACCTTTGTGCAAGGGCAGAGGAGTTTGCCTCTTGGGGCCAGGAAAGAGGCTTGGTGAGGCTACGACAAGGTGGATGGAGTGCATTTGCCCCTTTTCAATGGGGGCAGAGCAGCCACTCAGACATCTGAGGGATGCCATGCAGTGCTGATGTTGCCAGATTTTCGTTTTCAAAAGAATTTGGCAGTCTAGATTTTTAAGTGAAATTTCCTATATTTTCTAACACTGTTTAGGCAAAATACTTATATGCCAGCTGGATTGGATGTACAGGCTGCCAGTTGGGATTCCCTTTTCTAAGCATTTACAGGATCTAAAAATTTATTTTGGTAAAAAACTAAAAAACTTTGTTTCATGGAATAACTTTAAAAATAAGTTTTAGTCACATTACCCCAAAATGGTGGTGCTTTAAGTAATTGGGGCCTGGTACTAGTAACTTACAAACTGGTGTGGTCCCAGTTGTTTAACAACTTGCATGTTCCTTTGTCCCTTCCTGCCCGTCTTACCTCTCCTCCTCACTGGGATGGTGAACTCCGGGGTGATCTGAGACCCTTAGGGCTGTCTCCACCATGGAGAGGTGACTGGAAGCCTGGGCTCAGCTCCTTTCAGGCTCAGCCTGGCCCATGTTACATCTTCTTCCTGCCCCTCAGCCTCCTCCTCTTTACTGACTTCTCCCTATTAGCCTTTAAACATGCTCAGGTCTCTGTAAACTTAGAGAGGGGTTTTGGCATTTGGCTAGGCTGGTCTCAAACTCCTGACCTCAAGTGATCTGACCGCCTCAGCCTCCCAAAGTGCTAGTGATTACAGGCATGAGCCACTGCGCCCAGCCTCATTCCTCATTCTTGGAACAGTTTTCATTTGAGTGTCACCGTTCCTCATTTTCCAGGTTTTCTTTTGATGTATCTGGTTGATCCTTCTCAGGCTCCTACAGGTGCTCCTCCTGGGGGTGTAAAGTTGATGATACTCATAGCCCTACCCTAAGCCCTGCCCTCTCCTAACTACTCCCTCTTCATGGATGCTCTAAACTGCCCCCGTGGCTTATGCTGGGACCTCTGTGCTAGAGACCCTGAAGACCCTGTTGCCAGCTTGAATTTCTTCCTGCATACCAGGGGGAATCATTTCACTCCTGCTTGTCATCCTTGAGTAGTGTTCCTCAGGCACCTCGACCTCAACATGTCCAATACTGAACCTCATACTCTTCCCCACTTCAGTACTGCTTCTTTTCCTCCCATTTTCAGCTTTTCAGAGAATGGCATGTTCATCCACCAGGACAGACACACCTGGACATCATTCTCGACCCCTCCTTCTCCCTCTCCCACCACTCCTAGCAGTCACCAGGTCCTGAATCTTCATCAATGTCCTTCTCTCCATCCCTGGGGCAGGGCACCATTGTCCCTTGCTCAGATTATAGGAACAGCCTCCAAGTGGTGCTCCCTGCCTCCAGTCTTACCCATTCCTCCCCCACTACTTTTTTATCTACGCTATAACCAGGCTCATCTTTATTTTCTCCACTTAAAAAAAATTTGTTTTAAATTTTCTCCACTTAAAAAAATTATGTTTTAAATTACATAATGCATCAGAGCAATCTTTCTAAAAGGCAAACTCAACCCTCTCATGCTTCTATTTAAAACTTCACATTGGTTCTCCACTGCTTACAGACCCTGCATGGCCTTGGTAGGGTTAGATGGTGGGGTTTCTGCCCTGGCCCACCATCTGTGCCATGCTCACTCATACTAACCTTTTAGTATCTGCTCACACCTTCAGGCCACAGTGCCTTAGCACTCACTCTTCCTCTGCTCAACACACCCACAGCTCTAACCTTACCTGTCTACCTACTGCTCAGTGTCTAGACTAGGAGCCTTCTCTAAACTCTCATATGGGTGAGGTACTCCTCCCTGAACTTCCTGGCCACTCTGCTCTTCCCTCATGGCTTCTACCTCTCAATGTTGCCATGGCTGTCTAATTGCCCACCCCTCCTTGATCACAGGCTCTGGGGGAAGGAAGGGCCAGTCTTCTTTATTTTTAAAATCCTCTTTGCATGGTAGATGTTTGACCCACAATAGAGTAGGTGTTTGAGATACATCTATATATCTCTATATATGCATATCTACATGCATTAAGTGAACAGATGAATGAATTCCCAAAGACCTTTGGGAGGAAATCTCAGACGACCATCCAGAGGTGAATGGGAGCTACCTTATATGACTCCTGAGAGCAAAATGTGCACCCAGTGATAGATATCATGTAATAGCATGAAATTGCACGTGGCTACAAATCAGGGCTCTCCTACCTGCACCCTCCGGCTGCTGTGTAATCACTTTGGAGAGCTCTTTAAAGAGGCTACAATCCCTCAGCAATAACTTGGAAGCAGTTCATTACGCTCGGCATACTATTTGGGAACCTGATAAAGGACAGTAAGAATCAAATTTGTGGAAGTCTACCCATCTGGTAAGTTGGAGATGTATCTTGATGCCAGATCTCATCACTGAGCCAGTAATCTTAACTCTTCGCTCTGGTGCTCTTCACAGTGGGGGGCTTGAAGCTTTAGTTCCTATTTCTCACCTTCACTTCTCCAAAGTGGTTCCTAAGTTTTCAGCTGGCCTTCACAACCGAACTTTCAGTTGACTGGGGAAAGAATCTTGCAATTGGCCAACCAAGATGTTGATAAGCTTGTTTCCAAGACAGAAATAACCAGGGGAGTTGTCAGAACTGGGTGTCAGCAACAGAGTGACATTTTGAATTGAGTCATTGATTTTAGTTTTTTGATGACATGATGGTGTGAATTGTTTTCAAAGAGAACTTTCCCACCCCCTGAGATAATATAGGTCAGTAATTGTTGATCTTCAGGGTTTAAATGCTTCAAGGAAGGTGCCAGAACACCATCAAGCATATGACTCAAGTCTATCTCCCCAGTATCTCATAACAATAATACTCTAATGCTTGGAGGTTGTAGAGCACTTTTAATTCAGAAGCTAACTAATGTCCTGTCAGACAGGAATAAAGGCTTTTTCCTCTACACTCTTAGGTTCAATGACTCGAATTGAACTGACAAAAGACAGATTAACAGGAGAAAAAGGTTTATTTTATATGCATATGAGGGCTCATAAAAATGAAATACAAACCCAAAGAAGTAGTTAGACCTGAAGGTTATTTTTGCCCTTTTAACAAAGGGCAATACATTTGCAGAGAATTGACAAGACAAAGGAAAGGGGTTTGAGCTTCTAGTGGCAGTAAATTGTGGGATGGCAAATATGTGGCAGAAACTAATGGCAGATAAGGGTTATTTAAGTAACGTTTGTGATGCAGGTTTCTCTCAGTATATTTCTGGGATGATAAGGGTCTAGGAAATCTATGCCCTTCTTTTAGGCAAATAGGAGGAGGGTAGAGAGCTTTTTTTCTGTGTCTGCTGATTCTCACCTGCCTTCAAGCTCAAAATATCTTTATACCAAAGTGGCATACTTTGGTGTGTCATGTTCTGAGCCCTTCAGTTCATAAACAAAAGTTTGTTGACTTGCATGGTTCTCTGAACACTGTGGTGGGTAAACTAGATGCTGCTGCTGCTGTTCCTATGGTCACAACCCAGACCTCATCATTGCTTCAAACTGCTCCTTTAAAAAAAAAAAAGTCCCACCCTGGGTCCACATCCTTCCATCTCTTCTCTCTGTCTCACTAAATCTATTTGTTCTTCAGCTGCTCCAAGGCTCCAGGATCTCAACTGTTCCAGCCTAACAAGCTTTTCTTTCTCATGCAGCCTGGAATCCATGATCAATCTCTAGAGTAGTTTCCTGTTGACAATGCTCAACTCTGTGCCACCTCTTTTTTAATCTGCACTTGCTCTACAGTTTGTGTCTCTTGGTCAGTCTAACAGGCCTCAGACTCTCCTTCTGCACAGCAGAGATGCTTACATAACCTCACCTGATGACGAGGGCTCCACCTAAGATAAACTCCCTAAGGAGCTGGTTTCAGGGCTGAGGCTCCTGGTGCCTCTAGCTCTTCTTATTGACCAGATGTCTTCCTTTCCTGTTCCTTTTGTTGGCTGTTTCTGATCTCCCATTTCTCCTTGGAGCCACACCCACATGCCCCTCACTCATTGCAGGTGGGACCAAGTCTTTCCTTTCTTAGAGAAAACAGAAGTTCTGAGATGTAAACTTTCCTTTTCACTTTTAAACTTATCTATAAAAGTACTTCTGTCTCCTTCTTTTGTTCTTGTTTTAGAAAAGAGTTTCCTCTTTCATAAAGCTGATTTCTTTCCACCAATTAGTTCTTTTGATAGTTTAAACCAGTGAAGGTGAGAATGTCATTTTTCTGCTTGAAACCTCCCAGATACTTTCAATTGCATCCTCACTAAAAAGCAAACTCCTTACTGCGGTCTTCAAGAAATGCTTGCCCTAAAATGGTAGTTCTCTTCCCAGACTGCACTGGGAAGCTGAAAAGCATAACCATGCCCAGGTGCCGCCACCAGGCACTCTGCTTTAATCTGCGCAAACCAAAAAGTGACTGAAGCAGATCTCAATTAATTAGAGGTTCATTTTGCCAAGGTTGAGGATGCGCCCAGGAAGAAGAAACAAAAATCATAGTAAGACCTGTGACTTGCACTTTTTCCAAAGATGGTTTTGGAAACATTAATATGTAAAGGAGAAAGAGCAAGCAGGAAGGGAAGGAAAAAAAAGAGAGAGCAAGCAATGAGGCCAGTGGTTACATTCTTGTGAGGCTCTGATTAGCGCTCAGGAAATCTACATTTTACATAAGCTAAAGTAAGCATGTGAAATTACAGCTATCTGGGAACAAAAGGAAGGCAGTTTTTGCATGACTCAGTTCCCAAGTTTAACTTTCCCTTTGGCATAGTGAATTTGGGGTCCTGAGATTCTATTTTTCTTTCACATTTGTATGAGGTGAGATCTGGTCAACAGCATTTTTTATTTATTTAATTTTATTTATTTCTTTTTATTTCAATAGTTTTAGGGTTACAAGTGGTTTTTGGTACATGGATGAATTCTATAGTGAAGTCTGAAATTTTAGTGCACCCATCACCCGAGTAGTGTCCATTGTACCCAGTATGTAGTTTTTTATCCCTCATCCTCCCAGCAGTATTTTTAAAAGACACCTGGCAGATTCTGCTTTCCTCTTGTAGCACCTTGTCCCCTTCTCTCCGTGACTCCCCACCTTGACCTGTCCCCTCCAGTCTCTATAAGGCTGTCTGTTTCCCAAACTTCAGGTTTCAGTTTTAGTGTCACCATTTATGGAAGATCATTTTTTATCCAGCACTTGGTTTGTTTCCTTCACCACACATACCATGGCCTATGTTTGTCTCTTTCCTTTTTTCTCACCTGTTGCCCCATTGCTAGCCTCCACGCCTCCTGAGGTCAGGGCCCCTTTGGGAATCACGTTCACCATTGATTTCCCAGTGCCAAGCCAAGCCTGGCACACAGGCATTCACTGAGGATTTGAGGAGTTAATATTAGATAAAGAATTGCTTCTGATCTTGCCTTCTTCCTGTGGGACCTTGTTCTATTGACTTTTTTTTTTTTTCCTTTCTCAGATCTTCAGACTTTCTCCACTGATCCCTTTCTCTCAGTCTAAAAACTTACTCAGAACTTTCCCATCCAAAATTAAACATGTATAGAAAACCTCCTTTGGCACCTTCTCTTACTTAACTTTAATTCTTTTTTTTTCTTCTACTTAGAGAAGCAATTTAGCCTCAGGATAAGAAAGTCAGATTGCCTGGATTCAAATCAGATGGTTGCTATGAATTAGATTTGAGATATTGGGTAAATTGTGTCACCTCCTTGTGCCTTGTTTTCCTCATCCATCAAGTGGAGACAGTAAGAGTACTTTACTCATGGGGTCGCTATAAGGATTAAGTGAGGTACCGTATGTAAAAGGTGCCTGGCTTCTATTAGTTGTTATTATTGAAGTCATCTCCATTGACTGTTTCTGCTCCTCAATCCATTATAAATTATCCTCTGCCCTGAAGCATTACCTAGCCCTGGGGCCTTTTATTACTTCTCACTTCACTTGCCTGCTGAGGCACGGGATGCTATTTACCATCTCTTCCATCTCTCCCCTCTTCTCCACTCACCATTCTCTTTTCTCCCTTCCCATCTTTTTGGCTGACTTTTCTCCAGGTCTCTTCCACTGTTTCCTTCTTCTCTGATGGTTTTAGGACTTTGTTTTTGGCCCTCTGTCTACTCAATCTTTCTATTCAAGTTGGGCAATTTCATCCACATTTATGGTTTGCAAACAGCTCTTCGCTGATGAAAACTCCTAAGTCATTATCTTTATCCTAGACCTCTCACGAGCTATAGGCCAATGGTGACAAATGTCCCTTAGACCCCTCCATCTGCATATCTTACATGGACACCACTTTCAACATGTTTAAACCAGATATGTTAACTTCACAGCATAATCTTCTCTGTCAATCTCTACCTCATTTAATTACACACCCCTTGTAAAATGTTTGCTGCCTGAACCACAGAGCAAATCCTCTGAATGCTAAACAAATGGCTACATTCCCTTAGGGAGTAAAGAAACAAGAGTTAAAGCTGATTAGTTACTCCTCAAAGTTAAGTGTGTGGCATTGTACAGTGAAAAGAGAACAGGCTTTGAAATTAAACAGACACCTTTTTGGATCATAGCTCTGAGCTTTCCTGTGTGTGTGACCTAAAATGGGGATGACATTGCTTACCTGTCAAGGTTGTTAGGATGATAAAAGGAAGTTCAAAGCACGTGGCACAAATTTGACACACGT
Source organism: Nomascus leucogenys (assembly GCF_006542625.1). NCBI lineage: Eukaryota > Metazoa > Chordata > Mammalia > Primates > Hylobatidae > Nomascus > Nomascus leucogenys. The sequence continues at coordinate 81,964,333 of NC_044388.1, forward strand.
TAAGTGTTAGTTTCATGTTTTCTTACTCTAGACTTAATTTATAACTTCCTTCATAGGCTTGTAGATTCTCAATTCATGAATTTTTCCCACTGACTAGGCCAGTGTTGCTGGAGTTGTTGGGACCAAAATGCCTTGATGTTGTCTACTTGGAGATGCACTTGTGGCCAAATCCAAAGCTTATACTGTTTGCCTCATGACAGCCAATAATTCAAGAGACAAGGTGTTGGGGTGAGAAAGGTGACTTTATTTTGGAGAGGCAGCAAACCAAGAAGATGGCAGACTAGTGTCCTAAAGAACCATCTTAAAGGCATGAATCTCAGGCTTCTTTTTATATTGAGAAAGGGGGAACAAGAAGGGGGTTGTGGTCAGGATATGACAGGTGACCACAGATATCTGGGTGTCAGCCGGAGTCTGACGGGGTTGCAAAACATCTTTGTCCTTGGTCAGGTCACAATGCTCCTATAAATCTTTAACAGAACATTGTTACTTGTGTGTAGGCTCTCCTCATCTCTTGGGGGTTAGTTTTGGGAAGGGACTATTATCATCCTTGCTTTAATGTTAAACTGAATTCCTCCTACAGTTAGCGTGGCTTACAGGCAGGAACAAATAAAGGCAGTCAACTTTTGAGGCTAGAAGCAAGATGAAATCAGCTATGTTATATTTCTCTCACTGTTGCACTGTGAACACAGCCTCCGAATGGAGGTAACCGGCTAAGGTGAGATGCTCTCTCTGGCAGGTGGTGAAAGATCTGCTTTTCCAAGGGTCTAGTTTGTGTGCTTTCCCAAGTTGTCCAAAATGGACAGATAGGAGAATAACAGAAAGGAGAGTTTTATTGGTGATATCAGTTTGCACACTGGGAAGGGGCAGTCTCGGGTGTGGACTGAAGGTGCTCTCTCTTCAAAGAGGGAAAGGGCAGGTTGGGTTTTATGCCTCACAGGGCCTGCATCACACAATAGAGTCACACATATCCAGCAGGTTTTGGGGAAAGGTTATACGTATTTATGAGGGGAGTGGAATGCATGTTCAGTGGGCAAGTGTATATATAACATACGTCGCATGTTCACTTTGGGGCCAGGTTTTAGCGTTAAAATGAGGTGAAATTTGGCTCTTTACATCAAAAGGTGAACTATAGGACACAAAGACAGTTTGTGTGGAGTCTCTATAAGCTGCTGAAATTGGCTTAAGGTCTGCAGTTGCTTATCAGGAAAGAATGTTTGTAGGGCTGTTCCTCTGTCCAATCAGCATTGTAGTGGTCTGGGTTGTCAATCAGCTGATAACTTTCCCAGTAGCTCCTAGTTATAGAGTTTAGCAAGAATATGGTTTTTCTTATAGCTGTAGGAATTTAGGAAGTTGCCATGCCAGCTGATCCCTGAACCTTCAACCCATAGGTAACTTCTGTTTCTTTAACCTTAGGGTTCGTCTTGGTCAATAAAGGAGCTTTAATTTTGGTCTCTCAGATCACAGCCATACATCAAATTATGTGGCAATTTCTCTGCTGCCTTCTAAAAAAAACTCTTAAAACCGTTTTCTTTTAACTTTCTATTTATCTAATCCAAATAGGTCCAATACAGGGCATTAACATCACAATTGCTTAGATGAGAACTTGCACTGCTTGATGAGGAGGGGAAGGAATCGGGAGAGGGGGAACATCACCAGGGCTCTGCACAGAAGACAGTGCAAGCTGGATGGAAATTTTGTGAAATATAAGGTTATTGTTTCAGTGAGCTGATTGTGATCTGCACATTCTTCATGGTCTTCAAGATAGTAGGGTCCCTGTATTAGTCAGAGTTCTCTAGAGGGACAGAACTAATAGAATGTATGCGTATATGAAAGGGAGTTTATTAAGCAGAATTGACTCACGATCACAAGGTGAAGTCCCATGATAGGCCATCTGCAACAAGGAAGCCAGTAGTGGCCCAGTCCGAGTCCCAAAAGCTCAAAAGTAGGGAAGCCAACAGTGCAGCCTTCAGTCTGTCGCCAAAGGCCCAAGAGCCCCTGACAAACCACTGGTGTAAGTCCAAGAGTCCAAAAGCCGAAGAACTTGGAATTTGATGTTCAAGAGCAGGAAGCAACCAGCACGGGAGAAAGATGAAGTCTGGAAGACCCAGCAAGTCAGATTCTTCCACCTTCTTCTGCCTGCTTTTTCTAGCTGTGCTGGCAGCTAATTGGATGGTGGCCACCCCCAGTGTGGGCAGGTCTTCCTGAGGGTGGGTCTTCCTCTCCCAGTCCACTGACTCAAATGTTAATCTCTTCTGGCAACACCCAGAAGCACCCAGATACACTCATAAACAATACCTCACATCCTTCTGTCCAATCAAGTTGACACTTAATATTAACCATCACAGCCCCAAACATTTCCAGGTGTGTTCTACTTGAGTTCAGTTCAGGGGGTGTTTACTTCCCTGAAGAAGCTCATATGAACCTAAGTGATGCTTCAAAGAGTGGAAAGTAGCCCTGGTGATAGGGGCATGGGTACAGGTGGAGGTCCGAGCCAGGCTGAATGTGGTGATTTTTGCCAATATTGGGATGATTTCCCCATAGCCTCCCTGCTAGTTGATCACAGGGGAGTAGAAGACATGGATGAGAAATGGCCCCCAAACCCACAAGCACTCATTTCCACCTCATGATCTTATAAGAACATCTGCAGTCCCTGGGTTGCTACAAGCACAGCCGTCACCAATAGTGAGAAGATGTGTTGGCATGGGTTACAGTAAATCAAAGAAAAATGGCACCAGATGGAGTTAGATAGTCAAGGAAGGCTATTCAAGATGATTGCAATAGAGGAGAGGGATTGAACTCAACTCCACTAAAACAAGAGAGGGAGCATTTTTAAAGCTCTGGGTGAGCTAGTGGAAAAGTACTAGAGTATGTTAGGGAGTAGGTTGATCAATGTAATTAAGCCATCAGTGTTTCCTAGTTGGTCTTTATTGAAGTTAGGTTCTTAGTCTCCTACAAAGTCTGGGAGATAGGGGCACTGTCTTTCTTGATAATTACATTTCAAAGGATGGCTCCCAGATCCTTAAGAAAGATATTCCTGGGTTACAAAAGTGGCAAGAGGCTGGGAGAAGATGTACATCTCAAAGGATCAGAAATAATTTACAATTGAAAGTTTTCTAAAATAAATGCTCTAAGAAAGGGAGGTCAGAGAAAGCTGTCTAAAGTTTGTCACGCTGAGGGGAACATTAAGGCCATCTTTCAAAAGCCAGCCACCAAGTGGAAAATTTCCATTTGGATTTCTGGTTATGATGCATTACCAACCAGGTTATTTGTGTTACTTAAAACCAAAAAAGATACTCGAAGGTCTTAAGCCATGCCCTTTTAAAAACCACTTTCATTCATTGGTGGAGGCTCTTTACCTAAAAGTAAAAGACTCAAGTAGCAAAAGATTAGAATTAAACTAAAAGTCTTTTCTCCAAACCTCTACTGGGTTGGTAAAAGCTCAAAATAAGGCAAATGTATCCTCTGTTCTATAGACAATGGTATTTAAGCTCTCTCATTTGCTGCTTTCCGTGATTCATGTGTATGAGGGGAAGTAGTTTAGGATCTAGGGTGATATTATTGAACTGTTTCAGGCACGGGATTTGGGATCCTGGCTCTGCAATTTATAAAGTTCTGTTCTCCTGGGCATGTATTTAGCCTCCCTTAGCCTCGGTTACCTAACGCATACAATGGGGGTGAGTCTAACTACCTCTTAGGGAAGCTATAAGGGTAAAATGACGTAGTACTTATTAGAATCTTAGCACAGTACTTGGTATATATGTCAGGGCCAACAAATGGTAATAACTATTAATATGATATAATGTCTTTATGGAGTTTCAAAAGAGAATTTTAGTATAAAAATTTTAAAAATGTTAAGTGCTGTTTCAAGTTTATTCCTTGCCTTATTGGAAGTAATATACTTTCCATTATTTCTGTTCAGTCATGATTGGCTTATATAATTAATGCAATTATTCAGAGAACAATTATTCTGGTTGGCATTATCCAAATGTTGCCTCTTTCCAGCTTAATGAAGCTTAATTAGGTGGGCAGGGTAATAAAAACACAGGGTTGGCCACTCAGTGTTGTCACTTGTTAACAAGGTTTAGGGTTGCCTGTCAGAGGAAATGACATTCAGATCCTGCTGACTGAGCAGAGCCACTTCTGAGCAAGAGAAGTTCCTCTGCCCCGCAGCTCAAGGCTCCTTAGGGTCCACTCCAGGATCCTAAGGCTCCGGGTGAAAGAAGGTCTAAAAGAGCTATGCAGAGCTCAGAATTCTTTTCTTGGAAGCCCCAAACAGGCTAGCTTCAGCTGTTCTCTATCTCCTTCGGGTCCCCCAGTTTTGTTTTTTTCCGAGGGGTGAGTGTGGGAGCTGGGAGCCCCATAAGTTGGAGGCAGCCTCTGGGCTATCTGACCACGTAGTGGAATGGGAAGAAGTGAAGGAGGAGGGGCGATCTGGAAGAGATCTAGGAAGGGCACCATGTGACATTAGACTTAATCCTTTTGGTTTAACCATCCAAGGTCCCAATCTCTGTTGACAGCTGTGGCCCAGCGTGGGGCACTTGATGATGGATCCAAGTTTCTCCATGGTGACACATGTGTGGAAGGTGGGGTGCGGATGTGTGCATGTGTATGCATGTGCAGGTGTGGGAGAGGGAGCTTGGGCTTTTCCTAGAGCCCCTCACCCCCAAACACGAGGTCATACTACTAGGTGATTTTATTTATTTACTTATTAATATTTATTTATTCTTAGTGCAGTAATGAGAAGAGGGGAAAGCATAGAACAAGGAATTTGATCTGTAACTGACTGTGAACAATCAATTGAGATAACTCACAACCTTTGGATCAGCCAGTAGGTGATGTTAGATGGTCAAGAGACAAGAGCTTATCATTAAGTCACATCATGTGAAAGTTGTTTGTTTTTCTGTTTTCTTTCAGTGCTTCTGATTGTCAGGGAAAAATGGGAATTACTTTGGTAGTAAGATGCTTTCTTTTGACTCTCTAAGTTTTCCTACTCTTTATTAAAAGATTAATTGAGGCCACTTAAAGAAAGATGTTAACTCAGTAATAGCTCAGCTGAGGGCATGGCTGTGGCAAAAATCATGATGTGGGCAGGGTGTGGTGGCTCACGCCTGTAATCCCAGCACTTTAGGAGGCTGAGGTGGGTGGATCACAAGGTCAGGAGTTCGAGACCAGCCTGGTCAACATGGTGAAACCCCATCTCTACTAAAGAATACAAAAAAAATTAGCCAGGTGTGGTGGTGCATGTCTGTAATCCCAGTTTCTCAGGAGGCTGAGGCAGGAGAATCGCTTGAACCTGGGAGGCAGAGGTTGCAGTGAGCCGAGATTGTGCCATTGCACTCCAGCCTGGCAACACAGCAAGACTCTGTCTCGAAAAAAAAAAAAAATCATGATGTGGGATGCACCTGACAAGGCAGACCCCCCGTCTTGGTTTTAAGAAACGGTTAGAATGAGAGTGCAGAGTTTTCAGGGGGCTTCATATCTTTACCTTGCTCTGACCACTTTTCTCTCAGGTAGCCAAAAGCTGGCTGCTTGAGGGAGGTATGTGATAAGAAGGGGCAGATATCCCTGAAAAACTGTCCAATAAGAGTAGACACCAACTTTTCTCTAGAATACACAAGATTTTTTTTCCCCAGGTCAGCAGCCCCTGCCATGTAACTGTGATGGGAAAAGCTAATCAGGTAGAGCTTATTATTATATGTGAAGCCCTTGGGGGATGTTTGCTGGGATGTGCTCTGAGGTACCTCTTCACTAGGTGAGATTCTTGAAGTTGAATTTTCTTGGTCATGTTTCAGAGTTGCTCAGTTTTTCAGGGCAAGGCAAAAACAAGGGATGTTGCCCGGACTTATGTAACTGTGTTATTTCCTCTTCTGTCCTCCAGCTCTGAAAATCCAGTGTAGTTCAAGTGCATATCAAATCTTGGAGCAAATTGGAGACTACATACTGGTATGTCTTAGGAATTTACAAGTCAAAGTATATATTGGCCACCTGTGTGTGTGGAGGCAGGCATAGGAAAGAAGCACTGCAAGGGAACTCTCGCCATTAAAGTCCTAAGAGTCACTGTGCCCAGTAAACTTGTAAGAAAAATTTGCATCATCGCATATGATGTCTCTGCTACAGGTGAAAAAGTCCCAAACAAAACTGGAAATTCTTTGATTTTGACTACTCAGGAGGCTGAGGCGGGAGGATTGCTTGAGCCTAGGAGTTTGAGACCAGCCTGGGCAACATAGGGAGATCCATGAAAAAACATTAGCCTATGTAAAGTTTGGATATACATCTGCTAAAGAATTGCACATGTTTGTTTTGGCTCATAAAGAATATGTATTTTTTTCATCCCCAGACCTTTATGAGCAGATAGGACATCTCTTAAGATGTTCCTTCTTGGGGATGAGGAAGAGAAAAGAGAGAAAGGGACAACAATCCTTGGAAAAACTGTGCAACAGGCAAAGTATGTCTGTTTTTTTTCCACATTCTCTTTCCAAATTCTTCCCCCTAATTTCAGCATCCTTCTCATTTCCAGCCGCTCAACCCAATCTTCTCCCAGTGCTTGACATTCCTCCTATAATAGAAGAAATCCATTTATGAACTCTTCCCAATGAGGTACTCCTGGGGTGCTTCCCTTGTAAGGTGTCATTATTTTAAAAGAGGAACAATCCCTAGAAAAGGCAATGAAATTAACTATATGAAAGTAATTGAAATTCATTACATCTGGGACAGGAGGTGGGGCGAATGTGAGCTGAAGGTGGTAGAGATTTTCAGACCTCCCTGTGCTCTATCCATCCATGGGGCAGATGCAGTGGACGGGGGGTAGTCCTGGCTCTCCTGCCACCAGAGCCTGATTCTTTCTCAGCTCACACTAGCTGTGGTGTGACTGGACCACTTCACTCTGCTCCAGTTTCCTCAGATGGAAAGTCACAGAAATAATAATTGTGTGACTTAGAAAAAGAATAAATAAACCAGTTCTGCTGCAAGCCAATCTAACCAGCTGTAAAATAATGTGAGATGCATGTGCATTAGTTGTGGGCGGTTCCCTCCAGACATTGCCCAAGTAGTTTCTGTGGTATTTTTGTATATTTTAAATATGAAATATGTTCAGAGAGAGTACCATGGTAACCTACATAGAAAAATCCCAGGAAAAGCACCACACTCTTAACTCTGAAACTTGTTTTGCACAGGGTTCTGGCTGCATGAGTGATTCTCTATTGAAATGAGTTACAATTAATTTGATTGAATCTGGTCAGCAAATACAAGCAGATAATGTTTTTTCTTGCGGAGTGTATCAAAGCAAATCTGGAGTGATTGCTTTCAAATGCCAGTTTCCATGTAAATGACAGGCAGAAATTCTGACCCCTGTGCTGGGAGGAGGCTGTGACTGATCCACAGTTGTTGGAAGGGCACTAATTTTTCATGTGGCGATATGCCTATTTAGTCACTGTCCTGAAAAGATGTTATTCTTCAGAATTGCCGGGTCATTATACTCTTTTAGCTTTGTCAGAAGGGCTAAGTAGCTGCAGAGCCCAAGTTTGTGTCTCCCCTCCCAGCTTGGCAGTACATGTGGGGTTTGTTAGCCATGGCAGCACAGGTGAGTGTGTGCCGGTGACTGATTCATTAATCTGCCTGTGACTCCAGGTGCCATGAAGCAGTGGTCTCTGCCCTGAATGCAGGGTGTGCACTCAGCAGCAAATGGGGAACCAACTTAAGAGCTGTCTCTTGGGGATGCCAGTCCATCGGGACCCCAGGATTTCCCTGGGCAGACTTGAGGATGTGTCCTGTCATGTCCAATGAGTTGGTGGGTCTCTCTCCAGATGGCTGCCTTTCTGGCTGAATTGGCTATTTCTCCCCTAATTAAACACTTGTGGTTCTCCTCCCTGGGGAAAAGGGAAATGGTCACCTATTGGCTGGAAGGAAAGAAGTTTGCTGCATCCCGCAAAGAGGTCTGTGGCACTGCTGTCCCCATTACAGGACCAGAGAGAAGCTCTTTTAATTCCTGGAGTGATTAACAACCAACTGCTCTGTAGGTCAGCTTAAAGTCATATCTTTGTTCTGTACCTGCGTTTTTCCTCATTCTGGCCATGTAGATCAGCCTGTCACACTCTTCTCATGCAATGTAGGGAGCCTAGACATTGCTATTTTCATGGCATCTTTGGGCTGCATGGAAGGGGTGACACTCCCTTCAGACCATCTGAAACCATTGAGGGTTAAAACTATAAAAACTGTAAACATTCTCTCATTTTCCTTTTTCCTGGGGAAAATGAGTGAGTAGTGGTCCCTGGCAGGGGTGTACATGCAGCTAAGAGAGAGAGCGTTAAGTCAGGTGGCACTGAGGACTAAGGTTTTCCAGTTTGGTGACAGATGTAAGTTTCATCAAACATGTCAGGGCAGGGCTGGTTTACAACAAAATTTTGAGATTGGCAAACATACTTCCTAAGCCACTTTGTTCTCCTTTCTGCATCTGCTTCCTTTATGTGGCTTCCTTCTCACATTCTCCCTGTCCTGTGCTTTTGCTTGGACCCTCACCCATGCCAGCATCTCATTCAGAGCTCTACATCAATTTGTCCTCTAGGGTCTCAGTCAAATCCAGCTGTCCTTTGGGGCCTCATTAGTGACTGGCTTCTGGTTAATGGAATACATTACTCTTGTTGCCATATTAAATTTGTATGGGACAGGTGATATTTTGCATTTTAAGAAGGATCACTGTTATTTTATCTTATGGAAGTAGCACACAGTAAGAACATAGATTTTGGGACAAGCCTTCAGAAGGGAATTTTAAAGTAATGCTCAACACCTTCCGAAGAGGGAAGTGTCTGTTCTCTTTTTGTGAAGACCTGTATGTCCTTTTAAACAAGACATCCTTAGCTTCCTTTCAGTCTTAGTTCAGGACACAGAAAGAAAACTGGAAGCTTTTAGAGGTCGGTTTTCCTTTTGATATATCAAGAGTTACCTTCACTCTTTGGAGAGCGGCTTTTCCTGTCACAGATATTAAACCCCTTTCATAGTCCTTTACATTCTAATCAGGTGGTTTGAGCGAAGAGTAGGAGCCTTAAGGGGTGCAGCCACCCGAATGCTAAGGAGCCCTTGGAAGCTGCCCACGTTATCTTCAGGGGGAGAACTCCCTTTGCCACAGCCTGGAGCCCATGTTCACTTCTCCAATTCCTAACTGCCATTCCCATTTCATTCCCTCCCTTACCTCATGCCAGAGTCATTGTCTTAAAGTCCAGTTCCAATTTTTTCCTGTTACAGCTCAGAGAGCTTTCCTGGCTCTCTGTCCAAACTGAACAAATACTTCATCCTGACCTCTTGGATCCTCCATGGTAATGATCTTGGCAGCCACCTCTCACTCTGCGTTTGCTACATGCCATGTGTGGTTCTAAACACTTTACACGTATTAACCTATTTCATTCTTTTTTTTTTTTTTTTTTTTTTTTTTGACGGAGTCTCACTCTGTTGCCCAGGCCGGAGTGCAGTGGCGCGACTTGGCTCACTGCAACCTCCGCCTCCCAGGTTCACGCCATTCTCCTGACTCAGCCTCCCGAGTAGCTGGGACTATAGGTGCCTGCCACCACGCCTGGCTAATTTTTGTATTTTTAGTGGAGACGGGGTTTCACTATGTTGGTCAGGCTGGTCTCGAACTCCTGACCTCTTGATCTGCCTGCCTCGGCCTCCCGAAGTGCTGGGATTACAGGTGTGAGCCACTGTGCCCAGCCAGATTGTGTCCTTCTTAATCACCTTGATGTGCCCGGTGTCTTGTGGCCTATCAAAAGATAATTTTTGTATTGAATAAATATTTACTATGACAATTTTAAAGTGTGTAATTTGTGACTGGCAACTCCTATCCTGCATGGTTATTTTGTCTGTGTAAAGTATTTTATGTTTCTTAGGTGACTGTCATGCTATTTGTCTCTCCTTGCTGCAGTGCAAATTAGTTCACTTCATTCCTTGGAAGGACAACTTGTAAGGGCTAAACAATCTACTGGTTTGTCTTTTACTTCATGAAAAAGGTGTAGGGACAAAAATACCCTCCACGCTCCTGCAGGTTCAAGTCTGCTAGACAAACACAATAGATTAACAGGAGAAAAAGCATACAAATTTATTAATATGCACATGGACACAGGAGTCCCACAGATATGAGACTCAAAGAAGGGCCAGATAGCTGAGGCTTAAATAGCACCCTCTTCATCAGGGACAGGGAAATGGGGGTGTAGACAATTTTGAGGCATAGCAAATGATTTTCAGGGGAATCAAATGAGCCCAAAGAGCAGACAGTAGTTTGTAAATGATCCTCTTTGAAAGCTGAACAGAAGAAGTTATGGGAAGGTTTAGGGCACTGTGAACAAAGGTTATCTTATTACGCTTGTAAAATCTTTTCAGTAATCTCTCAGAACTGCCTACGGAAGAATAGATGGAAAGTCTGTCTGGGTGTGGTGATGACTTTTAGTCTCTCCTCTTTTCCAGTAGTTAATCTTTCTTGGTTATTTGATGGGATTTCTGGAAATGGAGTCTGAAGACAATTGTATTTCTTTTGTTTTTATTTTTTATTATTTATTTATTTTTTTGAGACAGGGTTTTGCTCTGTCACCCAGGCTGGAGTGCAGGGTGTCATCTCGGTTCACTGCAGCCTCCATCCCCTGAGTTCAAGCGATTCTCCTGCCTCAGCTTCCCAAGTAGCTGGGATCACAAGCCTGCACCACCATGCCTAGCTAATTTTTGTATTGTTAGTAGAGATGGGGTTTTGCCATGTTGGCCAGGCTGGTCTCGAACTCCTGGCCTCAAGTGATCTGCCCACCTCAGCCTCCCAAAGTGCTAGGATTACAGGGGTGAGCTACTGCGCCTGGCCTGTTTTTTAAAAAAACTTTCAGGTTCAGGGGTACAAGTGAAGGTTTGTTACATAGGTACCCTCATGTCACAGGGTTTGTCGTACAGATTATTTCATCACCCAGGTACTAAGCCCAGTACCCAATTGTTACCTTTTCTGCTCCTCTCCCTCCTCCCACTCTCCACCCTCCAGTAGACCCCAGTGTCTGTTGTTTCCTTCTTTGTGTTCATAACTTTTCATCGTTTAGCTCCTGCTTGTAAGTGAGAACATGTGGTATTTGGTATTCTTGCAATTCTTTTGGAAGAAGTTTTCCCGGGTCAGATAAGGGAACCTCCAGAGAGAACCGCTCTCTGTGCTTGGTGGTGGTGGGGAAGGGGCTCAAGGAGAAACAAGCAAAGGCTTCTAAGGCCTTCCAGTTTCCTTTAATCCAAAAGCGTTCAGCATGCCAAAGTGCTGTACTTTGGGGTATTGTTTTCTGTGCCCCAGCAGTGGCAGACGTAGGTGTTCCGAACTCCCGTTTTCACTGCCCCTTGGGCCACAGGTTTGGCTGTTGTCCTGAGGTCTTTGTAGCAGGGGCTGCAGCTGGGAGTGCTGACCACACGGGGCCAGAGGTCTGGCTGTGCTAGCATTGCTCACTGGTAACACCAGCAACCAAAGGGCAGGCTGTAGAAGGGTAGCCTAACACCTGGTCAGGCCAAACAGAAGGTGCTAGGATGGCTGTGCTGGTTGTGAAGCTGATATTGACAAGGATCGGTAAATAAAATGGCCAGAAATGATCAAGTGATTTTACCTCTTGTCACTCTGAAGGACTTTGTGAATTTTTTTTCTGAGAGATTTTTCTCACGTGTAAAATTGTATTATTAAGTATGCTTAACGTGTTTTTTAATCTTTTGTTAATCAGAAGTCTATATTACTATGAACCAGAGGCTCAGATAAGTAGGAGTAAACCCCTGTTACCCCACGGAGGAGGGATAATGCCAGCAAAAGGCATATGTACTTTGACCAATGTGGTTTTATTGAGAAGAATGAACCATTTCTTTCAAGTTTTAAGAAATAATGAAAGAGCTCTAACCCCCCACTTATAGACCATAGGTCAAAGTAGAGAGAGGGTTTGCCAATCTTTGGGGCCTGTCCCAAGACAAAGTCAAGTGGACTTCTCGGCTGTGTTCTACCTTCACCAGGGTATGTGCCTTGTCTGTCTGAATGTGTCAGTACTGGAGGGTTATCATGGGGCAGGAGTTCTGTGGGTCCACTCAGACTTCCTGCTATACATCAGCATGTAGGCAGGACATAAGGACACTCATGAAGAGTACCTTCAATAGAATCTGTGTGCCTCTTTTCCTCATCATTTTATCTCTGGTGATCACAGCAACTTAGAATTTCTGTGAAGATAGCTTCAGTAGTCTGTTCTGTGAGCAGGAAGGTGACACTTATCTCACGGAGTTGTGTTAAAGTTCCTACACCTCACTGAGGTACGCAATAAGGACTTAATATTTTATACTTTTTTATTTTATTTTATTTTATGTTATTTTATACTTTTGAATAAAAGAGAAGTAGTTATTGTCAGGAAAAGCGATAGGATAAACTAATGGGGTTAGAAAATGTCATTGGCATTATCGTGTTGAGTCCTCTGGGCCTGCCAGGGCTGGAAGAAAGGAATAATCAGATGTAATAATTGTGGCTATGAGAACACTGAGAGGACCTGGGGACTGGCTAGATGAGGAGGTGTGAAAAGTGAGAAAGTCAAAGATAAGAAGACAATCGAGATGTCAAATCTGATTAGAAAAGCAAATGGCCGAACTGTTGACTTGGAGCTGTGGGGTAGGAAGGCTGGTGACCTGATGGGGAGGAGTGGATGTCCTCTCCAAGGGAGAGAGTGGGAGAAAATAGATTTTCCCTCAGAATTTTCTTTCTTTCTTTCTTTTTTTTTTTTTTTGAGACAGAGTCTCACTCTGTTGCCCAGGCTGTAGTGCAGTGGTGCGATCTCAGCTCCCTGCAACCTCTGCCTCCCAGGTTCAAGTGATTTTCCTGCCTCAGCTTCCCAAGTATCTGGGGCTTCAGGCATGCACCACCACACCCAGCTAAATTTTGTATTTTTAGTAGAGATGGGGTTTCACCCTGCTGGCCAGGCTGGTCGAACTCCTGACCTCAAGTGATCCACCAGCCTCGGCCTCCCAAAGTGCTAGGATTACAGGCGTGAGCCACCGCGCCCAGTCAGGTGCACTAAAATTTCAGACTTCACTTATAATCTCTATTATAAGTGAAGAATTTTCTTATTATCTGTATTTACTTTGTAGCAGGAATAGGAAATCACACAAGTACATTGAAGTATTTTCTTTTTTTTTTTTGAGACGAAGTCTCGCTCTTGTCGCCCAGGCTGGAGTTCAATGGTGCGATCTCCTGGGTTCACTGCAACCTCTGCCTCCTGGGTTCAAGTGATTCTCCTGCCTCAGCCTCCTGAGTAGCTGGGATTACAGGCACCTGCCACCATGCTCGGCTAATTTTTGTATTTTTAGTAGTGACAGGGTTTCACCATATTGGCCAGGCTGTTCTCAAACTCCTGACCTCAAGTGATCTGCCTGCCATGGCCTCCCAAATCGTTGGGATTAGAGGCATGACCTACTGCACCTGGACTGTTTCTTGATTTAAAAATAGTTTTAGGTCGGGGTGGAGCCAAGATGGCCGAATAGGGGTGGAGCCAAGATGGCCGAATAGGAACGGCTCCGGTCTCCAGCTCCCAGCCCCAGCGACACAGAAGACGGATGATTTCTGCATTTCTGCTTGAGGTACCGGTTTCATCTCGCTAGGGAGTGCCTAGCAGTGGGTGCAGGACAGTCCGTGAAGCGCACTGTGCGCGAGCCGGAGCGGGGCGAGGCATTGCCTCACTCGGGAGGCGCAGGGGGTCAGGGAGTTCCCTTTCCTGGTCAAAGAAAGGGGAAGCAGACGGCACCTGGAATATCGGGTCAGTCCCATCCTAATGCTGCGCTTTTCCAACGGGCCTGGAAGACGGCACACTGGGAGATTGTGTCCCGCACCTGGCTCGGAGGGTCCTATGCCCACGGAGTCTCGCTAATTGCTAGCACAGCAGTCTGAGATCAAGCTGCGAGGCGGCAGCGAGGCTGGGGGAGGGGCGCCCGCCATTGCCCAGGCTTGCTTAGGTAAACAAAGCAGCCAGGAAGCTCGAACTGGGTGGAGCCCACCACAGCTCAAGGAGGCCTGCCTAACTCTGTAGGCTCCACCTCTGGGGGCAGGGCACAGACAAACAAAAACTCTGCAAGAACTTCCACAGACTTAAATGTCCCTGTCTGACTGACAGCTTTGAAGAGAGTAGTGGTTCTCCCAGCATGCAGCTGGAGATCTGAGAATAGTCAGACTGCCTCCTAAAGTGGGTCCCTCACCCCTGAGCAGCCTAACTGGGAGGCACCCCCCCAGTAGGGACAGACTGACACCTCATTCAACCCGGTACTTCTCTGAGACAAAACTTTCAGAGGAACTATCAGACAGCTGAATTTGTGGTCTCACGAAAATCCGCTGTTCTGCAGCCACCGCTGCTGACACCCAGCCAAACAGGGTCTGGAGTGCACCTCTAGTAAACTCCAACAGACCTGCAGCTGAGGGTCCTGTCTGGTAGAAGGAAAACTAACAAACAGAAAGGACATCCACACCAAAAACCCATCTGTACATCACCATCATCAAAGACAAAAAGTAGATAAAACCACAAAGATGGGGAAAAAACAGAACACAAAAACTGGAAACTCTAAAAAACAGAGCACCTCTCCTCCTCCAAAGGAACGCAGTTCCTCACCAGCAACGGAACAAAGCTGGATGGAGGATGACTTTGATGAGCTGAGAGAAGAAGGCTTCAGACGATCAAACTACTCTGAGCTACGAGAGGAAATTCAAAACAACAGCAAAGAAGTTAAAAACTTTGAAAAAAAATTAGAAGAATGGATAACTAGAATAACCAATGGAGAGAAGGGCTTCAAGGAGCTGATGGAGCTGAAAGCTAAGTTTCGAGAACTACGCGAAGATTGCAGAAGCCTCAGTAGCAGATGCGATCAACTGGAAGAAAGGGTATCGCTGATGGAAGATGAAATGAATGAAATGAAGAGAGAAGGGAAGTTTAGAGAAAAAAGGATAAAAAGAAATGAACAAAGCCTCCAAGAAATTTGGGACTATGTGAAAAGACCAAACCTACGTCTGATTGGTGTACCTGAAAATGATGGGGAGAATGGAACCAAGTTGGAAAACACTCTGCAAGATATTATCCAGGAGAACTTCCCCAATCTAGCAAGGCAGGCCAGCATTCAGATTCAGGAAATACAGAGAACGCCACAAAGATACTCCTCGAGAAGGGCAACTCCAAGACACATTATTGTCAGATTCACCAAAGTTGAAATGAAAGAAAAAATGTTAAGGGCAGCCAGAGAGAAAGGTCGGGTTACCCACAAAGGGAAGCCCATCAGACTAACAGCTGATCTCTCAGCAGAAACTCTACAAGCCAGAAGAGAGTGGGGGCCGATATTCAACATTCTTAAAGAAAAGAATTTTCAACCCAGAATCTCCTATCCCGCCAAACTAAGCTTCATAAGTGAAGGAGAAATAAAACACTTTACAGACAAGCAAACGCTGAGTGATTTTGTCACCACCAGGCCTGCCCTAAAAGAGCTCCTGAAGGAAGCACTAAACATGGAAAGGAACAACCGGTACCAGCCACTGCAAAAACATGCCAAATTGTAAAGACCATCGAGACTAGGAAGAAACTATAGCAACTAACGAGCAAAATAACCAACTAACATCATAATGACAGGATCAGATTCACACATAACAATATTAACGTTAAATGTAAATGGGCTAAATGCTCCAATCAAAAGACACAGACTGGCAAACTGGATAAGGAGTCAGGACCCATCAGTGTGCTGTATTCAGGAAACCCATCTCACGTGCAGAGACACACATAGACTCAAAATAAAGGGATGGAGGAAGATCTATCAAGCAACTGGAAAACAAAAAAAGGCAGGGGTTGCAATCCTAGTCTCTGATAAAATAGACTTTAAACCAACAAAGATCAAAAGAGACAAAGAAGGCCATTACATAATGGTAAAGGGATCAATTCAACAAGAAGAGCTAACTATCCTAAATATATATGCACCCAACACAGGAGCACCCAGATTCATAAAGCAAGTCCTGAGTGACCTACAAAGGGACTTAAACTCCCACACAATAATAATGGGAGATTTTAACACCCCACTGTCAGCATTAGACAGATCAACAAGACAGAAAGTTAACAAGGATATCCAGGAATTGAACTCAGCTCTACATAAAGTGGACCTAATAGACATCTACAGAACTCTCCACCCCAAGTCAACAGAATATACATTTTTTTCAGCACCACACCACACCTATTCCAAAATTGACCACATAGTTGGAAGTAAAGCTCTCCTCAGCAAATGTAAAAGAACAGAAATTATAACAAACTGTCTCTCAGACCACAGTGCAATCAAACTAGAACTCAGGATTAAAAAACTCACTCAAAACTGCTCTACTACATGGAAACTGAACAACCTGCTCCTGAATGACTATTGGGTACATAATGAAATGAAGGCAGAAATAAAGATGTTCTTTGAAACCAACGAGAACAAAGACACAACATACCAGAATCTCTGGGACACATTCAAAGCAGTGTGTAGAGGGAAATTTATAGCACTAAATGCCCACAAGAGAAAGCAGGAAAGATCCAAAATTGACTCCCTAACATCACAATTAAAAGAACTAGAAAAGCAAGAGCAAACACATTCAAAAGCTAGCAGAAGGCTAGAAATAACTAAAATCAGAGCAGAACTGAAGGAAATAGAGACACAAAAAACCCTTCAAAAAATTAATGAATCCAGGAGCTGGTTTTTTGAAAAGATCAACAAAATTGATGGACCGCTAGCAAGACTAATAAAGAAGAAAAGAGAGAAGAATCAAATAGATGCAATAAAAAACGAAAAAGGGGATATCACCACCGATCCCACAGAAATACAATCTACCATCAGAGAATACTACAAACACCTCTATGCAAATAAACTAGAAAATCTAGAAGAAATGGATAAATTCCTCGACAAATACACCCTCCCAAGACTAAACCAGGAAGAAGTTGAATCTCTGAATAGACCAATAACAGGTTCTGAAATTGAGGCAATAATCAATAGCTTACCAACCAAAAAGAGTCCAGGACCTGATGGATTCACAGCTGAATTCTACCAGAGGTACAAGGAGGAACTGGTACCATTCCTTCTGAAACTATTCCAATCGATAGAAAAAGAGGGAATCCTCCCTAACACATTTTATGAAGCCAGCATCATCCTGATACCAAAACCTGGCAGAGACATAACCAAAAAAGAGAATTTCAGACCAATATCCTTGATGAACATTGATGCAAAAATCCTCAATAAAATACTGGCAAACCGAATCCAGCAACACATCAAAAAGCTTATCCACCATGATCAAGTGGGCTTCATCCCTGGGATGCAAGGCTGGTTCAACATACGCAAATCAATAAATGTAATCCAGCATATAAACAGAACCAAAGACAAAAACCACATGATTATCTCAATAGATGCAGAAAAGGCCTTTGACAAAATTCAACAACCCTTCATGCTAAAAACTCTCAATAAATTAGGTATTGATGGGATGTGTCTCAAAATAATAAGAGCTATCTATGACAAACCCACAGCCAATATCATACTGAATGGGCAAAAACTGGAAGCATTCCCTCTGAAAACTGGCACAAGACAGGGATGCCCTCTCTCACCGCTCCTATTCAACATAGTGCTGGAAGTTCTGGCCAGAGCAATCAGGCAGGAGAAGGAAATAAAAGGTATTCAATTGGGAAAAGAGGAAGTCAAATTGTCCCTGTTTGCAGATGACATGATTGTATATCTAGAAAACCCCATTGTCTCAGCCCAAAATCTCCTTAAGCTGATTAGCAACTTCAGCGAAGTCTCAGGATACAAAATTAATGTACAAAAATCACAAGCATTCTTGTACACCAACAACAGACAAACAGAGAGCCAAATCATGAGTGAACTCCCATTCACAATTGCTTCAAAGAGAATAAAATACCTAGGAATCCAACTTACAAGGGATGTGAAGGACCTCTTCAAGGAGAACTACAAACCACTGCTCAATGAAATAAAAGAGGATACAAACAAATGGAAGAACATTCCATGCTCATGGGTTGGAAGAATCAATATCGTGAAAATGGCCATACTGCCCAAGGTAATTTATAGATTCAATGCCATCCCCATCAAGCTACCAATGACTTTCTTCACAGAATTGGAAAAAACTACTTTAAAGTTCATATGGAACCAAAAAAGAGCCCACATCGCCAAGTCAATCCTAAGCCAAAAGAACAAAGCTGGAAGCATCACGCTACCTGACTTTAAACTATACTACAAGGCTACAGTAACCAAAACAGCATGGTACTGGTACCACAACAGAGACATAGATCAATGGAACAGAACAGAGCCCTCAGAAATGATGCCGCATAGCTACAACTATCTGATCTTTGACAAACCTGACAAAAACAAGAAATGGGGAAAGGATTCCCTATTTAATAAATGGTGCTGGGAAAACTGGCTAGCCATATGTAGAAAGCTGCAACTGGATCCCTTCCTTACACCTTATACAAAAATTAATTCAAGATGGATTAAAGACTTATATGTTAGACCTAAAACCATTAAAATCCTACAAGAAAACCTAGGCGATACCATTCAGGACATAGGCGTGGGCAAGGACTTCATGTCTAAAACACCAAAAGCAATGGCAACAAAAGCCAAAATCGACAAATGGGATCTCATTAAACTAAAGAGCTTCTGCACAGCAAAAGAAACTGTCATCAGAATGAACAGGCAACCTACAGAATGGGAGAAAATTTTTGCAACCTACTCATCTGACAAAGGGCTAATATCCAGAATCTACAATGAACTCAAACAAATTTACAAGAAAAAAACAAACAACCCCATCAAAAAGTGGGCAGAGGACATGAACAGACACTTCTCAAAAGAAGACATTTATGCAGCCAGAAAACACATGAAGAAATGCTCATCATCACTGGCCATCAGAGAAATGCAAATCAAAACCACAGTGAGATACCATCTCACACCAGTTAGAATGGCCATCATTAAAAAATCAGGAAACAACAGGTGCTGGAGAGGATGTGGAGAAATAGGAACACTTTTACACTGTTGGTGGGACTGTAAACTAGTTCAACCATTGTGGAAGTCAGTGTGGCGATTCCTCAGGGATCTCGAACTAGAAATACCATTTGACCCAGCCATCCCATTACTGGGTATATACCCAAAGGACTATAAATCATGCTGCTATAAAGACACATGCACACGTATGTTTATTGCGGCACTATTCACAATAGCAAAGAGTTGGAACCAACCCAAATGTCCAACAACGATAGACTGGATTAAGAAAATGTGGCATATATACACCATGGAATACTATGCAGCCATAAAAAATGATGAGTTCGTGTCCTTTGTAGGGACATGGATGAAACTGGAGAACATCATTCTCAGTAAACTATCGCAAGGACAAAAAACCAAACACCGCATGTTCTCTCTCATAGGTGGGAATTGAACAATGAGAACTCATGGACACAGGAAGGGAAACATCACAATCCGGGGACTGTTGTGGGGTGGGGGGAGGGGGGAGGGACAGCATTGGGAGATACACCTATTGCTAAATGATGAGTTAATGGGTGCAGGAAATCAACATGGCACATGGATACATATGTAACAAACCTGCACATTGTGCACATGTACCCTAAAACCCTAAAGTATAATAATAAAAAAAAAAAAAAGAAAAAAAAAATAGTTTTAGGTTAGACTTCAGATGCAAAAGTCAAGCAGTTGAAGGAGAGATAGGCATAGCTATAACCATATTGGCAATTATGAGTATATGCTATACATTTTCCCCTGCCTTCTCTTTTCTCCTGGGGGTGGGGGGTGTGGATATGTCCTTCAACTGGCCATGTCTGTGTCTGGGAATGTGCTATTCCTGAGTGTCATAGTGTGTTTCCTCTGCATCTCTGTACATGAAGCACATGGCAGCTTCTCCCTTGAAGGGATGTGAGCCGATTATTAGTCATGGGTAATCAGCTGACATCCAAGCATGGCAGGCAGCCCACAAGCTGCATTTCTCTTGTGAAGCTGGGGAGGGATCTTGCTACTGCATCATTTGCTGACTGTGTATCAGCCACTGGGAAAAAAATGAAAGGTGTCAGAAGCAGATACTCAGAGCTGATTGTTGTAGGCCTGAGATCCTTAAAATTTTGGGAAGGGGATAGTGATCAAGCACTAAGAATCAAGATGAAAGGTTTGGAGTTCCTCCCAGGGGAAGAAAGGCATGTTTGAAAACACGCGCGCGCGCGCGCACACACACACACACACACACACACACGTTCACACATTGCATATATTTTCATGGAGTTTGGTCATGGATTCCAGTGTAAGATCCTATTATGTAGGACATCCTTTCTAGAGCTGTGTATTCTTATTAGCTTTCAGAGGGCAGAAATGCTTTGTAATAATCTCCATTCAGCTAAAATCAGTGATGTTTTCTTTTTCCATTTAAATAAACTTTATTTTTACAACTGTTTTAGGTTCATAGCAAAAGTGAGCAGAAAATACAGAGTTCCTATATTTTCCCTGTCCCCCTGCCTGCCCTCAAATGCACAGCCTCTCCCACTATCAACATCCCCCACCAGAGTGGTACATTTGTTACAACTGATGAACCTACATTGATACATCATTATCACCCAAAGTCCATAGTTTACATTAGGGTTCACTCTTGGTATTGTACATTCTATGGGTTTTGACACGTGTATAATGACATGTATTCACGATTAGAGTATCATGTAGAATAGTTTCACTGCCCTAAAAATCCTCTGTGCCTTTCCTATTAATTCCCACTCCTCTTAGCAACCTCTAGCAATCACCGACCTTTTTATTGTCTGCACAGTTTTACCTTTTCCATGTTATATAGTTGGAATTATACAGATAATAACTATACATCTGAAAAGGCTATAATAAATATGTATCTAAGTTTCCTCCATGCCTTCTCATGGCTTGATAGCTCTTTTCTTTTTAGCACTGTAAATATTCCATTGTCTGGAAGTCCTACAGTTTATCCATTCACTTATTGAAGGACATCTTGGTTGGTTGCTTCCAAGTTTTGGCAATTATGAATAAAGTTGTTATAAACATCCATGTGCAGATTTTTGTGTGGACATAAGTTTTCTACTCATTTGGGTAAATACTAAGGATTGCAATTGCTGGACTGTATGATAAGAGTATATTTAGTTTTGTAAGAAGCTGTCAAACTGTGTTGCAAAATGGCTGTACCATTTTGCATTCCTACCAGCCATGATTGAAGAGTTCCTATTGCTCCACAGCATTTGGTGTTGTCAGGATTCTGGATTTTGGCCATTCTAATAGGTGTGTAGTGGTATCTCATTGTTTCAATTTGTAGTTTTCTGATGACATGTGAAGCAGAGCATCTTTTCTTGGGCTTTTTTTTTCCATCTGTATATCTTCTTTGGTAATATGGCTATTCAGATCTTCTGCTGATTTTTAAATTGGGTTCTTCATTTTTTTTGTTGGGGGTGGGGGACAGAGTCTTGCTCTGTTGCCCAGGCTGGAGTGTAGTGGCATGATCTTGGCTCACTGCAACCTCCGCCTCCCGTGTTCAAGCGATTCTCCTGCCTCAGCCTTCCAAGTAGCTGGGACTACAGGCACACGCCACCATACCCAGTTCATTTTTGTATTTTTAGTAGAGATGTGGTTTCACCATGTTGGCCAGGATGGTCTTTATCTCTTGACCTCATGATCGACATGTCTCGGCCTCCCAAAGTGCTGGGATTACAGGCGTGAGCCACCACGCCCGGCCTGATTCTTAATTTTCTTACTGTTGAGTTTTAGGAGTTCTTGGTATATTTTGGATAACAACTTTTTATCAGATACGTCTTTTGCAAGCATTTTCTGCCAGTCTGTAGCTAGTATTCTAATTATCTCGATACTGTCTTCAGCAGAATAGAAGTTTTTACTTTTAATGAATTCTAGCTTATCAATTATTTCTTTCATAGATCATGAGATCATGCCTCTGGTATTTTATCTAAAAAGTCATAACTATATCTCAGGTCATTTAGATGTTCTATGCTATCTTTTAGGAGTTTTGTAGTTTTGTGCTTTACATTTAGGCCTATGATCTGAATTTTGAGTTAATTTTTTGTGAAGGTTGTAAAGTCTATATCTAGATTCATTTTTTTACATGTAGCTGTCCAGTTGTTTCATATATTAAAAAGCTTTATCCATTGTACTGCCTTTGCTCCTTTGTGAAAGATCAATTGACTATATTTATGTAAGTTGATTTCTGGGCTCTCTATTCTGTTTCATTGATCTATTTGCTATTCTTTTGTCAATCACACACTGTCTTGTTTACTGTAGCTTTATAGTAAGTCTTGAAGTTGGGTGGTGTCAGTCATCAAACTTTGTTCTTTTTTTTCAATAATGTGTTGGCTATTCTAGTTCTCTTGTCCCTCCAAATAAAGTTTAGAATCAGTTTGTTGATATCTATAAAATAACTTCACAGGATGTTGACTGGAATTATGCTGAATCTATAGATTAAATTGGAAAGAACTGATGTCTTAACAATATTGAGACTCCCTATCCATAAACATGGAATATGTCTACATTTATTTAGTTCTTTGATTTCTTTCACCAGAGTTTTTTAGTTTTCCTCATGTAGATCTTGTATACATTTTGTTAGGTTTATACCTAAAGTATTTCATTTTGGGGGTGGTGCTAATATAAATGATATTGTATTTTTAGCTTCAAATTCTACTTATTTATTGCTGGTATATAGAAAAGTGATTGGCTTTTGTATGTTAGCCTTGTATCTTGCAATCTTGCTGCAATTGCTTATTAGATGAAGGAGTTTTAAAAATCAATCATTTCAGAATGTCTATGTAGACAATAATGTCTAAGTCATGTGAACAAAGACAGTTGTATTTCTTCCTTCTCAATGTGTATACTTTTGTTTTCTTGTCTTATTGCATTAGCTAGGTTGTCTAGTTTTATTCAAGATGGATTAAAGACTTAAATGTTAGACCTAAAACCATAAAAACCCTAGGAGAAAACCTAGGCAATACCATACAGGACATAGGCATGGGCGAGGACTTCATGTCTAAAACACCAAAAGCAATGGCAACAAAAGCCAAAATTGACAAATGGGATCTAATTAAACTAAAGAGCTTCTGCACAGCAAAAGAAACTACCATCAGAGTGAACAGGCAACCTACAGAATGGGAGAAAATTTTTACAATCTACTCATCTGACCAAGGGCTAATATCCAGAATCTACAAAGAAGTCAAAATTTACAAGAAAAAAACAACCCCATCAACGAGTGGGCGAAGGATATGAACAGACACTTCTCAAAAGAAGACATTTATGCAGCCAACAGACACATGAAAAAATGCTCATCATCACTGGCCATCAGAGAAATGCAAATCAAAACCACAATGAGATACCATCTCACACCAGTTAGAATGGCAATCATTAAAAAGTCAGGAAACAACAGGTGCTGGAGAGGATGTGGAGAAATAGGAACACTTTTACACTGTTGGTGGGACTGTAAACTAGTTCAACCATTGTGGAAGATAGTGTGGCGATTCCTCAGGGATCTAGAACTAGAAATACCATTTGACCCAGCCATCCCATTACTGGGTATATACCTAAATGATTATAAATCATGCTGCTATAAAGACACATGCACACGTATGCTTATTGCAGGACTATTCACGATAGCAAAGACTTGGAACCAACCCAAATATCCATCAGTGATAGACTGGATTAAGAAAATGTGGCGTATATACACCATGGAATACCATGCAGCCTAAAAAAGGAGGAGTTCATGTCCTTTGCAGGGACATGGATGAAGCTGGAAACCATCATCCTCAGCAAACTAGCTCAAGGACGAAAAACCAAACACTGTATGTTCTCACTCATAGGTGGGAATTGAACAATGAGAACACTTGGGCACAGGAAGGGGAACATCACACACCGGGGCCTGTTGTGGGGTTGGGCGGGGGGAGGGATGGCATTAGGAGAAATACCTAATGTAAATGACGAGTTAATGGGTGCAGCACACCAACATGGCACATATATACATATGTAACAAACCTGCACATTGTGCACATGTACCCTAGAACTTAAAGTATAATTATATATATATATATAGAAGTGGTGAGAGGCAACATCATTGCTTTGTTCCTGATTTTTGTGGGAAAGCCTTTAGTTTGTTACCATTAAGTATTATGTTAGCTGTAGGTTTTTTGTAAAAGTTGAGAAAGTTATTCTCTATTGCTATTTCCTGCGACTTTTTATCATGAATAGATGTTGGATTTTGTCAAATTTTTTGTTGATAGATATGTGATTTTTCTCCATTAGCCTGTTGATATGATATATGACGGATTACATTATTTAATTTTCAAACATGGCACTAGCCTCGCATACCTAGGATAAATGCCACTTGGTTGTAATACGTAATTCTTTTTATACTTGTTGGATTTGATTTGCTAATATTTTGTTGAGGATTGCATCTATGTTCATGAGAGATATTGATCTATAGTTTTCTTCTAAAGTCTTTTTTTGATTTTGCAATTAGGGTAATGCTGGCCTTGTATTAATACAATGAGTTAGGAAATAGTCCCTCTTCTTCTGTCTTCTAAAAGAGATTGTAGAGAATTAGTATAATTTCTTCCTTAAATGTTTGGAGGAATTCACCAGTCAACCCATCTGGGCCTTGTGCTTTTTGTTTTGGAAGGTTATTAAAATGGATTCAATTCCTTTAATAGGTATAGGGCTATTCAGATTGTCTGTTTCTTCTTGTGTGAGTTTTGTCAGATTGTGTCTTTTAAAAAATTAGCCTATTTCATTTAGGTTATTAAATTTGTAGGCATAGAGTTGTTCATAATACTCCTTTATTATCATTTCAATATCCACGGGATCTGTACTGATGTCCTGTCATCTTTTTTTCTTTTCTTTCTTTTTTTAGGAAGTACAGTACAGCCGAGAAATTTAATGCATTAAATCTGAAGGCACATAAGAAGTAATTAACAAATTTACATTAGAACGCTTGGTACCCTCTGTCAGAAAGAAACAGATTTGGTAGGCATAATATTTAAAAGGACAATTATAAAACTTGAACTGCATGATAAAAACAGGGTTATGTAAATGTCATAATTATCTCATGTCAAGTGAGCAAATCTCCAGGGACAAAATTCACAAGCAACAAAAATGAAGAGAGATCTATATACATCCAATTGACAATGGAAATCCTTAAATTTCTACAGTTCTTTCTGCTGGCCTGATGACAACAGCCCGACCTGTTAAATTTTAGAAGTTACAAGGTAGCAGAAATAATTTTTGATATTAGTAATTTGTGTCATCTCTTTTTTTCTTCATTAGCCTGGCTAGAGGCTTATTAATTTTTATCTTCTCAAGGAAACAGCTTTTGGTTTTGTTGACATTCTCTATTGATTTCCTATTTTCAGTGTTACTGATTTCTGCTCTAATTTTTATTCTTTCTTTGGATTTAATTTGCTCTTTTTTTCTAGTTTCCTAAGGTATAAGCTTGATTATTGATTTTAGATCTTTTTTCCTTTCTAATATATGCATTCAATGCTATAAATTTTCCTCTAAGTGCCGCTTTCACTGCATACCACAATTTTGATATGTTTTATTTTCTATTTCACTTAGTTCCAAATATTTTTAAACTTCTCTTGAGATTTATTCTTTGACCCGTGAGTAATTTGGAAGTGTGTTGCTTAATCTGCAAGTATTTGGGGATTCTCCAGCTTTATATCATTGTTTTCTAGTTAAATTCCATTGTAGTTTAAGAGCATACATTGTATGATTTCTATTCCTTAAAATTTAAGGTGTGTTTTATGGTCCAGAATGTGGTATATCTTGGTGTATGTTCCATGTGAGCTTGAGAAGAATACATATTCTTCTGTTGTTGGATGAAGTAGTCTACAGATACTCATTATCTTCACTTTATTAATGGTGTTGTTGAGTTCAGCTATGTCTTTATTGATTTTTCTGCATTCTGGATCTGCCCATTTTCTGATAGAGAGGTGATGAAGTCTCCAACTATAATCATAGATTTATTGATTTCTCCTCTTCCAGTGTGATGATTTTGCCTTACATGTTTTGATGCTGTGTTTTTAGGTAGACACACATTAAGGATTATTATGTCTTCCTAGAGAATTGACCCCTTTATCATTATGTAATGCCCCTGTGTCTTAGTCACCTCAGGCTGCCTTAACAAAATACCATAGGGCTGGGGACAGTGGCTCACACCTGTAATCCCAGCACTTTGGGAGGTCAAGTTGAGTAGTTCACTTGAGGCCAGGAGTTTGAGACAAACCTGGGCAACATAGTGAGACCCTGCTTCTTCAAAAAGATAAAAAATATAGCTGGATGTGGTGGGTGGCATGTGCTTGTAGTCCCAGCTACTTGGGAGGCCAAGATGGGAGGACTGCTGGAGCCCAGCAATAGTCTACAGTGAGCTGTGGTTGAGCCACTGCACTCTAGCCGGAGTGATGAAGCGAGAGCCTGTCTCAACAAAAACTAAAACAAATAACAAAATACCCTTATGGACTGTGTGGCTGAAACAGCACACATTTATTTTCTCACAGTTCTGGAGGCTGGAAGTCTGATCAGGGTACCAGTATAATACATTTCAAGTGAGGCCTCTCTTCTTGGCTGAATGGCTGCCATCTTGCCACGTGCTGACATGACCTCTTTGTGTGTGTAGAGAGAGAATGAGCTCTCTGGTGTCTCTTCTTCTAAAGATACTTATTCCATTAAAACAGGCACCCTTCCTTAAGACCTCATTTAGCTTTAATTACCTCCTTTATAGGCCTTATTTCTAAATACAGTCACATTGGGGGATAAGACTTCAACATATAAATTTTGGGGGGTTCAGTTTAGTCCACACCACCCTCTTTATCCCTGATAATTATCCCAGCTCTGGAGTCTGGTCTGTCTGAAATTAATATAGCTACTCTAGTTTTCTTTTGATTAGTGTTAGTGTGATATATCTTTCTCCATCCCTTTACTTTTTTTTTTTTTTTTGAGACGGAGTCTCGCTCTGTCCTCTGTTGCCCAGGCTGGAGTGCAGTGGCACAATCTCAGCTCACTGCAAGCTCTGCCTCCCAGGTTCATGCCATTCTACCTCAGCCTTTCCGAGTAGCTGGGACTACAGGCGCCCGCCACCACGCCCGGCTAATTTTTTTGTATTTTTAGTAGAGATGGGGTTTCACCATGGTCTTGATCTCCTGACCTCGTGATCTGCCCGCCTCGGCCTCCCAAAGTGCTGGGATTACAGGCGTGAGCCACCGCACCTGGCCCTTTACTTTTAATTATATGTATTTTTATATTTAAGTGGGTTTCTTGTAGACAACATAATGTTGGATCTTGTTATTAATCTACTTTGACAATATCTTTTAATTGTCGTATTTCAACTATTAATGTTTAAAGTAATTATTGATATTGTTGGATTAATATCTACCATATTTGTTACTGCTTGCTATTAATTGCCCTTGTTCTTTGTTCCTATTTTTGTCTTCCACTCTTTTTTCTGCCATTTGTAGTTTTAATTTAGCATTTTATATGATTCCATTTTCTTTCTTTTCTTAGCATATCAATTATACTTCTTTTTTTACTTCTTTCAGTGGTTGCCTTAGAATTTGCAATATACATTAACAATGAATCCAAGTCTACTTTCAAATAACTCTATACCACTTCACAGGTAGTGCAAGTACCTTATGATAACAAAATATTCCTAATTCATCCCTCTTATCCCATTGCTGTCATTCACTTTACTTAAACATAATTTCCAATCATCAAGTGCACTGTTGCTGTTATTAGTTTGAACAAACTGTTATCTGTTAGATCAATTAAGAATAAGAAAAAAAAGTTTTTATTTTACTTTATTCCTTCTGTAATACTCTTGTTTTCTTTATGTAGTTCCTAGTTTGACTTATATAATTTTTCTTCCCTCTGAATAACTTTTAAAAATATGTCTTGTAAGGCAGGTCCACTGGCTATAAATTCCCTGATTTTTTTTTCTTTTTCCCTTTCCTTCCTTCCTTCCTTCCTTCCTTCCTTCCTTCCTTCCTTCCTTCCATCCTTCCCTCCTTCCTTCCTTTCTCTCTCTCTCTCTCTCTCCTTTTCTTTTCTTTTTTTTCTTTCCTGTTGGCCAGGCTAGAGTGTAGTGGCACAATCATAGCTCACTGTAGCCTCAACCTCATGGGCTCAAGGGAATCTCCCATCTCAGCCTCTTGAGTATCTGGGACTATAGTTGAGCACCACCACTCCTGGCTAATTTAAAAAATTTTTTGTAGAGACAGGGTCTCACTATGTTTCCCAAACTGGTCTCAAACTCCTGGCCTCAAGTGATCCTCCTACTTCAGCCTCAAAAGTACTGGGATTACAGGCATGAACTGCCACACACAGCCATTTTTTTTTTTTAGTCTGAGAAAGTCTTTATTTCTTCTTCACTTTTGAAGGATAATTTCACAGGATGGAGAATTCTAGGCTAGTGGGTTTTTTTTTTTCTCAACACTTTAAATATTTCACTTCACTCTCTTTCTGCTTGCATGGTTTCTGAGGAGAAGTTGGATATAATTCTTATGTTTACTCCTCTATAGGTAAGGATTTTTTTCCTCTGGCTTCTTTCATCTTTTTCCTTACCTTTGATTTTCTGCAGCTGAAGATTATATGCCTAGGTGTAAATTTTTTTTGGCACTTACTCAGTTTGGTGTTCTCTGAGGTATCTCTGAGGTTCCTGAATTAGTGGTTTGGTATCCAACATTCTCAGTCATTATTCCTTCAAATATTGCTTCTGTTCCTTCCTCTCTTTATTCTCCTTCTGATATTCCCATTATGTGTGTGTTTCACCTTTTGTAGTTGTTCCACAGTTCTTGGATATTCTGTTTTTTAAAAAATATTATTTCTCATTGCTTTTCAGTTTTGGAACTTTCTATTTATATATCCTCAAGCTCAGAGATTCTTCCTTCAGCTACTTGCAGTCTACTAATGAGCCCATCAAAAGCATTCTTTATTTCTGTTACACTGATTTTATATTTGGCATTTCTTTTTTATTCTTTCTTAGCACTTTCATCTTTCTGCCTATGTTACCCATCTGTTCCTGCATACTGTCTACTTTTTCCATTAAAACTCTTAGTGTATTAATCATAGTTGTTTTAAATTTACAGTCTGATAATTCTATGAGTCTGATTCTGGTGCTTGCTCTGTCTTTTCAAACTGTGTTTTTTGCCTTTTAGTATGCCTTGTAATTTTTTGTTGAAAGCTAGACATGATGTGCCAGGTAAAAGGAACTCTGGTAAATAGGCCTTTAGTAATGTGGTGGTTGGTATTAAGGGAGGAAAAGTGGTCTCTAGTCCTATGATTGGGTCTCAGTCTTTTAGTGAGCCTGTGTCCCTGGGTTGTGAACTTCACAAGTGCCTCTCAGTTCCCCCACTCCTTAGTGGGACAATGTGGCTAGAGACAGCTGGAGTAGGTATTTCCCTCCCCACAGCTTGGTTAGCCTCGAATAAAACCCCAATAGTTTAGGCTCTCATAAAGTAGATTCTCTTGAGGGCAGGCCTTGTTAACAACAGAATGCTCTGGCATATTTCAATGCTCTGTCATATTTTCTCTCTCCGTGTTGGAAGCACAAGGGATTTTTCTCTGATTCATTTTGAGAACCAGGAGGCAAGACTTACAAAAGTATAGGACTCCCCCTGTAGTTTTAAACTCTCAGATTTGTCCACACTAAGCCTCTAGTAATTTGTCAGTTACAGTTCAGGGTTTTTCTACCCTGCTACTGGTTCCTGTGGATGTTTCTTCTTGTGTTGTGTTTCTGCTCCAGTATTTTGATTCTCTGTACCCTCTCTGTCTATCCCTCCAATTTTGGGAGGTTTGCCTGGTGAGCTCACTTCTCTGATAGATCTGAGAGTTGTTTATTTTTCAGTCTGTTCAACTTTTTACTTGTTGTTTGAATGGAGTGGTGACTTTGAAGCTCCTTACATGCTGGGCCAGAAACAGTGATGTTTTCTTCAAAGTGAAATCTGATGTTCCTCACTCATGTTCTTATGATAGGGTTTCTTTTGTTGATGAGGGGGACATGCCACTGGCAAGGATCATTTGAAAACTAGACCCTGCAGTTTTATGTGGTGTGAAGAACTCATTTTAAAGAGCCCGTTACCCGAGTCCTTCTCCCTCCTGAGTCCATGCCAGAGCTGGTTTGAGGGGTTCAGGGTCAAGGGCAGATGCATCTCAAAGAGAAGCCCTGCTGATGACATTGGTCAGTGAGAAGTCTACACAAGCAGCTTCCCATGATTCATAAAAT
The DNA here is from genome assembly GCF_006542625.1 of Nomascus leucogenys. Lineage (NCBI taxonomy): Eukaryota > Metazoa > Chordata > Mammalia > Primates > Hylobatidae > Nomascus > Nomascus leucogenys. Next base: position 81,994,613 of record NC_044388.1, read on the forward strand.
AAACTGCTGAGTGAGAATCTAATTAAAAATGTTTTCAGTGTAAAAAGATGTAAATGAAAAGAATATATCTTCAAAATCCCAAAAAGTGTAGAGAGTGCAGGCAGGAGAAACGAAGTTACTTACCAAATCCTGGAGAGCTCTTGAATTTTAAAACAGGTAAATTTGTATGAGTAAAAGGACATACACTCTACATGGTAGTAAACTTCTAGAACTCTTTTCCTATAAAGAAGTGACATGATGGCAATGTGATTGTTGAGGATTATTATGGGACACATTTAGAAGTTAGTGACAGGGTGGATAGACATATTCTCCCACAAATCTTCTTAATGTTATTGGCCTCTGATAAAAGCACATATTTGTGTTACAGCTGGGGTCCCCAAACCCTGGGCCACAGACCAGTATTATGAAACCAGTCAGCACAGCAGGAGGTGAGCAGAGGGAGAAGGAGCATTTACCACCTGAGCTCCAGCCTCCTGTCAGATCAGCAGTGACATTAGGTTCTCACAGGAGAATGAACCCTATTATGAACCATGCATGTGAGGGATCTAGGTTGTGGTCTCATTATAGAATTGAATGCCTGATGAACTGAGATGGAACACTTTCATCTGGAAACCACACACCCCACCTCCTCCCCCATCCATGGAAAAATTGTCTTCCATAGAAACTGGTCCCTGGTGCCAAAAAGGTTAGGGACTGCTGTGTTATGGGACCTAAGGGTATGCATTTTATACACCAAACTCACCCTGATTCATCTATTTTCCTTAGCTCTGATTTGCTCACTTACTGTAGCAGATGTGATTGGGCTCCACCCAGACTCCCTCCTTACTATTTAAGTGCGTACCAACCCTACAGCCTTCCAGATGCAGAACCTGTGACTCTTTCCTGAGGGTTTTCTCTGGCCATTGTAGCCTGCTAAAATTGTGTACAGTGCAGTGCCTTGGAGTTAATACCTTCCGGAGAGCAGCCCTCAACTAATGGCTGGTGGGAATTGATAGATGAATACCCCAGGCTCCTTGCTCCTCAGGAAGAAGCCAGCTCTGAGGTGTGTTCTACACTGTCTCCCAAATAGAATACAGCCCTATTTGTCCACAGCTGTAACCCATTCAATAACACAACCTGATTGTTTCTTTTCCTTCCTGATCTCACTTCCCACTCCCTTACTGATGCTTTCTAGGATCATGTCCCAAATAAGCTACTTGCACTAAAATCCTTGGCTCAGTGTATGCCTCTAGGAGAACCCAGCTGAAGACACTGAATTTTTTAAAATTTTGTTGAATAGATAGGCTTTTAAATTGCTTTAATCCTACTTAGAACGTAGCGAAGTATAAATGAATAAAAATAAAGCCACAGTATTGAGTTTTATCCAACTCAGTTTTTGTAGCTTTTAATTTTATAACTTTTAATTTCAATTTCAAACATAGAAAAGGTGCAAGAGCAGCACAAAAAATGCCATATGCCATTCATCCAATTTTCCATATCCTTCATCCAGATGACCACATTTACCTATTATTTGTCTTCATCTGTTTTTGCTGCTATAACAGAATACCTGAGACTGAGTAATTTATAATGAACAGAAATTTATTGGCTCATAGCTCTGGAGGCTGAGAAGTCCAAGGTCAAAGGACAAGCATCTGGCTAGGACCTTCTTGCTGAATCATCCCATGGCAGAAGACAGAAGGGCAAAAGAAGGCAAGAGAGTATGCTTGCAGATTCAAGTCCTTTTTATAATTGCCATTAATCCATTCATGTGGGTGGAGCCCTTATAACCTAAACACATCCCTGTAAGCCCTACTTCCCAATATTATTGCCTTAGGGAATAAGTTTCCAACACATGCTTTTTGGAGGACACACTCAAACTGCAGCATCATTCTTCTGAATCTTTTGAGAGTAAGGTGCAGATATGATGCTCCTTTCTCCCTAAGTACTTCAGTATCTGTTCCATAAGAATAAAGGCATGTTTTTAATATAACCATAGCAAAATGATCAAAATCAGAAAGTTAACATTGGTACAGTACTACTTTCTAATCTAAAAACCTTATTACAATGTTTCTAATTGTCCCAATGTTGTTTAATAGCAAAATTTCCCTTTTAAGTTCAGTATCTGATCCAGGATTATGCATTGCTTTTAGTGTCATGTCTCTAGTCTCTGTTAATCTGGATCATTTCTTAGTCTTTGTTTTTTTATGACCTTGACATTTTTGAAGACTATAGACCAGTTATTTTGTAGAATGTCCCCCAATTTGGATTATTCTTATGTCTCCTCATGATTATTTTGAAATTATCCACTTTTTGGCAGAAATACTATCAAAGTGATTACATGTTCTTCTCGGCACATAATATCAAAAGGCACCATTACTGATGATATTAACTTGATCACTTTGTTAAGGTGTCATCTACCAGGTTTATCTGCTGTAAAGTTACTATTTTTCTTTTTGTAATGAATAAGTGTTTGATGGAAACATCTCATGATAAAAAGTAAAAAAATGATTAAAGTAAGAGGAGATAAGTCAAAGAGAAACAGGAGCAAGCCAGAAAGTGTTCTCCTTGACCAAATTTGGGACAATTTTATCATTAAAAAATGACAGTTACAGAATTCTACCCATTGCATAAAATGGCAATCTACAACAATTTGATTATTAAAAATAATAGTTGTTTGTCAATTATACCTCAATAAAGCTGGAAAAATGACTGTGACAGATGATAACCCATTGCATAAAATAATAGTCCATGAATTCATACTCATTTATAAATAAATAAGTGAATAAATAAAGGGAGGAGAAGGAAAAGTTCTTTATTAGGGTAGAATTACAATTGACAAATGTAGAATGAGTGAAGAAAAATGAACAGCAGTCATTAGAGTAATAATTGATTCAGGCAAGAATCATCAATGGATGCTAAAACTTTCATCATTGGGCTATAATCATATTACATCAATAATTATGTAATCAAAAATTACATAATCCAACTCACTTTTATCAAGCAAAGGGCTTTGTCAGAACTCTGTGGGGAATGGCAAACAGAAGACCACGTTCTTTTGGTCAGGCTTGGTGGCTCACACCTGCAAACCCAGCACTTTAGGAGTCTAAGGTGGGTGGATCACTTGAGTCCAGGAGTTAAAGACCAGCCTGGGCAACATGGTGAAACCCTGTGTCTACTGAAAATACAAACAATTAGCCAGATGTGATGGTGCATGCTTGTAGTCCCAGCTATTCAAGGGGCTGAGGTGGGAAGTTCACTTGAGCCCAGGAGGTCAAGGCCACAGTGAGCCCTGATTGTGCCACTGCACTCCAGCCAGGGTGACAGAGTGAGACCCTGTCTCAAAAACAAACAAACAAACAAAAAAACCATGTTCTCTCAAGACTTTATTTTTTAATTTTATTAAGTTTTTAAATTTAAAATTTTTATGGATTCATAATAGTTGTGCACATTTATGGGGTGCATGTGATAGTTTGAAATAATTATACAATGTGTAATGATCAAATTAGGATAATTAGATAATTCAGTATCCCAAACATTCACCACTTCGTTGTGTTGGAAACATTCCAAATGCATTCATCTAGTTATTTTGAAATATACAGTGAATTATTGTTAACTATAGTCACCCTATTGTGCTATTGAATACTAGATCTTATTCCTTCTATCTAACTGTATTTTTGTACCCATTAGCCAATGACTCTTTATCTCTCCTCCCCTCTACCCTTTTCAACCTCTGGTAACCATTATTCTACTGTCTACCTTCATGAGACCAATTTTTTTCAGCTTCCAGGTGTAAGTATCTGTCTCTCCGTGCCTGGCTTATTTCATCAAACATAATGTCCTCCAGATCCATCAAATGACAGGATTTTATTCTTTTTTTATGGCTGAATAGTGTTCCGTTGTCTACATGTACCACATTTTCTTTATCCATTCGTCTGATGGTAGACCCTTTCGTTGATTCCATATCTTGGCTTTTGTGAATAGGGCTGCAATAAACATGGGAGTGAATGTATCTCTTTGATATGGTGATTTCTCCCGAGACTTTATTTTATTTTATTGTTAGAGATGGGGTCTTGCTATGTTGCCCAGGCTGGTCTTGAACTCCTGTGCTCAAGCAATCCTCCCACCAAAGTGCTGGGATTACAGGCATTAGCCGCTGCACCTGGCATCCCTAGAGTTTAAATAGCATACTAGCTAATAGAGAAGATTTGTGTACACAAGCCGTTACAACACAAAAGAAATTGATGGTGTATCATATAAAATGAAGAGGAAAAGTGAAACTATCCAAGACAGAATATTAGATGGAATGCACAGTGTGTCTGACCCAGTGTGGTACTGTTTTTACATTGTCTCTCATATGCACACAGTCCCCTAACATCAAATGTTTTCGGTGAGGAAGAAAACGGGCTCTAGTCCTTGGGACTAATGAGTGAGGAGGGAGAGAGATGTCTTTGTAGGCGCTGCTACTTTGGTTTCCAAGGGAAACAGTGGTAGAAGCTGCAAAAGAAAAGGAGTGGGAAGGCTGTAGTTTAGCACAGATAGGTCATTCTACAAAGTGTCTCTACACAGGCAGTTACCTGGACTTCCTCAGAGTCCTTGGATAATAAAAATACTAAAGTGTTGGGATATTAATAAAAACCAGATTTTAATTTTTCTTTCTGAATTTCTTGGGGGAAAATCTTCATTCTTAGACTCTATTTTCTCTACAATCCATCAAAGCCTGAGTATATTTCTCTCCCAGCGCCATAGTATGGTTTTCTCTTCTGCACAGTTCACAAATCCAAGTCACAGAGAAGAAAGAAGGAAATTAGCCACTGCAATCCATGCACCAAGAGCATGATTAAAATAGTACAAAAGAAAATGATAAAGTAAACCATTCTCTATTCTGGCAGCTTGAGAAAGCTTCTGAGATCTCTAATGCAAATCTCCATTTCAAATTCACCATCAGAACCTGGTTCAGATACTTTCCCTGTGATCCCACTGCAGCAGTGCACCTGTAGCTAGGATCCTGCTGGGATCTCAGGAATGGTTTGGCAGGGAGAAGTGTTGACCAGGAATGGTTGGGACAAACCTGATCCTGGTGGAGTGGGCTTTTACCAGGCAGACAAGGAGTCTAAATCCCAGTGTCTAAAGAGGGCCCTGTCCCACTTGGGTTCCCTCATATCTCCCTCACTAAGCAAAAGGTCTGGTTTTTGTGCACATAGTCCCTGCAAGGTCTGGAGACAGGTAGGGAGTTATAAGCCCAGTTGAGCAAGTTAGGGTAGAGAACTAGTCTTCTGTTCCATCAGGGAAAGTGGAGTACACTGCCCCAAAACAGAATCTCAGTCTTAGGAATTAAATAAACTGAATTATTCCTTGATATGGTTTGGCTATGTCCCCACCCAAATCTCATCTTGAATTCCCACGTGTTGTTGAAGAGACCTGGTGGGAGGTCACTGAATCATGGGGGCAGATCTTTCCTGTGCTGTTCTCATGATAGTGAATAAGTCCTATGAGATCTGATGGCTTTAAAAAGGGGAGTTCTGGCACAAGCTCTCTCTTCTCTTGTCTGCTGCCATGTGAGACATGCCTTTCACCTTCTGCCATGATTGTGAGGCCTCCCCAGCCATGTGGAACTCTAAGTCCAATCAATCTCTTTTGTAAATTGCCCAGCCTTGCATGTGTCTTTATCAGCAGTGTGAAAACATACTAATATAGTAAATTTGTACCAGGAGTTGGATGCTGCTGAAAAGATACCCAAAAATGTGGAAGTGACTTTGGAACTAGGTAACAGGCAGAGGTTGCAACAGTTTGGAGGGCTCAGAAGAAGACAGAAAAATGTGGGAAAGTTTGGAACTCCCTAGAGACTTGTTGAATGGCTTTGACCAAAATGCTGATAATAATATGGACAATGAAATCCAGACTGAGGTGGTCTCAGATGGTGATGAGGAACTTACTGGGAACTGGAGCAAAGGTGACTCTTGTTATGTTTTAGCAAAGAGACTTGCAGCATTTTGCTCCTGCCCTAGAGATTTGTGGAACTTTGAACTTGAGAGAGATGATTTAGGGTATCTGGCGGAATAAATTTCTAAGCAGCAAAGCATTCAAGGGTTGACTTGGGTGCTGTTAAAGACATTCAGCTTTATAAGGGAAGCAGAACATAAAAGTTAAGAAAATTTGCAGGCTGACAATGCTATAGGAAAGAAAATCTCATTTTCTGAGGAGAAATTCAAGGTGGCTGCAGAAATTCACATAAGTAATGAGGAGCCAGATGTTAATCTCCAAGACAATGGGGAAAATGTCTCCAGGGCATGTCAGAGGTCTTCACAGCAGCCCCTCCCATCACAGGCCCAGAGGCCTAGGAGGAAAAAATGGTTTTGTGGGTCAGGCCCAGGGTCCCCATGCTGTGTGCAGTCTAGGGACTTGATGCCCTGCATCCCAGCTGCTCCAGGTGTGACTAAAAGTGTTCAAGGTACAGCTTGGGCCATTGCTTCAGAGGGTGGAAGCCCCAAGCCTTAGCAACTTCCATGTGGTGTTGAGCCCGCAAGTGCACAGAAGTCAATAATTGAGGTTTGGGAATCTCTGCCTACATTTCAGGAGATGTATGGAAAAGCCTTGATGCCCAGGCAGAAGTTTGTTGCAGGGGTGGGGCCCTTATAAGAACTTCTGATAGGGCAGTGTGGAAGGAAAATGTAGGGTTGGAGCCCCAACATAGAGTTCCTACTGGGGCACCACCTAGTGGAACTGTGAGAAGAGGGCCACCATCCTCCAGACACCATAATGGTAGATCCACTGCCAGCTTGCACTGTGTGCTTGGAAAAGCAGCAGACACTCAACGCCAGCCCATGAAAGTAGCTGGGAGGGAGGCTGTACCCTGCAAAGCCATAGGGGTGGAGCTGCCTAAGACCATGGGAACCCACCTCTTGCATCAGCATGACCTGGATATGCGACATAGTGTCAAAGGGGTTCATTTTTGGGCTTTAAGATTTGACTGCCCACTGGATTTCTGACTTGCATGGGACCTGTAGCCCCTTTGTTTCAGCCAATTTCTCCCATTTGGAACAGCTGTATTTACCCAATGCCTTTACTCCCATTGTATCTGGGAAGTAACTAACTTGCTTTTTATTTTACAGGCTCATAGGTGGAAGGGACTTACCTTGTCTCAGATGAGACTTTTGACTGTGGACTTTTAAGTTAATGCTGAAATGAGTTAAGACTTTGGGGGACTGTTGGGAAGGCATGATTGGTTTTGAAATGTGAGGACATGAGATTTGGGAGGGTCCAGGGGCAGAATGATATGGTTTGGCTGTGTCCCCACCAAAATCTCATCTTGAATTCTCACATGTAGTGGGAGGGATCTAGTGGGAGGCAATTGAATCATGGGGGCCCGTCTTTCCTGTGCTATTGTCATGATGGTGAATAAGTCTTGCGAGATCCGATGGTTTTAAAAAGGGGAGTTTCCCCACACAAACTCTCTCTTCTCTTGTCTGCTGCCCTGCGAGATGTGCCTTTCACCTTCTGTCATGATTATGAGGCCTTCCCAGCCATGTGGAACTGTAAGTCCAATAAACCTCTTTATTTTGTAAATTGCCCTGTCTTGGGTATGTCTTTATCAGCAATGTAAAAACAGACTAATACATTCATTAATTCAATTAAATTATTTACTGAATGTTTATTGTGTTCCAGACATTAGATCCAAATGCTGCTGCTTGGGCCTAGCTGGGCCCAGGGGCTATACCAGGCTCCTGGATGTAAAACCATTTAAAAGCAGCTGGGCATGGTAGTGCCTGCCTGTTGTTCCAGCTACTCAGGTGGATGAGTTAGGAGGATTGCTTGAATCCAGCAGTTTGAGGCTGCAGATAATGCCTGTAAACTTCATCCTGGGCAACATAGCCACATCTCACCTTTTAAAAAGTACACATGCACCAATTGAAGGAGACCTGGGACCTATATCATTGGTATAACCTGATAATTTTTTTTAGAAATGGAAGTTATGGAGGTGGCCCCAGCATTCTGTATTCCAACAAGCCCTACAGGTGATTCTGATGTATGCTAGGGCTTGAGAACCACTGGCCTACCTTAATGATATTTGCTCAGGCCTTGGGTAGGGCTAAGAATGCTCATTCAAGGTCTCGTAGGGTAGGACTAGGGAAGGCAAGGATTGTGTTTTCCAATGGGTTTCTGGTTCCTTGATATATTAAATATGCATTATAAACCTTCTTAGAACTCTTACAAAAAGTCCATACCAATTTTTGTACCTAGAGTGAAGGCAGGACCTAGCAACTATTGTTGGGTAAACTTGGGGACCTCAAAATCTAACATCTGGAAGCAAAATATGTCCAGCAGATATATATTCTTTCTGCTCATCCAAGTCTCCCTGCTGAGGGAAGAGGGGTTTGTTGGGAAATTGCTATGCAATGAATGACAAGGGCCAAGAAAATAAGGGTAATTCTGGGGGTTATGTAACTTTTTCTTCTTTCTTTTGATTCTTCAATCTTTCTGACTTCTGGAAATTTGACTTCTCTGATTGATGCTTCTAGATTTGGAAATTGGGGGTAGACTTCACAAAGTATAGTTATTTGAATGCTAGTCTTCAGAAAAGCCCCATGGAATACTGTACACTCAGTTCCTGTCTTTGTCTTTTTATGGTCATATGTGGAATCCAAAGAACGACAATGGATTTCATTGTCCATATTATTATCAGCATTTTGGTCAAAGCCATTCAACAAGTCTCTGGGGAGTTCCAAACTTTCCCACATTTTTCTGTCTTCTTCTGAGCCCTCCAAACGGTTGCAACCTCTGCCTGTTACCTAGTTCCAAAGTCACTTCCACATTTTTGGGTATAATAGAATACCACATACTGGGTAATTTATAAAAACCAGAAATTCATTTCTCACAGTTCTGGAGGCTGGAAAATCCAAGATCAAGGCACCAGCATCTAGTGAGGGCTGTTCTCCACTTCCAAGATGGTGCCTCTGGAGGGAAGGAACACTATGTCTTCACATGGCAGAAGGTGGGAGGGCAAAAAAGGGCCAAACTCCCTTTGCTAAGCCCTTTTATAATGGCATTATTCTGTTCATGGAGGTGGAGCCCTCATGATCTAAATACCTCCCAAAAGGCCCTACCTCCCAACACTGTTGCATTGGAAATTAAGTTTCCAACGCATGAACTTTGGGGGATATATTCAGACATGTGTTTTAATTTAACTTTTTATTTTTAATTGACAGATAATAGTTTTATATATTTATGGGGTAGAATGTGATGGTTTGGTACCTGTGTACATTGTACAATAATTATGTCAAGCTAATGAACATAATACATCATCTCACATGCTTGTGTTTTTATAGTGAGAACATTTAAGATCTATTCTTTTAGCAATGTTGAAAATACAATACATTATTATTAACTATGGTCACCATACTTTACAATAGATTTGGAAAACTTACTCCTTTTGTCTAACTGAAACTTTGTACCTATCCACGAACATCTCCTCATTCCCTTACTCCAGCCTCTGGTAACCACACTTCTACTCTCTACTTCTATAAGTTGAACTTTTTTGGATTCCACATATGAGACCATTCCTGAATCTTTTCACTTAGTGTTGACATCCTCCAGGTTCATCCATATTGTCACAAATGACAAAATTTCCTTCTTTTTAAAGTCTGAATATTTCATTGTGTATAATATACAATGCTTTCTTTATCCGTTCAACTGTTAGTGAAGATTTAGGTTCATATGTTGGCTATTGTGAATGGTGATGCAATAAATATGGGAGTGCAAATATCACTTCAACATACTGATTTCATTTCGCTTGTGTATATATCCAGTAGTGGCATTGCTGGATTATATGGTAATTCTACTTTTAGTTTTCTGAGGAAGCTCAATGACTGTACTAATTTACATTCCCACCGACTGTGTGCAAAGGTTCCTTTTTCTCCACATCCTCTCCAGCACTTGTTATCTTTTGTCTTTTTGATAATAACCATTTTAACAGGTGTGAGGTGATATCTTATTGTGACTTTAATTTGTATTTCTTTGATGATTAATTATTTTAAGCATTTTATACCTGTTGGTCATTTGGATGTCTTCTTTGGAGAAATGTCTATTCAAGTCCTTTGCCCATTTTAAAATTGGATTGTTTTATTGCTATTGAGTTGTTTGAGCTCCTGATATATTTTGGATATTAACCTGTTTATATGGTTTGGCTCTGTGATCCCACCCAAATCTCACCTTGAACTGTAGTAATCCCCATGTGTTGTGGGATGGACCTGGGGGTGGGGAGGTAATCGAATCATGGGGGCAGGTTTTTCCAGTGCTGTTCTCGTGATAGTGAATAAGCCTCACAAGATGTGATGGTTTTATAAAGGGGAGTTTCCCTGCACATGCTCTCTTACCTGCTGCCATGTAAGACGTCCCCTTTGCCCTTCCTTTGTTTTCCTCCATGATTGTGAGGCCTCCCCAGCCATGTGGAACTGTGAGTCAACTAAATCTCTTTCCGTTATAAATTACTCAATCTAGGGTATGTCTTTGTCAGCAGGGTGAGAACAGACTAATACACCTGTTATCATATGTATGGTTTGCAAATATTTCTCCCACTCCACAGGTTATCTTCACTCTGTAGCTTGTTTCCTTTTCTTGTGCATAAGTATTTTAGTTTGGTGAAATCCCATTGTCTATTTTTGCATTTGTTGCCTGTGCTTTTGGTATCATATCCAAAAAATCATTTGGGCCTTGAATTTTTGCAACCTGAAGGGTGACAGCCTGCTTTGAGGGGATCTCGCCTGGGAGGAGAATTGAGCACAACCTGTGTCCCTTGCTTGCTCTTGCCTCAGCCTGCAACACATTGCTGGGGTCTTAGTTCTGGCCTCTGCATTGTTGCTGGCATTTAATACCCCATTCTTCTTTCAGTGGAAAATTTTGGCTGACTTTATGCATTTAAAATTATTTAACTTTACTATCTTTATCCTTCTAATACTTCAGCTAGTCTTACTCACTTTATATTCCTATAGCTTCATAGTTTTTACTATACTTTTTAGTCTATTATTGAATAGTTTTTTGAACCCATTTGATCTTATTTATTGGATACTATTTTATATTCCTTTTAACCCTGCCCAGCAGGATATTTCTAGCTAAATATTGCCCTTATTGGAATATACACTTAAATTGAGTACATATTTATTTTCACAGCCATTTAAAATTGTATTAAAATTCTCCAACATTTTCTTTTTACTCTTTACGTTTTTAAAACATTTTCTGTTTGGTTTGTCCTCTTAGTCCATTTTCTAGCATTTGCTTCTAAAGTAGAGATGAGAAGTGGTGACGCTAGGGGGATGGAGGGGGTGGATGCCGCAACAGTGACTGGCTTAATCAGGGATTGTTGGCTCTTTTCCCCATGCCCACAATTCTGCTCATTCTTTCCCTATGCTCCCTTCCCTATACATACTTAAAGGAGGTCTTTCCTTCTATTGTTAAAAGAGACCCTGATATTCACCACAGTCAAGATAAAGAGTTACTCCAATTAAATCCTATTTTTACCTAGTCAGATAGTTGGGAAAATTCACAGGAAAAATTACACGGGTCAGAAGTTATTAAGACTGGCCTCAAATTCTGCTCACAGGAATTGCTGAACAATGCCATCTCTTGTTCCAGAACAAGCCAGGACTTCTCTGAATTACAAACCATGGTCTCTGAGTATTTACAGCTTTTATGGAGAAGGGGAGCATCACTGGGGGTGGTGGGAGAGGGTCTGCAACTCAGCCCCTCAATACTGACCCAAGAGAATACCCAGGTGGTCTTGAAGGTCTTGTTAAGAATTATTGGTGAAAAAACGTATTAGAAGGACAATAGTTAAAGCTGAGGAATTATATTTTGTTGACCTACTTGCAGGATTAACCTGAGTACATTGATTCACCTTATTTCTGGTCAGGAATTCAATGGTTGTCACATGCTCCTAGAACCACCAGCTCTTATCACGTGTTTGATGCAGTCTCTGACTCATGGAGTGGAAGTTAGGTCAATCATGGAGGTAGGGGAAAATGTTCTGGAAGGATTTCTTTCTTTCTTCTTGTTATATAAGACATGGTTTTCCTGAAGAAACAATATACTAAATAAAAGTTAGGGTCCCAACCAACAGAAGCCAATTTTAACCCACATTGTTGCTGACTATATTCAACTTGAAAAAGAAAGTAGGCTTTGAGGGTGACCTAAATGGTGCAATTTAGAGTTTTCACTGAGCAAAATGGAATAAATGAGTGTGTCAGGGGGTGAAGTAGGGGATTGGAAAGATGGATAAAATGTGATCCCTGCCTTCAAGGAACTCACACTACAGTTGGAGAGACAGATACCTGTGCAACTAATGTGTGTGATGGTAGTGGTGGAGGATGTTGTGAGGCCAGAGAATAGCAGAAGGATTAGTTCTGAGTCAGAAAATCCAGAAGATGGTGGAAGATGTGGCAGCTTCTCCTTGAAGGACGTTAGGGCCTTACGCAGCACAGGGGTGAGGACAGGGCATCTGAGGCACAGAAAATGGTTGGGGCAAAGCCTTAGGGTGGTCAACTGCAGGGCACAATCAGGAATATTCAAGAAGCTCCCGCAGGGGATGGGAGGTTGTTCTGAAAAGCAGAGGAACAGAGTGGGCCTTTCTGAGTCGGTCTGGTGGTCTAATCACTTATACAGAAAATAATGGCCAGGTGCAGTGGCTGACGCCTGTAATCCCAGCACTTTGAGAGGCTGAGGCTGGTGGATCACCTGATGTCAGGAGTTCGAGACCAGCCTGGCCAACATGGTGAAACCTCGTCTCTACTAAAAATACAAAAATTTGCCGTTTGGTGGCAGGTGCCTGTAATCCCAGCTACTGGGGAGACTGAGGCAGGAGAATTGCTTTAAACCTAGGAGATGGAGGTTGCAGTGCTCCAAGATCATGCCACTGCACTCCAGCCTGGACGACAGAACAAGACCCTGTCTCAAAAAAAAAAAAAAAGAAAGAAAGAAAGAAAATAATTGCCCATACTTTTCATGTTAAGATACAGGCAGGTGAATTTCAAAAGCCTAGTTTTTTCAAACAAATGTGGTCTTGCCTCCTACTGAAGAGTTGTCTTATGTACAATAGCTCATTACCATGAAAAATAAGAAAGTGATTAATTGCAAAATTATCTTTTATGTTCAACTTTCTAAAGATAGATTTGTCAAAGAGCAGCACAGGAGATTTTTAATAGCTTTATGTACTGTTTTGTAATCGGTTCCTTTTGTAACTCTGTACCTTATTAGGGATAAAGCATACAAAGCTTCGTAGTATCACTGAGAATACCAAGTCTGCAGCCTCTAATCTGGGGTCGGGGAAGGAATAAAGAGAAAAATAAAAAAAGAATCCCTAATAAGGGTCAGTCCCAGGAATAACTTGCCAAAGACTGTGGATATCTAACATCAGTGCCTGCCTGTTTGTGCATCTGGGCAGCATCATGTACACATTTCTTTTGGTTGGGTGCCCATAGAGTGAGGACCCTGCGGTAGGTCATGAGAAATCAAAGTCATGGTCTCAGACTTAATGGTGTCTACATGATTTTATGTGAACTGGACAAGAGGTTGAATGGAATCTAGTCTTTTATTAAGATATTTGGGCAAACCAAGCATTTGTCCCCATTTCCATCCTCAGTTTAGTTTTTCCCATTAGGAAACTGAAACACAGAAAACTCAAGGGCAGAGTCTGTCAGATTCCTGAAATTCCTGTTCATTTGTAAGTCACTGATAGGCAACAATACATATACATATGAAATACAGTCTATTATAAAATATATGATGAGGTACTTTAAGAAAATGCTTTTGGCCTATTACAAAGTCATTATTATTGTTTACATCTATTTATCATTTTGCTTGTTGAACACGATGCTCTTGAAGACTGACACCACTGTAATCTAATTGTGAGAAACACACCACTGGTATCTTAGCTGGGGAAATGTTCCATCTTACTCCTAAACATACTAGTTCTGGTCCTGATGGGAGGATCTTTTGGAAGAAGCGTCGTTTTGTTTCCCACCCTGAGTCTTATATCCACATGAGTGAAGGGAAGACCCACACAATATGGAGAGTTCCATCCGTTTACACATTTCTGCCTCCTCTCTCTCATCCACATGGAGATAGCTGTTCAATAGTAAAGTTCTTCTCTATTGGCATATAACAAATAATATAGCAGTGTAACCAGCAATAGGAAAAAGACATACAAAGTCATCCATAAAACTTAGTATCTTGCCAGCAATAAGGAATGGCATGATAAATTATGGAACATCACTAAAATGGCGTATTACACAATTGTTCATTGATAATTAGAAATACTACATAGAAACATGGAAACATGCTTGGAATATAATTAAAAGAGAAAAGACAAACACACTATTATAATATGTATGCTGCATATGCATGTGGAGGAAGCCTGGAAGATTATATACCAAAATAGAAACACAGTAGTTGCTTTAGGGTAGTGAGGTTGTGGGTTTTCAGAAACCTTTTCTTTAATGTGATAAAATACTAGTATTAATAATAGTTAATTCACCAAATAAATGATGTTGTGGGTACAGAGGGAGGCTATTAATAAATAAGTAGAGCTTGGACATTGCAAAAGAGAAAAAACATTGAACAGAATGAATCTTCCTTTCCTACATTTGTCATCTCAGTGGATATTAAGATCCATAGTATTGAAAACATTTTCAAAGCAGCTGCTTAGCATGGTTTGGAAGAGAGCCTGAACTTAACTGTATCTGGATTTTGTTTGCCAAGATGACTGCAACAGAAAATAAATCTTAAAACAGATGTCTAATATGCTCTCGTTTGAGTATCTTGTCTGAATTCTCACTTAAGAATCAAGAAGCAGTTTGGAAAAACAACCTATGTGCACAATAAGTAGGCATACAGAGCAAGAGAAATTCAGTAGAAAAATTTTGAAAATAAAATGCCTATTCAAAGTCAAGTTGCAATGTCTATTTGGATTAACAGCAAAATAAAGTATTGCCTACTTAAATTTATATCTGTGTAGGAGCTCTTAAAGGCTACCAGGAACAATCCTCATGTCTATTATATTGATAAGAACAATTTGCTAAAACTGTCTAACTCATCGGAATGAGTTGCTGTCTTTTCCTCTAAAGAGCTGAGACACTTTTTTTCTCTTTCTCTTCTACCTCTGTTCAAAAAAATGTGGCTTTTACCCTTTTTTTTGTGTGTATATTTTTTTTTTACTTTGGAAGTTTAACTCTGAATAGTACTTACAAGTATTGATTTGGGGCACCAGGCTACCTTGTTGCATATTGAAAGTGGTTGGTTAATATGTTAGGAGAAATTCACACACACAATCATACATTTTATTCTCACTGGTCAAAGTTAAAACCTTTCACACCAACATTTGCAAACCTTTATTTTAGCACGGGAAAATATTTCCTCAAATGCATACTTAAATACCTTAAGTATCTTAAGTACGTAATGGGAGAAGAAACATGAAATAGGTTTTTTTCTGAAGTAGAACTTGAAAACAAGATAAAATACCTTATATCTCTAAACTAGTAGTTGACCCTCAATCTGGAAAGAGACAGAATGATATAAAGGAATTTGAAATGGTCCCAAGAAATCAGAAAAGTAACTTTTCCAACCCCCAAACCATACCTGACACTGCAAGCATCTTCTTTCAGAAAATCGCAGCATTATTGTCTAAGATTTGCTGAGTCTCTGTGAACATGTCTCTGTCTCACTGTCTCCTCATCTCTAACAGTGACAAACATCTTAAAGGAAGTTTTTATTCCTAAGGAGTTATTCAATAGTTCTCACCATTATAAAAATATGATTCTCTGTTTTCAAAATGCATTACAATTATTAAAAGTTACTGTGATTTTAGGAAACTATCTCTCCCCATCCCGAATGCAAATGTCAATCACATTTAGTGCAAGGTTGTGTATTAGATTACTTTGAGTTATACCAACATTTTAAGTTTTCTCCTCAAAAATATTTTACTCTGATTATGTTCATTTTATTCTCAGGAATGTATTGTGTTGAATAATCTGCTTTCATACATCTACAAAATTCTTTTTTGAGTAGTAGCAGTGCAATCTATGTCACATAATTATCATAAATTTTATAACTTTGGCATGCATTTTGCTATAACTCATTTCCTGGCAATATATAAAGTGCCTTTGACATAACACCATAGAATATTTAAACTGAAAATGAATGATAGAAATAATTGAGTGTAAATCAGTTCCCCCTCCCTTCACAGAGTAAGAAACTCAGGTGTAAGAAGATAAAATTTGCCCAAGATCATGCATCTCATTTCTGATATTTAAGCCCTACTAAAATAATTACATATTTTTGATCCTGAACTTGACTTGAAAATTATGATTTTTTTAAAATAGCATGATCCTTAAGACAGAACAATTGCTATACTTAAGAAAGAATTCCAGAGTTGGAATTGAAGTACACAAAACATATATGCCCAAATTTTTGTCCTCAATTCCCCTTTTGGGAGAAAGTAACTAAGACTATATGATCACTTAAAATGATCATTCTTTGAAGGATACAAAATACTTCTGATCTTCAAGATGAACTCTATCACCATTCCTATATATAATTCATATTTTTCTTCACCAGGGATCAAATGGCATTCTGCTTGATAGCCTTCTTATCTATTGCAGTTGAGCAAGTGAAACAGAAAGCACATTTTAGGATATCATTGTGATTTGTTGTTTTCCTCAGCAGCAAAAATGTATGAAATAAAGAGACTTTTATCATGCAATGTTCACTGATCAGGTGAGCTTAATAAAATCTGGGCTTCAGTTAAATTTAGTAGATGAGCTCTTGTTTCACTGGCTTTTACAGTCTGTGAGAGGAGTTGAACAAATGTACAAATAATGACACTTCCAAAGGTTTAACCATTGCATTTCATACAAATTATGTGCAACGTTCAAGGCTAATGTGTAGACTTTATAGTTTTCAGATTTTAAAAGGTATATAGGAATGGTAATTATCAGTACATGTCTGCCAATGTTAAAGACTTGGATATATATGTAAAATTCATTTTGTCTTGATGAAAACAAATTCCAATCTATGAAAGTATCATATCAAGTAATGTTGCACCTGGTAAGGAAATAATACATGAATGATAGTAAATATTTAGAAAAAACCCATTTCAGATAAAGACGCAATAAATGGATTTAAATGAAGAGTTTAAGAAGTAACATAGCCATCTAAAAATGTTAACTTTTCACATAGCTGGTCGCACTTATTTTACTTTATTAGAGACCACGATCTTGTCAGACAATAATGCCACAAGACTCAGTTACATAATCCAACTGTCTTTAACTACTCTTTTCCCAAAAACCATCCCATCTAAGGAGGGTTTAACTCTTACATCTTGATTTTTTTTTCTTTCAGCAAATACCAAGTGTGATAAGCTTTTCACCAGGCAAAAATTATTTTATATAACAGATCATTAATTTTATTTTCAATTTATTCAAACATAAAGCAGCTCAGTTTCCGTATGGTCAGCTCATGCATCATTTGATGCCTCACATCTGCAGCCCACTCTAGATTTATCTTGCTCTCAGCTGGTCCTGGATAGCACTTTTTGGGTTATTTTACAAAACATTTAACATTGTGTAAATTGTTAAGAAGCAACTGGAGTAGCTTCCTTTCCTACCCACTGCCTCTTCCAGTGTCCTTAACCTTTATCACCCTTCCCTAAAATGTGTCCCCAACATGCCTATTTACATGACTCTTGGGTACCAGAGGTTATCACACCCATCACATACCAGGTCAATTTCTAATAGTGTGAAGGCTCTCCAAGCAGAGCAATTTCCTTCCACGGGGAGCTGGGCTTAGTCATATTCTATCAATCCAGCCACCTTTGTATGCAGAGATTAGACGATGGTCTCGTGGTCCCACCTGCCTTGTATCTGATTGATGTAACAACAGTATCGGTCATAGGGGCTGTTCTGCTTGTAGGAGCAAACGATGATACTGTCCTGGGGCACAAAGAAGATGCTGTCCTCAGGCTCAGGGCACTCAGATCTGTCCCTTGCTGAGCACTTGACGTCCAAGGCACTGTAGGCGAGGGAACTGCCCGAGGGGCAGTAGCCGTCCAGGTATCTGGACGTCTCCTCCTGATGCCCACTCTGGACAAGGCTCTGGCATTCTTCTTCCTCCGTGGGTGTGGGGGTGTTGATGGAGCTGGCCACGGACACCTCACCCTGGCCTTGTAGGGGAGGCTTCCCCCTGAGGCCCGCCTTCTTAGCCAGCTCATCTGAGCTCCCCTTGCCGGATTCTAGGTCTGAAGGGGTCCTCAGCAGCTCCACCACCTCCTTGTCTTTGGGTTTCCGGAAGCAGGGCAATTTGCGGACCCACAGCAGCTCGTTCTCTGGCCACTTGGTGCATCCCTCGGTTTTCCTGGCCAGGGCAATGGCTGCGATGCCTGGTAGGCAGATGGCTGGCCCGATGGCCAGGAGGGGGATGTTTCCCAAAGTCTCCCCTTTCATCCCAGAGACGGTGAACATGAAACCAAAGACCAGGAAGACACTGACCAGAGCCACCACCAGCCCAGTCCTCGGGTTAATGTCATCAGGCCGCATCTTTCACTCCATCCAGGTTGGGGGCTGCTTGCTGACCAGGGAGCAGCGTTCCTCTATTCTGTCAGAGATGAAACCACAGTGCGTTAAAAAAAAATCCAAGTCAAGCTCCCACCCACCAACTCTTGTCTCTCTTTTGCCCTTTGTCCCCGACTTGCTTCTTGACTTTTAGTCTTGATCTCTGTCTCTGTATCTCTCTTGCAATCTCTCTGTCTCTCTCTCTGCGTTTCTCTTGCAATCTCTCCCTGTTTCTATTTCTACTCGTTCTCTCCGTCCCCTCTCCCTCCCTCCCTTTCCTGTGCCCTCCCTCTCTTCCTCTCATTATTGCAACCTCTGTCTCTCTCTCATATCAACAAGCACCGGCTGGGGTCAACGAGGTACCTGAGGTTTCCTGCCCTCTCCAGGAAGTAGGGAAAGAAGCCAGGCTGTCTCCTCAGAAACCTCCACAGCAGCTGCCCCCTCGGCTCGCTCCCCTGGTTCTGGGAGGAAAGCCTGGTTTCCCCCACGGACTCTGCATCGGGGAGGTGGAACGTGGGAGAGCGGCTCTCCCAGCAGTGCCCGTCGGTCCCGGTGCTGTGCAAGCAGAGCCCGGCGCCAGCTCAGCGCGCAGAGCGCGGGGCGCGGGAGGAGGAAGGAGCACTGAGTCTGGGAAAGAGGGGACGCGGCGCGAGCCTGGCCTTGTTACATCACTGTCAGAGCAGGCTCAGAAAACGCAGACAGACGCGCGGGGGCGCGAGGGGGTCAGCCCCAGAGAGAGGCCACCCGGCGGCAGGCGCTGCCCGGGGTCTCGTCGGGGCTGCTGGGAGCGGCCGGGGTTTGTGCCGCCGCCGTTCCGGAGGCTGAGCAGGGCGACCTGACCCGCTTCCGTGCCTGGAAAGGGTCTGGGGCGCGAGGCTGCCAGTAGCCGGAGTCGGAAACCAGGGTCGGTTTGCCCACGGGGCAGCCGTTGGAATGTCCGAGCTCGGGCTCCCAGTCCGGGATCCGAGGAGTTAGGTGCCAGCTGGAGATGTCCCTCGGGGACCCGCACCCTTCTCCAGCTACAAATCCGGGTGACTGACGGCAGGCCCAGGGGCTGCCCGACCGCCCTTCTCACAACCCCTCGACTCAGGGCGCGGGGGGTGTGTGTCCCTCGGGGAGCCGGTGCCCGAGGACTGCTTTGGTCCCGGCTCTGGGCGGTGGCGGCGCGCGAAGGCGCTCTTGCAGCGGAGCGACTGCGCCGTGGGAGCGCACAGAACCAGCGCCCAGACGGAGTGGGTTAGTGGTGAGGGGTGGGTGCCAGGCTAGTCCGGGCCTTGGGGGAGTCTCCGGAGTCCCCGTGGCTTTCCAGCTCCAGGCTGGGGAGAGGGTGACCTTGGAGCCGGGATTTCACTTCTACAGCGCCGTGGTGCCAGGCGGACAGGGAGAAGGGCTCCCTGGCCCCCAGTTCACGAGGAGAAGGGGCCTTGACCGGTCAGGACCACCACCCTACGACGCCGCTCCAGCTCTGGGCGATTCTCTCCTCCCTTGCTGAAGCAGGCGTTGGGAGCCTGCGTTCCTCCCGCTCTGGTAGTTGGCAGAAGCAGATGGAGTCCTCTGGCCCCAGGGGGCAAGACTGGCTTTGGCTGTGATTCTTCAACAGGGCTGCCCATTTAGGATAGAGGAGGGCGGTGGAGAACAGGTTGGTGAGCGGTACATGCTTTCATGTCAAGACACTGCTTTACTGGAAAGAATTTTCACATCCAGGCCTTCCGCAGTTAAACTAGCTGTATGTTCCTGGGCAAGTGACTTAACCCCTCTGAGAATCAGTCGTCCTATTTGTAAAATGTGATTAATACCAAATATATGAGGAAACATTGTGAGGGTTAAATAAACGTAAAGTTTCCAGCACAGTGCTTGGTACATAGTCTGTGTACAAAAATTACACACACATGCACACACGTACACATGTATATGTATGTATATTTGTCATCATAATTAGTGTCTTCATCATGTATGACAGGAGCCAAACAAATCATAAAGGCTGTGAGACTAAGGACTTTTTATCCACTAGGCGATGAAGAACCCTTGATGTATTTTAATCAAAGATCAATATAAAAACATTCCAGTTTGACTGAAAGGGGCGGCAGGTGAGAGCATAGGTTGGAGCTGGTAAGTCTGGAAGCCGGGAGTCTTGTTCAGTAAGCTGAGCAGTTCAGTAAGCCGGGCAAGACATGATGTGGCCTTAACAATGTCGGGCTGGTAGAGGAGTTGGAAGGAAGCAGATCTGAGGGTATTTAAGGGTTGAATGAAGTGTCTTGGAGCACACTGACGTGAGATGAAGGGAGGAGCCAAGGTCAACTCCCAACTTTCTCACTTTCAAAGGGGTGGATCAGGAAGCAGATCCTTCTCATTTTCCACTCCATCATCTATTTTGTATCTTTTGTACTCATGATCATTAGACAGCTGCTGCACCTTTAGGCATAGAATCATTTAGGAGGGAAGAAAGGAGAAAATGCAAAGGATAAAAGTGAGGTACCAGTTCTTTGGCCACTTGTATGAGGACAATAATAATTTTCCTGGCAGCCCCCCCAAGTAGATAGGCATCTGCTTATAATCAACCAGAGATGGATGAGCTTTGGGATACAAAGGTACCTGGGAAATTGTTGTTTATTTATTTACCAGATCCACTGATGGTCTGAAAAAAGGGTTTGGTTTAAAAGGAAAAAGGGAGAAAGAATACTGGGGAAGCAGCTTGCTACGTGTGTTACAATTACTAAAAACTTTTCACTTCTTAAAACCGTCTCTTTTACTGACATCATTCTATCCTAGTTTTCTTCCTATCTCCCTGGTCACTCATTTGTAGGCTACTTTATAAACTCCTATTTTATTTATTTTTATTTTAACAAACCCCTTAGATATTGATGTTCCGTGGATTCTATTCTTGCTTCTCCCCTTTCCTGATTTCTCTTCTCTTCCTTCTCATTCTATAATAGCCTCGAACAGCCTGAATAAGCTGATGACTCCCAAAACTCTCTCTTTAGCTTTGTCCTTTTCCCTCAGCCCCAAATCTATAATATCCAACTGTCTGCTTGATATCTCTAATCTGGATGGTATGCAGACACCTCACACTTGTTAGGGACTTTAGACTTCAGGGATTTAGACTTTAGCGATTATGATCTATGGGGATTTCAACATTAGGGATTGTGGGGTTTGGGATTGTGTCCTTTGGGATTATGTTCCAAACCCAACCCCATCATTCCTTCCATTTGCCAACTGAGAATATTTGCAATTGTTCTCTACTCCTTTCTCTCCCTAACAGCCTACATCCAGTAAGTCACCCAAGTCATTATAGTTTTACCTCCTAAGTCCCTTGATTATCCCCTGTTCTGGTGGTGACCCTGGGAAAATAACTTTACCTTCCTGTATTTCAACTTCTTAATGAAACAAAGACTTTGAATGAGGTGCTAGGTAAGATTCATTTTAGCTCTAATGTTCCTTGGTCCTCTTGTAGTTACTTCTGCAGGGTTGAGCTGATGTCAGTGTTGTGGAGGTATTTCGACAATAGTGCTGGAAATAAAGTTGGGTCCTAAAGAAGCAAGATTGCTGAGTGGAGACCTCCTCTCACTTGTACAAACATCTAGTTCTTTTCTGATTTTTAAGCCATGCAGTTTATCTACTTAGGCATTAGATAAGACCCGTGCATAAAACCACAGGAAACTTCAATTGCTGTTTAATTATAAGCCTCATTTTCAAAGCAATTCCTTCTTAGAGGTAATTTCAGATGGTCTTTGAACAGCAGGTATACTTGCCCAAGTCAGCGGCAACAGTGGGTAGGGATTGGAGACATCACTCAGGGTCACAATACTCAGAGACAGATGAGGCGTTCTTAGTATTTAATTTCTTGCCTGTATAGTCTGGATTTTAAAACCTTAAGCCGTTCTTGCAATCCTGTAAGCATATACAGCCATGTACAAAGGCTTTTTCTTTGAAGAGCAAGGAATTCAGGCTGAAATGAGACTTTGGCATGTGGGTGTTTCAGAAGGAAACAGAACCTTTTATTTCTGAAACTATGGAAATCATGGCATGTTAGCCTTTGAAGATACCCTGTAGTATGTCTACTCCAACTTCTTTATTGTACAGATGAAGTCTAGAAAGGCTTCATTCATCCAATATTACTTGAGTATTTATTGTGTGCTTAGCATTGTGCTGGGTGCCGGGGGTACAAGTCAAATATGACATGGTCTGCCTTTATAGAACTCACACCCTCATAGCAAGTTGTGTGTATGTCAGGATAGGACAGATTATGTGATGACAACAAAAGACCTCCAGTTCTACAAAAGCTACATGCTCATAATATTATACATGTCTGTAATGGGCCAGCTACTGCCTCTCTCCATGTCATCTTCACTCTGATGTTCAGATTGACAGAGCAGCTTACATTTGGGACACAGCCAATCTTGTAGCAGAGGGACAAAAGAGCAGGACAAACCACATGCTGGCTGGTAAAGTGTATTCCCTAGACTTTGCCATCACCCCCATCTCTCAGGTTCCTCTTCCTTTTGCTTCACTTCTTCCTTCCAGCTCAGCTATCCAACCCTAAAGGGATAATAGAGACCAGGCCTGGTGGCTCACGCCCATAATTCCAGCACTTTGGGAGGCCAAGGTGGGCAAATCACCTGAGGTCAGGAGTTCAAGACCAGCCTGGCCAACATGGTGAAACCCCATCTCTACAACAAATACAAAAATTAGCAGGTGTGGTGGCGTGTGCCTGTAGTCTCAGCTACTCGGGAGGTTGAGGCAGGAGAATTGCTTGAGCCTGGAGATGGAGGTTGCAGCAAGTCGAGATTCAGCCATTGCACTCCAGCCTGGGTGATAGAATGAGACTCCATCTCAAAGGATAGTAGAGTTTTTGGAACTTCTGAAACTTTGAAGGCTAAAGATGGAAATTTTTGTCTAGTACCATACAAATTCTGTAGTTGTTTTCTCTGAGACTGACAGATGCTTCACTTTCTGCTGGAGACTCATCTAACATCAATGTCTTACTCCCTGGTGTGGGCTCAGTCCTTTCCTAGTGTGATGGAAGGAGAAGACAGACCTGGAGGTACAGGAAATGTGATGGCCAAATAAAGCCTGGGCCTGTTTTAGCCTGTTCCTTCTCTAGACTTTTCCCAATGTCTGTCTGCCCTCTTCTAGCCTTTCTGTCTCTTCTGGGTTTGAATTTTTAGGTCTGGAGCCTGAAAACCCATTAAACATGGATCCTGCCTACCTTCCCTCTGTATTAGGAATGCTCTTTTGGTTGTAGTAACATAAACTACAGCTAGCCTGAGTCAGAAAAAAAAAGAGGCCTTTTTTTTTGGGACTTTTCTGAGAGCTCAAGGGCAGGAATGTAGCTGAACGTCTAAAAGAGTCAAAATTGGAGACTCAAACATTACCGGGTATTTCTCTCAGATGCTTGTTTCTCTTCTCTCTGTGTCTACTTTGTTGGTCTCTTTCTTTGTACAGATCCATTTCCTCCCTTTATCTGGTATCCATGTGGAAAAGCATGGCCCCAGTAGCTCCAGTGTGTCCATGTTACCAATCTGGTCACCTAGAGGCAGACAAGGCGGTGATCTCTCAATTTTGAAGTCCCAGGAAAAGAATTCATTGTATCATTTTGGGACAGGTGCCCATTCACAGTCCAGTCAGCTGTTAGGTGACTTAGCTGCCAGGAACTCCTTTATTGTAACAATAGGATAGGAAGGAAGTAGTGGCCAGAGGAAAAGAGTGGAGTGATTTTCTGGTGGCTGAGCTGTCAACTGAAGATGTACCTGGTGTATATTCAGCTACTTAACATCCTTCTAGAGTTTAAACTCTTTGAGAGCAGAATCCATAGCTCCAAATTTCATATAGAGATTGGGGACATATCTCATAACAAGACAAATTATAAGCATAATATGCTCTGCTAAAGGAGAGTATCAACAAGAAATGTATAGAGCTGAAGCCTAGAAAACTAGGAGGTTTTATTGAGATATATTAAATAAAAATGGAATAAATGGCATATTTATTAGTGGAAAGACTATGGTAGAAATTCCAACTCTTCCCCATTTAATTTATATGTTTAGCACAAGTCCAATTAAAATCTCAAATGGAAATTTTCTTGGACCTTGAAAAAATGACTTTTAAAGTTCATCTGGGAAATCACACATATAAATAGTAAAAATGGTTTGAGAGAGAAAAGCAATGAAGTCAGGGCTTTATTAACCATCTATGAAACTAAATTTAATCACTACAATAATTAAAGCTATCTGGTATGGTGCAAAAAAAGTCACACTTATCAACAGAGTAGAAGGGAGATGTTGGAAATAGTACTATGTATTTATTAGAATTTAGTTCAAGGTAAAGGAAGCATTACAGACCCAATGGTTTTGAGAAAATTGAGTATTTTGGAAAAAAGATCTTGTTTTGGGATGACATTAGGACGATTCTCCACCCCCTGCCCCCAGAGAAAGATAAAATTAAAATATTGTGACTGTTGTCTACTGTTCTTGAGTCAGTTATATACTTATATGTTCCTTTTTTTTTTTTTTTCTGAGACAGAGTCTTGCTCTGTCACCCAGGCTAGAGTGCAATGGTGCCCTCTCAGCTCACTGCAACCTCTGCCTCCTGGGTTCAAGTGATTCTCCTGCCTCAGCCTCCCAAGTAGCTGGGATTACAGATGTGTGCCACCACATCTGGCTGATTTTTGTATTTTTAATAGAGAGAGGGTTTCACTATGTTGGCCAGGCTAGTCTCGAACTCCTGACCTCGTGATCCACCTGCCTCAGCCTCCCAAAGAGCTGGGATTACAGGTGTGAGCCACCGTGCCCAGCCCATATTTGTTTCATTTTTAAGAAAGATAAATTATAGATGGCTGGTGGTAGTGGTGGCTCATACCTGTAATCCCAGAACTTTGGGAGGCTAAGGTGGGTGGATCACTTGAGGTCAGGAATTCGAGACCAGCCTGGCCAACGTGGTGAAACCCCATCTCTACTAAAAAAAAAAAAAAAAAAAAAAAAAAAATTTAGCCGGTTGTGGTGGTGGGTGCCTGTAGTCCCAGCTACCCAGGAGACTGAGCCATGAGAATTGCTTGAACCTGTGAGACAGGGATTGCAGTGAGCCAAGATCATGCCACTGCACTCCAGCCTGGGCAACAACATGAGACTCTGTCAAAAAAAAGAAAGAGAGAGAGAGACAGAGAAAGAAAGAAGACAGCAAAGATGGAGAAGAGGCAAATTCCCCAATGTCTCATACGGAAAGCCTCTTTGTTAGGAATTGTGCTGGGGCATTGCCTGTGTTTTCACTAAAGAACAAAGAAAAATAAGTTTTAATATTCTGAATGAGAGTTATAATTGGATATAGTCATGGGTTTACAATTTCTGCTCAGGGGAGTAAATAAAAAGGATTATACAATGGTCTCCTTTTGAAACAGTCCATTACTTCTGAAATGACCAAGAAGCTTGACAAGCACCCTTCGTCTGCCTTACCCACCAAGTAAACCTTGCTTGTCTGGGAGCCCAACTGGGCAGTGAACTATTCCCAACTTTGGAGGAAGGGAGGAAAGCATGCAGGATAATGTATTAGTCAGGGTTCTCCAAAGAAACAGGTATATTTTTAAAAATTGGCTATGGGATTGTGGAACTTTGTGATTCCAAAATATGCTGGGGAAGCTAGTAGGCTGGAGACTCAAGAGGGAGAGAGGGAGTTGCAGTTCCAGTCCAAAGGCAGTCTGCTGTAGAACCAGGAAGAGCAGATGTTGCAGATAAAATCTGAAGGCAGTCTGCTAGAGAATTCCCTTTTGCCTGGGGGAGGTCAGCCTTTTGTTCTATTTAGGCCTTCACATAAGTGGATGAGGGCCATTCACATTATGGAGGGTAATCTGCTTTACTCAAAGTCCTGTGATTTAAATGTAAAATTGTCCAAAAACATTCTTGCCAAACATTCAGAGTAATGCCTGACCAATATTTGGGCACTGTGTCCCAGCCAATTTGACATATAAAATTTACCATATTATTTATTAATTATTTAGATAATATCCGAATGATGCCTGGCATTGCTTTGAATAGGAATTAAAAAGTAGTGAAAATTCCTTTGACTGTTCCATGTTTCTTAGTGCCTCCAACTTCTCTATTGGCACCTTTTTTTTTTCTTTTTTCCTTTAAATTTTTTTTTAAATTTTATTATTATTATACTTTAAGTTTTAGGGTACATGTGCATAACATGCAGGTTTGTTACATATGTATACATGTGCCATGTTGGTGTGCTGCACCCATTAACTCGTAGGTACATCTCCTAATGCTATCGCTCTCCCCTCCCCCCACCCCACCACAGTCCCCAGTGTGTGATGTCCCCTTCCTGTGTCCATGTGTTCTCATTGTTCAATTCCCACCTATGAGTGAGAACATGCGATGTTTGGTTTTTTGTCCTTGTGATAGTTTGCTGAAATGATGGTTTCCAGCTTCATCCATGTCCCTACAAAGGACATGAACTCATCATTTTTTACAGCTGCATAGTATTCCATGGTGTATATGTGCCACATTTTCTTAATCCAGTCTATCATTGTTGGACATTTGGGTTGGTTCCTATTGTTGCTATTGTGAATAGTGCCACAGTAAGCATATGTGTGCATGTGTCTTTATAGCAGCATGATTTATAATCCTTTGGGTATATGCCCAGTAATGGGATGGCTGGGTCAAATGGTATTTCTAGTTCTAGATCCCTGAGGAATCGCCACACTGACTTCTATGATGGTTGAACTAGTTTACAGTCCCACCAACAGTGTAAAAGTGTTTCTATTTCTCCACAACCTCTCCAGCACCTGTTGTTTCCTGACTTTTTAATGATGGCCATTCTAACTGGTGTGAGATGGTATCTCATTGTGGTTTTGATTTGCATTTCTGTGATGGCCAGTGATGATGAGCATTTTTTCATATGTCTGTTGGCTGCATAAATGTCTTCTTTTGAGAAGTGTCTGTTCATATCCTTTGCCCACTTTTTGATGGGGTTGTTTGTTTTTTTCTTGTAAATTTGTTTGAGTTCATTGTAGATTCTGGATATTAGCCCTTTGTCAGGTGACTAGGTTGCAAAAATTTTCTCCCGTTTTGTAGGTTGCCTGTTCACTCTGATGGTAGTTTCTTTTGCTGTGCAGAAGCTCTTTAGTTTAACTAGATCCCATTTGTCAATTTTGGCTTTTGTTGCCATTGCTTTTGGTGTTTTAGACATGAAGTTGTTGCCCATGCCTATGTCCTGAATGGTATTGCCTAGGTTTTCTTCTAGGGTTTTTATGGTTTTAGGTCTAACATGTAAGTCTTTAATCCATCTTGAATTAATTTTTGTATAAGGTGTAAGGAAGGGATCGAGTTTCAGCTTTCTACATATGGCTAGCCAGTTTTCCCAGCACCATTTATTAAATAGGGAATCCTTTCCCCATTTCTTGTTTTTGTCAGGTGTGTCAAAGATCAGATAGTAATAGATATGTGGCATTATTTCTGAGGGCTCTGTTCTGTTCCATTCTCTGTTTTGGTACCAGTACCATGCTGTTTTGGTTACTGTAGCCTTGTAGTATAGTTTGAAGTCAGGTAGCGTGATGCCTCCAGTTTTGTTCTTTTGGCTTAGGATTGACTTGGCAATGAGGGCTCTTTTGTGGTTCCATATGAACTTTAGTTTTTTCCAATTCTGTGAAGAAAGTCATTGGTAGTTTGATGGGGATGGCATTGAATCTATAAATTACCTTGGGCAGTATGGCCATTTTCACGATATTGATTCTTCCAACCCATGAGCATGGAATGTTCTTCCATTTGTTTGTATCCTCTTTTATTTCATTGAGCAGTGGTTTGTAGTTCTCCTTGAAGAGGTCCTTCATGTCCCTTGTAAGTTGGATTCCTAGGTATTTTATTCTCTTTGAAGCAATTGTGAATGGGAGTTCACTCATGGTTTGGCTCTCTGTTTGTCTGTTATTGGTGTATAAGAATGCTTGTGATTTTCGCACATTGATTTTGTATCCTGAGACTTTGCTGAAGTTGCTTATCAGCTTAAGGAGATTTTGGGCTGAGACAATGGGGTTTTCTAGATATACAATCATGTCATCTGCAAACAGGGACAATTCGACTTCCTCTTTTCCTGATTGAATATCCTTTATTTCCTTCTCCTGCCTGATTGCCCTGGCCAGAACTTCCAACACTATGTTGAATAGGAGTGGTGAGAGAGGGCATCCCTGTCTTGTGCCAGTTTTCTAAGGGAATGCTTCCAGTTTTTGTCCATTCAGTATGACATTAGCTGTGGGTTTGTCATAGATAGCTCTTATTATTTTGAGATACGTCCCATCAATACCTAATTTATTGAGAGTTTTTAGCATGAAGGGTTGTTGAATTTTGTCAAAGGCCTTTTTCTGCATCTATTGAGATAATCATGTGGTTTTTGTCTTTGGTTCTGTTTATATGCTGGATTATGTTTATTGATTTTCATATGTTGAACCAGCCTTGCATCCCAAGCCAGGCTTGTCTCGAACTCCTGACCTTGTGATCTGCCTGCCTTGGCCTCCCCAAATGCTGGGATTACGGGTGTGAGCCACCGTGCATGGCCTCTTCCTTTTCTTTTCTTTTCTTTTCTTCTTTCTCTCTCTTTTCCTTTCTTTCTTTCTTTCTTTCTTTCTTTCTTTCTTTCTTTTTCTTTCTTTCTTTCTTTTTCTCTCCTTCTCCTTCTCCTCTTCCTCCTCCTCCTCCTTCTTCTCTCTCTCTCTGTCTCTCTCTCTCTCTCTTTTCTTGTTTGTTTGTTTGAGACAGGGTCTTATCATGTTGCCTGGGCTGGAATGGAGTGGTGTGCTCACTGCAGCCTCAATCTTCTGGGCTCAAGCAATCATTCCACCTCAGCCACCTGAGTAGCTGGAACTACAGGTGCACACCACCATGCCTGGCTAATTTTCACAAATCTTAAGTTAAAAATGAAAGCTGGTGCAAGTTAAGAGTTTTAAATTTAGGGTTCTGAATATAAAAACCTTTTAGGTATCTGAGTGGTTCCATCCAAACATCCATTCGCTCTTGAGAACTGAGCATATTCAACAGCTTAGATCTTTCCCTATGTTGTCTCTCTTTTGATTCTGTATGTTTGGGACAGGAATAAAGAAAGGGCAAGGAAATAGACTGTAAGGAATCATGAAGAGTTGGAAATAGAGAGTTCTGATGTGGTTTGATCCCCCAAAAGATTGATTTTTTTTAAATTATTTTTTAATTGACAAAAATTATATATATTTATGGTATACAACATGATGTTTTGATATTATGAAATGGAACAATCAAGTATTTTATGTATGTGTTACCTCACATACTTAACATTTTTTGGGGGTGAGGACACTTAATATCTATTCCCTTATCAATATGTTGTATCTTTTCAGGCATCGTATTTGTTATTAACTGTAGTCACTGTGATGTACTAAAGATCTCTTGAACTTATTCTTCTCAACAGAAATTTTGTGTCCTTTGACCAACATCTTACCATAACCTGATTTGTAAAATTCTCTTGTACTAAACATATTAGTACTGTAGCATATTTGGCCTTTAGATAATATATTTGTTATCATATATATTTTGATAATATATCTATTAACACAGAAACTACCAACTTATTTTCCTATTTTACTCAATAGGCATTAAAAAGGTTTCTTCAGAAACGATCAGAGTCATATGCTAATATTTGTATATAAGGATATTAATTGCAACATTAATGTTAGTATGGAAAAATATGAATTGGCTATATGAATCATATTACATCAATACACTGAGATATTGTAGTCATGAAAAATGAACTTGCAGCTTGGATCAATATGGAAGCCCAAACTCATATGCCTCCCTTTTCTCAGTCTCCCAAAATTGAGAAATGGGATTAGAGATCTGGTGAGTGTGCATTTTAAGATTAATTCCACCACAGCCTTGGAAAATAGAAAGTCGTCAGTAAAGCAAAAATATTGAGAAATCTCTAAAAGACAGAAAGTGGATAAAATGTAATTGATGAAGAAATTCATATAATCTACCTAGATTTGCCAAAAGTCTCTGATAGTGCTGCACCTTGATCTACTGTAAGTGCTACCTGAGCCTAATAGTGATGGTATTCCCAAAGCTTTGGAAATAAGGTTACCCTCTGAGTGTTAAAAAAAAACCGTACACAATGAAAGAGTATCCAGATGTTGGATCAAACCCAGACCTTGTTTCTTCCTCCTGGAAGTGAGCTGTCCATAAGAAACAGAAAGTAGCCCCTCCCTTCACATGGAAGGCATGTTCGGCTCCTCCTCCTTTTTGGCTAGCATGGAAAATGCTTTTTGGCTACATGGTATATCTTGAGGTCTATAGTTTATTGGAGTCACACAAATATGTGTGACTGAAGAGTTTTGGCATAAGGGGAACAAGGAGGGTTTCTGTGGTCTAAAATTATCTCCTTTCTGATCTGGGTGCTGGTTAAATGAGTGTGTTCTATATGTGGAAATGTATTCAGATGTACATCAATGGTTTGGCTCCTTTATGTATATGATGCTTCAATAAATATTAATGTAAAAATTAACAATAATTTATTATATATTTTAAAATAGCAAAAAGTGGAATTGGAATATTCCTAACACAAAGACATGATACATGCTTGAGGTAATGGATATCCCAATTATGCTGATTTGAATATTACACACTGTATACCTGTATCAAAATATCACATGTACTCTATAAATATATGCAACTATTACATACCCATAATAATTAAAAATAAAAAATTTAAAGTAGATAAAGTAATGACAAAAGCAAATCTGAAAAAAACTGGAATTTAAAAGGCATGCTTAAAAATCTAAAATTAAAATAAAAAACAGCTTTTTAAAATTTATGCTCTATCATAGCCATTGAAATTATTTTAACTCATTAATATCAATCATTTTGTGCTCAGAAATATTTGAGGGATAACATTCAAAATGGTGCTTTTTGCTATTAACACATTAACATTACTGCTATCTGTTAAACATATTTGACAAAATAAAATTTCTAATCCAAAAAAATTAATGTAAAAATGTATGTAGACAAGTGCTTCTCTGCCTACCTGCATCATGTCTCCCAAATTAGTAATAAAAACTTAAACCAGTTGCCATTTTATCTTTTGAGCCTAACTTTCAGAGAAATGTCTTATTCTACCCAAGATTCTTTTATTTCAAGGAAGAAAAAGCCATTTGAGGTAACTCTAAACCAGGGACACTATTGAAAGGATACTGGAAAATCTCACCAATTGTAAGGGCAGGAAGTATTGCTGGCCTTGGGTGTCTGGATATTGGCATCTTTGAAGGGCAGTCGCTAATGGCACCTCTCTACACCACGTGGTGCCGAAGAAATTGAGGAACAGAACAAAGGAGGCCAAAACACGCCTCTATTACTGATGGAGACGGGGCTGGAGGATGTGCCTTTCAGTCCATTAGCTAAGCATCTTTGTTAACTCCAACCTCAGAATTCAGTTGACTTTACCCCATTCTGAGAAAACTGGACCTGGGCAGACCCTGCCTGGAGGAGGAGAAGATGCCTTCCATGTGAAGGGACAGGCTACTTCCTGTTTCTTTCACTTCCAGGAGGAAGAACAAGCCAGGCACAACCAGTTATTCTCCCAAATTTACCAGCTAGATAAGTAACTCACCTCAGAGTAGAGAGAAGCCAAGATTGCATTAGAAAAAATCTCTCATTATGGGAACCAGGAATAGGGACAAAGCCCTTCCTTTCCTGGACACTGTAATTGAGTTTCTTCCTTTCTCCCAGTGTCTCAACCTCTCAGCACATTTGCTTTGTTCCTGTCATTCTCCCCTGGCGTCCACTTGTTATTCTTACTCATGGCCTGATATGGTGGCCTCACTCCCTTGGTTTACCTCACTATCCAGCTTGGCTCCCACAGCTGACACACTTGCCCTCCCAGTGTCCCCACTCCAAATTTCCAGCTCATCTTTTAAATCCAGGCTGCCCAAGACTCAAGCCAACAGCCGGTCAACTCGTTCATTCACTTGGTCAGACTAACGAAACTCACAGGAGGCTGGTATATAAACCAGAAAGTCACTTCACTGATCTTCAAAGAGACGTGTTACTTTCCAGTGACTCAAATGTTCATATCTTCAGGAAACTGTAGTGGAAATCTGACTTTGTGATAATAAGCATTATTGACAATTTGTTAATTGGGATAATGCTTTTTGGCTACATGGTGTATCTTGAGGACTATAAGTTACTTTAAAATAATTCAAAATGAAAAATAGAGTATAAAATAAGGAGAGGCATCCATTTTGGTAAACAGTTTGGTAGCTTCTTACAAAACAGAGTTACCATATGACCCAGAAATTCTGCTCCTAAGTATCTACCCATGAGAAGTGAAAACATATATGCACATGAGAACTTGAACACACATGTTCATAACAGTATTAGTCACAATAGCCAAAAAGTTGAGACAATCCAAATGTCTATCAACTGATAAATGAATAAACAAAATATGTTATAACCATGCAGTGAAATACTATTTGGCAATAAAAATTAACAAAGTATTAGTACATGCTACAACATGGAGGAACCTCAAAAACATGATGATTAGCGAAAGATGTCAGACACAAAGCAACACATGGTATATAATTCCATTTGTACAAACTTTTCAGAAAAGGCAAATCCATAGAGATAGAAAGTAGATTAGTAGTTGCCTAGCCCTGGGGGTGGGAATGGAGAGTGACTGTAAGTGGGCACTAGGTCATTATACTTTCCCTTCTCATGGTCAAGCAAATGCTCTGTGTCCATTTCATGAAGATACTGAGTACCTACTATGAGCTGGGCATTGTGATTGGTGCCAGGTCTCAACTCCTAGAGACTGTTGGGTAGAGTGGAAGGAATACTGTCTTAGGAGTCAGAAAATGTGGCTTCTTGTCCTGGCTCTGCTGTTCACCCTCCAGGTGACCTGACCCTGTCACTTGGCATTTTACCTTGTTTTATTTAAGTGCCTTATTTGGGTATCTGGCAATCATGATGGAGGGGACATTTGTCTGACTCTTCTAGACAGAGGTCTTCTGTATTTTATAATATTTTATAATGCCTTATTAAAAAAACCCATTTTAATTGCTCGCCTTTGGTGGGCACAAATACTTATAGTTCTGGCATAGCACTTACCATAGTGTGTGACAATTTAATCTCTCTACACATCTGTACAGACTGTGCACTTCTCAAGTGCAGGGAGGCCTCTTCTGTGTGTGAGCTCCAGCACCTGACACACTGTCTGGCCGAGACTAAGCAAGCACTCAGTACATGTTTGGTGAAAGAATAAATGAGTCTCACTGGTAAATGGGGATCCTAGCAGACACTGCAGGTGCCCGGGCTAACCCCTTGGCATTTGCCTCTTCACTTAGGCTGCTTCCTGAAAACTCCTGTCACCATGAGCTCTTCTTCTGGCTGAGGGAGAACACTGGCTTTGAGGGCAAGGAAAGCTGGACATGCCAGAGTGAATGGCTCTGGAGCTGCCCCCGACCAAGGATGGGTGGGGAGTCAGTGGATAAAACCCCAACTTCTTCAGCCCATGGTTGGGATAAATAAGTCCAATCTACTGTTTCTTGGAGTCTCCAGGGGAATTTGTGCTCCAGTTTCCCAGGGGTAACTGGCTGATTTCCTACCCTGAGTTGCTTTCCTTCCCCTCTCTATCTTACTTCCCCACACCCTGCCTGTGCTTTCTAGGATCACCTCCCAAATAAACTACCTGCACTTAACTCCCTGCCTCAGGGTCTTGCTTCTGGGGAACGCAAATCCTGCCTACCTTAAAGGATTGTTGGCATAATCAAGTGGAAAACACTTATAAAAGGCTTTGAGGTCTAAAAATATAAATGGTGTTACTCTCGCATGAGTTGTTCTCAAGAGGAGTGTGGTAGGTTGAATAATGGTCCCCGTAGATATCCAGGTTCTCATGTCGAAACCTGTGAATGTGACTTTATAGGGCAAAATGGTCTTTGCAAGTGTGATTAAGGACCATGAGATAGCGAGATTATCCCAGTATGCTCTAAATGTAACCACTAGAGTCCTTATAAGAGGGAGACAGAGAGAGATCTGACTCAGAAGAAGAAGGCAATGTGACCACCGAAGCAAGACGCTGCACTGCTGACTTAGAAGATGGACACAGTGGCCATGAGCCAAGGAGTTCAAGGAATGCAGGCTGGAAAAGGCAAACAAACAGAAGTCCAAAATCATTTTCACTGGGCCAAAATGTAGGTGTTGGACTTCCGACACCTGTAAGAGAATAAATGTGTATTGTTTTGAATCACCAAACTTGTTACAGGTGCCATAGGTAACTAATACCAGGGGAGTCTCGCTTGTTGTGCCCAAGCCACTCCAACAGGTGGCAGTGTGGGGCGAAGGGGTAGCAGTAATTTCCACTGGTCTCCAGAGAATCCTGCTCACTCATCGTCTTGCTGTCCTCAAATAATATAAGACAAATCTGTGCTGTCTTCACCCCCTTGGAGGCCAGTCCTTAACCACAGACTCATGAGAAATTTCCACTGTGTTTCAAGGACAACAAAAAGAAAGAGTCAGGGTTTTTATGGGCTAATGGAAGTAAATCAACAAGCTCTAAAATTAAATCATAAATATGCATTGAGAAGGCTGAGTCGAGGAGCTCGGAAGGTTAGCCCCAGTTCCCTGCTGTTATTAAAATTGACTTTAATGATCAGCCGGGTTTCTTATCATGTTAGGACTCTTATCCCATAAGCAACAGCAAGGTTCTTATGGTCGTTGGGGACTCTGTGTTCTCCTTTCATTTGCAGCCCAGACCACATAGAACTCTCCTGAAACGTACCATGACTCCATCCTTCTTCCCTTAGGATTCACAATATGCCGGGAATCACCACTTCATTCTTCTTAGTCAATGTCCAAAGCTGGACTTTTTAGAGGTTTAAAATAAAATTTTGAGATAATCAAGGAAATGTGAATATGAATTGATACTAAAGAATCGTTAATTTTGTTAGGGTTCTAGACATGATGGCTATGTCAGAAAACATCAATATTTGTTAGAACTTCACAGTGACCTATGTAAGGGGCGATACAATAGAAAGGAAGAAAGGAGGGAAGGAGAAAGGGAGAGAGGGAGAAAGGAAGAAAGGAGGGAAGGAGAAAGGGAGAGAGGGAGAAAGGAAGAAAGACTCCACTTCTGAGAAGACAGAAAGAGAAGGAAAGATGTAAAGAAGAAAAGAAAGAAAGCAGAGGAAATAAAGAGGGACAAATAAATCAAGTATGGAAAAAGCTTGAGAGTTATTAGGTTGGTGCAAAAGTAATTGCGATTTTTGCCGTTACTTTCAATGGCAAAAACCGCAATTACTTTTGCACCAACCTAATATTAAATGTAAGTGATGAGTGTATAGATGTTCATTGTATTATTGTGTGTCTTTTAAAATATTGTGAGATTTGTTGGAAAATTTAAATGACTAAAAAGAATATTTAAAAAGACTTCTGGGACAGCTGCAGGAAATGATTGTGAGCGTGGGCTCTGAAGTTTCTTGGGTTTCAGTCTGGGATCCTGTACTATCTAGCTGTGTGACCTTGGGCAAGTTACTCAACCTCTCTGTTCTCAGTTTCTGTTTAGGTAAAATGGATAGAATAATAGTACTTACCTCAAAGGATTGTTGAAGAGAATCAACAAGATGATATTCCTGAAACACTGGGAATAGTGTCTGGTACAGAGCACTATAAGTGTTCATTATTACTACATACTATCATATAATGTTATGTAATATCTTATTATTGTATTACTTAGTATTGTCTATTACACTAGTTCAGTGGCATTCAACTGGGAGTAATTATGACTCTGTAGGGGACATTTGGAAATATTTAGAGATGTTTTTGGTTGTTGCAACTAGGAGTGCTGCTGGCATCTAGTGGGCAGAGGCCAGGTGTATTAGTCTATTCTCATATTGCTATAAAGAACTACCCAAGACTGGGTAATTTATAAAGAAAAGAGGTTTAATTGGCCCATGGTTCTGTGGGCTGTACAGGCTTCTGCTTCTGGGGAGGCCTCAGGAAACTTACAATCATGGAGGAAGGTGAAGGGAAAGTAAGCACCTTCTTCACATGGCGGCAGGAGAGAGAGAGAGGCGGGGGAAGTGCCACTTTTAAACCATCAGACCTGGTAAGAACTCACTCACTCTCATGAGAACAGCATAGGGGAAATCTGTCCCCATGATCCAATCACTTTCCACAAGGTCCCTCCCCTAATATTAGGAATTACAATTCAACATGAGATTTGGGTGGGGACACAGATCCAAACCATATCACCAGGGATGCTGCTAAATATCCTATGCTTCAGAGGCAGCTCCACAGCAAATAATTATCTGGATCAAAATGTCAGTAGTGCTGAGGTTGAGAAACTCTGCAGTAGTGTTAGTAGGACATTGCAAAAAATATTTGAAAATACAGATAAGCAAAATAAAGAATAACCATTATCCATAATTTCACATGCAGGAGCTGTCACTATCCAAAGCTATCTTCATCAAAATTAAGATGAGTTATAAAGAAAAAGCCCCTTTATCTCACTGCAGTGAGATGTGAAGACAGTCGTGACCTGGGTTTATTTCTCCAAAACTGTCACAGTGTGAGGAAAGTTATCCAACTTATTCATCCTTCTGGGAAATGTACCATTTGGCATTTGACTAGGCTATTACTTTCTATTCGAATGAAAGTGAATGAAACACAAGGAAACTATTTGAAGTCATTAATGATCTATCTCAAAAATCTTGGTGGGAACCTACCCTGACACCATTTTTCTGAAAAACAAAACAGAACAAACAAAACAACAATAACAAACAACAAAAACAAAAACAAAAAAACTTGGCAGTTCATATCAAATCCCTTTTAAAAGTCCATATTCTTTGAATTAGTAATTCCACTTCTAAAAACTTATACTAAAGAAATGACTAGAAAACATGCAAAGATGTCTGTACATTGTTTACTGCCAACTGTATTGTTTTTAATTGTGAAAAATTGAAAGGACCTAAGTTGGAAACAACTAGTCAGTGGGGATTGGTTGATTACCTTCTAATATGTCTATGCAGTCATTTTTTAAAAGACAGTGTTTTCCTATGTAGTGGTTACTTATGTAGAAAGATAGTCATAATGTATTCAGTGAAAAACAACCACAGGAAAGGACTGGAAGGGCTAATGTGTAACCGGGTGTCATGCAGAGGCTATAGGTGAACACCAGCAAGCGTTGTGGCAGGGGCTGGAACTCACTGGGAGAAGGGTGGGAAGAGGCACCCCCTCATCTCCAGCACCCTATGGGTATGCTTGGGCCAAGGTGCAGCTGGATGCATTTGGGGACTGAGCTCTAGCAAGAGAACCTCACCCTCTGTTGCTCTCCTTTTTAATGCACCAGCCTTGTTATTGAGTAACAAATATTTTGCCTTCAGCTGCTAAGCCGGGTCTATGTTTAGGTGCAGCTCTTTAGGGAGCTTCCTGAAGCCCCTGGAGTGTTCGGCTCCCCTGGTCCTGGGGGAAGTTGGTTTGAGCACAGCCACTTCTACTGCAAGGAGTATCAGTCCAAGGTCCCAGCTAGCTCATTGCCAGCAGCGCAGAAAGAGTCGTGAGGGTGAGCAGGCCTGTCTTCCCTTCTCACTTAGTGAAATAGCCATCTTTTTTCAGTCTTCAAATGAGGCGTTGTACCAGATGATCTCTAAGGACCCTTTGAGCTCTGAGTTTTTTATGATTCTAATATTTTAATCACTGTCGATCACACTTTCTGTTGTTACAAAGGATCTGTAAATTTCCCTGGGGTTTCACTGGCTGCAGTGGTGAGGTTCACTTGCTATAATATTATCGGACCAGCAGAGAGGTGCAGTGTTAGTCAACACTTTCCTGTTCTCCTCTCTCCTCTTTTTCTTCCTGGGTCTTCTCTTTGCCTTTCAGGAGGTTTATGTGGCTTAATTAACTGAGATCAGTCAAGTACTTTCAAGAGTCCAAGAGTAAAGTCAATGTCTTTCTACAAATAATAGCTCATCGGAAACTCAAGTCACTCACGGCATTATTAGCAGAAGATATTAGTCTTGCTGCAGTTACTTGAAGCCTATTAGTTCTAATGTGCAACATCTGCTCCTTGGAGAAAATCATGGCTCAGGGGAACTCACCTGAATTCCCTGAGTCTTTTGCATAAGGATTTGAAGGTGTGCTTAAGGCTGAGTGAGGGAATTGAGGGAGATGAAATTTCTTAAAGATATAACATGGATATTTTTTAGAGGGGCCATACTCTGGTTGTGGAGAATTTTTTTAAAGGCGGGGTTTCTCTGAGTCTTAGGGGAAATGCCCTTCTCCAATTTCTGGTCTCAGGGGGTTGATTGATGGCAGAGGGTGGGAAAAGTCATTTAGGCCCTAGAGAGTGAGGCAGTTTAACCTTCTCTGGCTTCAGCTCCCAGGAGCACACCGGGGCGCTAGAGAAGACCAGGATAAAGGACCTGAGCCAGCTTGCAGGCTTAACAAAAATCAAACGTTGCAAAGCGGCGTACATTCTTATTCTCCAGTTCAGTATTGCCAGTGAGTTCATACTGAACACAGACGAGAAAAAGAAAGAAAAAGGTAGGTCTGTGCACATTGTTTTATTTCTCTGTAGCCAGCCTTGTCCCAGGAAGACTTGTTTCTCATAAAATCCTGCCTAAGAATGGAACAGCTCCTAGCCTGCGAGGAGGTGGGACTCCTCGGGAAAGGTAAGTTCATTTCTTTTTCCCCATAAGTCTTGGTGAAGGTGAGCAATTTTGCCTCTGTCTGCCCTCTGTGCTCCTTTCCTCACTCCATCCCATCATATGAAAAGGAATATCAGGTCCAAAGTCAGTGTAAACATTTACAAGATTCTGAGATGACCCAGGAAGCGTTTTTCTCAATGTAAGTA
Organism: Nomascus leucogenys; assembly: GCF_006542625.1. NCBI lineage: Eukaryota > Metazoa > Chordata > Mammalia > Primates > Hylobatidae > Nomascus > Nomascus leucogenys. Next base: position 82,034,023 of record NC_044388.1, read on the forward strand.
GGTCTGGGAACAGATCCTCGAGTTTTTAAAGATCCCTCCGCACTGGAGTTCAGTCTTTAGGCCTGACCACCTTGGTAATTGTAATTTGCAGACATTGGTAGTGTTTTTCAGTCTTTTGATTCCACAGTGCTTGTTACTTACATGTATTCACATCAGCCCAAAACATTTCAGAGCTTTACTTTCAGTGGTAGGTACTGTGAACAAAAAGAAGTGGGAGTGTTTTCTCAGAGTATAGCCCTCCTCTCCTGTCCACTAGATTCTGAGAAGCCTTGGAAACAGCTTTAGCTTCATCTACTGCCCTGCTGTTCAGGAGATCTGTGGCCTTGGGCAGGTTATAGATGCTCAGATCTTCTGTTTGTTTTTTTATCGGTAAGATAGGGAAAATAATATCTAATCCCTAGGTACCATGAGGGTCAGATGCGATATAAAATGCTGACTATATGTGAAGCTCTCAGCAGAGTGCTGGCCCATACCTAGGCATCGGCTGTGACCTGTGTGGGTGCCTCACCTGTCCTGGCAATGGGAGATGCCATAGTTTATTGAGTGCTTTTGATGTTCCGGACTCTGTGCTAAGCACTTTACATTTACTATGTCATTCCCTCCTCACAGCAACCCTAAGGGTAGCGCTATTAAGTCCCCAGTTTAGAAATGAGGAAACTGAGGCCTGGAGAGGTGGAGGAACTAGTACAATGTCCTACAGTGAGTAAGTTGGACAGCAGAGTCCATGTTCTTAATTTATTAGGTGTTGGTTGCTTTCCCCTCCTCCTCTGTAACTTCCTGCAGGTCTTAGAGTTAACTTCCTCCAATTATGATTTTAAATCAGAGAAGACGGAACATTTGTAGATCACCTGCAGAAAAAGTCCACTCTGCCAAATTCTCAATATCTTGTGATTCAAAATAGAGAGGCTGCAAGACACCTCAATTTATCACTCTTTGTCGCCTTTTGCCCCTTTCGTTTCTAACTGACAGTTCCCATTTGAGCACCGAATCGAGGGCTTGGCAATACTATTCATGTCCAAGAACAAATTCAAATGGTTCTGATTTAATTTTTATCAGAGTCTATTCTGAAAAGCCTGGGATACCTTGTGCTCCAGAAATTAACTTCTGGTAGCCACAATGAAAAGAACTGGAATGATAAAGTGAAGCCAGTCAGGAGAAGTGCAGAGGTTACTAGAATCCTTCATGGGAATCCATGTTTCTTCAAATAACCTGGACAACATTTTGTGGGAGGTGTGATTCTTGTTTTTACCCCATAAAATTTTAGTGATTCTAAAAGTGATATGTGTTTATTATGGCAAATTTGGAAAGCATAGAAAAATATAAAAAGAAAATTTATATTAATCAATCATAGTTCTACTACTGCTCTGACACAACCACTCATGGAGGTGTGGAGGTTTATTTACTTCTGGCTCTCTTTCCAATGGTTCTAATAAATGGTTGGGGTCTTTGTAATATACATATATGTTTCCCTGTTTCTTATCTTGTAATGAAAACATTAAATTGTAAATTATTTGCAAGTATACGAATGAAAACTGTGATGCCTGCATAATATTGAGTGAAGTGGAACTGACATTTTAAAGAAGAATAAAATATACCCTATGTTAACTGCCAGTCAGTTTAGAAATGGAATATTGCCAATATTTTAGAAAGCTCCCTTTGTGCTCCACCTGATTGCATCCCCTTTTCATCTTGAAGGGTAACTACTATTTTTGAGAATATTATTTTCTTACTTTCAGCTATGGTGGACCATTACTTTGGTGGCCCCCTAAATGAACCATGGCTCCCTCCATTCTGCCCTAGTGTAGTCTCCTCTCACAGTGACTTCTGAGTTTGTCCATATGACTTGCTTTGACAAATGGGACATTAACAAGCATGGATGAGAGACTTAATAAGTGCTTGCACATTGGGATAAGTTTTTTGGGGAATATTTCTTCTTGCAACCCTGAGACCACCATGCTATGAGGAAGCTCAAGCTAGCCAGGTGGAAAGGCCTCATGGAGGAGATTTGAGGAACCTAGCTGAGAGCTAGAACCAAGGCCCCAAACTTACGGCCCCAGTCAAGCTGTTCCAACCAGACCTGGTATTTGAGGCAACCCAGCTGAAGCTCCAGACATCATGGAGCAGAGATAAGTGATTCTTGGTGTGTTCTGTGCAAATCCCTGGCCCATAGAATTGTGAGCAAATAGAATCATGGTTGTTTTAAGCCACTAAGTTTTTGTATGGTTTGCTATGGCAGCAATAAATAACAGCACAGCCTATGTGGGCATCCCTAAACAATGCATTATTAGTTTTGTCTATTTTTTTGGACTTTATATAAAATAGAAATCTACTATATATTTATTTTGGTGACTCTTTCTTCTGTTAAAATTATGTTTGAGAGACATCTCCATGTTCTGTGCAATTGTAGCTCATTCATTTTATTTGATGAGTAGTGCTTCACAACTATTTATTCATTCTACTGCTGATGGACATATGGGCTGTTTCCAGTTTGGGGTTGTCAGAAACAGTGTTACTATGAATATTCTTGTACATATCTCCTGGGCACCATGGGCAAGAGTTTCCCTAGGGTATATTCTTAGGTGTAGAATTGCTGGATTGTAGGATATATATGTGCACAGTCAACTTTATTAGCCATTACTAAATTGTTTCCCAAACGTGTCTCCTTTTACTACTCCCACTAGCAGTGTATACAAGTTTCCACTGTTCCTCATCTTTGCTGATAATTGGTTTTATCAGACTTATAAATTTTTGTCTATTTTGTAGTTTTGTAGTATCTCATTTTAGTTTTAATGCATCTCCCTAATGACCAATGAGCCCCTTTTTTTATTTATGCACCTTCTGGACATTCTCTTTTCTAAATTGCCAGTTCAAGTATTTTGCCAATTTTTCTATTTAGTTGCTTGCCTTTTTCATATCAGCTGCTCTTGGCCAGGCACTGCAGCTCATGCCTGTAATCCAGCACTTTGAGAGGTCGAAGTGGGAGAATCACTTAAGCCCAGGAGTTTAAGTAACTGGGTAACACAGTGAGAGCCCCAACTCTACAAAAAATTAAAAAATTAGGTATGGTGTTGCGTGCCTGTAGTCCTTGCTCTCAGTAGGCTGAGGCGGGAGGATTGATTGAGCCCAAGAGATTGAGGCTGCAGTGAGCTGTGATGACACTACTGTGTTCCAGCCTGGGTGACAGAGTGAGACCCCGTCTCTATATTAAATTGAAAAAAAAAAAAAAAAAGACCGGGCACGATGGCTCACACCTGTAATCCCAGCACTTTGGGAGGCCGAGGTGGGTGGATCACGAGGTCAGGAGATCGAGACCATCCTGGCTAACATGGTGAAACCCCGTCTCTACAAAAAATACAAAAAATTGGCGGGCGCCTGTAGTCCCAGCTACTCGCAAGGCTGAGGCAGGAGAATGGTGTGAACCTGGGAGGCAGAGCTTGCAGTGAGCTGAGATCGTGCCACTGCACTCCAGCCTGGGTGACAGCGAGACTCTGTCTCAAAAACAAAACAAAACAAAAAACACCAACAATCATATTAGCCATTCTTTTTAGGTTCTAGGTATGCCTTTTGTTCCTTATATGTGTCACAAATATCTCTTCTTCTTTTCACTACATTTTAGGATGTCTCTTTGGGCAATTTTAATGCCAGCAAATTTATCGGTACTTTCTTTTATAGTTAGTGCTTTTTATGTCTTGTTTAAGAAATCCTTTTCTACCCCATGATCATGAGATATTCTCCTATATTTTCTTCTAAATGATTCTTTTAAATGATGTGATGGTAGGGACTTCATGTATCTGGAGTTTGTTTTTGTGTAGGGTAAGAGGTAGGAATTAATTGAGCATTTCCCCCCCATGTATATCCAATTATCCCACCACTGGTTATTGAAGAGCTCATCCTTTCCCCACTGATCTACAATGCTATTTTTGTTACATGTCAAATGTCCATATATAGTGGGTCTGTTTCTGAGTTCTCTGTTTATTCCATTGGTGGCTTTGTCTATCCTTTCTTAGTCTTGATATCTGGCAAGGAAATCCTCTCATCTTATTCTTCCTCAAGAGTGTCTTGGCTAGTCATTGTATTTCTGTATTAATTTGAGCATCAGCTTATTAAGTTTCACAACATATATATGGGTTTTTGATCAGAATTGCATTAAATCTACACATCATTTTGGATGAACATTACATCTATTTGGTTATTCTTAATGTATTTCAATAAAGTTTTTACAATGTTCTCTATTAAAGTCTAGCACATTTTTTGTTAGGTACTTAAAAATCCAATTGTAAATAGTATGTAATTTTTTTTTCTTTGAGCATATCAGAATACACATGATTTCTGTGTTTAAAGTTAGGTGACTCTGGGAACAAGAGAAGGCAATTTAATAAGTGACACTTTGAAGTAAGAACAATAAAGATGACCTATGGAAACTTTTGGAAAATTTACTTATTTTTTGTGTGTCTATGGATAAGAATCATTTTTATTGCTATCAGTTATCTACAACTCACAGAGTTGTAAAAATAGCTCAAAGACAATTAAAGGTGACCTCAGAGAATCAGATAAATGGGAAGGGTATGTTAATTTTTGATTTTTTTTATTTCAATAGATTTAGGGATACAAGTGGTTTTTGGTTCCATGGATGAATTGTACAGTGGTGAAGTCTGGACTTTTAGTGGACCCTTCATCCGAATAGTATACATTGTACTCAATAGGTAATCCTCACCCTGCTTCCATTCCCCCCTCTCTTTTGAGTCTTCAATAAATTTAGGTTAACTCCATGAGCTTTGAGGTTTTAGTTGTGTTACAATCATAGTGATACAGGAGTGGGGCAGGAAAGTGCTGGGTAGAGAAAGGCGGGTCCCTGGCTAGGGGTCCACCCCCACGGATCTAGATGAGGACAGACACTCCTGTTTTCAGCCACAAATGTTGCATATTCCAAGAGCACCCTGGTCCACCATGCCTCCTCCCTGGGCCTGTAAAAACCCGAGACCCTAGCAAGGCTGAGACACAGAAGCTGCTGGATGGTGAGAGGAGCACATTGACGCAAGAAGACAAACGGCCGGACAGCGAGAGGACGTCGAGGGGAAGAGCACACTGACAGACGCCGACACCCGGCAGGCCATCCAACGCGGGACGAGGCGGAGTTTCGGAGTTTGGCCAGGGCGATCGGAGGAAAGCTGGGACCACACAGCGGCCCAACTCCAAGGGAAGACCATCTCCCTTCTGGCTCCCCCCATTGGTTGACAGCTACTTCCACTGAATAAAACTTTACACTCATTCTCCAAGCCCACGTGTGATCCGATTCTTCCGGTACACCAAGGCAAGAATCCGGGATACAGAAAGCCCTCTGTCCTTGCGACAAGGTAGAGGTTCTAATTGAGCTGGTTAACACAAGCCGCCTATAGACCTCAAACTAAAAGAGCCAAACTAAAGGAGCACCTTGTAACACACGCCCACTGGGGCTTCAGGATCTGTAAACATTCACCCCTAAACACTGCCGTGGGGTTGGAGCCCCACAGCCTGCCTGTCTGTATGCTCCCCTAGAGGTTTGAGCAGTGGGGCATTGAAGAAGTGAGCCACAATCGCACACCCTGCGAGGGCGACAAGGGAACCTTTCCCGTTTCAATAGGCTTCCATCAAGAAGTTTGTCTGACACATTCCCTCATCAGCCTCAGCTTCAGAAACACACGACAGGTACGATTTTTCCCATTCATCTCATGTGGTGCTGTGGGAAAGGAGATGTGTTCCAGGACCCGCAGGTCCTCGGCACACCCAGCAGCAGCAGCAGGTGCCACCTATGCAGACCATATGGCACTTCTTTCCAAAACTGTTGCCTCACATAAAAACCCAACAAATATTTCTTAGGGATCCACAGTGTGCTTAGTTTTGTGACTGCAAAACCAAATGATAAATAGTTTCTGCCCTTAGGGAATTCACCGTGTAGTAGAGAGGCAGAAATATCAATAGGCTATTAGCACTGAATAGGGAAAGAGCTAGAGAGAGAGAAGTACAGAGTCCTGCAGGAGCTCAGAAAAGAAGGTGATTGTGTGAGGATGTTTCCTGCTTGTTCCTCCAGGCCTGCTCTCACCCTTCTTCACCCAGCATTCTGCCCTAGAACACTGGCTTGCGTGAGCTATGTCATTGGACTCCTTTGTCTCCCCGTCTCTGGCTGCATTGGTTCATGGGGCAGCAGTAGGTGATGGGAGGTGGAGGAGGAGAGTGAGGTGGGGTATTTATTCCCCTGGCTTCCCCTGCAGTGTGACCTTGGGCTGGCTGCATCCCTCCAACAAGAACCACAGCTCCACACAAGGTGGCCATCTCCACACCACTTTCCTGCCAGTTCCAACAATCACTCTTCCCTTTGCTGTCAGGCCTCAGGTGGAAACAGCCCTCCTCGTAGCACACTGGGTATGGCGCTAGCCCTTGTATTTTCCTTATAAACTGCTTATACCTCGGTAAATAATCCTGGAGCAAATCTTTGCCAAATTATCCTTATTTCAGTGTGGCATTTTTTTCCTCCTAGGACCCCAACTAATAGGATGTCTAATCCTGTTGGGGCTGTGGGCAGCATGGTGACCCAGTGGGGAGGCTTCATAGAGGGGGTGACATTAAGGTTAGGTTTTAAAAGCAAAACAGCATTTTGTCTAAAATTAGCCTTAATTTCTCATAATTCATAGGCAGTAGTTAAATTGAAACATCCCCAGGGACAATCTCTCTATACTGTAAGTTTTCCTCATCATCGATGGTTCTCCATTTCATAAGAAAAACTTATTATGAACAAACAAAAAAGATTCCCCAATGATGGTAGTTCTTTTGGCATCCGTGGATTGAAAGTATTTTATAATGTAAAAAACTTCTTTTTAAAATGAATTCGCATTTAATTAATCCCAGTAGCACACATGTAGATTTGAAAGTAGTACATATATGTGTGAAATATTTTTTTAAATTCAGCCTGCAGATAATTCTTGGCTCATGTATAAGTCTGAGAACCCTTTGAAAAAATTCTGTGTCCTCTCTTGTAGGGGTTCCTGGCCAATGTCAGGAACCACAGATCTACACAGAATCTCTATATCCCTCTTCTCTGCTACTGCACTCCTTCCTGTGCACAGGCTTCCAAATCATCAAATATTAGAGAAAGAAGGAGAACAATTTACCTGATCCAATCACTCTATTTTGTAGATAAGAAAACAGAGGTGAATTTACATTTTCAAGGGTCACATAGCTAGAGGCCAAGTCAAAAGGAAAACCTGGGTCCCTTGTCTCCTGATCTAGAGTTTTGTCTACTATTAAAAATTGTCATTATCACATGGTAACATTTTGTGTCAAAAATTTGATCTCCCAGTGGCCTCCAGATTGAACAGATGGTAAACATTTCCTTTCTCTTCCTGCCCTCCCACTCTCTGCTCATTCTAAGGCAGCGAGTCCTGGAATGGCATGGAGTCTGTTCTTCACCAAGGACTAATTCCTATATCACATGAATAGTGGGAGGGACTAGGCTTAGCCCACTCCAGATTAAGGGCAAGAGTGGTCATCTACTCCCCACCCCAAACTCAAGAGCCAGAGGAATTTAAGTTGGCCATGAGCAGAACAGACAGCGCCTAAAAAGGGAGGGAGCTCCTGGGCATGTGGGCAACTGGGTTGGCCTGAGATGCTCTAGATGAGACTCTGGGTAGCCCTGTATGAACAGCCATTCTTGGGCCTGCAGAGGATTTCACAACTCAAGTGTACATGATCATTCATCCCCATGATCCTGTCTGTGTTCTGTGAATAGGAAGGTAGATACTGAATCCCTGAGTCTCAAGAGAGGTGACCTGGCCAACAGCATCTGGCCTCGGAAGGCAAAATGTGGGGCCAGAACTCAGATCCCCTGACTTCTTGTCATCAACAGGTTGTCACTACAGTAGAGTCTACAAGGCAACTTAAGGGCTTGAAGGTGGAGGTTTGCCCACCAGAGATAAATACATTGGCTCATTATGTTTCATTCCTGAAGCCAGAAAACAGATTTGACCCAGTCAGTGGTATAACCTTGAGTAGGAGGGCTCTAGCCAGATAGTGAGCAAGTTTAGAGGACAAAGTGGTCTTCACAATGAAAAGATCCAACTATTTTTGCAGTCAGAGGCATCTACAGACGTTTGAAAACTGTTACAGCCCACTGAAAAATAAATAGCCCTTCCAGGAAATGCCTCTATTGTAGGGTGTTTCCCATGTAGAAAGAACTTGGTCTTATGGGAGTAGTAGTGAATGTTTATTGTTTTGTCTGCTGAGTTACGTTAGACATATAATTTGACTGAGATCTGATGTATTCTTATAGTTCTTAGTCTTCTGGTTACTACTGATTGGCCAGAGATGAACATATGATCCAAGTGGAGCCAGTCAGACTATCCATCCCGTTGGCCACAGTGGATTTTCTGGGAATGGGTGCCTGAGTTAATGAAAATCCTTTTCTGGGATTATTTTTTCTTGAGTTGTGTCTGGTGACAAAGCTAGTGATAAGAGCCTGCTGCTGCTACTAGTCGTGTTTCTGGTGACTTGCAGAAGACTAAGAGAAAACTGATATACAGAGACAGGCTGAAATGAAAGGTCAAGAGGGAGTCCTGGTCACATCCTTGTCCTGGTTTTAGTTGACTTTCAGGCCTTTTTTTTTTTTTTTTTTTTTTTGAGATGGAGTCTCACTCTGTTGCCCAGGCTGGAGTGCAGTGGTGCAGTCTCAGCTCACTGCAACCTCCGCCCCTCTGGTTCAAGTGATTCTCATGTTTCAGCCTCCCGAGTAGCTGGTACTACAGGTATGCACCACCACACCTGGCTTATTTACTTTTTTTTTTTTTGAGACGGAGTTTCGCCCTTGTTGCCCAGGCTGGAGTGCAATGGCGCGATCTTGGCTCACTGCAACCTCCGCCTCCCAGGTTCAAGCGATTCTCCTGCCTCAGCCTCCCGAGTAGCTGGGATTACAGGCATGCGCCACCATGCCTGGCTAATTTTGTATTTTTAGTAGAGATGGGGTTTCTCCATGTTGGCCAGGCTGGTCTTGAACTCCCGACCTCAGGTGATCCACCCGCCTTGGCCTCCCAAAGTGCTGGGATTACAGGTGTGAGCCACCGTGCCTGGCCAATTTTTGTATTTTTAGTAGAAATGGGGTTTTGCCATGTGGCCAGGTTGGTCTCGAACTCCTGACCTCAAGTCATCCACCTGCCTCAGCCTCCCAAATTGCTGGGATTACAGGCATGAGCCACTGCACCCGGCCAGACCATGTATTTTTATAATTCAGTTGTAGAAGTAAAACAAAATCCATTTGTCACTTGCAACTAAAAGAATGCTCGCTAATTCTGATGCAGTTTAAAAGCTATAATTTCTTGAAAGTAAACTTCACATCTTATTCATCTTAAAATCTCTAGTGTGCCGCCACCACATGATTTTCTCTGATTAGATCCAGAGGGATTTATTAACAAATATTATTTATTAAACTTCTATTATCCCAGACCCCTAATGTATGTTGAATGTCTGTCTCCAGGTCTACATAGGGAAATCCATATAGTGAAACTTCTAGAGAACAGAGTGTAACTCAAGAAAACATTTTCTGTTTTAAGAAATGCCTTCAGAATTCTCGGCCTGGAATTGCTATTGAGAAGGCAGAGTAAGCCCTGCACAGGACCAAAGCCAAGTCAGGAACTCATCCCAGAAGTAGTTGGAGAGTTTGTCCTGGAAATTAGGGTTCTGAAATTCCCCCAGACCCACGGGGCAAGGAGGCCATGACCTTTGTAAGGAAACCAGATCTTAGGAATATAACTCCTGGAGGCCTCAAGGGTTTTTAGCAGAGAGGAGTTTGGGGGTAGAAGGCAGAATAGGAGCCATGGGCCAAAGAGCCAGCTCCTGAGATTCACTTTCTTTTTAGCCTCTTCTCACATTCATTTGTTGTTCGTTAGTTCATTCATTCATTCATTTATTCATTCATATGTCCTTGAGTACCTATTATGTGCCAGGCACTATCCCAGTGCTACTGCCATAGCTTCCTTTATATCCCCTGTTGATGGATGGTGTTCACCGAGGTTCCAGTCAGGTGGTCTGAGTGTGGCAGGGCTTCAGGAAGAACAGTCAGTCATCCTATAGCAGGGGAGGTGGAGTTAGGTGGGAAAGGGGCTTTGCAGAGGTATGAAGATAGCCAGGACTTGAGAAAATTCTGGAGATAAAGGAACATTCATTGAGGTGAGCCTGATATTTGAAACTGCTTTTCCCTTCCTTGTCTTGTCTTTCTCTTTCTTTCTTTCTTTCTTTCTTTCTTTCTTTCTTTCTTTCTTTCTTCCTTCCTTCCTTCCTTCCTTCCTTCCTTTCTTTCCTTCTTTCTTTCCTTTCCTTTCTTTCTCTTTCTTTTCCTCTCTCTTTCTCTTTTCTTTCTTTCTTTTCCTTTCTTTCTCTCCCTCTTCTTTCTTTCTTTCTTCCTTCCTTCTTTCCTTCTTCTTCCTTTCTTCCTTCCTTCCTTCCTTCTTTCCTTCTTTCTTTCCTCTGATGGAGCTTCGTTCTTGTTGCCTAGGCTGGACTGTAATGGCACGATCTTGGCTCACTGCAACCTCCACCTCCTGGAGTCAAGTGATTCTCCTGCCTCAGCCTCACGAGTAGCTGGGACTACAGGTGCACGCCATCACGCCCGGCTAATTTTTTGTATTTTTAGTACAGACAGGGTTTCACCATGTTGGCCAGGCTGGTCTCAAACCCCTGACCTCAGGTGATCCACCTGCCTTGGCCTCCCAAAGTGCTGGAATTACAAGTGCGAGCCACCACACCTAGCCTCCTTCAAAGTATTTCTCTTTGATTATTAGGTAGCAAGGACAAAGAACTTGAGAAACCAAGTAAAAAGTGACTTCTAGGAGGCAAAGAATTTGAGCAGAGCTTTTATCAGTTTCTTATGGCAGGGGAGACAAAAATCAGAGTTTAGAGCTGTAGGCACAGCAAAAACCTGGGAGGCCAAAAGCCTGCAGAAAAATGAGACAGTCTAAACCACTTATCTCCTGGAGGTATTCACTGACTTAAAAAAGAGGCAGTTAAGGGGCAAAGTTGCCAAACAGAGCTTTCTCACAATGGTGGGGAGACAAGAATTGGATTTTAGGGTTTTCCAAGGAGAAGAGGCCCTGAAAAACACTCCAAGAAATTCTGGAACTGGAAAAATGCCCCTCTTAAACACTCCCCAAATGTCCTGAAATTAAAAACACAATAGATTAAGAGTATGTAACAGCTATCTGAAGAAATGGTTATTCATCTGGAAAGTAGATGAATATAAAATATCTAGACTGAAGCATACAGTGTTAGGAAAAAAATATAGAAAATACAGAAAAAAGCATAGGAGACATGAAACTAGGTGACAAGACCTAACACACATGTAACTGAAATACCTCAAGGAGAAAACAGAATGATTTAGAAGTAATATTTCCAGCATTAAAGGATGAAAACTGTGCAAAATTGGTAGAAGACATCAAACCATAGATTCAAGACATAAAACACAGTAGTATAAATACAAAGACAACCACATGTAGGTGGTTCTAATGGTGTAGTAAAAGTTCTAATAGAGGAGAAATACAGAATAAATGTTTGAGTAATTCAAAAGAAAGTAGGAAGAGAGAAAAAGGAACACAGAGGAGGAACAACTAGAAAATAGTAACATGATAGATATAAATTCAAATGTGAGTAATTACATTAAATATAAATTGACATACACCAATTAAAAAGCAAAAAGAAATAGAAAAACCCCCCACAATTGTATGCTTCTTACTAAGAGACATACCTTGAATGTAAGGACTGGGACAAAATAGATTTTAAGGCAAGACGTATTAAAGAGGACATTTTAAAGGGTTAATTTACCAGAAAGATACAATAGTTCAAGTTTGTATGAACCTAATAACATAGCTTCAAAATATGTGAAACAAAATCTAACAGTCCTAAATAGGGAAGTGAACAATCTTACAAATATAGTGGAAGATTTTAACAACTTTTACCAGTAACATGTGGAAGAATCAAACATCAGTAGAGACACAGAAAATTTAGAAAACTTAATGGATAAATTAATCTAATTTACATAATAGAAGAGTGTATCCAACAACTTCAGAACACATATGTTTTTCAAGTAAGTCTCAAAGAATCTTTTATTGTTACAAATCAATAGCAAAAATAACTAGAAAATCTCCAAATAGTTAGAAATTAAGTAATATACATCCAAATATTCCATGAGTTGAAGTTTCAATAGAAACTTGAAAATATTATAAATTGAATGATAATGAAAATATGACATACAAAATATATGAATGAAGCTAAAATGTGCAGTGCATAGAGGAAAATTTTTGTCCTTAAATGTATATATTAAAAAAGGACTTAGAGCACATTATCTAAACTTCTATCTCAAAGAGTTAAAAAGGGACAACAAATTAAGAAGGTTGAATAAATGAAATAATAAAGATAAGAGTAAAAATGAAAAAGTCATAGAACAGAAGTTAACACATCTAAATATCAGTTCTTTGAAAAATCTAATAAAATCAATAACCTCTAGCAAGATTAAGCAGCAAAAGGGAAAGGGAGATGGGGGAGCGGGTTGCGGGGTGGAGAGAGAGAGACAGAGTGAGCATGCAAATTACCATCATTGGGCATGAAAAACAGGATATCACTGAAGACCCTACTAAAATTTAAAAAAAAGTTGGTATTATTAAAGAATTTATGTCACTTAACAGAAGTTCAAATGAATCAACAATTTCTTGAAAAACACATTCTTATCAAAATGGACACAAAAAGAAACAAATTCTAAATAGCCCTATAGCTATTTAAAAAATTAAATCTGGAAATTGCAGTCATACCATATAGAAAACCCCAGGGCATATGACTTCCCCAGTGGACCCTTCCAAACATTCAGGAAAGAAAGAAAAACAATCTTATATAAATTCTTTCATAGAATTAAAGAAATAATCCTAGCTCATTTTATAAGGCTAGGATAATCTTGATGACATAACCTAACGAATATTCATGAAAAGAAGAGTACAGGTCAGTATTCCTCATGAACATAAATGCAAAAATGCTGAACAAAAATTAGAAAACTGAATCCAGACATTGATTTAAAATTCATGCAATGTTTATAGAAACACAATTCGCAATTGCAAAATCCTGGAACCAACCCAAATGTCCATCAATCAATGAGTGGATAAAGAAACTGTGTGTATATATATATATATACATATATATATACATATATATACATATATATACATATATATACATATATATACATATATATACATATATATACATATATATACATATATATATATATACATACACATATATATATATACACGATGGAATACTACTCAGCTATAAAAGGCATGAATTAATGGCATTTGCAGCAACCTGGATGAGACTGGAGACTATTATTCTAAGTTAAGTAACTCAGGAATGGAAAACCAAACATCATATATTCCCACTGATATGGGGGGGCTAAGCTATGAGGATGTAAAGGCATAAGAATGATACAATGGACTTTGGGGACTTGGGGGGAAGAGTGGGAGAGGGGTGAGGGATAAAAGACTAAAAATATGATGCAGTGTATACTGCTCGAGTGATGGGTGCACCAGGATCTCACAAATCACCACTAAAGAACTTACTCATGTACCCAAATTCCACCTGTATCCCAATAACCTATGGAAAAATAAAATTAAAATAAAATAAATGTAACATCAAAGTTGGGTTCAATCCAGGAATGCAAAGTTTATTATTTGAATATCAATGTAATTCAGCACATTAACAGATTGTCTCTATAGGCATTATAAAAGCAATTGATAAAATTAAACATTCATTCATGGTTTGAAAGGAAAACAAAACAAAACAATATCTTTGGGCAAACTAGAAGACTTGGTTAGTTTAAGGCTTAAGAAAAATCCCAGTTTAGAATATGTTTCTCATCCTGGGATGTCACTGGGAAATGCTTTTATTATGAGCAGAATGGCATCCATGAGCCATTGGTAAAAATGTCCACAATTACAGACCAGTCATACTAATAGCTTCCTTTTGTTGAGCATTTACAATGTGTCAGACACTGTGTCAATCCATTCTTATTTAATTTCCACAGAAACTCAATGGGATATGTTGTCATCTTCCCTATTTTATGGATGAAGCTCTAAGTAGAGGTTCGGAGAAGGTAAGTAATTTACTCAAAATGGCATAGCCAAGGTTCAAAGAGATCTTTCTGACTTCAGAACCCAAGATTTTAACAAATGCAATTGCCAGGAAAATTTCCCATTGGCACCAGCATCTCTGTTTCTGTTTCTCTGTGCCATATTCTGGAAAGAGGTACAGAAGGGTAAATCCACCACTGCTGTCTAGAGGGTCCTGCCCTGCTGCTCCACATATCCCTTCTCATAGCACCCTTCACTTGCTGTGACTCATTTTCTGTCCTTCTGTTGAGATTCAGCAGGTTATGGCTGCTCAGGTGACAAATACAACTATGACTAAATCTATAAGGAAAGGGCAAATTTGATGTCCAAGGCCCTATATTTGTGGAGTGTGTGGCAGAATTCCTCTACAGGAAAAAGAAACCTGTAAGTTTCTAAAACAGGCAGTTGGATGATAGAGTGGGCAGAGACAGTTTGACTTTTGATTCATGTTATGCCTTTTCCCCACTTATCATTTTTATATTGTTTCTTGAAAAGAAAGTCATTCATACTAGTATAGTTATGAATCTTATCTTTGATTTATCCCTTGCATTTTTTATCAGACTTAGGATACGAGTTGTCTTTTCAGGAAGACACTGTCACTTTTGACATAAAATTCCTACATGTAGGAAGTTGGGACTAAAGATATCAGCAACTGCACAAATGGCCCTGTGTCTCTGTCTTATTTTCCAATGTCCTTTGCTCTCAATCCTGTATCACTTTTTATGTAAGAGGCTGTATCTCGAGAAGTAGGTTCTCAAGACAATACAAGGAGTCATAGCTCTAGGTTAGATTTCACCAAGATAGCTGGGAATTGAAGACTACAGGAGCTGCTGAACTGACACCATCTACCCTGCCCTTGTATCAGTGAGGGGCTCAGTGGCAATAATACATAGAAGAGAGGAAGGGAAGAGAAGGGTGGGGATAGAACATGAGCCTTGGAATCGAGCAGACTGATTGGAATCCCAGCTCCACCATTCAGTAACTCTATGAATCTTGGCAAATTAGTTTCTCTGAGCCTTGATTCCTTTGCTGTCTTTGTTGTTGGTGGTAGTGCTTTGTGTGGATAATGAAACTTTCTGACATTCTATGCAATTTTTTTGTATGTAAGAATATATGTGCTTCTCTTTCTATGGAGAGGATCCATTATTTTCATAATGTATTCAAAAGGGGTCCCTGACCCTAAACAATATAATCACAGCTATAAGAAAACATAAAAAACAACTTCTAATTAAGTCCTTATGATTGCTATAAATAAGTGTTACCAACCTGTTAGCCAAACTTTTCGAAATGTTGAGGGCTCTCCTTCAAATACAATGTTTCCTTGACATCTGGTATCATTGGTACAAAAATGGGGGAAAGGTATATGTTCTTTTTCCCAACCCACATTGCTTTTATGTCTCCAAAATATCTCTGGAAGATACACAAAAAAATTAATAACACTTTGCCTATGGAGAGGAAAAGTAGGTGGCTGGGAGTTGGGAGTAGGAGGAAAAAATTTCACTTACTTTTATACATCCTTTTTCACTTTCTGAATTTTGAACCATATTCATTCATTATCTGGTCAAAAATAAACTTTAAAAATAAAAGAAAAAGAGTACTAAGAAAACTTTACAAGTGAAAATTAATATTTTGGTCTGAACTATAAATCTTTAAAAATTCATTTTTTAATTTTTTATAATTTTTATTTATTTTATTTATTTATTTTGAGACAGAGACTTGCTCTGTCGCCCAGGCTGGAGCGCAGTGGCACAATCTCGGCTCACTGCAACCTCTACCTCCCAGGTTCAAGCGATTCTCCTGCCCCAGCCTTGCAAGTAGCTGGGACTACAGGCGCATGCCACCACACCTGGCTAAATTTTTTTGTATTTTAGTAGAGATGGGGTTTCACCGTGTTGCCCAGGCTGGTCATGAACTCCTGACCTCAGGCAATCCGCCCTTGACAAATAACTGTACATATTTAGGAGGTACAATGTTTTAATATATGTTTATATCGTGGAATGATTAGCTAATTAACATGCTCATCACCTCACATACTTATTTTTTCATGGCAAGAATATTAATAACCTACTCTTAGAAAACTTGACATGTATAATACATTATTATTAACTATAGTCACCATGCTGTGTAATAGATCTCTGAAACTTGTTCCTCCTATCTGACTGAAACTACCCTTTGAATAACATCTCCCCATTCTCATCCCCCTTAATTCTATCCTCTGGAATGACAGTAGAATGGTCACGACCATTCTACTCTCTACTCTATAGGTTTGACTCTTTTAAGATTCCGCATACAAGTAAGATCATGCAGTATTTGTCTTTCTGTAACTGGCTTATTTCACTTGATATAATGTCCTCCAGGTTTATTCATATTATTGCAAATGACAGAATTTCCTTCTTGTTAAAGGCTGAATAGTACTCCATTGTGTATATATACCACATTTCTTTATGCATTCGTCTGTTGATTGACATGTATGCTGTTTCTATATCTTAGCCACTGTGAATAATGCTGCAGTGAACACGAGAGTGCAGACAGCTTTTTGACATACTGATTTCAATTCCTTTGGCTAAGTACCCTGAAGTGGGATTGCTAGATCATGTGGTAATTCTGTTTTCAATTTTTGAATGATAAATTTTAATGACCATGACTGAATTGGCCAATTTAGACAAACACAAGAGTTTCTGGTCGAATGTATCTAAACAAACTCTAAGAATAACTAGAACTTGCTAGTTTCTTCATTTCTGATATTTCAATATTCCCAATATTTCAGCTTTTGTGTTTCAAGTTGGTTATAAGGTTTGGGTCTAACCACCTTTGGTGGTTGTAAGAACTCTCTTTAAGACTCTCAAATTATTATGTTGGAGTTTAACAGCAAATACATCTGCATCCATGTTGGATGTCTGCTGAATTTTGTCCTAAACTCCAGGTATATAATATGTAGTCATGGGCCAGTCATCTCCTGATCCTAGCCTGTGATGTTTAGGCCTTCAAATTTAACTAATCATTTTAATGTGTATCACGTAGAAGCAGAAATCAGCCTTGTTAGGAAACATCCTATCAGAGGAGGATTGCCTGCTTGGCTTCACCATTCTGGCTGAGCCCCAACCACCTGACTATAACAGTGAAGTGTTGTGGGAAGTCAGGGACCCCGAACGGAAGGACTGGCTGAAGCCACAGCAGAAGGACATAAATTGTGAAGATTTCATGGACATTTATTAGTTCCCCAAATTAATACTTTTATAATTTCTTATGCCTTTACTGCAATCTCTGAACATAAATTGTGAAGATAAGGGATGAAATACGCCCTGGTTTCCTGCAGCGCCCTCAGGCTTGCTAGGATTAGGAAATTCCAGCCTGGCAAATTCTAGTCAGACCGGTTGTCTGCTCTTGAACCCTGTTTCCTGTTAAGATGTTTATCAATGACAATGTGTGCACAGGGGGACATGGAACCTCATTAGTAATTCTAATTTTGCCCTGGACTTGTGACCTTGCTCTGCCCTTCTGCCCTTGTGGTATTTTATTGCCATTTGAAGCATGTGATCTCTGTGACCCACTCCCTATTCGTACACTCCTCCCCTTTTGAAATCCCTAATAAAAACTTGCTGGTTTTGCAGCTTGGGGGCATCACGGAACCTGCTGACATGTGATGTCACCCCCGGAGGCCCAGCTGTAAAATTTTTCTCTTTTGTACTCTTTCTCTTTATTTCTCAGACCGGCCAACACTTAGGGAAAATAGAAAAGAACCTACGTTGAAATATTGGGGGCTGGTTCTGCCGATGGTGAAGTAGGGTTTCCTCAGGTCAGGGGCCTCCATCTGATGGTACCTAAGGGGAGTTGGGATTTTATGAAGATATGAATAGGTTTATACAGAATGACCAAGCTCTGGGTCTTTAATTAGAACTTCACAAAACATCATGTTGTGGGGGCAATTTTCAGTCACTTCTCATTAGGACACTAGTGACAACCCAGTAACTAAGATCTGGATTATTTTCCTTCTTTTATGTTTGGGGATTCTTGTCCTGAAAGAACTTGCCCTGTGCCATTGTATGCTGGATGTTTGATTCTTTCTTCAGTCTCCTTATTCCTCAATTCTTAATTCCTTATCTACAATCCTGTGAGAGTATCATCTTCAGATACTTCATAAATTCGCACCTCCCACTGTCCACCCCATACCGGTATTCTTAGTACGACGCAGCAGACAACTCTACGCCTCCACTAATGGGGATGGCCAGAAGTGGCCTCTGCTTTCTGTCCTTCCTGCCCAAGGGTTCTGTGTATTTTCTTGGACAACTGCCTTCTCTTTGTGGCATCAATGCCCTTCCCTTTCATCATATCAATGGAGGGGGCATTTCAAACCTCTAGAGGGAAAGAGCCACTTTTTGCTAGAATATGAAGAGAAAACTAGTCTTGCATTTCCCGTTCACTGTGTGATATAATTAAACATCCCCCAGACGGTGGGAAGCCTGGCTAACTTAAGAGCTTGCTGCTTAATCACTGTATGCTCAACTGTAAACCATGAGGCAGGAGTTCCTAACCTGCCTCCTCCTGATTGTCCTGGTTACCACTAGGCTTCCCCAGCAGGCTGGACTGTTTAGTGACTGGACTTGTATCTGACGCCTAATGTAACCAATTCTATAGTTCTGCACTGCTTAAAATTTAATTCCACTAAAATGACATCAGAGACTGGGGCGTTATGAAGGATTCCTGACAAAAGAAAATGAGATTTGACTGAAGCCTCCATGGTCTTTGACTCATGCTTAAATCACACCCAGTGCCTGCCCTCCCAGTTTGCATCCCATCAACCCAGCATTATTAGGAATTTCAGATCGTGGGATGAGTACTGAAAAAATGGGAACATTCTAGTCGTAGCTCTTTGCCCTGAACTTTGAAACCAAAGCATTCAGCATTGCTTCTTGCTCTTTCTTTGCCTTCTATTTGTCAAATGGACAAATTACACTAGGATGACCTGGTTTGGGACATGGAAATTATACCTGTCTATTCTGTAAGAAAGCCAAGTGGTTGGCTCAAATCATCCCACACAGGGTCTCCTTCATAAAGATTTTATTTCTACCAAGATATTCGAGAAGTACAGAAACCTTCCTTCTGCTGACTTGCAAATGGCATACCCTTCAGCAAAACAGAGCATAAAGGTCTCTGACCAGGAGACTTCACAGGCTGGAGGTTTGAACTATTCCACTGCAGTTGGCAGGGAGCCCAGATGATGAAATCTGCACCCAAATGCCAATCTCACACGGTAGGAAACTTCAGGGAGAATGTACATAAAAAAGCATTTCTTTCACAGCCCCTAATGAGTGCTTGTGGAGGCAAGAGGGAAACCACTGAGCTTAATGACTTCTGGTCAGGTAAGCTCCTGACACTGGGGAAGGCTCAGCCCATTGTTTGACATCACAGACTTATTCTACAGCACAGGCCATCATTACCATTATCCAGGTGAACTACAAAGACAGAGCTTTGCATGCCTCATTTAATGGAAAGAAGAGTAGTTACAAGTATATGCATGGGTGTTTAAGAGAAGAATTGCAGTGTCTGAAGTGCTCGCCCAAATAAAACCTAGATAGTCACCCTGCTGTACATACACATAGTTCCAACTCTCTGGTGATTGCATTTCTCTCTCTGTTCTGGAGGAGAGTATGTAGCTGAATGTGATGGGACAAGCGTAGACTCTGCAGCTAGTCACAGCAGCTCTGTGACTCAGTTACACCCTCACCTTGGCAAGTGATGTAACCTTTGTCAGCCTCCATTTCCTCATCTGTAAAATGGGGATAGTTACACGTACCTCACAGGATTGTTCCAAAATTTAAATGTATGAAAGAACAACTCCTGGCACACAGTAGGAGTTAAGTGAACACAGCAGTTATTGTCACTGTTGTTTGGAGGGTTGGCATCCTCTTAATCTTCCCACACTTCTGCCTTGGCCCGCAGAAGAGGCATTTTGGGCCGGGTGTGGTGGCTCACGCCTGTAATCGTAGCGCTTTGGGAGGCTGAGGTGGGCACACTGCCTGAGCTCAGGAGTTTGAGACCAGCTTGGGCAACATGACAAAACCCCATCTCTATCAAAAATACAAAAAATTAACCGGGCGTAGTGGCGCACGCCTGTAGTCCCAGCTACTCAGGAGGCTAATGCAGGAGAATCGCTTGAGCCCGGGAAGGGAAGGCTGCATTGAGCCAAGATCGCACCACTGCACTCCAGCCTGGGAGACAGAGTGAGACTTCATCTCAAAAAAAAAAAAAAAAAAAAAAGGCATTTTGCTAACAGCAGTCCTGGGGAGGAAGCTTCCTTCCCGCTTCGTCCCCTCTTCACTTTCCTGTCAGGAACAACTTACCTGGTCAGGGATACTCACTAAGTATATGTTTCTGCTATTCTCGGCACCATCTCTGAGGCCTAACCTCCTACAGCCATCACATTTTTTTTTTTTTTTTTGCTTCAATTTTCCTTTTTTGTAAACAAATGATTCCAACCTGAAACTGCATCTGACACCATTGGTCTGGAGGCAGCCTAGAGGCTACTTTCTCTCTCTGATTCTGTTCTGCCATCTGTGGGTGTTGGGTGTTCTTTGATCCTCCACACATAAGGTGAGTAAGTGTCTACTCTGCAGACCCAACTGTTCCCACGTCAGACCCCCATGACCAGACCCGGAAGGAGGAAGCAGGAAGTCCCTGCCTGGACCACAGGAGTGAGCTTCAGTCTTAAATCCAGCTTTACTAGTATTAAAGCTAATACTATTTGTTTTTTGTTTTTTTTTTTGAGAGGGAGTCTCACTCTATCGCCCAGGCTGGAGTGCAGTGGCGCAATCTCGGCTCACTGCAAGCTCCGCCTCCTGGGTTCACGCCGTTCTCCTGCCTCAGCCTCTCCGAGTAGCTGGGACTACAGGCACCCGCCACCACGCCCGGCTAATTTTTTGTATTTTTAGTAGAGACGGGGTTTCACCGTGGTCTCGATCTCCTGACCTCGTGATCCGCCCGCCTCGGCCTCCCAAAGTGCTGGGATTACAAGCGTGAGCCACCGCGCCCGGCCAAAGCTAATACTATTTTGATCCTCATCTGGTTTCTTTTTTTTTTTTTTTTTTTTTTTTAATTTATTTTTTTTTTTTAATTATACTTTAGGGTTTTAGGGTACATGTGCACAATGTGCAGGTTTGTTACATATGTATCCATGTGCCATGTTGATTTCCTGCACCCATTAACTCGTCATTTAGCATTAGGTGTATCTCCTAATGCTGTCCCTCCCCCCTCCCCCCACCCCACAACAGTCCCCGGAGTGTGATGTTCCCCTTCCTGTGTCCATGAGTTCTCATTGTTCAATTCCCACCTATGAGAGAGAACATGCGGTGTTTGGTTTTTTGTCCTTGCGATAGTTTACTGAGAATGATGTTTTCCAGTTTCATCCATGTCCCTACAAAGGACACGAACTCATCATTTTTTATGGCTGCATAGTATTCCATGGTGTATATGTACCACATTTTCTTAATCCAGTCTATCGTTGTTGGACATTTGGGTTGGTTCCAACTCTTTGCTATTGTGAATAGTGCCGCAATAAACATACGTGTGCATGTGTCTTTATAGCAGCATGATTTATAGTCCTTTGGGTATATACCCAGTAATGGGATGGCTGGGTCAAATGGTATTTCTAGTTTGAGATCCCTGAGGAATCGCCACACTGACTTCCACAATGGTTGAACTAGTTTACAGTCCCACCAACAGTGTAAAAGTGTTCCTATTTCTCCACATCCTCTCCAGCACCTGTTGTTTCCTGATTTTTTAATGATGGCCATTCTAACTGGTGTGAGATGGTATCTCACTGTGGTTTTGATTTGCATTTCTCTGATGGCCAGTGATGATGAGCATTTCTTCATGTGTTTTCTGGCTGCATAAATGTCTTCTTTTGAGAAGTGTCTGTTCATGTCCTCTGCCCACTTTTTGATGGGGTTGTTTGTTTTTTTCTTGTAAATTTGTTTGAGTTCATTATAGATTCTGGATATTAGCCCTTTGTCAGATGAGTAGGTTGCAAAAATTTTCTCCCATTTTGTAGGTTGCCTGTTCATTCTGATGATAGTTTCTTTTGCTGTGCAGAAGCTCTTTAGTTTAATGAGATCCCATTTGTCGATTTTGGCTTTTGTTGCCATTGCTTTTGGTGTTTTAGACATGAAGTCCTTGCCCACGCCTATGTCCTGAATGGTATTGCCTAGGTTTTCTTGTAGGATTTTAATGGTTTTAGGTCTAACATATAAGTCTTTAATCCATCTTGAATTAATTTTTGTATAAGGTGTAAGGAAGGGATCCAGTTGCAGCTTTCTACATATGGCTAGCCAGTTTTCCCAGCACCATTTATTAAATAGGGAATCCTTTCCCCATTTCTTGTTTTTGTCAGGTTTGTCAAAGATCAGATAGTTGTAGATATGCGGCATCATTTCTGAGGGCTCTGTTCTGTTCCATTGATCTATGTCTCTGTTGTGGTACCAGTACCATGCTGTTTTGGTTACTGTAGCCTTGTAGTATAGTTTAAAGTCAGGTAGCATGATGCCTCCAGCTTTGTTCTTTTGGCTTAGGATTGACTTGGCGATGCGGGCTCTTTTTTGGTTCCATATGAACTTTAAAGTAGTTTTTTCCAATTCTGTGAAGAAAGTCATTGGTAGCTTGATGGGGATGGCATTGAATCTATAAATTACCTTGGGCAGTATGGCCATTTTCACGATATTGATTCTTCCAACCCATGAGCATGGAATGTTCTTCCATTTGTTTGTATCCTCTTTTATTTCATTGAGCAGTGGTTTGTAGTTCTCCTTGAAGAGGTCCTTCACATCCCTTGTAAGTTGGATTCCTAGGTATTTTATTCTCTTTGAAGCAATTGTGAATGGGAGTTCACTCATGATTTGGCTCTCTGTTTGTCTGTGATTGGTGTACAAGAATGCTTGTGATTTTTGTACATTAATTTTGTATCCTGAGACTTCGCTGAAGTTGCTAATCAGCTTAAGGAGATTTTGGGCTGAGACAATGGGGTTTTCTAGATATGCAATCATGTCATCTGGAAACAGGGACAATTTGACTTCCTCTTTTCCTAATTGAATACCTTTTATTTCCTTCTCCTGCCTGATTGCTCTGGCCAGAACTTCCAGCACTATGTTGAACAGGAGCGGTGAGAGAGGGCATCCCTGTCTTGTGCCAGTTTTCAGAGGGAATGCTTCCAGTTTTTGCTCATTCAGTATGATATTGGCTGTGGGTTTGTCGTAGATAGCTCTTATTATTTTGAGATACGTCCCATCAATACCTAATTTATTGAGAGTTTTTAGCATGAAGGGTTGTTGAATTTTGTCGAAGGCCTTTTCTGCATCTATTGAGATAATCATGTGGTTTTTGTCTTTGGTTCTGTTTATATGTTGGATTACATTTATTGATTTGCATATGTTGAACCAGCCTTGCATCCCAGGGATGAAGCCCACTTGATCATGGTGTATAAGCTTTTTGATGTGCTGCTGGATTCGGTTTGCCAGTATTTTATTGAGGATTTTTGCATCAATGTTCATCAAGGATATTGGTCTGAAATTCTCTTTTTTGGTTATGTCTCTGCCAGGTTTTGGTATCAGGACGATGCTGGCTTCATAAAATGTGTTAGGGAGGATTCCCTCTCTTTCTATCGATTGGAATAGTTTCAGAAGGAATGGTACCAGTTCCTCCTTGTACCTCTGGTAGAATTCAGCTGTGAATCCATCAGGTCCTGGACTCTTTTTGGTTGGTAAGCTATTGATTATTGCCACAATTTCAGAACCTGTTATTGGTCTATTCAGAGATTCAACTTCTTCCTGGTTTAGTCTTGGGAGGGTGTATTTGTCGAGGAATTTATCCATTTCTTCTAGATTTTCTAGTTTATTTGCATAGAGGTGTTTGTAGTATTCTCTGATGGTAGATTGTATTTCTGTGGGATCGGTGGTGATATCCCCTTTTTCGTTTTTTATTGCATCTATTTGATTCTTCTCTCTTTTCTTCTTTATTAGTCTTGCTAGCGGTCCATCAATTTTGTTGATCTTTTCAAAAAACCAGCTCCTGGATTCATTAATTTTTTGAAGGGTTTTTTGTGTCTCTATTTCCTTCAGTTCTGCTCTGATTTTAGTTATTTCTAGCCTTCTGCTAGTTTTTGAATGTGTTTGCTCTTGCTTTTCTAGTTCTTTTAATTGTGATGTTAGGGAGTCAATTTTGGATCTTTCCTGCTTTCTCTTGTGGGCATTTAGTGCTATAAATTTCCCTCTACACACTGCTTTGAATGTGTCCCAGAGATTCTGGTATGTTGTGTCTTTGTTCTCGTTGGTTTCAAAGAACATCTTTATTTCTGCCTTCATTTCATTATGTACCCAATAGTCATTCAGGAGCAGGTTGTTCAGTTTCCATGTAGTAGAGCGGTTTTGAGTGAGTTTCTTAATCCTGAGTTCTAGTTTGATTGCACTGTGGTCTGAGAGACAGTTTGTTATAATTTCTGTTCTTTTACATTTGCTGAGGAGAGCTTTACTTCCAACTATGTGGTCAATTTTGGAATAGGTGTGGTGTGGTGCTGAAAAAAATGTATATTCTGTTGACTTGGGGTGGAGAGTTCTGTAGATGTCTATTAGGTCCACTTTATGTAGAGCTGAGTTCAATTCCTGGGTATCCTTGTTAACTTTCTGTCTCGTTGATCTGTCTAATGCTGACAGTGGGGTGTTAAAATCTCCCATTATTGTTGTGTGGGAGTTTAAGTCCCTTAGTAGGTCACTCAGGACTTGCTTTATGAATCTGGGTGCTCCTGTGTTGGGTGCATATATATTTAGGATAGTTAGCTCTTCTTGATGAATTGATCCCTTTACCATTATGTAATGGCCTTCTTTGTCTCTTTTGATCTTTGTTGGTTTAAAGTCTATTTTATCAGAGACTAGGATTGCAACCCCTGCCTTTTTTTGTTTTCCAGTTGCTTGATAGATCTTCCTCCATCCCTTTATTTTGAGTCTATGTGTGTCTCTGCACGTGAGATGGGTTTCCTGAATACAGCACACTGATGGGTCCTGACTCCTTATCCAGTTTGCCAGTCTGTGTCTTTTGATTGGAGCATTTAGCCCATTTACATTTAACGTTAATATTGTTATGTGTGAATCTGATCCTGTCATTATGATGTTAGTTGGTTATTTTGCTCGTTAGTTGTTATGGTTTCTTCCTAGTCTCGATGGTCTTTACAATTTGGCATGTTTTTGCAGTGGCTGGTACCGGTTGTTTCTTTCCATGTTTAGTGCTTCCTTCAGGAGCTCTTTTAGGGCAGGCCTGGTGGTGACAAAATCACTCAGCGTTTGCTTGTCTGTAAAGTGTTTTATTTCTCCTTCACTTATGAAGCTTAGTTTGGCGGGATAGGAGATTCTAGGTTGAAAATTCTTTTCTTTAAGAATGTTGAATATCGGCCCCCACTCTCTTCTGGCTTGTAGAGTTTCTGCTGAGAGATCAGCTGTTAGTCTGATGGGCTTCCCTTTGTGGGTAACCCGACCTTTCTCTCTGGCTGCCCTTAACATTTTTTCTTTCATTTCAACTTTGGTGAATCTGACAATAATGTGTCTTGGAGTTGCCCTTCTCGAGGAGTATCTTTGTGGCGTTCTCTGTATTTCCTGAATCTGAATGCTGGCCTGCCTTGCTAGATTGGGGAAGTTCTCCTGGATAATATCTTGCAGAGTGTTTTCCAACTTGGTTCCATTCTCCCCATCATTTTCAGGTACACCAATCAGACGTAGGTTTGGTCTTTTCACATAGTCCCAAATTTCTTGGAGGCTTTGTTCATTTCTTTTTGTCCTTTTTTCTCTAAACTTCCCTTCTCTCTTCATTTCATTCATTTCATCTTCCATCAGCGATACCCTTTCTTCCAGTTGATTGCATCTGCTACTGAGGCTTCTGCAATCTTTGCGTAGTTCTCGAAACTTGGCTTTCAGCTCCATCGGCTCCTTGAAGCCCTTCTCTCCATTGGTTATTCTAGTTATCCATTCTTCTAATTTTTTTTCAAAGTTTTTAACTTCTTTGCTGTTGTTTTGAATTTCCTCTCATAGCTCAGAGTAGTTTGATCGTCTGAAGCCTTCTTCTCTCAACTCATCAAAGTCATCCTCCATCCAGCTTTGTTCCGTTGCTGGTGAGGAACTGCGTTCCTTTGGAGGAGGAGAGGTGCTCTGTTTTTTAGAGTTTCCAGTTTTTTTGGTCTGTTTTTTCCCCATCTTTGTGGTTTTATCTACTTTTTGTCTTTGATGATGGTGATGTACAGATGGGTTTTTGGTGTGGATGTCCTTTCTGTTTGTTAGTTTTCCTTCTACCAGACAGGACCCTCAGCTGCAGGTCTGTTGGAGTTTACTAGAGGTGCACTCCAGACCCTGTTTGGCTGGGTGTCAGCAGCGGTGGCTGCAGAACAGCGGATTTTCGTGAGACCACATATTCAGCTGTCTGATAGTTCCTCTGAAAGTTTTGTCTCAGAGAAGTACCGGGTTGAATGAGGTGTCAGTCTGTCCCTACTGGGGGGGTGCCTCCCAGTTAGGCTGCTCAGGGGTGAGGGACCCACTTTAGGAGGCAGTCTGACCGTTCTCAGATCTCCAGCTGCGTGCTGGGAGAACCTCTACTCTCTTCAAAGCTGTCAGTCAGACAGGGACATTTAAGTCTGTGGAAGTTCTTGCAGAGTTTTTGTTTGTCTGTGCCCTGCCCCCAGAGGTGGAGCCTACAGACGCAGGCAGGCCTCCTTGAGCTGTGGTGGGCTCCACCCAGTTCGAGCTTCCTGGCTGCTTTGTTTACCTAAGCAAGCCTGGGCAATGGCGGGCGCCCCTCCCCCAGCCTCGCTGCCGCCTCGCAGCTTGATCTCAGACTGCTGTGCTAGCAATTAGCGAGACTCCGTGGGCATAGGACCCTCCGAGCCAGGTGCGAGACACAATCTCCTAGTGTGCCGTTTTCCAGGCCCGTTGGAAAAGCGCAGTATTAGGATGGGACTGACCCGATATTCCAGGTGCCGTCTGCTTCCCCTTTCTTTGGCTAGGAAAGGGAACTCCCTGACCCCTTATGCTTCCCGAGTGAGGCAATGCCTCGCCCTGCTTCGGCTCGCGCACAGTGCGCTTCACCGACTGTCCTGCACCCACTGTTAGGCACTCCCTAGTGAGATGAAACCAGTACCTCAAGCAGAAATGCAGAAATCACCCGTCTTCTGTGTCGCTGGGGCTGGGAGCTGGAGACTGGAGCTGTTCCTATTCGGCCATCTTGGCTCCACCCCCCCTCATCTGGTTTCTTGCCTGTGTCTGTTCTCAATACCGGTGTCAGGTGGGAATGTGATTAAATTAGCTCCCCCAAATTTCTAACACCACTGTTAGTAATATTAATCTATCCCCTTGCCATGTGACTGTCTGTTTTAATCTGTGGATTTGCTGACTGCCCCACAGTTCCTTCTGTAGCCTCTGGTATCCTTTTTTGGTTTTTCATACTTCAAGGTATCACCTGAAGGAAGTTTCCTGGCTTGCCAGACTGGTTATACAAATCCAGATAACAGAGATTCTTTTTTACTTTGGTCTTCAAGCCACTTGCCAGCAGAGCAAACTTAGAGTCTCGGATGACGTGATAAAATATCTTTAATAAGCCAAGAATATTATGATTGTCATTTTGGTCGTAGCGTTGTCCAGTTGAAATGCACGGCTGGGCCTTTTATGCAGTCCTGAACACTTGAATCCTACTCAGTCAGGAGCAACTCAGGTATCAGCTTGACATACTCGTCCCTGTTTCATCATGGAGGGAGACGGCTTAGGCCTAGCCTAGGATTTCAAAGGGACTCACAAAAGGGGCATTTAAATGCTCTTCTGTTAATACCATCTTTGAGTTCTGAGTCTGACCGATGTATTGATACTTCATTGGTTTGGGTGGTCTTTGGAGGATTTCCTTTTTAGCAAGAATTCTTGGCCCTTTGCCTATAAACAGACTGTATCCAGTAATAACTTTGTCTCCCTGCTCAGATTCCCTTTCCCATCCAAGCCAAACTGTTAAGAACCCACCAGCTTAGACTTCCTCCTCTACACCTCCCTTCCTGGCCCCCCAGTGTGCTCACAAGATGAGTAGGGAGCCAGAACAGCCCCTGGCAAATGGGGAGAAAGTTATTGGAAAGGGGTGCTGGAGGAAGGATTTGTGGGGAGGATTAGTGATGCATGGCCATTGGACCCTGCAAGTGGGAAATGCTGTTCTGTGGCTGCACAAGACCTTCTTGGCACTCTGGCTCCCCGAAGGAAAGAGAAGAACCCCACTTTGAGAAGGAGGTCAGCCCTGTAGGATGGAGCCCTCTCCCTGTGTTCTCCTCATCCTGCTCTGTTGAATTCTTGACTGAGTTCTATTGGGCTGTGAAGGTGTAACGTGGATTCATAAAATAACCCTGTCTGAATATGGGCCTGGGGCTGGGGAAAGGGTAGAGGAACTTCACATACCATGAAGTGGTCTTCTTTATCCAAGGCTTAATAAGGTGATGTAATTATCAAGATGTGTTCATAGGACTAGCACCATCAGCATCACCCGACAACCTGTTAGAAATGCAGTACCGAATCAGAAATTCTGGGCTTAGGTACCCCCGCAATCTGTGGTTTAATAAGCCCTGCAGGTGACTCTGAGGCACTCTAAAGTGTGAGAACCACTGGTCTAGTAAAATGGGTGAAACGTGACTCATGTTCTAGGTGAGTCACTGCCCAGGTGAATGGTGATTGGTTAATACAATTGCACACAAGTTCTATCCTTTGGAACCCCAGAAAAAGCTGGAGAACGAGAGATTCTACTGTGTGCTTGGATCTTCCCTTAAGGATGTTGCTGGCAGTCCCACATTGGCCTGGATTCCTCAGGGACCAATTCTGTGCTGATCCCCTTTTTCAGGGGGAGATGGCAGGGCCTTGCTGAGGCTTGTTGACTTTGGGGATGTGCAGTCTTCTGACTCAGGACCTGCGTAGGGAATTGACTCTTTCCCAACCTGGAGGAGTCATGTAGCTGGGTAGGACTCAACTCAGACTACTGTGAAAAGAGGGACCCCAAGAGGAGGAGGCGCATCCGATTTTTCCTGGATATTTCACGTAGCAGAAAGAATATGAGATTTGTGGCCAGGACAATGGAATTTATATTTTGAAACTGGCACTCACTAGTTGTGGAAACTTGTACCTCATCTCTGTGAGTCTCCATTTTCTTATCTGTATGATGAGAATAAGAATAATATCAAATTCCTGAGATGTTTTTGAGGATTAAATAAGATAATAACAGTGAAATACTTATATGTAAAATGCCTTGTGCCTATAGAAAGCTCAGTAAATGCTAAGTTGTTTTGTTGATAATTATCCTTCCAAGCTTCCAGGACTTTATTATGGGAGAAACCTGGGCAGCCCTGTGATAAGTGGACCACCAGCAAGACCCCATAAGCCCTCCCTATCTCTGTATACTTTCTTGTGGCTGATTCTTAATATGAAGTTTCCCAACTATAATTACAGCCTAAGATAACAGGTCTCCACAAATTTCTCTCTCTTGCTTCTAGAGCAGACTATTTTATCCAAGGCTGCTGGGATTGTAGATGTAATTGATACTTAAATTAGCCCCTTGCATAAAAATGTATCTCCCAATAAACTTTTTAGAATCAGAATAGGGGGCCATCCAGAGACATTTTCATTTGTGTTACTCTTTCTATTTCAGGCGATTCTTAAGTTTTGATGGTTGGAGTAACTTGACTTCTGTTATTATCCAAAGCAGTATATTTCAACGGGGGGCAATGTCTAGAGACATTTCTGGTTTTCACAAGGAGCGGGGGGTGCTGCTAGCATTAGATGGGTAGAGGCTGGAGATGCTGTTAAACAACCTACAATACACCATGCAGCCATCCCCAAGGAATAACTATCTGGTCCAAAACAGTAGTAGTGCTGCTGTCGAGGAACCCTGATCTAAAGCAAGTTTGGGAAATATATTGAATTTGGGGGCTAATCCTAATCACTTGCTGTGTGTGCCTGGAGCACTGTATTTAGCAGGATTTTGGAGTTACATCTGGGTACTTGTGAGTGGCATGATTGTTTACAGATGTTCTTTGATTAGGGAACAGGAAAGAAGATAGGGGACTGGGTATTTCCCACACCAGGCCTGGAGCATTTTAAGCCTCACTTTCTACTCTAACCACCACTATCCATAGTGTCCACAGATTCCCAGGGAGGTGGTTGGGACTGAAGCTGTATAAAATACCCCTTGTACTTCTTCATAAACTCAAGGTCTTGAATAGGCTTTTCTGGGCCAATGAAGCAGAGACATTGCTCCCATATTGTGTGCTTAGTAATGCTTTCTTTAGTTCCTTTGGACCCGGAATTTCCCGAGGTAGGCAAATACCTCTGTGAACCTGACCTTCAGGTACCATAGGGATTCTCAGGCTCTAATCTTGGGTATGAATTCATTCTAACTTAAGGGCTTCAACTAGAGCTTTCTCAAGCTTTTCTCAGAAGAATGATGAACTCTACCTTTGCAATGATTATTGAGGAATAAATAACATCTGCCTGCAGGAACTGTGCTTTCTTCAGCTGGTTTTAGAAATATCAGATAAAATGCAAAGTAGACATTTGGCAATCTCATTTGGGCATAAGAAGGAGCGAATGGAGAAGTTCTTTCTAGGATGTTCAAATCCAAGGGCAAGCATGAGAACTGGGCAATATCTCAGATGTGATCAAAGGTGATTATTTACAACCTCATCGATAACTATAACTAAAGAATTGAGGCTCAATTTGGGTCAAAAGATGGCTCAACATAAGACTCTAGATCAGCTGGCAATGACGCATTTCCCTAGAGCCATCTTTTGGCTAAGTTGTAAAAATGTAGTTAGACCAAATAGAGACTAAATTCTTGGGTGTATTCTGTCTCCACTAGAATGGGAATAGAACCCCTAAGGATGCAATGTTCGGAACTAAAGGATATACCATAATCCCACAGACTTCTAAGAATGACCACTGCTACCTCTGAGGCCTGCCCATTTTTTTTCGTTTGTTTTTGTTTTTTGAGATGGAGTCCCACTCTGTCAACCAGGCTGGAATGCAGTGGTGTGATCTTGGCTCACTGCAACCTCTGCCTCCCAGGCTCAAGCTATTCTTCTGCCTCAGCCTCCTGAGTAGCTGGGATTACAGGCATGTGCCATCACTCTCAGCTATTTTTTTTTTTTTTTTTTGTATTTTTTAGTAGAGACAGGGTCTCACCATGTTGGCCAGGTTGGTCTTGAACTCCTGACCTCAAGTGATCTGCCCACCTTGGCCTTCAAAAGTGCTGAGATTACAGGCATGAACCACCATGCCTGGCTGCCAGCTCATTGTTATGGGTTAAATTATGTCCCCCACAAAAGATATGTTGAAACTGTAATACCTAGTACCTCAAAAGATGACTTTACTTGAAAATAGGGTCTTTGTAGAGGTAATCAAGTTAAAATGAGGTCATTAGAGTGGGCCCTAATCCAATATTACTGGTGTCCTTATAAAAGGGGGGAATTTGGACACAGAGTCAGACACATACAGCAGGATGCCACGTGAGGATGAAGGCAGAGACCAGGGTGACACAGCTACAAGCCAGGGAACACCAAACATTGCCCTCAAACCATCAGAAACTAGAAAAGAGGCATGGAATAGATTTTCCCTCATAGCCCGCAGAGGGAACCAACCCTGCTGACACCTTGATCTTGTACTGCTAGCCTCCAGAACTGTGAGAAAATAAATGTCTGTTGTTTAATCCATCCAGTCTGTGGTACTTTGTTATGGCTGCCCTTGGAAACAAATACACTCATGAACCAAACTATGAGGCTAACCATCACCACCACACCTGAATCCCTCAGCCCTCCTCCTTGTGGTCCACACAGACACGGCTCTGCGCTCTCCTCCAAGGACCTGCACAGTCACCGTTTCCACAGAGCTCCTATCAGTGGTGCTCATCACTGCTCTCAAAGCAGTTCCAGATCAGACTGCTGCAGCTGTTATCATTAGCAAACGGGTCCAGGCCAAGGCCGCACTGAGCTGCTTCAGCAGCACTGCCTGAGTTGGTAAACAGGTTGGGCCACACTGCTTCAGAAATGCCTACTGCTGCCTTGACCATGGTCCCCCTGCCCTCCCACACCTCATGCCTGCCAGTGTCAGCCTCTCAGCTGTTCTCATTCCTTGGTTGGGAAGCTGTCGCTAAAGGCTGTCCCTGCCCTGGAAACCCCTCCTCAATGTGTTAGGCTCTCTCAGGAGCTCCACCACCACCGCCACCCAAGAACCCACAGACCCAGAGCTCACATGGTCACATTCCCTCACCCCTGCTGCCACCAGAAACCCTCCTTTGTAGGGGTGGGTCATAGCCTCATATCCCCCCAGCAAGTAGAGGCTGGGCCTTCTGGGGTCACAGCTCTATGTGTGAGAAATACGCTGTTCTTGGAATTGGCATAGCTCTGTGTGGATCCAAGCAGAATTCCTGTGTTACCAGTTATAGCTATATAGAAATATTAATAGGCTCAATATATTGAGTACTGACTGGGTCGTAAGTACTTAATATATGTGATTTAATACAATCTTTACAAAAAGCTCACAAGAAAAGAATTATTCCTATTTGTTGATGTGGGAACAGGGGATCAGAGAACTTAAGTAACTTGATCCAAATGACAGAGTGAATAGCTTGGGGAGTTAAAATTCATGCTGGCGTTTGGCTGACTTCAATGCCTATCTTCTTCCCAGTTCAGGACATTGCTGCTCACAAAGGCCCCCTTTAGGAAACCCTGAGTTAAAGTACAGTAACCATAATTTTTCTCTTTCCAATGACACTGGGGCAGTTGATATGGCCACATACCCTTGCTAGGAAGATGGGTGAGCAGCCTGTCTTATGATACGGATAGGGCGGAAAGATCCCCTGGCTGTCCGAAGCTTATGGTGAGTACTGGAGGTATGCAGGAACCTAATAAATGACCTGTTCTCCACTTTGGATTCTCACCATTCTAGAAATAGACACCAAAAGATAAATGATACTTGAAATATAGTATCAGATGTATAGTCTGAGGTATAGGGCTTCTGATCTAGCTCATTGGAAAAAAACCAGGCTTTGGCAGAATGAGACTTCTTTCTCCTTCCCTCTTCTACCTCAGCCTAAATGTGGGGACTTATTTGGGGAAAAGGTTGAGTCTACACAGTGAACTCCAGGCCCACTTGCCCTGCCTCCAGCCTGAAGAGAGCCCACTTCATATCTTGTCAAATGCAAGAGAAAGAGAGAACACTCGAGAAGGAAAGAAGGCCACAGTGAAAGAGGCAAACTGAAGAGCTTGAGCCAGAAAACAGAGATGCACTTGGTTGCTAACTGAATGCAGACCAGAAGCACAGGCATCCTCAATGCACAGCCTCAGAGCAGGTCTGAAACAGCCAAGAAGGTAAGGGTCTGCACTGTCCTCCTTCCAACTCAGGGGCCTCGCCCGCTAGTGAATGTGGACTAGTGGAAGTCAGTATCTCCTCATCTCATCCATCAGACAAGTGAGTCTTCCTTCCCTGCGGAGGAACCAGTGTAAGGTGGAGAGAACTGGCAGTATTTGTTCCAAAATGGCTTCCTCTTGCGAAGATCCTTACATGGAAACAACAGAACAAGAGAATTCCCATCAGTACAAACGGTGGTTCACCCTGTTGGGAATGCTTCAAACAGGATTGAGGGGAGGGCTCCAAAGGGGGTTAGTGGTAAGTGCCCAGCCTAAGAGTAGGGGTCTGAGATCAACAGCTGTCTCAAAACCCTCAGCAGATTGTATTTCTTCCACCCTTGGGGCTTTGGAGCCCTCTGAAGTCCCACATGTCCCTGGCTGTGGATGGGGCCATTCTGTCATAATCTGTGTTCCCAGTACAGTACTTGTTCAATCTGGATCATTAGACTTCAAATTGGTTTTATTTATTTTCTCAAACAATTATAATATTGATGGCAGATGTGAACATTGAATAAAAGCAGAACTTCCATGGTTGCTATGGACACATTTCATATGTGTCAAAGTGTCAGGAAAGGCTGGGTCCGTCTGGGGACACTTCCAGTATCAAAGGCAGGTGCTGAATGGCACAAGATGTAAGATGCCACAAGAAGAGTCATTGGCTGTGTCTCTTTCATAGTGGGGGCAAAGCTTGTACTTGTAGGTTTAATTCTTCTTTCTCCCTTGGTTCCTTGATGCTTATCAAAGGTTGAGGACTATTATGGTTATTCAAGAGGGTTAGTCTGGGAGGTAAAAAAAAAAAAAAAAAAAAAAAGGTCACTAAGGGATGAATTTTGCTCTGTTTTTAAAACAGGAAAAGTTTGAACAAAACATCACTGTGCCATGTGGAGGGGGCTTAACCTGTATTATAAATCTTTGTAACTTTTGTTTATTTGAATTAAGTTGGAATTACATGCTCCTATGATGTTGGCAAGATCTCATGATATTTCCTAAGACTCTTCAAGCCAGACTGGTCTCTGCAATTCTGAGTCCCCCCAAGTTCTCCTTCCCACCCTCCTGGGGCTTTGCATATGTTAATAGAAACCATCCTGGCCCCACATGTCTTTTCAGAACCTGAAATGCATTGTTGTATTGAGTCTTTCAAGAAATAGACAATAGATTCAAACACAGAGGGAAAGAGGTCACCTGGTATTCCCTTGATACCCAGCAAACAGATTCCTATGAGAAATAATACCATCAAATGAGCTTTCAGGTTCTTCCTTGCTCTAATGTTCTACTATACTCCACCCAGTACTGTTAAGGAGAATAATTAAATTTTATAAGAGTGAAGAGACAAAAAGCAAAATATATACCTATGTATTGGAATTGGGATAAATATTACTTATACTATTTATAATATTATCATGTTAAACCCAATCAGAATAATAAAGTAAAAATAAAATTCCAGTTCTGAAATGTAGTATGTGCCACATAGTAAAACAGTCTTTTCCAGACTTTTTACACTTTCATCCCCACAACCTTTTGTTCTAGGAGCCCAACTGTTGTATTTAGACTAAAATGCTCAAATATTCTGCTAAATGAAGCCACAGCTGCTCTGTCAGAAACATCACGTTAAAATGTGAAACCATTTGGCAATGTTCTGAGGACGACTTTCATTTCATGAGCTACAAAACCACTCTGGATGTCATGAGGACTTTGAGCAGCTCTTGCAGTTCTTGAAGAGCGGCCAGGAAAGCAGAGGCCAGCTGCAGCTGAGCAAAGTAGAATGGTGAAATGAAAATTGATTTTTTAAATTAAATTTTATTTATTTTTTCCATGTTTCAAAGTCATTCACATGATTAAAATTCTAAAGGTACAAAAAAAAAAAAAGACTGACATTTTCCTTCCTTCTCAGTCTCTCAACTATCCAGTTTCCCCACAAGCAACAGTGTTGACATTTTTCTGCAAATTTGCAGGTATATTTTATGCCTATTTCATGTTCTCCTACCTTTTCCCACTACCTATAGTAGTTAAGCATACTTACTATAAGTGATAACTCAGTATAGTTTAAATTGCATCTCTCTTATTATGAATGAAGCTGATTATGCTTTCTGATGTCTTGAGACATTTGTATTTCATTTCTTGTGGAGTGATAATTTTTGTTCAATTTTTTCTATTGCATTTTTAGACTTTTTTTCTTACTGATTGGTAGGAGTTCTTTTATACTAAGGAATTTACCCTTTCTCTGTGATATGAGCTGTAAACACTGTTTCCCCATTTTATTGGCTTTCATTCATGTTGGGTTTTGCCATGTAAGATCTTTGATTTTTTTCTTAGTCAAATTTATCATTCTTTTCTTTTATGGTTTCTGGGTTTTTATTGCAATTAGGCTTTTCCCCCTCGAAGATTATAAAACAATTATTCCATAATTTCTTCCAGTACTTTTATGATACCAGTTTTAATGCTTAAATCTTTTGTCCATTTGGAATTTATTCTGGTGGTTGTGATTTCTATTGTTATGGTTTCTTTATAATTTGGTCTTGAAGTACTCTCTTGAGAGTGGTTAAAAGCAAAGATAGAACTCTCTAGGAGAGCCCTAAGCAGGGAGAAAGTTAGGTTTGGGTGAGATACAATGAGGAGGTAAAGCCAGAGGGCATGAAACAGAAGAAATGTATTACTCACAGGTCAGAGAGGCCACGGATGCTGACGGGAGGCCTACAGGAGTCTGCAGGTGCTAGGAAGCTCAACCAGTGGGCAGGGAGTGGGTGCTTTTATTAATATCTGTGGGTGTTATTCCTTGGGCTTTCCCACAACGTTTATGGATTAGCTAATTAAAAGAAAACACACATGAAGGGGGACCTCATTTACATGACTCTGGTGTTGACCATTGGGATTTATTGTGGTCAGCAGCTGTGGGGTGTGTTGAGTTTTAGGTCAGTGAGATGAGGAACAAGTGGGCTATTTCGCAAACAACCACACAGGAAGGGGAAGTTTTAACCAGGCCAAAGGTAATTGAGTATGAATAGTTTCAAATAATATGTCAAGCCTAAAAATGGATGCTGTTAAGTATGGATCTAACTTTATTTTTGTCTCAGTGGCTAACTCATATCCCAGTTCTATGCATTTACATGACTCATATTTTCCCCCCTGACTCCAGGTGCTTCTATATATTGGATCCATTTCTGGACATTGGATCCATATTCTATTCCACTGAGCTGTTGATTTGGCCATGTGACAGTACTATGCAGTTTTAGTTCTTATATTTTTATAATATGTTTTGACATCTGGTGATGACAGCTCCCCCCTTCTTTATTTCATCACTATTTCTATTTGTTGCTTCTTCCATCTAAACATTAGAATCATCTTGACTAGTTAAAACAATCCTGTTGGTATTTTTAATTTGTATTTTATTAAATATCTTAGAAAGACTTGGCATATTATAACAGAGTCTTAGGACTGTATTATTAGAATGGAAAGGGCTTGATAAAGAAGGGGAAGAGAATAGACTACCCCCAATGTATTCACAGGAAAAATTGAAATGTAATCAGACCTGGCATGGTGGCTCATGCCTGTAATCCTAGCACTTTGGGAGGCCAAGGCAGGAGGATTACTTGAGCCCAGGAGTTTGAGACCAGCCTGGGAACATAGTGAGACCTTGTCTCTATCAAAACAAATAAACAAAAAAGAAAAGGGTCCCCGTCTCTACTAAAAATACAAAATTTAGCTGGATGTGGTGGCACACGCCTGTAGTCCCAGCTACTCAGGAGGCTGAGGCAGGAGAATCGCTTGAACCCGGGAGGCGGAGGTTGCAGTGAGCCAAGATTACACCGCTGCACTCCAGCCCAGCGACAGTGTGAGACTCCGTCTCAAAAAAAAAAAAAAGAGGGACTTGCTGGGAGAAACTGGTGCTGTAAGAACATCAGTCTGGGCTTCAAGACACCCAAAGAGGCCATTGAGGGAACCTATATGGGCAAGAAATGTCCCTTCACTGGTAATGTCTCCATCTGAAGGTAGATCCTGTCTGGTGAGGGGTCCAAGATGAGGATGGAGAGGACCACTCTCATCCACTAAGATTATCTCTGCTACATGTACAAGTACAGTTGCTCCAAGAAGTGCCACAAGAATGTGTCGGTGAGCCTGTCCTCCTGCTTCAGGGAAGTCTAGGTTGGCATATCATCATGGTGGGTGAGTGCTAGTCCCTGAGCAAGACCCTGTACTGCGGTATGTTCAAGTCACCAAGACTGCCAGCACCAAGAAGCAATTCCAGAAGTTCTGAGACTGGACGTCTGCCCACTCCCCAAAATGAAATAAAGTTATTTTCTCATTAAAAAAATGTTCGATGAACACTGTCCGCTGTATTGTCCCTTGGAGACTTACAATGAACAGTAGCCAATAAAGACTTTGAGACATTGTGCAGGAAAGATACCTAATTCTGTTTACTGTGTGGCTTCCCAAACACGTTTCACTATGGAGTTCTCTCTCCAAATAATATCTCTTAATATTATACAGAACACTCAGGAAAGCTCAGTTTGGAGACCTTCAGGGCCAACTGCAGGTATTTGAAAGAGATTTTCTGAATGTAAGGTCCTTCCAATGCTGACATTCATTGATTCTAAGGATTAATGAACTAAGAATCTAGGAAACAGTACTTGGAAAGTTATTACTGAATC
The DNA here is from genome assembly GCF_006542625.1 of Nomascus leucogenys. Classification (NCBI taxonomy): domain Eukaryota; kingdom Metazoa; phylum Chordata; class Mammalia; order Primates; family Hylobatidae; genus Nomascus; species Nomascus leucogenys. The sequence continues at coordinate 82,072,281 of NC_044388.1, forward strand.
CTTAAGTGCATCCCCTCTGGGACAACAGGTGATCAAATACCATTTTCCATTTTCCACTATTATACTCCTATGTGAATTCACTAAAATGGAATAAACTTGCATGTTTCATGCCATTTATTCATTCACTTGGCTCTTATTAAGTGCCTACTATGTGCTGGACCCTGCCTGGTCCTCTTTCATGAGTAAGAGGGGCCTCTACACCAGGGCAAGGGGGCCTGGGAAGCTGAGCCTCTGGTCTCCCCTCTTGCCTCATAGTTCCTCCTTCTCCTCATGTTCACTTTGAGGTATATTTTTCTAAGAGCAATCCCCCTGAAAACTGCCTTGTTCTGTGTGGGAAAGTTATCATCCTGGGCCTCTGGCAGCAAGCACTATTTGTGTTCCTGGATATGACTGTGACGTAGCAGTCTGACTGCAGGCAGGATGAAGCAGCAGGAAAAAAAGAAAGGAATTCCTGCAAGTGGTAGGGCCTCAATTTAAAACACAGATGTTTCATTGATATCATTTGCAAATGAAAAAGGCACAAAGGTAACTGAAGAAAAGTGCAGAAAAAGAGCAAGCGTTCCTGTGCTTTTCAAAATCATCTTCAGCTGGGTGCGGTGGCTCACGCCTGCAATCCCAGCACTTTGGGAGGCCAAGGCAGGCAGATCGCTTGAGCCCAGGAGTTCGAGGCTAGCCTGGGCAACTGGGGAAACCCTGTCTCTACAAAAAATACAAAAATTAGCCAGGCTTGGTGGTGCGTGCCTGTAGTTCCAGCTACTTGGGACGCTGAGGTAGGAGGATCGCTCTAGCCTGGGGGGTGGAGGTTGCAGTGAGCTGTGGTCACGCCACTGTACTCCAGCTTGGGCAATAGAGCAAGACTCTGTCTCAAAACAAAATAAAACAAAATTATCTTCTTTGGCAGTAATCTTCCTCTATTATGAAATCTCTTTGAAATAAGTACAAGGAAAATGATTAGAGGCAGCATCAGACAGAGGCTACGCATCTGGCTTGACTAGCTAGGTGACTCAACACTAAGACTCCTCTTGGGCCTGAGATGCTGGAATAACAGCCTTTACCAAAGACTTCAGATCTCATATGGTCAACATTAATTGCAATGCAAGGTTTGTCTTTGGTTTTGATGTGCGTCCGTGTTCTTCATATGAATTTATAAATGTGTGTGTGTGTGTGTGTGTGTTTGTGTGTAGTGATTCTCCAGAAAAGAGGTAGCTTCTCTTAATCAAAAGAGATTCTGGACAGATTAAAAATACCATCTTTATGATGCTGTCTCAGGGTCAGCCATGTAGCCAGGGGGAGGGAGAGGGAAGTGGGTCACTCTCTACTCCTCTTCTACCTGCTTCAACCATAGCATCTTTGTTGTTGCTTTTTAAAAAGTCTGTTTTGCATACTGAGGTTCTATATTAGGGTGTAGTTTGAAGAAAGTGATTTGTTGTTTGCTGCTAAATCAGAATATTTAGAAACCACAAACTTAAGCTCTGTCCGTTTGTAAACAGTCTCAGAAATGTTATGTAATTTTTCTCATAGTCACACAGCTATTAATAGTTGGTAGAGGCTGGCGCGGTGGCTCACGCCTGTAATCCCAGCACTTTGGGAGTCTGAGGCAGGTGGATCGTGAGGTCAAAAGATCGAGACCATCCTGGCCAACGTGGCGAAACCCAGTCTGTACTAAAAGTACAAAAATTTGCTGGGCATGGTGGCGTGCGCCTGTTGTCCCAGCTACTCGGGAGGCTGAGGCAGGAGAATCACTTGAACCTGGGAAGTGGAGGTTGCAGTGAGCTGAGATCATGCCACTGCACTCCAGCCTGGCAACAGACTCTGTCTCAAGAAAAAAGAAAAAAAGAAAAAAAATTGGTAGAAAAATTGGGATGCTGCTGTCAGAGGCATTTTGCCAACCAACGTATTTTGAAGCTTGATTGTGTATAAGGTCCTGTTCAAGGCACTGCATAGAAATAGAAAGATGACTATCTCACAGCACTCACAGTAATTTAGGGAAGATATGAAAAACATACAGGAAAGAATTCATAGGAAAAAATGTGTGGCAGTCTGTATTTTCTGAAAATGTCTACAGCAAAATTTCTGTAGAACTTTGCCATTCTTCATTAAGAAGTGGAATCTGTTTTCCCTCCCCTTGAACCTGGGCAGTCTTGGGAATAAATGCAGCAGAACTGGTGAGGCTAAATTTAAAAAGGCAATAGAGTTCCCACCCAGAATGCATTCTCTCTCTCTCTTAAGATGTTCAGCCTTGAAACGTAGCCACCTTGCTGTGAGAAAGCCCAAACCATCTTGTACAGAGAGACCACATGGAGAGGCGCTTGTGGAAAGGAACTGGGGCCACAAGCCGATGGCCAGCATCGACTGCCAGGCATGGAGAGTGAGTCTTCAGATGAATCCAGTCTCAGCCTAGAGTCTTTCATCTCAGGCCCCAGACACTATGGAGCAGGGTCAAGCCATCCCCACTGTGTCCCACCCACATTCCTGATCCACAGAATCTATGAGCACAATAAATAGTTGCTTTATGGCAGAGAAACTGGAACAGAGTGATACTATCTGGGTCTTCATGGACAGTGTAATGAACTGTGGGAGCAAGTGCTGTGAACTGCCCGGAATGTTTTCCTCCCACCTGCTTTCTCACGTAACAGTCCAGCCTCCTTGGCCTGGCTAATGATAATACTCTATTCCCTTGGGCTCTGTGGTTAGGGCAGGGATAAGCACATGACCCAAATAGGGCTCATCAGAGTCTTTCCTGGGATGACAAATGAACAATGACAGAGAAAGGGGAGGGTGTCTTATACTTCTGAGCCTGTTGGGCTGGGGGGGATCCTGTAAAATGAAAGAGAGAGAAAATTCTAGTTGCATTAATCCCTAGGGTTCCTGCAGCCATCCCTCGGAACATGTAGGCCACCCCAGTATTCTTTCCAGCCACTGAAACTAATACATTTTCTTTTACATACGTTAGATTTCTGTCCCTTTCCTCTAAGAACTCTGCCTGATTTAAAGGCTTTGTGGTGAATACGGCATTTGAACAGGGCCTTGGATGATGGTAGGGTATTGACATTCTGACATGGGGAAGGGGTTTTGGAAGCAGGGGACCGTGTCCACGGAGGCAGAGCAGCACAGCAGCTGAAAGCATTAACTCCAAATGCCAGCTCCACTTCTTACTTAGAGAACTTGGACTTTACCTCATCAGACTGCAGTTTTCTCAACTGTTAAATAAAATAGCATCTAAGACATGGAGTTATTGTTACGATTAACAGACACCCATAACCCATATTAGCTCTGAGTGTGGTGCATGTTGTTTAGTTGGTGGCTACCGTGCAGGACACGGGGTGTGGATGAGGAGCAGCACATGGCAGGAGTCTGGCTGAGAAACAGCTGGTTCAAGAAACGGAGCTGGATTGTGGGGGCCCGGAATGCTCGACTGTGTTAGGTGCAGTGAGGAGCATGAGCGTTTTATTAGCAGAAATGAACAGAGATGTGAATACATGTGCCTCCCATATAGAAATCAAGTTTTGATAACAGAAATTCCATTTCAGTGCAGCATCAGCAGTATAGCCTTGCTAGTATACATAGTATATTTCAATGTAGTTGTGAGTGAGGTTTGTTCCAAAAGTACATGGACCCAGATGACAGATGTTCTCCATTCTCCGCACCTGGAAGCACAGGCTCTGCTTTTACTCCGTGCAGATGTGACCTGGATGCATATGTCAGTTTCTCTTTGGTTATCATGAAGGACTGACTCATACGGAAGCATCGATGAGCAAATGTACACTCTGTTAGAGGGTTTCATAGTGACAATGTCGGTGCTGTGTCAGATCTCAGCTCTGCTTTTACTGTCTTGTGCTCTGCCCCTGCCCCTGTGGCTTCTCACACTCAGCATCTGCAACTCTTCTTCAGAGGGCTGCCCTCAGGCTATTGGAGCCCCTTTTCCTCAATAAAAGGGAGCCGGAAGTGCTTAGGAATTTATTCCCCTCCCCTCTTCATCTTTGGCCCATTGTAGTGTGACTATATGAAAGCCCAGCTCTTTTACCTCTGGTTGGGACAACTCTGAGGTGTAACTCACACTCCTGACTTCCCTGATATGATCAGACTGAAGGTCTTGACTGTGATCGAACTTCTGTTTGATTTTTTATCCTTCACTGTCTTGTTTTCCCCACTCCTTCACTCATCTCTCTTGGGAGCACATCCTTAATAAACCCCCTGCACATGGGCTTGGGATCCACTTCTGGGAAACAGTTTTCTAGGGCAGGTGGAAGGAGAAGTTTACTTACGTATATCCTACAGGAAATAACTTCAAAATCACCTTAGACATCTCAGCTCGCCTACTCTGCTAAGGTATAAAATTTTCCATCTTTCTTTTCTTGTGTACAAAACCTCACTTTATTGATTCATACCTCTCTCCCTGCATCCTCCATTCCTAGCTGCAAATTCTCATCCCTTTATTTTGCAGAACAGCTCTACCTCAGCAATCGTCCAAACCGCCAAGGTATGACACCTACAGAACTTTGAAATCAGCAGGACTGTCTCTCCTTAGCAATTTAGAGACCATCTTTTATCATAAGACCATGCATCTTGGAGTCTTACCCTTACCTAATCTGGGTGACTTACCAACGTATCCACATACCATGTTCCCTCCGAGAGGAATTATTTTACCAGCTGGGCTAATAACATTTTTACCCTCCCATTTTAAATGTCTGTTTGTTTGCATCCATCCATCACCTGATCCATCCATCCATCCATCCATCTATCCATCCAACTCTGTCTCTATTTATCTGTCTGTCTAAATAGGACACTATAAACATTTTCTCACTAGTCTGCAACATGTATTTCCTAGGCATTAGATTTATCCACACTTCAAAAAAGGGGGTCGCTGGAATGATTTGAAAATTGAAAAGCTTTTTCGGGGTAGAAGAAGAGCTTTGTAAGCAGGAAAGTGTGGAATGGGCAGAAGGGGCTGACGTGGAGTTTCCAAGTTGTTTTAACCCCAGACCTTGCAGCTGAGATCTGTATGGCCTGTTTGTTTTCACCGCCCCGGAAGTTCTGCTCCAAGCAACTTGATCTAAACCTACTGCAGCATGGTTCTAAGACCTTTCATGGGAAGCTGACCGCTGCTGGTGCAAACTAATGAGTATTTTCAGACACAAAGCCTCCAATTGAGATTCCGAAGTAATTTATTAGGCTTCTACTGCAGTGAGCACACACTGTTCCTGCTCAGAATGGACTAATTAAAAACTTCCCTACCATGTACAATTTCAACTGTGCTGGAAAAAAAGGAACAATACCTCAGTGGTAATTTTTCATAAAAAGGAATTGATAACAATTTCTAAAAAAAATTAGTAGGAGCCTTACATTGCTTAAATAGACAAAACTATCATCTGTGTGTTTTGGTGTGTAATTCGGAGTGCTATTGTTGGGGCAGAATGGATCTAATTTCCCACCTCTAACTCTGATGTGATGCTTTCCCTGAGTTTAACTGAAACAAAAGTAAGAGTCAGTATTCCTAGTTGTAGAGAACAACTGAGTTGAAAGGTGATTTCATTTTGGGGGTGATGATGGTCATATAACCCCAACAGCCCTGGATGATCTGGGCTCAGGAGTCCTTTAATAGCCAAATATCCAACATCTGAGCCGCTAGTATTCTACCAAGATAGCCCCTCCAGGGTACCCTGGGAACTTCTCAGGAACCTTACACATTTCAAAATTCACCCACGTTGTTGCTTGTCACCTTGGCCTGACATCAGCCCTCTAACTGTAGTAACTTTTTATCTATGTTAAAACTTACTGTCATAAATGACCTGGGTACTGTTTTATCCAAACCAGAATGTTAAAACAATTTTTTACCAAGCCTCCAGCATCCCCATTCACATTTGCCCACTGCATGACACTGAGATCTCTAGAACCTTATGCAGCCCATTCCAGACCTGTTTGAGAACTACAACTGCATCTTGATGGTTCAAAACCAGAAAAGTAACAAAAGTAAAAAGAGGTTTTACGATCCATTTTGAACCATTCAGAAACTTGGGAAAAACTTCCGCTTCTCCATACTGTATCTACTCTTTTCACTTTCAGTTTGGGGAACACTCACTGACTTTTCTTAAGAAACTTGATTGTCTAGGATAAATAGCTAATGCATGCAGGCCTTAATACATAGGTGATGGGTTGATAGGTGCAGCAAACCACCATGGCACACATTTACCTGTGCAACCAACCTGCACATCCTGCACATATATCCCGGAGCTTAAAAAATAAAATTAAATTTGAAGAAATAAATGATTTTTAAAATAAATCATTTAAACAGCAAAAAAAAAAAAAAAAAAAAGAAAGAAAGAAACTTGATTCTCCTTTGCCTGGTGCGTAACAAACTCAGCTTCAATTTGAGACGACATTGGTCGTCTTTGTGTTGATTCAGTGACAGTGGACACTGGTTGCTGTATTAATTACCCAAATCTCAACCAAGGTGGGGCTGGTACATTTAAAAAAGCTTTACTGAAGAATGGGGTAACAGGAGGAATGACACAGGAAGTCAGGGTGCCGTAAAACTGGACACCACGTGTGTCTTTTCTCTGGTCCTCTGGTCATGCTCTTCCACAGGGAACCCCTCCTGGTCCTGGATCTCCTCACAACCAGCCTGAGGCCTTGCAGGGGCTCATTTGCTTCCCTACAACAGGAGTGCTTTTACCAGTTCCCGCCTATCACAGATCCAGAGCCCCACTCCACTAACACCCAGGGGAACACTCCATTTCTCCTCATCTCAGTCTACCGCCAGTCTCCCAGTAGTACAGTAATCCTGGGGATGCCTCTGTATCATCAATAAAGACTACCCTTACATTCCATGCAGAGCAGTTGAGCCCTGATTGCCTCTAAAAACTTTCCATTGCAATTGAAGATGATAGCCTCATGTTTGCATAAGGGGTCATTAAAGTTTTCCAGACACAAGAAACAATGTACCCTCAGAGGTGAATCCAAGCCTCCATTTTTAAAGAACTAGAAAAACTGTTGATTTTTTTTAAATCCCTCTCCTCCCCTCCTGTCCTCTCCTTTCTCTTTCTCCCACCCACCACCCCCACCCAACACACGCACACTTTGGAGTCTAGTTGAGAGCATCTATTTATACCTACAAAGACTCATGTGCTTGTACCATGTGCCAGGCCCAGTACCCAGAACAGAGGAGGCAGAGAGAAATAATCCTTGCCCTCAGGAAGCTCATGGTGTAATAGGGGATCCCCAGTGACAACTGGGGGATAAGAACAATAGAAGGCTGGGTGTGGTGGCACACACCTATAATCCCGGAGGATTGCTCCCAGGAGTTTGAGCACCCTGGGCCATATGGTGAGACGTCATCTCTACAAAAAATAAAATTAGCCAGGTGTACTGGTATGTGCCTGTAGTCCCAACTACTAGGGAGGCCAAGGTGGGAGGATTGCTTGAGCCCCAGGAGGTTGAGGCTGAGTTTGTGCCACTGCACTCCAGCCTGGGCAACAGAGCGGGACCCTGTCTCATATAAAAACAAAGCAAAACAAAACAAAATAGAACAATAGAAAATTGGCATATAAGATGCACAAACAACAAGGAGCAGGTAAGTCAAAAAAGGCTTCCAGGAAGAGCCTGCCTATGAGTGAGTTTTGAAGCACAAATAAGAATTATTTGAATTATAAGAAATTATGAGATGGATGAAGTGGGGAAAGATTTCAGGCGGTGGAAACAAAGGCAAAGATATGGCAGCAAGAAATAGGATGCTACTAATTACTAGGGTTGGGTAAGCCTAAAGTGCAGATTCAATGCAGGGGGAGTGGGAGGATCTGACCCCTCTAAGGATGCTGGATTTTATTTCACAGATGATGAGGAAAACTTGAAGCATTTTCGTAGGGTGGTGGTGACACGATCAGAGTCGTGTTTTAGATCCCACGGACAGAACCTCCACTTCTGGTTGGAGGCTGTTAAACTGCAGGCGAGGATACCAATCAGAAAAATAGTCCAAGTGAGAGGCACGGAGCCCTCAGTGGTGGCTGCAGGAAAGAAAGGGAATAAAGAGTTGTGAGGACTCTTTGAGAGGTTCAATCAGTGGGATTTGTTCTCTGATTTAATGTGGAGGGTGAAGGAAATGGAGTCCAATGGGACAGCAGTGTTTCTGATGGGCGGTGCCACCAGCTAAAACCTGGAGCCCCTGGAGGCAAGCAGGTGATTTGAGAGGGAAAGCAGTGGAGGAGAGGGGTGGGAGCTTTGCCAAATGATGAATTCTGGTTTGGGAATGTCATGAATCTAATTGCTTGCCTGACTTCTGAAGATGACTGGTTAGTCGTTGCACATATAGGTATGAAATTCAGCAGTCATACATGGACTGATGATAGAGACTTTAGGTGCTAATTATAATCACAAAAGGGTATTTTATACTCCCGGGAGGAGTGTAGAGTGAGAAGAGAAAGAACAAAGGGCTGACTAGAATCCTGAGATATGACACCTTCATTTTTATAATTTTTATAGCACCTCTGCCTTTATATTATTTATTTAGAATATCTGGCAAATAATACAAGGGAAAGCTAATCCATCTGTAAACTAGATGCTTTTCAGATAAATCAAATCAACTTGAGATACCAGACAAGTACATATCAGTGTTCAGTAAATATTTTTTGAATGCATCAGGATGAATACTCATTTTGCTCAGTTTTACAGGAAGCACCATGAGAGGAGGGCAGCACCTGTGCTTTAATTTGCAGGAGCATGAATAGTACAAATGAGTGATGGCTACAGTGCTGCATAAGAAGGTTAGAAGACAGAAGCAGCATGTACTCTAACCATAGCAACGAGATGGGGGCAGCACCATCCAGAAAGTTATAGGTCTCTTCTGAAGAATGTTTGCTGCCATAAACCCTTACAACTAAGCAGCAACAATATCCCTTTTTTCTGAATAGTAGAAGAATGACTTTGGTGATATGAAGGAAGGGGCGTTGGTGGCAGTAAAGTATGCATTAATTTCTTTATAAGATAAAGAATAAGGCACAGCCACTCTAGACCTTTTGACAAAGACCAAATCCTACTCTTCCACAGCTTTCTGTATATTCACCCAAATTATCTCCAGTGCCTCTGGTGTCCCACAGAAACACTCATGTTTGGTAATTTAACCTATGCTGTGATCTAGAATTCACACCAAAACCCACAGTATGAAATAGAACACTTCCATTCACAGGGACTTGATGGTCATGAAAATGTGCAGTGAGCAGCTAGCTCAGCTCCAGAGGCTGTGTAAACCAAAGAGTTGGAGAGATCCTTCTGACAGCCTTGCCAGGCAAGACTGGAGCTTTCCAGCCTCTGTAAAACCCAATGTGGCATCCCACACTCTCACAGCATTTCTGATTTAAAGTGGCTTCATTGCTAGAGGCTGGTAATGCCAAACATCATTTCTGTCCCAGAGCTCAGCTGCTGGGCAGAAATGACCCTTTACAAAGAGAGCTGTCTCAGCGAGTACTTCAGATGAGGGAGTGACATAGTGAAGTTCCAGTTGCTTTGTGCAACTTGCAAGCATTACCCCAGGCAGTGTGTGACATGTAACATCCATCTCATTTTAACCTTTGGTTTTCTGTGGACCTCTGATTGCCCATGGGATAGTCAGAAGCACAAAGGTAAATGCCACGTGGCTGAGATTTTGGGGGTGGATTACTGAGCATGCTCTAGGCACGCTAGCCCGTAGAGTTTTGTAGACTCCACTTCTGGTTGGACAAATTTTAGTGGTCACAACCCCTTAGGCTAGCAGTTCTTAACCAGGTGACTACTTGTTTTGTTAAAAGTACTGCATTATCAATAGAGTATGAAAGTTTGTTAGAGGTTTCCATTTTTTCTTTGTCAATTAGGGCAGATTCAAAATTATCCTACAATAATGTCCCCCACATGTATATTCCGGCAGGTTTTTTGAGTGCAGCAGGAAGAGGTCTTGCCTTACAGTTACTCTAATAGAAATTGAACATAGTTCACCACCTATTATCTTTGTGTGGTTGTTACAGGAAAGGGGCCAGATCCAGACCCCGAGAGACCGTTCTTGGATTTTGCGCAAGAACTTGGTGCAAGTCCATAGAATAAAGCGAAAGCGAGTTTATTAAGAAAGTAAAGGAATAAAAGAATGGGTACTCCATAGACAGAGCAGCCCGAGGGCTGCTGGTTGTCCATTTTTATGGTTATTTCTTGATATGCTAAACAAGGGGTGGATTATTCATGCCTCCCCATTTTAGACCATATAGGGTTACTTCCTGATGTTGCCATGGCATCTGTAAACTGTCAAGGCGCTGGTGAGAGTGTAGCAGTGAAGACAACCAGAGGTCACTCTCATCGCCCTCTTGTCGCCATCTTGGTTTGGGTGGATTTTGGCTGGCTCCTTTACTGCAACCTGTTTTATCAGCAAGGTCTTTATGACCTGTATCTTGTGCTGACCTCCTGTCTCATCCTGTGGCTTACAATGCCTTAATCATCTAGGAATGCAGCCCAGTAGGTTTCAGCCTCATTTTACCCAGCTCCTATTCAAGATGCAGTTGCTCTGGTTCACACGCCTTTGACATGGTCTGTTAGCAATGTGTGGAGCACTTAAACTCCATCCATCTTGTGTTGCTTCGGAATGTTTGAGAGACTAAGTTTAAACCCACTTCAACATCTCAGTGTGTGCTTGGATGCCTCCAGCAGTGGGGAACTCACTGTCTTCCCAGATGGCTCATTCTATTATTAGATCTCTCTCATGGGCCAACTGTTTTCAGGTCCTATTAGGACTGGTTTTGTCCATTTGGGATATGTAGAGTAATTCCAGTTCTACTCCTAGGTGATGTCTTCAGTATCTTAGAAGGCAAATTTCTTGTCTCACTTTGAGTATTTTGCCAGGCATAGGTTTGCCTGTTCCATGGAATGTTCTTCATGTGACGACCTGGTTTTAAATTCCCACCTACCCTGTTTGCTCCACCGGAGTGCAGGTCAGTTTGGCAACATCTCTCTTCATGAGTATTGTCCAGAATTGAGCATTCTACTTCCCAACAATTCTGTGATTTCTTATCTTACTCAAGTAAGGGAGGATAAACATCCTCTTCCCTAGGAAACAGCTTGAATCCTGACTATAAAAAATGCATTAATTCTGTGATTTCACTTCTGAATAAGAGGAGCACTAATGGAAAGCTGAAACCTTCCACCTGCAACCCTTCATACTCGCCTTTCAGGGATGCATTCCCAGCCCATCTTCTTCCCTCTCACCCTCGCTTACCCCTTCTCCTCCAAGCCAGAACTATCAGCCCGGGGATTTGGGCCAGATGATCTCTAAGGTATGTTCAATCAAAAGCTTAGACTATCTCTAAAGCAAGAGGTTACAGTTTATGTTTAAACTCCAAGAAGTATGAACCTCTTGATAACAGGGTTCACTTGTGATAACATACAGTTTTTCTGAAATAGGGGAGGTGCTGTCTCCCTAAGCGGACCTTTGAAAGTGTGTGCAAGCATTTTAGTTGTTACAATGCTGGGAAGCAAGTGTCACTAGTATCAGAGCCATGAATGTAATGAAATGTTTGTAATGCTTGGGACAGTCCCACACAAGGAAGAATTGTCCCACTCCAAATTCCAGCAGTGCCCTAAGCACTTCCCCTATTAGTAATAATTAATTGCTATTATAGTTAAGTGCTAATAATTATTATCAGGCAAGCACTGACGGGAGCAGCATAGGACTGAGTCAGAAGACCAGGCTCCAGTCCTGCACTTGCTCTTACTGGTATCATTTTCCTCACTTGTAAAATGAGTGGAAACACAAAGCTAGCGTGAGGACTAAGTGTCAAACATTTTATCGGGTTTTTTTTTCTTTTTTTCTTTTGGTGGTTTTTTTTTTTTTTTTTTTTTTTTTTTGAGAAAAGTTCTATTTGGTTGGTGCAAAAGTAATTGCAGTCTGGCAATTAAAAGTATTTGCAGAAACCGCAATTACTTTTGCACCAACCTAGTAGCTCTGTCTCCCATACTGGAGTGCAGTGGCATGATTATAGCTCATTGTAACCTCAAACTACTGGGCTCAAGTGATCCTCCCACCTCCACCTCCTGAATAGCTGGGACTATAGGTGCATGCCACCATACCTGACTAAGTAAAAAAAATGTATTTTGTAGAGACGGGGTCTTGCTATATTTCCCAGTCTAGTCTCAAACTCCTGGGCTCGAGAGATCCTCCTGCCTTGGCCTCCCAAAGCACTGGGATCACAGGCAAGAACCACTGTACCTGGCCAATTACCAGATTGTTTTTAATGACGCTTTGCTACACAGCCCATGCAGTTTGGGAGGGCCTGACCCCATACCAGCTTTGGAGCTGGGCAAGGTTTGAGGACATGGCCTAGGGTTACAATGCTCTAATTCCATTCCCATGGCTCATTGGTAGCCTCATGATCATCAACCAGGCCAAGGATAATTAGGCCCTGGTCTTTTGTTAGAACCTGTCAGAGAAGAGAAGCTCTATTTTCAGGTCAATTCAGGCCTTGGAAACTATGGGCCTGAAGCTGTGAGTGGCTGCCATGTGCAGCCTGAGAGTGATGTCGGCCCAGCCAAGGCAAAGCCAAGAGATTAGAGAAGTGGCTGGTGGACATTTTTCAAGCTGCTGGATAAAGCTAAACCTGGGCTTTAAAGATATTCCTGGGCATTTTTGTCAAGGCTTTTGAACCAGAGACCCCTTTCTGGTAACATTTAAATTATGTGAGGAAAACATTTCCTTTGTTAGTAAAGCCAGAGTGAGTCTTTTACAACCCAAACAACAGTGACTTACCTGGCTTTCATCTCTCTGCCTTCAACTGAGGTTGCCTGTGTCTCCCCCACTTGACCCCAAGCTCCCTGAGGACAGTCACTTTTTAATTCTCCCAGCCTTCCTAACACTAGATGTTAAGTGTAGTACAGATAAGCACCCTCAAATATTTGATACATGAATAAGATGAAATAAAATGATATATATGAAAGAATTTTGTTGACTGTCAATTACCTTACAAATATAGCTACCAAAGTTCTCATGAACATTTTCTCCTGAAATCTTTGTCTCGTGCGTCGTTCTGAACCATAAGATTAGTATGTAAGCAAAGGCATCACTCAGTTTGGTTTTCACATTTGTCCCCATTACAGCCTTGTACTGAAGCAGTCTGTCCTTGCTATTGTAAGCCTAATAGTCTCCCTCATTAGACTGAGTTTCTGCAGTGAAAAGACCTTTTCTGTTTCATCCCTGTGTCCTCATGCAGGTGGTAGGTGCTTAGTTGTTTGCATGAGCTCCTCCCTCCTTCTCAGCTCTCTCAAAAGCATGCCGTGGGCTTTTGAGGCTAGATGAATTGCCAAGAAAGTGTATCCCTGTGGTCTAATGGGCCTCCTCAGGGACTTAAGGCGTGTCTTTAATTTTCATTCATTCAGAAGACAATCAGAGTACCTACTGTGTCCCAGGCATTGTCTCGGAGGATTCATGCTCTTGTGACACTCACAAATATATAGGCAATTATCATGCATCTGGTAAGCACCTGGATGGGGGAAATGGGGGGTGTTCCTAGGAAGTAAACAGGAGGTTCCCAGATTGCAGAGAATCAGGGAAATCTTCTTGGAAGAAGTGGCATTAAAGCTGAGGCCAGTCACAAGCAGTGAGTAGGAATTAGCCATGCAGTGAGCAGGGCAGAGGGCATCCCATTGAAAGGGAATGGCAAGTGTCAGTGAGTCAGCGGGGCCAGGGAGCAGGTGTGTTTGGGGAACTGGGCATGGCGTGGACTGGCAGCGGCATGCTTGTAGGTGTGGGACCACTTTAAGGCCTTTGCTTCTGTTGCCTCTTGATCAGGGTCTCCTTTCCATAGTCCCATGAGGCTGTGCCCTTCTTTGCTTTATTTGGTAGTTTTCTTGGCTATCCCTATTAACTTCAAAGATATCAGGATGTGAGGCTATGGCGTGCCCAGCTCAGCTTGACCAAGGGCCTGACTAGAGTCCTTCCCCTCATCCTCTTTGGAATTCAGTGACTGACTTCTCTGGAGGCACTCCAAGCCTCGGGCCGAGTGTAGACAAACCTAACTAGCTCAGGATCGGATCCCTGGTGATTGCAGCCACCTCAGAGATGATTCGGGGTATTTTAATGAAAAAGATAGCAAGGACTTAGGGGAAGTAAGGTCTGGCGGTGGGAGGACTAGTGATAAGGAGTGGCATAGGGCCGGGATTAAAAAGGGCTGGACCTGCCTCTGGCTCATTTACTTGGTGATAGATTCTCCTCTCCACACTGGAAAACTTTGGAAACCTTATCAGTTAGTTGGGAAGGGGCTTGGCAGCCCAGGTACTTACATAATTTATATTCCTCCAGTGATGGGCATTGAAACAAAGCCTCGCAGCAACATGCAATCACCACTCTTGGCTCTTCGATGACAACTCCTTCCCCCTCCTCCACTTGGGGGTGCCACTCCTGAGTCCTGTTTGGGCTGAAACTGAGGGCCTATGGCCATGCCTTTAAATCTTTCTGCCAGGATCTTCCTCATGGCAGAGGACTCTGGAGGGAACCCTGGGGGTCTGGGAGCAAAGCCAGAAGAAGTAGCTTCCGTCAGTATGAGTTCCTCAAAATTTTACATTTTATCTTTAAATTTTGTGCAAGTTTGTATTCCCCCGCAATGCATTCATGTGTACTTTAATTTAAAAAAAAATGGTGTTTTAAATTATTTACCATTGAATAAAATCAACACTTTAGAGGATGTGCTGTTTAACCGTGAGACTTCATGTGACTCTGGCATGCTGCCTTGTATATAATCTCCACTTTCAGAAACCAGGGCTTTTAGATTATACAGCTCTGGGTTACTAGATATGTAACCGTGAGAGGATCACATCACTCTTCCAAACCTCAGCTTTTTCATCTAAAATATGAGACCAATGAAACTTACATGTCAGAGTTAGTGTGAGGGTTAAGTAAAAAAAGATCTATGACGTGGCTGGCCCATAGTAGGTTTTCAAGAGAGGTAAACAGTTCTGCTCTTATTAGGAAGAGCTCTGTCTGCTTTGCATTTCTAGAATTCTGTGATTCTGACTCAGCTGACTGAGAAGGTGACCCCATGGGACA
This sequence comes from Nomascus leucogenys, assembly GCF_006542625.1. Classification (NCBI taxonomy): domain Eukaryota; kingdom Metazoa; phylum Chordata; class Mammalia; order Primates; family Hylobatidae; genus Nomascus; species Nomascus leucogenys. The sequence continues at coordinate 82,087,324 of NC_044388.1, forward strand.
TTTGCTACCAGAGGGGCTTTGAGGAGATATAGTATATGTCACTACCAGATGACACAGCTGATGACATTAGCAATAGAAAATAAACTCTGTGGCGTGGAGAGATGTGATGTGGTTTTAAGGCTTATTGTAGTCTGTTTTCCCATTTCTAGGTCTTTCAAAAATGTGAAAATTGGCAATTGGGCGATGTTCACAGTGTCCCGTATACTGCCTGGGGTGCCTGTCATGCAGCGGCTGCAGGTGAGTCACTGGCTGGGAGAGAAAGTGAGAACAACTTTCCGTACGGAGTTGCCTGACAGCCATTCCCTGCTCAGGGCTCTCCCTGCAGTCCTGTGGCTGAACCAGATTTAGGCCATGGTCACTACCTAGACTGGTGAGTGTATCTCAGGGCCTGTAATAGCCATCTCAGGAAATTTACTTCTGAATTCCAAAAATGATAAGTGGGATGCCCAGATCACAATTAAAAAGGAAATGTTACATATGATTCCAAGCATTAATATAAAAACTCTGAACTTTAATTTTGAATATCCAACCACTTTCTGGGGAAAAAGGCTTTGTAATCAAATGACAGCTATTTCTCTGGCTCACCTTGCTCAGAGTCTCATGGGAGCTGGAGGGCAGGTGAACACATAAGCAAGGAGGAAGGTGACAAAAACCCAGGTACAGGGTCATAGGCGAAGGGACTGTGTTGTCTGGAGGCGTCAGAAAAGCTGGACAGTGGAGGTGATGTTTGAGCTTGAGATTCAGATTCAGGAGGCAGGGGGTGGGGCTTAGGCATGCATGTTGAAAACAACAACAAAAACGCCTCCGGTGATTCTGATGCACAGCCACGGTTGAATCTTCTGGGAGATTTTTGTGCCTCTGTTTAGCAGCATTTCCCCTCTGGGCTGTGAGCCCCTCAGTGGTAGGGTTTCCCCTGTCGGCCCAGCATCATCTCTGCAGTCATCTGGGGCCTGGCCCCAAGTACAAGGCTCCTCCCTCTCCCAGGGCAGCTGCCCTGCTGGGATGAGGAATCTGACACTGCAGAATCTGCAGGAACTCACTGTCATGTGTCTAAAAGTTAAAAACTCAACGAATACAGATATCTGTAGTAGTGCCCTACTCGCATCCTTCTTCTGAAGGAATGTTATGACTCCTTTTCTTTCTAAATGTGTATCTGAATCTCTTTTCAGATATATGTTTTATCTTTATTTGCTGTTATTTCCCTGGTTTTCAACATATACCCTTGAGTCTCTTTTCAAATGCAATGTCTAAGTTTGTTTATTTGTGAATATAAGGGCCTCAACCCTGTGGATCTGAAAACAATTTCTGGGAAGGAGACAGTGAGTGGATTTGGTAGAGAACCCAGAAAACTGGTACATTCAGAACTGAATTGAGGTGAAGCAGCCACCCAGCTTCAGGCTGATATGTCTCTCATTTCTTTAGGCATGCAGTTGAAATATATGAAAAAACCATGTTTCAGCAATTTCTGAATCTGTAGTCTTATTTCTACCATGACTGCTCTGCTTCTAAGTAGGAACCCCACAGCATTTGATGGATGAATGAATGAGGGAATAAATGAAGTGCAACATAGCCCTGAATGGCTATACACTTTAGTCTGTGCCAGGGAAAGTACTAAGCCCACCTCTGGATAGAAGCCTTAGCTGTGGGAGGCTGGTGTCAACATCAAACAGCAGAGGGAGCTTTTCTTCTTGGTCCCCTGGAGGAGAGGTGCTCTAGGTGAAGAAGAGAGAAAGAGGGGACGTTCCAGAGGAGCACATGTAGATTTGCCTTCTCTGAGATGTAGGGTGGGCTCTATGCTAGCTGACCTCAGTGAAACAAATGGACAGAGTACCTAAAGGAGGAGGAGGGGCCGAGTGTGGTTCTTGAAAAGGACCCACCCTGGAATGGTTGGCCGAGTTCCTGGCAGGCTGGAGAGCTGGGTGCCAGTGTCCCTCCAGGTGGAAGCCCAGGAAGGTGCCCTTCCTCCTCAAGTGCCGTGAGTATTGCTGACCCAGCCCAGCTGGACCCCAGTGTCTATATGCTGCCTACAGTGTGTGCGTGTCCACCTGTACTGTGTAGACTAAACTTCTTGTTTGTGTGTGGTTGTTTCAAATCCTGTGCCATGGTTTGGGAAACGGGGCACTGGGTCTCATTGCAGAAGGCTGGCTGGTCATCCTGGCACATCCCTGCAGGGGAGAACATGAGCAATTAATTGGATGAATAAGAATGGTGATCATACCTATACCTTGAGTGGGCTGAATGGTTCATACCAACTGGAACCAACAAGATAATCTGATCCTCTTGATTATGTATCGGAACATTCTCTCCCTTTTGGGATGTTTACTTGGGAAGATGAATGATACAGAGGCAGTTACTTGGTAAGCTCAAGACTAGAACAAAGGGACTCATCTATATGAGCCCTTAATGGCTGCTGTCACCAACTTATCTTCATCTCCGTTTTGGGGTTTACCTGCCTTACTGGTCGTATATTCAGGTACACAAGTTGGGGTACCCTCTGCCCTGGGCATGGTGGGAGCTGCTGCCCGCTCTTCTCTTGCTGAACTTCCATCTCTTAATGCTGCTGAGCCTCTCAATTTCTAGCAACACCTGCATCTTTGGACTTAAAGATTTAATTCAATTACTTAGGCATCTGAGTTTCCTGGTTGCAATCTCTGAGGTTACGTCCAGGTCCCTTTGATTGGAGTTTGGCTGATCCCAGACATTATTTTGGGCCATTTTTACTGATGATCTTACCCCTTTCCAAATCTGAGTTTTGAGGAAACTTACAGATAACACGCTGTGCCACCCACACCCTGTCTATCAGGTACCTCTTCTGTACCACCAGAGCCTCTTAGCCCCATCTGTCTAGGACCTTTGCCCATTTGTTCTGCTCAAGCTGCTAATTGGTGACCAATTTTGTGTGAGCTGCAACTGATCTCAGTTGTCACAACTTGGCAGTGCCCCGCCCCATGCCTAGGAAAGTGGTGTTTCCTTGTTCATCCCAAGGCATGTGACACCAGGGACCTGCTTGGAGACCATGGAAACACCCAGGAAATATAGAGTGTTAATGTCCTGTGAAGAAAGCTTGACTACAGGGAGATAAGAGCAGATAGATAAATCCTCTTCACTTCTACCCTCTGTACAAACTGACCTGAGATGCAAGTGAACTCACCGCCTTTCAGAATCGGTCCTGCAAGATGGAACAATCAGTGGCAAGTGATCCCAAGCAGGGCCCTGGTTAGTAATGCACTCTAAGGTTTGCTGTTGCTCCTGCTTCCCTGCAATCAACTCCATAGTTTAGTCCTAGCACGTTAGCCTTCTCCTCAGGCTCTGTTTCCTGAGGAACCCACGCCAAGACACCCAGTGTTAAGAATGCTTGCCACATCTATGTGTAGAAGTGTGCATTTGTTATCTATTGCTGTGTAACAAATTATCCCAAAATTTAGTGGCTTAAAACAACAAACATTTGTTATTTCAGTATCTATGGGTCAAGAATTAAGGAGCAGTTTCACTGGGAGGTTCTGGCTAAGGGAGTCTCCTGCAGTTGCAGTCAGGCTAGCAGCAGGGTTGCCATCATCTGGAGGCTTGGCTGGGGCCGGACAATCTGCTTTGGAGATGATCACTCACATGACTGTTGGCAGGAGGCCTCAGTTCCTTCCCATGAGGGCTCTCTATAGGCTGTTTGAGTGTTCTCACAATCTGGTAGTTGTGAGTCACTTTACCTAGAGCGAGCAATTCAGGAGAGAGCAAGAGAAGTTGCAGCACCATTTATTACTTGCAGGCTATCACAGAACCTTTTTTCTCAATTCATTAGAAGCAAGTAGCTTGTTCCCACCCACACTCAAAGGGAGGGGAGTCAGACTCCACCTCTTGAAGAGAGGAGTTTCAAAAATCTGTGAACATATTTTAAAACTAGCACAAAGTGTAAAAGGAATTGCTGCCTGACTCAATAAAACAGAATTTCCTGATGTACCAAATGCAAAGCCATGTGCTTTCATAAAAGCAATAATCTGGGTGCGTGTGCAGAAGTAGTCGACAAGAAAGTGATGGTTTTAGAAGGCTTTAGTTACTAAACGAGTAGAGAGAAGAGTATTTGTGCTTTTGAGGTCAGGGAAGATTTGACAGAGAGGTGGCATTTCAACCAGCTGCTCAATGATTCTGCTGCAGAACCAAGGCTGAGAACTGTACAAATACAATAAGACTGCAGTAAAAGGATCAATTCATTTTCATTTCTGGAAATCATGAGAGGCTTCATGGAGGAGACAATATTTGAGCTGAGCTTGAGAAATGAGCAGAATTTTGATAGAGTACATCTCTGACTGAGGGAAGAGCATAAGCAAGGATCCCCAGTGGTAAGATATTAATTGTTATAATAATCATTATTTTCTACTGCATAGGAAGAGTATGCAGCTGATATCTTTGAGCTGCATTTTCCTGTGCTACACAATGTGGAAAACTGGTGTTTGTTGTTTTGGTCTGCCCAGCACGCCTGTCCCATTCTTCAAGTAGTCCCAGCCCACTTCCTTTGGAGTAAGACACCTCTTCCATGCAGCATTGCAAGATCAAGCACCCTGCCTCCGCTGGACATCGATCAGGTGGGCATATGGCTCAAGACAAGCCAATCAGGTACTCCTCTGGGATTTTGCTTATAGATGCTGAAAGCAAGAAGCTCTCTCTTTCTTCTGGAACTAAGCTGGGATTATGCAAGTCTATAGTTGCCTGCCTGTGGTTGCACCTTCTGCACAAATAAAGCCAATTTGCATTGGAAGAAAATGAGTGCAATGTGTTAACAGAACTAGATGAGCAAGAGAGAGGTGATGGCTCCATTTGAAACCAGCTGAAACCAGCTTTATCTTTGGACTTCCCAGTTACATGGCTCCATTTGAAACCAGCTGAAACCAGCTTTATCTTTGGACTTCCCAGTTACATGAGACAGTAAATTTCCTTCATTTACCTAAGCCAGCCACATAAAAAGTTCTGAATGATACCCGTAGCTCTTAATGGTGAGACTGATCCATGTTAACTCCTAATGTTGACCAAGAACATTTAACTATACAATTATAAAGTAACTGTTTTTGTCTCTCACTGTCCCTTTAATCCAGACCATAGGACTAATTTTCCCCTGCCACTAGCTGAAAAATCAGGCAGTTGCATGAGTTTAATGGTTACTTTGGGGTAATAAAAATAACCTCAATCTGGTGATTAAAATGTTGAGTCCCATGAATTTGATTTAAAGTCAGGATTTCTCCCCTCCTGCAGGTTGAGCATGCTGCATGCAGGAAGGGCTGTGGTCATTTTCTTCTTTTTTCTCATCGACTTTTTCTCCTCTTCTCCCATCCCAGTAGCTGTGCTTTGTGGTTAGAATCCAGAGAGAGAGAGAGAGAGAGAGAGAGGCAGGAGCTCCCTCTGAAAGCCACTGCTGTGCCACTCTGCTCCGGGGCCCTCTTGGCTTGGCAGGTGTTTCAGATTGCCCATGGGGCAGCTGCTTTCTCCATGGAGGTGCCCCTGCCCTGTGGCTGGTGGTCACTCATCCTTGACAGAGCTTCTCTATTCCAGATGGCTCTTCCTCCTCAGGCCCTGACAATCCAGCCATCCATTCAGCTTGTCTCTGTTTGCCCTTTAGGTGGTCTTCTTGGAAACAACCTAAGACAAGCCAACGTCGGTTAGCTCCTGTGGGAGGCCCACACCTGGTCTGTGAAAAACACGTCATTTTTGCCCCACAAGCTAGGGGAGCCTTTTGTCTTTCTTTCACTGTGCTTTTGAAGCAGCTAGCCACCTGCCTTCAGGTGGGAGTCAGTCACACACTGGACCTCTGTCAGTCAAGCAGTTAGAACATATCAATTTTCTCCTAAAAATCAACCTTTTAAAAATTGAGACGAGGGGAAAGGCACCACTTCTGACCTCACTAAAGTGGGCGTGGTGGGGGAGAAGCTACACTGACATGTCCACAGCTCTCTCTAAAAATCTCCTATTTCCTTGAAGGCCACATTACCAGGAGTCAGGTGGGACCCCTTACCCCTCTTTTTGGGGAGTAGGTTTCATACTACAGCTCTCTCCAAAGAAATCCTCTTGAGAAATGCTTCAGTTGCCGTCCTCTATACCTTCATTGTGGAAAAAGGGTCTAAGAACTGGGGAGCTGGTTCTTGGCACCTATTTTGAAAATCCCGCAACTTCTTTGGCACCTCATTTGGAATGCGGTTCCCATTGTCTTTGGACCTCTGCTGAAACTTGCATGTAACATTCTGCTCCACAAACCTGCCATGTTTGGTCAGGACAAGGAATCAATTAGATAAATATATAAAGCGCCATGTAAATGCAAAATAAACTTACGTAATGGGAGATGACATTTTAAAAGTAAAGATAAGCTCAGTGTATGAGTTGTGATTGTCATGTTGAGAGGTAAATAAGATAGGGGCTGGTGTGGGACGGAGGTTTCAGGTAGGCATGAGTAAGACCGGCTGGAGACAGGAAAGGTTTGTGGCAGGGCGTTTTGCTCGTGCGGGTGAGTGAAGGGAAGGCCTCCGCCTGAGCAGTGACAGCCCTGTGTGGCAAGGACCTGCTTCATCCCAGAGTGACCACACTTAGGGTGTCATGTTTGGATAGCCCCTAACTTCAGACTCTACCTTTCAGGTCCCTGGCATTGGTAAATAAAATGGCAATTGTAAATGAAACCTGTGGTTTTTAAACTGTTGTGAGTTATCCTGGAATTTCTTGCAGGAACTTGAGGGACTTCCACAGAAAGGTGGGGGAGCCAGGTGGGCAGGAGTCCTGGCTATCTGTCCTGGTTCCACCAGAGCAGTGTCCTGCTATTCGCTTTATGAAATGGAGATTTTGTGTCTGATTCCATCAGGAAAGAAAGGGAGTTCTGCTGCTATAAACCATCTTAAAGCCACTGAGTCAGATCAGTAAAATGCATGGCTGCAGTGAGTACTCATTATTCTAAATATACAACTTGCCTGCTACTACCATGACTACCAGAAACCATTTATTCAATCCCTCTTAGATTGTGGAACGCTTTCCTGACATTAATTCTAATATTCATAACAACCCAGCAAGAGAGAGAATAGTATTCTGATTTCACTGTGATTCAGAGAGATTCAATGGCTTGCCCAAGGTCACATAGCCAATATTTAAACTATGTGGGGGGATGCATTGACTCCTAAGACTTACAAAGTATTGACTGGACCTCTAGCTAGGCAGGCAACATGGTGTGTGTTCTGTGGAAGCAGAGATGGCCTAGTGTCATCACGAGAGGAAAGCACCAATGCAGGGTCATGGCGTGCTCTCGGAGGAATGAGGCTGTAGAGGAAGATACAGGGGTGGCCACACAGCTTTTTCTCTGTCTGTAGGATTGGGCTACCCCAAGCTCCAAGTAGTTCCTATCAGTAGAAATGGGGTTAGCAATGGAATGAGAGTGCTTAGTCTGTGAAGGTTAATCCCTGTTTAAATGGGGGTTGCCATGCCTGTCATCATGTGCCACCCTCCAAATCTCTGGGAATAATTCCTTATTTCAGAAATAAACAGCTGAATGCTATTAATGTCTCCACACTGACTTTCACGAAAAAGTCATTTGCATTGCAAGACAGCCTCCCCAATTTTTAAAGATGAAACTATGACACAATGTCCCCCAGATGGGACAGGAGTTCCAGGCTAGTGATGAGAACTCACCAAAAAGAAGTCTTCTAACTCCTTGGGCTGTCTCTTCAAGCAAAATTCCTTGAGTAGCCAAGGTTGAAGGAGTCAGTGCTGCCCTGAGCCTGCGGGGTGCATGGGAGGACCAGGTGTTTCCGGCAGCCTGCTGCCAAGTGTGCAGAAATGGGCTCCCTGTTGAGTCTCTCCTGTTCCAGTGACTGGAGGGTCTCATTAGCCTGTGCACACTAATGGGTTTCTTTAGGGACAATGAGGTCCTTGGGGATGTGGAGGCTGGAGAGAAACTGGTAAAGCTGATGGGGTTTTACAGATTTCATGGAGTGCAGTTTGAATGTATCCCTCCCTCTTGGTGTAATCCCAGCTGCTTTAACAACTTCTTTGTGTTTAGCATTTTTTTTTTCTGGAAGCCTTGACAACAGGGCATTTTGACTTCATTATTAAGAATGTGGACCCTGACTTAAGTGTGCTAAAGGGAGAAAAGTCATACACATGGGGAGCTGGGAAAGAATAACTCAACGCCTACCACAAGGAAGCCAACAAAATATGCTAACTTAAACAGAAAGTATGGTCAGCAGTTTCCATCACTGAAATATATCAAGCTGTCAGGGAGGCATGCAGGCCTCCCACCAGTAAGGCCTCTGGGGTCTCTCTCAGTATCTGGCTCCCAGTGCACCCCCTTTTCCTTTCTACCAGCCCCAGGAAGTTTTTAAAGGGCCACCCCTTTTAAAGTGCTAATCCTCTTTCAAGATTCTGCTCCTTTTATTACTGAGGGAGGAATTCATCGCCTCTGCTTTCTTCACAAAGAGTCCCCATTAGCACCCTGGCCTGAACACCATTTAAACTGGACAGTAGGATATTGCTGTACAATTTTCCTCTGGCTTAGTAATGAAGCCCAAGCCATCTGTTTATTTACAATAACCCCTTCATCCTCAGTTATAAGGTAAAACTCCATGGTGTCTCTGGGACAAGGGATCTACAGCTCCTCTGGCCACATAGGGCCAAGTTAGCCTCATGACATGCTGGCACCTCACAGGTCCAGCCAGCGAGGGAGGTATGTGTGTGAATGGGGGTTTATAGTGTTGGGGTGGGGACTCAGGGCTATTTAGCCAGCTAGCAGGACTTTGAGAATCCAAAGAGCAAATAATACTTGAATTAGTGTGGGTAGCATCCCGGACCATCAACCTGGGAGAAGAAGCCAGGGCAGGTCTGGAAGTAAAGGACTTAGAGGCAGGGTTTTGTTCTTCAGATACTCAGTGAGCATCTATCACACATCTGGCTCTGTGAGGGGACTTTCCTTACCTGCCCTCATTTAATCCTAACCTGGAGAAGCTGCTTATACATAAGGAGGCTGAGGTTCTCAGAAGCTAAAGTGCTTGCTCAGGATTACAGAGCAAAGTAAGGGACTGGGATTTGAACCCAAGACCTCTGACTCAAATTCAGGGCTCGGTCTAGCAGGCTGTACTGCCTTTGCCCAGCCACGGTGGGTCCCACATAGTCACTATAAATCCTTGGTTACCTACCCCTTGATGTCTAGTTTGTTTCTTCTTTTTCTGCCATTTCTAGCAGCTATCCACCTAGGGGATTTATTCCTTCAGTAAGACAGTGGCAATATGGAGGACTGCCTAAGCAGAATTCTCAATGGAATCTTGCACAGTGAGGCACAGTTTAGAGGGCACTCTTGAACATGCATCCCAGGCATTTCCACTGTCTAATAAGTTAGTATGAATTTTCAGTCTCTGTCTCTATTTTTCTATGACTCAGGTTATTTTCTATTCAAACTCCATTTCGCTATCTGGCAGAAAATTTAATCTCAGTTCATTTGAGGTGAAGTTATTTATTTCAGGCTCCTACTTGAGTTAATTCAAGATTTTAATCGCTGACCCCACTCCCAACCTGAGTTGGCAGTGGTGTTGGGAGATCCAGGGGTCTTAGGTAGTGTCATAGCTTCAGGGGCAAGAGGATCAGGCCCCTGGCTGTTGGTACCTTTCCATTCTGTTACTCACTGAGATGGGCAAAACTACTTGTGCTCAGGCCTTGCCATCCTGCCACACTGGCATCTACCAGAGCACCAAGTTGCTAGCTGGCCTGCAGCCATGCGGTCCTCTCCATTTCAGCTGTGTTGTCCCTGCATCAGGGCTTTAATGTCTTTTCAGATTGGTTTTCTCTTTTCCCCCACACTCCTCTGGGGCACGGAGAGGGTCTACTGTTCTCCACACCTTTCTGGTCAGTGGGAAACCCAAAAGGGGTATTTTAGGTCTTCTCTGCTTCAACACCATCCCAATCATCTATGCCCAACTGCTGCCTGCCTGGTGGGGCGGGACATTCTAGGAGGTCAAGTCCAGTTGGGATGCAGGATGCCGCTCAAGTCCAGTTGGGATGCAGGGCATTTAGGACACAAGGCAGAGGTCACTTCTCTGAAGTCCACCCTCTTGTTTAAAGGTTCTGTTTCTTCATTTAAAGCAAGTCTTAGGGAGTTATGGGAACATGCTGGAGCCCAAGGAGCTCCTCAAATACCACCACCAGCCCCTTCTCTTTTGCTTCCCTTCTCTTCAACCTCAGTTCAGAGAAACTTAAAAAAATCCTTTCTCAGTGTCAGGGAGAGAAAACTGGTTCTGCTGGTTCTTCCCAAGGAATCATGGCCAGCATCAACCTTCCCTCTTTTTTTATTTTTATTTTTATTATACTTTAAGTTTTAGGGTACATGTGCACAACGTGCAGGTTTGTTACATATGTATACATGTGCCATGTTGGTGTGCTGCACCCATTAACTAATCATTTAACATTAGGTATATCTCCTAATGCTGTCCCTCCCCCCTCCCCCCACCCCACAACAGTCCCTGGTGTGTGATGTTCCCCTTCCTGTGTCCATGTGCTCTCATTGTTCAGTTCCCACCTATGAGTGAGCTGTGGGCCAGTGAGTGAAAGGGGAGAGGGTTACAGATGAAAATGAGGTGTGTTTGTAGGATTGCTAAAGGATGGTGATTATAACTCATAAAATTGTCCTGTCCCAGTGAAATTGTTTAAACCTATGCAGTAGTAACGGCAAGTACTTTTCTAGTGCATACTGTGTGCTAGGCACGAGATGCTGCCAGTGTAATAACTTATTTCTTTCTCATGAATCCTATTTATTCTATATATATATAATTATTATTTTAATTTTTAATTTTTGTGGGTACATAGTAGGTATATATAATTATGGGGCACATGAATGTTTAGATATAGGCATACAATATGAAATAAGCACACATGGAGAATGGGGTGATTGCAAATATTTTATCCTTTGAGTTACAAACAGTCCAATAACTCTTTTAATTATTTAAAACTGTACAAATAAGTTATTATTGATTATAGTAACCCTGTTGGGCTATCAACCTAGTAAGTCTCATTCATTCTTTTTATTTTTTTGTACCCATTAACCATCTCCCTTCCTCCCCAGCACCCTGCTACCCTTCCCAGCCTCTGGTAACCATCCTTCTACTCTCTCTGTCCTTGAGTTCAATTGTTTTGATTTTTAGGTCCCACAAATAAGTGAGAACATGTGATATTCGTCTTTCTGTTCCTGGCTTATTTCACTTAACATAATGACCTCCAGTTCCATTCATGTTGTTGCAAGTGACAGGCTCTCATTCGTTTTTATGGCTCAAGTACTCCATTGTGGATATGCATCACATTTTCCTTATCCATTCATCTGTTGATGGACATTTAGATTGCTTCCAAATCTTAGCTATTGTAAAAGCTGCAACAAACATAGGAGTGCAGATATGTCTTCAATATGCTGATTTCCTTTCTTTTGGGTATATACCCAGCAGTGAGATTGCTGGAGCGTATGGTAGCTCTATTTTTAGTTTTTTGAGGAACTTCCAAACTGTTCTCCATAGTAGTTGTACTAATTTACATTCCCACCAACAGCATATAAGGGTTCCCTTTTCTTTACATTCTCACCAGCATTTGTTATTGCCTGTCTTTTGGATAAAAGTCATGTTAACTGGGGTGAGATGATATCTCATTGTTGTTTTGATTTGCATTTCTCTGATGATCAGTGATGTTGAACACCTTTTCATATGCCCGTTTGCCATTTGTATGTCTTTTGAGAAATATCTATTCAAATCTTTTGCCCATTTTTTGATTGGATTAGATTTTTTCCTAAAGAGTTGTTTGGGCTCCTTACATATTCTTGTTATTAATCCCTTATCAGATGGGCAGTTTGCAAATATTTTCTCCCATTCTGTATGTTGTCTCTTCACTTTGTTATTGTTTCTTTGCTCTGCAGAAGCTTTTAAACTTGATATAATCCCATTTGCCTCCTTTTAACTTTGGTTGCCTGTGCTTGTGCGGTATTGCTCAAGAAATCTTTGCCCAGACCAATGTCCTGGAGATTTTCCACAATGTTTTCTTGTAGTATTTTCATACTTTCAGGTATTAGATTAAGTCTTTAATCCATTTTGATTTGATTTTTGCATGTGGTGAGATTTTCCACAATGTTTTCTTGTAGTAGTTTCATACTTTCAGGTATTAGATTAAGTCTTTAATCCATTTTGATTTGATTTTTGCATGTGAGAGATACGGGTCTCTCGTCTATTTCTGCAGTAGTTTTATTCTTCTGCATATGGATATCCAGGTTTCCCAGCACCATTCATTGAAGAGACTGTCTTTTCTTCAGTGTGTGTTCTTGGCACCTTTGTCGAAAATGTGTTCACTGTAGGTGTATGGATTTGTTTCTGGATTCTCTATTCTGTTCCATTGGTCTATGTGTCTATTTTTATGCCAGTACCATGCTGTTTTGGTTACTGTAGCCCTGTAGTAACCAGAAGTAGTACTACAGTACTAGATAGCTATGTAGTAATTTGAAGCCAGGTAATGTGATTCACCCAGTTTTTTTCTCTTTGCTTAGGATGGGTTTGGCTATTCTGTCTTTTTTGTTTGTTTGTTTTTTGTTTTTTGTGGTTCCATATAAATTTTAGGATTTTTGTTCTATTTTTGTGAAGAATGTCATTGGTATTTTGATAGGGATTGCATTGAATCTGTAGATTGCTTTGGTAGTATGGACATTTTAACAATATTGATTCTTTCAATCCATAAACATTGAATATTTTTCCATTTTTTGTTTGCTTTAATTTCTTTCATCTGTATTTTATAGTTTTCATTATAGAGATCTTTCACTTCTTTTTTTGCTGTTTACTTTTTTATTAGTACAGATAACAATATTACAGCTTAAAAAATGAATTTCTAAGCTTTACTAGTTATGTTATAATCAGTAGATACTAAAAATTCCGAGAAATAAATGACTTTTTTCTTCTTTCTATAACCTCTCCAATCTCTAAAACTTAACTGATGGTTAACGTACTGTAAATAGTTCCAACATCATCATATTGTTTTTGTGTTTTGGATTTGCATGAAAGAACAATAATGATGAAACTCATTCCAATCATAATGTTTATGTTTAATACTGTGAGGAGTTGTGCTTTTTTTTAGCCCATTGAGCACTGAAGCTCAATTTTAGTGTATAGATCAAGATAAAATCATAACCTTTTAAATGTGTTGCTATATACTATTAATGGCATTATATTAAAATGACTTTGGGCATCAGAGTAGATCAATCTACTTTGGAGGTATGGGCTGAAAATGTTTATAAAATGTTTTATTAAAATGATTAATAAGGAAATATAAATAATTACAGATATTTTCATTGTTCTTTTTATACAGAAGATACACAGAAACTATGATGCAGATTGATGTAGATCAAGGCCATGCTATGTGTGTAATACAGTGGTATTATGATATAGATATAAATGACAGTACTTAGTTTTGGTAGAGTGGTTGCCACAGAAATATTTATCATTTTTGTCAACGAAGGTCAACACATAAAGACCTGCTCATTTTTTAAATGGAGGTTGAGGTAATGTTATAAATGTGAATTTAAAAGACAGCTTGATGGTCTGATAGGTTTAGACTGGGGAGGAGGCTGTATCCAGCAGAGAACAGCATAAGGAAAGCACAAGGCACATACTGGGAATCAGGTTTAATAGTTCAGGATACCTGCTCATTGGTAAATAGCGAAATGCAAGGCTAGAATTCTGGGATAATCTGGCTTGATAATGATATATATCTATATATATCCATATCTACATATATCACCTTCTGCCATTATGTATATATTGAGATGCAGTCTTGCTCTGTTGCCTAGGTTGGAGTGCAGTGGCACTATCTCCACTCACTGCAACCTCCACCTCCCAGGTTCAAGCAATTCTCCTGCCTCAGACTCCCGAGTAGCTGGGATTACAGGCGCCCACCTCCATGCTCAGCTAATTTTTGTGTTTTAGTAGAGATGAAGTTTCACTATGTTGGCCAGGCTGGTCTCGAACTCCTGACCTCAAGTGATCTGCCCACCTTGGCCTCCCAAAGTGCTGGGATTACAGGCATGAGCCACTGCGCCTAGCCAATAATGATAATTATAACGAGAAATGAGCCTTTTAAAGGTTAAGAAAGAGTCACCGAAGTATGATAAATGAAACTAGGAGTCATTGGTTTGTTTCCAATTTACCAGATTGGAAGTCAATGGGACTGTTGACATTGGGAAGAGAAAAGGCCTAGTTATCCCATTACTAGTAGCATCAAAACATAGGGGCTGCAGCTACTACAAGGAGAACTGGGGATCTTAGTAGGAAGAGAGGAGGTGATAAGTACAGAGCCTTTCTCTCTTCTCCATCCTGCCCTTATGCCACTGCCAACCTTTTACTCTAAATAACATCTCAGTCTACCCAAGCAAGAATACATTGCTTTGGATATGGCACATGAAGAAAATGAACATGCTTTTACAGCATGGGACACAATTCTTTTTTTTTTTATTATTATACTTTAAGTTTTAGGGTACATGTGCACAACGTGCAGGTTTGTTACATATGTATACATGGGCCATGTTGGTGTGCTGCACCCGTTAACTCGTCAGGTAGTATTAGGCATATCCCCTAATGCTATCCCTGCCCCCTCCCCCCACCCCACAACAGTCCTCGGTGTGTGATGTTCCCCTTCCTGTGTCCATGTGTTCTCATTGTTCAATTCCCACCTATGAGTGAGAACAGGCAGTGTCTGGTTTTTTGTCCTTGCAATAGTTTGCTGAGAATGATGGTTTCCAGCTTCATCCATGTCCCTACAAAGGACATGAACTCATCATTTTTTATGGCTGCATAGTATTCCATGGTGTATGTGTGCCACATTTTCTTAATCCAGTCTATCGTTGTTGGACATTTGGGTTGGTTCCAAGTCTTTGCTATTGTGAATAGTGCTGCAATAAACATACGTGTGCATGTGTCTTTATAGCAGCATGATTTATAATCCTTTGGGTATATGCCCAGTAATGGGATGGCTGGGTCAAATGGTATTTCTAGTTCTAGATCCCTGAGGGATCGCCACACTGACTTCCACGATGGTTGAACTAGTTTACAGTCCCACCAACAGTGTAAAAGTGTTCCTATTTCTCCACATCCTCTCCAGCACCTGTTGTTTCCTGACTTTTTAATGATGGCCATTCTAACTGGTGTGAGATGGTATCTCATTGTGGTTTTGATTTGCATTTCTCTGATGGCCAGTGATGATGAGCATTTTTTCATGTGTTTTTTTGGTTGCATAAATGTCTTCTTTTGAGAAGTCTCTATTCATATCCTTTGCCCACTTTTTGATGGGGTTGTTTCTTTTTTTCTTGTAAATTTGTTTGAGTTCATTGTAGATTCTGGATATCGGCCCCTTGTCAGATGAATTGGTTGCAAAAATTTTCTCCCATTCTGTAGGTTGCCTGTTCACTCTGATGGTAGTTTCTTTTGCTGTGCAGAAGTTCTTTAGTTTAATTAGATCCCATTTGTCAATTTTGGCTTTTGTTGCCGTTGCTTTTGGTGTTTTAGACATGAAGTCCTTGCCCATGCCTATGTCCTGAGTGGTATTGCCTAGGTTTTCTTCTAGGGTTTTTATGGTTTTAGGTCTAACATTTAAGTCTTTAATCCATCTTGAATTAATTTTTGTATAAATTGTAAGTAAGTGATCCAGTTTCAGCTTTCTCCTTATGGCTAGCCAGTTTTCCCAGCACCATTTATTAAATAGGGAATCCTTTCCCCATGGCTTGTTTTTGTCAGGTTTGTCAAAGATCAGATAGTTGTCTATATGCAGCATTATTTCTGAGGGCTCTGTTCTGTTCCATTGGTCTATATCTCTGTTTTGGTACCAGTACCATGCTGTTTTGGTTACTGTAGCCTTGTAGTATAGTTTGAAGTCAGGTAGCGTGATGCCTCCAGCTTTGTTCTTTTGGCTTAGGATTGACTTGGCAATGCGGGCTCTTTTGTGGTTCCATATGAACTTTAAAGTAGTTTTTTCCAATTCTGTGAAGAAAGTCATTGGTAGCTTGATGGGAATGCCATTCAATCTATAAATTACCTTGGGCAGTATGGCCATTTTCACGATACCGATTCTTCCAACCCATGAGCATGGAATGTTCTTCCATTTGTTTGTGTCCTCTTTTATTTTGTTGAGCAGTGGTTTGTAGTTCTCCTTGAAGAGGTCCTTCACATCCCTTGTAAATTGGATTCCTAGGTATTTGATTCTCTTTGAAGCAATTGTGAATGGGAGTTCACTCATGATTTGGCTCTCTGTTTGTCTGTTATTGGTGTATAAGAATGCTTGTGATTTTTGCACATTGATTTTATATCCTGAGACTTTGCTGAAGTTGCTAATCAGCTTAAGGAGATTTTGGGCTGAGACAATGGGGTTTCTAGATATACAATCATGTCATCTGCAAACAGGGACAATTTGACTTCCTCTTTTCCTAATTGAATACCCTTTATTTCCTTCTCCTGCCTGATTGCCCTGGCCAGAACTTCTAGCACTGTGTTGAATAGGAGTGGTGAGAGAGGGCATCCCTGTCTTGTGCCAGTTTTCAAAGGGAATGCTTCCAGTTTTTGCCCATTCAGTATGATATTGGCTGTGGGTTTGTCATAGATAGCTCTTATTATTTTGAGATACGTCCCATCAATACTTAATTTATTGAGAGTTTTTAGCATGAAGGGTTGTTGAATTTTGTCAAAGGCCTTTTTCTGCATCTATTGAGATAATCATGTGGTTTTTGTCTTTGGTTCTGTTTATATGCTGGATTACATTTATTGATTTGCGTATGTTGAACCAGCCTTGCATCCCAGGGATGAAGCCCACTTGATCATGGTGTATAACCTTTTTGATGTGTTGCTGGATTCGGTTTGCCAGTATTTTATTGAGGATTTTTGCATCAATGTTCATCAAGGATATTGGTCTAAAATTCTCCTTTTTTGGTTGTGTCTCTGGTATCAGGATGACGCTGGCCTCATAAAATGAGTTAGAGAGGATTCCCTCTTTTTCTATTGATTGAAATAGTTTCAGAAGGAATGGTACCAGCTCCTCCTTGTACCTCTGGTAGAATTCGGCTGTGAATCCATCTGTTCCTGGACTTTTTTTGGTTGGTAGGCTATTGATTATTGCCACAATTTCAGGGCCTGTTATTTGTCTATTCAGAGATTCAGCTTCTTCCTGATTTAGTCTTGGGAGGGTGTATGTGTCAAGGAATTTATCCATTTCTTCTAGATTTTCTAGTTTATTTGCATAGAGGTGTTTGTAGTATTCTCTGATGGTAGTTTGTATGTCTGTGGGATCGGTGGTGATATCCCCTTTTTCATTTTTTATTGCGTCTATTTGATTCTTCTCTCTTTTCTTCTTTATTAGTCTTGCTAGTGGTCTATCAATTTTGTTGATCTTTTCAAAAAACCAGCTCCTGGATTCATTGATTTTTTGAAGGGTTTTTTGTGTCTCTATCTCCTTCGGTTCTGCTCTGATCTTAGTTATTTCTTGCCTTCTGCTAGCTTTTGAATTTGTTTGCTCTTGCTTATCTAGTTCTTTTAATTGTGATGTTAGGGTGTCAATTTTAGATCTTTCCTGCTTTCTCTTGTGGGCATTTAGTGCTATAAATTTCGCTCTACACACTGCTTTGAATGTGTCCCAGAGATTCTGGTATGTTGTGTTTTTGTTCTCATTGGTTTCAAAGAACATCTTTATTTCTGCCTTCATTTCATTATGTACCCAATAGTCATTCAGGAGCAGGTTGTTCAGTTTCCATGTAGTTGAGCAGTTTTGAGTGAGTTTCTTAATCCTGAGTTCTGGTTTGATTGCACTGTGGTCTGAGAGACAGTTTGTTATAATTTCTCTTCTTTTACATTTGCTGAGGAGTGCTTTACTTCCGACTACGTGGTCAATTTTGGAATAAGTGCAATGTGGTGCTGAGAAGAATGTATATTCTATTGATTTGGGGTGGAGAGTTGTTTAGATGTCTATTAGGTCTGCTTGGTGCAGAGCTGAGTTCAAGTCCTGGATATCCTTGTTAACCTTCTATCTCATTGATCTGTCTAATGTTGATAGTGGGGTGTTAAAGTCTCCCATTATTATTGTGTGAGAGTCTAAGTCTCTTTGTAGGTCTCTAAGGACTTGCTTTATGAATCTGGGTGCTCCTGTATTGGGTGCATATATATTTAGGATAGTCAGCTCTTCTTGTTGCATTGATCCCTTTACTGTTATGTCATGGCCTTCTTTGTCTCTTTTGATCTTTGTTGGTTTAAAGTCTGTTTTATCAGAGACGAGGATTGCAACCCCTGCTTTTTTTTTGCTTTCCATTTGCTTGGTAGATCTTCTTCCATCCCTTTATTTTGAGCCTATGTGTGTCTCTGCACGTGAGATGGATCTCCTGAATACAGCACACTGATGGGTCTTGACTCTTTATCCAATTTGCCAGTCTGTGTCTTTTAATTGGAGCGTTTAGTACATTTACATTTAAGGTTAATATTGTTATGTGTGAATTTGATCCTGTCATTATGATGTTAGCTGGTTGTTTTGCCCGTTAGTTGATGCAGTTTCTTCCTAGCCTTGATGGTCTTTACAATTTGGCATGTTTTTGCAGTGGCTGGTACTGGTTGTTCCTTTCCATGTTTAGTGCTTCCTTCAGGAGCTCCTGTAAGGCAGGTCTGGTGGTGACAAAATCTCTCAGCATTTGCTTGTCTGTAAAGGATATTATTTCTCCTTCACTTATGAAGCTTAGTTTGGCTGGATATGAAATTCTAGGTTGAAAATTCTTTTCTTTGAGAATGTTGAATATTGGCCCCACTCTCTTATGGCTTGTAGAGTTTCTGCCAAGAGATCTGCTGTTAGTCTGATGGGCTTCCCTTTGTGGGTAACCCGACCTTTCTCTCTGGCTGCCCTTAGCAGTTTTTCCTTCATTTCAACCTTGGTAAATCTGACAATTATGTGTCTTGGGATTGCTCTTCTCGAGGAGTATCTTTGTGGTGTTCTCTGTATTTCCTGAATTTGAATGTTGGCCTACCTTGATAGGTTGGGGACATTCTCCTGGATAATATCCTGAAGAGTGTTTTCCAGCTTGATTCCATTCTCCCCTTCACTTTCAGGTACACCAGTCAAACGTAGATTTGGTCTTTTCACATAGTCCCATATTTCTTGGAGGTTTTGTTCATCTCTTTTTGCTCTTTTTCTCTAAACTTCTTTTCTTGCTTCATTTCATTCATTTGATCTCCAATCACTGATAGTCTTTATTCCACTGATGCTTGTGCATGCATCATGTAGTTCTTGTGCCATGGTTTTCAGCTCCATCAGGTCATTTAAGGTCGTCTCTACATAGTTTATTATAGTTAGCCATTCGTCTAATCTTTTTTCACGGTTTTTAGCTTCCTCGGGATGGGTTCGAACGTGCTCCTTTAGCTCAGAGAAGTTTGTTATTACCGACCTTTTGAAGCCTACTTCTGTCAGCTGGTCAAAGTCATTCTCAGTCCAGCTTTGTTCCATTGCTGGTGAGGAGCTGTGATCCTTTGGAGGAGAAGAGGTGCTCTGGTTTTTAGAACTTTCAGCTTTTCTGCTCTGGTTTCTCGCCATCTTTGTGGTTTTATCTACCTTTGGTCTTTGATGATGGTGACCTACAGATGGGGTTTTGGTGTGGATGTCTTTTTTGTTGATGTTGATACTATTCCTTTCTGTTTGTTAGTTTTCCTTCTAACAGTCAGGCTCCTCAGCTGCAGATCTGTTGGAGTTTGCTGGAGGTCCACTCCAGACCCTGTTTGCCTTGGTATCACCAGCAGAGGATGCAGAACAGCAAATATTGCAGAACAGCAAATATTGCTGCCTGATCCTTCCTCTGGAAGCTTCGTCTCAGAGGGGCACCTGGCTGTATGAGGTGTCAGTTGGCCCCTACTGGGAGTTGTCTCCCAGTTAGGCTACACGGGTGTCAGGGACCCACTTGAGGAGGCAGTCTGTCTGTTCTCAGAGCTCAAACACCATGCTGGGAGAACCACTGCTTTCTTCAGAGCTGTCAGACAGGGACGTTTAAGTCTGCAGAAGTTTCTGCTGCCTTTTATTCAGCTATGCCCTGCCCCCAAAGGTGGAGTCTGCAGAGGCAGGCAGGCCTCATTGAGCTGAGGTGGGCTCTACCACTCACCTGCTTTGTTTACCTACTTAAGCCTCACCAATTGCAGATGCCCCTCCCACAGCCAAGCTGCCACCTTGCAGTTTGATCTTGGACTGCTGCGCTAGCAGTGAGCAAGGCTCCGTGGGCGTGGGACCTGCCAAGCCAGGCGTGGGATATAATCTCCTGATGTGCCATTTGCTAAGACCACTGGAAAAGCATAGTATTTGGGTGGCAGTGTCCCGATTTTCCAGGTACAGTCTGTCACAGCTTCCCTTGGCTAGGAAAGGGAAATCCCCCGACCCCTTGCACTTCCCAGGTGAGGTGATACCCTGCCCTGCTTTTGATCACCCTGTGTGGGCTGCACCCACTGTCCAACCAGTCCCAGTGAGGTGAACCAGGTACCTCAGTTGGAAATGCAGAAAGCACCCTTCTTCTGTGTCGACCACGCTGGGAGCTGCAGACTGGAGCTGTTCCTATTCGGCCATCTTGGAATGTCTATCGAGATCTTGCACTTCTTTAGTTAATTCCTAGGTATTTAATTTTATGTGTGGCTATTGTAAGTGGGGTAACTTTTTTATTTCTTTTTCAGATTGTTCACTGTTGTCATATAGAAATGCTACTGATTTTGGTTATGTTGATTTTATATCCTTCAACTAAATTTGTTCATCATTTTTAATAGGTTTCTTGTGTAATCTTTAGATTTTTCCAAACATAGGATCATATCATCTGCAAACAAGGATGATTTCACTTCTTTTCTAATTTGGATGCCCTTTATATCTTTCTTTTGTCTGATTGCTCTAGCTAGGACTTCTAGTACTGTGCTGGATAACAGTGATATCAGTGGGCATCCTTGTCATGTTCCAGATCTTAGAGGAGAGGATTTCAGCTTTTTTCCCATTCAGTATGATACTAGCTGTGGGTCTGTTGTATATGGCTTTTATTATGTTAACTTATACTCCTGCTATACTCAGTTTTTTGAGGGTTTTTATCATGAAGGAATGTTGAATTTTATCAAATCCTTTTTCAGTATCAATTGAAATAATTCTATAGTTTTTATCCTTCATTCTGTTGATATATCACATTGATTGATTTGGTATGTTGAACTGTCTTTGCAAAGCATTTGCTATGTTAAGCCATTCTTGCATCCCAGGGATAAATCCCACTTGGTCATGATGAATGATCTTTCTAATGTATTGTTGAATTTGGTTTGCTATTATTTTGTTGAAAAAAATTGCATTAATATTTGTCAGAGATTCTGGCCAGTAGTTTCCTTTTATTGATGTGTCTTTATCTGGTTTTGGTATTGGGGTAATGCTGGCCTCACAGAATGAGTTTGGAAGTATTCCCTGCTTCTCTATTTTTTTGAGATAGTTTGAGTAGGATTGCTATTAGTTCTTTAAATGTTTTGTAGAATTTGTCAGTGAAGTCATCGGGTCCTGGGCTTTTCTTTACTGGGAGAGTTTTTGTTATGGCTTTGATCTCACTACTTGTTACTGGTTTGTCCATGTTTTGGATTTCTTCCTGGTTCAATCTTGGTGGATTGTGTGTGTCCAGAAATGTGTCCATTTGTTCTAGATTTTCTAATTTACTAGCATATTGTTGCTCATAGTAACTTCTAATGAACCTTTGAATTTCTGCTGTATTAGTTGTAATGTCTCCTTTTTCATTTCTAGTTTTATTTATTTGTATCTTCTCTCTTTTTTTATTAGTTAGTCTGGCTCAAGGTTTGTCAATTTTGTTTAACTTTTCAAAATCCAACTTTTTGTTTCATTGATCTTTGGTATTTTTTCACTTCAATTTCATTAATTTCCACTCTGATCTTTATTATTTCTTTTCTTCTACTAATTTTGGGTTTGGTTTGTTCTTGCTTTTCTCATTCCTTGAGATGCATCATCAGGTTGTTTATCTGAAGTTTTTTTCTCTCTCTTCTTTTTTTTTTCCTGAGATGGAGTCTCACTCTGTCGCCCAGGCTGGAGTGCAGTGGCACAATCTCAGCTCACTGCAAGCTCCACCTTCCGGGTTCATGCCATTCTTCTGCCTCAGCCTCCTGAGTAGCTGGGACTACAGGTGCCTGCCACCGCACCCAGCTAATTTTTTGTATTTTTAGTAGAGACTGGGTTTCACCACGGTCTCCATCTCCTGACCTCACGATTCACCTGCCTCAGCCTCCCACAGTGCTGGGATTACAGGTGTGAGCCACTGTTTTCTCTTTTTTTGATGTAGGCACTTATAGCTATAAACTTCCTTCTTAGTCCTGGTTTTGCTGTATCTCATAGGTTTTGGTATGTTGTGTTTCCATTATCATTTGTTTCAAGAAAATTTTCAATTTTCTTCTTAATTTCTTCATTGACCCACTGGTCATTCTGGAGCATATTGTTTAATTTCCATGTGTTTGCATAATTTTCAAAATTTCTCTTGTTATTAGTCTCTAGTTTTATTCCATTGTGGTCAGAGAAAATACTTGATATTATTTAAAAATTTTTGAATGTTTTAAGACTGTTTTGTGACCTAGCATATGGCCTATCCTTGAGAATGATGCATGTGCTAAGAAAAAGAATGCGTATTCTGAAGCCGTTGGATGAAATGTTCTGTAAATATCTATTAGATCCATTCGGTCTGTAGTGCAGATTAAGTCTAATGTTTCTTTGCTGATTTTCTGTCTGGAAGATCTGTCCAATGCTGAAAGTCGAGTGTCTCAAAGTCTCCAGCTATTATTGTATTGGGGCCTATCTCTCTTTTTAGCTCTAATAACATTTGCTTTGTGTATCTGGGTGATCCAGTGTTGGGTACTTATATATTTAAAATTGTTATATCCTCTTGCTGAATTGACCGCTTTATCATTAGTGACCTTCTTTGTAGCTTCTTACGGTTTTTGTTTTGAAATCTATTTTGTCTGATATAAGTATAGTTTCTCCCACTGTTTTCTGGTTTCCATTGGCATGGAATGTATTTTTCCATCCATTTATTTTTAGTCTATGTGTGTCTTTATGGGGAAGTGTGTTTCTTGTAGGCAGCAGATCAATAGGTCTTGTTTTGTCATCCATTCAGTCAGTCTGTGTCTTTTGATTAGATAGTCCATTTACATTCAATGATGTAATTCATAAGTAAGAACTTACTCCTTCCATTTTGTTACTTGTTTTCTGATTTTTTATGGTCTTCTCTTCTTTCTTTCTTTCCTTTCTGTCTTCTTTTAGTGAAAGGTGATTTTCTCTGGTGATATGATTTAGTTTCTTGCTTTTTATTTTTTTGTGTCTCTGTTGTATGTTTTTTGGTTTGAGGTTACCATGAAGCTTACAAATACCATCTTATAGCCCATTATTTTAACCTCATAACAACATAACACTGTTTCCATATTCAAGCAAAAAATAGAAGATAAGAACTCTATGCCATAACTTTGTTTCCCTGCTTTTTAACTTTTTGTTGTTTCTATTTATATCTTGTACTGTGATATGGAGTTAAAACCAGGTACTGTGAGGGCTCACCTGATTTTTGGTTCTTATGAAGGTGTTTTTTCTGTATAGGTAGTTATTAACTTGGTGTCCTTGCAGGGGGGATGATAGGTGGAGGCTTCTAGTCCGACATCTTGCTGCTCATCTTCTTCCTCCTGCTCCTCCTCCTCCTTCTTCTTCTTCTTCTTGTTATTATTATTATTATTTCCCTTTACCAGTTAGGAAACTGAAGCAAAAAAGGGGTTAAACAATTTATCTGTGGTGGCACAGGTAGTAACCTTTAGAGCCAGGAGTCAAATCCAGGCATTTTGCCTCCAGTATCTGTGCTTTAAGTGCTCCATGGCTTCACTGCTTACATTCATAAATAATAGATTATTCTTCGTTTAGGCTTGGGCTGGGGCTGCTTTCACATTTACAGTGGCATGGGGATTGGGGCAGGAAGAGAATGACATAGTTTCCACTGAAACCTTATGCTTGCTAATTTCCCACCCTTCCTCCCTTCTTCTTGAACAGATACCACGTCCTTGGGTTGGAGCCCCTTCTCCACTCACATTGGACATAGAATCACTTGTCCAATCAGGTGAAAAATGAAGGATGCCCTGGAATGAATTTGTGAAGGGGTGTGTGTGTGTGTGTGTGTGTGTGTGAGAGAGAGAGAGAGAGAGGGCGAGAGAGAGAGAGAGAGAGAGAGTGTGTGCATGGTGGAGAGTTCCAGGTAGACAGAACAGTGAATGTAAAGCCTCTATTTTTGAGTCCATAGAAAGCATCCATTTCATGAGTATTATTCTACATAATACATTGAACACATTGTGTTAACTCATTAAGGCAAAGTAAAATTGGAAATTTTGTTCTTTAAAAAAATTATGAACTAATAAACTTTGTTAAAATCTTTTCTCTGCACCTATCAGAATTTGTAGGAGGCAAGTGCACGCAGTCACTGTCATGTGACACTTCTCTTGTACAAGCTCCTCTTCCACTTTCTGTACAGGCACATAATAAAATTCTCTTTTCTCCATAATATATGAAACTGGGAAAGTACTGGTGACATTTTGCAATACGATATAACAACTGGTGAGTTTGGGAAGTAATGATGTAATTGAATTAGGCACAACTGCTAAAATCCTTATTTGTTCCCATGGAATTCTGCCAACATTTCATTTTCTGTAATTCTGCAGAAGTAATATGAAACAAAATTAGACTTTTTCATCAACTGGAGAAGTTGAAACATGTTTATTTAGTTGTTATGGCATGCAAGATATTTTCTCAAGACTTCAAGTCAGAAGGGAGTCAGAAATTTTGACACTTTTTTGCAATTCTTGTAAAAACCCTCAAATTGTAGGAAAATGAAAGTGGTAAGTAAATGACCATTAAGGAATCATGAAGTGAGAGTTTCTAGAAAGTGAGGAATCTGGGTAAACCAAAGTTGTTCTTCATAACAGAGATTAGAGGCCACATGGCAATGATAGTAATAAAGCAGCAAGAGTAATGCTGCCCCAGATTCTCTCCGGCAGCTTCAGAGAGGTGGACTGATCTGAGCACTGAGAACATTTAAGTGTGGGAAACATTTTACTCCAGCTTTAACTTCTTAATACAAGCTCCATTTCCACGTGTCCCACTCATGCCAACTGCCAGCACCACCAAAGCGCTTAAAAGTTTCCTTGTCTTAATGGCTTCCACTCTCCCCTCCTCCCAGGCACCCATCATCCCTGACTTAAACCTGTAGACAAGCCAGACCAAGTTACGTCTCTTCAGAAAAGGAGCAGCTTGAACCATTCTACCCACTTCCAGCCTGGCTTCTAAATCTGGGGTCTCTTTGATAATACTCTCAGCCCGGCGGAGAGGAAAGTCTACTGGGGACAGCTAAAATTTGGCCTACCCTTCCTAGCACAGCCAGCCAGAAGCCATGGGCCTGGAGATGGAATGGGTCCAAGTTCTCCCAAAGGCTTTTGTTTGAGAAACACTGGCTTAACTATGAAACAGCATTCTCTGCTGAGCTGAGAAATAGCCCCTCTGCCACCACCACCCAGGGAAGTCCATAGTAAGAACCCTTAGGAAATGGAAGAGGAACAGGTTAGAAACCTGGGTGACTTTCAGGGGTGCTAAGCGGAAATCATATTTTTGTGATTACAAAATAAGTTTCAGTCACATTTAAGTTCATGTGTAGTCAGTGCCGAAATGTAGACATGAGGTCTTAAACTGGGATGCATGAAATCCTTGAAATTGTGCATAAAAGTTTGTGGTTGGGGGGTGTGGGTGGGGTATGTGTAAGCATTTTTTGAAAACTGAATCTGTATCCTCCATTGATTTCTCAAAGGAGTCTGCAACACCTCCCTTACCTCCACTGCCACCAAAGTTAAGAACCAGTGACTTAAAGGAATTGTAGACTTTTCTTCAGCTGGAAAGAATCTTGGACGGTATTTAGTTCATTTTTGCTCCCTTTAAAATTTTTCTGACATAAAATTGAGTCTGATTAACATGGGCTGTTTTATAAGTGTTGAAGTCTTCTAGGCTTTTTCTCTTCTGAAACACCTTCCAGATGGGTCTTGGAACATGCCTTGTGATGACATCAAGTAGGGCTGTGGTGATGGATCTACCTGTGTAGATGCATCTACATGTGATCGTCTACCCGTGTGTGCCAGAAGGGCTGCTGAGGGGGTGGCAGGCACACTCCTGTCCTCTGGTTTATTTTCATGTGTTTTAACTTGGAGCACAAAGATAGCATTGTGGTTCAGAACTCCAAGCCCCTTCATTTCAAAGGGAACTAGTGAGATTCATCCTTATGAGAAGAACCTGGTGTGGCCCCACAAATGACTTCACTGTGATGATTTTCATGGCCCAACTTTACCCTGAATATTACACATTTATTTCTTTTGCTTTTATGCTTAAAGCAGCTCAACAATGCATAATTCAAGATGATTATGGCTTGCAAAACCCTGTTTTCTCAACACAAATACTTAAAAAAGAAATCAGCTTGATACTTGGCACCCTTCACTGCAGCTGGGTTCACTCCTCCCAAGTCAGGTGTCTTCATTCAGTGAATGGAAGTTACATGTGAAGAGCAGAATGAGAAAACCACAGAATTCCAATCTCCACAAGAGATTTCGCTGGGGTGAGATGGGAAGCAGAATAGTCAGTTGATTCTTTCAATGTCTAAGTTAGAAGTGAGGCCTTCTTATTAAGTAGAGTAGAAAATACTTGGCAACCATTCGCTGTAAGGGTGGAGGTGAGGGGAGAAGTTAAAGATGACTCCCAGGCTTCTGATTTGGTAATTGAGGCCCACGAATGGAATAAACTTGGGGAGATATAAATGGGCCCCATTATGGATATGTTGCATTTGGATCCAGGTGGGCAATTTGGTATGCAGTTCAATATGAGGGTCTGAAGCAGTGGGTTGGGCTAGAGATAGGATTTGGGAGCTATCAGTAAACCTACAGCCTATGCACCACTGGGAGTTAAGAGAGTTTCAAAAAGGAAAGCAATGATGCCAAGTATCTCAGAGAAGTCAACTAAGAAAGAACAAACTATTCCCTGGGTTAAACAATGAGGAAGTCATTGATGACCTTAGGACAAGCAGTTTCTGTGAATTTGAAGAGGTAGAAGCCAAGTCATATCTGATGGAGGACCTCCCGAGAAGTCCAGATAAAAAGAAGACAAATTGGAGTGATAGCTAAAAGAGGAATGTAGAATGGTGAGAGTTTTGCCTATTATTTTTTCGATTTAAAGAGACTTGAATATGATGAGAAGAAACCAGAAGGAGGGGGAAGTTGAAGAAACAGGAGAGCAAATGAATCATTGATGGAACAAATTCCTGGATGGATATGGAGAAGAGTAAATTCAAGAGCGGTGACACAAGGACAGTGGTGACACTGGCCTTGACACATTCGTCCTCCAAGAAACCCGGGAAGGAACACAGAGATGTGGATAAGCTTGTGAGTGGGGAGTGGGAACTGAGGAAGCTCATCCCTGGTCATCTCCATTTTATCAGTTAAAGAAAGTAGGGGTACTTAGGATAGGCTAGGGAGCGTGAGAAGAATGGCAAAAATTTGGACCTATCATGGAGAAGAGGGGAAAAGGGTAACTGACCAGAGACACAGATACAGATGGCTAGAAGCACTGAGGACCCAGATGAGACTGGAAATCCTAAATGTATAGTAGTAGCACCAGTCCACCTAGCTGTGTGTATTTCTCTGACACTTGGCTACCAGTGGGTAGCATGGAAGAAGATGGATATGTTTGGGTCAATCCAGGGTTGGAGATTTATAAGACAGGGTTAATAGAAGTGGGTAAAAGAGATAAGGAAGCTGGGTTTTCTGGGTAGAAAGTAGTTGAAATGATAAGAATGGGACCTGGGCAGGAAAGGGAAGAAAATGAAACAGGAAAGGATGATACAAAACAGAAGACTAGGGTAAAATGAAGTATACAAGTTGCTGAAGATCTTATGAAGATCAAAGAACAGGTATAATCAGAGTAGGGATGAAAAGTTCTAGAAAGACATGATAGTATGGTCAGAGAATTCCTGGAATAAAATGTTGTGTTTTTTTTTTTCCAAACATTTTACCACTATTTCCACGTTATACTGTCAGTTTGAAAAATGTATTACAAGGTCATCTCCAGGCGTTGTGGAATGGAGTGGCCAACCTCCTTCAGAGCAACATGCCCAAGACTTATTGTGTCTACTGCAATACGTAGCTCTCCCATGATTCTCCATCCGTGAGAAAAGCCCACTTCAGTGGTAGGAAACACAAAGAGAATGTGAAAGACTACTACCAGAAATGGATAGAAGAACAGACTCAGAACCTGATTGACTAAACAATGGCTGCATTTCAATCAGGAAAGATACCTCCTACTCTATTCTCTGCTCCTCCTCTGCAGGGGCAATGATACCCCCTCCCCCCAGCCTTCCAGGTCCTCTTTGCCCAAGTATAATACCAGCACCCCATATGGGAGCCCTGCCATGATGCCAATGATGGGCCCTCCTTTTCATGGGATGATGCCAGTGGGACTTGCTCCTGGAATGAAGCCACTCATGGGAGGTCACATGTCAATGATGAGGCCTCCCGCCTGTCCCATGATGGTGCCTGCTTGGCCTAGAATGACTTGACCAGATGGTTAAGGATAGTGCAGAGGCCTTGTGTATCAGGTTTATATTACTTGTTCTACTTCACTAGGAGACCATGGTGCTGTGACTCTGGGTGTTTTCATAACAGCACGATAAGGAAGACTTTCTCTCTTTTCTTATCAAAGAGAGAATAGTTTTGGAAGGGAGAAGTGGGACCAAAAAAAGTAGTTTGTATTTGTATTGTGAAATGTGAAAAAAAAATTGTTAACTCTTTTCATAAAAAAGAAACTACAACAACCAAAAAACCCCAAAATGTATTACAAGTGAAAATGTATATGTTTGGTAACTTAAATTTGTTATTTTGTATTATCTGTGCCTTTGGCTGTCTTCCATATGATAATCCCATTCTCTTTTCATTGAACTAGGAAAATGTAGATCAGGTCTTAAGAGTATCATATTTCTAATGCTTTCACTATTTTATATGTACAGTGATATTATTTTAAATAAAAGCTCTTGAGAAAGAAGCTAGTGTTTTCTACTTCAGCTGTTTCAGCAGCTGCTGTAAAGATAAGCAAGCTTTCAATATACCTGCTTCCTCTGACTTTTCCTTTCCCCTAAATGTAAGTCGATTATAGGAAAAAATGTAACCTATAAAGCTGAGGAGGACAGATCACATCAGTAGAACCCACATGACAGGTGACTGATGGTAACAAAGTGGACCCATGAGATGATGGGGAAAGTTAGGGAGGCCGTGCATACCTTCATGACCTAGATTGGAAGCTGAGCCTGAAACCTAGTTAGATACATATGGGTTAGATGTGCATTGCACATAAATGAAGTACTGGTCACTTCCATTCCATCTAAGGCTGCTTCAGCTGTACTTTTGGAAGAGATGTTAAGAATTAAATGTGTGCATAATTTAAACATAATTTGGTAGAAAAGCAAATATTTTATTTGTTATGCCTCATTTTGCTAAAATAAGTGTTTAGCAAGTGTGGAGGTTAGGTGAAAATGCAAATGGAATTATAGGTAATGGATTACAGTCCCATTTGTGGAGAATTAAGAATCCCATTTGTGGAGATGAAGAGAATTAAGAATTAAGAAATTTTATTAGTTAGTAGGACTAGGCTGCATCTCAAGAATTCTGTTCACTTGTGTTACAATGGACAGAATAAACGTGGACTACCACGGTGTAGGGAGAAAATAGCAGAAGAAGAAACCAGCCAGGTGCAGTGGCTCACCCCTGTAATCCCAGCACTTTGGGAGGCCGAAGTGGGCAGACTACCTGAGGTCAGGAGTTCGAGACCAGGCAGGCCAACGTGATGAACCCTTGTATCTACTAAAAATACAAAAATTAGCTGGGCGTGGTGGTGGGCACCTGTTGTCCCAGCTACTTGAGGGGCTGAGGCAGGAGAATCGCTTGAACCCAGGAGGCAGAGATTGCAGTGAGCCGAGATCGGGCCACTGCACTCCAGCCTGGGTGACAGAACAAGACTCCATCTCAAAAAAAAAGCAAAACATTTATCACTGGGTTTGCTATCATTGGCTAGATCAAACCAGCTAGGAAGAAGATTCTTGTTCCTTTGTCAAGCATATTCCTACAAGATTAAGAGTAGGGATGGTGCCTTGTCAATAGGAAGTGCTTAGGTAAATTGCAGGTCTGTTCTCACCTTCTTTCCTTTGATGGAGAGTGTTGCTGGTTGCCATATCTCATGACTTTAACATTATCTAATTCCCATGCCCATGCTCATCAAACCATCTGTTAGTGGTAATTTGCCTTTCTATGTAGACTTTTCTAAAAAAAAAAAAAAAAGGGAAAGGTGTGGGGGGTTGGGCGGGGGCAATTCCTTGGCATGCTGGCATGAATACTCCTGTTTTCTTAGCCATTTTGTCTGTCTTTGTAACTAACAGAATAACATTGTAGTTTATTTACCAGTTTATTGTGAGATGACTAATTAGGGTGAGTTGCTGCCCCCTGATTCTGATGAAGTTGGGAAGGGAAATGTAAATTTCTTCACCTTTAAAGAAGATGAGCAGGCCTGGATTTTACAGTAGCACTGCCATTAGAGAAGCCCCATATGAGCTACTGCCAATCTCTGTCTTAGATATTTTTTTTTTCTCTCTCTCTCTCTCTCTTTTTTTTCTTTTTTTTTAAGATGGAGTCTCGCTCTGTTGCCCAGGCTGGAGTGCAGTGGCACGATCTTGACTCACTGCAACCTCCACCTCCCAGGTTCAAGCAATTCTCCTGCCTCTGCCTCCTGAGTAGCTGGGATTACAGGTGCCTGCCACCATGCCCAGCTAAGTTTTGTATTTTTAGTAGAGACCAGGTTTCACCATGTTGGCCAGGCTGGTCTTGAACTCTTGACCTCAGGTGATCTGCCTGCCTCAGCCTCCCAAAGTGCCAGGATTATAGGCGTGAGCCACTACACCTGGCCTTAGTTTTTTTTTTTGTCTATGTCAACAAATGTCATGTATGGCTTCTCAAATCATGTATTGTTACCTCTTATTCTGGTTTCAATACTAAAATTCCACTAAATTGCCTGTAATTCAAATATCCTAGACCTGGACAAGGGGCCCTGTTGTGAGGCAGTGGGGCTCAGGCTTCATTCCCATCCAGAATGCTTGTGACAATGCATATTCCAGGCTTCCCATAGAAATCCTGTGTCAGTACATTGAGGTAGAACCTGGATTCTGCACTTTTAGCATCACTGATTCTGATACACGGAGTCGACAGACCACACTTTGAGAAACCTCTTTAGATTGAGGTGCTAGCTCATTTGTGACTATGAGCTCTAAAAGGGATATTTTCTGTTCCTGAGAGCCATGGGTTCCTTCCCTGACCAGAGTGAAGTTTGACGCACACAGAGAAAGGGAAGTGGGGGGAAATGAAGCCAACATGGAGTAACAAAGGAGAGAAAGAACTGGTGCTGGCCTCAGGAAGAAGCTGGAAGATTTTCTGCTAGAACTCAAGCTGTTTGCCTAGGGGACTGGTTCTGGTCATGGGGTGAGACAATTTTGTCTTCCTGACAGGTGGGATCTGTTGCCACACTCCTTTGCACAGAGGCAGACTTCAAGTTTTATGGGATTTTTAATTTGGCCAAGACTTCTTTGGCAAATGTCAGAGACTCCCTCAAGCTGTCCCAAATCATGGTGGTAACATGTTGCGTTCTAAACATGTGTGTGACAGTAGGCCTTCTTTCTCTTGTTCTAGAGACCAAAAATGATAGGGATTTCTCATCCATGTCTAGTGCTGGAAATCTTTATTACACTTGGCAATCTGATCCAGAGAACTGAAGAATGCTAGAACTAGGGCCAATTCACAAAGTCTGGTTGAGCCCCTCCTTGTTTTAAAGATGCAGAAACAAAGGTAGAGGAAGGATGTATGATTCACCAAAGTCAAACAAACTCTTAGAGCAAGAGCTGGGACTAGAAGGTCTCCTGACGTCAGTGCTGAGAACTCCATTTCCTGCTCCCAAACCACAACTATGAGATTCTCCAAGATCCCCAAGTGCCTTCTGAATCAGCACAGAAACAGTTAGATATGTTGTTTTGATAATTAAGCATATTTTGTCATACGGGTGACAGATACTATCCACTGCTTTGCAGTTCGATTTTGTCCATTTAATTACATAATTCCTCACTGGCATAAAAAGCCCATTTTTGTGAGTGTGGCTGTTCTCATCAGTGACTCTTCCAAGGTAGCATTTCTCCTAAACAAAGTGCAATCGTCATCTAGTGGCCCAGTGATAGCAATACAATTTCCTGCAAAAGCTTTGTATGTAGTCCCTATGGAATTGGAGAAGTTTCATGACCTGGAAGAGAACCTTCTGGATCATCAGGTCCAATACCTTCCTGTTACAAGTGGGTAAAATGAGGCTCCAGAGGGTGAAGTGACTTGCCCAAGGCCTCATAATAGGCCAGTGGGGGTCAGGAGGAGCCCTTGACCACACTGAATACACACATTGGCATTACCTGGTCCCATGCTCTTGCAGTACAACACGTGCTCCTGAAAGGCAGGGAGGTGTCGGGCCTCTGGAGTGCCTGGCCCAATGCCGGACGCACAGTAGTGCCCAGTGCCTATATGATGGGTGAGTGAGCCCTTCATGACCAGCCTTGTTTGCCAGCCTCTGTTGTTTCTCTCATATGCCATCAGGCGAAAGCAGTTCTCCCCACAAAGGAGGCCCCATCAGTTTGGTGGAGGTGGAGGTGGCTGGTTGGGGTTGGACACCTGCTTCAGTCAAGTCTGCTGAACAGTGTAGTGGCTTCCAGCTGGCTGGGGGGTGCTTTCTGCCTCACCTGCAGCCTCAGACTTCTGCACTCTTTCTGGTTGAGAATCTTTTGCCCAGGACACTTTTGTGTTCAGAGTGAATTTCCTGACAAGCAGCAAATTTAAGTGTCCCCTGCCAGAAGCAGACTGAGCATGCAGAGCCCCATCCCTTTTATTTTTAACGTGCATCAGTATGAGGCAGTCCCAAAGAGGATGCTCTGGGCAGAGCTCAGCAAACATCAGGCCTGTGGAAGAGGCCTCAGCAACACAGCTCTGGAAGGGGGTGGGAACAGGCAAGAGCTTTGAAAAGCTGCAGATGGTGAGGGTGCCAGGGTGACAGACTGTGGGTGGCAGTTTTCTTTGTATTCCAAATAGGCTGAGGATTTTCTCTGTAATCCCTGGAAAAAAATGGGGACAAGAAGAGTAGCAGGCAGAGGCAGATTTCTTATCCTGGGGTCCGTGGATGGGCTTCCAAAGAGGGTTGAGTTCTGAAGCCCTTGGAATTTGTATAGAATTGTATAAACTTTGTGTCCATGTATGTTTTTCATAACAGAAGGTTTCTTTTATCAGCTCCTTAAAGGAGTACGTGACCCAAACATGTCAAGATCCACTGGTGTAAAGATCAAATCCATCTCTAAGCTCTTTAGAGTGAATCAATTGTTTGTCTCATTCTGGAGGAAAAGATTCAACCACAATTCTCATTTCTCCTACTACCCTTCTCACCCACACCTGATATCATTTTTAAAAGGATGTGCGCACATAGAAAACAAGTACATAAGGAAAATCCTACTTTCTTTTATAATGGGTACATATTTAAGTTGCAAACTGAGGCATGCAGAAAATATGTTTCTTTTTCTTTTCTAAAATTCACACTGATTTCTATTTTGAGCCCCCATTCTATTTGTATGGCAGAGACTTCATCTTGATGTCAGGGATTTTCTGTTACTCTCTCCATCCCAGGGGATTGTGTCTCAGTTCTGAGCTGGGGCACCAGATGTAATAGGAAACATCCTGTCTTCTATGCCTTTGGTCCACCAAGGCATCTGCTGAGATCCATCCTTCATGCCATTGGGTCCTTAGCTGTGGACCACACGTGGCACGCTGAGCTGTCCATCTGCTGGTCCTGGCCTCAGCACACTTCCCACAAACATCAGGCCTGTCAGAAGAGATCCTTAGCCATGGACCACACATGTCACCCCTGAGCTGTCCATCTGCTGGTCCTGAGCTCAGCAGATCTCCCACTATCTTTACGATGAGTCTCTGGAGCTGCATGGGGCTCTGCATAAGCTAAAGCATCACGGTCTTGCTGTCTTCCCAGGACCCTTTGGCCCAGGAAAGGGAGTACAGGGCTTTTCTTGTTCAGGTCCACCATTTATTTTTTCAAGAAGGAGCTGGAAAGTTTCAGTTTGTGCAAACCTTTCTGATTTCAAATGTTGAAAATCAATTCATTTTGGAAAAGTATCACTGCAGGGCCAACAAAACACATCTGTGACTCAGTTTTGCCCTAAGGGCCACCACTTTGCAGCCTCTGTCCTAAAGGCTTAGAATTCTAACAACAAAAGCCGGGGTGACACCCCTCTTTTTAAAAATTTTACTTTAAGTTCCGGGATACAGAATGTGTGCAGAATGTGCAGGTTTGCTATATAGCTATACATGTGCCATGGTGGTTTGGTGCACCTATCGACCCATCATCTAGGTTTTAAGTCCCACATGCATTAGGTATTTGTCCTAATGCTCTCCCTCCCCTTGTCCTCCACCCCCAACAAGCCCTGGTGTGTGCATCCATGTGTTCTCATTGTTTAACTTGCATCCATGTGTTCTCATTGTTTAAATCCCACTTATGAGTGAGAACATGCAGTGTTTGGTTTTCTGTTCCCATGCTAGTTTGCTGAGGATGATGGCTTCCAGCTTCATCCATGTACCTGCAAAGGACATGATCTCATTCTCTTTTATGGCTGCATAGTATTCCATGGTATATATGTACATTTTCTTTATCCAGTCTATCATTGATGGGCATTTGGGTAGTTCCATATCTTTGCTATTGTAAATAATGCTGCAATAAACATACATGTGCATGTGTCTTTATAGCAGAATGATTTATATTCCTTTGGGTATATACCCAGTAATGGGATTGCTGGGTCAAAAGGTATTTCTGGTTCTAGAAACCTGAGGAATCACCACACTGTCTTCCACAATGGTTGAACTAATTTACAATCCCACCAACAGTGTAAAAGCGTTCCTATTTGCCTGCAACCTCGCCAGCATCGATTGTTTCCTGACTTTTTAATAATTGCCATTCTGACTGGCATGAGATGGACACCCTTTTTTTTTGCTTTCAGATGTGTCATATCTCTTCCCAAGGCCATAAACTCAGAATTGTCTACTTACTTGAACAGAAGAAAAGGGCATAGGGGAGATATCTGGGGGCAAAACATTGGTAACTATTTCTAATTTATTATCCTTCTACACCTTGATATTGAGCTTGTAAAAACAAGTTCTATATTTTGAAAAAGTAAGCTTCTTCCATATCCAAGAAAAAAGACTTGTAATTGGACATATTTTTCAATAAAGTAATCCTACAAAGCAAATGTTTTCTATGGAATTGTAGAGCTTTATATTGGGTCTCTTGAATGATTTTTAAATCCAATCCCGGAGACTGGGTTATATAAATGAGACAACTGAAGCCCAGAGAGGTAAGTTGCTTGGCCTTGGTCACCTAGCAAGTCACTGCCAGCCAGGCATGCAGTCTCTCTCAGCTGTTTGTCTAGCACCTCCTCCCAGACAAGCCAAGGCCCATGGCACTGCACTCTGCTTTTAGTGGCAGTCGGATGTGGGATGGGAATGAGGGTGGTGGTGGAATGCAGCGCTTGAAGCCAAGTTAGGAAGACCCAAGAGGCAGTGGCCCCAGGAGAAGTCAAGTCAAAGGGCACTGACAGCCCAAAGGCAGCCACCCCCAACAGGGACCCAGGAAAGAGGAAGAATCAATGGACAGGCACTAGGTCAGAAACCAGGGAAATCAGCCCGGCAAACATTGGGCAGGACCCAGAGCTGTCATAGGACCCTAGGCTTTCTGTAGGGGGGCAGAGGCCTTGGGAAGATGGGTGGAAAGGCCCATCGGTGAAACCAAAGCAACTAGGACACTTCGTACCATAGTTGGGAGGTGCCTCAAAGTGACACTTCTGCCAGAAAGATCTTAAAATAACTTCGAATTCAATTACTCTTCTTCTTAAGACTATCTAGGAATTTCCTGTTGCCTATAGGATAAAATTCTAACTTCAAGCTTGTCCAACCCATGGGCCGTGGGCAGTATGCAGCCCAGGATGGCTTTGAATGTGGCCCAACACAAATTTGTAAACTTTCTTAAAACATTATGAGATTTTTCTGCAATTTTTTTTTTTTTTGGCTCATCAGCTATCGTTAATGTTAGTGTATTTTATGTGTGGCCCAAGACAATTCTTCTTCTTCCAGTATGGCCAAGGGAAACCGAAAGATTTGACACCCCGTTCTAACTCTTTGTATGCCACATTCTTTATACCCCATGTACATTTCTAGTATCTTTCAGTACCATTACCCAACCTTTTGATGCTCTAGCCCAAAGTGGTTTTTCACCCCAGTGGTTTTTCAACACTATCATGACTTTCTAAGGTGCAGGAGAACCATGTAGAAGACTTGAAAACACAGATTGCCGGATCTCCACCCCCAGAGTTACTAATTCAGTAGATCTGGAGTGGGCCCTGAAAATCTGTATTTCTTCTGGGTTCCCAGGTGATGCTAATGGTACTGGCACCATACTTTGAGAACCACTGTTCTATCCACTTGCTAGAATGTGCTGTGGGCCAGCAGCATCAGCATCGCCTGGGAGCTTGTTAGAAATTCAGGTTCTCAGGCCCACCCCAGGCTTATTGGATTAGAATTTTTATATATATATAATTTCAATGGCTTTTGGGGTTTGGGGTTGCATGGATGAATTATATAGCAGTGAATTCTGAGATTCTAGTGCACCTATTATCCAAGTATTGTACATTGTACCCAATATGTAGTTTTGTATCCCTTACCACCCTCCCCCTTCTGAGTCTCCAAAGTGCATTATATCACTCTGCATGCATTTGCAAACTCGTAGCTTAGCTCCCACTTATAAGTGAGAACACATGGTTTTTGGTTTTCCATTTCTGAGTTGCTTCACTTAGAATAATGGCCTCTAACTCCATCCAGGTTGCTGCAAAAAAACACCTTATTTTGTTCCTTTTTATGGCCAAACAGTATTCCATGATGTATATATACCACATTTTCCTTATCCATTCATTGGTCGATGGACACTTAGTTTTTTCCGTATCTTTGCAATTGTCAGTTGTGCTGCTATAAACATACATGTGTGTGTCTTTTTCATATAATAACTTCTTTCTCTTTGGGTAGATACCCAGTAGTGGGATTGCTGGATTGAATGGTAGATCTACTTTTAGTTCAAAAGATCCTCAGGTGATTCTTATATTAAAATTTGAGAAGTACTATTCTAGCCTAATTATTCTTGACCATGGCTGCACCTTAGAACCACCCAGTGAGTCTTTTTTTTTTTAGATGGTGTCTCGCTCTGTCGCCAGGCTGGAGTACAGTGGCATGATCTTGGCTCACTGCAACCTCCGTCTCCCAGGTTCAAGCGATTCTCTTATCTCTGCCTCCTGAGTAGCTGGGACTACAGGCATGTGCCACCACGCTCAGCTAATTTTTTGTATTTTTAGTAGAGATGGGGTTTCACCATGTTGGCCAGGATGGTCTCGATCTCTTGACCTTGTGATCCACCTGCCTCGGCCTCCCAAAATGCTGGGATTACAGGTGTGAGCTACCACGCCTGGCCCAGAGAGTCTTAAAATTTTATGCAGGACTGGGTTTCACCCCCAAAAGATTCTAGTTTAATCGAGCTGGTGGTAGGGTCATGGTATCTGTCATTTTGAAAGCTCTCCTGGTAATCTTAATAAGCAGCAAGATGTGTATTAAGGACTGCTGCAGCCTTAATAAAAAGAGAGGAACAATCACCTCTCTCCAAACCGTGCAGCTGCTCTCCCTGTTTTTATTCTGCACATGCTTTCCCCACAGCCTGCAACAAAACTTCTACTCATTCTTCACAATGCAGGTTACCAAACCTCCTCGGGAAGATGTCCCTAGAGTTTTTTCCAGCAGAGTTAACTCTTTCCTTTGTTTGAGTTCACTCTTTGTGTGTACTCGGTTGTACATAGCATAGATTATATTGAATTGTAATTATGTATTTTTAATGTCTTTTTTCCTCAGTAGGGAAAACTAGGTTGTGACTATCTTTGGGACAGAGAATCTGGCTTATTTACTTTTTTTTTTAAACTGCAGAACCTTTTATATAGTTGATTCTCTATAAATAATTGATGATTGAATGAACGAGTTAAGTCAAGCTTTGACCAATCCAAGTAAGTGTCCTCCAGGTGTCCTCAGTCCTCCAAGCATCTGCACCAGAAAGTTACCCCCAACCCCGCCAACTCTTTAGAGTCCACACAAAGAAAACAAAAGAAGGCCAACAAGCAAACAACAAACACCCCGGAAACAGATGCGTGCATAATAGTACACGTCCTGGCTGCCACAGAAGAAATATCAGGAAGAGATTGTAAGATCCATAAGGGCAGGAATTTTTTGTTGGTTTTGATCTTTGCCGTATTTCCGGCACCTAGCCTAGTGCCTGGCCTACAGAAAGTGCTAGATTGAATGACAGATGTTGAATAAATGGATCATTGTAATACAGTTTTCCTGTCTCCTCTTCCTTTCTCCTTCATCACTCAGTCCATGACACTGGTCTCTGTTTTGAATGCTGCACTTATGCCAAGACAGGCTCAGTAGGAGCTCCCTTTAAGGATGCTCTAGTTTTAAAATTTTTCTGACTGATATGGTTTGGATCTGTGTCCCTACCAAATCTAGTATCAAATTGTAATCCCCAGTGTTGGAGGTGGGGCCTGGTGGGAAGTGGTTGGATCCTGGGAACAGGGTTCTCATGAATGGTTAACACCATCACCCCTTGGCACAGTACAGTGAGTGAGTTCTCACAAGACCTGGTTGGTTGAAAGTGTGTAGCACCTCCCCACCAACCCTGGTTCTGTTCCTGCTATGTAAGATGCCTGCTCCCACTTTGCCTTCCACCATTAGTAAAGTCTCCCTGAGGCCTCCCCGGAAGCAGATGCTGCCATGCTTCCTGTACAGCTTGCAGAACCATGAGCTAATTAAATGTCTTTTCTGTGTAAATTACCCAGACTCAGGTATTTCTTCATCGCTGTGCGAGCTGACCATAGTATCTGAAGGCAAAGTGTGAATCAATTTCCGATAATATCCTATGTGCCTCCTAGAGATACATTAAACTTTCAGACTGGATATAATATAGTGTAAGGATTTTAACTTTTTTTCGCTATTGACCCTTACCCCAACACACACACACACACACACACACACACACACCCCCTCTGAGGGAAGTGCTCGAGTCATTATGCATCAAGCAAAACTCAGGCTTGGTAAGCTGGAACTCCACAACAAGCTCCTCCCTGAAGTACTCAGAAGCACTTCTGCCCAGGGCTGAATCAGCACTGAATCTGATGATCTCTTGATGGCTGCTTGTCTTGCTGAATAGCTGACAGAGAGTGACAGAATTTTAGAGCTGGAAGAAGTCTTAGAGATCATCTGGTTTAACCCCACGCATTTGATGGATGAGGAGGCTGAGATTCAGAGACATATCACTCACCCAAAGTAACACAGCTCATTAGTGGCTGAATAAGAGCATCAGCTTGTCTCCTGGCTTCTGGTCATCTGTATTTTCTGTTTACCTTATTACCAGCTGTAAAATCTGCCTTATGCTGTGTCTAAATCATTTAATGTAGGAATGGAAAGTTATTCTCTGTTCATTATGATCACAAAAGAATATTTTTTCTCTTCTTCTTTCTTCTTTTTTTTTTTTTTTTTTTTTTTTTTTTTTTTTTTTTAACAGGGTCTCTCTCTGTGTTGCCCAGGCTGGAGTGCAGTGACATGATCACTGCAGCCTAGACCTCCTGGGTTCAAGCAATTCTCCCATCTCAGCCTTTCGAGTAGCTGGGACCACAGGCATGTGCCACTACACCTGGATAATGTTTTTATTTTTTTGTAGAGATGGGGTCTTCCTATGTTGCCCAGCCTCAAAAAAAGGATTTTGAAGGAGAGTTATGATCCCTCAAAAATCAGTCCCTTCTGGTTATAAGTGAGGTTAGACATGCATTGGTCTCATTTTGAAAAAAAAAAGATGGTGACAGGGATTATTTATTTATTTAGGTATCCAGCTGAAGGCATTAGCCTATGTTAAAGTTTTTCTTAAAAGCTTTTTCCAGGTTTAGATCTTCACAGAGAAATAAAACCAAAACACTTA
The DNA here is from genome assembly GCF_006542625.1 of Nomascus leucogenys. Lineage (NCBI taxonomy): Eukaryota > Metazoa > Chordata > Mammalia > Primates > Hylobatidae > Nomascus > Nomascus leucogenys. The sequence continues at coordinate 82,127,599 of NC_044388.1, forward strand.
TGTCTTAACCGAGCTGATTTACCCACTATCTTCCAAATACACTTTATATTTGTAGAATATCCTTTTCTCCCTAATCCAATACTTCTGTCCTCACTGACCTCTACACGGTCACATCCTACATGATTTTCCAAACCCAGATAAATTTCCTCTATTTTTCAAATGTACTCTTGACCATCTGCCTTGCCTGGAATAATATCTTCTCTTTTTTCTTTAACATTGTAAGAGAATTTAATAGTTATAATGTATTTTTATTGTGTTGTATATTAGAAAATATATATTACTAGCATATCATACTCATTTCACAGCTTTTTAAAAAAGGTGATTTAGTTGAAGATTGTAGTAGTTCATTAGTGCTACAAAACCTCAAAACTTCATGGCTTAATGTATCAATATTTCATTGAGCTCATGATTCTATGGGTCAGTAATTTAGGCTGGCTTTACTTGGGCAAGTCTTTTGATTTCAGCTGCGTTCTTTCATGTGTCTGGGTCAGCTGCAGGTTAACTAAGTGGTTCTGCCTCTGGGGGTTGGCTGGCTATCAGCAAGAGCCCCTCCCTACCTTTCCACAAGGTCTTTAAACCTCCATCAGATTTGCCATGCTTAACACAGCACCTGGTTCATACTAAGTGATATTATTATTGTTTTTAGCCTTTCCAGGAATATAGTTCACTTTTTCAATCTTTATACTAACACAAAAGTCAAACACAGACTAACATGAATCATAGCTCTTACCCCATACTGAATTTTCCCGAAGATTTAAAGGATACAGACAAGCATCAGGCATAGCCAAAATAATTTTTTTTCCTAGAGGAGACTGAAACTATGAGAAACTTGCAAAAATTTGCCAAAGTGTCCTTTTTTTGTTTTTGCACATTGGATTTTGGTTTTGATTTTGAATTAACCTATGAGTTTTGAACAAATCATATAGAAATTTTATTTACAAATAGAGCCATTTTGGTTTTTTAAGCACTTTTATTTATACTCCATCAATTACACACTGATTGGAAGGTGCTTATGTGAGTACCCCTTATTCTCCAGCCAGCTACACTCCTTAAATCTGTACATTCAGGGTGTGTTTACACCTTGATCTTGGATTTCCCAGCTTCCAAAACTATGATAAATAACTGTCTTTTGTTTAAACCACTCACTCTATGGTAATTTGTTATAGCAGCCCAGCTGACTAAGACAGTCACTGTCTTGAAAACATTATGAGGCAATGTAGTGTAATGCTTACAAATATGAGTTCTGGAGGCAGGAAAATCTGAGTTCAAAATCTGGCTCTGCCATTTACTAGCTGTATCATTTTGGACAAGTTACTTAACCTGTTGTGCCTCAATTTCTTCATCTGTGATATAGGAATAATAATAATGTCTACATCATGGGCTTATAAGTGTTCAATGAAAGAATGCACACAAAGTGCTTAACACACTGCCTTATAAATTATAAGCACTCTATGAATGCAAACTTATAATGACAACAATAGTTATTAGCCTTGCCCTAAAGAGGAGAGTTTTGGGAAGGTGGGACCAATAAACTGTGTGGCATAAAGGTCAAGTATGATAAGAACTGAAAAGTGCCAATATGTATAGCATCTAGAGGGTCTTTCATGGTACCAATGGATGGGGGTGAGGTCAAAGCCATCCTGCAGTGAGGGGCTGACGAAATGGAAAGTTAAGAAGAGAAAGCAGGTGGGCAAGGTGTTGGTTCTGGCAAGAGAGTCTTTGAACAAGGGATAATTGGGCAATATTGTAACTACTCTATACCCTTTACCTCTACATGCCATGGGTGCCAGGGTGCCAACTTACAAGGGCAGTATATCAGCAACTCCCCAGACCTGTGCAGGAGAGTCTGTCTTTTTTTCTCTCTAGGTTGGTGTGCTTCTAACCCTTTCTTGTAAGAAAAAATTTTAAAACCCAAACTTCTATTTCTGGCTTCTCTGTAGTTTCTTAAATTACAACTTTAAATATTTAAAGGTTTCCAGTATACATAGCAAGGTGATGCAATAAATAAATTAAAAAAGAAGCTGATTTGTGAGAAGCAGAGGAGATTAGTAACAAGCTAGAAATTCACAGCTGATGTGGCAATGAATAGTGGAGTCTTCAAGCATTTGGGGGAATCCAGTGCAGGTCAAGGATGGTGGATTCTGAAGTTTTAATATTGTGTGCTAAAGTGCAAACCCATTTGTTACATGACCAAATATCAATATGGGTAAAATTCAGTAGCTGATGTTTATATTTTTCTTGCACTCATTGGAGGATTTATCTGTGTAGCAATAAACTTTCCAAGACAGAGTGGTAGGGAAGATGCTTGAATTTGTAATTTATTGTTATTCTACTTAAGCATGTGTTTTATGCCAGCAGTCATGCTTTACACAAGACCTTTTTGAATAATTTCAGTTCACCAGTCAGAAGGAAGATAATTCCTCAAGGGTAAGGACCATGGTTTATACTTCCCTCCAACTGAGCTGAATGCTATATCTTTACCTAAAAGAGTATCTGGATGTATACAGAGCCAAGGAGATTCTTAGTTCTCCCCATTGGGGATCCTTATGGAAGCTTTAATAAGTTGTTGCTGTGGAAAAGTAGAAGGGGCCCATATTCGAGTCACAAAGTCCAACATAAAATCCTAGCTCCATTATTTACTGTGTATGATATGGTTTGGCTGTGTCCCCACCCAAATCTCATGTTGAATTCCCATATGTTGTGGGAGGGACCCAGTGGAAGGTAATTGAATCATAAAGGCAGGTATTTCAGTGCTGTTCCTGTGAATAAGTCTCACGTGATCTGATGGCTTTATAAGGTGGAGTCTCCCTGCACAAGTTCTCTCTTTGCCTCCTGCCATCCATGTAAGATGTGACTTGCTCCTTGTCTTCCACCATGATGGTGAGGCTTCCCCAGCCATGTGGAACTGTAAGTTCATTAAACCTCTTCCTTTAGTAAATTGTCCTGTCTCAGGTACATCTTTATTAGCAGTGTGAAAACAGACTAATACAGTAAATTGGTACCAGTAGAGTGGGGGCACTGCTGAAAAGATACCCAAAAATATGGAAGCAACTTTGGAACTGGTAACAGGCAGAGATTGGAACAGTTTGGAGGGCTCAGAAGAAGACAGAAAAATGTGGAAAAGTTTAGAACTCCTAGAGACTTGTTGAATGGCTTTGACCAAAATGCTGTTAATGATATGGATAATGAAATCCAGGCTGAGGCAGTCTCAGATGGAGATGAGGAACTTGTTGGGAACTGGAGCAGAAGTGACTCTTATTATGTTTCAGCAAAGAGACTTGCAGCATTTTGCCCCTGCCCTAGAGATGTGTGGGACTTTGAACTTGAGAGAAATGATTTAGGGTGGAAGAAATTTCTAAGCAGCAAAGCATTCAAGAGGTGACTTTGGTGCTGTTAAAGGCATTCAGTTTTATAAGGGAAGGAGAGCATAGAAGTTCAGAAAATTTGCAGCCTGACAATGCAATAGGAAAGAAAATCTTATTTTCTGAGAAATTCAAGCTGGCTACAGAAATTTGCCTAAGTAACGAGGAGCTGAATGTTAATCCCCAAGACAATGGGGAAAATGTCTCCAGGGCATGTCAGAGGTCTTCACGGAAGCTCCTCTCATCACAGGCCCGGAGACCTAGGAGGAAAAAATGGTTTAATGGGTCAGGCCCACGGTCCCTGTGCTGTGTGCAGCCTAGAGACTTGGTGCACTGCATCCCAGCCACTCCAGCCATGGCTGAAAGGGGTCAATGAAGAGCTTGGGCTGTGGCTTCAGAGCTTGGCAACTTCCACATGGTGTTGAGTCTGCGAGTGCACAGAAGTCAAGAATTAGGGTTTGGGAACCTCCACCTAGATTTCAGATGTATGGAAACACCTGGATGCCCAGGCAGAAGTTTGCTGCAGGGGTGGGTTGCTCATGGAGAACCTCGCTGCTAGGGCAGTGTGGAAGGGAAATGTTGGGTCAGAGTCCCCACACAAAGTCCCTACTGGGGCACCACCTAGTGGAGCTGTGAGAAGAGCACCACCATCCTCCAGACCCCAGAATGGTAGATCCATTGACAGCTTGCACTGTGTACCTGGAAAAGCCACAGACACAACACCAGCCCATGACAGCAGCCAGGAGGGAGGCTGTACCCTGCAAAGCCACAGAAGCGGAGTGGCCCAAGACTGTGGGAACCCACCTCTTGCATTAGCATGACTTGGATATGAGACATGGAGTCAAAGGAGATCATTTTGGAGCTTTAAGATTTGACTGTGCTGCTGGATTTCAAACTTGCATGGAGCCTGCAGCCCCTTTGTTTTGGCCAATTTCTGCCATTTGGAACAGCTGTATTTACCCAATGCCTGTACCTGCACTGTATCTAGGAAGTAACCAACCTGCTTTTGATTTCACAGGCCCATAAGTGGAAGGGACTTGCCCTGTCTTGGATGAAATTTTGGACTATGGACTTTTGAGTTAATGCTGAAATGAGTTAAGACTTTGGGGGACTCTTGGGAAGGCATGCTTGGTTTTGAAATGTGAGGACATGAGATTTGGGAGGGGCCAGGCCCAGAATGATATGGTTTGGCTGTGTCTCCACCCAAATCTCATCTTGAATTCCCACATGTTGTGGGAGGGACCTGGTGGGAGGTAATTGAATCATGAAGGCAGGTCTTTCCAGTGCTGTTCTCATGACAGTGAATAAATCTCATGAGATCTAATGGCTTTATAAGGCAGAGTTTCCTGGCACAAGCTCTTTGCCTGCTGTCATCCATGTAAGATGTGACTAGCTCCTTCTTGCCTTCCACCATTATTGTGAGGCTTCTCCAGCCATGTGGAACTGTTAAGTCCATTAAACCTCTTTCTTTTGTAAATTCCTCATCTTGGGTATGTCTTTATCAGCAGTGTGAAAATGGACTAATACAGTGTGACTGGGTTATCACATGCCCTCTGTAAGCCCCATTTCCTTATCTGTGAAATGGGGCAGTTCTTAATATATCAACCTCATGGATTGTTACGCAAATGAAATCAGAGGCTTGGTGTCTGGAATGCTGAGGTTTCAGTAAGTTCCTCCTGAATTTGGATTCCTAACACATCTCTACTTTCTATTCAATAGATATTTTTCCATTATTCCTGTAAATATAAACTGTGATAACCTCTAATTTCCATCCCAAAGATGGAGGGGATTATCTGTTCACAGTTATTGCCACAGTTGTACAGCAGAACATGACTGTGAAATGATGTGACTTAGCTGCTCTGGAAGTCAGGACCCCTGGTTGTGCCTTTAACTCACTGAGTGACCTTGAAAATGACATAGATTTCTGAGCCTGCTTCCTGATTTGTTAATTATGCCTGAAGACAGGTGGTAGCATAGGATAAATAAATTCTAAGTTTTCTTCTGCCTTCGATATTCCTGATCTAGACCAGTAATTTCTTTCCACCATACTGAGCTATTGAGTCATACTTATTGCTCATGGCAATTCATTAAGAAGCATTATTATCCAGTCATTATTATTACCAATAATGCTAAATGATTCCCCTGGAAGAACTTAGCAGCTAATGAAATTATCCACAACAAATGAATTTGCTAACTAAAATGTATTGCAGTCCTCTGAAAAAAAGAATTTGCTTTATTATAATTAAAATTTATTGTTAAAAAGCCATTATCATTCAGTTTCTGAACTGTATGTGCATGGATATTTATTGATATACAGATAAATAGATTTTTGCATTCCATACAAACAACTATTAAATAGGGTCAAACATGAGCACGAGCTATTTGGACATTTGAAGAAACGTGGAAGGGGCTGTGTTCTTGTCATTCTGTGGTGCTGTTCAGTACTACTGTCTTAAAATACACCTTTGCCTACAAGGATCCTGCAGGCTAATTACAGCAGCTGGGAACCTGCCCAGACTGTCACTGGTTTTTAGGTATGCTGCCGCAGGCAGTCACCAGCAAGCATCTGTTCCCAGATCTAGGGGGAGTTTGCAGTTTGGCATGATCCCCGGCCCCAGTATGGAACCTAATGGAAAGTGATAAGTGATAGACACGGATCCAAATATTTTTGTTAGAATAAATGTGAGACTTGTTTAAAAGTTGTATTCACACACACAGAAAAGAGAGTTACCTTGATCTCACAGGGGTAAATGCTGTTATTATTCTGGACCAACTATTGATACAGACTAGCAGGGAATTGCATATGAGGGTCCCTGCAGGCTGCTTGGTATCACAGCCATCTCATGGATCCCCCTGTAGAGCAATCAAGCTCCATGGTCTTTTGCAGTCAGCCAAACCTGGTTTCAGTTCTTACTTCTGCTACTTATTACCTGTGTGATTTGGGGCGTGTTTTCCCATCTGTGAAATGTGGATTATGGTAGTACCTACCTCATATGGTGAATGTGAGAACTAAATGAGGTAATGCATATTATATGCTTTGTAAAGTGCTTTTCACTTAATAAGCTCTGAGGTACTACACTTATTATTATTTTGTGTTATTATTATTAATAAAAACTGAAGCTCAGAGAGATAAGAAAGTTATCCAAAATCACACACCCAGCAACCGGCAGGGCCAAGGTGAGAACGTTGGGCTACCTGCCTATGATTATGACACACTGCCCCCAAAAAGGAAAGGCAATGGTTATTCTGAAAGCATTAAGAACAAAGGCAGAACCTGCCAACAGACACTGTTGTGGACTTGTCAATTTTTGGCAGAATCTTGTCAGTTAGGGGCAAAACAGTGGTAATCAGCCTCATCTCTAGCAATCATTCCCACCATTCTTCTCACAGGCTGTGCTGCTGCTTCATAAAGACTGCAAACCTTGGCCTCTGGCACTCTGAAAGCAGGCAAGACTGAGCTATCCTATTTGCTAATTGGGGTTAAAATTTAACAAAATTAATACTGGGTCATGCAACCAGTGTATCTTCTTTATTTTGTATAACTTCTCTTTGTCTACCTCTACCCTGCTGTGAAACCCCGTCTTCACATGGTGTACTCTGAGGCAATCCCCTTCCAAATCTGAAATGAAAATTGGAACACAAATGCCTCTGGTTTTTCCTTCCCTCAAACTTTCTAGAGTTTTCATTTGGCACAGCCCTTAAGATGCCACCCAGAAGCCAAAGTGGGAAGGGGAAGTCAGGGTCCTAGCCTTTGATTTCTTGCCACCCTTCTTTTCTTTTGGCAAAAGACTTTTTAATTTTCTATTCCTGTCTTGTAAGAACATTTCTTGGGTCACCTTCTGAGTCCACTCTACCCATGGCTTAGAGCAAAACTCTATTTTTTTTCTTTCTTTCTTTCCTTCCTCCCTCCCTCCCTTCCTTCCTTCCTTCCTTCCTTCCTTCCTTCCTTCCTTCCTTCCTTCCTTTCTTCCTTCCTTCCTTCCTTTCTCTCTCTCTTTCCCTCCCCCCCTCCCTTCCTTCCTTCCTTCTTTTTACAAATGAAAGTTATTGTTTTTGGCTAGGTGCAGCAGCTCATGCTTGTAATCCCAGCACTTTGGGAAGCCAAGGCCAGTGGATCACCTGAGGTCAGGAGTTCAAGACCAGCCTGGCCGACATGGTGAAATACTGTCTCTACTAAAAATAGAAAAATTAGCTGGGCGTAGTGGCATGCACCTGTAATTCCAGCTACTCGGGAGGCTGAGGCAGGAGAATCACTTGAACCTTGGAGGCAGAGGTTGCAGTGAGCTGAGATCACATCAACATACTCCAGTCTGGGCCACAGAGCAAGACTCCATCTCAAAAAAAAAAAAAAGGAAGTTATTATTTTTACATTTTGATCATTAAGACAGGACTACATTGTATAGACACATCTCTTAACCAATGCAGATAAAAACGTTACATTATTCAAAGCCTTAATATTCAGCATCTTCTAGGATTAAAACATAGTTATAAAACTTTTTTCTTTAGATTACTTTTTTTTTTTAAAAAAGTTTGACCTAAATTTTCTGGACCTTCCTTTTTTTTTTAACCTTTAGGTTTCGGGGTACATGTGAAGGCCTGTTATATAGGTAAACTTACATAATGTGGATTTGTTGTACAGATTATTTCATCACCCAGGTATTAAGCCCAGTACCCAACAGTTATTTTTTCTGCGCCTCTCCCTCCTCCCACCCTCTCATCCTCAGGTAGGCTCCAGTGTGTGTTATTCCCCCTGTGTGTCCGTGTGTTCTCATCATTTAGCTCACACTTACAAGAACATGCAGTATTTGGTTTTCTGTTCCTGTGTTAGTTGGCTAAGGCTAATAGCCTCCAGCTCCATCCATGTTCCTGCAAAAGACATGATCTCGTTCTTTTTTATGGCTGCATACTATTCCATGGTGTATCTGTATCACATTTTCTTTATCTAGTCTATCATCGATGGGCATTTAGGTTGATTCCATGTCTTTGCTATCGTGAATATTGCTGCAGTAAACATTCATGTGCGTATGTCTTTACAGTAGAATAATTTATATTCCTCTGGGTATACCCACTAATAGAATTGCTGGGTCAAATGGTAGTTCTGCTTTTAGCTCTTTGAGGAATTGCCATACTGCTTTCCACAATGGTTGAACTAATTTAAACTCCCACCATCAGTGTATAAGTGTTCCCTTTTCTCTGCAACCTTGCCAGCATGTTATTTTTTTACTTTATATTAATAGCCATTCTGACTGGTGTGTGATGGTATTTCATTGTGGTTTTGATTTGCATTTCTCTAATGAACGGCGATATTGAACTTTTTTTCATATGCTTGTTGGCTGCATGTATATCTTCTTTTGAAAGTGTCTGTTCACATACTTTGCCCATTTTTTAATGGGGTTGTTTTTCTCTTGTAAATTTGTTTAAGTTTCTTTTAGATGATGGATAGTAGACCTTTGTCACATGCATAGTTTGCAGATATTTTCTCCCATTCTGTAGATTGTCTGTTTACTCTGTGAATAGTTTCTCTTGCTATGCAGAAGCTCTTGTTTAATTAGATTCCATTTGTGTATTTTTGCGTTTTTTGCAATTACTTTTGGTGTCTTTGTCATGAAATCTTTGCCCATTCCTATGTCCAGGGTAGTATTGCCTAGGTTGTCTTCTAGGGTTTTTACAGTTTTTCATTTTACATGTAAGTCTTTAATCTATCTTGAGTTGATTTTTGTGTATGGTGTAAGGAAAGGGTCCAGTTTCAATCATCTGAACATGGCTAGCCACTTATTCTAGCCCCATTTATTGAATAAGGAGTCTTTTCCTCATTGCTTGTTTTTGTCACCTTTGTTGCATATCAAATGGTCATATTTATGACAATGTGCAGCCTTGTTTCTGGGCTGTCTATTCTGTTTCATTGGTCGGTGTGCCTGTTTTGTAAAAGTACCATGCTGTTTTGGTTACTATAGCCCTGTAGCATAGTTTGAAGTCAGGTAACACAATGCCTCCAGCTTTGTTCTTTTTGCTTAGAACTGCCTTGGCTATTCAAGCTCTTTTTTAGTTCCACGTGAATTTTAAAATAGATTTTTCTAGTTCTGTGAAGAACGCCATTGATAATTTGATAGGAATAGCATTGAATCCGTAAATTGCTTTGGGCAGTACTTAATGATGTTGATTCTTCCTATCCATGAGCATGGAATGTTTTTTCCATTTGTCTGTGTTTTCTCTGATTTCTTTGAGCAATGTTTTGTCATTTTTATTGTAGAGATCTTTCACCTTTCTGGTTAACTGTATTCCTAGGTATTTAATTCTTTTTGTGGCAATTATGAATGGGGTTGCCTTCCTGGTTTGGCTCTCGGCTTGGCTCCTGTTGGTGTATAGGAATGCTAATAATTTTTGTACATTGATTTTGTATCCTGAAACTTTGCTGAAGTTGTTTATCAGCTGAAGGAGCTTTTGGCCGAAGACTATGAGGATTTCTAGATATAGAATCATGTTGTCTGCAAACAGGGATAGTTTGGCTTCCTCTCTTCCTATTTAGATGACTTTATTTCTTTCTCTTGTCTTACTGCTCTGGCTAGGACATCCAATACTGTGTTGAATAGAAGTGGTGAGAGAGGGTATCCTTGTCTTGTGCCAATTTTCAAGGGGAATATTCCAGCTTTTGCCCATTCAGTGTAATGTTGGCTGTGGGTTTGTCATAGACAGCTGTTATTACTTTGATGTATGTTCCTTCAATACCTAGTTTATTGAGAGTTTTTAACATGAAGGGATATTGAATTTTATCAAAAGTCTTTTCTGCATCTATGGAGGTAATCACGTGGTTTTTGTTTTCAGTTCTGTTTATGTGATGAGTCCCATTTATTGATTTGTGTATGTTGAACCAGCCTTGCATCCTGGGCATAAAGCCTACTCAATCATGGTGGGTTAGCTTTTTGATGTGCTTCTGGGTTCGGTTTTCTAGGATTTTGTTGAGGATTGTTACATCAAAAATATTGGTTTAAAGTTTTATTTTTATTTGTTGTGCCAGGTTTTGGTATTGGGATGATACTAGCCTCATAGAATTTGTTGGGAGGAGCCCCCTCCTCAATTTTTTGGAATAGTTTTTGTAGGAATAATAGCAGCTGTGCTTTGTACATCTGGTAGAATTTGGTTGTGAATCTGTCTGATCTTTGGCTTTTTTTGATTGGTAGGCTATTTATTTCTGATTCCCTTTTGGAACCCATAATTTTTCCCATAACTGTTGAGGGAATCAATTTCTTCCTGGTTCAGTCTTGGGAGGATGTATGTATCCAGGAATTAATCCATCTCCTCTAGGTTTTCTAGTTCGTATGCATAGAGGTATTCATAGTAGATTCTGATGGTTATTTTTATTTCTGTGGGTTCAGCGGAAACACCCCTTTCATCATTTCTCATTATGTTTCTTTAGATCTTCTTTCTTTTCTTCTTTATTATTCTAACTAGTGGCTGACCTTGTTTTTTCAGAAAAGCAATTCTTGGATTCATTGATCTTTTGAATGGTTTCTCGTGTTTCAATTTCCTTCAGCTCAGCTTTGATTTTGGTTATTTCTTGTCTTCTCCTAGCTTTGGGGTTGATTTGTCCTTGCTGCTCTAATTCTTTCAGTTGGGATATTTAGCTGTTAATTTGAGATTTTTCTAACTTTTTGATGTGGGCATTTATTGCTATGAATTTCCCTGTTAACACTGCTTTAGCTGTGTCCCAGAGATTCTGGTATGTTGTATCTTTGTTCTCATTAGTTTCAAAGAGCTTATTGATTTCCACCTTAATTTCTTTTACCCAAAAGTCATTCAGGAGCATGTTGTTTAATTTCCATGTAATTGCATGGTTTTAAGTGATTTTCTTAATCTTGGCTTCTATTTTTATTGTGCTGTGGTCCAAGAGTATGTTTGGTATGATTTTGGTTCTTTTGCATTTGCTGAGGATTGTTTTATGTCCAATTATGTGGTCAATTTTAGGGTATGTGCCATGTGACGAGAAGAATCTATATTCTGTTGGTTTGGGGTGGAGAGTTCCATAGAGATCTATCAGATCCATTTGGTCCAATGTTTAGTTTAGGTCCTGAATATCTTTGTTAATTTTCTGCGTTGATGATCTTTCTAATAGTGTCAGTGGAGTGTTGAAGTCTCCCACTATTATTGTGTGGGAGTCTAAGTCTCTTTGTAGGTCTCTAAGAATTTGCTTTATAAATCTGGGTGCTCCTATGTTGTGTGCATATATATTTAGAATAATTTGGTCTTCTTGTTGAATTGAACCCTTTATCATTATATAATGCCCTTCTTGTCTTTTATGATCTTTGTTGGGTTAAATTCTGTTTTGTCTGAAATTAGGATTGCAACCCTGCTTTTATCTGTTTTCCATTTGCTTGGTAGATTTTCCTCCATCCCTTTATTTTGAGCCTATGGGTGTCTTTACGTGCGAGATGGGTCTCTTGAAGACAGTATACCATTGGGTTTTGCTTTTTTATCTAGCTTGCCACTCTATGCCTTTTAAGTGGGGCATTTAGCCCATTTACATTAAAGGTTAGTATTAATATGTGTGGATTTGATCCTGTCATTGTGTTGTTAGCTGGTTATTATGCTGGCTTGTTTGTGTGGTTACTTTATAGTGTCACTGGTCTGTGTATTTAAGAGTGCTTTTGTACTATTTTGTAGCAATCTTTCCTTTCTATATTTAGTGCTCCTTTCAAGACCTCTTGTAAGGCAGGTCTGGTAGTAATGAACTCCCTCAACATTTGTTTATCTGAAAAGGATCTTATTTCTCCTCTTCTTAGAAAGCTTAGTTTGATTGGATATGAAATTCTTGGTTGAATATTTTTTCTTTAAGAATTCTTTCCTCAGCTTGATCGATTCTGCTGTTAATACTTGTAATTGCATTGTGAAATTCTTGTATTGTGTTTTCCAGCTCTGTTAGAGCTGTTAGGTTCCTTTTTATACTGGCTATTTTGTCCTTCAGCTCCTGCATTGTTTTATTGTGATTCTTAGTTTCCTTGTATTTGGTTTTTCCATTCTTCTAAATCTCAATGATCTTTCCTATCCATATTCTTAATTCTATTTTTGTCATTTCAGCCAGGTCAGCCTGGTTAAGAACTTTTGTTGGAGAACTGGTGCAGTCATTTGGAGAACACATGACACTCTGTCCATTTGAGTTACTGGAATTCTTGTGTTGGTACTGGAATTCTTGTTCCTTTAACTGCATTGTAGATTGAGTACAGTCAATTGACTTCTAGATTTTTTTATAAGGCCAAGGTTTTGTGCCTTGTCTTTGGTTTTACAGTTTTAGTGGGTTATTTTTGGTGTTGAAGCTTTGGAGGTGATCCATTTGGTGGTGTTTAGACATGTTGGCCAGTTGATAGACTTGCTCAGTTGTGTGGCTCCCCTTTCTTTCCTCACAGTTGCAGCTGTGTTCCCTCTGAATGCTCTGAAAGTGGGCTCCTCTCTCCCTTGAGTGCTGGATGTAAATCATGGCTTGGCGCTCCTAGGCTGCCCACTGCAGCTCTGGGGTCATCTCAGAGTTTACGTTCCTCCCCCAAGTTGGAGGCAGTAGAGGAAGGGACCTTAGTAGTGGTTGTGGCCAAGGGTCTTTTTCTTGTTTCCTGGGGGCTCTACCCCAGAGAGATACAGGTTAACAATTGCTCAGTGCAATCAGCCCATGATGGAGGGTCTGTGCTGTGGGCTCAAGCCAGGAGTTCCCTGTCTGGTGACAAGCAGAGTGGGATTCAGGGAAAATATATCTGCCTCCTCTCCTCGGGTCGATTGCAGCTTGTTGGAGGTATGGGTGAGGCACTTAGGGTCTTTGCTCCGTCACTAGTCCAAGAGTAGCAAGGGCATGTCCACTGCAGAGATGGTGGCAGAGAGGTTTTCAGTTACCCCCGTGGGCTCTGCCCAGGTTGTTGCAGAGCTGCTACTGGCTCAATAGCCCCAGCAGGGGGTGGCTGGAGGCCCATGCCTGGAGGACCTGCCTGGTGAGGAGGTACAGGAACAGGCCACTTTTCTGTAGGGGTGCTGCAGTATGCTGGGGGTCCACACCAATCTCTAGTCACCTTGGCTTTTCTAGTACCGAAGGGTATCAACAGTGAAGGCTGTGAAACAGCAAAGATGGCAGCCTTCCTCTCCCCTTAGGAGCTCCCTCCCAGAGAGGTTCAGACCAGTGGCTGGCTGGAAGACACCTGTAGGAGGTGGCTGGAGACCCCATTGGGAGGTCCCATCCAGTGAGAAGGAATGGTATTGGGGACCAGCAGTTCTGGCTATGTTTTCATAGAGCAGCTGTGCTGTGCTGGAGATCTGCTTCAGTCCCCAGATGCCCTGGACTCTCCAAAGCCCAAAGGGTGAGACAGCTAAGTCCTAAACAGCAAAGATGGCTGTCCACCCTCCTGCTGGGAGCTCCATCCCAGGGAGGTATGAAACCTCCATCAGCCAGAAAACACCAGTGGGGGTATCTGGAGGCTCCAGCCTGGATGTCCTGCCCAGTGAGGAGAAATGGGATCGGGGACCCACTTAGAACAGCAGTCTGACCGTGGAAAACTGTATTTTCATACAGATATGCACGGCTTATATATAAAAAAGGAGATTTGGGAATTTATTTTAAAAATGTTCTCTCTCATCGGTATCTGGCTTTCAACTCTGTCTTGCTATGGAACTAAAAAAGAAGATTTCTTTTCAAGATAGCACCCATCCCTTCCTTCACTAGAGCAAAATGACTCTTGGCTTACCTTTAAAGCAGATGGGATACACGGGAAAGAAAAATAACACCTGAATTACTAAGAAATTACAGAGGAAATAATGGAAGATATTTTAAAAATAGTATTCCCATAAGACTGGTGCAGAACCAGTTATGCCATTGGGAGATATCATTCATTCATTCATTCATTCAAGAATATTTATAGAGAGCCAAGATTTGCCAGGCACCAAGGATAGCAATAAACTGAACTTTCCCACTTTCGCAATCCAGATAATAGCATTGAGATCATCCACAAGTATATTTATTTGATTTTTGTAGAACCTTGGATAAGTCTCACAGAAAATGAATACTGTTTTTCTGGACTGTCCATAATAAGAGTAAAAATATTTGCTTTTTGGGGGACCACGACATTAAGCCCTGTGCTCAGGGTTGCTATATCCCAATCCTATCTGCATTTTGTGTTATCTATTGCAAGTTACCCTAAAATTTATTATATCATAATTTCTATGGGTAATGTATCTGGGAGCAGCTTAGCTGGGTACCATTTGGCCTAAGGTATCTCACAAGGTTGCAGTCAAACTGTCAGTCATCTCAAGACTTGACTGGGGCTGAAAAAACTGCTTCCAATCTCACTCACATGGTTATAGGCAGGCCTCAGAAGGTCTGCTTCCAAGCTTACTCACATGCGCTTATCCATGGGGCTACTTTATGGCATGGCAGATGGTTTCCCCCAAATAGGCAAACTAAAGGAGAGTGAAAAAGAGTGCCAAATGTGGAAGCCACAGTCTTTTTATAACCTGAGCTCACAATTGACATCCTATCACTTCTGCTGTATTCTATTTGTTAGAAGCAAGTGCCCAAACTCTAGGGGAGGAGATTACCCAATGATATGAAGACCAGGAAGTAGGGATTATTGGGTGTCATTGTAGAGACTGTCTAGCATGACATTTCACTTGCCATAAATGCCATTGGCTTACAGTTCAGAGTATAGATTTCTATGATTTCCCCCCAGTTCTTTGGCATAAATGATTGCAAGCATTTGATGAATTGTTTCACACATTATGGTTCAATATCAAATGTGTTTAGGCAAACTCACCATGACGATGATAGTTTGCAGGGCCTATGAAGTGGAGGGTTTCTTTTAAGGTGTCATCTTGTAATCACTTGCTCTCTGTTTGCTATTGAGAGAGCATATTGTGATACAATCATGGAGTCACAAATTAGTGCTTAATGAGATGACTTAGACATTTAGGAGGCTTTCCCCTTGGTCATTCATGCCCTGCCATTTCACCTATTCTAACCACCAAAGCAATTGAGCTCATCAGGTCACAGGATTAAGGGTCAAAAAATCTGGATTTGAACCATGGCCCTACCTCTAACTAGCTCTTCACACGGATCAATTTTCTTTATCTCTCAGAAGTTTTGTTTATTCTTATTTTTTGGAAAATAAAAGATTGGACTAAATGGTCTCTAAAGGCCCTTCCCATACTAACATTCCATGCTTCTTTAGTCACAGGTATTTTTATTCTACAGGAGCTTTGTGTGGAGCCAGGTAAATGGACTTGTTTCAGTCTTGCTCTGGTTGTGTAGCTTGTTGGTGCTGGATAGACTCTTATCACTTGACAATTTTCTAGAGGAACAGAGGCCCTGGAAACAAAAAAGACACATTTCCACCAGTTTTGCATGGGAAAGCATTTAACGTTTATTGAAATCTTACGATGTGCCAGGCACTACGCTAAGCACTTTATAGGCATTCTCATTTGATCCTAGTAACAATCCTGTGAAGTAGGTATCTTTCTAGCCTTTGTTTATAGAAGAAGAAACTGAGGCTTAGAAAGAAAAGTAATTTGTCAAAATCACAAGGTAGTAATGAGCAGGGCCAAAATTCTAACGACTGGTGTCTTTGGCTGAAGGCCAGCCTCTTGACCTCTAAGTTGTCTATTTTGTGCTCCAGTTCCTTCGATGGGGCTTGACCAGTCAAAAATCCAGGATCCTGAGCAATGGAACTTATCAAAGTATTCTGGCCAGTGGGATATCTTAGAAATCTTAAGCAGCCCATGGGAATGAACAATATTGTTTCCAGAATAAGCGGATGATATAAAGGTGTGACCTAAATGAAGGCAGATCCTATGAGCATATACCATTTTCTGACATGACCCCTAAATGTGTGTTGCTGGACAGAGATAACCCATAGGCCTTGTGATACTGCTGCTTTTTAAAAAAATTCTTTCTGCTGTCTTTAAAAAATATTCCTCATGAATATACATTCATTTGAAAACCTCTCCTGTGTTTTTGGTGAGTAAGAGAGTTACAAAATGATAATGCCACTCAGCCCTTCCAGCCCTCCTGGATGTATAGCCATAGTTTCTTCTTGCCAGAAGACAGAAGCAGGCAGGACTTTGAGGCTGGTTTTCCTTTTTCTCCTTTAGGCTTTTAGTCACACAACTAGAGCTTAGAATTGAATTGGAGCCACGGCACACTGTAACATAGTCTACAAGACTCCACTGGGAGCCCCCTGGCAAGGGATGCATCTATCTGGCTTCTGGTTCCTTAGTTTGCAGTGTCACTGCTACACAAGCTGGTTCCTGCTATGGGCTGTCAAGGGAGGACATCCATCACTTTTCAGTGGCTCTTGTTCCTAAGTGGCTGTTTCAGGAGGGAGCCCTGTGAAGATGGAAGAAATATTATTTCATGTAGCCATTTATTTGGCTGTTGGTAAAAGGGAAATTTCCCACCATCATGAAGAAGCCATTCCGAGGATTTTACTAAATGGGAGTGGCTGCATGAGAATGATCAGAACTGTAAAGTAACATGATATAACCACTAAAATGTATGGAAAATTTTACGGGAGCTTTGCACATCATCTAAGTAAATACTTTCACCAGTCTTGCGTGATAGGTACTATTATTATCTCTATCATGCAGATGATATGTACAGAGGTTATGAGACTTACCCAAAATGACAATTCCAAAACTGGGAGAGCTGAACAAGAACTTGGATATTTCAGAATCCAAAGCCAGTGTTCTGGGTCACTCCGTGAACTACCTGCAAATAAGTAAGGATCTTCTTTTATTTGAATTCCAGAAACTTGCAACTGCCCCTCATCAGGCATAGGCATTTAAAATTTACACTTCCTAAATTTGTAACACAGACAAAATTTAAGGTTGAATAGTTGCTTTAAAAGAATAAACATTTGCAAAGCACTTCAAAATTATCCATTTTAAGTTGATATAAAATATGAAATTATAAAACATCAGAATGAGAAAGGATCTCAGAAGTAATGCATCCTTTATGTACCCTTCCATTCTTTTCCCATGCCACTTGTCATTCTCACCAGTTCATTTAAATAATTCTTCTCTTGACAGCACACTTAGTTTATAAAGCTCTGTGCCTTAAAGACATTCCACAATTTGGGCATCTTCCTCATTCGGTTTCTACTTTCCTCAATATCAGACCCAGATGGCGTGAATTGTTTATAGAAGAAGAAGCAACTGAGACTTAGAAAAGTAATTTGTCAAGATCACAAGCTAATAGTGAGCAGGGCCAATTTTTTTTTTTTTTTTTTTTTGAGACGAAGTCTCGCTCTTGTCGCCCAGATTGGAGTACAATGGCACAATCTTGACTCACTGCAACCTCTGCCTCCTGGATTCAAGCTAATTTCCTGCCTCAGCCTCCCAAGTAGCTGGGTTTACAGGTGCCTGCCACCATGCCCAGCTAATTTTTGTATTTTTAGTAGGAACAGGTTTCACCATGTTGGCCAGGCTGATCTCGAACTCCTGACCTCATGATGATTCATCGGCCTCAGCCTCCCAAAGTGCTGGGATGACAGGTGTGAGCCACTGTGCCTGGCCAGAGCAGGGCCAAAATTTTAATGGTTGGTCTGTCTGGCTCAAAGCCAGGCTCCTCACCTCTAAGTTATCTATTTCATGCACCAGCAGCAACTATTGAATCTCTACATGTCTTATTAGGAAGCAAAATGTATGCAACAGAAACAACATCTTAAACCTCTCTGTTTACTTACCTCTGGAGAAGTTGTTCATTTAATAATACTACTTGCCTGAAATTCTCTTTTTTGGTTATGTCTCTGCCAGGCTTTGGTATCAGGACGATGCTGGCTTCATAAAATGTGTTAGGGAGGATTCCCTCTTTTTCTATCGATTGGAATAGTTTCAGAAGGAATGGTACCAGTTCCTCCTTGTACCTCTGGTAGAATTCGGCTGTGAATCCATCAGGTCCTGGACTCTTTTTGGTTGGTAAGCTATTGATTATTGCCACAATTTCAGAGCCTGTTATTGGTCTATTCAGAGATTCAACTTCTTCCTGGTTTAGTCTTGGGAGGGTGTATTTGTCGAGGAATTTATCCATTTCTTCTAGATTTTCTAGTTTATTTGCATAAAGGTGTTTGTAGTATTCTCTGATGGTAGATTGTATTTCTGTGGGATTGATGGTGATAATCCCCTTTTTCATTTTTTATTGCATCTATTTGATTCTTCTCTCTTTTCTTCTTTATTAGTCTTGCTAGCGGTCTATCAATTTTGTTGATCTTTTCAAAAAACCAGCTCTTGAATTCATTGATTTTTTGAAGGGTTTTTTGTGTCTCTATTTCCTTCAGTTGTGCTCTGATTTTAGTTATTTCTAGCCTTCTGCTAGCTTTTGAATGTGTTTGCTCTTGCTTTTATAGTTCTTTTAATTGTGATGTTAGGGTGTCAATTTTGGATCTTTCCTGCTTTCTCTTGTGGGCATTTAGTGCTATAAACTTCCTTCTACACACTGCTTTGAACGTGTCTCAGAGATTCTGGTATGTCGTGTCTTTGTTCTCGTTGGTTTCAAAGAACATCTTTTTTTCTGCCTTCATTTCATTATGTACCCAATAGTCATTCAGGAGCAGGTTGTTCAGTTTCCATGTAGTTGAGCGGTTTTGAGTGAGTTTCTTAATCCTGAGTTCTAGTTTGATTGCACTGTGGTCTGAGAGACAGTTTGTTATAATTTCTGTTCTTTTACATTTGCTGAGGAGAGCTTTACTTCCAACTATGTGGTCAATTTTGGAATAGGTGTGGTGTGGTGCTGAAAAAAAATGTATATTCTATTGATTTTGGGTGGAGAGTTCTGTAGATGTCTATTAGGTCCCTTGATGAACATTGATGCAAAAATCCTCAATAAAATACTGGCAAACCGAATCCAGCAGCACATCAAAAAGCTTATCCACCATAATCAAGTGGGCTTCATCCCTGCGATGCAAGGCTGGTTCAACATATGCAAATCAATAAATGTAATCCAGCATATAAACAGAACCAAAGACAAAAACCACATGATTATCTCAATAGATGCAGAAAAGGCCTTTGACAAAATTCAACAACGCTTCATGCTAAAAACTCTCAATAAATTAGGTATTGATGGGATGTATCTCAAAATAATAAGAGCTATCTATGACAAACCCACAGCCAATATCATACTGAATGGGCAAAAACTGGAAGCATTCCCTCTGAAAACTGGCACAAGACAGGGATGCCCTCTCTCACCGCTCCTATTCAACATAGTGCTGGAAGTTCTGGCCAGAGCAATCAGGCAGGAGAAGGAAATAAAGGGTATTCAATTAGGAAAAGAGGAAGTCAAATTGTCCCTGTTTGCAGATGACATGATTGTATATCTAGAAAACCCTATTGTCTCATCCCAAAATCTCCTTAAGCTGATTAGCAACTTCAGCAAAGTCTCAGGATACAAAATCAATGTACAAAAATCACAAGCATTCTTGTACACCAATCACAGACAAACAGAGAGCCAAATCATGAGTGAACTCCCATTCACAATTGCTTCAAACAAAATAAAATACCTAGGAATCCAACTTACAAGGGATGTGAAGGACCTCTTCAAGGAGAACTACAAACCACTGCTCAATGAAATAAAAGAGGATACAAACAAATGGAAGAACATTCCATGCTCATGGGTTGGAAGAATCAATATCGTGAAAATGGCCATACTGCCCAAGGTAATTTATAGATTCAATGCCATCCCCATGAAGCTACCAATGACTTTCTTCACAGAATTGGAAAAAACTACTTCAAAGTTCATATGGAACCAAAAAAGAGCCCACATCGCCAAGTCAATCCTAAGCCAAAAGAACAAAGCTGGAGGCATCATGCTACCTGACTTCAAACTATACTACAAGGCTACAGTAACCAAAACAGCATGGTACTGGTACCACAACAGAGACATAGATCAATGGAACAGAACAGCGCCCTCAGAAATGATGCCGCATATCTACAAGTATCTGATCTTTGACAAACCTGACAAAAACAAGCAATGGGGAAAGGATTCCCTATTTAATAAATGGTGCTGGGAAAACTGGCTAGCCATATGCAGAAAGCTGAAACTGGATCCCTTCCTTACACCTTATACAAAAATTAATTCAAGATGGATTAAAGACTTACATGTTAGACCTAAAACCATTAAAATCCTACAAGAAAACCTAGGCAATACCATTCAGGACATAGGCGTGGGCAAGGACTTCATGTCTAAAACACCAAAAGCAATGGCAACAAAAGCCAAAATTGACAAATGGGATCTAATTAAACTAAAGAGCTTCTGCACAGCAAAAGAAACTACCATCAGAGTGAACAGGCAACCTACAGAATGGGAGAAAATTTTTGCAACCTACTCATCTGACAAAGGGCTAATATCCAGAATCTACAATGAACTCAAACAAATTTACAAGAAAAAACAAACAACTCCATCAAAAAGTGGGCAAAGGACATGAACAGACACTTCTCAAAAGAAGACATTTATGCAGCCAAAAAACACATGAAGAAATGCTCATCATCACTGGCCATCAGAGAAATGCAAATCAAAACCACAGTGAGATACCATCTCACACCAGTTAGAATGGCCATCATTAAAAAATCAGGAAACAACAGGTGCTGGAGAGGATGTGGAGAAATAGGAACACTTTTACACTGTTGGTGGGACTGTAAACTAGTTCAACCATTGTGGAAGTCAGTGTGGCGATTCCTCAGGGATCTGAACTAGAAATACCATTTGACCCAGCCATCCCATTACTGCGTATATACCCAAAGGACTATAAATCATGCTGCTATAAAGACACATGCACACGTATGTTTATTGCAGCACTATTCACAATAGCAAAGAATTGGAACCAACCCAAATGTCCAACAACGATAGACTGGATTAAGAAATTGTGGCACATATACACCATGGAATACTATGCAGCCATAAAAAATGATGAGTTCATGTCCTTTGTAGGGACATGGATGAAACTGGAAAACATCATTCTCAGTAAACTATCGCAAGGACAAAAAACCAAACACCGCATGTTCTCACCCATAGGTGGGAATTGAACAATGAGAACTCATGGACACAGGAAGGGGAACATCACACTCCGGGGACTGTTGTGGGGTTGGGGGAGGGGGGAGGGACAGCATTAGGAGATATACCTAATGCTAAATGACGAGTTAATGGGTGCAGGAAATCAACATGGCACATGGATACATATGTAACAAACCTGCACATTGTGCACATGTACCCTAAAACCTAAAGTATAATAAAAAAAAAATACTACTTGCCTATTTGTTTTTCATTTCAACATAATTGAATAGAGCTGTACTGTCTAATAAGGTAACCACTGATTAAATGAGACTGTTGATCACTTGAAACAGCTAGTTCCAATTAAGGGGTGCTGTAAGTGTACCTCTTATAGCCAGATTTTGAAGACTTAGTATGAAAGAATGTAACATCTCATTAATAATTTTTTATATTGATTACATGTTGAAATAATATTTTGGATAGATTGGGTTAATGTGTATTATTAAAATTAATTTACATAATGTTTTTAAGGTAGCTGTTAGAAACTTTAACATGACATGTGCCTCATACTACATTTCTATTAGACAGTGCTAGACAAGACCATAGGTTAAATAATAAAGGAGATGTAACTACAAAAAGTTAATTAAATCTCAATCTTGGAAGGTCTTGAAAGAGGATTTGTGAATCCCTGAGTGTGCCAAATATTGCTCACAGAATACAGAAAACAATGTCTTCACTTGAGTTTCATGACTTTGATATTGCATGGTAAGTGTAACTTTCACATGCCAATATCCACAATTGCTTGAGTCAGACACCTTTTGCAGTTCTGTACTGGCTGTGTTTTATGTTTTATTTTTATTTATTTATTTGTTTTGAGGTGGAGTCTTGCTCTGTAGTCCAGGCTAGAGTGCAGTGGTGCAATCTCGGCTCACTGCAAGCTCCGCCCCCCGGGTTCACGCCATTCTCCTGCCTCAGCCTCCGGAGTAGCTGGGACTACAGGCACCCGCCACCACACCCGGCTAATTTTTTGTATTTTTAGTAGAGACAAGGTTTCACCGTGTTAGCCAGGATGGTCTCGATCTCCTGACCTCGTGATTCGCCGGCCTCAGCCTCCTAAAGTGCTGGGATTACAGGCGTGAGTCATGGCGCCTGGCCGACTGTGTTTTATGAAGTAGTTCCGTAGTTTAAAAAAAAAAAAAGCTACCATGAATGGAGGTCAGAAGAGGGCACGATATTGCAAGGGAATTAGGAGACAATTGTTTAATTTCCACATGAGAGTGATGAAGACGAAGGCACCAAGCCATTAACTCAGGGTACACTGTCTGGCAGGCCTTTGGCAGGAGATGTACCATCTACTTAAGTGGGTCACAGACTGATTGTTAATTTCTATTTATGGGGTTTGTTTCCATTTCTGGTGTCTCAGTTAGCTCCAGGGTGATGCTTTAAATAGTTGTGAAGGCATCCACAGAGGTAATCAAAGTTTCTGGAGTGGTCATCATTAACTTCCTTTGGCAGTAATTCTCCACCTTCCAATGAGTCTTCAGCAGAACCAGAGCTACTCCCCTGGAATCCAACCAGTAAGCTGTTATCAGAATTCACCAGCCACTCCTGGATACCATTGCCAACAAGCTGGAAAGAACTGTGTGGGAGGAAATGCCAGACTTGCTGAGTCAGGCAAATTCTTCAACCCAAGGTTGACTGGAAATGAGCGTGACTGCATCCATGGGAACACAGGAGGTCCAGTCAGCCCAGGCCCAGCTCCATCTGATTTGCCAGCTAAGGAAGGGAACTGTCCAGGGAAAGGAATGTTCCAACTCCATGCAGAGAAGGGCTGGCACAGCTGAGCTCTGTGCAGGCAGCAGGTGTGGTCACTAGCCCTCCGAATTATGGGGTTCCTTCCGTGTGGTTAGGATGTGGATGAAAGAGTGAATAAAAGCTGAGGGCTATAGCCAGGTGTGGTGGCTTACGCCTGTAATCCCAGCACTTTGGGAGACCGAGGCAGGAGGATACCCTGAGCTCAGGAATTTGAGACCAGCCTGGGCAACATGGTGAAACCCTGGCTCTACTAAATACCAAAAAAAAAAAAAAATTAGCCAGGTGTGGTGGTGGGCACCTGTACTCCCAGCTACTTGGGAGGCTGAGGCACGAGAATTGCTTGAACCCGGGAGGCGGAAGTTGCAGTGAGCCTAGATTGAGCCACTGCACTCCAGTCCAGCCTGGGCAACAGAGCAAGACTCCATCTCCAAAAACAAAATAACCAACCAAACAAACAAAAAAACCTGAGGGCTGCGAAAGCCTATGCCACCCACAAGCTTTGGATTTAGATCTAGACTAGATGAGAGTGGGTGGTCCAATTTCAATAGCCTCCAAAGTGACTGTAAGTTTGAAGTTTAGTATGAAATTTGGAGTCAAAAGAAGTGAAGCTGATTCACTTCTACCAGTTAACAGCTATGTGATCTTGGCCAAATCA
Organism: Nomascus leucogenys; assembly: GCF_006542625.1. Classification (NCBI taxonomy): domain Eukaryota; kingdom Metazoa; phylum Chordata; class Mammalia; order Primates; family Hylobatidae; genus Nomascus; species Nomascus leucogenys. The sequence goes on from NC_044388.1 coordinate 82,151,432, forward strand.
CTTAGTCCTTCTGAGATTCAATTTCCATCTATAAAATGGGCATATACTACCTCCTTTCTGGGATTTAACTAAAGAAAGGATTATCAGGTTTAACTAAAAGATGTGTGTAAAAATACCTGTTATCCAGTACAGGGAATGCAATGAATCTTCTCTCCTTTTCCCCTTCGTGGGTTTTATTGTTAAACTCTTAATATAAATAAATATATTTCCTGTAAAACCAAATCCTAACATTTGGTAATGATAGTGCTCACCCTAGCTTATCTTTTTTAACTACTTTATTTTGGAGATCATTGAACAATGATGATGATAACGATGGTGATGATGAATACTTTTCTTTTATTCAGCACCTACTCAATGCTTGGCCCTATAAAATCGTAATGATCCCATGAAGCAAGTATTATTTTGCTTCATGGAAAATCAACCGAAAATGGATTAAAGACTTAAATTTAAAACCCAAAACTGTAAAAACCCTAGAAGACAACCTAGGCAATACCATCCTGGACATAGGAACTGGCAAAGATTTCATGACAAAGACACCAAAAGCAAACACAACTAAAGTAAAAATTGACAAATGGGATCTAATTAAGAGCTTCTGCACAGTAAGGGAAACTATCCACAGAGTAAACAGACAATCTACAGAACGGGAGAAAATATCTGCAAACTATGCATGTGACAAAAGTCTACTATTCATCACCTATAAGAAACTTAAACAAATTTACAAGAGAAAAACAACCCCATTAAAAAGTGGGCAAAAGACACGAACAGACACTTTTCAAAAGAAGACATACATGCAGCCAGCAAGCATATGAAAAAAGCTCAATATCACCATTCATTAGAGAAATGCTCATTAAAACCACAATGAAATAGCATCTCACACCAGTCAGAATGGCTATAATAAAAAGTCAAAAAATAACATGCTGGCAAGGTTGCAGAGAAAAGGGAACACTTATACACTGTTGGTGGGAGTTTAAATTGTGGAAAGCAGTGTGGCGATTCCTCAAAGAGCTAACAGCAGAACTACCATTCGACCCAGTTATCGCATTACTGGGTATGTACCCAAAGAAATATAAATTGTTCTACTATAAAGACACATGCACATGAACGTTCATTGCAGGAATATGCACAATAACAAAGACATGGAATCAACCTAAATGCCCTTCAATGACAGATTGGATAAAGAAAATGTGGTACATATACACCATGAAATACTATGCTGCCATAGAAAAGAACAAGATCATGTTTTTTGCAGGAACATGGATGGAGCCGGAGGCTATTATCCTTAGCCAACTAACGCAGCAACAGAAAACCAAATACTGCATGTTCTCACTTAGAAGTGGTAGCTAAACGATGAGAATTTATGAACACAAAGATGGGAACAACAGATGCTGTACACTGTAGTCTACCTGAGAGTGAAGGGTGGGAGGAGGGAGAGGAGCAGAAAAAATAACCGTTGGGTACTAGCTTAATACATGGGTGATGAAGTAATTCGTACAACAAACCCCTGTGACACGTTTACCTATATAACAAACCTTCACATGTACCCCAAAACCTAAAATAAAAGTTATAAAAAAGAAAAACCAACAATGTTCTCCTTTCCCATGACTCTCATTCCCACTATCATTCCTTCCTCAAAACAAGAAATGGCAACTTAATGTTTATATTTTTTCTATGTTCATATGAATGCACTCAAATAAAAATATTCACACCATAAAATGCTTTTTCTTATTTAAAAAAATAAAAAATAAAAATGAAACAATTTCTAATTTTAACTATCCTAATTTAAGTAGTTTAAACATATTTAATGTCACATTAAAATTTTTAAATTGAACGACATCAGGAAATCATTTTGATGAAAGAAAATTGAATTTCCCATTCTGTATGATAACTAAAAAATAAATGTTTTCTGTGGAGAAAATAAATGTTTTCTGTGGAGAAAATAAATTATGTTTAAAACAAACACTGAAAGAACTAATTGGATATATATATATATATAATTTAGAAATAATTAAAGTACTTAAGGTTTTATTAATGTGTTATTATTTGGGAAAATGTTTTAGAATTTGTAGACATGCAAGCTTGTTTGTATTCTTTGAAGATTCCAAATGTTTCTTTTGTTTTGTATAAGAGCTCAAAAGTTACGTAATACCCACCTGCCACCATATCATCATATATGAAAATATTTGATGAAATATGAAAAAATGAAAAATAAAAAATAATCTAGAAGTCAAAGTGTACAAAGCTATTTCTGAGACTAAAGAAATAATACTGCAAATGAAGTGACAAACTGTTGAGCATTTTTCATGGCAGGGGTGGGGAGATACTTCTGTCTGCAAGTTGATACCAAAGAAGGCTGTTATTTGCTGTTGCCCAGAGGGTCCCATTAGAATTCTTTTTCTTAAATTTTACTCAAAAGAACAAATGTCATTTTAATGCCAATGTTTTCAAATGCTGTTTATTCCTTAGATTTACTTTTCTAAAATTTGGCCTCACTATTGCTCAATCCATGGCTTTACTTGCACTTTCAGCAACTGCTGGTTGACAACGCCACCTCCCCTCCCCTCCCCTTCTGTCCCCTCCCCTCCCCTCCCGTACTCTCCCCTCCCCTCTCCTCCCCTCCCATTCCCTTCCCTTTCTTTTCTTTGAGACGGAGTCTCGCACTGTCGCCCAGGCTGGAGTGCAGTGGCACGATCTCGGCTAACTGAAAGCTCTGCCTCCTGGGTTCACATCATTCTCCTGCCTCAGCCTCCTGAGTAGCGGGGACTACAGGTGCCCACCACCATGCCTGGCTAATTTTTTTGTATTTTTAGTAGAGACAGGGTTTCACTGTAGCCAGGATGGTCTCGATCTCTTGACCTCGTGATCTGCCCGCCTTGGCCTCCCAAAGTGCTGGGATTACAGGTGTGAGCCACTGCCCCTGGCCAGACCACGCTTCAGTTTTTGATCACTTTCTTCACTTGGCTTGAAGCATCACTTTCTCTTCATTCTCCTTCTATGCCACTGGCTGTTCAGGTCCTTCTTATCTACTGATTGCTGAGTGTTAGAACACTGCAGAGTTTAGCCCTATAATCTTTTTATTTCTTTGTCTTTACTTACTCCTTAGGTAACACCATTCACAGTCCCTAAGCTTTGAAAGCATTTATACACCAATGAACCTCAAATTTATAATTCTAGCCCTGAACTATTTCCTAACTTGTAGACTTGTACTCGGCCTCTACTGAAATCTCCACTTGAAATCTATCTAATAGGGAATCTTAAAATTAACCTGTCCAAAATCAAACTCCTGACTCTCCACTAACATCTCCCATGTCTCTGCTGTTGTCTTCTCTTTACACAGTCTTCTACATCTCAGGAAATGGTTTCTCTGTCCTTCTAGTTGCCCAGGCTAAAACCTTATCTCCCGTCTTTCTCTGACACCACATACCCAATTCATCAGTAAATCCTGTTGACTTTACCTTCAAAATACTATGTATTAAAAATCTGAACACTTTCACCACCTCTGTTGCTACTATCTTGGTCCATGCTTCCATCATATCTCACTCTCTCCCCAGAATTATTTTAATAACTTCCCAGCTGGACCCACTTCTTCCTTTACCTCATTACAGTCAGTTTTCAACATAGAGGCCAGAGCAGGTAAGATCAAGTAATTCTTTTGCTCAAAACTTTTAATGGCTCCTTCTTTCACTCACAGTAAAATTCTGAAACAGTAATGACCTGCAAGGCCCTATATAATTTTGCCCTCAGCTACCCCCTCACCTCATCATTTTATCTCTTGCCACCTACCCCGTTGCACACACACTGCCCCCAAAGTTACATAGAACAATTACCTCTCTCACTTTTCATAGCTATTCACTCAAATGTCGTAATTTCAGAAGGATCTTCCCTGACAACTTTTTCCCACACCCCTGGCATTCCTATCTCCCTTATTCTGCCTTAGTTTTCACAATAGCACTTATCACCACCTGACATAGTATGTATTTACTTGTTTATTTATTTTTGGTCTCCCCCATTAAGATATTAGCCCATATTCCAGATTCCAGGGCTAGCAGAGCAGTTGATTTCAATCAAATCTCCCACTTGAAGACAATTTTAAAAGTGGAACAAAACACACACGCAGACACACACATTCTTACAAACATTAGAATCTAACAAGATAGTAAGGAATTAAGACAACAATTGGAGCTCAAAGAGGTGAAACAGCATCTCCTTGGAAAGGAGGATTTGCTGATAGTTAAAAGGAAGTTGAGGCAGAGCTTCACTGAGATCTTGGGAAATCACCCACTGTATATCCTGGAACCACAAGGGCTGCCATTTTGGCTTTGAGGCTTTTTGGCAATGGACTGGAAGCAGCAGACACAGAGCTAAGCTTTTGATTACTCAGATGCATGCAGGTTTAGGAACTGGTGTTCATCTCCCTCAAAGACAGAGGCCCTAACATAGTATCTTTTGCTCTGGCTTGAGACAAAGACTGCAACCTGGAAGCATGGGGTATGCATTTTACTCTAGCCTGCCAAACTCCAGACTGCTAATATACTCAGGTGTCTTAAAGGTGAAAAAAAGTGAAATCCTTTGTGAAGGAAAATAACACCATCCTGGGTCTCAAACTATCAATAAATATAATTTTAATTTTTTTACCCAGCTATGAAAGACTATAATGCAAAATGAGACTCAAGACAAATCAAGCCAGAACTAAGGAAAACAGTGGACAACAAAAACAAGAGCTACAAGAGTCCAAATACCAGAATTATCAGACAGATGTTGTAAAACAACAGCATTAATATGCTCATGGATATAAATGCTTTGTTTAAAAATATCAGTGCAGTCATAGAAACCATAAGAGGTGACCTTGTAAAACTAAAAAAGAACCAACTAGAAATTATAAAATTGAAAAATACAATAGGTAAAATGAAGAACTGAATGGATGGGTTTAACAGAGGATTACATACAATTGAAGAAAAAAATTGTGAACTGGACGCTGGGTCAGAGAAAAATATACAGAATGAAACCTAAAGAAAATTTTTAAAAGGGAAAATACAGAATATTGACTAAGAAACATAGAGGATAAAGTAAGGCATAACATTCACATAATTGGAGTATAAAAAAGAAAAAGATAAAATGGAGCAGGGGCAATATTTTAAAAGATAATGTCAAAGAATTTCAGAGAACTAATGAAAGACTTTCAATTTTACTATTTAATAAGCCTAAAGGGTCAAATGGAGCTAAAAGAATAAAAAGAGAAATTTGCCTCCAGGCCAGGCACGGTGGCTCATGCCTGTAATCCCTGCACTTTGGGAGGCCGAGGTGGACAGAGTACTTGAGGTCAGGAGTTCGAGACCCGCCTGGCATGGTGGCGCATGCCTGTGGTCCCAGCTACTAGGGAGGCTGAGGCAGGAGAATTGCTTGAATCCCATGGTTGAAGGTTGCAGTGAGCCAAGATTGTACCACTGCACTCCAGCCTGGGCGACAGAGTGAGACTCTGTCTTAAAAAAAAAAAAAAAAAAAAAAAAGAAAGAAAAGAAATCTGCCTCCAGAAACATGTAGTGAAACAGTAGAAAATGAAATGCAAGGAGAAAATCTTAAATATAACAAAAGGAAAAGGACAGATTACCAACAAAAAAGCACCAATCTGATCAACAGCTGATGTGAAAAGCCAGTACAAGTGAAAACCAGAGGTCAATGGAAAGATAACTTCTTGATATTGAAAGAAATAAAAAACTACCAACATAGACTTCTTTGTCCAGAGAACAAATATTTTAATAAGAAAAGTAAAATATACAGTGTTATGAAAAAAATAAGTGACGAACTGGCAAAATATTTTCAATTTATATTACAGAAAGGGTAAATATCCCTAACATATTAAAATTTTATTTAAAAAGAGGAGAAAGGACTAACAACCTTAGAAAAATGAATAAGAGATATGAACAAATACACAGGAAAAATAAATGCAAATGCCCCTTGGTTGAAAAGATACTCCATGTCATCCATGATAAGATAAGTGCAAATTAAAACTACAGCAAGATACTGTCTTATACCTATGAGATCAGCAAAAATTCAAAAATTTGACAACATGCTATGTTGTTGAAGCTTTGGGGAAACTGTCCCTCTCATTCATTGCTGTTGGGAATGAAAAATGGTTCAACAACTAAGGAATAGAATTTGGCAAATACTGATGAAATAATATCTGCATTTACTCTTTGACCCACTAATCCCTCTTGCAGGAATCTATCCCAAAGATGTTCTGACCAAAAAAAAAAAAAAAAGGATGCATACATAAGACTTCTCACTGCAGCACTGTGTGAAATAGCAAAGCCTGGAAACAACTCAAATACCTGTCAATGGGTGGCTGGTATACTCACCCAAGTGATAACTCTACAGTTATCAAAAATAAGAAGGAATCTCTATAAACTACTGTGGAGTAATCTCCAAGATATATTTTTAAGCAAGAAAAGCAAGGTGGAAAAGTATATACTATTGGTTATCTAAAAGGAAGAGATAAAAACATGCATACACAATTGATAGTATTTAAAAATAGAATGATCAATAATAAAACTTTAAATATGATTACTTATAGAGGATTACATAGACAGCCACCCAAGATAATCTGCAATCAAATTGTGAAAATCATTAAGACAGCTGACTAGACTAGGGTTACTAGATGTAAGACAATTATAATTAAAAAGCAGTTGAATTCCTATATTAACAAGAAATCAAGGATATGTATACACACCTACATACACACATTTTAAATTAACATTTAATAGCCACATAAGACTCAAACATTTAGGAATAAATCAACAAAAGATGTTTAAGATATCTAAGCAGAAAAAGTATTAAATTTTATTGAAAAATATTTAAAGAAAGCTTAAATAAATAAAGGGCTACCACGTTCATTATGTTCATGGATAAGAAAACTCATGTAACAAAAATATCAGGTCTCCCCAAATTAATTTATGGGTATAATACAATTCTAATATAAACCCCTCAGATTTTTAAAGTGGGAATTAACAAGGTGATTCTAAAATTTATATGCAAGGGCAAAAGATAAAAAAAATCTAATATAGTTTTGGAAAAAAATCAAGGTTGGGGCAGGGCTCATTTTTGTCAACTGTCTAGATTTATTATAAAGCTATAGGAATTGAGCTATAGACATTAAGTGTAGTGAGTCTCCAGGGTAAACAAATAGACCAATGGAACAGAACAGAAATTCAGAAAGAGATATTAATAATACATTTTTCTATGGTAATCTGATATATGACAAAGATCCATCACAGATTAATGGGTATCTATGGTGCTGTAACAACTGATTATCAGAGAGAGAAGGACAGACAGACAGACACACACATACACACACAAACTAGATTTATATCAAACACATAAATTACAGATAGATTAAAGAACTAAACAAAAAAACAAGTGAAACATTAAAACTTTTAGAATGTTAAGAAAATATCTTTATGACTTTTAGTAGGAAAAGCTTTTTTAGAAAAAAAAAAAAAAGCATAGGCTAGGCGTGGTGGCTCACACCTGTAATCTCAGCACATTGGGAGGCCAAGTGGGTCAGATCACCTGAAGTCAGGAGTTTGAGACCAGCCTGGCAACACGGCAAAACCCTATCTCTACTAAAAGTACAAAAAATAGCCGGGCGTGGTGGCGTGTGCCTGTAGTCCCAGCTACTTGGGGAGGCTGAGGCAGAATAATCACTTGAACCCGGAGACAGAGGTTGCAGTGAGCCGAGATCATGCCACTGCACTCCAGCCTGGGTGACAGAGCAAGACTCTGTCTCAAAAAGAAAAAAAAAGCATAAAGGAAAAATTTGGTAAGAGAAGATTGAAATTTTAAAATACATATTAATCAAAGACACCATTAAAATAGATTAAAAGACATGTCACCGACTAGGGAAGTTATTTGCAAGCAAATCCATAATATATGAAGAACTCTTATACATCAATGAAAAGACAGATAACCTAAAAATACTATAAAAATTAGATAAAAATATATGAAAAGGCAATTGACATAAGAGGAAAAACAGTTGGTCAATAAGTGTATGAAAAGTTAGCCTTCACTAGGAATCGGAGAAATACAAATTAAAACCACAATATCATTATACATTTATTAGAAATGAAGAAAAATTAACAAATGACAATGCTAAGTGTTAGAATGGATGTGGGGAGGTGAGAACTTTTATACACTGCTGTTAGGTATGTAAAATGGTACAACTACTTTGGAGAACAATTTAGTAATAGCAAGTGTAGTTGAAAAAGCATATATTGTAAAATCTAGTAATTCCACTCCTAGATGTATACCCTGAAGAATGTGTCCTACATATGCTCAAGGAATCATATACATTATTTATAAAAGGAACAATTTGGAAACAATTTAAATGAACAAACATAGGAACATAGATAAATTGTAGCATAACCATACTGTAGAACACTATAGAGCTATAAAAATAGAATTGAATGCATCAACATAGTTGAATATCATAAACATAAATTTTATCCAGAAAACATTATGGCTAAGAGTACATACAGTAAGGTCAGGTGTGGTGGCTCTCGACTGTAATCCCAGCACTTTGGGAGGCCAAAGTGGGACGACTGCTTGAGGCCAGGAGGAGTTTAAGACCAGCTTGGCTAACATAGTGAGATCCCATCTCTTAAAAAAAAAAGGAAGGGAAAAAAAAAACGAGTACACACAGTATGATGCCTTTTATACAAAATTGTAAAGCATGACAATACTATAGATTATTTGGAGAAGCATACATATGCAGTTCATGTATAAAGAGATTTATGGAGGCTGGGTGCAGTGGCTCACGCCTGTAATCCCAGCACTTTGGGAGACAGAGACAGGCTGACCATCTGAGGTCAGGAGTTTGAGACTAGCCTGGCCAATATGGTGAAATCTTGTCTCCACTAAAAATACAAAAAATTAGCCAGGCATGGTGGCTCATGCCTGTAATCCCAGCTACTATGGAGGCTGAAGCAGAAGAATCTCTTGAACTCCTGAGGCGGAGGTTTCAGTGAGCCGAGATCGCGCCACTGCACTCCAGCCTGGGGTGACACAGCAAGACTTTGTCTCAAAAACCAGCAAACAGGCCGGGCACAGTGGCTCACGCCTGTAATCCCAGAACTTTAGGAAGCCGAGGCGGGCGGATCGCAAGGTCAGGAGATCGAGAGGCTAACATGGTGAAACCCCATCTCTACTAAAAATACAAAAAAAAAAAAAAAAAATTAGCCAGGCGTAGTGGCGAGCGCCTGTAGTCCCAGCTACTCAGGAGGCTGAGGCAGGAGAATGGCGTGAACCCAGGAGGCGGAGCTTGCAGTGAGCCGAGATCGCGCCACGGCACTCCAGCCTGGGTGACGGTGCAAGACTCCGTCTCAAAAAAAAAAAAATGTTTTCCGGGTTTTTCCCCCGCCCCTTCGCCCCCCCCGCCCCTTCGCCCCCCCCGCCCCTTCGCCCCCCCCGCCCCTTCGCCCCCCCCCCCCCCCCCCCCCCCCTTCGCCCCCCCCCGCCCCTTCGCCCCCCCCCGCCCCTTCGCCCCCCCCCCGCCCCTTCGCCCCCCCCCCCCGCCTTTATTCAGCTTCCGGTAGACGCTGGTAGGGTAAGGGAGCCAGTAGGTCACTTCCTGGCGACTGTTTGTTTTATTTCCGGTTTATGGGATCCGGCTGCGATTTGCTGCTGAGGGCAGCAGCTACCGTCACTGCCGCCATCATGTCAGACACCGACAGCGAGGAAGATTCAGCTGGAGGCGGCCCATTTTCTTTAGCGGGTATCCTTTTCGGCAACATCAATGGAGCGGGGCAGCTGGAGGGGGAAAGCGTCTTGGATGATGAGTGTAAGAAGCACTTGGCAGGCTTGGGGGCTTTGGGGCTGGGCAGCCTGATCACTGAACTCACGGCAAATGAAGAATTGACCCGGACTGGCGGTGCCTTGGTAAATGATGAAGGGTGGATTAGGAGTACAGAAGATGCTGTGGACTATTCAGACATCAATGAGGTGGCAGAAGATGAAAGCCGAAGACACCAGCAGACGATGGGGAGCTTGCAGCCGCTTTGCCACTCAGATTATGATGAAGATGACTATGATGCTGATTGTGAAGACATTGATTGCAAGTTGATGCCTCCTCCACCTCCACCCCCGGGACCAATGAAGAAGGGTAAGGACCAAGATGCTATTACCTGTGTGTCTGAAAATAGAGAAGGCATCATCTTGCCCTCCATCATTGCCCCTTCCTTTCTGGCCTCAGAGAAAGTGGACTTCAGTAGTTACTCTGATTCAGAATCTGAGATGGGACCTCAGGAAGCAACACAGGCAGAATCTGAGGATGGAAAGCTGACCCTTCCATTGGCTGGGATTATGCAGCATGATGCCACCAAGCCGTTGCCAAGTGTCACAGAACTTTTTCCAGAATTTCGACCTGGAAAGGTGTTACGCTTCCTACATCTTTTTGGACCAGGGAAGAATGTCCCTTCTGTTTGGCGGAGTGCTCGGAGAAAGAGGAAGAAGCGTCGTGAGCTGATACAGGAAGAGCAGATCCAGAAGCTGGAATGCTTGGTAGAATCAGAAGTCAGCCAGAAGTCTTTGTGGAACTATGACTACGCTCCACCACCACCTCCAGAGCAGTGTCTCTCTGATGATGAAATCAAGATGATGGTTTCTGCGAAGTCCAAATTTTCCCAATCAACTGGAGATGTAGATAAAGTGACAGATACCAAACCAAGAGTGGCTGAGTGGCGTTATGGGCCTGCCCGACTGTGGTATGATATGCTGGGTGTCTCCGAAGATGGCAGTGGGTTTGACTATGGCTTCAAACTGAGAAAGACACAACATGAACCTGTGATAAAATCTAGAATGACAGAGGAATTTAGGAAACTTGAAGAAAGCAATGGCACTGATCTTCTGGCTGACGAAAACTTCCTGATGGTGACCCAGCTGCATTGGGAGGATTCTATCATCTGGGATGGGGAGGATGTCAAACACAAAGGGACAAAACCTCAGCATGCAAGCCTGGCAGGCTGGCTTCCTTCTAGCATGACTAGGAATGCAATGGCTTACAATGTTCAGCAAGGTTTTGCAGCCACTCTGGATGATGACAAACCTTGGTACTCCATTTTTCCCATTGACAGTGAGGATCTGGTGTATGGACGCTGGGAGGACAACATCATTTGGGATGCTCAGGCCATGCCCCGGCTGTTGGAACCTCCTGTTTTGGCACTTGATCCCAATGATGAGAACCTCATTTTGGAAATTCCTGATGAGAAGAAAGAGGCTACCTCTAACTCCCCCTCCAAGGAGAGTAAGAAGGAACCATCTCTGAAGAAGAGTCGAATTCTCTTGGGCAAAACAGGTGTCATCAGGGAGGAACCACAGCAGAACATGTCTCAGCCAGAAGTGAAAGATCCATGGAATCTCTCCAATGATGAGTATTATTTCCCCAACCAACAGGGTCTTCGAGGCACCTTTGGAGGGAATATTATCCAGCATTCGATTCCTGCTGTGGAATTATGGCAGCCCTTCTTTCCCACCCACATGGGGCCCATCAAAATCCGGCAGTTCCATCGGCCACCTCTGAAAAAGTACTCATTTGGTGCACTCTCTCAGCCAGGTCCCCATTCAGTCAAACCTTTGCTAAAGCACATTAAAAAAAAGGCCAAGATGAGAGAACAAGAGAGGCAAGCCTCAGGTGGTGGAGACTTATTTTTTATGCGCACACCTCAGGATCTCACAGGCAAAGATGGAGATCTTATTCTTGCAGAATATAGTGAGGAAAATGCACCCTTAATGATGCAGATTGGCATGGCAACCAAGATAAATAACTATTACAAACGGAAACCTGGAAAAGATCCTGGAGCACCAGATTGTAAATATGGGGAAACTGTTTACTGCCATACATCTCCTTTCTTGGGCTCTCTCCATCCTGGCCAGTTACTGCAGGCATTTGAGAACAACCTTTTTCGTGCTCCAATTTATCTTCATAAGATGCCAGAAACTGATTTCCTGATCATTCGGACAAGACAGGGTTACTATATTCGGGAATTAGTGGATATTTTTGTGGTTGGCCAGCAGTGTCCCTTGTTTGAAGTTCCTGGGCCTAACTCCAGAAGGGCCAATATGCATATTCGAGACTTTCTACAGGTTTTCATTTACCGCCTTTTCTGGAAGAGTAAAGATCGGCCACGGAGGATACGAATGGAAGATATAAAAAAAGCCTTTCCTTCCCATTCAGAAAGCAGCATCCGGAAGAGGCTAAAGCTCTGCGCTGACTTCAAACGCACAGGGATGGATTCAAACTGGTGGGTGCTTAAGTCTGATTTTCGTTTACCAACTGAAGAAGAGATCAGAGCTAAGGTGTCACCAGAGCAGTGCTGTGCTTATTATAGCATGATAGCTGCAGAGCAACGACTGAAGGATGCTGGCTATGGTAAGAAATCCTTTTTTGCCCCAGAAGAAGAAAAAGAGGAAGATTTCCGGATGAAGATTGATGATGAAGTTCACACTGCTCCTTGGAACACCACAAGGGCCTTCATTGCTGCCATGAAGGGCAAGTGTCTCCTGGAGGTGACTGGGGTGGCAGATCCCACAGGGTGTGGTGAAGGATTCTCCTATGTGAAGATTCCAAATAAACCAACACAGCAGAAGGATGATAAAGAGCCGCAGGCAGTGAAGAAGACAGTGACAGGAACAGATGCAGACCTTCGTCGCCTTTCCCTGAAAAATGCCAAGCAACTTCTACGTAAATTTGGTGTGCCTGAGGAAGAGATTAAAAAGTTGTCCCGCTGGGAAGTGATTGATGTGGTGCGCACAATGTCAACAGAACAGGCTCGTTCTGGAGAGGGGCCTATGAGTAAATTTGCTCGTGGATCAAGGTTTTCTGTGGCTGAGCATCAAAAGCATTACAAAGAGGAATGTCAGCGCATCTTTGACCTGCAGAACAAGGTTCTGTCATCAACTGAAGTCTTAACAACTGACACAGACAGCAGCTCAGCTGAAGATAGTGACATTGAAGAAATGAGAAAGAACATTGAGAACATGTTGCAGAACAAGAAAACCAGCTCTCAGCTGTCACGTGAATGGGAGGAGCAGCAGCGGAAGGAACTACAGCGAATGCTACTGGCAGCGGGTTCAGCAGCATCAGGAAACAATCACAGAGATGATAACACAGCTTCCAAGACTAGCCTTAACTCTTCTGCCACTGGACACTGTCTCAAGATTTATCGCACATTTCGAGATGAAGAGGGGAAAGAGTATGTTCGCTGTGAGACAGTCCGAAAACCAGCTGTCATTGATGCCTATGTGCACATACGGACTACAAAAGATGAGAAATTCATTCAAAAATTTGCCCTTTTTGATGAAAAACATCGGGAAGAGATGCGAAAAGAACGGCGGAGGATTCAAGAGCAACTGAGGCGGCTTAAGCGGAACCAGGAAAAGGAGAAGCTTAAGGGTCCTCCTGAGAAGAAGCCCAAGAAAATGAAGGAGCGTCCTCACCTAAAACTGAAATGTGGGGCATGTGGTGCCATTGGACACATGAGGACTAACAAATTCTGCCCCCTCTATTATCAAACAAATGTGCCACCTTCCAAACCTGTTGCCATGACAGAAGAGCAGGAGGAGGAGTTGGAAAAGAGAGTCATTCGTAATGATAATGAAGAACTTATCAAGGTTGAAGGGACCAAAATTGTCTTGGGGAAACAGCTAATTGAGAATGCGGATGAGGTTCGCAGAAAATCTCTGGTTCTCAGGTTTCCTAAACAGCAGCTTCCTCCAAAGAAGAAACGGCGAATTGAAACCACTGTTCACTGTGACTATTTGAATACACCTCATAAGTCCATCCACCGACGCCGCACAGACCCTATGGTGACGCTATCATCCATCTTGGAGTCTATCATCAATGACATGAGAGATCTTCCAAATACATACCCTTTCCACACTCCAGTCAATGCAAAGGTTGTAAAGGACTACTACAAAATCATCACTCGGCCAATGGACCTACAAACACTCCGTGAAAATGTGCGTAAGTGCCTCTACCCGTCTCGGGAAGAGTTCAGAGAGCATCTGGAGCTAATTGTGAAAAACAGTGCAACCTACAATGGGCCAAAACACTCGTTGACTCAGATCTCTCAATCCATGCTGGATCTCTGTGATGAAAAACTCAAAGAGAAAGAAGACAAATTAGCTCGCTTAGAGAAAGCTATCAACCCCTTGCTGGATGATGATGACCAAGTGGCATTTTCTTTCATTCTGGACAACATTGTCACCGAGAAAATGATGGCAGTTCCAGATTCTTGGCCATTTCATCACCCAGTTAATAAGAAGTTTGTTCCAGATTATTACAAAGTGATTGTCAATCCAGTGGATTTAGAGACCATACGTAAGAACATCTCCAAGCACAAGTATCAGAGTCGGAAGAGTTTTCTAGGTGATGTAAACCTTATTCTGGCCAACAGTGTTAAGTATAATGGACCTGAGAGTCAGTATACTAAGACTGCTCAGGAGATTGTGAACGTCTGTTACCAGACAATGACTGAGTATGATGAGCATTTGACTCAACTTGAGAAGGATATTTGTACAGCTAAAGAAGCAGCTTTGGAGGAAGCAGAATTAGAAAGCCTGGACCCAATGACCCCAGGGCCCTACACACCTCAGCTTCCTGACATGTATGATACCAACATATCCCTCAGTACGTCTCGAGATGCCTCTGTATTTCAAGATGAGAGCAATATGTCTGTCTTGGATAGTCCCACTGCCACTCCAGAAAAGCAGATGTGCCAGGGCCGAGGTAGGCTGGGTGAGGAAGACTCTGATGTGGATATGGAAGGGTATGATGATGAGGAGGAGGATGGGAAACCTAAGCCTCCAGCTCCAGAAGGGGGAGATGGTGATCTTGCAGATGAAGAGGAAGGAACTGTACAACAACCTGAAGCCAGTGTCCTGTATGAGGATTTGCTTATGTCTGAAGGAGAAGATGATGAGGAAGGAACTGTACAACAACCTGAAGCCAGTGTCCTGTATGAGGATTTGCTTATGTCTGAAGGAGAAGATGATGAGGAAGATGCTGGGAGTGATGAAGAAGGAGACAATCCTTTCTCTGCTATCCAGCTGAGTGAAAGTGGAAGTGACTCTGATGTGGGATATTGTGGAATAAGACCCAAACAACCGGATGGGCATGGAAAATGAAGAAAGCATGATGGCCTATGAGGGAGACGGTGGGGAGGCTTCCCATGATTTGGAGGATAGCAACATCAGTTATGGGAGCTGTGAGGAGCCTGATCCCAAGTTGAACACCCAAGACACAATCTTCAGCAGCATCGGAAATTTCCAGCTGGGCGTGGTGGCTCACACCTGTAATCTCAGCACTCTGGGAGGCCAAGGCGGGCGGATCACCTGAGGTCAGAAGTTTGAGACCAGCTTGGCCAACATGTCGAAACTTCATCTCTACGGAACATACAAAAATTAGCCAGGCATGGTGGTGCATGCCTGTAATCCCAGCTACTCGGGAGGCTGAGGCAGGAGAATTGCTTGCACCCGGGAGGCAGAGGTTGCAGTGAGTGGAGACCATGCCACTGCACTCCAGCCTGGGCCAAAGAGTGAGACTCCATCTCAAAAAAAAAACAAGAAAGAAAATTTCCAAGCATGGTATCATCTCACTTTTCTAATTTACAGGCTGGAACAGATGAGAGCCCTCGTGCTGGGACAGAGAATTGGGTTCTAGTGGACTCTGCTACACTTAAACCTGTGTGACAAACCGCCCATTATTTTATTATTTATTTAATTATGCAATGCCTAGTTCCTACACGGATTTGAGGCAAATTACCGTAAGTTTTGAAACAGCCTATATGTCAGAAATGATAATGTTGCCATCTAAATGTTTTATGTCCCTCCCCACCAGGAGAAATGGTAGGAAAATGGTAAGTTTCTTAGGGCAAAGACTGTGTCTTGTGTTTCTTTTCATGCTTAGGATATGGTTCTGTGCATAGTAGGTACTCAGCAAATGTTCCTAGAATCATAAAACCCTCAACAGATATGTTACTGAGCATCTCCTTTTCATGATGAGTACTCTGTCAGATCCTTGGGATGCAAAGGTAAATAAGACAAATCCCTTTTCCCCAAAGAGCTCACCATCGAGTTGGGGGAGGAGAAGTGGAATTCAAAACATGTTAATAAATCATTATAGTACTGTGAGATAAGTGCAATTAAGAAGCTAGCTGTAAAGTATAGGGGAAATAGAGGAGTAATCATATCTGAAAAGTCAAGGAAGTCTTCCTAGAGATAATTTTTAAGCTGATTGTTTTAGAATTAGTAGAAGTTTGCCAGATGGAAAAGTCCAGTCAAAGTGTAACATGAATGGGAAAGGCCACAGTCTAGAAATGGCAGTGTGTTTCTAGTTTGTTTGTTTGTAACTGCCTTGTTCCAGGAAGGATTTAAGATGGTTTATATTCCAGTCCTTTAATGCTGGAATGGCTAGAGATGAGACTGAAAGATGGGCAGGAAGTATATCATCACAAGCTTTGCATTTGATGTTAATGTGTATGATTTTTATATTATGGGAAATAAGCTCTTAGAGGAGTGATGTAATCAGGCTTGTGTTTTAGAAATCTGTGTAATGTACGAATGAAGAAAGAAATTGAAGAATCATATATAACAGATGTATGTGATTCCATTTTTGTAAAACACAGAACCATGTGTGTTTATTTGTATGTGTTTTTATATATACTCTATATACTCTTGCATGCAAAGGTAAAAGTCTGAAAGGATATATGCTAACTGTTCACAATGATAACCCCCCAGGAATGGGATTGGAGGGGAGAGGGCTTCTGTGTTTGTTATGTATGCTGGGTGGGATATTGTGCTTTTATTTCTGTATCATTTGAATTTTTTTACAAGTATGTATTATTTTTGTAACACATTTTTTATTCCAAAAAAAAGAGGGAGATGGAAATTCAGAAATGTGTGTAAACAGGGAATCTTCACTGTATTGATAATGTTTTATTTCTTAAGCTGGGTAGTGGGTACCTGGATTTTCATTATATTTTTCTCGATTTCTTTTAGCATGTCTCAATATTTCATAATAAATACTTTGTAATAAGTTTCATATGTACATAATATTAAATAAATTCTAGAAGTATATATACCAAAATATTCATTGTGTTTACCTCTGAATAGTAGAAATGTATCTTTATTTTCTTTGTTTTGCATGCTTACATTTTCTAATTTGTATTACTTTTATTTTAAAAACATCTTAAAACAGAAGAATGCCACAAAGACACAGAGCTTCTGTAAGATCTTTCACATGTTACCCTTGCTGGTACATAAGACACCCCCAAACTAATGTTCTAACAGCCAGTCAATATTTTATCCCTTCTCTCTTATGCTGCCATTTTGGTCTGTTTAGGTTTAATGATATCTGTTTTAGGTGGTACCTAGCCATCTCTTGGCATAAAAAATCTGCTCAATGATTGCTTGTTAAATCTTGAATGAATGAATTATAATAAGCATGCAGATGACTCAGCATTGACTCACCTAAAGGTAATGTCTACAGTCTTTACACAGTCTTCTACACCTCCAGTGATGTAGAACTCAGCCTTGACTTGTCTGCTCATTTCAAATCCTTTCTCAAACTCTCCGTACAAGAAGACACTATTGCTTCCTTCTCCAAACGAAACCTGCTTTCTCTTACTTCTAGCCCTTTGTCCATGTACTTCCCTATTCCTAGAATGAATGCAACCTTTGTTTGTCTGCCTGGTAAATACCTATTAATCTCTCATATTACAGTTTAAACATTTCTCCCCCCTGTGAAGCATTCCTGGCTCTCTCCCTTCACTCATTAATTCACTCAACAATTACTGTGGTAGGCTAAATAATGGTCCCCAAGAATCATCAGTTCCTAATATCCAGAAGTTGTGAATATGTTGCTTTACATGGTCAAAAGGACTTTGCAAATGTGACTGAGTTGAGGATCTTGAGATGAGGGGAAAGAGACAGAGTAAGAGTAAGACAGAAGGTGATGTGAAGACAGAAGCAGAGAGATTTGAAGATGCTATACTACTGGGTTTGAAGGCAGAGAAAGAGAAAGGAATGCAGCTCTGGTAGCTGGAAAAGGCAGGAAAGTAGATTCTCCTCTAGAGCCTCCAGAAGGAACCAACTCTGCTGACACTGTGATTTTTGCCCTGTAAGACTCTTCTGATACCCAGAACTATCAGAGAATACATTTGTGTTGTTTAAAGCCACTAGCTTTGGCAGGCCAAGGAGGGCAGATCACCTGAGTTCAGGAGTTCGAGACCAGCCTGGCCAACATGGTGAAACCCCGTCTCTACTAAAAATACCAAAATTAGCTGGGTGTGGTGGCACGTGCCTGTAATTCCAACTACTCAGGAGGCTGAGGTAGGAGAATCACTTGAACCAGGAGGTGGAGGTTGCAGTGAACTGAGATTGTACCACTCACTCCAGCCTAGGCAACAGAGGAAGACTCCATCTCAAAAAAAAAAAAAAATGAAAAAGCCACTAAGTTTATGGTCATTTGTTACAGCAGCAATAGGGAACTAATATACCCATGTAACCACTATTTGCTAGACACAAAGCCAGGCACCAGAGGCACAGGCAAACCAGAAACACATGCTCTCCACCTTAAAAGAGCTTATAATCTGTTGGGGAATATGAATATTAAACAACTAAACAAATTAATATTTTCATGATATTAATGTACTTAGATTGATGGTAATTTAGATTGAAGGGGATAAGAAAAGTCTGCTTGGTGACATTACATTTAAGCAGGGACTTGACAGATGAACAGGGCTTAGCGATGTGAAGAATGGGGGAGGAGGGGTTCTCAGGAGCACGTGCTAATGCCCTGTGGCAGGATAGTGCTTGAGGTGAGGCAATGTGAGAAGAGGCTGGAGAAATGGGCAAGATCCAAATCATGACCGGCCTTATTGTCTACATTACAGAGGACAGATTTTATCTAAAGTATGATGGGGAAGACATTGAAATGGCAAATGATGTGTCATAGCTAACATTTTAAAAGATGGTTGCGACTTCTCTGTAGGGATTAGATTGAAATGGGTGACTACAGCAAAGGAAAGACCAATAGGAGACTATACAAGAAATGATATGGTATGGAGAGGGAGAGGTTTGGGTAGAGTCAACATTTAATTTCAAGGCAGTGCTCATAGGACTGGAGAACATGAATGTCTGGATAAAATGTTAAGGACATTTACCAAGTTTCTAATATGAGCATGTGGACAGATGTTTTGTATACTTTCCTGAAATGAGGACCCCTGAAGGAGTGCATAGGCTGGGGGCAGTGGAGATCAAATGTTTGGTTTTCAAATTGTTAAATCTGAGGTGCCTGTGGAACAACCAAGTAAAGATGTCAGGTAATAGTTAAGCATGTAGGTTTGGAGATCCAGAAAGATGTCTCAGATGGCACTTAAAGTCACAGGGATCATAGGGGTGGACTGTAATTTCTAAAGTCGTAGAAATTACCTAGGAAGAAAAGATACTCAAGGCTGAACCTGAAAAAACTCTGACATTTAGGACTCAAGGAAGGGGAGAGGCGATAGCAAAGGAGATTGAGAAGGAATGCTCAGAGAAGTGGAGAAAACCCAGAATCCTGGAATCAGTGAAGTCCAGGGAAGAGTATAGAAGAGGGTGAGAGTGTTGAACGGCAATAAGAGGTAAAGAGGTGAGAACTGCAGAGTGTTCCAAACTTGAGCAATGATGGCACTTATAGGCAACCTTAGCAAGAGCAAATGTGGTTGGGTCATAGGAGCCAGAATGAGGAACGAAAGTATTACAAGGAAGTGGAACATTGTGCAGGTGACTTTTTTTTTTTTAAGAAGTTTAGAATAAAAGAGGACAGACAATCAGGTGGTAGCAGATAAGGAATGTACAATCAGATAAGTGTTCTTCTTTAATAGGTGATGGAATTGCAGAGTTAAGCACCGAGGAGAAAGGAAGAGGCTGGAGTTCCAGGGGAGAAGGGGGATAGCCTGTGGGGCAAGGCTCCTAGGATGGCTGGAAGGAGTGGGATATCTCCCCTGAGAAGAGATTCGTCTTTGCTAAAAAGAGAACACTTCCCTCGGAAGGAGAGGGTACAGATGCTGGCAGGTTTGTTCTCTAGGCGGCAGGACAATGAGGATGGGAGTTCCATTCTGATGACCTCTATCTTCATCATGAAGGTCATCTCCTGAAAGTGAGATGAAACTGAAGAAGGACAATCTTAGATCTGGGGAAAGAGGGGAAGTCACTGACTAGTCATAGTGGAGCAGGAAGTGAGCAGAACAGGCCATTTTCTCTGTGATGCCCCACTTTACCTTAAACAGGGACCCACCCTAGCACTGTGATACCGGTGGAGCAATTGTTTGTGTGAACCTCTTTTCTTTACTAGACTATGAACACCTTGAAGACAGAGATTTTGCCCTCCTCATCTTGCAATTTCAATATTGTTACTGGTATATAGTAAAAATAGTTATTCATTCAGTCACTCATTCATGCATCCGACGACATTTAATTATTTAATGTTGGATTTAATTATTTATTAAATTAATTAAATGTCGAATAAATGAGTGAGTGACTAAATGAAGAACTACTATAAAACAGGACTGGTATGAAAATGTCTGATTGGTCATATCGCACATATTTCTACATTGCTGGCATTCTGAGAAATAACAAAACCCCTGGAGAGTTTGCCATCAATGGGCAATGACTTTTCCAAGGACTGCAAGAAGAGCATACATTCAGTGAAGCTAGGTGAATGTGGGTCAGTGAAGTAGTTATAAGTAAGGCTTCTTTCTTCGAACAGATATATTCTTAAAAAAAACCTTGGAGAAAGCAGAATATTCTAGTTATTTCCTGCCATTTTTCCCTGGCAGAGCCAGAGCCTAGTCCTAGGGATAAAAGAAACTTCTATTAAAAATAGAGAACATTATCACCTACAATCTCATATCTTATTTTTGCAAGTTTCAGTCTTTTCTATATATATACATTTTTATAGTAAGCATGTTATTTAAAAAACTATGTATGGTGCTATTTTTCACTTAAAATTATATCACATGAAAGCCATAGTAATCAACACAATGTGGTATTAATTAAAGGATAGACACATAGATTAATGGAACAGAAAGAGAGTACAGAAATAGACCCAGACAATGGCCAATTGATTTTCAACAAAGGCGCCGAGGCAATGTGATAGGAAAAAAAAGATATTCTTTTCAAAAAATAGTGCTGAAGTAGTTGAACGACCATATGCAATAAAAGAGAACTTCAACCATACCTCACACCATATGCAAAAATTAACTTGAAATGGATGATAAGCCTAAATTTAAAATCTAAAATTGTAAAACTAGATAAAACAAAGCAGAAAATATTTTTGACTTTGGATAGGCAAAGGTTTCTCAGGACACAAAAAGCATGAAATGTAAAAGAAAAAAATGTTAAATTGGGCTTCATCAAAATTAAAAGCATCCACTCTTTAAAAGACACCATTAGGAAAATGAAAAGAAAATTCACAGACTGGGAGAAAATATTTGCAAAACTGAGAATTCTTTAAGAATTATGAATGCAAGTCCTTTATCATAAAGTCTTGATAAAGGATTTGCATCCAGAAAACTTGAATTCTCATGATCATTCAGAAATCTTGAATAAGTCTCATAATTCAATAATAAGAAAACAGACAGCCCAATTCAAGACATGGGCAAAAGGATAGGTGTGGTGGCTCACGCCTGTAATCCCAGTGTTTTGGGAGGCTGAAGTGGGAGGATTGCTTGAGGCCAGTAGTTTGAGACCAGCCCTGGGCAACATAGTAAGACCCCATCTTTACAAAAAATACAAAAATTAGCTGGACATGGTGGTGTGCACCTGTGGTTCTAGTTACTCAGAAGGCTGAAGTCGGGGGATCATTTGAGCCCAGGAGCTCAAGATTGCAATGAGCTATGACTGTACCACTGCACCCCATCCTGGGTGACAGGACAAGATACTCTCTCTAAATAAATAAATAAGCAAAACAAAACAAAAAAAAACTGAGTAAAATATCTGAACAGGCACTTCATCAAAGGTGAATTATGAATAGCAAATAAGCATATGAAAAGATGCTCAATGTTATTAGTCATCAAGAAAATGCAAATTAAAACCGCAATGACATACAGCTACCTAGCAAATTTTTAAAAAGAGAAAAGCAACTGACGATACCAAATGCTGGTGAGGGTGCAGAGCAATTGGAGCTCACATGCGTTGCTGGCGGGAATGCAAAATGGTATAACTACTTTGGAAAATAGTTTGACAGGGATCATTAAAAGTTAAACTTATCACAGGACCTAGCAATCCCAATTCTAAATAGATAGTTACCGAAGAGCAATGAAGGTATATGTCTACATAAAAAGCTGTTCACAAATGTTTGTAGTAGCTTTATTCATAATAGTAAAAATATAGGAACTGTTTATTGGTAAATGGATAAACAAATACACATTGGAATACTACTCAAGTTTCTTGGAAGATTCTTGGAAGAATCTTTTTTTTTTTTTTTTTTGAGACAGAGTCTCACTCTGTCACCCAGGCTGGAGTGCAATGGCACAATCTTGGCTTTCTGCAACCTCCAACTCCGGGGTTCAAGCGATTCTCCTGCCTCAGCCTCCTGAGTAGCTGGGATTACAGGCGCACAGCACCATGCCTGGCTAAATTTTGTATTTTTAGTAGAGATGGGGTTCCACCATATTTGCCAAGCTGGTTTTGAACTTCTAACCTCAGGTGATCCACCCACCTCAGTCTCCCAATGTGCTGCGATTACAAGCGTGAGCCACGGTGCCTGGCCAGAAGAATCATTTTTTGAAGAGCCTGCACTGACCCATTCAGAACTGGTCTGACATTTCATCGACTGTGAGTTGCCATTGGAACATGTGGGAGCCCTGAGAGCAGGGTGATGATAAACCTCATACTCGGTGCAGGCTTCAGCCCTACCATTTCCCATTCCTCCCTTCCATTTGACTTGCTTCATTCCTCATCTGACTTGGTGCTCCTTCAGTTGTTCCTGCTGTCCCCCATGGTTTGGCTTTAGGTCTCCTGTGTCACGGCCAGACAGCCGAGGACATTTCCACAGAAAGGGCATTTGCTGTGAGGCTCAGCTGCCCCACTGATTAGCCCAGTGTTTTATATCATCCAGAGATGGAAGGAGAAACAAACTTGAGACTTGAGGGCAGGACCTCGTCTTAATGCCCCTTGCAGTGACCAATCATCTGCAAGCACAGAGCCTAATATATAGTAGGTTTCCAATACACGTTTGCTTTGTGTGCCGATTCAGTTTCTTTTTAAGATGTTAAATTCAGCTCTTAGTGAGTGGAATTAAAGTGTAAGCAGTGCAAACTGAAAATGCTGTAGCAGGAGACATGCATAAATCGTTGGAAGAGAAATAATAACCTTGATGTACTTAATTTAAGGATATTGGCTACGTAATATATTTTTGCTCATTTGTATATTTAGGAAATATTGATTGAATACCAACTATGTTGTAGATTCTATGTCAAATTATTTAGGTCAAAGGGATCTACACCCAAGAAAAAAATATGTATTATTTATTAAAAGTTTCAAAGATATATATTGATCTTCACATATTTTGCTTCCCAGTGAATTTTTTTCTCTTCCTTTTTTTTTTTTCACAGTAAGAAAATAGATGTTATATACAGGTGTCCTGGAATGGTGACTGGCAACTGTCTTTGTTGTCCCAGCATACATCATTTCAGTGAGTAGTGAAGAATGAAGTATCAGAATTCAAAGAGTTAGGGGAACATGTGTACACCATCTATCTACTCCCTTCTCTTCCACTGTGACTATCAGCTGTTTTAATATCTGTTTCGTCCAAAGGGAAGAGTTTTCCCATCTTTACTTCCTCTTTCTTAATTGGAAAGACACAATTGTTTTTGCTACTTCAAGTTTTCATTAAACAATAACTATTTTCAGAATATTAAACATACACAATTAAATTTTCTCTATTAGTCTGTTATTATCTCTAATTTCTTTCTTTCTTCCCTCCCTCTCTCCCTCCTCCTCCCACCTCTTTCTTTCCATACTTCTTTATTCTTGTGTTTTGATGATTTTGATTTTCATTAAATTAGTTTTGGGTATTGCCATTGGTTTCATAAATTATTGGTAGTAAGAAACAGAAATAAAACATCTAATAATATTTGGAGACTGACTTATATGTAGACAATTGAGTCATGTTCATTTTTTTTTTTTTTTGAGACGGAGTCTCGCTCTGTCGCCCAGGCTGGAGTGCAGTGGTGCAACCTCGGCTCACTGCAAGCTCCGCCTCCCGGGTTCACGCCATTCTCCTGCCTCAGCCTCTCCGAGTAGCTGGGACTACAGGCACCCGCCACCACGCCCGGCTAATTTTTTTTTTTTTGTATTTTTAGTAGAGACGGGGTTTCACCGTGGTCTTGATCTCCTGACCTCGTGATCCGCCCGCCTCGGCCTCCCAAAGTGCTGGGATTACAAGTGTGAGCCACCGTGCCCGGCCTTCAACACATATTATTCATTTCCTAGGACACATGAAAAAGGAGAAACAACCCTTAATACAATTATTAAGCACAATAGAGTGAGAAACAAAGAAATCAGGAAAAAGTGAGAACAATATTTCTACAAGTACAAGAAATGGGGGAAAAGTGTTAGGACTCAAAGCCACCAAACTGTGTATTCCAATTTTCAATATACATATATGATTTGCAAAGCCACATCTCCTGCCTGTGTTCTTCTTTGTATTGACTCATTCCAACACACACTGCTACTCATACATTTTGTCACTCACACAGTTTCTATGGCCTGCTGACCACGAACACAGAGTGGCCAGTCTGTTCGCATCACTCTGGAGTGGCTGTGTAAAGGAGCTCATGCTCCACTGGGATGCCTTCTAGAAGGTCCATTTCCAGCTCTCAGTGTCTTTTATACATGCCCAGAAGTCACATGAAGACTTCTAGCTCCTCTATATCTCCCTGGCTCTCGATGTACAGTGGGAAGTGAAGATGATAACTGACGAATTTGGAACATGGCTGATCTTTGGACGAGGGTCTTTGAATCAATCAATTCTCCCTTTAGCTTGTGTGATAAGGTCTATTGACGTACATTCTGTATCAGTTGCCATACAAGAAACTTGAGATCCTCCAGTTAAGACTGTTGGTCTTGGCTTGGTGCAGTGGCTCATGCCTGTAATCCCAGCAGGCTGGGAGGCCAAGGCAGGAGGATTGCTTGAGCCCAGGAATTCAAGACTAGCCTGGGCAACATAGTGTGATCTGATCTCTACAAAAAGTAAAAAAATAAAAATAAAAAAAATAGCCTGATGTGGTGGCATGTGCCATGTGCCTGGGAGACTGATGTGAGAAGATTGCTTAAGCCCAGGAGTTTAAGGCTGCAGTGAGCCGTGATTGAGCCATTGCACTTGAGCTGGAGCAATGGGCAACACAGTGAGATCTTGTCTCAAAAAATAAATGAATAAATAAATAAAGATTGTTGGTCTTCTTGCCAATCTTTTCATTGCCCTATTGGGGCAACCCTGTCTCTCTCAGTAGTAGCCCTTTGATAGGCATCCTATATTTTTGTTTCTTTTTTATTACTGTAAATCAAGTGGTTTCAGCTGTAACTTATTTGTTCATGTTCAATACTCCTTCCAGCTTAATTTTCTAATTTTGGACTAATTTACAAAAAACCTAGCATGCTAAGGTTTAAGAAAACAGCATAGCATGGAGTAAATGTAAGCATATGCAATGAAATCCACGGCAAAGTTACCCTGGAGTGTCCTTAGTGATGGGCTGCTCTCCTGTCTAAGCCTAGCCCAGGCAGAGAAGTGGGCTGCAGTGGTGCTGGGGGTGGTGGTGGTGCTGGTGGTGCTGGTGTGCTGGTGGTGCTGGTGAGAGGGTGTGTGTGTAAATGTGACTTGCCATCCAGTCTTGGAAATGGGGATGTGAAATGTGGGTTCCCACATCTTTGTTATTCTTTGGGCACAGTCTCCTTAGATTGGGGCCAGATAAAATGGGAACCAATTAATTGGAGGATTTCTGAAAACACTGCTACTGTTCTAGAAGCTCTATCCCAGTAATACTTAAACCAGAGTGGATTATTGCTCTCAGGTTGCGCCAATCTCATTTAGGACCAGATCGGATTTGAGTCTCAAAACTAGACCCCTCCCAGCTCCTGGTCTGGATCACTTCGTTAAACTGGAAATAAGGGAAACACATTTTGGGCCGATGAATTTTTATACTCAGCTTATCATGTTAAGGAGGAGTTTTACTGAATGTGTTCACATGTATTACATTTCTTATTTTAAACACAAATATGATGACTTTATGGTAGAGAGGTGGTAATACATTCTGCAATGCAATACATTGCATCTTATTTTTTTCCCCCTCACTAATATGTCTTGGAGAGCTTTCCATAGTAATATACGTGGATCAATGTAATGATCCACGTGTATTTTAATGGCTGCCTTGTATCGCATTACATAAATGTAGCATAATTTACTTGACTCACCCAATGAAAGATGTTCCACACCCGCCCCCACCAGCTTTGTGGTTGTTTTTGCTGTTATTACAAATAGTGTTGTAATAAGAATTCTTGAATATATATCTTTGCGACATTTGAAAGTATATCTGTAGAAAAAATGCTAGAAGTAGGTTAAAGATTATGTACTCAATGGAGAGAATAGGATTCACTACCGAGGGATGAGATTTGCAGCCACAGGAGTTGACAGGAAGGGACTCCAGCCTTAAGAAGCATTCTAGATAAAGCACAGGAAAGGAAAATGGCTTTAATTGGTGTGCATTTAGCTGAACTGAATAACTTAGAAATGTTGAGAGAAGTGAGAGGAAGACCAGAAGTTATGGTATTGTCGAAATTATCTTTGTGTTTTTCACATATGAAGAGTAGAAAATATCTTTCTGGGGGGGAATAAAGAAAATTACGAGATACCCATCAACAGGGGTTTGGTTAAACCAGCTGTGGCATAGTCATGCAGGAGAGTACTATTCAGCTGTTAAAAATGAATCTACCCACAGTATATTGAGTGGAAAGGGGAGGTTATAGAACATTATGAATAGTGTAACACTGGGAGAGAGAGTTAGTTCCCTAACAAGTAGCCATTCTAGTCTTCTCCCTCAAGTTAGGGAGACCTTATTTTTAGGTGGGCACAATGTAACCCATCAGTAAGATGACATTTCCCTCCTCCTTTGCAAAGATGTGACCATATAACTAAATTCTGGCCATGAAGTATAATCAGAAGTTTCCTTGAAAAGGAGAGAATTATGCCCCTTTCCCTCTCCTCCAATCTGCTCCTTGGAATGTGGATGTAATCGCAGAAGCCCTGTCATTTTTCCCTGGTGAGAGATAAGTAAAGATTTATCTTGTTCAAGTCATAATTTAAGAGTTTCTGTTATGTACAGCCAAATGTAATCCTAACTCATATAAACTCCACTTGTGTTTAAAAGTTAAATATGTACACATGTATGCACAGACACACACACACACACACACACACCCCACAAGGTGTATATGCTTAAAGCATACATGCATAAAATATTTGTAAGTGTATCTAACAAACTATTAAGAGTTGGGGGGTATGAGATTATAAGCAGGAAGTGGGGGGACTTTTTATATTTTTTAAGTTTTAGCAATAAACGTGTTTTCAGGAAAAATTAAGATATTTCTATTTCTATGAAGAAAACAGCTTGACTGATAATTCCTTGAAATCAAAACACTGGGCAAGTCCCTTATTTGTCTTCGTCTTCCTCAGATGAAATGCCCTCATGATCGTGTCAGCTTCCCAGCTATTTTTCAACGTTCCCAAATTCATCTAGGAGGATTGGTTTACCCACCCATTCTGAATATTCCAGTTCTCTTTTAAATAGGCAGCATCCTGCTTCTAATACAAAAACAGTTTAAGAGAAAGCTGCATTTAATAATGGAATGAATAATTGATTCCAATGGATAAGAACACGCATACACAGCTGCTTTGACAATAAAAAGAGGTTTTCTCTAAATAAGACTTCTTGTTATCATCAGCACTCAGTTGTTACCATGGCTACATGTTCATTTAAAAGCCAATCACAATAAGAAAATATGATCCAGTTGTCCAGATAACCGGAGTGGGTTAAAGCAAGACTTGGAGAGGAAGCTGCTTGGAGGCCCTAGAAATCCGGGTACTTCTGGTCTGAGAATTACAATGCCTGGTCCGTGCTAGTCTCTCCTAATTGTGTTCAATTTCATGGGTAACACAAATAAATAGACATATGGAATATGGAAGTAAGGGACAGGAGGATTGATTGGCACCCCAAGAGAAACCAAATCAAGAAGCTGGGGGGAGGATGGGGAAGACATTGATTAATGATATGATACATATTCAAAATTCAGGTAAAAAGAAAGGTCTAAGCCTGATGCAGTGGCTCATGCCTGTAATCCCAGCATTTGGGAGGCTGAGGCAGGAGGATTGCTTGAGGCCAGGAGTTCGAGACCAGCCTGGGCAACATAACAAGACCCTGTCTCAAAAAAATAAAAAAATTAGCCAGCATGGTGGCACATGGCTGTAGTCTCAGCTGCTTGGGAGGCTGAGGCAGGAGGATCACTTGAGCCTAGGAGTTGGAGACTGCAGTGAATTATGATCATGTGACTATATTCCAGCCTGGGTGACAGCAAGACCCTGTCTCAGAAAAAAAAAAGAAAAGAAAAAAAAAAGAGAAAGGTCTCTGTATTATGTGGTTGATTCCAGGGCTGCGTAAGAAGTGTAAAATTATTCTGTTTACAAATTCCAACTTTAAATTGTATATATACATACATAGTTATATCTCCAAGTCCCAGTAGATATTTATAACTTGAGAGGCAGATGGCTAGGACATCGAATCCTGAACATGTGAATTCTAGCTGCTACCAAATACCTGTTCCCACAGGGTCCCAGGAGAAAATGGCTTATATACACAGAGGACCAGCCAGGTTAATGGGGAGTTTTTATCACTCTGAGGGTGGGTCCCAAGCCCCAGAGCAGAACTCCAGTTAGGCCGAACCATGTAAAGAGCTCCTTTTAAATAATGTCTTTTTTTTTTTTTAATAAAAGTAACACATGATAAGGGGGAAAAAAGAAATGTAAGGCAGAAAGTGAAAATCTCCCACAGTTCTGACCTCAGTTACCAGTTTTTCTCTATCTTATATACTCTACAGAAAATATCTTTCCTAGATCACATGTGCCCTTCCTGAATTATTTCCTTAGGAGAAATGCCTAGAAATGAAATTTGTGGATTAAATTAACTTTCAGAAAGGTTGCACAAACTCTGCACCTATCACTAGTATAGGAATGTCAGTTTCCCTCTGCGTGCTAGCGAAGTTGAAGATTTGTATTTATAAATTAGACATTTTCTTTTTTGAGTAAATTGTCAGTTCACATGCTGTTGGTGTGTTGTTCCAGTTACCTATTGCTTGTAACAAATAAACAACAGCTATTTTATTAATTATATCTCATGATTTTGTGAGTTAGGAATTTGGGCAGGATTCAGCTAGGTATTCTTCTCTTCCTATATCAAATGGGGTCTCTTGATGATGTGGAGTTGCCATCTGGGGTGCCAAGATGCCATCTGGGGGTCCAAGATGGCTTTACTCACCTGCTTGGCACCTTGGTGTAGACAGCTAGAAGGATGGGCCAGTCCTTGTCGTCTCAGAGCCTCTCTATGTGTACAGAATAGTCCAACTTCTCAGAGGTGGCTCAGGGCTCTCAGAATTGAACGTGAAAGCTGCCAGTCATATATATACATAGAGAAAGAGAGTGAGTGAGTGACAGAGAGTAAGGAGGTATATATATATATGTGTGTGTGTGTGTGTGTGTGTGTGTGTGTGTGTGTGGAGAGAGAGAGAGAGGGAGAAGGAGAGGGAGGGAGGGAGGGAGGGAGAGAGAGAGAGAGAGAGAAATAGATAGATGGGGTCTTGCTTTGTTGCCCAGGCTAGTCTCAAACTCCTGGCCCAAGCAATCTTCCACCCTTAGCCTCCCAGATACTGGGATTACGGGAATGAGCCACTGCATCCAGCCATTGCTGCCAATCCTCTTAAAGGCATAGTGTCACTTCCACTGTTCTAAATTGGTCAAAGCAGTCACAGGTCATCTCAGATTTCAGGAGAGGGCCAATAGACCCTACTTCTCAATGGAGGAATGGCAAAGAATTTGTCCTCATCTTTATTTATTTATTTATTTATTTATTTTTGAGACAGAGTCTCACTATATCACCAGGCTGGAGTGCAGTGGTGTGATCTTAGCTCACTGCAGCCTCCATCTCCTGGGTTCAAGCGATTCTCCTGCCTCAGCCTCCCCAGTAGCTGGAATTACAGGCACCTCCCACCATGCCTGGCTAATTTTTGTGTTTTTAGTAGAAGCGGGGTTTCACCATGTTGGCCAGGCTGCTCTCCAACTCCTGACCTCAAATGATCCGCCCACCTAAGCCTCCCAAAGTGGTGGGAATACAGGCGTGAGCCACGGTGCTCGGCCTGTCCTCATCTTTAGTCTGTCACAAATGTCGATATTAGTATATTCTTTTCCTTTCTCTTTTTTTTTTTTTTTTTTTTTTGAGGCAGATTCTGACTCTTGTCGCCCAGGCTGTTGTGCAGTGGTGTGATCTCAGCTCACTGCAACCTCTGTCTCTCGGGTTCAAGTGATTCTCCTGCCTTAGCCTCCCTAGTAGCTGGTATTACAGGTGCCTGCCACCATGCCTATTTTGTATTTTTGGTAGAGACAGGGTTTCACCATGTTGGCCAGGCTGGTCTCAAACTCCTGACCTCAGGTGATCCGCCTGCCTCACCCTCCCAAAGTGCTAGGATTACAGGTGTGAGCCACCATGCCCAGCCTAGTATATTTCTGAATACTAAAAAAAAAAAAAAAAAAAAAAAATCTTCATTTTTTTTGAGGAAATTCTACTTGAACATGGTGGAAAGTCCCTAAATATGTTATTTAATTTAATTTGTAATTTTTTTTCTCTCTTGTTTTTTATTTTTTAGAGATGTGGTCTCACTCTGTCACCCAGGCTGGAGTGCAGTGGTGCTATCATAGCTCACTGAAGCCTTGAACTCCTGGGCTTAAGCAGTCCTCCCACCTTGGCCTCCTGAGTAGCTGAGTCTACAGGTGTACACCGCTGTGCCCAGGTCTCCCTCACCCACAGCTAATTTTTAAATTTTTTTTTGAGATGGGGTCTTGCGATGTTGGCCAGGCTGTTCTTGAACTCCTGGCTTCGAGCAATCCTCTTGCCTCAGGTTCTAAAAGTGTTGGAATTACAGAGCCACTGCACCCAGCCTAATTTGTAAGTAGTTTACCCAAGGTTTTTGCATCTATATTGATACATAAGATTGGTTTACAGTTGTTGCTGTTGTTTTAAGTTTTGGTACCAAGGTATTTTCAGGTTTTGGTTTTGTTTTGTTTGTTTGGTTTCTTTTCTATAATTAGGTAGGTTTTCCATTTTAACTTTGAAGGAGTTTATAGAGGGAGAATCATATGTGTTTTTAATATTTAAAAAGGCTCACCCACAAAGCTACCTGGGTTAGGAGATTTCTTTGGAGTGAATTCTATGATTTTTAAAAATTTGATTATTGGAGGGGCAATTCCTCAAGGATCTAGAACCAGAAATACCATTTGACCCAGCAATCCCATTACTGGGTATATACTCAAAGGATTATAAGTTATGCTACTATAAAAACACATGCACATATATGTTTACTGCAGCACTAGTCACAATAGCAAAGACATGGAACCAACCCAAATGTCCATCAGTGATAGACTGGATAAAGAAAATGTGGTACACATACACCATGGAATACTCTGCAGCCATAAAAAGGAATGAGATCATGTCCTTTGCAGGGACATAGATGAAGCTGGAAACCATCATCCTCAGCAAACTAACACAGGCACAGAAAACCAAACACTGCATGTTCTCACTTATAAGTAGGAGCTGAACACTGAGAACACATGGACACAGAGAGGAGAACAACACACACCAGGGCTGGTTGCAGGGTTGGGGGTGAGGGAAGGGAACTTAAAGAATGGATCAATAGGTACAGCCAACCACCATGGCACACATATACCTATGTAACAAATCTGTACGTTCTGCACATGTATCCTGTTTTTCTTTTTTTAGAAGGAATAAAGAAAAAAATTTTTTAAATTTATTATTGGTATTCAGATTAGATCACTTCATCCTGAGTCAATATGGTCATTTAATGTTTTTTCACATTTAAGTCTAAAGTTGTATATTGTTGCTATGCTTATGACCTCAGAAAGGACTTTGTAATATTAAGGAAGGAAAACAAAAGGATAAAAAAACCTGGGAAGGTAGTTCTTCCTGGAAAGATTTATTGTAGGCACAAGAAGCAAATTTTAGATCTCATGTTTATTTAATTTTTTTCATGAAATTCATGAAGATATAGGCTCTTTGAAATTCGAAAAAAAGAAAGAAGAAACTTATACTGAGATGAGACCTGTACTTGAACAGAACGAGAAACCAGGTTTGGGCTCTTAGGAACATCCTTACTCCTGACAACAGGAGGTTCAAGAAATCTTTGTGGATGCATATGTGAAGAATTAATGAATGATTAGGAATATCAATTCTCACAGCGTGGTATAGTCTCATGAAAACTGTAGGAGATTGAGCTGGACCACAGGGAACTGGGGAATATCTCTGAGCACTGTTTTTGTTATTTACTTGGCTCTTCTCCACACCCCCTTAAGGTTAGTTCTCCCGGCAAGAGTCCAGCGTGGTTACTCTGCTCTGGGTTTTCTCTTACCATTGCTTGTTGCCACTCTCCTGGTTCACCTGTTCTCGTCCCTGAGCACTGCCCAGGCCATGGCTTTTTTAACCACTTAATATCCCCAGCAACTAATCATGATGTGTCCTTGAATTCTAGATTTCCTCAGGCTGCAAAGAAAATTAAAAACAGGCCGGGTATGGTGGCTTATGCCTGTAATCCCAGAGCTTTGGGAGGCCAAGGCAGGAGGATCACTTCAGGCCAGGAGTTCAAGAGCAACCTGAACAATGTAGCAAGACTTCATCTCTAAAAATAAAAGTGTATAATTTAATAATTCTTAGTAAGTTTAAAGAGTTTTGCAATCACTACCACAATGGAATTTTAGAACATTTCCTTCACCCCCAAAATAACCTCGTTCCCATTTGCAGTCATTTCCTATTTCCACCTTCAGCGCCACCCCTGCCCCCGCCACACAAAACCACTAATCTGCTTTCTGTTTCTATTGATGTGTCTATGATGGATATTTCATATATTTATATTCATATAAATGGAACCATGGTCTTTTGTTTCTGTCTTCTTTCACTTAATGTTTTTGACATGCATTCATGTTGAAGCATGTGTCAATACTTTCTTCCTTTTTATGACTGGAATAGTATTCTGTTGTATGGATATACCACATTTTTCTTATCCATTCAGTTAAAACATTTGGGTTATTTCCATTTTTTTATATTATGGCTAATGTTCTCAGGGATATTCATATACAAATCTTCGTGTGAATGTAGATTTTCACTTCTCTTGGGTAGATAATAATGACTGAATTGTTGGGTCATACGGTGACTCTATTTAGTATTTTAAGAAACTGAAAAATGTTTTACAAAGTGGCTGCACCATTTTCCCACCAGCAGAATACAAGAGCTACAGTTTCTTTACATCCTTGTCAATATTTGTTATTGCCTGTCTTTTTATACATTGGCTTGGTAAATATTTGTAATAATGTGCAGAACCTCATGCCACCTTTGTAGACCCTCAGGTGGAAGCTGCTGTCTGGAATCACATCCTGAGAAATAGATTAATGATCCTTCATTGATGCTTAGGACCTATGTACACCTTCTAGCTGTTGTATTAAAATCTAAAAACTCTAGTATTTTTGTAAAAACATCATACTACTTAAAGCTTAGGGTGTCCGTGTGTCAACAACTATTAATTATACTCCAGTATCCAGTCTCCCCTTCTTACACAGGGGACAGTTAAAGAGTCCCATTTTCCAGCCTCCCTTGCAGCTAGATGTAGCTATGTGATTAAGTTCAGAAGAATGGGATGTGAGTAAAAATGTCATGTTCTCTTAAATGGAAGAAGTGAGCCAGGCTTTTACCTCTTTCCACATCCTCACTGATGGGAAGGTGGAAGTGAGCATAGCCATCCTTAGACCAAAAACAGATACTAGGTGCTGAGATTGGCAAGGCATTAAGACATAGGAGGCTTGGGCGTCTGGTGATTGCAGGGCCTCCATTCCAGCCCTGGATTGCTTACCTGGATTTTAACATGAGAGATAAGTATCTTGTTTAATCCAGTGTTATTTTTTATTTATTTTGTATTTATTTGAGATGGAGTTTTGCTCTGTTGCCCAGGCTGGAGTGCAGTGGCTGCAATCTCAGCGCACTGCAACCTCCGCCTCTCGGGTTCGAGCAATTCTCCTGCCCACCATCTCGCCTAGCTACTTTTTTGTATTTTTAGTAGAGACGGGGTTTTGGTATCTTGGCCAGGCTGGTCTGGAACTCCTGACCTCAAGTGATCCACCCACCTAGGCCTCTCAAAGGGCTGGGATTACAGGCATGAGCCACTGAGGCTAGCCCCAGTGTTATTTTGAGGCTCTCTGTTATAACAGCCAAAATGTGAAATTACTAACATCTAGAATGGCTCTGTAGGAACATGGCTAGAATATGAGAGTCTCCACTGATGAATATGATCATACAAGGAAAAGCAGGGCAATGGAGACAAAAAAGCCTGGGAAGAAAATCAGGACACTAGAATTTTAGTAGCATTTTTACCTCTAGTCAGCTTTGTGATCTCAGGCAAGCCTTATATTTCTCTGTCTTCATCCATGAAGCAAGATGGTTTTGTACAATTGAAAACAAATGCTTAAAGCTTGAAAATAAAAAGCATCTGGTTTCAGAAGTACTTCATTATATTCCTAATCACTGGTAAAGCAACTAGAGGCTGGGAAGGGGAGGGAAGGGAGAAATACGGATAGATTTGTAGAAGAATACAAAATTACAGCTAGATAGAAGGAATGAGTTCTAGTGTTATATAGCACTATAGGATGATGATAGTTAACAATAATATACTCTATAGTTTCAAATAGCTAGCAGGAGGATATAGAATGTTCCCAAGACAAAGAAATGATAAATGTTTGACATGATGGCTATGCTAATTACCTTGACCTTATCACTATACATCACATGTGTTGAAACATCACTATGCACCCCATAAATATGTACAAATCATTATGTGTCATTTAAAATATTTTTTTTAATTAGGAAAATATATAAACGTAAACCTTTGGTATCAGCTTTCTTAAATAAAACAGATGTTAATCATCTTCAGCAGCTGCATCAGTGAGAGTATTAACACAGGGCTAAGAATTTTCCTATACACACTATTAGCTTTTTAAGTCCTCCCAATGGGTGCCATTATTGTCTCCATTTTACGAATAAGGAACCGGAGGTTTAATGAAGTTAAGGACCTTGCCCTGCCATGCAGATAGTTAGTGGTGGAGCCAGGGTTTCAATTCCTGAACCCAGAACACGCGTGTTTGACCACTGCTACTCTGCCTCCATAACTATACCCAACACATACCAGAAGATCAATAGTGATGGCCAGTGGCCATATGACCACTTTAGCTATTGTGACTAGAAGGGATTATCATACTTTAAAATGAATAAACAACTCTTCCTAATTTGCTCACTAGGTTAAGGTGACATGGGAAGCGATCATTGTGAGTCATCCAGGGAACACAGGGAGAGTTAAGCTGATGGTGACGCACACCTGCCAGCTGCCGAGAAGAAGATAATCAGCCCTCAGGAATTTTTGACCCAGCCCCACTGCACAGCGTGGTTGCTGGACTCCTAGGACCAAGCCTCCTGGGCCTGGCAGGCAGCTGTAATTCAGAGTGGGTCGGGGCTCCAGGATGAGCTGTTTCCTGCGCATTGCACTTCGCAGAGGCACAGAGCAGAAGCTAAGCCTGATGGCCTCTGAACACTGGTTGGGTTTTTTTTTTTTTTTTCTGGCAACAAAATTAAAACTGCACCTAGGGATTTATCCACCCTTTTGCTGATCTCACTGTGCAGCTGAATCCCTGCACACAGTACTGACTCTATCTCTCAGGGTGTTGCTTAAAATGTGGCTGAGCACAAATGCAAAACATCAAGTCTTGTTGAAGTCAGCACACAGAATTAATCTCTAAAAGTAATGAAAGAATTAGTTTCACTTTGTAAGACAAATAAATGCAAAGTATGGTGAAGTCAGAGATGTTCAGCTCAGTTGCTTCTAGACGGCAACATCTTGTGAAAATGATATTATATATTTGAGACACATTTTAATGCCACTCTAATATCTTGTGTCATTATAAGGATGCTTTGGGGTTTTTTTGTTGTTGTTTTTGAAGTCTATTTAGCATATGAGGTTTTTTTTTTTTTTTTTTTTTTTTGAGACAGAGTCTCGCTGTCGCCCAGGCTGGAGTGCAGTCACGCGATCTCGGCTCACTGCAGGCTCTGCCCCCCGGGGTTCACGCCATTCTCCTGCCTCAGCCTCCAGAGTAGCTGGGACCACAGGTGCCTGCCACCTCGCCCGGCTAATTTTTTGTATTTTTAGTAGAGACGGGGTTTCACTGTGTTAGCCAGGATGGTCTCAATCTCCTGACCTCGTGATCCACCCGCCTCGGCCTCCCAAAGTACTGGGATTACAGGCGTGAGCCACCGCGCCCGGCCTAGCATATGAGATTTTTAACCTGCAACGATTCACCTTTAGTGAATTTTTAGTATTGGAAATGATACAAGCTTCAAAGTGTCTTGTCCTTTTTTTAAGCTCTTGGAAACATAAGTATATGATTTAAGTAAATATAAAATTAGAAGCCATCGCAACACTAGAACTTATTCCTCCTATCTAGCTGTAATTCAGCCTCTAAAGTGAATGTGAAATAAGGCTCACTGGTTTTCACCCCATCCTTAATGTTATTTTTACCCTGACACTGAATTTCAGGCTTTGGTTTTTCTGAGTGTGGCCCACCTGCTTGAAAGTTGTTCTGAAAGTTTGAGGTAAAGGAAGTCAGATCAGAGAGCATTTTTCCC
Organism: Nomascus leucogenys; assembly: GCF_006542625.1. Lineage (NCBI taxonomy): Eukaryota > Metazoa > Chordata > Mammalia > Primates > Hylobatidae > Nomascus > Nomascus leucogenys. The sequence continues at coordinate 82,188,508 of NC_044388.1, forward strand.
CCAGTACCTAACAAAATGAATAAAATGACTGCATTTTAAAGGGCCAAAAATTTATCATCAGTGATCAAGATTGAAAAAAGGGCAAAACTTCATGTAATACAGTTTTAACACTGGCTTTCAACCTTGTAATGACACTCGCTTTTCAGAAGGAGAAATGAGGAAAGGTGAGTCAACAAAATTCTGATACTTTTTCTGAATTCGCCTTGATGTGAGGAAGAAGAGGACTGAGGCACGAGGAGGTGGGGAAACTGACGCGTAGGAGCCACTCTTCGTGCCACTGCAGGCCCTTGCTAAGGCAGGAGGAGTAGGCAGGGCCGGGCATTCTCCAGGGTGCTTGCTGAATGGGGGAATCAACCAAAGCCCTTGGGTTAGAAAATGTCCCATGCTGGGCCGGGCGCGGTGGCTCACGCTTGTAATCCCAGCACTTTGGGAGGCCGAGGCGGGCGGATCACGAGGTCAGGAGATCGAGACCCCGGTGAAACCCCGTCTCTACTAAAAAATACAAAAAAATTAGCCAGGTGTGGTGGCGGGCGCCTGTGGTCCCAGCTACTCGGAGAGGCTGAGGCAAGAGAATGGCGTGAACCCGGGAGGCGGAGCTTGCAGTGAGCCTAGATCGTGCCACTGCACTCCAGCCTGGGTGTCAGAGCGAGACTCCGTCTCAAAAAAAAAAAAAAAAAAAAAAAAAAGAAAATGTCCCATGCTAGGCAGACTGGCCCTGGTAAGGGACATTTGCTGGGGCTTGGAAGAGAGAATCCAGCCAGGCCAGCAACAACTGCAGGCAGCTCCTGATGACCTTTCCTCCTCCTCACAAGTTTTCTGGCTAGAGAAAAGTAAGTAGAAAATAACAGCCAGCCCTCAAGTTGTTCTCCATAGGGGTGACAGTTTCCAGGAAGAGGGTCAAGAAGAACTACAGTAGATCAGAGAAACTGAAGTTTATATCATAGCACTGCATAAGTTTAGCTTGAGCAAAATGAAAATAGATGTCATGTCAACCTTGCAAATGAGCCACAGAGGAGAGATGGAGAGAGAGACAGGTTAACATAAAAATAACAATCTCTGCTTCACAGGGTTGTTGGAAGGAGTAAAAGAGAAAAAGTATGTAAATACTGGACCACAGAACCTGATACATTCGAAGTGCACAAAAATCGTAGTCTCTCCTCCACTCCCATCCCTTTCTCATAGCCCTACATGTTGTTTTTTGTTTTGTTTTGTTCAATTCAGGCTCACTTTGCATTCTTACACCACTGTAGATTTTTAGGTTGAGTAATTTATGGCTTAAAGCTAAATAATTATTCGCCAGCAAACTGTTCCTGAAAATATATAGCAGCATAGGAAAGGTCATGGGCTTTAGTGTTAAAACTAGGCTTTGATCCTGGGTCACCTCCCTGAGTTTGTGTTTTTAGGCAGGTTATATATTTAATCTCTCTGAGCTGAGTTTTCTTCTTTACTGAATGATATCAATGATCCTAAATTTGCTGTACCTGTATATATATATATATATATATATATATATATATAAAGCACCTGGCACAAACTAGGTGCTCCTTGAGGTGGCACGGCTAATATCATTTTACTTTTTCAGATTGTTATATTTATATGAAACAACAACAAATTATTGTTTGTTACCCCAACTGCTTCTTTAGGAGGGTGAATCTTGTTACTGTAGAGCATCTGGTTTTGCGGAGCATCATGATTTCCTGGGGTCTGTACGTTTATGAATTGGGGGAAGTGGCTAAATTGCTTGCTTAAGAAAGGGAAGGAAAAAAATGAAAACGAAGGCAGGAGTTGGGGGCAGGATGGTCAAGAATCTAGGAGACAGAATTAAGCAGTGAAATCTGGGAAGATTCAGGGAGACAAATCCCTAGAGAGGATAAAGCCAGGAAGGGATTTTTGGAGGTACAAATATAGAATGTCATTTTTTACCTTGTTTTCTTCAGGTTGTGTGATATAGCTACCCTTCCTGCCCCTCCTTCTCCTCCAGGACACACAGAATCTTCAGGGAAATTAACATTGCTAACTGAAGCTTTTCTGTGGCTGGATTTGGTGAAGAGCAGCAGGACTAGGAGAGGTGCTGAGTTCTGCATCCAGGTTGATGCAGTGAGACTGAGTAGTGTGAGCAGATGCGGGAATCAGAGGACACAGGGGAGGTGACATCTGGCTTTTGGGTAGATTTCCACAGGTCTGATCATGCTCTGTATTTGCCATCTGCCAAACTTTATTCAGGAAGTCTTAAGGTCTGGGTAGATATGAAATCTCTCAGCTTGTAGAATTTCAACTACTCTTTCTGTAGTAGCAGAAAAGTAGAAGGGAAGACAGTACCAGGACCATGTATCTTCTAGAGACTTAATATACCCCTGCTCTGCCTGCTTCCACCCCACCCCCATCAATGTCAGACATAAGCCATGTCTGTTATGCACATTGGTTCAAGGTCTCCAGCCAAAAGTGTTGGAGTTCACTCTTTGAGTTCCCTTCCTACCAGTAGCCTGGCTCAGTCCTCCCAAGAAAGATGCTGTTCTGTTTCCTTAGACATCCAACTGTGTAACTCTTAATTCCCTGGGGGAGTTTCCTCTTCTGTTTGCTTCTGGAGTCTTAATTACTCCCTATCTCCCTTAGCAGCAGTGTTCTTATACCCTAGCCACCACCTCTCCCAGAATATTCTATGTTGCCTTAGACCTCTTCTTCTGGTCACCATCAAAATACTCCTTCCTTCCTTCTCCACCTAGACAATCACTCATAGTTTCAAATTTCATCACAAAATTTGCTACTCTGATGTGCGCAGGAAGCTCAATTAAGGAATCAATGTTCAGTCGCAGGCCTTGTCCTTTCATCTCTGTATACTTCTTTCCTAGGTAGTGCCATTCACAACATGGCTTCAATTATTGATAGACGTATGACCACAAATTTATGTTAACCACACAGATTTTTCTTCCAAATTCTAGTCTCATATATCCAACTACCTATTTGATGTTCCCTATTTTAAATGTTCAAGAGCTCCTTTAATCTTCTTAAAAATTATGATGTAAGTACTTTTATTATTCTTATTTTGAAAATTAGAAAGATGATGCTCAGAAAATTAAAATATGTTTTGTGCGTAAGTTCACACAACTGATTAATATTTGATGGAATGTGAACACAGGACTTGCTGCCCTCAAACCTTATTCTTTTATCTGGCATGTCATTACTGCCTTTTAAATATTTATATTAGGGAAACTGAGATCACTTGCTTGACATAATAATAATAATAAAAATATTATCATCGAGAAATGAAAACAATTTATTTGAATAAGAATAAGACAACATGCTGATAATTTCAAAACTTTCGAATAATAACAAAATTTTAGGACTGAGTTTCCTTCTTCACTAAATGATATCAATAATTCTAAATTTGCTGTATTTGTATACATAAAGTGCCTGGCATGAACTTGGGATCTTTAAAAAAATTTTTTTTTAATTTTTAATTTTTGTGGGTACATAGTAGATGTACATATTTATGGGATACGTGAGATGTTTTGATACAGGCATACACTGTGAAATAATCACATTACGGAGAATGGGGTATCCATCCCCTCAAGCATTTATCCTTTGTGTTACAAACAATCCAGTTACACTGTATTAGTTGTTTTAACATGTACAGCTAAGTTACTATTGACTATAGTCACCCTGTTGGGCTATCGAATACTAGGTCTTATGCATTCTTTCCAAATTTTTTGTACCCATTAATCTCCCCCTTAGCACTCACCGCCCCCACTACCCTTCCCAGCCTCTGGTAACCATCCTTCTACTTTCTCTGTCCTTGAGTTCAATTGTTTTGATTTTTAGGTCCCACAAATAAGTGAGAACATGTGATATTCGTCTTTCTGTTCCTAGCTTATTTCACTTAACATAATGACCTCCAGTTCCATCCATGTTGTTGCAAGTGACAGGCTCTCATTCTTTTTCATGGCTCAAGGACTTCATTGTAGATATGTACCACATTTTCCTTATCCATTCATCTGCTGATGGACATTTAGATTGCTTCCAAATCTTAGCTATTGTAAAAGCTGCAACAAACATACCAGTGCAGATATCTCTTCGATATGCTGATTTCCTTTCTTTTGGGTATATACCCAGCAGTGAGTTTGCTGGAGCATATGATAGTTCTATTTTTGGTTTTTGAGGAACTTCCACACTGTTCTCCATAGTAATTGTACTAATTTACATTCCTATCAATAACTTATAAGGGTTCCCTTTTCTCCACATTCTCACCAGCATTTGTTATTGCCTGTCTTTTGGATACAAGCCATTTTAACTGGGATGAGATGACATCTCATTATTGTTTTGATTTGCATTTCTCTGATGATCAATGATGTTGAACACTTTTTCATATGCCTGTTTGCCATTGTACGTCTTTTGAGAAATGTCTATTCAAATCTTTTGCCTGATTCTTTTTATCAGATTATTTAGATTTTTTCCTATAGAGTTGTCAGATGGATAGTTTGCAAATATTCTCTCACATTCTGTGGATTGTCTCTTCACTTTGTGGATTGTTTCCTTTTCTGTGCAGAAGCTTTTCAACTTTATGTGATCCCATTTGTCCATTTTTGCTTTGGTTGCCTGTGCTTGTGGGGTATTGCTCAAGAAATTTTTGCCCAGACCAAAAGTTCTGGAGATTTTCCCCAATGTTTTCTTGTAATAGTTTCATAGTATGAGGTCTTAGATTTAAGTCTTTAATCCATTTCGATTTTATCTTTTTATATGGTGAGAGAGAGGGGTCTAGTTTCCTTCTTCTGCATATGGATATCCAGTTTTCCCAGCACCATTTGTTGAAGAGATTGTCTTTTTTTCCAGCGTATGTTCTTGGCACCTTTGTTGAAAATGAGTTTGCTGTAGATGTGTGCATTTGTTTCTGGGTTCTCTATTCTGTTTCACTGGTGTGTGTGTCTGTTTTTATGTCAGCACCATGCTGTTTTGGTTACTATAGCTCTGTAGTATAATTTGAAGTCAGGTAATGTGATTCCTCCAGTTTTGCTTTCTTTGCTTAGGATAGCTTTGGTTATTCTGGGTCTTTTGTGGTTCCATATAAATTTTAGAATTTTTTTTTTCTATTTCTGTGAAGAATGTCATTGGTATTTTGATAGGAATTACGTTAATCTATATATTGCCTTGGGGTAGTATGGACATTTTAACAATCCATGAACATGAAATATATTCAATGTTTTTGGTGTCCTCTTCAATTTCTTTCATCAGTGTTTTGTAGTTTTTATTGTAGAAGTCTTTCACTTCTTTGGTTAATTCCTAGGTATTTAATTTTATATGTGACTATTGTAAATGGGATTACTTTTTATTTCTGTTTTAGATTCTTTACCATTGGCATATAGAATTGCTACTGATATTTGTATGTTGATTTTGTATCCTGCAACTTTACTGAATTTGTTGATCACTTCTAGTGGTTTTCTTGTGAAATCTTTAGGTTTTTCCAAATAGACGATTATGTAATCTACAAACAAGGATAATTTGACTTCTAGGATGAGTTCTTGAAGGTCATTCTGCCCATCCATTCTGGCAGACGTTTGAGATCATAGGTTTTTGTTGTTTAAAAGAAAATGTTTTTATTTTTCATTTGAATGGACTCATATTGCTTTTTCAGAGCAATGAGGAGAGGAAATGAGACACATTAATATTATTTCAACTCTTGGCTCCTGCTGTATCTGATTACCTACCTCCATGATTTTTTATTTTACTTGCACTTTGTGAGCCATCCCCACTTATTTTTGGTAAACTCATTTAAGCTGAGGTTCTCACTTAGTTGACATTGTCATTTGGATGTCTCAAGCCATCTCAAATTAGATGGAACTAATACTAAAACTTGTGTTCTTCTCTCCAAGCTAGCCCTCTTCCAGTTTCCCCATCCTAGTGATTGGAATCACCCTTCATCCAGTTATGCAAGTCAGAACCTTAGATGTCACCCTAGATCCACTGCTGTCTCACCTCCCACATCTGATTATCATCACATCCTGGCCTATGTACCTTCTAAATAGCTCTTGACTCTCTCCTCATCTCTCCACTTCCACTGCCACCAATTTAGTCAAAGCTACCATTTAACCTCTGCCCTGGACCTTTGGAGCAGCCAAGTACCTGATCTTTCTACTTTCGTTTCTTGTTACTTCCAATTTGTTCTCCAGAGTGCAGAGTAATCTTTTAGACACACAGATCAATATGTCACTCCCTACTTAACATCCCACAATGGCTTCTCATTGCCCTTGGAATAAAGTCAAAGCCCCCTAACATGGCTTTTATGGGGCGGCATGGTCCATCCTATTTCAGTGCCTGGTATACATATCATGCTCTCTCCCACCACAGGAACTTGGAACATGTGGTTTCCTCTGCTTGGAACACTCTCCTCTCCTCTTCACCTAATTAACTAAGACCCTGCTTCCTACTACAAAACCTCAAGGAGGAAGAAGGCCATTTCGTCTTCCCACATTCAGGCAGGCACATGATCTTAGCCTGAACGAGCAAATAAGTCTTAGGAAATGCTGCAAAAGCACAGGGCTGATTAGAGATTTTTCTTGGTTGGGCAGAGTTGAGAGGCCAGTGTCACAGTGGCAAGTGTCTGGGGGTGGCAGTGGTGAATGTCCAACAGTCATGTCCCCATCAGGGCAGGTATTAGTTCCTGCAGCAGAGTCTTGGCTGTGCATAGCCTTCTTTGGTTCCTGCCTTAGTCTGATTCTTTGACATTTCTGTGAATGCCGTAAGCCATCTGATACTCTTCCATCAAGTTATTTTTCTTCTTAACTTGACCAGACTTAGTTTCATTTTTACATCCAAAGGTCCTGATGAGTACAGTGTGACTCTGTGATTAATGGCTGCCTTGTCTTCCAGAGAGGAAGTTCTGCGGCTATTTTGTCAACTAACTTTATTCAAAGAAACTAACACAGTGCCTGGAATAGAATTAGTACTCAATAAATGTTTTTAAAAACATGAATAGGTAGATTCTTCTCTACATTTCAGTGGCAGTTTGCCTTGATCATTTTGTATTGCAATCCTGGTTTTGCCCTTAAGGTCACATGCCTCATCTTATTTTTGTCTAGGGGCTGACACTCTTTGCCTGACTCACAGAAAGTGCTCCAGAGCTGTGTGTTGATCAAATGGAAACCACAAATTAACTTGCTTTGTGGAGCTGTTTGGGAGATGCTTGTCTTAGCATCAAGGGCTCAATTCGCATCTCTCCTCACCCTCCCAATCCCACTGGTCTGAAGTAGGTCACATACCTGGGTACCCTTTGTACCTTGGTTATTCAGTTCACTCTACGCTTTCCCTAACTAAATGGTAGCTCCTTAGTGCCTGTCTGATTAAAGGCTTCAGTTGTTTCAGGAACTCAGCATTAGAAATCCAAAGAATATATGTATGTTTTGTCACCATTCTTATGCAATTTACCTTATGGGTTTTTGACATTCTATATGTTTAAAAAATCTGTATTATTGAGGCATAATTTATACATAAGAAAATCCAGCAATTTAAAGTGTATAATTTATTGAATACTAATGAACATATACAGTCACGCAATCGCCACCACAATCACGATACAGAACATTTCCTCATTCCAAAAAAATGCCCTTGTATCCCTTTGTAGTCAATCCTTTTCTCCCACTTATAGCCCCTGGCAATCACTGATTTGCTTTCTATACCTATAGTTTTGCCCTTTCTATAATTCAATATAAGTGGAATTAAACAGTAAGTACTCTTTGTGTCTCATTTCTTTCACTAAGCATGTTTTGAGATTCATCCATATCGTTGCTTGTATCGGTAGGTTGTTCCTTTTTATTTTCGAGAAGTATTCCATTATATGGACTTACCCGCGTTAGTTAATACATTTACCATCTAATTTATTAGGGTTGTATCTAGGGTTTGCTTATTACAAATAAAGCTGCTATAAATATTTGAGTGTAAGTTTTTGTGTGAACATATGTTTTAATTTCTCATGGTAAATCTAGGAATAGAATTGCTAGTTCATATGGTAAATATACATTCAACTTTTTAAGAAACTGCCAAACGGTTTTCCAAAGTGACTGTACCATTTTGCATTTCCACCAGCAAAGTATAGGAGTCTTAATTGGGTCAGGCGCGGTGGTTCACACCTGCAATCCCAGCACTTTGGGAGGCCAAGGCGGACGGATCACCTGAGGTCAGGAGTTCAAGAGCAGCCTGGCCAACATGATGAAACCCCATCTCTAGTAAAAATACAAAAATTAGCTGGGCGTGGGGGTGCACGCCTGTAATCCCAGCTACTCAGGAGGCTGAGACAGGAGAATCTCTTGAACCCGAGAGGCAGAGGTTGCAGTGAGCCGAGATTGTCATTGCACTCCAGCGTGGGTGACAGAGCGAGACACCATCTCAAAAAAAAAAAAAAAAAAAGGAAGAAAAAAAGTTTTAATTGCTCTACTTACTTGTCAATACTTGGTATAATCATTCTTTTTAAATTGCACTGGGGGGCCGGGTATGGTGGCTCATACCTGTAATCCCAGCACTTTGGGAGGACGAGGTGGGTGGATCATTTGAGGTCAGGAGTTTGAGACCAGCCTGGCCAACATGGTGAAACCCCGTCTTTAGTAAAAATACAAAAAAATTAACTGAGCGTGGTGGTGCATGCCTGTAATCCCAGCTACTCGGGAGGCTGAGGCAGGAGAATCACTTGAACCCAGGAGATGGAGGTTTCAGTGAGCCAAGATCGCACCACTGCACTCCAGTCTGGGTGACAGAGTGAGATTGCACCTCAAAAATAATAATAATAATAATAATAAGTTGCACTGTGTTTTTTTGGCATTTCTGTAATGTCCAATAATGTTGAGCATCTCTTCTGTGCTTATTTGTCATTCAAAACTGTACTTTATCAAAGTGTCTATTCAAATTTTTTTTGCCTATTATAAAAATGAGATTAAAAATTTTTTTAATCGTGTATTTTTTTTCTTATTACTGAGTTGCAAAAGTGCCATGTCTATTTAAAACCTGTTGGCATTTTGACTGAAAATGTGTTGATGCTATGGATCAATTTACGGAGAATTGTCATCTTAATAATATTTAGTTTTCTTATCCATAAATATGCTTTTTGTATTTATATAGGTCTTTAATTTCTCTCGGCAAAATTTTATAGTTTCTCAGTGTGTGGCTCTTAAATATGTTTTATTAAATATATCCCTAAGTATTTAATATTTTTGATGTTATTGTAAATTGTATTTTTTATTTCAACTTCCAATTGTTCATTCTAGTATATACGAATATAAATTATTTTTATATATGGATCTTGTATCCTACAATCTTGTTAAATTCATTATTTCTAGTAGCATTATTGGCCTGCAAATAAAGATGGTTTTAGTTCTTCCTTTCAAATCTGTGTATCTTTTATTTCTTTTCTTAGCCTTATGGTGCTGGCTATGGCCTTCGGTACAATATTAAATAGAAGTAGTATAAGCAGGCATCTTTGTCTTATTCCCAATTTTAAGGGAAAGAATTAAGATTTTCTCCATTAAATATGTTAGTAGCTAGTGCAGTGGCGTGTACCTGTAGTCCCAGCTATTCAGGAAGCTGAGGCTTGAGGGTCACCTGAACCCAGGAGTTCAAAGTTTGAGGCCGGCCTTGGCAACACAGCAAGATCACATCTCTTAAAAAAAACAATAAAAAAGATGTTAGTTGTAGAATTTTTGTAAATACTCTTTACCAGGTTTAGGAAGTTCCCTTCTTTTCCTAGTTTGCTGAGAGAGTCTTTGTTCTGTTTGTTTTGGGTTTTTCTTAAATCGTGAATGGGTGTTAAATCTTGTCAAATACTTCTCGGTCTATTGCTTATACAGTTTTTCTCTTTTCCTATGTTAATATGGTGAGTTCCATAAGTTGATCTTTGAACTTTCAACCAAACTTGCATTCTTGGGATAAACTCTATGTAGTCCTGATGTTATCATATTGTATACTGCAGGATGTGATTTGCTAAAATTTTCTAAAGACTTTTTGTATCTATATATTATGAAGGATGGTGGCCTGTGATTGTGTTTTCTTGTAATGTCTTTGTTTGGTTTTGATGTTGGGGTACTGCTTCCCTTGTAGAATGATTTGGGAAGTGTTCCCTCATCTTCGGTTTTCTCAAGAGTTTGTGTAGAACCGGTATTATTTCTTCCTAAAATGTTTGTTAGAATTCACCAGTAGAGCCATCAGGAGCTGAAGTTTACTTTGTGGGAGGTTTTTAAACTACAAATTAAATCTCCCTAATAGATATAGGGTTATTCACGTTATCTATTTGTTAATGTATGAGCTTTGCGAGTGTTTGTCATGCAAGGGATTTGTCCATTTCATCCAAATTGTTGAATTTATTGGCATGGCATTGTTTATAACACTCTTTTATTTTCCTTTTAATGTCTGCAGGATCTGTAGTGATGTTCTCTCTTTCATTTGACATTGGTGACTTGTGATCTCTCTACTTTTTCTCATCAGTCTGACTAGAAATTTATGATTTACTTTTTTGTCTTTTCAAAGAAACAACTCTTGGTTTCATTGTTTTTTTTCTCTATTACCTTTCTTTTCCCTTTTTCTTTGATTTCTGCTCTTCATTTATTTCCTTTTGCTTACTTTAGGTTTCATTTGTTCTTCTAATAGTTTTTTAAGTGGAAGCTTAAATCATGGATTTGAGTCAGTTCTTCTTAAATATTATTCTTCAATATGATAACTTTCCTTTTTGAGCACTGTTTTAACTAAAACCCCACAAATTTTTATGTGTTTTTGTTGTTTTTTTATTATTATTATTTTTAAGTTCTGGGGTACATGTACAGGATGTGCAGGTTTGTTACATAGGTAAACGTGTGCTATGGTGGTTTGCTGCACCCTATCAGCCCATCACCTACATATTAAGCCCAGCATGCATTAGCTGTTTTCCCTAATGCTCTCCCCTCACTGCCCTCCCTCAACAGGCCCCAGTGAGTGTTGTTCCCCTCCCTGTACCCATGTGTTCTCATTGTTCAGCTCCCACTTATAAGTGAGAACATGCAGTGTTTGGTTTTCTGTTCCTGAGTTAGTTTGCTACAGATAATGGCTTCCACTTTCATCTATGTGCCTGCAAAGGTAATGATCTCGTTCCTTTTTATGGCTGCATAGTATTCCATGGTGTATATGTGCCACATTTTCTTTATCCAGTCTATCATTGTTGGGTATTTGGGTTGATTCCACGTCTTTGCTATTGTGAATAGTGCTGCAGTGAATGACTTCTATTCCTTTGGGTATATACCCAGTAATGAGATTGCTGGATCAAAAATGGTATTTCCAGTTCTAAATCTTTGAGGAATTGCCACACTGTCTTTCACAATGGTTGAACTAATTTACATTCCCACCAACAGTGTGAAAGTGTTCCTATTTTTCTGCAACCTTGCCAGCGTCTATTGTTTATTGACTTTTTAGTAATCACCATACTGACTGGTGTGAGATGATACCTCATTGTGGTTTTGATTTGCATTGCTCTAATGATCAGTGATGTTGAGCTTTTTTTCACATTTGTTGGCCGCCTGTATGTCTTTTTTGAGAAATGTCTGTTCATATCCTTTGCCCACTTTTTAATGGAGTTGTTTGTTTTTTCTTGTAAATTTACTTAAGTTCCTGGTATATACTGGCTATTAGACCTTTGTCAGATAGGTAGATTGCAAAAAATTTTTCCCATTCTCTAGGTTGTCTCATTCCTCTCCTGATCATTCTTGCTTTCCTCCAACTTATTGAATATATGGAGCATATTTGTAATAGCTTTTTAAAACATCCTTCTTTGCTAATTCCATTACCTTTGTCATTTTTGTTTTTTTCTATCAATTATTTTTTCCTGGTTATGGATCTGTTTTCCTGCTTTTTTGCATGCTTAGCATTGTTTGTTGTAGTGATTTCTCAGGCTTCTTTCTCTGGCCTCAGGTAGTTTTCTCTGACTCATGCACAGATCACTATTGAGTGGAAGACTTCAGAGCTCTCTCCCTCTGTAGCTCCCTCCTCTCTGAAAGAAATTCTAGCTGCTTTGGCCTCCTAAAACTTCAGTCTCTAACTCAGTGAGACTGCCATGCTCTGTTTGGGTTTTCTCTTCCTGCACTGCAACCTAAAAACTTCTTCAAGCAGAAAACGGGGAAATTGTAGGGCTCACCTCATCTATTTTCCTCTGGCAGGGATCATAATCACACATTGTCCAATGTCTTAAAACCATTGCTTCATATGTTTTGTCAGATATTCTAGTTGTTTGGGGGTAGAAAGGTAAATCCAGTCCCGGGTAGTTCATCACAGCCAGAGGTAGAATTACATACATATTAGCTCAGCCAAATTTAATCCCTCAACTCTCTGGACTCCTTATTCTACCTCCCACACACAGATAAAAGCACACACAAATGTGCAACATTTTTGGTCTAGGTTTTAGTGGATAAGGAAATATATGACTGCTACAAATCTGGAAGTACTGGGATGGAAGGTATTTTCAACATAATATCCAAGATAGCTAGATAGCCATAGTGTCTGGTAGGAGACTATCTTAGCCGAAAGTAGTACTCTGATTTCTTATCTACAATTGTGGACATGTCTTATAACTGTTTAATAATAAGCTGGGTGCGGCAGTACATGCCTGTAATCCCAGCACTTTGGGAGGCCGAGATGGGCGGATCATCTGAGGTCAGGAGTTCGAGACCAGCCTGGCCAACATGGAGAAACCCCATCTCTACTAAAAATACAAAATTAGCTGGGCATAGTGGCACATGCCTATAATCCCAGCTACTGGGGAGGCTGAGGCAGCAGAAGCGCTTGACCCAGGGAGGCGGAGGTTGCCGTGAACTGAGATCATGCCATTGCACTCCAGCCCGGGCAACAAGAGTGAAACTCCGTCTCAAAAAAAAAAAACAAAAAACAAAAAAAAAGAACTGTTTAATAATGTTGAGTATAGTGTGGGGCCTCCTTTTACATACAGGAACAATCCTGATGGATGGTAGGAGTGGAGGCTCTGCCGTTGGCTTCCTTTGTTTCTTGGAATAAACCAGTGTTGCCACTATCAAATTTGCAGGAGGCGATGATGAGAGCAGAAGTGGTGGAAGATCCCACCATTGGTCTTTAATCTTTAATCGGATAAACTTCCTATTAGGTTTGAGAGCCAATACCTGACACAAAGGATGCCAGTATTAATGAATGCACAGTTAGGAAAAAGAGACACTAGCATTCTCTGTTCTATCTCGTCAGCAATTCTGGAGATGTCTAATAAGGACAACTACCAGGCCCTAGTTAATAAATACGGGTTTTGCAGCTTTTTATTATAATCATCCTATTTCAGTTTCAGAAAATATTTTAATTGGGTGGTTTAGACTTATTTGGAGTTGTCAAAATCCATATAACATAGCAGAATAACCTAGGACTTTGAAATGTGTGTCTCAAAATAGAGCTGGAAAAGGGAGGGGGGACAGAATCTGTGTTGGCTTTAAAATCCACTTGGAGCGAGGGAAATTTACAGCTCCAGCTTCTTCCTAAACTCTTGCAGCATCACTGCTGATTCTGCACTTTGGGGGACAGGCTGTCATTTCAATGCAGGTTGTTCATTTTTAATGATTTGTTCAGAACAAAATACTCTGTTGAGAAAACTCTGGGCTAAATTCTTTTACGAAAACATTTCCATGTCATACTAAAAGAAGAAATTTGCCACATCAATAGTATTTTAGAAAAATCAACTACAATTGATAACGAAGTGCCCTAAATACTTGAGAAGGTCTGAGAGCTGCAGTTACCAGGAAGCTGTACGTCTCCAGCTTTGTAGCATTTTGAAACGAGGCCATCTAGTGGAATCTCCTAATTGTGAAACCATGAGTGCATCCTCTAAGACCTTACATTTGAGTCTTTAAAATATGCGTTTTCATGCCTCTAGACCCAAATTAACTGTCTCCAATACAAATCTTTTGCTCAGAAGTAAGTATCTTTCCACTCAATTTCCCGCACTGATTAATTTTGTAATATCATGTTTTGTGGATATACATTCAATTAAGTTTCTAAAACTAAGTTGTTTTCTTTTTTCCCTTCCTGTGGAAAACAGCCCTTTCTAGCTTGTCTCCTTTCACTGCCACCCCCTCAACTGTGAAGTCTCACTGAAGAATTAACAAACGTTTAACAAACGTATATGTGAGACGATCCGAGATTTATACAAGAGAGTATATTGTATAGGATCTAGATGTTTGTTACAGAAGTAACTGGACTGTGTATGACCCATCAAACACATTGTTGGCATGTATGAGATGTCAAAGGATGTTTCTGTGGACTGGTTGCATATACCCTTCCTTAGCCCTCCAAGGAAGCGTATACATAAACCTCTCCCTAGCCAAATGGAATGAAGGGTTTGTTCATCAAACCCATTTTGTTCTTTTCCTGAAAACATAGCTAAATTACATTTTCCAGCATTCCCTGCGGTTAGGTGGGGCCCTGTGACTGAGTTCTGGCAGATAGAATGTGGATGGAAGACGTGCAGTCCTAGCTCCTAAAATATCCGACATTGTCCCCCATTTTTTTGTCTCCCCTCCCCACCCACATCTGGTGGATGTCATTGCTCAGGCAGACCATGGGACCCTTTATCATCCTGCGTCCTTGAATGTCTAAGTAGAGCCTAATCCTCCACCCTAATCCCCATAACCTGCAATAGACTGTGATGGGGACATGAAATACACTTTTAGCATTCTAGGCCAGTGAAAATTTGGAGTTAACTGTTAATTACCCTGATTAAGACAGGAGAGAAGAAACTGGGAGAAGGAAAGAAGATAATAGGAGAGAAAGGCAATGATTTTCTTCAGAGACACATGTGAGCATTTGAACTCTTTTCTGCAAGTTTTAAGAGCAAGCACATGGTTTATAAATACTGAAAACGTCCAGCAGAACAGCTGTAAGTAAAACCACAACCTTCTGTTTGACAGAATTTGCTCTTGCGGAGTCAGAGGCAGGCTGTGGCTGGAAATGATGAGACTTGGAAAGAGGTGCTTCCCACAGCTTTAGCCATGATGAGTGCAGTGTGAGGTGTTCACCACATGGGAAGTTTGGAAACAGGGCCTTGTCAGTTTAGCCACCAGACATTTACTAATGTTATCATACATCATTTCCTACTAATTAAACTTCTTAATGAACTCTATTCCAAGATGTCCTGCAAAGATATGGATGTGCCTGTTTCCAAATAATAGATATTTCAGTTATATTCAAGCTATGCAGAGTGGGATGTTGAATAAATTTTTCAACGAGCCATTTGTGAAAGCAAAACTTGGCATAGGTTTAACAGACAAAGAAGCCTTTAGATGGGCAAAAGCAGCAAAAATCACTGAGCCACGGGGGTCAAAGTTTACAGAGGCAGTAGGACTTGGGTAAGACTCTCTGCTGGCAGATGGAAAAAGTCAAGGAGAAGGTAGTGAATACGGTGATATTTTTGAGGGACAGAAATGCAATTGCTCCATAATGTAGGGTTGAGGTAGGGGAAAAGGGTGAAATTAAGTGGTGTAGCCAAATAAAGAGACTTGAAAACTATCAGTGGGATTTTTTGTTTGTTTGTTTGTTTGTTTTGAGACAGTCTTGCTCTGTCACCCTGGCTGAAGTGCAGTGGCACAATCTAGGCTCACTGCAACCTCCTCCTCCTGGGTTCAAGCAATTCTCTTGCCTTGGCCTCCCGAGTAGCTGGGATTACAGGTGTGCACCACCACGCCCAGCTAAGTTTTGTGTTTTTAGTAGAGACAGGGTTTCGCCATGTTGGCCGGGCTGGTCTCAAATTCCTGGCCTCAAGTGATCCACCCATCTCAGCCTCCTAAAGTTTGGGATTACAGGTGTGAGCCACTGCCTAGCCTGGGATTTTGATTTGAAGCTACAGGCCAGAGTTCCTGGGTCAAATGCAGGCATACCTTGGTGTATTGTGCTTCACTTTATGACACTTCACATAAGTTGTATGTTTTACAAATTAATGGTTTGTGGCAATTGTATGGCGAGCAAGTCTATCCGCACCGTTTTTCCAACAGCATGTGCTCACTTCACGTATATGTGTCACCGTTGGTGATTCTTGCAATGTTTCGATCTATTTCATTATTATATCTGGTATGGTGATCTTTCATAGTAATCTTTGTTGTTACTATTCTAATTGTTTTGTGGTGCAATGAACCGCACCCATAGAAGATGGCAAACGTAATTGATAAATGTTCTGTGGGTTCTGGCTGCTCCACCGACTGGCTGTTTCTCCATTGGTTCATTAGGTTTAAGGAAAGAAGCCCTCTCCATAACAAAAGTGCAAGGTGAAGCAGCAAGTGCCCATGTAGAAGCTGCAGCAAGTTAACCAGAAGATGTAGCTAAGATCTGTGATGAAGATGGCTACACTGAACAACAGATTTTCAATGTAGACCAAAAAGTTTTATATTGGAAGAAGATGCCATCTAGGACTTTTATAGCTAGAGAGAAGTCAATGCCTGGCTTCAACGCTTCAAAGGATGGGCTGACTCTCTTGTTAGGGGCGAATGTAGCTGGAGATTTTAAGTGGAAGCCATGGCTAATTACCATTCTGAAAATCCCTAAAAAGCCCTTAAGAATTTTGCTCAGTCTACTCTGCTTGTGATCTATAAATGGAACAACAAAGCCTGGATGACAGCACATCTGTTTACAGCATGGTTTACTGAATATTTTAAACCCACTGTTGAGAACGACTGCTTAGAAAAAGAGACTTCTTTCAAAACATTACTGCTCATTGACAATGCACCTTGTCACCCAAGAGCTCTGATGGAGATGTACAAAGAAATGAATGTTCTATTTATGCTTTCAAACACAGCATCCATTCTGCAGCCCATGGATCAAGGAGTAATTTCAACTTTCAAGTCTTATTCTTTAAGAAATACATTTCGTAAGGTTACAGCTGTCATAGATAGTGATTCCTCTGATGGATCTTGGCAAAGTAAATTGAAAACCTTCTGGGAAGGAATTTACTGTCCTATATGCCATTAAGAAGATTTGTGATTCATGGGAGGAAGTCAAAGTATCAACATGAACAAGAGTTTGGAAGAAGTTGATTTCAACTCTCATAAATGATTTTGAGGGGTTCAAGACTTCAGTGGAGGAAGTAACTGCAGATGTGGTGGCTATAGCAAGAGAACTAGAATTAGAACTGGAGCCTGAAGATGTGACTGAAGTGCCTCAATCTCATGATAAAACTTGGTAGATGAGAAGTTGCTTCTTCTGGATAAGCAAAGAAAGTGGTTTCTTGAGATGGAAACTGTTCCTGGTGAAGACGCTATGAACATTGTTGAAATGACAACAAAGGATGTCAAGTGTTACATAAACTTAGTTGCTAAAGCAGCAGCATGGTTTGAGAGGATTGACTCCAATTTTGAAAGAAGTTATTTCGGAAGAATAAACAGAAGACGGCTGCATTTATATACAATGCTCAACAATACTTTTTTCTAACAGTAAAGACTTTTAAGACTCTCAAGTCACATCTATGAAGTAAAAAATGAAGGCAAAGTGTATCAATTACCCTGTAAATTTGTATTATAATCAGTTGAAATTATTCAGATCCCACTTTTTTTCCCTCCAAAAGCCATCTTTCACCCAAGAAAATCAACTAAAACTAAGGAGAAAAAAGACAAAATTAGTTACTCATGGTGGGAAAAGAGAAAAGAAGGAAAGGAAGAGCAAAAAGAAAACATACCTTTCCGGAAGACTTTAGAAAACTTTAGGCTTAAACACTTGGCCTCTGAGGTTCCATGAGATGCATCATTATGAAATGTAATTTACTAGGTTGAAATTAAAGAATAATCTCTTACATCTAAGAATACTAGATCTTTCCTCAAAAAACTAAAAATAGAACTACCATATGATCTAGCAATTCTACTTCTAGATATATATCCAAAGGAATTGAAATCAATATGTTGAAAAGATTTTTATCTGCGCTCCCATGTTCATTGCAGCACTATTCACAATACCCTATGATGTGGAATCAACCTAAGTGTTCATCAGTGGATGAATAGATAAAGAAAATGTGGTGTGTATACACAATGGAATGCTATTCAGCCTTAAAAAAATACAGAAATCCTGTCATTTGCAACAGCATGAATGAATTAGAGGACGTTATACTACATGAAATAAACCAGGCAATAAAGACAAATACTACATGATCTCACACATACATGGAATCCAAAAAAAGTCGAACTCATGAAAGTAAACAGTAGAATGGTAGTTACCAGAGGCTGGGAGTAAGGGGGAGTGGGTGGACAGAGAGATGTTGGTCAAAGGGTACAAAATTTAAGTTAGGCGAGAGGAATAAATTTGTGGGATGTGTTACACAGCAGGGTGCCTACAGTTAAAATAGTGTATACATCAAAATTGCTAAACGAATAAATATTTTTTTCTTTTCTTTCTTTTTTTTTTTTTTGACAGAGTCTTGCTCTGTCACCCAGGCTGGAGTGCAGTGGTATGATCATGGCTCACTTTAGCCTCGGCCTCCCAGTCTCAAGTGATCCTCTCATCCCAGCCTCCCAAGCAGCTGGGACCACGGGCATACACCACCACGCTGGGCTAATTTTTTAATTTTTGTAGCGACGGGGGTCTGACTATGTTGCCCAGACTGGTCTTGAACACCTGGGCTCAAGTGATCCTCCCGCCTCAACCTCCCAAAACGCTGGGATTACAGGTGTGAGCCACTGTGCCCAGCCAAAGAGAGTAAATTTCTAATGTCTCACCAAAGAAAATTAGTAAGCAATGGCTATATTAATTAGCTTGATCACTCTACAGTGTATTCAAAACATTATGTTGTACCCCATAAATATATATACTTATTACTATTAGTATTTTCTAGAGACAAGTTCTCACTATATTGCCCAGGCTGGTCTCAAACTCCTGACTTCAAGCAATCCTCCTGCCTTGGCCTCCCAAAGTGCTGGGATTACAGGTGTAATCCACCATGCCCTGCCACATGTATAATGATTATCTGTCAACTAAAAATAATACTAATAATGTGTTTTGAAAAAAATATTAGATCCTACAAAGTTAGTTGTCATTCTAGTCCCTAAAAGGCAGTGTAGCTGAGCTTTTGATTATATGCCTACTCTGGTTTTCTTTAGTTTATTCCCTGTTGATTATTAATAACTTTATAGAAAAAATAAACTTGTATGATGTTATAACAGTGTTTTTCAAACTTAAATAATATAATAATCCCTTTTAGAGGAGCAAAAAATTATTGCATATCTCCAGTGTTAAATTATTTTTATTCCTTTATTTAAGTGTTCACAAGCATCAAATTACATATACACTCAGTGTATAGTTTGTTTCAACTACAAAACTGAAATTAATTTTCAAGTTAAGTGCAAACAAAAACATAAAACTAATAAAATTCAAGGAATAGTGTTTTCATAAAACAAAAACAATGGTATGGGTTGAATAGTGGAAAGATGCATTTGGAGATTTTATGCTTCATTGTGTATTGCACTGACTTTGAACACACTGGAACATTATTTGAGTCATGGGCATTGTTTTTATTTTTCCTTTTAAATAATGACAATCATTTGAAACAATTCATTGTTTTGAAGAGCTGATCTGCTTCATAGCACCCTCCAAGTTGCCATAGTAATAAAATATTAGAACAATTAAAAGTCATAATAAATGCTTTTCCATTTGGCCTATTTATTACCTCATCTACTAACGGAAGTGTCATGTGAAGTGTGCTATGAGGTGACTCTCTTCACCACCTCCCTACATCTGAACGACTATGAAACCTTTATTCATATAAAGTGCCAGAGCATTACAGGGCCTCCTCTTGGCTCCCACACAATTGTAAACACTCATACAGTTTGGGTATTTGGTTATAAGGTGGTTATCCAAGTGATCTAGAATATACTCATGCCAGAGTTTTAAAATGATCATTGAAATGAAAACACAAAGTTCAGAAACTCTTTCAGAGAACTCGAGGGCTCCTGTGTTACAAAGTTAGTGATTTTAATCAGTTGCTCTTTCTTTTGTTTTGTTTTGTTTTTGTTTTTGAGACGGAGTCTCGCTCTGTCACCCAGGCTGGAGTGCAGAGGCGCGAACTTGGCTCACTGCCAGCTCCGCCTCCCGGGTTCACGCCATTCTCCTGCCTCAGCCTCTCGAGTAGCTGGGACTACAGGCGCCCACCACCACGCCTGGCTAATTTTTTGGTATTTTTAGTAGAGATGGGGTTTCACCATGTTAGCCAGGATGGTCTCGATTTCTTAACCTTGTGATCCGCCCACCTCGGCCTCCCAAAGTGCTGGGATTACAGGCGTGAGCCACTGCGCCGGGCCAATCAGTTGCTCTTTCTAAAGAGAGTTTCACTGGCACCGCACCACTTGCCACTGAGAGTGCCGGGATCCAACTAGAAGTCAAATTTGAGCAAATGAATATTGTTTTAGACTACTAAATGTTTAAGACGTCAGAGAAGTGATTCTGCTCTACTAATATCAGAAGGATAAGAAGACAGTGGTAGTCAAACCCATTGTGCTCCCCAGATGGAAACTAATATTCAACTAAAGGTGCAGCTCAAAACTCTGTCTCTGGTACACAGTGCGTGACCGTCTGCCCTATAAGTAGCAAACTTCACCATGAATTGCTGATGCCATTAGTTTCTGTGCATCTCCAAAACACTGACCAGAAAAGTTCCACAGTAGAGATTTGTAGGGGAATGCCCTCGCTCGTGCATCTTCACAGATTTTTCTGATCAACATGAGCAAGTTTGCCTCCTTGTCCCCTTGAAAATAATAATATCTTATGTGGTTGAGTGAAGCTATATATATATTTGCTAAAAAAAAAAAAAAAGAATCTTACAGGGAGATAAAGGGATTTCTGGAGAAATTAATTTTTTTTCAATTATGTGGGACAAATGATGCTTAAAATGAAGATAGGACAACGGATCTTAAACTTTTGACTGAACAGTGGAAAGGGAACTTGGATGTGAAATTTCCATCTCCATTCCTGGTTGCAGACTCAGTCTGACGGGGAGGTCTTGCATTCAAATCTGCCTTCTCTCCACAGCCTCTGAAATCCACGGCCTGTGTGCCCCAATTAGTACACTCTGCCAGGGGGCAAATGAAGCCCCCTACTGGCTTTTAAAAACATAGCTGGAGGTGTAGACCCTTATTAGACAGATCCAAAGTTGAAGATGTAACCTTACTGACAGAAGACACCTCCTCATCTTATTTCCTGGCCCCGTCTCTTCCCTGCCCACTGTGCTTTAGCTCCTTTGAGTTTTGTGGACTGGTTACTGAGGCCTTAGATAAAATGCAGTTTACCTGTATTTATAATTTTTCAGCAAGTTAGAGTGCCCTCTGGTGGGAATGTCTCCAGTAGTTACCCAGGTCTTGCAGACTATCTGAATTTGAGTCCACATTTTCTGCTTGTGCTAAGCTAAACATGGTCTCTTACTGCTCCCTTTTTATTCAACTCAGCCTCATGAGTTTCACAGCCAGATATAAGTGAGAAAGGATGGAAATGTGGTCGTCAGTAGCCGGTGGTATATTTTTCTAAGCAATATTGATTTTATTTATGTTTATTTTCAAATGTGGTAGTGGTGGGAAGTGGAGGGGAATGTAGTAATTTCCCAGAGTAAGCCAGAATGATGGATGGTTCCAAATTCAAGAAATACTAAATGTATTTAACTCCACTAGCAAAGGAAACATTTGGGTTATCAAATGACTCATTGTGTAACTAAGTGTCCTGTTTTTAAAAGTTTTTTTCTCTCTCTTTCCTGCCGGTTCCTTGTCTTGCCTTTAACAATGAGTCTCTGCTCTCACTCTTTCTCCCAGGCACCCCCTTGCAAAGTGTTTCCCTTATCTAATTACGTGTTTGTTTAGAAGTTCCAGAGACTAAATCTTGAAGCAATTCAGGCTACTATGGGATTCTCCCCCACCTGGAGATTACTTCAAGGCTGCAGTTAATTTGCAACCTGGCTGTCCCAGAGATGGCACCAGCCCACACACCAGATGGGGCGACAGCTCAAGATAGTCATCAGAACAAGTCACATAGGCTGACCCCTATCCCCACTCCTGCGCGCCCATCATACCAAACTCCCTTTTAGCCTTTATCCTTGACCTAGAAAGCTGAAACGGTTTCTTTAAGGCACTAGCTTTGGCCATTTTTCCACTGCTAGCTCTGGAATAAAGTGACTTTCCTTTAGTTGTAGTTCATCTTTGTTATTGGCTTTGCAAGTGGTGAGCAGCTGAGCCTGCATTCGGTAACAATTGGGAACCTAAATTTAGTATTTCCTGTGATGTTTAAGCACTCAGGGGCTTATCCTCCCTTTAGTATCAATTGTTCAGATCTCACCATAACAAAGTTGAGAGTTCAATCTAAGTAGCTTGCAAAATTTTAGTCCAAAATGTAGTAAGACAGACTGAGGATTAGTAATAGTTTAAATACACAGTTTAGTTACTACTTCAAGGCATTTTTTTTTGGTGGAGACGGGGGTCTTAGTATGTTGCCTAGGCTGGTCTCGAACTCCTGGGCTTACACAATCTTCCTGTCTCAGCCTCCCAAAGCAATGGGATTATAGGCTTGAGCCACTGTGCCCAGCCTAAAGGCATAATTAAAAAATTTTTTTATTTAGAATATTTTTAAATATTTACAAAATAGTATATGAGAGACTATAATAAGCCCCCATTTACCTATCAGATAGCTTCAACAGTTGCCAACTTATTACTAGTCTTATTTCTCTATGCCTTCTTCCTCCTTTCTCAATTATTCAGAAGTAAACTTCAGACCTCATAGCCTTTCATCTATAAATATTTCAGAAGAGAACTCTAAGAGATTAGAACTTCATCTCAAAAATATAACCACAAATCATTATATGCAAAAAAATTAATGACAATTCCCTAATATCATATCGAGGTAATGTTTAAATTTCCCTCTGTCTCTTTTAATCCATGGATTCTCCTCTCTCTCCTTTCTTTTTACTCAATATATTTTTAAAGAAACCGAGTCACTTATATGCAGTTCCTACAATCTAGATTTATCTCCATATATCATTTTGGTGTTGTATAAGGAGCTCCTCTGTTATTAAATAACTAGTTAGATCTAGAAACTTGATCAGATTCAGGTCCAATTTTTGTTTGGCAAGGCAACTTCACAGGCAATGAGGCAGCTTTCCACCAGGAGGCGCAGTAGGTCTCTTTTTGAGATCTTTGCAGATACTGATGGATAAACCACTGCATTGATTTATTAATAAACTAACAGTTGCAAAATGGTGATATTCTAACTGTGCCATCCCCTTTTCTTTCATTAGCTTTTTAATGATTCTTTGAGGAAATTTCCCCTCATGAATCATTTTATTACTTTAAGATGCAATTTGTATAGACAGCCTAGAAAAATGCTTGATTTTTTTCCTTACCAGTTTTCAAAATGAGTTGGTTCTTCTGAAGAATAGAAAGGAAAAACAAATTCAGTTTCTCACACTATAGTCTCACAACCCACTTCTGACACCAGAAGCAGGGGTGTTCTTCTCCCCTCCCTGCCCCCCCGACCAGCTGACCTCAAGCAAGCAATCAATTCTGCAGGAGACACCAGCTTAGCGTCCTCTAATTCAATTCAGTTCTGACACTATCTACCTGGAGACAGTGTTACAGGACAGAGAAATATGCTAGAGGAAAGGGGTCCCAATCCAGACCCCGAGACATGGTTCTTGGATCTCGTGCAAGAAAGAATTCAGGGCAAGTTTGCAGTGCAAAGTAGAAGGAAGTTTATTAAGAAAGTAAAGGAATAAAAGAATGGCCATTCCATAGTCAGAGCAACCCTGAGGGCTGCTGCTTGTCCATTTTTAATGGCTATTTCTTGATGATATGCTAAACAAGGGGTGGATTATTCATGCCTCCCCTTTGTAGACCATCTAGGGTAACTTCCTGACGTTGCCATGGCGTTTGTCAACTGTCATGGTGCTGGTGGGAGTGTCTAGTGAGGATGACCAGAGGTCAGTCTCGTTGCTATTTTGGTTTGGGTGGATTTTGGCTGGCTCCTTTACTGCAACCTGTTTTATCAGCAAGGTCTTTATGACCTGTATCTTGTGCTGACCTCCTATCTCATCCTGTGGCTTACAATGCCTTAATCATCTAGGAATGCAGCCCAGTAGGTTTCAGCCTCATTTTACCCAGCTCCTATTTGAGATGGAGTTGCTCTGATTCACACACCTTTGACAATAGCATCAGAACCCACAGGTTGAGGGCTCAGCCCTACAAGAGTTCTTCCCACTTCAGATCTGAAGTAACAAGTTGTCACCCATATTTCTGTCCAATCGGCTATAAATTGGGGTTTCTATGTCTGCCCTGCTCTGGCTTTATTAATTTGTTAGGACAATTCACAGAACTCAGGGAAACACATTTTCTGGCTTATTATCGTAAAAGATATTACAAAGGCTACAGAAGAACAGTCAGATGGAAGAGGTGCACACAGCAAGATATGTGGGAAGCGGTGTGGAGTTTCCATGCCGTCTCTGCCACCCTCCAGGAACCTCCACATGTTCAGCTATCCAGTCTTTTTGGATTTTTGTGGAAGCTTCATTACACAGGCATGACTGATTAAATTATTGGCCATTGGTAATGAACTCAACCTTCAGCCCCTCTCTCCTCACCAAAAGTTGAGGTGGTGGGGCTGGAAGTCCCAACCCTGTAATTATGCCTTATTCTTTCCAGTGACCAATTCTCATCCTGAGGCTATCCAGGGAGAGCCAGTCATGAATCATTAGCATACAAAAAGACACATCACTTTGGAGATTCCAAGGATTTTAGAAGCTATGTGCTAGGAAATGGGAAGAAGACCAAATACATATTTTACAATATCACAGTTCCCTAACATCATCCAAAGGTGACAAGTGAGGTTTTAAAAAATCATTATGAATTCATGAATGTGAATATATTTGATATTTTTCAATCCACTGAAGTTATTATACTTGTTGATGCTCAATTTTTCCCATCTTTAACCAGTGGGAACCTATTTAAGTTGGCTCCCAAATCCTTTTGACATAACCCTACTGGCCTTTAAAACTTCCCTGCTTTCTGACATGATAAGATGTTCCAGGCTTTCTTTACATTTCCTAATCCAACCCAGGCCTGGGGTTAGCCATTTTTCCAAGGCAGAGGTTCTCAAAGCTTGGCCCAGCTCCTCTTAACAGTCCCTGTGATCCTTTTATGGGGTCTGTGATGTCAAGATTATTTTCACAGTAAGAGTTATCACTCAGTATCCATGTCCCCAAGGATACTGAGGGTCCCAGGACCCCTCTCAGATACCCAAATCCACAGATGCTCATCTCCCGTGTTAAAAGAAAAACTGTAGACAAATTAAATTTAACAAAGTTTAATTGATCAAGGAAAAAGCAATTCGCAAATTGGGCCCTCAGAATCACAGCAAATTCAGAGAGTTATCTCTGCACAGTTGGAGAGATTTTAAGAATAGAAAAAGGAAACTGAAATACAAAAAAAAAAAAAAACCAGAAGTGAGGTACAGAAACAGCCAGATTGGTTACAGCTTGGCGTTTGCCTTATTTAGACCTGGTTTGGACAGTTGGCCACCTGTGAGTGGTTGAAGTATGGCTGCAGTGATTGACTGAGATGCAGCTATTGTTACAGAAGTATGTCTCCATTAGATTTGTCAGTTTGCTCATCTATTAAGTTAGGTTGCAATTCCTAAGTAAGAACTCAAGTAAGCAAGTATGGAGACTTTCTCGGGCCAGATTTTAGTTTGGTTTAGCACCCTCATATAAAATGGGGTAGTATTTGCATATAACCTATGCACATCCTCACATATACTTTAAATCATCTCTAGGTTATGTAACTGGGTATCCCCATTTTTCTAAGAAAAAGAGAATGAGTTATTATTTTTTATTAGTTTTCTTCTTTTCTCTTGTTTCTTGCTATTCTCCACTTCCTACTAGCCCGTTTGAAATGCAATTATAACCTTTTACCTCCCCTTCACCAGACACTCCCTACAGGGCAAGTTCATCTAACTTTGTACTCAGAAGCCCCAGAACAAACTCTCACCACCAGGAGATTGCCTCAAGAGGTAACAGTCGATTTACAACCGAAAGTATACCTGATGAGAAACCCTTTCCCACCAGGAAAGTTTTTGGCCATTTTTATAACTTATTTCTGCCCATAAAGATGCCAACTTGACTGCCTAGTAGATAAGGTGCCAAGCTAGCATGTGGACTTACTACCCACTTGCTGTCTCCCCTGCCTTTTGAAAGTACCCACTTTCTGCTCCAAAAGTGGAGCAGTACCTTTGAGGCTGGAAGCCCATACTTCTTCCCCTAAGCTAGCTTTGGAATACAAAGTCACTTTCTTTATACCAGACCTCGCTCTTGTTAACTGGACTCTGCAAGTGTTGAATGACTAAACCTGTGTTTCAGTTACAATTGCTTATAATACCTGATACAATGTCAATACTCTGTCAATAGTTGTTAGGCTGTATTGTTTAAAATTCATATTACTTTTTATTGTTTTTTTTTTTTCCTGAGTAGTTTCTATCTGTGGTTGGCTGAATATGTAATTGTGGAACCCACAGATACAGACGACTGACTATTTGCCCTTTTTATTTTACCCTTATAAAGTCTCATTCTCTCACAAATATACATGGGGATCTTCAGAGGCTATACGATGTGTTACATTATGATTGAATGCAGAAACAGTTATAACAATTCTGCTGTCATTTATGAAGCAAGACATTAAAGATATTTACAAAAATGTAAAACAATGGCATTCTTCTCACTAATTTTTTAATGAGTATATTGTTACTTTAAAATGTTTAATTTCTAATGCAGTAAACATCAATAGATTTAACCCACATAAACAAAAGCTCTTTGGGATCTCCAACAATTTTTAAGAATTTGAAGAAGTCTTGGAAGCAAAACTTGAGAACTGCTGCTTCAAGCAGTCCTAGTTCCTTTCAATGGAAAATGTACACGAGAGATCACAATCTAGGAACAAAAGATGCTCATGATTACTGGTTTGGCAATTTCTTTTAGGCCATTATCAACAGGCAGAGCTAAGACAAAATGATATACATTTTTAAAGATAAAATACAATATGAGTTCATACTGATTCTTCCTGTTCACAATTTAAGACTATAGGATTTTTACTTAAATACATACAATTTATATACATATCTCCCCGTACCAAAAAAGATCAGTTTTTACAATACTCACGTAAACAGTTATTTTCAGTGTCAGATTAACAATACCACGATCAACACCACTATCCCCAACATGATTATTTAAAACAGTTTAAGATTTTTTTTTTTTTTTTTTTGAGACGGAATCTCACTCTGTCGCCCAGGCTGGAGTGCAGTGGCGCGATCTCGGCTCACTGCAAGCTCCGCCTCCCAGGTTCACGCCATTCTCCTGCCTCAGCCTCCCGAGTAGCTAGGACTACAGGCGCCCGCCACCACACCCGGCTAATTTTTGTATTTTTAGTAGAGACAGGGTTTCACTGTGTTAGCCAGGATGGTCTCGATCCCCTGACCTCATGATCCACCCGCCTCAGCCTCCTGAAGTGCTGGGATTACAGGCGTGAGCCACCATGCCTGGCCAAGATTTTTTTTAAGTTGTTTTTTTTTGTTTGTTTTTACGGGTTGTCTCTCTGTGGATTTACAATAATTCAATGGTTTAAAGTTATAGCTGATCCTTGAAAAAAACAGGTTGAACTTCGAGGGTCCATCATACATGGATTTTTTTCTGCCTCTGGCACCCCAAGACAGCAAGACCAACCCCTCTCTTTGCCTCCTTATGATTTTCTTAATAACAGTTTATTTTCTCTGGCTTACTTTATTGTAATAATATAGTATATAATACATATACAAAATGTGTGTTAATCGACTGTATGTTATCAGTAAAACTTCTGGTCAAGAGTAGGCTATTAAGTTTTTGGAGAGTCGAAAGTTATATGTGGATGTGTGATTGTGCCAAGTGGAGGGGACTGGCACTCCTAACCCCAGAGTTGTTACAAGGGCTATTGTATTTAGAATGATGTGTACCTTTGAGATTATGCCACCAAGTGGACCAATTAAGAGCTACTGGTTTTTACTTGATTTTTATGGACTTTTTGTAAATTTAATTTTGTTTTATAACGATATTGTCAAAATTAAAACTTTAGAAAAATTAAACTTAGCAGAAATTAATTGAGCAATGACCAATTTGAGAATCAGGCAGCCCTCAGAACCAGAGGAGGTTCAGAAAGTATCGTTCCACAAAGAGGCCAGGCAGCACGCACAGAAAAAAAACAGAAATGAGATACAGAAACAGCTTGATTGGCCACAGGTTGGCCTTTGCCTTATTTGAACATGGGCTGATCAGTTGACCACCTGTGATGATTAGCTGAGACTCATTTGTTACAGAAGTATATTCCTAAGTTAGGCTGTGAGTTAAATTGCATACTAAGTTGGGTTGCAGTTCATTATATAAGGACTCAAAATAGGGAGACATCTTTAAGCTAAATTTAGTTTCACAATGTGAAATATTTACTTGGTTCTAAAGTCAAATTTATGAAGTAAGATGTTTCCAGAGATGTCTAGATTCTATCCCTGTCTCCTCTATCCTATTTATTTCCTCCACCATAGGTAACATCTTTAAAAACCTCAATTGTTTGCATTCCCATTATTTTGAAAATTTAAGAAAATATGTATATATATTGAAATTACCACCATCTTTCTCTTTTTGGGTAAAAGACAGCATACTGTATAAATTCCTATCCATTTATTTTTTTCACTTTATAATGTATTCTGGAGATCACACCACAGATGTATATAGAGTTCTTCCTTATTACTTTTGACGATTGTATTAGCATTTCATTGCTTTGTTGTGTGAAAGTTCTTGAGAAGCCACTGTTTTGGCCTAGCTTCATGCACTAGGCCCCAGCAGACCAGACCAAACCAGAATGGAGTCGTTTGTGCTACGTACCACACAATCAAACTGAACTTTGAAATGGGCCAGTTTCCCAAAAAATAGGAAATTCTCTTAAGCCTGAGTCAGTGAAACAAGGACGTTTCTTCTGCTTTAACCCCAAGAGAAAAGTAACTTTGAAACGATGAGTCCGCTGTTTGTTCGGTTTCTGCTTTCTTCAGCCCCTGTTTGCCAATAAAACCAACCGCCTCTGCTCAGCTGATCAGAACACTCATTCTACTTTATAGAATGAGGTGTTTTCTGATTCTGGAATCATAAATAAGAGTCAATGAAGATTTTTAAACTAATTCGTTGTAATGCTGTCTTTTGACTGTTGTACTACAATTAATTCAAGCAGTCCTTTATTTAGGAATTTGGGGGTAATTTCCAATATTTTGGTATTATGAATCGTGCTGAATAGTCGTGCATGCCCTTTCATATTTTCACCACATGTATTTTTGGGTGAAAGCATGAATGCATCTACGCAATTTTGCTAGATATTAAGCTACTCTTTTCACTATTCCTGTACAGATGGAGGGACAGATGAGACAGCTGCCCAGGACGCTTCAGCAGTTACTGGCACAGCTGGGATCTGAACTGGGATGTAACTATTTTCAAACACTCTCTAGGTCATTCCAAGGTGGGAGAGGCAAGCAAATAATTTTGAATCTGGACAGCATATTCACTGGAACACTTATGCTTATCCTTCCTCCTCCCAGCATACAAGTTCTTCCTTAGCAAAACCTCCAGTCCTCTAATTTAGCATACTTTCGTCTAATCTGTCACTTTCCCCAGGCCACACAACTACGAGTTCTCCTTGTCGCCACCTGGTCGTAACTTGGTCGGGTAGAGCGGAGGTGGGCGGAGAGAGAACTTGAGGTGGAGACCTTTGCGCATGCCCGGACACTGCTTTCCTCGCGAGGAATCTGGGGCCTCTGCAGAGGCAGGACCAGGATGTGACGTAATAACCGCGCGCGGCGCCCGGAGCTCGGCGTTCCCGCAAGGTCGCTTTGCAGAGCGGGAGCGCGCTGAAGTAACTAGTCCGTAGTTCGAGGGTGCGCTGTGTCCTTTTGTGTTGGTACCAGCGGCGACATGACGGGGTACACTCCGGATGAGAAACTGCGGCTGCAGCAGCTGCGAGAGCTGAGAAGGCGATGGCTGAAGGACCAGGAGCTGAGCCCTCGGGAGCCGGTGCTGCCCCCACAGAGGATGGGGCCTATGGAGAAATTCTGGAATAAATTTTTGGAGAATAAATCCCCTTGGAGGAAAATGGTGAGTGACAGACCTTTCCGGTCCCCCCCAACACACCCCACCGCAGCCGGCAGCCTGAACACTGAACGTCCGCTCCCTGCAGCCACACCAAGGACTGATAACGCTCAGTGCTCTGGGACACTGGCCAGTCCCGAGAGTCCTCCTGGAGTCTCGGGAGGCAGGAGTCCAGGAATATGTATGGCTTTGAGAGAATCATGCCTTTTACTGTTAAGTACAGTGAGACGGGGGCGAATTTTAATACTTAGGTTTTCCAGGACGCTGCACATTTGGTTCTCCTTTGACAGTAGAAATCTTCCCTCAGAATAATAACCAAGGACTCGCTAGAATTGAAATTCTGTGATTTAAGTATTTGAGGACACTTGTCTAACATTCAAGTGTGAGGTTCTAGAGACCAAGTAACACAGTATCCAACTACCAGAGGGCACAGCCAGCCCCTGGCTGGTAGTACAGCCCCTTGTGATCCCCGTAAAAGACAGGGTCCTGTTGGTATGCCTTGTGAGTCACATTCAAGAGCTACCTTTCTAAACTACCGTTCTGTACTTTTAACACAATGTTTCATTAAAAAATGACATTTTGGGCTTTGAAGAAAATCACTCATTCAAGAACTTTTATTTTCAAGGCCTCTGGGTATTTTCTTGAGGTCTGTTATGGGTGATAAACATCTCAGAATTGTTTTCAGTTACCTGCAACACTTACTGATGACAGGATAATAGTAGTAATAATACTAAGTAACACATGGGTGCTTGCTGTGTGCTTGGCACTCTACTGAGGGTTTTACATGCGTTACTTCATTTCTTTATTCCTATAAGGTAGAGATTCCTAATCCTCACTTTAAATGTGAAGAAGCTGAGGCCTACAAAGCTTCAGTGGTTTGCTGGTGGTCAGGGAGCTAGGAATTGAATATGAATTCATATTGTAATCAACATGTATCTGTTTCTTACTGTGCTACAAAGTCTAGTGCAATAGAATTGTTGAAAATTTTTCTGAGAAAGTGGTATTGGATACTTATTCATGGTGGTAAAATTCAACTCTTCTCCCACCCTTTGTATCCCTGACATTATCGGAATATTGGCTGTCACTGATTTAAAGTTGACATCCCATCCATCAGCCAGTGATATAAGTAAATAAATAATCATGTGTCGAAATTCACCTTACCTTACTTTAATTTATTCTTTTATAATCATATCTGTTATAATTCTTAGATTCTGGATTCCCCCTTCCTTGAATGGACAGGTGTTTTTTAATCAAATTGGAAGACATGGGAAAGTTCCATTTTTAGTTCTTTTTTAAAATAGTGTTGCAGAGGGCATTTTGGAGTGAGTTTGGGACACCCCATCTTAGTATGTAAAACGTCCTTTTTCCAGCATTGGTGTTGTCAAGGTTGTCTGCCTTATACCTAAAATGATGCGAGTGCCATTGATCAATAAATAGGTGAGATGACTGTACCTGAAAAATTCTATAGGTTTGATTACTCTGGTTAAATACGTTAAAATTATTCTTTCATTATTTTGCTATATTTTATCTTTAACAAACTTATAATAAGGATACTTTTAGAAGTCTTTAAACTATAAATGCCTTGTTATAGTCTCGCAAAATACTACTTAAGCATTTTGGTCTGGACTTTGTAGGTATCTTCTAGCGGACTCTGCATTTACTAAGAATATTTGAGTAGATGAGGTTACCTATGGACTATAAGAAAATATGTACCATTTAGAGTTTTGTAAAATAATCATGACATTGTTACATCATTGATGCCTTTTGTTCTGCCATAAATATAAAAAATGGGATATGTTTATTTTGTGTATGTGTTTTTCCCCCCAGGTCCATGGGGTATACCAAAAGAGTATCTTTGTTTTCACTCATATACTTGTACCTGCCTGGATTATTCATTATTACATGAAGTATCATGTGTCTGTAAGTATGTCCTTTTCAGAATTTATTTTTAATATTGTCCAAAATTATTTTCTTTGTGGCTATCTTACCCTACTTAGTGGAAATAATCTGCCACTTATAAACAGATTTTGAAGTACTTTGAATTCTCTTAGGTAAAAGGTTTAATGAAAGTTATGTAATTGGGTATAGTTTTTTAAAAATACCGTCACTAGTTTACAACTTGAAATGGATTTCCTCATAGAAATTAGTTTTAAAGTGATAAGAATGTAGTGACCTAATAATACTAGGGTAAATTTGGGGTCATGAATAGGAAGGGAGAAAACAATTCTGCTCCTTTTTAAAAACCTGTATCTCTTATAAGGTAAAAATTCAAAATAGACAAAGCTTATCTTTGTCATCACCCCATTTCTGTTTCCTTCATTTTGTCTGATTCCTCACAATTTTTATTTATTTAGAACTCAGGATGTCCAGATGCCTGCACTTTTTCACTGATGCAGATCTTGCATGGGCTGATTGAACTGAGCCAGTTGTGGTATTTTAAAGGCTCGGTCTGGTGCAGGGTGTTGGATCCCAGGCAGAATGAGAAGGGCATGCATTTTGGGAGGTGGCGTGGCAGAGGGAGCAGTGGTGACTGCGTAGCATGTAGTGTTGGAACACAAAAGAGTGAGGAGGGCATTCGTATACCAAGAGAGGGATGTTAGATCCTCAGTGGGTTGCAGGGGAGGAGGGTGAGCACATCTGTTTGGGGAGCAACAGTGGCAACAGCCTAGTATAGGATATTGGTACCTGAGCGGAGGGAGGAGGACATCTGGAAGAAGGATGGTATGAGGCAGTGAGGCAAGTGATAACTCAGAGTAAGAGGTCAGAACCTGAATGAGGTGAGGCAGGTATTAATGCTGGGATGTGGTTGTGGTGACAGGAGATGGATTATATATAGGGAGATTGGCCAAATACAGGCATACCTCAGAGATATTGCAGAATTGGTTGTAGAACCCTGCAGTGCCAAAAGTATTCTTTGGTTCTAGACCACCAAAACGAGTTACACAAATTTTTTGGCTTCCTAGTGCATATAAAAGTTATGTTTACACTGTGCTATGGTATAAGTGTGTAGTAGCAGTATGTGTAAAAGAACAATGTATATGCTTTAATTGAAAAATACTTTATTGCTGGGCCATGCATGGCGGCTCCCACCTGTAGCGCTAGCACTTTGAGAGGCCAAGGCAGGAAGATTGCTTGAGGCCAGAAGTTCGACCAGCCTGGGCAACATAGTGAGACTCCATGTCTACAAAAAAAAAAAAAAAAAAATAGTTGGATGTGGTGGTCCACACCTGTAATCCCAGCTACTCAAGAGGCTGAGATAGGAGGATTGCTTAAGCCCAGGAGGTTGAGGCTGCAATAAACTGTGATTGCGCCACTGCACTCTGGCCTAGGTGCCAGGTTGATATCCTGCCTTAAAAAGAAAAAACAGGCTGGGCACGGTGGCTTATGCCTGTAATCCCAGCACTTTGGGAGGTTGAGGTGGGTGGATCACGAGGTCAAGAGATCGAGACCATCGTGGCCAACGTGGTGAAACCCCACCTCTACTAAAAATAAAAAAAATGAGCTGGGCATGGTGGCATGTGCCTGTAGTCCCAGCTATTCAGGAGGTTGAGGCAGAAGAATCACTTGAACCTGGGAGGTGGAGGTTGCAGTGAGCTGAGATTGTGCCACTGCACTCCAGCCTGGCGACAGAGCGAGACTCCGTCTCAAAAAAGAAAAAGAAAAAACAAAAACTTAATTGCTAAAAAATGCTAATGATCATCTGAGCCTTCAGTGACTGTGTATGATCTTTTTGCTAGTGGAAGGTCTTGCTTCGATGTTGATAACTGCTGACTGATCAGGGTGATGGTTGTTGCAGGCTGGAGTGGCTGTGGCAATTTCTTAATATAAGATAGCAGGCGGGGCGCGGTGGCCCACGCCTGTAATCCTACCACTTTGGGAGGCCAAGGCAGGTGGATCACAAGGTCAGGAGTTTAAGACCAGCCTGGTCAAGATGGTGAGACCCTGTCTCTACTAAAAATACAAAAATTAGCTGGGCGTAGTAGTGGGCGCCTGTAATCCCAGCTACTCGGGAGGCTGAGGCAGGAGAATCACTTGAACCCAGGAGGCGGAGGTTGCAGTGAGCTGAGATTGCACCACTGCACTCCATCCTGGGCAACAGAGCAAGACTCCATCTCAAAAAACAAAACAAAACAAACAAACAAACAACAACAACAACAACAAAATATATATATATGTATGTACATGAGACAACACTGAGGTTTGCCACATCGATTGACTTTTATTTTCATGAAAGATATCTCTGTAGCATGAGATGCTGTTTGATAGCATTTTACCCACAGTAGAACTTTCAAAATTGGAGTCAGGCCTTTCAAACCATGCTGCTGCTTTATCAACTAAGATTATGTAATATTCGAAATTCTTTGTTGTCATTTCAACAATGTTCATAGCATCTTCACCAGGAGCAGATTCCATCTCAAGAAACCACTTTGTTTGCTCATCCAAAGGAGCACCTTCTCATCTATCAAGCTTTATCATGTGATTGAGGCACTTCAGTCACATCTTCAGGCTCCCCTTCTAATTCTAGTTCTTTTGCTGTATCCACTACATCAAGAGTTCCTTCCTGCACTGAATTCTTGAACCCCTCAAAGTCATCCACGAGAGTTGAAATCAACTTCTTCCAAACTCTTGTTCATGTTGATACTTTGACCTCCTCCTGTTAATCACGAATTTTCTTAATGGCATATAGGATAGTAAATTCTTTCCCAGAAGATTTTCCATTTTCTTTGCCTAGATCCATCAGAGGAATCACAGTCTTTTTTTTTTCTTTTTGAGACAAGGTTTTGCTGTGTCACCCAGGCTGGAGTGCGGTGGTGCCATCTCGACTCACTGCAACCTCCGCCACCCAGGTTCAAGTAATTCTCCTGCCTCAGCCTACCAAGTAGCTTTTGATATGAAGTGAGAAACATGCAGCTCTTTCTTTTATTTGAACAGTTAGAGGTCATTGTAGTGTTATTAAATTGGCCTAATTTCAATATTGTTGTGTCTCAGGGAATAGGACGGTCCAAGGAGAGAGAGAGAGGTGGGGAATGGCCAGTTGGTGGAACAGTCACAACACACAACATATACTCATTAAATTCACTATCTTATATGGGTATGATTTGTGTTGTCCCTAAAATTTGTAGTAGTAACATCAAAAATCACTGAGTGCAGATTACCATAACAAATGTTAATATAACAATAATTGCAATGTTTGAGGCCAGGCGCGGTGGCTCACACCTGTAATCCCAGCACTTTGGGAGGCTGAGGTGGGCAGATCAGCTGAGGTGAGGAGTTCAAGATCAGCCTGGCCAATATGGTGAAACCCCATCTCTACTAAAAATACAAAAATTAGCCGGGCTTGGTGGTGCACGTCTGTAGTCCCAGCTACTGGGGAGGCTGAGGCAGGAGAATCCCTTGAACCTGGGAGAAGGAGGTTGCAGTGAGCCAAGATCGCACCACTGCACTCCAGCCTGGGTGACAGAGCGAGACTCCATCTGAAAAAGTTTGAAATATTAGGAGAATTACCAAAATATGGCACAGGAAGTGAACACATGCTGTTAGCAAAATGGCACTGAGTTTCCAGGATTGGTGCCCAGCCCATGCCAGTTTTGCAGAGCACATCTGGTAGACCCCTGCGGCTGGGGCCTGGACCGGCTTGAGCAGCTGGCCAGCGGGTGCCACTGCCTGCGGGGCCCAGAGGCCTTGAGGACATCTGCAGTGCTCCAGAAGCCCAAGACTGTGAAGCTGCAGGCCCTGTGCAGCCCGAGGAAGTTTGGCGTGGCGGGCAGGAGCTGCCGGGAGATGCTGCGCAAGGGCTACCTCTGCTTCCAGCTCCCTCGTACGAGGATGGCATGGAGCTGACCAAAGCGTCCTCGACAGCGCCGAGCTGGTACTGCTCACCTCAGGCCAGGCCTGGCAGGGCTATGTCAGTGACATCGGGTGCTGCTTCAGTGCTTTTTGCCAGCCGCACGCGTGACTCATCCAGGCCGCTCGGCAGCTACTGTGTGAGGAGCAGGCCCCCGCGGAGGCAGAGGCTGCTGGCCGACCTCCTGTACAACGTCAGCCAGAACATCGCAGCCGACACCCGGGCTGAGGACCCGCTGTGGTTTGAAGGCTTGGAGTCCCGATTTTGGAATGAGTCTGGCTGTCTGAGATACAGCTGTGAGAGCCGGATCCGGAGTTACCTGAGAGAGGTGAGCTCCTGCTCCTCCATGGTGGGTGCAGAGGCTCAGGAGGAATTCCTGTGGATCCTCCGCTCCATGTGCCAGAAGCTCCAGTCTGTGCAGTACATTGGCAGCTACTATGACAGAGGAGCCAAGGGTGGCAGCCGTCTCTGCACACTGGAAGGCTAGTTCTCCTGCCAGGGTCCCTTCGACATGGACGGCTGCTTGTCAGGATACTCCATCAACCCCTACAGTAACAGGGAGAGCAGGATCCTCTTCAGCACCTGGAACCTGGATCACATAATAGAAACAAAAACACACCATCATTCCTACACTGGTGGAAGCAATTAAAGAACAAGACGGAAGAGAAGTGGACTGGGAATATTTTTATGGCCTGCTTTTTACCTCAAGAGAACCTAAAATTAGTGCACATTGTCTGCCATAAGAAAACCACTCACAAAACCAGCTATGACCCAAACAGAAGCTACAAACCCCAGACAAGGTTGAAGAGGAAGTGGCCTGTGCGAAAGCTCCAGTGACATATACACACCACTTTCTCGTCTTTGTTCGAGGCCTGTCGTGGGCATAATTTTAACAGGTGCCTTTTTTTTTTTTTTTTTTTTTTGGTCACTCCATTAGCTCCTGGAAAAAACTTTAAAAAATATTTCCGGCAAATCTGATTTCAGTACATTTCTGAATCATTGTTTGTTTGTTTGTTTTTTGTAGATGGAGTTTCACTTTTGTTGCCCAGGCTGGAGTGTAGTAGTGCGATCTCAGCTCACTGCAACCTCTGCCTCCCGGGTTCAAGTGATTCTCCTACCTCAGCCTCCCAAGTAGCTAGGATTACAGGTATGTGCCACCATGCCCGGCTAATTTTTGTATTTTTAGTAGAGACAGGGTTTCGCCATGTTGGTTGGGCTGGTCTCGAACTCTTGACCTCAGGTGATCCACCTGCCTTGGCCTCCCAAAGTGCTGGGATTACAGGCATGGGCCTCCATGCCTGACCTGAATCATTTTTTGTACCTTCTGACAGCCCAACTTCCAGAGGACAGCTTTGGGGTACTCACTGGATGTCTTGTGAGTCATCAGTAGGGTTAAGAATTGTCCTGAGCTGAGGAATTCTTCTGTTCTCTGGTTTTACCAGTATTTGGTTTGCTCATGTGGTGTGGTCACCATACTAAAACGGTGTCATGGCTGAAGTTAGCCACTCTTGTTTGAGGGACAAGTTGTTTGTGCGTCAGCTGTCTCCTGGGTCTCCATTTCCATGGCAAATGGTCAGCTCCATCCTTCTTGACTGTTCTAAATGCCCAAAAGAGAGGAGTCATGCTTTGGGGGGTAAGATATTTGTACTCCATAAAGAACATAAAAGGACATTCACTGCTGAATTTTTTCTTTTTTTTTTTTTGAGACAGAGTCTCACTGTGTCTCCTAGCTGGAGTGCAGTGGCACGATCTCGGCTCACTGCAACCTCTGCCTCCTGGGTTCAAGCGATTCTCCTGCCTCAGCCTCCCAAGTAGCTGGGATTACAGGTGTCCACCACCATGGCTGGCTAATTTTTGTATTTTTAGCAGAGATGAGGTTTTGCCATGTTGGCCAGGCTGGTCTCGAACTCCTGACCTCAGGTGATCTGCCCGCTTTGGCCACCCAAAGTGCTGGGATTACAGGCGTGAGCCACCTCACCTGGCCTGCTGAATTGTTTATAATGGCAAAAAGTAGGAAACCTCCCAATGTCTATGAATAGGGCCATAGCTATTATGTTGAACCACATGAAACTGCCGTTTTTCTAGGCCAAAAATGGTGAGCAATCATTAATTTCATGATTCAACTTGATACATAGTGCAAAACGATGTTGCAGTTTCAAGCTTTTATGAAGAAAGCGTTTCTGTGTAGAAACTGAGGCCGGGCGCGGTGGCTCACGCCTGTAATCCCAGCACTTTGGGAGGCCGAGGCGGGTGGATCAGGAGGTCAGGAGATCAAGACCATCCTGGCTAACACAGTGAAACCCCGTCTCTACTAAAAATACAAAAAATTAGCCGGGCGAGGTGGCGGGCGCCTGGAGTCCCAGCTGCTCGGGAGGCTGAGGCAGGAGAATGGCATGAATCCCGGGGGGCGGAGCCTGCAGTGAGCCGAGATCGCGCCACCGCACCCCAGCCTGGGCGACAGCGAGACTCTGTCTCAAAAAAAAAAAAAAGAAAGAAACTGGAAGCTGTTCAGTGCACCGGCAGCTGAACCCTGCTCCTGTTCCATTTATTAGAGTTACTATCATCTCAGATAATATGGAGCTCATGTCAGCAGTGCAGGTGGTGGGTGCGCAGAGACAATCTGGAAGGAAACACGCTGATCTGAACAGCAGTAATCCTGGGGGACACGGGGGTGGGACTGGATTACAGAGGACTCATTTTCTAAATCATGTATTTTTATGATACTTGAATTTTTTTGAAATGGGCATTTTTAATGACATAATGTACTTTTTTTAAAAAGTGTAATATTTGAATTTTTACATTTGTTGTATAATCAGGAAAAGCAATAAAGATTTTTCAGAAAAAAGAAAAATGGCACTGATAGAGTTGCTTGTCTCGGGGTTGCTAAAACCTTCTAGTTATAAGAAAACACAATATATGTGAAGTGCAGTAAAGCAAAGTGCAATAAGGTGAGGTATGCCTGTGAGTACATATGTTGATGATAAAAGGACACAAGATTCTCACTGCCGGAAAAGGGAGTTATGTATGTGAAAAGGAAGAAAAGTTTGTGGTGGTATAATGGAATTGGAGGTACTGGTGTGAACTCATGGTTTTTAAAATGTATTGATAGACCTAGAAATAGATATAGATGTAAATGTGGATGTGTGCATGTGTGTCTGTGTGTACATATTCTCTAGCTCTGTCCACTGAGAGGACCTGGAAACATTGCCACTCCTTAGTAATTAGCACACTTAGAAGCTAGGTCTTATTTTCTAAATACAGTTATGCACTGAAAGGACCCAGAGCTCAGAGCAGTGGCCGATTCTAGGGCGGGAGGAGAGAAAATATAAGATGAGCTTGGAACATATTATTGTGCCAGAAAGTAAAGAAGTGCTGAAAGAATGATGGGAACATATTTCAAAGGACACAGAGTCATGCAAGGACTCCTGCCTGGGCAGTTTGAACTTTAAAATAAATAATGATAGTAATAGATGATAGTCACCTGAATAAAATGAAAATCCATGAGTGCAAACTGATATAAATAAGTGAATTAATAAATGGGTAGAAAAGAAAGCTTTTTGATGCAATAATTTGCTGAATGATAGAATTAGAAAAATTACCATTTGAGAATCATCATAGTAATATTTAATTCAGCTAAGGAACATCATAGAATGCTAGCATTAGTCTGGGCACAGTGGCTCACACCTGTAATCCCAACACTTTGGGAGGCTGAGGTGGGAGGACTGCTTGAGGCCAAGAGTTTGAGATCAACCTGGGAAACATAGTGAGACCCCATCCCTCCAAAAAAAAAAAAAAAGCCGAATAGTCCCACCTATTGAGGAGGCTGAGGCAGGAGGATCGCTTGAGCCCAGGATATGGAGCCTGCAGTGAACTATGATTGTGCTGCCCACTGTACTCCAGCCATCCTGGGTGACACAGTGAGACTACCATCTCAATCAAAAAAAGAATTAAAAAAAAAAGAGGATGCTAATACTAATTTTAAAATACTTATCCTCAAAGTACTTATTTGTTACAAAGGGAGAAAGAGTATCTTTGTAGTAGAGAAATCTGGCAGACGCCGCCTTAGTCAAGGGGTCTAAATTAACATTATTGATAATGGGGCAAACTGAAATTATGTGTTACTTGATAGGCTGCAATAAGAACACAGCATTACTTTTGTGATATTCCTGCCAAAGGTGCATAACTTGAATGTAATTTATTGATTAAATTCAAATGAGGAAACAGAAGATAAACCCAAACTGAGGGGCTATTCTGCATCATTATTGGCATTATACCTTCAGAAATGTCAAGATCATGAATGTTAAAGGACAGCTTTAAGATTGTTCCAGATTGAGGAAGAATAAAGAGATATGCCAACTAAATGCAATTCTTCATTAATAGGCATAATTGCATTATCTGTAAGAACAGTGACGGTGTTGGCAGTCAGAATTTTAAAGAGCCTACACAATCAATGGAGAACATGTCATGTAAGGGGATTTTCTGGTAAGTCCAAACAATTGTTGAGACAATTGAGAAGATTTGAATGGATTTTTTAGACCAGGTAGAGATAGTAATGTATGAGTGTTAATTTCCTGATCTTGATAGTTGTAATTATTTTAAGAATATTGTCTTTGTAGGAAGTATACTAGAGTAATAAACTAGTCAGCAATTTACTATAAAGTGATTCAAGGAAAAAATTCTTTTTTTTCATTCTTGCAGCTTTATGTAAGTTTAAAATTATTTCAGAATAAAGACAGAAGTTAAGGACTGCCTAACAAATTGTAGAGAATCCAGTGGATATTGGCTTTCTGTTAGCCTATTGACAGAAGAGTGAAACAACCAAAATTTTGGGGGGTTTTCAGAACACCCCTGCCCCCAACATAACTTATTCTCTTTGAATGTGTTCTCTATTGATTGTGTAGACTCTTTAAAATTCTGATTGCTGACATCTTTGTTCCGTGTACTAAGCAGAGTAAGCCCCTTGATTAACAAGTACGGAGTGTCTAGCATGTCCTCTTCCTTTATTGCTATAGAAGAATATACAAGACCAAATTCCTGACCTCAAAGACTTTATAGTAAAGTTGGAAGATAGGTATAATTTGGGAAAGAGTATGGAGGAAAAAAGTTAATTCCTGTTAGAAGCAAAGATATGGAGTCAGTAATGAACGTGGCCGTTTGTACCTAAGACTGAGGAGCTGACTAGAATGGAAGGTCTGTTGACTAGGTAGTCTGGGACCAATTTATGGAGGGTCTCGAAAGTTAGATAGAAGAAGTTGAACCACATGTGATAGGCAATGGGAAGCTTTCCATTTTTTAATGGGAGAGTGACTTGATGAATGTGATACATTGAGGAAAACAAAGAAAAACATTGAAATGTATGGTGAATTGAAGGGAAGAAAGTTCTGACAGCAGGGCAGATCAGCTGGAGGCCATTGCATTTTAGTAGATGTCAGTTGAGAATCTGGTTAGGGTGAAGATAGCAGGGATG
Organism: Nomascus leucogenys; assembly: GCF_006542625.1. NCBI lineage: Eukaryota > Metazoa > Chordata > Mammalia > Primates > Hylobatidae > Nomascus > Nomascus leucogenys. The sequence goes on from NC_044388.1 coordinate 82,229,971, forward strand.
AAGAGGAAAAATAAAGCCAGAGACACTTTTAAAGGAAGAAACACCTGAAGTTGGTGGTTGATTAAGTTGGGGATAAAACCAAAGTTCACAGTCATTTATGACTGTAAAATCTCTAGCCTTGGAAATTACAAGTAGGGTATTGGAAGGGAGGGCTTTCTGATGATGGAATAGAAGTGAATATTTTAGGCTGGGTGTGGTGGCTCATGCTTGTAATCCTAGCACTTTGGGAGGCTGAGGCAGGCGGATTGCTTGAGCTCAGAAGTTCGAGACCAGCCTGGGCAACATGGTGAAACCCCATCTCTACTAAAATACAAAAAAATTAGCTGGGCTTGGTGGCGTGTGCCTGTAATCCCAGGTACTCAGGAGGCTGAGGCAGAAGAATTGCTAGAACCCGGGAGGCAGAAGTTGCAGTGAGTCGAGATCAGGCCACCACACTCTCCAGCCTGGGCGATGTAACAAGACTCTGTCTCAAAAAAAAAAAAAAAAAAAAAAAAAAATAGTGAAGTTTTTAGAAGCATGTGCTGCCATGGCAGTTTTGGAGATGTCCAAGTGGACATGGCCTGTCTTATACATGAGATTATTAGTTCTAAGAGGAGTTAGAGTTGGGTTAGGGGATTTTCACATTACAAACCAACACAAACTCTCGCTACAACTATTAAAAAGGGCTAACAATTTATATATCTAAGGGTGAGAGAATAGTTTGTATTTCTGTTGTTGATGGGCTTAAAAAAACTTTATGTTCATAAAAAGACTACTTCATTTCATTATACATCTGTTATATTTTCACTATTTTGGCATGTAAGACCCTAGAGAAGAAAATATATTACTTTCTGTTAGTGAAAGTTTAACATCCAAGAGTGATTTTTATGTGCAGAAAGAACTGGTTACAGTGACTTAAAATACAGATTAATATTCAGTTCTTGAGTTTCAAATATAAAAACATAATTTTTTCCTAAATCTTTAAATTCAGTTTTAAAATTCTACTAAACTATGCATCTAGTAAAATAAGAATAATCTCCTTTGTTTTTTACTATCTTTGGATTAACTGAAGTTGAACTCTTCTGAAACAATTCCATTTACAAACATAGCCAAATTCTGTTAAATATTTTAAATTGTATTTACACATTTTGTGTGTTCAGTTTTATTTCGATGTATTTATATGGTAAATTTATGATTCTAAGAAGTAATTTTTTTCAACATAGGATCACAAATCTAAATCAATTATGCATTTTAACTAGAATCCTAAACCTAATATTTATTTATTTATTTATTTTTTTGAGACGGAGTCTCGCTCTGTCCCCCAGGCTGGAGTGCAGTGGCGCAATCTCGGCTCACTGCAAGCTCCGCCTCCCAGGTTCACGCCATTCTCCTGCCTCAGCCTCTCCGAGTAGCTGCGACTACAGGCGTCCGCCACCACGCCTGGCTAATTTTTTTTTTTTGTATTTTTAGTAGAGACGGGGTTTCACCGTGGTCTCGATCTCCTGACCTTGGGATCCGCCCGCCTTGGCCTCCCAAAGTGCTGGGATTACAAGCGTGAGCCACCGCGCCTGGCCCTAAACCTAATTTTTTAAAACCTCTATTAGCCAGATTATCTTACACATTACAAACTCCAACCAACAGAATGTATGGAATGTACCAATGTTTTCAGAACTTTTAAAAGTTGACACATTCACTTATTTATACTCTGGGTTTAACTTAGTTTATCATATCTAAATTTAACTACATTTTTCTGGGATCGAAAAGACATTTCTTTTTTTTTTTTTTGAGACGGAGTCTTGCTCTGTCGCCCAGGCTGGAGTGCAGTGGCGCAATCTCGGCTCACTGCAAGCTCCGTCTCCCGGGTTCACACCATTCTCCTGCCTCAGCCTCTCCGAGTAGCTGGGACTACAGGCGCCCCCCACCACGCCCGGCTAATTTTTTTGTATTTTTAGTAGAGACGGGGTTTCACCGTGGTCTCGATGTCCTGACCTCGTGATCCGCCCGCCTCGGCCTCCCAAAGTGCTGGGATTACAAGCGTGAGCCACCGCGCCCGGCCGAAAAGACATTTCTAAGAGAAGCAAATTTAACAAGCTGCAGTCACTAGGTTGACAATTCAATACAGTAATGTGGTTGCTTATCTGAGGGTTCACACTTCCGGGTGATTTTTCCTGAGCCACAGATGGACATATTTAGTTAAACATTTTGTGTCAGTAGAGGTCCCAAAGCCACTCACTTACCTTTTCTCTTGATTTGGTGGCGGGCGCCTGTAGTCCCAGCTACTCGGAGAGGCTGAGGCAGGAGAATGGCGTGAACCCGGGAGGTGGAGCTTGCAGTGAGCCGACATTGCGCCACTGCACTCCAGCCTGGGCGACAGAGCGAGACTCCGTCTCAAAAAAAAATAAATAAATAAATAAAAGAATCAGTGTACTCTGCCTTGAAGTGTGGAGAATAGACTGTTTTCATTTGCCTAGGAGTGCACAAGTGGAAGCAGGGAGGCTAGTAGGTGCTGTTGTGGTAGTTGAGGTGAAAATATGATAGAGGCTTGGACAAGGGTGGTGATGAGATCCAGTTGGATTGAGGGTATATTCTCAAGATAGAATTAACAGGCTCTGCTGAGGAGTCAAGGTTTCTGGCTTTCATAACTGGGGGAATAAGAGTGTCATTTACTGGAGGAACAGTTTGAGGATGGGAGAAGTTAAGTGTTGGACCTGGTTAAGTTTGAGATGCCTATTTGATAGCTAAGTAGAGATATTGAGTAAACAGTTGGATATGTGAATCTGGAGTTCTGTGAAAGTTTGGAGCTTAAGTTAAAATTTGGGGTATGATCTATTTCTTATTTTCAGAAGAAACTCTTAACACCATAATTAACACAGAGTTAACTTTTATTACAGGAAAAACCATATGGCATAGTTGAAAGGAAGCCCAGAATATTCCCTGTAAGTCTTAAAACTTCTGATTTTGTTTATTGTTTTTCTCTCTCCTTTTCCTCCCTTTCCAAGCAATTATTAGATTAAAATGTTCTTTCCTTCTCACTTTCGGTTTAAGTCCGTTTTGGGTATTCTTGTAAAAAAAAAAAAAAAAAGGGAAGAACTAGCATGAGGTGACAATTACAGTTCAAGCGGGAAATGAGCACATTTATTTTCAACCTGGCTGTAAAACGTATTTTGTGACCTTGATTTTCCTAAAGGGAGTACCAAAAGTTTTTCACTGTGTCCTGTTTCATGTTGGGTAAAGAGCTTAGGGCATGAGCCTAAGCAAACATCCATGCATGGTGACAGCAACTGAATTTCTGTTATTAATTCCAAACTCTCATGTCCTATGGCTTTGTGCCTCATTTTCAAGATTTGACCTTAAGTTCTCCATCTGTGAATTTAATATCCACTAATGGGTGTTTTAAATTTTATACTATGGGCCGGGCGCAGTGGCTCACGCCTTGTAATCCCAGCACTTTGGGAGGCCGAGACGGATGGATCGTGAGGTCAGGAGATCGAGACCATCCTGGCTAACACGGTGAAACCCCGTCTCTACTAAAAATACAAAAAATTAGCTGGGCGTGGTGGCGGGCGCCTGTAGTCCCAGCTACTCAGGAGGCTGAGGCAGGAGAATGGCGTGAACCCGGGAGGCGGAGCTTGCAGTGAGCCGAGATTGCGCCACTGCACTCCAGCCTAGGGGACAGAGCGAGACTCCATCTCAAAAAAGAAAAAAAAAAATTTATACTATGAATGTGTGAGCTATAGTACTAATTTGAAATGAGTTATTTTAGCATTAAAAGATGACTCAGTAGTTGGTGTTTACTAGCTGTTTGTGAGGTTATTGTTTAGCATAGTAGAATACATACTATGTTCTTGTGTACTTCTAGTCACAGATAATGAACTATCATAACTCAAAAGGACACAATTTAAATAACAAAACTTACTGTGATTCTTGCTTTAATCAAATGACTTAGTCACAGTAATGATTATCTGTTGCAACAAGGGAATTTTAGGAAGGGCTACCAAAACTGGCCAACTGGCCCAGTTGGAACGCTGGTTTAAGAAATAGTTGGGGGAGGGGCCAGGCACGGTGGCTCACGCCTGTAATCCCAGCACTGTGGGAGGCCGAGGTGGGTGGATCACAAGGTCAGGAGTTCGAGACCAGCCTGGCCAACGTGGTGAAACCCCGTCTCTACTAAAAATACAAAAATTACCGTGCGTGGTGGCGGGCGCCTGTAATCCCAGCTACTGACGAGGCTGAGGCAGGAGAATTGCTTGAAACTGGAAGGCGGAGGTTGCAGTGAGCTGAGATCATGCCACTGCACTCCAGCCTGGGAAATGAGTGAAACTCCATCTCAAAAAAAAAAAGAAAAAGAAAAAAAAAAAGTGGGTATCGGGGGCTCATGCCTGTAATTACAGCACTATGGGAAGCCGAGGTGGTGGATCCCTTGAGACAAGGAGTTCGAGACCAGCCTGGCCAACATGGTGAAACACCATCTCTACTAAAAAAAATACAAAAATTAGCCAGGTGTGGTGGTGCATGCCTGTAATCCCAGCTACCTGGAGGCTGAGGCACAAGAATTGCTTGAACCTGGAAGGTGGAAGTTGCAGTGTGTGTGCGGAGATTGCGCCACTGCACTCCAGCCTGGGTCACAGAGTGAGACTCTGTCTCAGAAAAAAAAAAAAGAAGCAGCAGGGGCCAGGCGTGGTGGCTCACACCTGTAATGCCAGCACTTTGGGAGGAGGAGGCAGGTGGATCACCTAAGGTCAGGATTTTGAGACCAGCCTGGCCAACATGGTGAAACTCCATCTCTACTATTAATAAAAATACAAAAATTAGCTGGGCATGGTGGTGCACGCATGTAATCCTAGCTACTGGGGAGGCTGAGGCACAAGAATTGCCTGAACCTGGGAGGCAGAGGTTGCAGTGAGCCAAGATTGCGCCACTGCACTCCAGCCTGAGTGACAGAGCACCCTGCCTCAAAAAAAAAAAAAAAAAAAAAAAGTAGGGGATTTCTCCTTTTTTATTGTGTAACATTGATGTGTGTTATAGCCTAGGTAGTCTCAAAATAGGAAATTATCTTGCTGGTTTTTCCATTTGGGCAATTTATATTTATTTAGTCTTCCATTTATTCTATTTAAATGTTAATTTATTTTGCCATTTACTGTTCAAAGGAAAAGGAGAGCTCTATTCAGAAGACCATATCAGGGATCCTGTAGCATTTCTCATATTTCTGTATTTTTTGCCACTGTGGTTCTTTCCTGTTTCTGTGCCATGACCCCTTTGAGGAACTGAAGAATGCTCATTGTATATATGTTTAGAATAGGACAAGTAATAACAAACTTCCAAATCTCAATGGCTTAACAAAACAGAGGTTTATTTCTTGTTGACATCACAGACTACTGTGGATCAGGTGATCCTCCTCAATCTTATAGCCGTGCCTCTCGAATATGAGGTTCCAAGATCGTGATAGAAAGATAGGGCAAGATGTCTCAGGGGATGATTTTTAGGGTCTAAGCTTAGAAGTAGCTTACATCACTTCTGCTCAAATTCTGTTAGCTAAAACTCACTCTCATCTTCCCAAATATTATCTGTGTGCTCTTTGCTATTTCCCAGACCCCTGTTCATGGAGTTTCTGCTACATTCCATCTTTCTAGTCACCAAACAGCTCTTTGCTTCTTTCTTTACCCATGCATAACACACTTAGTCCCTCTCCTTAGGGAGAAACCCCAAAGTCCCATTCCATCACTGCACCCAGCCCCAAATCCATGATCTCCAGATAATGTACAATAGTATGTCAGGTTTAGATATGACTTCTGTTGATCTGAGGATCAGTGAACTAAGAAGACAAGTTAACTGTATCCTTGTCCCCCAACCACACCCATTGTTCAGTGGTAGAATTTGGATAGCATAGTAGTCACTGGTTCTTGGCAATTCTGAAATGTCACTCCTAACCCCTGTGTGTGAGAAATTACTTGAATGGGCACTGATTTTGTTTTCTTGCAAGAACACCTTTATCCATAGTTCTTCCTGGTTCCTGGCTCTGTCCAGGGGGTTTGTTCTTTTCATTATCTACCTAGACCACATCTAAATGGTACTGGGAAGCATGCCCTCCTTAGGGGCTGTATGGGCTTCAGAATCTGCCACCTGCTTGCGGGAGGTTGAATGCCAGAGGTTGTTTTAATTTCAAACATTCTGGCAGGATTTTGAAAACTATTATGTTTGGTTTGTCCATCCATTTCCCTTAACATCTAGAAGCATGAAAAGAAAAATATTTGGTAGGAATCTAATGTGTTTACTTCTAGTCAGTTTCTCATGCCAGTATCTGTTTTTCCTATACACAGTTACCAGCTTCTCTCATTTCTTTGTCCTTATGCATCTGCCTCTCTCACAGATGGCAGCTATGTGGAGGCCATCTGAGGCAGACTGGTTCAAAGGCTACCTTCATTTTAAACTGATCTTTGCCATAGGGCTGTGTCCCTCTGTTTGAGTTTTACTGGGCTTCTGTTGCTCAAATCTCTTGTGTTAACTTATTGTTTAGGAATTCTGAAGTAGTCTGATTTTCCAATACCGCAAGGTCCTGATTTTTTATTTATTTTTTAGATACAGGGTCCCACTCTTGCTCAGGCTGGTTTTGAACTCTGGGCCTCAAGCAATCCTCCTGCTTTGGACTCCCAAAATGCTGGGATTACAGGCATGAGCCACCATAACTGGCCTGAATTTTTAGATTCTGTTAACTTTTTTTTTTGGTCAGGAACAGAAAGTCTGTAGCGTGGACGAAAGTGTTCTCTCTTCCTCTCCATTTTATGTCTCCTCTCAAATCAGCCACTTTACCTGAGCTCATGCTTCTTAAAGGACATTCCTAAGGCATCCAAGGATCCCAAGGATCCAAACACATACTATAACTTTTTTTCCCAGCTTCTTATAGAACCTCAAGTTCATTAGGCAGTCTGCTTCCAAGTTATAGGAGATATTTTGCTAAATAGTTTGCCACTGCCTTTTGTTTCCATCTTTATCTTTGCTACCAGACTGCTAAGCCAGTGCCCTGTAGCTTGATTTTTATTACAGCAGCATTAGTGCCACTTCAAGGCAATGATTTCCATTGGGATAATGCTAGCTGTAGTAACAAATTGTTGCCCAAATGTATAATGGCATAAACATAATATATTTATTTTTTCATTGGATTATAATCCTGAGCAGTACCAGGTCAGGGAATGGCAGGGATTGGGATGGGGATGGGGACAATTCTACTCTTCCCAGTCATTCAGGGACTGGCAGGCTAACAGAATCTATCTTAAACACATGGCTGAAACTGAAATTGAATAATCTGTCTTAAAACTATACAGCTTGTCAGTGGAGGTTCCAAGATTCTTACCACTTGGTTCTGGCTTCAAAGCCCATGCCTTTTTGCCCACACTCTATATCAAGAATTGAAAAGATGCCTGGACCAGTTGCCTAGGCAAAGTTTGTATTCTGTATTCAGTATGTAACCCAGTCAGAAAACTGGTGATTGCTTAACACATTCAGTTGCTGGGGGTACATTACCTCCTTATCTGGAACTGCAGATGTTTCCTTGCAACTTCTTTCTGGGGCCTCCATTTATTGGGGCCATACAAAATAAAAGATTATCCCTTTATCACTTAGAGAACACAATTTTCGTGCTCTTTTCGATTATTTTGTTTCTGAGTGAAAATTTCCCTATTATTTCACTGTACCTTAAGATTTTGAATACTGATTGTTCAGATTTAGTCAGCTTCTACTTTGCCTAGGGTCCTTTTAAAGGGAATGCCAGAACTCAAGTACATTTTCCATGTGAGATCTGATGAACATGGAACAAAATAGAACTATCACCTCTGTAGACTTAAGATTTTTGTACTAACTGTATCTTTGTTTTCCTAGGGTGATATAATTCTGGAGACTGGAGAAGTAATTCCACCAATGAAAGAATTTCCTGATCAACATCATTAAAGATTATGTAAAAACTTAAAAGGCTTATGAGCCTAAGTTTGTTCTATATTACCATATTTACTGAATTTTCTGGAAAAGTAACTTTAATAAAGTTTAATCTCAGAAATTGTCATATTTGTTTTCAAGCATTGTACAATTTGAGACTGAGTAATTTAACAATAAGTAAAAAGTGGACATGCCAAACAAATATGAGAAACCACCTACTTTTTCTGGTCATTCTTGACTTGGAAAACAGGATATGGAAAAGTATTTAGTTATATGTTAGTCTTTTTTTTTCTTACACAGTATTTACTCTAATTTGGTATCAGGGTATGCAACAGTGAAATATCACAATAAACAAATATAAGAACAGCAATTCCATGCACTTTTGTTTTAAGGAAATCTTTCCGGCCAGGCACAGTGGCTCATGTCTGTAATCCCAGCACTTTGGGAGGCTGAGGCAGGCAGATCACGAGGTCAGGAGATCGAGACCATCCTGGCTAACACGGTGAAACCCCGTCGCTACTAAAAATACAAATAAATTAGCCGGGCGTGGTGGCGGGCGCCTTGTAGTACCAGCTACTCCGGAGGCTGAGGCACGAGAATGGTATGAACCTGGAAGGTGGAGCTTGCAGTAAGCCAAGACAGTGCCACTGCACTCCAGCCTGGGCAACAGAGCAAGACTCCATCTCAAAAAAAAAAAAAAATCTTTCCGAATCATTTTTAAAGAATTTGGAAACTTGATTGAAAAGCTTATTCCAACTATGATCTGACACTCGAGACTGTCAGATCTAGGTTGCTGTTAATTTTGTCATGAGAATGTAAAATACTAAAATCTGTAAGTGAAAAATTTGCATACTAGAGCTTGTTATAAAGGATAATGCAAAAATAAACTTGGGAACTTTGCATTATGAATTTTATTTTTAAATCTACATAAGCATGAGGGAAAGAACTGTATTTTCAGAGAATTAAATCCAGAGGAGTTACAAATTTTCATTCGTCCCAAAGATTTTGTCTGGGTATTTCTTCCTTAGCAGTCGTCTTGCAGACACCATTGAAGCATAGATGATGCAGCCCCAGGAGATTAAAACGATGGCAAGCAGCAACTAAACCAAAAATCGCAAAGGAGATGTGAAATGTGCCTGATATTTCCCCTCGCCCCCGTCAGGTTACCGTGTGCCATTGCTAAGGTGGGAATTAAAGTAACAAAATCGAATAAATGGAGTTCCAGTGGCGGGTACACCCAGCAGCCTTTACGTAAGAAGCGGAAGATCGTATCCTCCAGGAAGAGGCGGAGTCGAGGTGAGGGAGTGAAATGCTTAATTCAGGAATGGATTTTGGAGTTTCTGGGTGCTGAAGAGGCCTTTCCGCCTGCGGGCCTAGTGAGTCGACACGGTGGGGGCCCGCGATCCCTGGGACTTACCACTGAATAAATCCAGTCCAGCGTGCGACGACTTACTGGCTTCATGGTAAGGAGGCGGCAGCAGTCCGCGGGAGCTGGCGGGAGCTGCGGGCCTTACAGTAACCTCCCAGGCGGTGGCCGCCCGGCGGCAGCAGCCATCTTTTAGCCGGGCACGAGCGCCCGCCCACTCGCTTCGTGCAGCGCTGTCGCTGGCCTCTTCCGCCCGGAGTTGGGGGGGGGCGGTATCACGTGATCGGGGGCCTTGCCCGCCTTTTAGAGAGGGGAAATAAACGAGAAAATGTTAAAAATTGCCTTTTTTTTTTTTTTTTTTTTTGCCGACTAGAGAGATAGGAGATAGGCGTGCCTCCACTGGTTTTCTTTCTAGTTGCAATGCAATATTAATGCAGGATAAGGTGATGTCTTGTCCATTTAAAAGTTTATTTGAAAAACAATCCACGTTTTAAATATTACGTCTGGCTCTAAAGCTGGAAGAATTAACGCTTTCTCCCCCGCCCCCCCCCACGCCTCTCCGCATCTGATACCACACGATTTAGGTGGACGTTCTCCTGTTCATCTTTGACGTAAAAATACCACCCACTCTTTTATATGTGACAAATCGTTGTGGGAACCCCTGTAATTCGAGCCATTCTTCAGAAACGTATAGCGTGATGTATATCTCTAAGAAGAAATACGTGGGACGCGTTACTCGCCATAATGTACCAGTCAAGCAACAAGTGTTTGTTGAGCGTGTCTGATGTTCTTGAACGGCCGCGCTTGAGATACTAAGCCCCGAGCACGGCAGTTTGGCGGGCGAGCGTACCAGGTTCAGCTCTAGAATGTTTGGGACGTCACATTTGAGGCCTGAGGAGTAGAATCTGGCAACGGGCCGCTTAGGCTCTAGATGTTCTTTATACCTCGCAGTTGTCTTAAAAGACTTTTAGTCTAGATTTCAGGGAGTGGGAAGGGGAAGAGCGGAGAAAAACGTGGTCTGTTTAGGGGGTAGTCCAGGCCCTGTTTTGTTAGGTTGTCCTGTTTCTCCCCAGCCTGGAGGGGGTCCCTCTCTGAAGACTTTATAGGATACTGGTTGGGTTTTGGTTTGGGATCCCGTTGGACTCCCGGTGTTGCTTCCGGGAGGCGTACAACAGGAGGTGAGAGACTTCAAGTCCGTCTAACAATTCCCCTATCTAGACACTAGAGACAATTTCCTAAGTTTCCGCAGAGTTTGGTGAGGTTGAAACGACATCGAACTAGTTCTCGTGTTTTCCGGGTAAGTTAGGGGCGAACATTCAGTCAGTGTCCCCAGTGGCTGAGTACCAGTAACAAGATGGGAGGGTCGCGCTGCCCTCCTCCCGGGTCTGGCGCGGCGGGGGAGGGGCCGCGTTTCGGCCGGTGCGCTGGGCCCCGCCCTCGGGGCCGGCGCCCATCTGCTGCGCATGCGTGGCGAAGGCGGGTGTTGTGTTTTGACGCGCCGGGAGCTGGGGGGTGGGTCTCGCTCTCTGCCCTGCTTCCCAGCTGCCATTGGTGATGAGCGCTTTGCGTCACAGGGGTCGCAGCCGCCGCTGGGGTCTCCGCTGTCTCGCGAGGAGGGTGAAGCGCCCCCGCCTGTTCCCGCTTCGGAGGGTAGGCGGAGAAGTCGCCGGGTACGCCTTCGCGGATCCTGCCGTCACCGACCTAGCTTTCTGGGCTGCCGGGAGCTCGCGGCGAGCGCCCCAGCCAGGCCTGCGCCGGCATCCTCCGAGGTGAGTGAGATTCGGAACAATGGGACGCGGGGGTCGGAAGAGCCCTGCGAGCTGGTGCTCCCTCCTGAAGCAGCGCCTCGGGACCTGAGGGCTGCGGTCATGGCCTTCGGGGCTGTCCGGGCCTCGACGGGCCAGAGCCAGGGCCCCCGGGCGGCTCCTGCGCGCACCTGTGGATTGGTGCGGGCAGGCGAGGGTTGCTCTTCCCACAAGCGCTCCCGAGGGGCGCGAGCCTGGCCGTGTACTGGAAAAAGCTTGGTCTCAGGGAAAGGCAAAAAAGCAATGAGACTGAATCGTGGCGTCACCACTTACAGGATATGTGACCTTGCCTAGGTCCCCTAAGCCCCTGAGCCTGCCTGTAAAATGGGAATAACAATATTTAAGTTCATTGTGGTTATGTAATGCTCATGGTGCTTATCTTAGTCTAGTGGCAGTTCTGAACCAAAGTAAACGACTATCACCGTGGCTTTGGGACTTGTTTGTGTTGTGTTAAACATTCTGAGCAGAAATTGCCCGTGATTTATTCATCCATCAAGTTACTGCAGCTTTCCTCATGGGTTGCTGATTGTAGGCTGGAAGGGGGCAGTGCTGAGATGAGCCACATAGTGATTTAAGAGGAAAACGGAGTAGACCTTTTGATAGGTAATTTTCAAGATTATTTAAGATAAATTAAGAAACAGCTGCCCAAGATTTAAGTTAATAGTGGTGAGAGCTTTCTGGGTTTTGTCCATGAAATGCAAAGAAAGCTATACAATCAGCTAAAATCAATCATACTTGTCTGGAATGGGTGGTTTTAGAGGCGAACGGTTCCCAGCCAATTCTTTTTGCTGGAATTGGAATTAAATTTGATAGGATCTGGTCAGTAGATCCTATGACTTTTGTATCTTCTTTTGGAGTTGATTAAATGCAGTTCAGAGGGGTACAGTGATTTTTTTTAAGGTGGCAACAGGTAGGAACCAGTTGATTTTTAACACTTGGGTGATCTTTCTATTTCATCTACTCATGAACCCTTTTTAGTCACTTTGCCTAGAAATATTAAGTATAATAATTATATTAAGTATGATGATTATTTTGTTGTTATAGGCTATCCTCCGTCTGGACCCTTATTATAAGTTATGGGTGATGAGCTACTAAAATTCACTTCGTATCCACATAACATAAAGAACAGTGTTGAGTTCTTACTGTGCACCAAGCACTGTGCTAAGGGTTTTTATGAAGTATGTCCCGTCACACAACCACCTTTTCAATTCCATTTTAGAATTGAGAAAACGTGAGATTTTGAGAAAAAAGTTCCTCCAGGTTACACACCTAATAAGTGGTGGCGATTCTCAGCCTTGGCTCTGTATCAGAATTAACATCACTCCCGCAAATGTAATCAGCAGATGATTAAATTTTATACACAGTGTATGCCATAGATGACTTTTTATTTTTATTTATTTATTTATTTATTTTTTGAGACGGAGTCTTGCTCTTTCACCCAGGCTGGAGTGCAGTGGCGCAGTCTCAGCTCACTGCAAGTTCCGCCTGCCAGGTTCACGCCATTCCCCTGCCTCAGTCTCCCGAGTAGCTGGGACTACAGGCGCCCGTGGCCACGCCCGGCTAATTTTTTGTGTTTTTAGTAGAGACAGGGTTTCACCGTGTTAGCCAGGATGATCTCGATCTCCTGACCTTGTGATCTGCTCCCCTCGGCCTCCCAAAGTGCTGGGATTACAGGCATGAGCCACCACGCCCGGCCATAGATTACTTTTGGAGTAAGTCTGACTTTAATTCTACAGAGCAGTTATACTTCATGTATATCATCGTGCAGTTTTTCAAATATCCAGTCTCCTGAAATGTAGATTCGAGCTTCCTGATTCTTTATCTCCCCCATCCATTTTCCCTAGATGTGTGTCCATATTAATTGTCTGAAATTTCCCCGAATTGTTCTTATCTTTGTTAAAACCAGATTTGAGGATTTTTCGGGAAAGGGAAGTTTTGGCTTAATCAGTTTATACTAAAGATGGTGAACTTCATTTAGGATTTGGGAGACAGTTTAGGAAGTGCGACTGGAAGAACTGATTGTCTCCTGTGAGGAAATGAATAGTCCTAATTCCTAGAGTGCTAGGATGGAAAAACCTTAATGCAGGCTTCTTACAGAACCTGAAGCACTGTGTTTTTCATCGGGTCTACCTTTGCTACTTAAATTCAGAATGTCTCTTGCAAATCAGCCGCTCGTGTGTGTGTGTGTGTGTGTGTGTGTGTGTGTGTGTGTGTGTGTGTGGCAGTTTCGCTCTTGTTGCCCAGGCTGGAGTGCAGTGGCGCAATCTTGGCTCACTGCAACCTCCGCCTCCCGGGTTCAAGCGATTCTCCTGCTTCAGCCTCCCGAGTAGCTGGGATTCCAGGCATGCGCCACCACGCCCGGCTAATTTTTGTGTTTTTAGTAGAGATGGGGTTTCTCCATGTTGGTCAGGCTGGTCTCGAACTCCCGATCTCAGGTGATCCGCCTGCCTCAGCCTCCCAAAGTGTTGAGATTACAGGCGTGAGCCACCGCGCCTGGCCAGCAAATCAACCACTCTTAATCTGTATCTAGTCATCCCAGTTTTTATGCCTTAATTTGTAGTTTTAAACAGCTTTGTTAAGATTACATTCCGGGCCGCGGTGGCTTACGCCTGTAATCCCAGCACTTTGGGAGGCCGAGACGGGCGGATCTCAAGGTCAGGAGATCGAGACCATCCTGGCTAACACGGTGAAACCCCGTCTCTACTACAAATACAAAAAAAAAAAAAAAAAAAAAAAAAAGCAGACCGTGGTGGCGGGCGCCTGTAATCCCAGCTACTACTGGAAAGGCTGAGGCAGGAGAATGGTGTGAACCCGGGAGGTGGAGCTTGCAGTGAGCCAAGATCACGCCACTGCACTCCAGCCTGGGCGACAGAGCAAGACTGTCTCAACAACAACAGAAAGATTACATTCCATCCATAAAGTTCACCCGTTTAAAGTTTATAAGTCAATGATTTTTAGTATATTTACAGAGTTGTACAACTATCACAATAATTAATTGTAGAACATTTTCATCATCCCAGAAATAAACCTCTTTACTGCCCCAGCAGCAGCCACCAGCCTCATTTCATCTCTATAGCTTTGCCTATTCTGGACATTTCATATAAAAGGTATCATACAATATGTGGGTTCTTGTGAATTTTTTTTCATTCGTTTAGCATAATAAAAAGGTTCATCCATGTTACAACATGGTACCAGTATTTTGTTCCTTTTAATTGCCAAATAAAATTCCATTGTATGGATAGACCACATTTTATTAATCTGTTAATCAATTGATGGGTATTTGAGTTTCTCCTTTTGAGGTATTATGACTAAAGTTGCTGTGAATATTCATATACAGTTTTTTGTGTGGACAGGTTTTCATTTCCCTTGGGTATATCTAGGTGTGTAATTGCCGGGTCATATGTTTGACTTCATTTGCGTTTTAAAAAACATTTTAATTTAGCATTTAGTGATGATTTTGAAGAGCTAATTACTTATTTGATGATGTACATGCATCCCAATTGTTTGATGTTTCTTTTTCTTTTTTAAGATAGAGACTGGATCTCGCTTTGTTGCCTAGGCTGTCTCAAATTCCTGGCCTCAAGGGTCTCCTGCCTTGACTTCCCAAAGTGATGGGATTACAGGCGTGAGCCACCGTGGCCCGCCTCTTTGATGTTTCTGATGAAGACTGTTTATTTTGAAACGGGGTCTCATTCTGCCACCCAGGCTGGAGTGAGGTGGTGCAGTTATGGCTCACTGCAGCCTGGACCTCCCAGGCTCAGTTAATCCTCCTGCCTTAGCCTCCTGAGTAGCTGGGACTACAGGCGTGCCCATCATGCCCAGCTAAGATTATTCTTTTCAGCTAATGATTCCTGTGTAGAAATACAAGAATGAATTCTAATTTATTATTATTTTTTAACCTGTTATGGAGGACATTACCAGTCATTCATTCACCTTTTACCGTCAAAGTGGTTAACAGGCTTATAAAACTAGAGAAGGGAAGGGTAAGGTTTCATTTTTTTTTTTTTAATCATACTTTGTTGAGATTTTACTTTATTTGAACTTCAAGTTTACTACCTAATAATTCCCTTCAATAAATTCATTTTCAGCTGTAATTTTTATATGAACTGGAAGTGTTCAGAAAACACTAAAATTCTATTTCAAAGAACTAAGTGAAGATAAAATGTATTAACTTGGAATTCACGGGTCTTTTTTCCAAGTCCAGTAATCCTTTCATTATATAGAGGAGAAAACTAAAGTCTAGAGTAATGTGGTTTTCTTCACATTAACTAGAGCTAGTTCTGGGTGAAGCCTGGTCTTCAGTCCAGATCTTTTGATAACTTCTTTGATTCCCTCCCAACTTCTCTCTGTTCCTTCCCTCTACCACACACACAGTCTCTGAACTGAAAGGTTTTTATTTTTATGTGTGTGCTTCTTTAAATTTCCTGAGTAGGCAGATTAAAAAATGTTAAAAGTAGAGGGAAATGCTGAGAAAATTGTGCAGTATTAGGGTTTTAGAGTGTTTATGAATAAAAAAGCAGTATTATGTATTTATAATTCTGCTTTTCCAGACCTTCCAGGACAGTGATGATTTTTTGCATTTTCAGTTCAGTAAATAGAAGACTAGACATACCTGGACCCCTGAAGAAACGCTTAATTAGCATTAATTGATTCTCTATTAAGTTATGTTCTTGAGAAAGCCACGGTGTCCTAAAGTGAGCAAGTTTAATATGAAAGCTATGGTGGAATACTTGTATTTCAGTCATGAGTTTTTGTTGTGGGTTTTGTTTAATGGTTTTTCTTATAGTTTGTTAAGGCCAATGAGTCTATTTAGAAAATTACAATTCTGTTATTTGATTAACTTGACCCCAGTTGACTAGTGATGGAACTTCCTGTGATAAAGGAGGTGGAGGAAGATGAATATTAGGCCCGGGAAACCAAGGGCCTAGTAGTTTTTTGTTGTTGTTTGTTTGTTTGTTTTGAGACAGAGCTTCACTCTTGTCACGCAGGCTAGAGCACAATGGTGCAATCTCTGCTCACTGCAACCTCTGCCCACTGCAACCTCTGCCTCCTGGGTTCAAGCGATTCTCCTGTCTCAGCCTCCCAAGTAGCTGGGATTACAGGTGCCCGCCACCATGCCTGGCTAATTTTTGTATTCTTAGTAGAGACAGGGTTTCACCATGTTGGCCAGGCTGGTCTTGAACTCCTGACCTCAGGTGATCTGCCTGCCTTGGCCTCCCAAAGTGCAGAATTACAGGCATGAGCCACCACGCCTGACCCCCCAGTAGTCAATATATTCAAAATGATTAGTATAAAATGCAGCTTTGGAGTTTATGAGATAAAGCCAAAATGCATACTAGATTTCAGCTCTAGCAAAGTTTTGAGCCAATGTAAACTGATAAAACAAACTGATCTTTAATATTCTAGTCATCCATATGGGAAAGGATAATAGGGAAGGGGACCAAAAACATGATTTCAAGATATTCTGTGGCCTGACTTTTGGATTAAAGAAAAAAAGCTAAAGGAAGACTTATTAGGAATGCTGAATGGAATAAGTTATTAACTGAATATAATAGTGTAGTAATAATAGTAATACAGTGTAGTAATAATAACAGCTAACATTTACTCAGCACCTACTGTGAGCCAGGCACTGCCTCTTGGCTGCTTTTTCATTTATTATTTAATCTTCACTAAAAGTTTCCTCTCCCTTTTTAAAATTAGCTTTCTAAGGTTGAGAAAAGAATCTTTCACTAAAAACCATAGGATTGGTTTAAACAGGTGAACTTTCTGGTATGTAAGTTATATGTCACCAAAGTTGTTTTAGAAAAGTACATATAAAATATCACAGATAAATCAGTCGGTATTGTTAGTGGCATATGTATATGAAAGGTATAAAGCCATGCATAGAAATAACATCAACTGAGGACTGTGGTGTTTTTGTTTTTTGTTTTCTAGAGAGTGATAGGAGGGGAAGATAAGGGGCATAAGTGGTGGATACATGGGTATTTGGTACTTTTTTTTTTTTTTATATGTCAGATATTTCTCAAATTATTTTTAAAAAGAATAATAGAATGTTACATAATATTTGAGAGCTTTACTATGTACCAGGTGCCTTTTCTAAGGGCTTTTTACATCTTCACAAACCCTGTGAGGCAGATTCTGTTATCACTGACCTGCAGATGAAATTAAAGCACAGAGATACTAACTGGCACATAGTCACGCTGGTAGTGTGGAACCAGGATTCAGTCTTAGGAAATCTGACTTCAGAGCTTATGCTTTAAGCACTATATTATGGCCTCTCAGCTTTAATAGCTGACTCCATCAGATCATAGACTATCTACCAGTGTCCCTTTATAACCAAAACACAAAAGTAATGGGGTCCACTTTAAGTATATTTTCCACCAAAAATATGTTTTCCAAAGGTCTTTATTTGCATTTTTGTTGAGACTATTTAGTCATTCCTCTAATATCAGGTTACTGATATATTTCTTTCCCTTTTACAGATAATGGCATCAGCTGCTAAGGAATTTAAAATGGACAACTTTTCACCTAAAGCTGGCACTAGCAAATTGCAACAGACGGTACCAGCTGATGCATCTCCTGATTCTAAGTGTCCCATATGCTTGGATAGATTTGATAATGTGTCTTACTTAGATCGCTGCTTACATAAGTTCTGTTTTCGCTGTGTACAGGAGTGGTCAAAAAACAAAGCTGAATGCCCACTATGTAAACAGCCCTTTGATTCTATTTTCCATTCTGTGAGGGCAGAAGATGACTTCAAGGAGTATGTCCTAAGGCCTTCGTATAATGGTTCTTTTGTCACCCCTGATCGACGATTTCGCTACCGTACAACTCTGACAAGGGAACGAAATGCTTCTGTTTATTCACCTAGTGGTCCTGTGAACAGAAGAACAACAACTCCACCAGATAGTGGAGTACTATTTGAAGGGTTAGGCATTTCAACAAGACCTAGAGATGTTGAAATTCCTCAATTTATGAGACAAATTGCAGTAAGGAGGCCAACTACCGCAGATGAAAGATCTTTGCGGAAAATTCAAGAACAAGATATTATTAATTTTAGACGAACTCTCTATCGTGCTGGTGCTCGAGTTAGAAATATTGAAGATGGTGGCCGCTACAGGGATATTTCCGCTGAATTTTTCCGTAGAAATCCAGCTTGCCTTCACAGATTAGTCCCCTGGTTAAAACGTGAACTTACAGTTCTTTTTGGAGCTCATGGATCTTTAGTGAATATTGTCCAGCATATTATCATGAGTAATGTTACTCGCTATGATTTGGAGAGCCAGGCATTTGTGTCTGATTTAAGACCATTTTTACTTAATCGAACTGAGCATTTTATACATGAATTTATCAGTTTTGCCCGATCTCCTTTTAACATGGCAGCCTTTGACCAGCATGCCAATTATGATTGCCCTGCTCCTTCATATGAAGAAGGCAGCCATTCTGATTCTTCAGTCATAACAATATCTCCAGATGAGGCTGAGACTCAAGAACTGGATATTAATGTAGCCACTGTTAGTCAGGCACCATGGGATGATGAAACTCCAGGACCATCTTACTCAAGCTCAGAGCAGGTACACGTTACTATGTCTTCTCTTTTAAATACTTCTGACAGTTCAGATGAAGAACTTGTCACAGGAGGAGCCACGTCTCAGATACAAGGAGTACAAACCAATGAGGACCTAAATAATGACAGTGATGATTCTTCAGATAATTGTGTCATTGTTGGGTTTGTTAAACCACTAGCTGAGAGGACCCCAGAACTTGTTGAACTGTCCTCTGATTCTGAGGACTTAGGTTCTTATGAGAAAATGGAGACAGTGAAGACACAAGAACAAGAGCAATCTTACAGTTCTGGTGATAGCGATGTTAGTAGATGCTCATCTCCACACTCTGTCCTTGGAAAGGATGAACAAATAAATAAAGGTCATTGTGATTCTAGTACAAGAATCAAATCAAAGAAGGAAGAGAAACGATCTACATCATTGTCATCTCCCAGAAACCTAAGCTCATCTGTAAGAGGAGACAGAGTATATTCTCCATATAACCATAGATACAGAAAGAGGGGAAGATCAAGAAGTTCAGATTCACGTTCTCAGAGTAGAAGTGGGCATGATCAGAAGAATCATAGAAAGCATCATGGGAAGAAAAGGATGAAAAGTAAACGATCCAGAAGCAGGGAAAGTAGCAGACCTAGAGGGAGAAGAGACAAAAAGAGATCAAGAACGAGAGATAGCAGTTGGTCCAGAAGAAGCCAAACTTTGTCTCTAAGTAGTGAAAGCACAAGCAGATCAAGGTCTCGTAGCAGTGATCATGGTAAAAGAAGATCACGGAGCAGAAATAGAGATCGTTATTATTTAAGAAATAATTATGGAAGCAGATACAAATGGGAGTATACTTATTACAGTAGAAACAAGGACAGGGATGGGTACGAATCATCTTACAGGAGGAGGACTCTGTCCAGAGCTCATTATTCTAGACAGTCTTCAAGTCCAGAAGTTAGAGTTCAGTCCTTTTCTGAAAGAACAAATGCTAGGAAAAAAAATAATCACAGTGAGAGGAAGTATTACTACTATGAAAGGCACAGATCAAGGAGCCTGTCTAGTAACAGATCAAGGACTGCATCTACCGGGACTGACCGGGTGAGAAATGAAAAGCCTGGAGGGAAACGAAAATACAAAACACGCCATTTGGAGGGTACTAACGAAGTGGCTCAGCCATCTCGTGAATTTGCTTCTAAAGCAAAGGACAGTCATTACCAAAAGTCTTCATCAAAATTGGATGGAAACTACAAAAATGAGAGTGATACCTTTTCAGACAGCCGATCATCAGACAGAGAGACAAAACACAAAAGGAGAAAAAGGAAGACCCGGAGCCTAAGTGTAGAGATAGTTTATGAAGGAAAAGCTACTGATACAACTAAACACCATAAAAAGAAAAAGAAGAAACATAAGAAGAAGCATAAGAAGCACCATGGAGATAATGCTTCACGTTCCCCAGTTGTAATTACCATTGACAGTGACAGTGATAAGGATTCTGAAGTAAAGGAGGATACAGAATGTGACCATAGTGGTCCTCAAGACCCTCTACAAAATGAGTTTTTGGCTCCTTCCTTGGAACCATTTGAAACTAAAGATGTAGTTACAATAGAAGATGAATTTGGTGTGCTGGACAAGGAATGTGATATTGCCACACTTACTAACAACTTGAATAATGCCAACAAAACTGTAGATAATATTCCACCTCTGGCAGCTTCAGTTGAACAAACTCTCGATGTAAGAGAAGACAGCACCTTTGTTTCTGATTTGCAGAACCAGCCCACTAACATTGTGTCTATTCAAACTGAGCCATCAAGGCAGTTGCCATCTCCACGGACATCATTAATGTCAGTATGTCTTGGTAGAGACTGTGATATGTCTTAAAACTGCCAAAGCATTTCATTGAGAATTCTGATGTTATAAAAAGAAAAAAGGAAGAATGTCATCTACTGCAGTCTATTTAAAGATGACATTTGGTGAAAGCTCTCTTCCTCCTTACAATATTTTAAGTGATTTTTGTTTTTTTGGTGTTAATTTGTAAAAATCATTATTTGTTCAAAATGTATGTCCAACCCTCAAAGATATGCACTTTTAAGTGAAGAAAATGATACTGCTAGCAGTTTATTTAAAACTTGGGGTCCTTTTTAAATAAGAAAAAATATATAAATTTTAGAAGTTATTTCATAAAGCCATATGGTATTGACATATTTTTAAGGTAGTCAATGAGTATTTTTGAATTTTTTTTTTTTTTGAGAGTTATTCTGGAAATGTGTTATAAGCTAGGAGAATCCCTTTGGACAGTCTTTATTTTTCTTCTTAAAAATTTATATGATTCAAAACCATTTCTTCAGGTTAAATTGAGGCATTTTAATCTGCACAGTTTATCTTCTGCCAAAATAAAAATTTACTATTTCCTTTATATACTTGTTTATCTGGACTGCCAGTAAAACAAATGTGTATTCAACAAAAGAAAAAAAATAAAACAATAACACTTTAAAACAAGAATCAGACATTTTCCTATGCAGTATTTTTTTTTAAAGTTTATTTTAGTAAAGTTAAAATCTTGAATGTAGCTAAGGGCATAACTATGTCATAAATACTGAACTTCAGGTGAACAAATACTTTATAGTTTTAATTATTTTAGTTCTTTGATTTTGAGGAGTGTCTTATTTGCTTTCTATCATCAGTAAAAACAGTATTTAACTTGCTAAATAAACATGAAAAACCCTTGTCATACTTCTTTTACATTGGTTGTTCTTTTATATAAAGTGGTTATGTTTTATCTTGTTTTAGGGATGATAAAATTACATCTATGCTGATGTAGGGTTGCCACTGAACAGTGGAGCTTGAGTTAAATCTTAATTCAGCCTTCAGTTTGCCTTTGCCTTGCTACCATATTCATGCCTTGCTACCATATTCATTCTTTATTCAGTAGAAATTGCAGTGCCTACTATGTGGCAGGTTCTGCACTAAGTTTTTTGTTTGTTTTGTTTGTTTTTGAGTTGGAGTCTGGCTCTGTTGTCCAGGCTGGAGTTCAGTGGTGCAATCTCACTTCACCACAACCTCTGCCTCCCAGGTTCAAGCGATTCTCCTGCCTCAGCCTCCCGAGTAGCTGGGACTGCAGGCACGCGCCACCATGCCCGGTTAATTTTTGTGTTTTTAATAGAGGCGGGGTTTCACTATGTTGGCCAGACTGGTCTCCAACTCCTGACCGCGATCCGCCCGCCTCAGCCTCCCAAAGTGCTGGGATTACAGGCATGAGCCACTGTACCCGGCGGTTCTGTTTTATCAATAGAGCAAAGCAGATAATGCTCCCTGTCTTCATGGTGCTTATGGACTGTTAAGACATATTTATGTAAGTATAACATTATAAACTATCATATGTTCTCTGAGGAGAAAGTATAATTCTCTTACAAGTGAATGGGGACCTAATCATGCTTGGACGTAATAGTTGAATCCAGAAAACAAGCCAGCATTAACTGGGGGGAGGAATTGCTGTTGGCAAAGGATCCAAGGGCAGATGAAGAGCCTAGCATATTCCAAGAACTAAAAGCAGGATTAGACAAAGGACAGGGTGGGAACAGTCTTGGTAGGCCATGTTTAGAATCTGTTGTTCTAAGGACAGTAGAAAATTAAGAAGAATCTAAAATTGATGTTGGCAATTTTTAAGTAAGCTCAGACATTGAGAAATTGTGGGAAGACTGTAGTTGATCAAGAAATACACATTAAATTTGAAATTACTTTGTAGTTACAATGTAATTTTTCTTAAGTATTAAAAACAACACTATTCCACCTGGTAATTTCACATCATGTTTTCCATTAAACATTTAATGAAAACAATACATGGCACCATCATTCTTTTGGGTGTTCAAGCCAAAAATTGCCAAGTCTTGATTCGTCCCTGCTCTTCAGCCCCCCTCATTCAGCTGCCAAATCCTTGGCACTAATGATTTTTATGATTTTTCTATTGTGTCTATACCATTCATATCCAATCTGGGTAGCCAAGATCTCTCATCTGTGCTACCATAATGGGTCAGCCTGCATTCATTGTTGGTCTGCACCCACTCCTTTCCCCCATCCATTTGTGACGCAGCACTGAAAAGTTTTTTTTTCTCTCTTGAGACAGTCTCACTCTCGCCCAGGCTGGAGTACAGTGGCACAATCTCGGCTCACTGCAACGCAACCTCCACCTCCTGGGTTCAAGCGATTATCCTATCCCAGCTTCCCGAGTAGCTGGGATTACAGATGCCCACCACTACATCTGGCTAGTTTTTGTATTTTTAGTAGAGATGGGGTTTCACCATGTTGGCCAGGCTGGTCTCGAACTCCTGACCTCAGGTGATCTGCCTGCTTTTGCCTCCCAAAGTGCTGGGATTACAGGCATGAGCCACTGTGCCCTACCGATTTTTTTAAATTTTCATTTCATCTGCTTCTTAAAATCCTTCAGTAGCTTCCTATTCTCTTAGGATATTAAAAGCAGACAAAAAATCCAACAACATGATATGGTTTATAGCTTTCTGCCTAATTAGGCTGTGGCCCATTTTCAGCATTTCTGTCACTTCATTTGGGCTCATGCCACGCTAGGCTGCTCCAGGGCTATGGAGGTGCTGCTCCGTACTACGTGAGAGCTTTCATTCGTGGCAGTTTTCTTCTGCTGGAAACTGAGCTCCACCCTGGCTAAACTAGATTTCTGTTAAAAGTGTGCCCTCTTCGCACCTCCCCAAAACTGCTTCAAACAACTCCAGGCTCCTTCAGACCACGCATCACAATTAGCAGTTGATTACTAAATGCCTTATCTCCCACTAGTCTGAAAGTTCTGTGAAACTATGTATCAGTGTAGTGCTAGACTCTTTCACTACTTGACAACCAACATGCTTAAAACACCGGATGAATGAATGGGACCTGGAGAATTTGAAAATGAGCTGAGGCCTGCTTTCAAGAAGCTCCACTATCTATAAACTTTTAGAATAATAGTATATTCTTTTAATATGTTCATCTGAATTCAGTGTCCATGCCATTTTATTTTACCTCAGGTTCTCAGTGTAGTGACTTTTGTCATTTAATCTATGTAAGAAATGTAACTAAACCATTCATGCTTCCTTACTCATGATCATGATCCTGAGGTTCACAACACGAAAATTTGTTACTACTTTTTACCTCCTAGTCCAAGTAGTGGAGTTCAATCTTCCCCAATTTCTAGGCTAGCCAATCTAAAAGGCCTCACTAACTCATCCAGTCTGTAGTAAAGATGGGCAGTGTGTACAAAGGGGCTTACAAGAGGCAAGCTGACAACCCACACTTGCTGAGAATTCTAACCTTGTGAAGAATAATTGCAGTCCGCTGCCAGTGCAGGATGTAGACATGCTGAGCAAGCCAGTAGCACATCTCTGGATGCAGAAAAATTTTTGGAAGGCACTTTGGGGTGCTGGAACCCAAGTGTGATCTGGTTTAGGCTGTTGCCACTCCCAGTATTCCCACCAACAGGGGCAAGGAATGGGAAGTGGAGAGGGAGGAGTTTCCCTGTATCAAAACCCTTGATTTCCTCAGCATTCAGTGTGGATGCACTTTTAGAAGAGTATAGAGTTTAGAGGGGTATAAAATCAAAAGGGTATGCATTGTTTTTGTTTTGAAACTTAAAGTGGGAGGGAGACGGGAACCTTTTTTGGGAGAGAGCCTCTTGAGAAGGAAAGGTTGACTAATGAAACAAAGTTCCTGAATGGGAAAGATGGTCCAGAGCACAGAGAAATGAAATTAGCAATGGACAAGCAAAGGCAAGTCTTATTATAAAATGGCAGGAGGTAAAAATAGACAAAAAAGTATTTGTGGGTAGATGCGTTAAGATGAGGTAATACATGCCCTAAAGCCTCTCTTTTCTCTATGAAATAGGAAGAATGCCATCTTCTGAGAAGGTTGGATCATGAGGAGGAGTGGAAAAAATGCCCCTTGAAAGGCACAGAGACAGGGTTAAGAATTGCTGATTAGTGTTGAGGCCTCACCTGAGATGGGATATTTGAATTTGTAGGACACTATGATTTGTGACTTCTTTTTGTCCCACCAGCATTCAACATTGGAAGTAGAAGCAGAAACTAATGTTGGACTTATAGTATTCATTTAGTATTTTTACTGAGCAAATGAATAAATGTGTGGATTTATGATTGGATGTTCTGGATGTGAGCAGTAAAAGGACAAAGGGGCAAGGGAATTGAGGGATAGAGTGGCGAGAATAGCGGAATTGATGCATTCTGTTGCCTGGACTGAGTAGGGAGGGAAGTGAAGCTATGACATGACCAATATACTTGGAGAACAGGGAGAGTTTCAAGGGATTCATTTTCCAACGGGGTTCCAGTAGGTACAAGAGCAGGAGTAAGAAGACTATATATATATATATATATATTAGAGACTGCCTAATTGTAGGCATTGTTGGAAGTAGGTGACTGAAATTGAAACGGGTGGAGCTGAAGGTGACTGGAATTGAGAATAATGATCTGCAAGGCTTTAGGTATATCCTCAACAAGAAAGACATTCTGTGATGGCAGGTGATATAGGATGGAGAAGAAAATAGTTGTGTTGTGATTATATCTTCCTTTAAATTATATTTGTCTTCACAGCAGCTGGCATGCAGAGAAGATTTAAAATGTGCTGAATAAATGATTATTTCCTCATTCTTGGTTTCTAGTCAAAATCTGAATCACTTAGTTATTAGAAAACTGTGGGATATGGCCATTTTAAAAAATACAGTAGGATTAGTTGTTACAATGTCATGAAAATCGGTAAGTTCTTTCCTATTTTACCTGCAAAGATACTGGGCGATGGTAAATAACATTGGATCTGTCCTTGAAGAAAGCAAGAGGCAAGGAAATGGAGTTCAAATTAGGCTAAGCTCTGAGGCCAAATTCCTACCTGTAGAATCGGTAACTGTGGTTGCTCTAGAACATTGGGTAATATACTTTTATATAGACACAAGGGGGCAAAGTTAGGCATCTTCTACAATTTGCTTGGAGTAGGCTGGTTCCAGCTTATCTGCATGACTGTTTGCACTGTAAATAGGTAAATAGTTCTCTCCTGGACAAGGGGATATCCCTTTGCTTTTCTATTTGTAAAACTCATTTATTCATCAGGCATTGAGTACATAGAGTCCAAGAGTATTCTAAATGCTAGGGATATAAGGATGAATAGGATGGAACCAACAGGAATCTTAAAGAAGGTAGGAATGGAACAATAAGATTTGTTCTTAAGAAACAACTAGTAGTAATGTAAAAGAAGGTTTTGAGTAGGGAAAGCCTCAGAAAAAGACTGTTTAAGAAGCTCTTGTCTTGATGCAGTGGTTCATGCCTGCAATCCCAGCACTTTGGGAGGCCGAGGCAGGAGGATCGCTTGAATCCAGGAGTTTGAAGCTGCAGTAGCCGTGATCACGCCACTGCACTCCAGCCTGGGTGACAGAGTGAAACCCTGTCTCACACACAAAGGAAAAAAAAAAAGCTCTGACTAGTAGCTCAAACCAGATATCAGAAGGGCCTGTACAAGAACAGGGACAATAAGGATCCAGAGAAGGGGCTAGATTGGAGATTTCTGAGGTACACGAGACAATATTTGAGTACAATTTAAATGAAGATGGGCTGTGAAGGGGAGGGAAAAGTCTGGGATGACCAGACCTTTTTTTTTTTTTTTCAATATGAGAGTTGGATGCATGGTGATACCAATATCCATGGCGAGAAATACAGGAATAGGAATAGGAATAGTCTGGGGAGGAAAATTAGTTCAGTTTGAAACTAAGCAGCCTAGAGTTGTGCTATAGTAGCTGCTAGCCACATGTTGATATCAAGCACTTAAAATGTATGTGGCTGGTAAAACCTAGGAGTTGAACTTTAAATTGTATTTGGTTTTAATTAATTTAAATAGCCACATGAGGCTAGTGGCTACCGCATTCTTTATTTTTAATTTATTCTTTTTAGTTGGGTTATGTTTCTAATCCACTCTTTTTTTTTTTTTTTTTGTAATGTTGTAAAGGTATACAACATTCCCACCATCACAAATGAAATAGAAGATACTCATCAGGAGGAAAATTTCCAGTGGGAGTCTGAAAATTGGAGTGTGAATCTTGGAGGCAAGATTGGGGCTAGAGAAATGATTTGGAGTTGCTTTGAAACAGAGTAGTACTGAGGCTGTGGGAGGATGAGATACTCCAGAGGGGAGGCAGAGCAAGAGAAGCAGACATAAGTGAGAATTCTAGGGAACATAATATGAAAAGTTGGCTGGCAACAGAAAATAAGCTTTCAAAAGAGGCCAAGAAGTGTTTCCCATAGTCCCGTATACTTTCTTTGCCTCTTCGATTTTATGTTGTGTCTCCCGTATCTAATACAGTGCCCTCGTCACTATGGAACATAGACTTTTTGAGAGGTTAATCTTATTTTTAGGTTCTTGGGAGCACCTCACTTTTATCTTCATGTGATCATTATATTAGAAACCGTTGCTTTGGTGGAGCAGGTTAGGCTGCCTCCAAGGAAATCTAATAGGATTTTTAGAATATAGGACTGGGAAGTACCATCTTTAGATTCTACTCTGTCAGTCACTCTCCTTTGCTTTCCTTCATGTCCAGTTATGATTTTCCAGATAATGTTTTAATCACTCTCCTTGCACCACCCTCCAACTCACTTGCCCTTTCTTTCATCATTTACCTACTTTAGGAGTTGGAAAACTTTTCCTCTAGGGCCATACACAGGCTGTGTCACATAATCTCTGTTTTTTCCTACACTTTTTTTCAAATTGAGGTGGAGCTTTGCTTTGTTACCCAGCAGGGTCTCAAACTCCTGGGTTCAAGCAGTCCTCCCACCTTGGCCTCCCAAAGTGCTGGGATTACAGGTGTGAGCCGCCATGCCTGGCCTACAACACTTTCTAAATGTTAAAACAATTTTTAGCTTTTGGTCTGTACAAAAACAAGACACGTGCCAGATTTGGCATGCAAGCTGTAGTTGGCTAATGCTTTACCTAGCAAGATCTCAGTCTGGATGAACCCAGCTCTTCAGTTGTACATACATGCATGCTGCTAAGTATCGTGAAGGAAATCAGTAACTGGTAACTGTGCAGATTGGTGTATATCAGCTTCATAAGCTGTATGACATTAGAGGGCAAGTTTTTGTAGTATTTTTGCTCATTGTATTTTGCATAATGGCTGTTTTACACCTTTTTCTCCTCAAACCTATTTCTCTCTACCACCCATATATTTTAGAGATAGGATTGAGTGACTGGCTGGGCAGTTATGATCAGCACAGGCTCAAACAGAAACCCTGCCTGTTTACCAAAACCAATATCTGTGTCATATTAGTTCTTAGAGATACTGCCTGCCAAGATTGTCTTGACTGGCATTCTTGTGTGTCTTCAGTCAACTTGTGGGTCAGCTGATCTAAGGCTTCACCTGGGGTTACTGGGCTCTATGTGGTTTCTCATCCTCCAGCACGTTGGCCTGAGCTTGTTTACGTGATCTGACCAACTCATCTAATATAAGCAGCCCCATTACTCCTTATTCCTTTTTCTACTTTATTTCTCCTCACAGCACTTATTACTATATAACATCTACTTTTCTGTCTGTCTCCCTCACTAGAATGTGGTAAGCTCTAAAGCCATATTCTCCACTTTTGTCATGGTAATACCATTCTCCCAGTTGCTCAAACCAGATACCTGGAATTTATCCTCGATTTTTCTCATTCCTTTCCTCTGCCAGCCACTCAATCCTGTCTCTAAAATATATCTCAATTAACTTCTTACACTCTCTGCCACAATGTCCTTATCTATGCCTTATCTATGTCCTTATCTCTTACTTGAGTCACCTCCCAACTGATCTCATTCTGGCTAGGAGCCAGAGAGGTTTTTAAAAAATGTAATCAGATTATGTTATGCCTTGCTTAAAACCCTGCAGTATGGCCGGGCGCGGTGGCTCACGCCTGTAATCTTAGCACTTTGGAAGGCTGAGACCATCCTGGCTGACACGGTGAAACTCTGTTTCTACTAAAAATACAAAAACAAAATTAGCCTGGCATGGTGGTGGGCGCGGGAGAATGGTATGAACCCAGGAGGCAGAGCTTGCAGTGAGCCTAGATGGCACCACTGCACTCCAGCCTGGGCGACAGAGCAAGACTCCGTCTCAAAAAAATACATAAATAAACAACAACAACAACAAAAAACCCTGCAGTATGTTATTGCACTTCATTCCTTGCATTAAAAATGCTGCTTACTATTTCAACTCCACTGCAATATCATTTACCCCTTGCTCACAGAGTTCCAGCTACAAGCATCTTGCATCTTTCACTTTTTTTTTTTTTAACTCTTTAGTGCATTCTGTCTCCCTGTATGGAATACCCCTTTACCTGTTTTTTTTTTTTTTTTTTTTTTTTTTTTTTTGAGACGGGGTCTGGCTCTGTTGCCCAGACTGGAGGGCAGTGGCGTGATCTTGGTTCACTGCAACCCCTGTCTCCCAGGTTTAAGCAATTATCCTGCCTCAGCCTCCGAGTAGCTGGGACTACAGGTGTGTGCCACCACACCCAATTTTTTGTGTTTTTAGTAGAGATGGGGTTTCACCATGTTGGCCAGGCTGGTCTCAAACTCCTGACTGCAAATGATCCACCCGCCTTGGCCTCCCAGAGTGCTGGGATTACATGTGTGAGCCACTGTGCCCGGCCTACCTGCTCTTTTTGAATAGCTAATTCCTTCTCGTTCTTCAGGATTCAGCTGAAATGTGACCTCCTCAGAAAGGTATTCCCTTATCACTGTATTGAAATAGTTTTCTCCATGTCACTTCACATTTGGCAGTTACTAGTTGTGTTATTACATCTTTATTGTGTCTTCTTCCTCCTTCAATCAGACTCTAAGCTCTTGACAGAGACTCTTTTCCACTTATCTCCATGTATCTAGTATTTTTCACAGTACCTGACATACAGTAGATATTCTGTAAATATGTTGAGTAAATTAATGCCCAGGTGAGGAGATGGTCTAAGACTGAGATTTTTTTTTTATTTTTAATTTTTAATTTTATTTTAAGTTCTGGGGTACATCTGCAGGATGTGCAGGTTTGTTACATAGGTAAATGTGTGCCATGGTGGTTTGCTGCACCTATCAACCCATCACCTAGGTATTAGGTGGTAAGATATCACCTAATCCTTCTATGACACTCCCCTTCTTTCCTGGCCTTGGTCAAATTTTACCTATGAATCTGTCAAATCATTCCATTTCTGGAACTTCAGTTCTTTCAGATATAATCTATACTATAATTGTTGATGTTTTCTAAATCTGTTGTTATTCAGGGATACATTATTTCCCACTAGTAGCATAGAAGGAGACATGTCTTTACCTTTTTAAAGGAATTTTGGATCTGATTTCTTTTTCTCAGCTAAAACCCAAATCCAGGTATTGGCAGAGTAGCTTGCATGAGATAATAATTATAAACCTAGGCAAAACATAAGGGTATAAAGAACTTGAAGTCACTGGAGGGCAACCAAAAAGCAGAAACTGGAGGGAATTAGACCCTTGAAAGACGGAGATGACACTGTATGAGAACAGTTTCTTGGGCGTTTCATCTGAGGGTCATCCCCGGTCCACAGGGAGACTGGAATGCAAGCAGAGCGGCACAGTCATTGTGTCAGAAGATGGACCCTGGGGCTGCCCGAGTGACTGCATTTTGAGGGAGAAATTTCAGAAAACAGACAAAGAAAACAAGCCCTAAAATTTTTGTATAACTTTTACTCAAATCCTGACCCTGAAATGTACACGTGCAGGGAAGATTCCAAAAAGCCCATGTAAGCAATAGCTGGAAAGCTGAAAGGGCTCAGTAGGTACATTTCAGTCACCACGACAGGGAATATAGAACTTGGAGGTTGAATCCCACCAACTTAGATGGGCTGAGAAACATGTAGGACTTTTCACTGGAACATGCAGGGCCACAGCTTACTGTGGAAGACTGACTCAGGACTAAGGACTTACCCTGCAAGAAGGGCAAAACTTGAAACAGACCTACTACAGTGTGTAAACAATGCCTTTGTAAGTTTAAAGTAATTCACTGGTAATTCAGTGGAATGCTAGAACAAAAAGTAATACTCTTGAGAGTAAAATAATAGAATCCAGAGATTCTATAATACATCTATAGCATCCAGTATAAAAAAAATACTAGACATGTGAATGAACCCATAGTCAAGTGAAAAAGCAGTCACCAAAACAGGTTCCGAGATGGAATTCGCAGACAAGGGCTTTAAAGACACTATTAGAAATACGTATATGAACTTAAAGGAAAAGATGGTTATAATGAATGAATAGATAGTGGTTCTCAGCTGAGACATGAGAAGTAGAAAAAAGAAACAATGGAAATCCTAGAACCAAAAACCAAAAAACCTGAAATGAAAAAGTTACCGGAAGCCTTAACAAATTGGAGAAGACAGAAGTGAAATAAAATTAGATGGAAACCAGTGTTTACCAGAGGAAATGAATAGCACCATGAAATAGCAAACAGCACGGAAAAACAAAAACTAATTTTTTTCTTATTTTACTTAAAAGGCAACAAGCTATAACAAGGTTTATAACATTGTATTATTGTAGTATGTATTTTATAACATATAGAAGTACAGTTTCAGACAATGATAGCAAAAAGGATGGGGTGGAATTATATGGTTGTGATGATCTTATATTTTACCTAATGTGGTACAATATTCTAAATAGATTGAGATAAGTTGAGGATGCATATTATAATCGCTAGTGCAACCACTAAATACACACACACACATATAAAATAATATATAGAGTGTATACATATATATGTATATGTGTGTATGGAGAGAGACCTATAGCTAAAAGAATACGAAGAGTTATAGCTAAAAGAGGTTAAAGTTATATTTGATTAACGTACATCCAAGGAGTCCATTTTACTGGATGACACAGCAAAACCCTGTCTCTAAAAAAAATAAAATTATTGAACTAAAAGTTTGTTCTTTGAAAAGATGCAATTGGTAAATCCCTGGCAAGACTGATTTTTTAAAAAGGCAAAAAGATAATAAGGTCTATCATGAACACCATATGCCAATACATTTAACAATTTAGAGGAAATGATCAAATTCCTTGTGTTAAAATATAAACTTTTCCACATTAAAATTCAAGCTGGCCAGGCATGGTGGCTCACACCTGTAATCCCATCAGTTTGGGAGGTCAAGGCAGGTGGATTGCCTGAGCCCAGGAGTTCAAGACCACCCAGGCAACATGGTGAAACCCAGTCTCTACTAAAAATACAAAAAAATTAACTGGGTGTGATGGCACATGCCTCTAGTCCCAGCTACTTGGGGGCTGAGGCAGGAGAATCTCTTGAGCCCTAGAGGTGAAGGCTGCAGTGAGCCAAGATTGTGCCACTGCACTCCAGCTTGGGCTACAGAGTGAGACTCTGTCTCAAAAAAAAAAAAAAAAAAAAAAAATTAAGGTGTTCCAGCAGTGATTCATAAATTGAGCAGCTACAAACCAGAAGTGGTTTGGGGCTCTGTTAGAGGGGGTTGAAGGGACGCAGAGCAAAGAAATTGTTTCATTGGTTAAAGTTTGAGTGTTTGCCTTATTTGGACTATCCAAGTGAGAAATTTATGACAATATAAACAATGTCCCAGTTAGCCAACTGTGATTGGCTAAACTAAGTTTCATTTTCCTCATGAGGGTGTTAGAGCTACATCGGTCTAATGGCCTACCAATTATTTTAACACTTGAGAAGCACAATTTATCAAAACTGATTAAAGATTAAAAGTCAGAATAGCTTTATATCTAATTGAGAAATTGAATTCATTATAAAGAATCTTCAAACAAGGAACATGTCAAGACCAAATAGTTTTATTGGTGAATTCTGTTAAACATTTAAGGGGAAAATGATACCAATCTGAAACAAACTCTTGTTTTATGAGACTACCGTAACTCTGATATCAAAACCTGATAAACACATTACAAGAAAATAAAATTATTGACTAATATTCCTTATGAACACAGACACAAAAGTATTTATGAAAATACTCATTTGGTCATGATATAGCATCCTTTGTATCTGAAACCAAATGAGATTTATCCCAGGAATGGTAGGTTGGGTGAACATTCAAAAATTGATCAATGAAATTTGGTATGTTAACAGAATATATGATCACCTCAATAAATGCAGGAAAAAACATTGAAAAATTCAACACCCATGCATTATAAAAACTCAGCAAACCAGGAATAAAAGAGAACATCAATCTGATAAAAGGTATCTAAGAAAAATTTACAGCTACCATATTATTTAAAGTGATTATTATTACTTGATGATTTCCCCACTGAAATTAGCAAAAAAGTAATGGTGTCAACTGTCACCACTTTTATTCTATTTTCTATAGGAGGCTCTGGGAGGTACCATAATAAAGAAAGGAAGCAAAAAGCATGAAGACTGGAAAGAAAGAAGTAAAACTGGATGGGCGTGGTGGCTCATGTCTGTAATCCCAGCACTTTGAGAGGCCGAGATGGGCGGATCGCTTGAGTTCAGGAGTTTGAGACCAGCCTGGGCATCAGGGCAAAACCCCATCTCTACAAAAAAATATAAAAATTATCTGGGTGTAGTGGTGTGCACCTGTGGTCCTAGCTACTCAGGAGGCTGTGGTGGGAGGATCCTTGAGCCTGGGAGGTGGAGGCTGCAGCAGCTTGGTTGACAAAAGTGAGACTTTGTCTCAAAAAGAAAAAGTAAAACTATAATGAAAGGAAATAAAAGGCATAAAGACTGGAAAGGAAGAAGTTAAAGTATGTATTCACAAATGACATCATTATTTATCTAGAAAACTTAAAGGAATTTACAGAACAATTACTAGAACAAATAAATGAAGTTAGCAATGTTGCATGTTTTAAGGTCAAAAAACAAAAATCACTTGTATGTCTTTTTTTTTTTTTCCTTGAGATGGAGTCTCACTCTGTCGCCGAGGCTGGAGTGCAGTGGTGCGATCTCGGCTCACCACACCCTCCGCTTCCTGGGCTCAAGCAATTCTCCTGCCTCAGCCTCCCGAGTAGCTGGGATTACAGGTGCCTGCCACCACGCCCGGCTATTTTTTGTATTTTTAGTAGAGACGGGGTTTCTCCATGTTGGCCAGGCTGGTCTCGAACTCCTGATCTCAGGTGATCCACCCACCTCAGCCTCCCAAAGTGCTGGGATTACAGGCACGGGCCACCACACCCAGCCAATCATTTGTATTTCTATACAGTAGCAACAGACAATTTGAAAATGAAATCTTAAAAACAATTCCATTGACAGTAGCATCAAATAACATAAAATAGTTCAGAATAGCCAGGTGTGATGGCCCATGCCTATAGTCCCAGCTACTCTGGATGGCTGAGGTAGGAGGATTGCTTGAGTCCAGGTGGATCCCTTGAGCCCACGAGTTCAAGGCTGTAGGACACTATAATTGTGCCTGTGAATAGCCACTGCACTCCAGCTTGGGCAACATAGTGAGACTCCGTCTGTAAAATAAAATGAAACAAAACTAAAATACTGCTGAGAGAAATTATAGACCTAAGTAAATGAAAAGGCATACCATGCTTATGGATTAGAAGACTCAATATTGTTAAGATGTCACTTCTCCCCAAGTTTATCTGTAGGTTCAATGCAATCTTGATCAAAATCCCAATAAGCTTTTTTTGGGGGGAGGAAGGGGTAATTGACAAGTTGATTCTTATTTCATATGGAAATGCGTAGGGATTCAAGGTTGCAGTGACCCCTGTTTGCACCACTGCACTCCAGCCTGGCAGACAGAGTGAGACCTTGTCTCAAAAAAGAAATTAAAAAAAAAAAAAAGGAATGCGAAGAATCTCAAATAGCTAATATCTTCACAGTGAAAAACAAATTTGGAGAACTTAGTAGTACTTGATTTTGAGACTTAGTTGAAATCTAAAGTAACCAAGAGACAGTGGTATTGTCATAAGTAGTAGGAAGTAGAATATAACAAGAGTCAGAAATAGACATACATTCAACGGACTTGGTTTTTTCACAAAGGTCCCAAGGCTATCCAACGGCAAAAGGAAAAGTTTTCAACAAATGGTGCTGAAACAATTAGAAATATGGGAAAAGTGAACCTGGACCCCCCATCTCACACCACAACAAGATTATTTTGAGATAGTAATAGACCCAGCAGTAAAGGCTAAAAATATAAATCTAAAAGGAAACAATATTTTCATGACCTTGGGGAAGGCAAAGATTAAAGAGGACACAGAAAACAACAAACAGAAGAAAAACCTGAAAAAATTGCATCAATATAAGTGTCTGCTCCTCAAAAGACACCTTTAAGAAAATGAAATGGTAAGCCACAGACTGGAAGAAGATACTTCGAATATATATATTTAACAATTTTGTATCCAGAATAAATAACTCCTGTAAATCCATAAACCAAAAAACTCCAAAGTCAGGCAAAAGATTGGAGCAGATGCTTCACAAAAGATATATGAATGACCCAGTAAGCACATGCAAATGTGTCCACCATTAATTATATGGGAAATTAAAATTAAAACCACAATAATATACCATTTCACACCGACCAAGATGGAAGTTAAAAAAAAAAAAAAAGGCTGACCAATGTGTCTATCTACTGGAGCTCTCCTACTGCGGGTGGGAATGTAAACTGGATATAATCAATCATTTTGGAAAACAGGTGGCGGTTTCCAAGAAAGCTAAACATAGACTTACCCTGGCACCCAGCCGACGTGGGAGAACTGGGTACACGGGTGTACACTTTACAAAACTCATCGAATTGCACACTCAGATTGTGTGCATTTTACTGTGTCTAAAAGTTAGCGCTATAAAAGCAAAACAACATATAAGATCATAAAAATCAAAGCAATTCCTAGGGGTCCTCTCCGTTCCCGGGCTTCCTCGGTGCGGAGGGAAACGAAACTAGCCCGAGGCAGCACAGCCTCCGCGGCCCCCGCCCGCCGCTAGTTACACTTCGATTTTCACTTGAAAGTTCCCAAGCAGCTCCGCCTCCCGTCCGGTATCATTTCATCGGAAAATCCCTGCTTTCCCTGCTCGCCACGCCCTCCTCCTACCCGGCTTTAAAGCTAGTGAGGCACAGCCGGGCCGGAACGTAGGCTGGAAGCAGAGGCCGGCATGACCACCGAGCAGCGGTGCAGCCTGCAAGCCTTCCAGGATTATATCCGGAAGACCCTGGACCCTACCTACATCCTGAGCTGCATGGCCCCCTGTTTTAGGGAGGGTGAGTGTCCCCAGCGGCGCCTTCTCGGCGGAAAACAATTGAGGACTTGTTTTTCTCTTCCTTCGTTCCCTTCTTTTAATCAATGCAGATAGCCTGCCAGGCACCCCAGGTTTGTGGTAAGATCTCCGCAGCATTTTAGGCTAAAGGTTGCCAGAGTTTGAGGAGCCCTCCGAGGCCTAGGTGGGGAAACTGAGTTCCAGCGAGGAGAAGTGACTTGCTTAAGGGTGCTCATCTATTTAGGTTCAAAGCTGGGGAAGAAATTTTCTGTTTCATTTATTTTCACTAATATTAAAGTCTACTGTGTGCTTGGCTGGGTACTGACAGATTGAGAAATAAGATAAGGGCTTTTCCTTAGTATACATTACAGCCCAAGGGATGGGACACAAAGGACAGATAATTACAGTACTGAGCACAAAATGCGGTCTGAGCTTAAAGGAAGTTGATGCTTACGCTGCCGAGTCTTATTTGCACGTCTAAAGAACTGGAAGCTGGAGAGGAGCCGGACTTTTCCAGACCAAATAGTTTTAGGCTTTAATACAGGTTTTTCCATCTAGCTTCGGAGACAGGTGATCCTGGGTAATGACCATTTTGTAAATTTGTATCGAATTACTTTGTGCTGGAGATGAGCAGAGGCTTCTGGGAAAGAGGTGAAAGGAGGTGGTACTTAAAATATATCGATGAGGCCGGGCGTGGTCGCTCACGCTGTAATCCCAGCTGTAGAGCACCCGATGCTCTTGCTGTTCAGGGTGCCACTATGTAACCCGCACGGACCTAGGGGACTGAACACAGAGGGGCGAACGCAGGAATAAAAGAGACAAAAGAGTATATTTGGAAGAAGGGGTCAGGGGGCACCTTGCCTCTAGTGGACAAGGGCCCTGAGCTTTACACAGCCCTTCTTATTTATTAGGCAAAAGAGATAGCGAGAAGGGGAGGTGGTTGTTGGCTGGCTGCTTGATTCATAGCAGGCTTGCAAGACTGCATTCATCGAACAATAGGTGCCAGATTTCTCAATAAATAATTTCAACGAGCCCAGCGCCAGGGAGTGAGGCGCTCAGCAAACCTTTTGGTGGCAAGGCAGTGAGTTTGCCCACGTGCTGCATTCATGATAAAACAGTTTGCTGTTTGATCATATAGCCTCCAGCTGGAATGCTGAGTTGGTCACGTCCCAAGGGCCTTCGGCTCCCTGCACCCAGCACTTTGGGAGGCCTAGGCGAGTGGATCACAAGGTCAGGAGTTCGAGACCAGCTTGGCCAATATGGTGAAACCCCGTCTCTACTGAAAAATACAAAATTAGCCAGGCGTAGTGGTGCACGCCTGTAGTCCCAGCTACTCAGGAGGCTGAGGAAGGAAAATCGCTTGAACCAGGGAGGCAGAGGTTGTGGTGAGCCGAGATCGCACCACTGCACTCAAGGCCTGGGCGACATCGTGAGACTCTTGTCTCCAAAAAAAAAAAAAAAAAAAAAGTCGATGAGAGGGGGCCTGGGAATCCTAAAAGTCTCCAAGCGCCAGTCTTTCCTGATGTTATTGCAGTTTTTGGAAATTGCGTTAAGACTGGCAACTAATTGAATGCTAATTGCTCTACAAAACTAAAAGAAAGGTTATAGAACAGCATTCTAGTGACCAGTGTAGCTTGGCACCTGAAAAAGTACTTGGAAGAAACACTAACAACTGGTGTGAATTCCATTTTTTCATGCACTCATATATTGATTTGATACACCTTGATGGAATAAAATAAGCAACTCATGTGTCAGTATTATCTTAGTGTTGGAGGTAATTTACTCAGCACCTATTACCTAATAGTGTCATTGAAAGCTGAGGAAGAAATGATGAGCACAGTAGAAACTGTCCCTGCCCTCATAGTGATTAGTATGCATATGTGAATGCAGGTAACAAAACAGTAAATAATAAAGTGCAGCAGTGCTTTGATGGAAAAAACCTGGGATGTCTACTAGAGTCCAAAGGGCACAGCCAAAGCTTCCCAGATATTTGGCATTTGAACTGAGGTCTAAAGAAGGAGAAAAAATTAGCTGGAAGGAGACAATAAATTGCAGTTAGAGGGCTCCTTATGTGTAAAGGTCCAAGATGAAAGAGAAACTAGAGTGTTCCAGGTATCCAGAAAATATTAGTATGGTGGCATTGTGGAGATAGAGGCAGGAGTTCAGAGAGACGAGACTTGAGAGGCAAACAGAAGTGGGATACGAACAGTTTTGGACTTTATCCAATGAAATGTGATAAGGAGAGGGGACCAAATAGAATTTGCATTGTAGAAAAACGACTTTGACTTCAGTTTGAGGAATGGCTTGGATAGGTACAAGACAGGGAGACAGAGAATGGCAGACGCAATGATGCCAGGACAGCAGAGTGGAAAAACTGGAAGCAGGGAGACCAGTTAGGAAAATAGGAATCCAGAGGAATGGGGAGAAATGGATGGATTCAAGACACATTTGGAAAGTGTAATCAATAGGTCTCTTGGGGAGTTGTGGTGAGGAGGTAAGGGTGAGGACAGGGTGGAGAATGACTTCCAGGTCTCTGGAAGTCATTTGGTCCTTGGGTGAATAAATGGTAGTTTCTGAGATAGGAAATGCGGGAAGAGGGACAGGTTTGCAGAAGGAGAAAAACTCAGATTTAGGTATGCTGGGTTTGTATGCCTTGGATACATCCATGAAGAGATGTTCATCAGATTGTTGGCTGCACAGGTGTGGAGTTCAGGAAAAGGGTCCACGGTTGGGGAGACATTAATGTAGAGATCCTTGCTGAAACAATGAGAGTGGGTGCGATTGTTACTGAAACACCCGGGATTCAGCCTAGGTTCTGTTGCTGGCTGCACAGAAAGCCAATCACTGAGACAACAGTATTTTTTTTGAGACAGAGTCTCACTCTGTTGCCATGTTGCTGGATTTCAGTGGTGCCATTATGGCTCACTGCAACCTTGATCTCTTGGGCTCAAGTGATCTTCCCACCTCAGCCTCCCTAGTAGCTGGGATCACAGGCACGTGCCACCATACCTGGCTAATTTTTATTTTTATTTTGTAGAGATGGGGGTCTCCTGTGTTGTCCAGGATGGTTTTGAACCCCTAGTCTCAAGCAACCCTCCTGCCTCGGACCTCCAAAGTGCTGCAATTACAGGCATGTACTACTGTGTCCGGCCATGGCTTCTGTGTATTGTCACGCTTAGAAAGGTTTTTCTCTTCCTGAAGTTATAAAAAGTTCCAATTCTTCAGGTACTCATGGTTTCATTATTTTTGATAAATGAATGAAGTTAGAACCTGTGTTAGTTAAGAATTACATTGAGGTACATCTAACAGAGATTCAATTACAAAGTAGGGTTTCTCAGGCTTCTGGATTCCTGAGAAAGGAAAGTTGGAAGTAGCATTACTTTCACTCTTACAACAAAAGAAATCACAAGACACTCTGTAAATTCACAACTTTTCTTGAATTTGTCAGCAAGCTGAAGTTCTAGATCAACTCAATTAACCTTAATCTAAGGAAAGACATCTTGATGGAGATGTAGCACAGGTGCACTTGCTTATTTGGAGCCGACTCCCCCACTCCCCTCCCGTCAAGGTTGTAAGAATCCAGATAAAAGTTTTAATGAATTGCTAAAGGCCAACTGTAGCCCAGCATGAGAATACAGAAATGCTGGGACTTGCAAGTACAGGGAGAATTCACACTCACTTGCAGGGTCCTTTCCACGAACGTTAGTGTGTATTCACAAGAAAGACTGGGGGTAGTGTGAGAGTCCTGAAAAAATATCACTCATGGTACAGGCCTGGGGAAAAGGAAGAGCAGCTGCTGAGGGGAAAGGCACCAAGCCCTTCCCAGATTCTTCTCCCTTCTCTTCCCTATGGAAACAAAAGCCTTAAGTTGCTAGATGAAGAGCAGTAAGTCCTGTCGTTAGGCCATAAGTCACATATAGGTGAAGACCCATTGCAGCTGGAAAAAGGGAAAAGAAAAAAATCCTCTAACTTTGTAGGCCCCAGACCATCCGAAGTATTCCAGCTGGGGGTGGCATAGGATCAGGGAGAAGGCCCTGCCCTGAGACTCAGGGGCACAGTGCCTGTCTAAAACTGAAGCTGAATCAGAAAAACAGAATCTCCTCACCCTGACCAACCAGGCTAATAAGCATTAAGTAACAACTGCAGTCTACTGCTGAAATACCATCAAGAGCATGGAGGACGACATTGAGCAAACCTCTGGCAAACCAGCCTCAACCATAAACACAGAGTAATATTAGAGAAACCTGGAGCCTGTTATGCACTGACATTAACATAGCAAGAACAAAACCCAAACACAGCTCAGCTCCTGACTAGAATCCATCTCCCATACTAAAGTCCTAGCAGAAGGAAAGGGGTGATCATTTTCATAAAAATGATTTAACTCAGTCTTTACTCTCACAATAGATGTCCAGCTTTCTTTTTTCCTTTTTTTTTTTTTTTTTTGAGACGGAGTCTCACTTTGTTGCCAGGGCTGGAGTGCAATGGTGTGATCTCAGCTCACTGCAACCTCCACCTCCTGGGTTCAAGTGATTCTCCTGCCTCAGCCTCCCAAGTAGCTGGGATTACAGGCGCCCGCCACTATGCCCAGCTAATTTTTTGTATTTTTAGTAGAGATGGGGTTTCACCATATTGGCCAGGCAGGTCTTGAACTCCTGACCTTGTGATTCGCCCACCTCGGCCTCCCAAAGTGCTGGAATTACAAGCGTGAGCCACCGCACCCGGCCCAGATGTCCAGCTTTCAACAAAATATTATTACAAGGCATATGAAGAAGGAAGAGAAAATCACCACACTATAAAGTGACAAAGCAGGCCAGGTGCGGTGGCTCACGCCTGTAATCCCGGCACTTTGGGAGGCCTTGGCTGGTGGATCATGAGGTCAGGAGTTCAAGACCAGCCTGGCCAATGTGGTGAAACCCCGTCTCTACTAAAAATACAAAAATTAGCTGGGCGCAGTGGCAGATGCCTGTAATCCCAGCTACTTGGGAGGCTGAGACAGGAGAATCACTTGAACCCAGGTAGCAGAGGTTGCAGTGAGCCGAGATTGTGCCATTGCACTCCAGCCTGGGTGAAAGACTAAGAGACTCCCTCTAAAAAAAAAAAAAGAGAGAGAGAAAGCAATTAACATAACCAGACTTAGATATATGATACATATATTGGAATTATCAGGAAGAAACTTAAGGAACTATGTTTAATATGTTAAAGGATCTAGTGGAAACGGTAGACAGCCTTCCTGATCAGATGGGTAATTTCATCAGAGAGATGGCAACTCTAAGAAAGAATAAAATGG
This sequence comes from Nomascus leucogenys, assembly GCF_006542625.1. Lineage (NCBI taxonomy): Eukaryota > Metazoa > Chordata > Mammalia > Primates > Hylobatidae > Nomascus > Nomascus leucogenys. Next base: position 82,271,093 of record NC_044388.1, read on the forward strand.
AAATTCTGGAAATAGGAAGTATAGTTACACAGATAAAGGTTGCTTTTGTCAGGCTCACCAGTAGTAGTTTTTTTCCTCCACAGTGGAGGAAAAAATAAATGAACCTGAAGATAATTCCATAGAAATTATCCAACATGAAACAGAAAGAAAAAAGTGAAAAAAGCAAAACAATACTAGAACAGAGCATCCAAGAGCTGTGGCACAATATTAAACAATCACACGTATATGCAATTGACATCCCAGGAGAAAAGAAAGACAATGGAACAGAAGAAATATTTGAAGAAATAATGGCCAAGGGTTTTTCAAAAAAAGGAAAACAACTTTTTTTTTGAAACAGGGTCTCATTGTCACCCAGACTGGAGTGCAGTAGCACGATGATGGCTCACTGTAGCCTCGACTTCTCAGCCTCAAGAGACCCTCCCATCTCAGCCTCCTAAGTAGCTGGGACTATAGGCATGCACCATCTCACCCAGTTAATTTTTTATTTTTTGTAGGGATAGGGGTCTCCCTATGTTGCCCAGGCTGGTCTTGAATTCCTGGGCTCAAGTGATCCTCCCACCTTGGCCTCCCAAAGTGTTAGGATTACAGGCATAAGCCAACATGCCTGGCTGAAATTCTCAAAATTAATGATCAACACCAAGCTAAAAATCCAAGAAGCTCAGAGAATACTAACCAGGGTAAACACTTAAGAACAGACCTAGACATATATTATTTGAACTGCTGAGAAAGGAAGACAAAGATGCTAAAGGCGGCTTGAGAAAAAAGGAAACATTATATAAAGAGTAACAAAGATAAGAATTAGAGTAGACTTCTGATCAAATCTATATAAGCTAGAAGACAGTGGAGTAGCATCTTTAAAGCACTGGAAAAAATGTGTCAGCGTGGAATTCTATACCACACAAATGATATATTTCAAAAATGAGAGAGAAATAAATATGTTTTTCAGGCCACCAGGGTTTCTCTTCTTCATAAAACTCTTCTCCAGGAGTTTGAGACAATAGTGAGCTATGATCACACCACTGTACTCCAGCCTGGGTAACAGAGGGAGACCTCATCCCCCCGCCAAAAAAATAGCAAAATATAGTATTGCCTTAGTCCATTTTGTGCTGCTATGACAAAATACCACAGACCAGGTAATTTATAATGAACAGAAATTTATTTCTTGCAGTTCTGGAGGCTGGGAAGTCCAAGATCAAGGCACCAACAGTTTGGTGTCTGGTAAGGACCTGGTCTCTACTTCCAAGATGGTGCCTTGAGCACTGCATCTTCCAGAGTTGGGGAATGCTGTTTTTCACATGGCAGAGGAGAAGAGTCAAGAAAGTAACTGACTCCTGAAAGCCCTTTTTAAAAGGCATTAAACTCACCCAAAAGGGCAGAGTCCTCATGGGCAAATCACCTCTTAAAGGTCCACCTCTATATACTATTACAAGGGCAATTAAATTTCAAGGAGTTTTGGAGGGAACAAACATTAAAACCATAGTAAATATTATACCTCCCTTATAGTCCTTATTGGTAAGTTTCATGACAGTAAGGACAAAATGAGTTCTTGTTTGTATCCCCCACAAGATGAGATGAATTCTATTTTACAGTATAGAAATTGAATTCATCTGGAAACACAAGGTATGCCAAATGTACATAAACTATAAATATATAAATAAAATAATTTAAATAAGGTCCTCAGCATTTCATTTGTACTTCTTCAGTTATTTCTTTATAATTAGCTATCAGTGGCTTAATTATTTTTGATATTCTTTGTGTTGCCCTCACTTTCTTCGAAGCACGTGGTCTGGTGTAATACACGTTAAAGCCTTCAGAACGGCTGGCTGTTTGAATAGTCTGAGGGATGAGGTTGCTGCAGCAAAAAGTGGGTTACACGACAGCCCAGCTTTCCTGCTGGAGATGGGAGACCAATAGTCTCAGGAAACAGTGCAGTCAGAGTTGGGTCATTTGGACATTCCGGAAGGCCAGTGGAGTACTGCAGAGAGTGTCCGAATGCCAGCGTCATGAGCCTGGAGGCCTAGGGTGGCAGCTTGGCGAGAGAGCACGAGGGCCAAAGTCGCTGGAAGAGTCATTCTCACCCTTATGGGCAGGAGCGGAACAAAGTGTTAGCGGCCTCAGCCCTGCGCCCCCTCTGGGCGGACACTGTACTTGCTGCAGTTGGCCGGCGGGTTCAGTCCCCGCGCCCCAGTCCAGGGCGCTCTTAGGGGGCGCCAACTGGCACCTGGGCCCACTACTTATCCGAGCCCATGGAACCCCACTCCCGCGTCCCCCCACCTTAAGCACGCCGGTGCCCGTAACTGATTCGCGAGGCCAGTACCTCGAGGCGCGGGGGGGCGGGGCGGAACGCAGCGCGCGCCCACCAGGGCCAAGAAAGCCTCGCGTGGGCGCACGCGCCGCCGCCGCCGCCGCCGCCCACACCTCAACTGGCCGCCTCAACCGGCCAGCTCAGCCAGCGCTGCATGCTGCCGGCCCTCAGCCCAGCAAACCGGCCCTCGAGCTCCGCTGGGCAGCACAGGGCCCGCAGTGTAGAGTCCGCCGGCCCCGGACGGCCCCGGTAAGTGGGGACGGGGGCGGCGGGACTGGGCCGTCACCTGAGGGGCGGGTTTGTGGCCGTGGACAGTCCTCCGAGGACTCTGAGGTGCTTGCGTGGGAGCTGCCTCCAAGGTGGCCCCCGTGTCACTGGATGAGCCCCGAGTGACAGCTGCCTCTATTGGGGGGAGTCCCTGAGGTGCTGCGGGGAACCACCCCCATGTGGGAATGGACTCCCGGGGTGCTCTCTGGATTTGCTGCCATGGGGAGCCCCCGTGTGGAGGGCACTGGCCCTTAGGGAGCCCTTCTGTGTCACTGTGGGAGCAGGCACAAAGGTGCTCTCGAGCTGGCTCAGTGGAAGACCACCTGGGAACATAGGGGAGCTGCAGGAGCCTCGTGATGGTGGAGCCCCCAGAGGGCCCCCTAGAAAAGGAGGACCTGAAACTGTGCCCTTGAACTGTCAGAAGCAACCTCTGACTGGGAGAGGGGATCCTGCCATGGGATCCATGAGTGACTTCCCACAGCTCCAAGGACTTTGGCCTTTATCTCCCTATAGGCCTACGTGTGCCCTCACTTGTGACCACCGTGGCCCAGAGGTGGAGGCCTTGTAGGGTCTCTTTCCATTCCCCTCTTTCCCTATTCGGGTTTTTCTTCTCCATGGTAGTCCAGTTTTTCCAGGCTGCATTTTAGTGGAGGCAGAAACTGTTGGGACAGCACAGGGCCCCAAGCGGGGGATGAGGACCAGTGAGGCCTCTAAAGCAAAGATAGGAGATTTGAGCCCCTGGGTTTGACCGTCCAGAAGGAAGCAATAAGATCAGGTGGAATAACTGACTTTGGCAGGTCCTGGAGCGAAAGGCCTTTGAACGAAAGAATAAAGGATGTATAGGATTGTTGAGCACCAGTGTGCTAGGCACTATACTAGGTATGTTTAAACATCTCATATAACTCTTACAACAGCTTTGTGAAATTATCCCCTTCTAAAATGAGATTTAGAAAGATTAAGCAATTTGCCCAAGGTTACAAAGATTAAACTCATGAAATCTGTTTTTCGCAGATTTTATTTGGGAAGAAATGTCAAGGAGAGGAAGAAGCAAGAATGTACTCTTGCTTAAGAGCTACTATGGTTTGAATGTGTCTCCCAAAGTTCATGTGTTGGAAACATAATTCTCAATGCAACCATGTTGAGAGGTGGGGCCTAATAGGTGATTAGGTCTTGAGAGCTCTGCCCTCATAAATTAATTGACATTATCTCCGGAATGGGTAAGTCATGGCAGGGGGGTTGTTATAAGAGCGAGTTTGGCTCTCTTGTTCTCCTGCTTTCTCACGTGCTCTCTTGCCCTTCCACCTTCTGCCATGAAATGATGCCACATGAAGGCCTTCACTGAAAGTGGACCCTCAATCTTGGGCTTCCCAGCCTCCAGAGATGTAAGATATAAATCTCTTGTTCTGTTGTAGCAGCACAAAATAGACTAAGACAAGGCTAAAATGATAAATCTCTTAGAAGGAAACAGGAGAAAATATTTATCGCCTTGGATTTGGCAATAATTTCTTAGATTTTGACACCAAAAGCATGAGTAACAAAAGAAAAAACAGATAAAATATCAATATTTTAAAAATTCTATGCATAAAAGAATACCATAAAGAAAGTGAAAAGACAACCCATGGAATAAGAGAAAATAGTTGCAAATCATACATCTGATAAAGGATTAATATCCAGTATATATAAAGAACCCTACAACTCAACAAGAAAGAAACAACTTTATTTAGAAATGGGAAAATGATGTGAATAGACATTTCTCCAAAGAAGATATACAAACGACCAATAAGCACATTAAAAACATGCTCTACATCATTAGTCATTAGGAAAATGCAAATCAAAACTACAGTGAAGCTGGATGCAGTGACATGTGCCTGTAATCCTAGCTACTTGGGGGCGCTGAGGCAGGAGGATTACTTGAGCCTAGGACTTTGAGATCAGCCTGGGCAATAGGGGAGACCCAGCCCCTATTAAAACAAACAAACAAACACATATGCACACAATAAGATATTACTTCACACCCAGTAGGATGGCTATTTAAAAAAAAGGAAAATAATGTGTGGTGAGGATGTGGAGAAATTGGAACCCTGGTGCATTGCTGGTGGAAATGTAAAATGGTGCAGCTGCTGTGGAAAACATTTCGTGGTTCTTCAAAAAGTTAAAGAGAATCTCTATATGACCCGGCAATTCTGCTTTATACTAATGTGTATATTTAAGAGAAATGAAATGTGGTATGGAAACCATCTAAATTCCAAAATTTAGTATCTCTTCCCTGATGTCAGAGAAATCATCTGTATTTATTGTATTGGTTACATACCATCATCCCTGCTAAACCCAACTCACCATTCCGGTTCTATCTCTGAGGAAGCAGAGTGGATATGAAGAGCTTGTGACTCCATAGTTTCTAGAAACAAGTTCTGAAGATTTGGTCTCCTCAGCCCTCTCTGGCCCACTTTGACCTAGAGGAAGGGTGCTGACGCTGTGATCTCGAATAAACCCTTTGCTTTCCCCAGTCATCTTTACAGCATTTATTCAATGATTCGTGAACACTTGCACTTTGTAAAGCAGTGGGAACTATCCCAATTGTTCCTTCCTCCTGCGATCAGAGAAAATTGAGACTTCCTTTTTCTGTGAAACCCACTGATTTTTAGTGTTTCCTTGCTTCCATTTTCAGAAGTTTCTTTTGCTTTAGTCCTCTTGCCCCATCCCCAACCTGACATTTTCCTCAAGATCACTGTTACATTTTTAAAGCCTTTTATAAAAATCTGCCACTCACATATAAGAAGCCAGTGAAAGCACATAAAGATACTTTAAAGTTAACATGCAGGATGAGGTGGTTCCTTCCTGCTTAGGGCTTCACATTCTCCACAGCTTTGTAGATTTCTTTATAGGATGAGCTGAGGGTGATGATTTCCCTAGATGCCTTTTTCTTCCCCATTTCTTCCCTAGCTCATGCTGTGGAGCAGTCATATCTTCCTCCTACCTCTGCTTGCCTTTATAAATAGTCTCACTGCATTTTAAGCAGGTGCTCTTCAAGTTCCATGCTACCCACATAAGCATTGCTACCTGACAGACACTTCTCTTTCAATCATGGCTACAGCATTATATTGGTTTTCTATTATTATGTAATAAATGACCCGAAATGTGGTATCTTAAAACAACATACAATTTGTTATCTCACAGTTTCTGTGGGTCAGGAGTCCAGCTTGATCCTTGCTTGTGGTCTCATAGGCTGCAGTTAAGGTATTGTCTGGGCAGCATTCTCATTTGGAGGCTTGGCTGGGGAAGAATCTTCTTCCAAGCTCACTCAGATTGTTGGCAGAATTCATTTCTTTGCAGTTTTAGGATTGAAGACCTTGGCTTCTTGCTGGATGTCAACTGGAGATTACTCTTAGTATCTAAAGTCCACCTGCAGTTCTTTACCATGTGGGCCTTCCCAACATGGCCACTTCATTAAGCCAGAGCAAGTGTGCTAGAAGATGAAGTTATATAATGCAATGTCTTCATGGGAGTGACTTCTGCTCACCTTTGCCATGTTCTGTTAATTAGAATCAAGTCACATATTCACCCACAGACTCAAGAAGATGGGATTACACAAAGCATGAACACCAGGAGGTGGGAATCAGGGGGGGCCATGTTAGAGACTGTCCCCACCAACAATAGCAAGAAGAGGTTTAGGTTCACCATTTACTCTCATTTCATTCAGCCAGATAGGTCTATTCTATTTTCTTGTCCCATTGTTGTTTATCACCACCTTTGATTTTGCCCAGAAGTTTTTTCCAAACCCTTCTCAAGTTACCACAGATTCTTTGACATTCATATTGTTCCTGTGATTATGTTTTCTATCTCTCTTTTCTTCCTTAATAAGGAAACAGGAAACTTCAATTCCACCTACCAGCTAAAGAAGTAATCATTAGGCATAATTTGTGGGAGTCTTTGTTAATTGATTTCCTTTTTAACCCAAGTGTCTTTCCTAGGACTTCTACCAGCACAAGGAAAGCCAGTTTTCTGTTTTGTTTTGTCTTGTTTTTTCTCACTAGCCATTTATTTTTACCTACCACTAATCACCGTTGAGAGAGGCAACCTGTCCTGGGCCATACTAGGGATGCCGAGAATGCAAGGTTCTGACTGTTTCTTATCCATTTCTCAGCGTTATATTTGCAACAAGCAACTTTTAGGGTTAAGGTAATGTCAACTCATGAACAAAGATCAGGCTTGTTTCTTCTTACTGTAAAAGCAGTGAGTCCCCAAAGTTCAGTGTTTCTCTACTGTAATGCAGCCCACTGCATGTGCAGGCATCTCTCATAGACGCTGTGCCAATCTCATGGGACTTAGGAGACAAGGGGAACTGATGCAAAAAAAGCATGGTGAGGCTTTTGCTGTGGCTGTACTGTGAGTAATAAAGTCCTTTATCTCTGACTTGGGCGTCTTGCATCTTCTGCCAGCATTCATGAAACAGTAGTAGGATAGTTTGTTAACTTGCAAATAAAATCGCAGATCCTGTACAATTCTTTTCTTTTTTTTTTTTTTGACGGAGTCTCACTCTTGTCGCCCAGGCTGGAGTACAGTGGCGTGATATCGTCTCACTGCAACCTCTACCTCCCGGGTTCAAATGATTCTCCTATCTCAGCCTCCTGAGTAGCTGGGATTATAGGTGCCCGCCACCATGGCCAGCTAATTTTTGTACTTTTAGTAGAGACGGGGTTTCGCCACGTTGACCAGGCTGGTCTCGAACTCCCGACCTCAGGTGATCTGCCCACCCAAAGTGCTGGGATTACATGCTTGAGCCACCGCGCTTGGCACAGTTCTTGACAATCACTACCATTTGTGTTTCTAGAAGCTGAAGCTGATTTTGTTAATTTCTCAAGCACTGCAGCTGCATATCTTGAATACTGGAGCAACATCTCTTTTAATCAAAGTGTCCTATAATATAAGTTTGATACTCACCTCAGTTAAGCATCAAGGGCATTAGCCTAATTGGTTGCTTCCCCACAACTTCCTCCCAAAACTAAAGCTATGTCACCTTAAAAATGACTTGGTTAATCTATGTTGTTATTATTTGGATTTGGACTTTGTTTTCCTTTAAGAATTTTTTGTTTGTTTGTTTGTTTTTGAAATGGACTCTCGCTCTGTCATCCAGGCTGGAGTGCAGTGGTGCTATCTTGGCTCACTGCAAGCGCCACCTCCCAGGTTCACACCATTCTCCTGCCTCAACCTCCTGAATAGCTGGGACTACAGGCGCCCGCCACCATGCCCAGCTAATTTTTTGTATTTTTAGTAGAGACGGGGTTTCACTGTGTTAGCCAGGATGGTCTCGATCTCCTCACCTTGTGATCCACATGCTTTGGCATCCCCAAGTGCTGGGATTACAGGCGTGAGCTACCGCGCCTGGACCCCTTCCTTTAATAATTCTACTCAATGGATTTCTGCCCTCACAGATCCCATGGTCAGGGCTGGAAAACATTTTGGGGTTTCTGTGTGTATTTGTTTGTTTTAAATATGCATAGCCTTGATATTCCTCCAGTGAGCAGGTCTCAAAAAAGTGAATTTAGTATGTTTCCATACTAATTTGAAGACTTCCAGGTCTACAAATCAATTATTTTAAGACTTTTTAGCCTATGCTCTCTTTCTGATGAATATAGCAGTCTCATGGATGCTTCTCCTCCTAAATTCTGATGCTCCTCAGGGGACAGGTTTGCTCCACTATTTGATGAACTAGAGCTGTCTGCATATTCCTAGGAACCAGATAGCTAAGATGTTGAGTTTTACCTTTCATAGTCTGCATGACATAAAAAATGAGGGGGTTTAAATGTTTTTTCAAATATAAATATTATAACTGATAAACTTTTGCAATTCACTCATTTCTCCATCTTCCCACTGGAACTTCCGAATACACCATCCTGTGCTGAAAATACAGCTGATCCAATTTGCAAATGGAATCACTGATTAGTCACTGTGTTCTCACTGGATTAAAGCAGTGTTGTTTTCTTTTCTTATTCATAGCATGAATATATTGCAATTTATCAAATAATTCCTTTTTTGAGGTTCTACCTATTTATCACTATAAGCAGTGCTGCAATCAACATTCTTTTTACGTATCCCCACAGATCAAAGAGGATCAGTGTCAGTCCATTTAGGCTGCTATAACAAAATGCCACAATCAGGCAGCTTATAAACAATAGAAATGTATTTCTTATAGTTTAGGAAGCTAGGAATTCCAAGATCAAGATGCTGGCAGACTTGGTATCTGGTGAGGGCCTGCTTTTTAGTTTATAGATAGTGCCTTCTCGCTGTGTCCTCCCATGGTGAAAGGGGTGAGGCAGTTCTCTGGGGACTCTTTTGTAAGGGCACCAATCCCATTCATGAGGGCGGAGTCTCCCAAAGTCTCCACCTCCTAACACCATCACATTGGTTATAAAGTTTCAATATAATGGATTTTGGAGAGACACATTCAGACCATAGCAATAAGTTTCTTGCATGGAGTAGACTTTTCTTCTTCAGTGAAAGTCATATTAGTGACTGTCCATCTCTAGACATCCCAATCACACAGACTCTCAGGACAAGTTTGAGCAATTTGTTCTTGTACCAAAACTTGCCTTATACCTCACATGTTGCCCTTGTCTCTTAGAGGTGACCATTTTCAAATCAAAAGAAAAAGTAGTTCTTTTATTAAAACTTTAAAATGATCCTCTCAGGTTGTGTATAGATCCAATAATAGATCATGAAATCATTTTAGAAAGTCACTATTAGGATTGTTTTAATCAACTAGGACAGATAATAATTTTGTGTTGAGAATACTAAATATTTTCTTCTAGCTGTTTTAAAATATAAATTATTTTTAACTAGTGATTTTAATTATATTTCCTCAATGACTAATAATGCAGAGTCTCTTTATATGTTTGTTTGACCATTTCTTTTTATCATTTGTATTACTAATTTTCTTTTTAGAGACAGGGTCTTACTTTGTTTCCCAGGCTGGAGTGTAGTGGCACAATCATAGCTCACTGCAGCCTCAAACTCCTGGGGTCAAGCCATCTTCCTGTCCCAGTCTCCCAAGTAGCTGGGACTACAGGTGCACATAACTGTGCCCAGCTAATTTTTTTTATTTTTTGTAGAGACAGGGTCTCACTATGTTGCCCAGGCTGGTCTCAAACTCTTGGCCTCAAGCGTTCCTCCTGCCTTCACCTCCCAAAGTCCTGGGGACAATCTCTTATATCTTCTTTTTGTGGGAGTTGTTTGTTTTTTTAAATTACTTAATGAGTTTTGAGAGGTCTTTATATATTCTGAATACAAGTCCTTTATCAGATATGTGATTTGCAAATATTTTCTACCAGAGCGTGGCTTGTCCTTTCATTCTCTCAACCATGTCTTTTAAAGAACAGAAGTTCTTAATTCTGATGAGGTATAATTTATCAATTGTTTTTCTTTTATGGATCATTTTGGTATTGGACTAGTAATTTTGTGTATGGTACAAGATATAGGATTGAAGTTATTTTTAAAAGTGAGAATATGCAATTGTTCTAGTACTATCTATTGAAGACTATTGTTAAAAATCGGCCATATATGTAGCAATCTATTTCTGAAATCTGTTTCATAGATCTGTTTTTGAGTCTTTATTCCAATACCACACTGGTGCTATTCTAAATGATACTCAAATTTTTTTTCAAATTGTTCATTGATAATACATAGATATATGACTGATTATTGCATATTTACTTCATATTTTGTGACCTTACTAAACTCACTAGTTCTGCTGTCTTTTTATCTGTGAGACTGTCTACAGAGACAATAATGTTGCTTGTGAATAGGACACTATTTGTTCCTTTGCAATCTTTTATCTCTTATTTCTTTATCTTGTTTTATTGCATTGGCTAACTTGAGTATTATGTTGAAAAGGAGTGGTGAAAGTGGGCTTCCTTGCATTGTTCCTGATGGTAGGGGAAAGTATTCAGTCTTTTACCACTGAATATGATATTAGCTGTAGGACTTCTGTAGATGCCCTTTATCATGTTGAGGAAGTTCCCATGTTGAGGAAGTTCCCGTCTATCCTGGTTTTCTGAGTGTTTTTGTCATGAACAATCTTGGATTTTGTCAAATGTATTTTCTGCATCTATTGAGTTGATCATATTGTTTTTTCTTCTTTAACTTATTGATATTGCAGGTTACATTAACTGATTTTCAAATGTTTAACCAGCCTTGCATTCCCATGGCATACCCCCACTTAGTCATGAAAATTTTTATTTTTTTATGTGTTGTTCGATTTGTTTGCTAATTTTTTCTTAAGAAGTTAGTGTCTTCGATTACGAAGGGTACTTGGTATACTTTTCTTGTAATTTGCCTCTTTTAGCATTAAAACAGTACTCACTTTGCCCAGGCACACTGGCTTATTTATGTAAATCTTAGCCCTTTGGGAGGCTGAGGCAGGAAGATCACTTGAAGCCAGGAGTTCAAGATCAGCCTGTGAGACCCCGTCTATATAATTTTTTTTAAAAAATAGTGCTCACCTCAGAATGAGGTGGCAAGTACTACCTTGTCTTCAGTTTTATGGAAGAGTTTGTGGAGATTTGGTAGGTAGTAGTCTTCCTTCAGTGTTTAATAGAATACCAGTAAGACCATCTGGGTCTAAAATTTTCTTCATGTGAATGCTTTTAATGACAGTTTCAAGTTTTGTATTAGATGTAGGGCTATTCAGGTTATCTGTTTCTTCTGGAGTGAACTTTTATAGTTTATATCTTTTAATTAAATTTTATTTAATCTGTTAAATTTGTTGGCATAAAGTTATTCATAATATTCCTTTTCTCATTGTAATACCTGTAGACTGTTTTATAGTACTCCTCAATTCCTGATATTGGTAATTTGTGTCTTCTCTCTTTTTTACTGGATCAATCTGACTAGAGTTTTATCATTTGTTCTCAAAGAATCAGTTTCTGATTTCATTAAGATTCTATATTGTTTTTCTGTTTTCTATAGTATTGATTTCTGCTATTTTTATTGTTTCCTTCTGCTTTCTTTGTGTGTAATTGACTTTGCTTTTCCTAGTTTATTAAGGTGGAATCTTAATTTATTTGAGATTTTTCTATTTCTTTAATATCAGTATTTATTGCTATAAATTTCTCTTTAAATTTGTATTTATAAAATTTGTTTATAAATTTAACTGCTTTAGCTACATACCACAATTTTTGATACATTGCATTTTCAATTTCCATTAGTTCAAAATATTTTTAATTCTCCTTTTGAGTGTTTCTTTTATCCATGAGCTATTTAGAAGTATGTTATTTAGTTTCCAAATATTTGAGGGTTTTCCAGATATCTTTCTGCCACTGATTTCTAACTTAATTCTATTGTATTTAGAGAGCATACTCTGTATAATGGAAAACTTCTAAATTTATTCAGTCTTATCTTATGGCCCAGGATGTGGTATATCATGCTAACTGTTCTGTGTGTTCTTGAAAAGAATGTATACTTTTCTGTTGTTGGATGAAATCATCTACAAATGTTAGTTATGTCACGTTGCATCCAAGTATTGTTCAAATCTTCTGTAAGCTACTGATCTGTGTATTTATTTTCCCAATTATTGTGAGAGGGGCTGGAAATCTTCAATTTTAATTGGGATTCATCCTTGCAATTCTATCAGGTTTTGTTTCCTGTACTTTGATGCTGTGCTACTAGATGCTTAAACATTAGGATGTTTATATCCTTTTGATGAGTTGAACCTGTTACCATTCTGAAATGATCCTTAATCTGGTAGTATTCCTTGCTATAAAATCTATTTTGACTAATATTAATATAGCCACTCCAGCTTTCTTCTGAATAATATTAGCATTATATAAATATAAATATATATAAATGTATATATTATATATATCCTCACATAACATTTTAAACTTGCTTGTGTCTTTATATTTAAAATGGGTTTCTTTTTTAAAAAAACTCTTATTATAGGTTAAGGGGTACATGTGCTGGATTGTTATATAGGTAAATTGTGTGAACACAGGAGTTTGTTATGCAGAGTATTTCATCACCCAGGTAATAAACATAGTACTGATAGGTAGTTTTTCGATCCTCACCCACCTTCCACCTTCCACCCTCGAGTAGGCCCCAGTATTTGTTGTTTCCTTCTTTGTGTCCATGTGTACTCAATGTTTAGCTTCCCACTTATAAGTGAGAACATGTGGTGTTTGGTTTTCTGTTCCTGTGTTTATTTGCTGAGAATAATGGCTTCCAGCTCCTCCATGTCCCTGCAAAGGACATGATCTTATTCTTTTTTATGGCTGTGTAGTATTCCATGGCATATATGTACCACATTTTCTTTATCCAGTCTATTATTGATGGGTATTTAGGTTGATTCCATGTCTTTGCTATTGTGAATACTACTGTGATTAATATTTGTGTGCATGTGTCTTTGTGGTAGAATGATTTATATTCCTTTGGGTATATACCCAATAACAGGATTGCTGGGTTGAATGGTACCTCTGTTTTAAGTTCTATGAGAAATTGCCAAACTGCTTTCCACATGGTGCAACTAATTTACATTTCTATCAGCAGTATATAAGTATTCCTTTTTCCCCACAATCTCGCAGCATCTGTTATTTTTTGACTTTTTAATAATAGCTATTCTGACTGGTGTGAAAGGGAATCTCATTGTGGTTTTGATTTGCATTTCTCTAATGATCAGTGCTGTTAAGCATGTTTTCATATGTTTGTTGGACACTTGTATGTCTTCTTTTGAAAAGTGTCTGTTCCTGTCCTTTGCCCATAAAGTGGGCTTCTTGAAGGCAGCATGTAGTTGGGTCTTACTTTAAAAAAATCCTGTATCACAAGCTTTGCCTCTTATTAGGATTTTTAGAGCATTTACATTTAAGGTAATTAATTGATATGATTGTGTTTAAATCTACCATCTTGCCATTTACTATTTGTCCCATATATTCTTTGCTTCCTTTTTCTTTTTATGATTTAAAACATTTTATTTATATTTCTCCTTTGTTGTTGTTACACATCTTTTTGGTTTATGATGTTTATTTCTATAGTGGTTGTTTTAGGGCATATACTTCTTTAACTTATCTTTGTGATGATTTTGTAATGTGTCATTTTGGAGGAGTTGAACTGAATTTCTCAGGGTTCCCTTTCCTTTATGTTTATGGTTATGATGAGTAACAGGACAGATTCTTATAGGGGCTTGGAAAGCAGAGTGAGGTAGCAGCTATTTTGTAGTATATGTACATGTCTCCTATTTGCTGGCTCAACTTGCTGGTGGGTGGCAGTGGGTGGGTCTGCAAGTGCCCCACCTTTCCCTGGATCCTCCATCAGGCTCTCTAACACCTGAGCCAAGTGCCTGTGTTTAGCTCCCTGCTGAAGAATCTTGATCTCTGCAGGACACTCACACCACTAAGATCAGTGACAGCAGAACTGACATGAATTTTGCTCCATCATCATGAGACCCAGCTCATGCTTGCTTCGTCCTTCCTAGTCTTATCTCTCATTTTATATCTACCTTTACTCCTGATTCCCACCTTACGGATTTCAATCTCTGGTATCAGAGGTAAAGACAGTAGCTATCTAAGATTGCTTAACCAGCTGTCACACTTACATAAGGCCAAATCCCATCAACGAACCGATATTCATATATATTTAAACTTTTATTTGTATAAAATATCTCCTAGTGGTTGTGCTTCCTTAATTGAATTCTAACCGATACAATCTTCAAGTAATATTATTCCACTTATAGCCTAAAAACATTACAGTTTCTTTTCTACTTCTGTATCTCCTGGCATTTGTGCTATTGTCATTCATTTTATGTCTCTATTTTTTCTAAATGTAACCTGACATTATTATTTTTCATTTAATTATTTTTAAAATCCATTATCTTTTAGAGTGTCTAAAAATTAAGAAAAGAGATCTTATATTTACCAACATAGTTATCATTTCTGCTCTTCATTTCTTGGTGTATATCCAGATTACTGTATGGTAATATTTGCCTTCTGCCTGAAGGACTTTCTATAAAATTTCTTTTCATAAAGTTCTGTTGATGATGAATTGTTTCAGCTATTACATCTCTGAAAAAGTCTTTTATTTCACCTTTGTCTTTTTAAAATAGAGATAGAATTCACATACTATAAAATTCATATTTTAAAGTTCACAATTCATTGGTTTTTAGAATATTCAGTTATGAAACTATCATGACTAATTCCAGAGTATCTTCATACCTCCAAAAAGAGATTCTATACCCATTAGCAGTCATTTCTCATTCCGTACTTCCAAGAAAGGCAGGATGTCATGAGCTTAGTGTGTATATGTGGTAGGGTTGTTACGTGCATGATTCCAGAATAATATATTACAATGGATGACAGTTTCCAAAACTTGGAGGCCCATCAGAATCACTTGTGGACCTTGTTTATTTTTTATTTTTTATTTTTTTTTGAGATGGAGTCTCACTCTTTCACCCAGGCTGGAGTGCAGTGGCGTGACCTCGGCTCACTGCAAGCTCCGCCTCCCGGGTTCACGCCATTCTCCTGCCTCAGCCTCCCGAGTAGCTGGGACTACGGGTGCCCACCACCGCGCCCGGCTAATTTTTTGTATTTTTAGTAGAGACGGGGTTTCACCGTGTTAGCCAGGATGGTCTCGATCTCCTGACCTCGTGATCCGCCCGTTTCGGCCTCCCAAGTGCTGGGATTACAGGGTGAGCCACCGCGCCCGGCCGGACCTTGTTTAAAAAACAGAATTAGGCCGGGCGCGGTGGCTCACGCCTGTAATCCCAGCACTCTGGGAGGCCGAGGCGGGCGGATCACGAGGTCAGGAGATCGAGACCATCCTGGCTAACACGGTGAAACCCCGTCTCTACTAAAAATACAAAAAAAAAAATTAGCCGGGCGACGTGGCGAGCGCCTGTAGTCCCAGCTACTCCGGAGGCTGAGGCAGGAGAATGGCGGGAACCCCGGGGGGCGGAGCCTGCAGTGAGCCGAGACCGCGCCACTGCACTCCAGCCTGGGAGACAGCGAGACTCTGTCTCAAAAAAAAAAAAAAAAAAAAAAAAAAACAGAATTAGGCTGGGCGCAGTGGCTCACGTCTGTAATCCCAGCACTTTGGGAGGCGGAGGTGGGCAGATCATGAGGTCAGGAGATCGAGACCATCCTGGCTAACACGGTGAAACCCCATCTCTACTAAAAATACAAAAAATTAGCTGGGCGTGGTGGCGGGCACCTGTAGTCCCAGCTACTCGGGAGGCTGAGGCAGGAGAATGGCATGAACCCGGGAGGCGGAGCTTGCAGTGAGCCGAGACTGCACCACTGCACTCCAACCAGGCGACAGAGCGAGACTCTGTCTCAAAGAAAAAAAAAAAAAAAACAAAAACAGAATTAGAGGCATTACATCAGTTCCTAAATAGGATATCATCAGAGTACAGCCAAAGAATCTTTATTTTTACCAGGTTATCCAGGATTCTGCCGTGCAGGTAGCCCAGCATTTGGTGAGGTGCAGCCAGAATAGCCATGTGGATCTATTCTGCTCCTCATTCATACTTCATCTGGGCACAGACCCAGTGGGAAGCAAAAAAAGATTGTCTGAAGAAGCTGGAGTGGTGCTCACCTAGGGAGGGGAATTTCCAGCCTGGCACTGCCTCTGAGAAAGCTAGGGGGAACATAGCAGGGAAGAGGAAGGGGCTGTGCTTCTTCCTCTCCTAAAATCCCAGGTTCCCTATCTCACTCAAAACATCCTGTTGTCCCTTTGCCCTTGGTCATGCCATCTAGGAGCCGACTGGTTAGTGTCAGATGGTGGCCACAGCACCTTCGGGTCGCATCCTTGCCTACCTTTTCTAGATTCAGGAAGCTCTTTCTTGTATAGACTCTAAGCCCCTATCTGTGGCCTAGAGCCTTCAGTGGTTGAGCAGCCTCAGAGAGATGTTCCATCCTGGAGATGTTGGGGCGTCCCTGCTTGGTCTTGTGGCTTAGAAAAAAGTTAGGAGCCCAAAGGAAAGGGGGGAAGCTTTGTTGGAGGTGGAAACCTGGCTGGATGAAAAACTAGGTCAGAAAACAGCTGCCCTGAGAGCAAGAATGGAATAATGAGTCTCTGCCCACACTCTGGTCTGTAGGTGAACCTGGAAGCTTGAGAGGGAGGCACTGAGGCAGCCTAGAAGAGATTGAGCCACACATGACTTCAGCCCTACCTGTGATGATGAATTCAGATCTAACACTCCATCACCAGACTGAGATCCTGGAAGGTGAGAGGAACTGTGCTTATTCACATCTACCTCAGCCGCAGTGTTAGCAGGCCCACTACCTCTCTAGGACAGGCACCTGGGCCAGTTCTGGAGTAGACATCCCAGGTTTGGGTGTTGCAAGAGTCTGGAAATCCCCACATTGGAAAGGACCACATTCCCTTCAGCCTCAGGGCCTGTTTGCTCTCGCCTGGTAGAGTTTCCAGGGCGGGAGATGCTCCCAGCTTGGCAGGTAACAGCCACAGAGGGATACGGCGAGAATTTCAGCTCAAGGGCTGGGCTAGTTCTGCTACAGAATTTGGAGTGGGCTGGGCCCTATAGGCCTGTATATCCGACAAGGGTCACAGGGTCTGGGAGCATGGCCATTCCTCGGTTCCCAGGTGAGCATTGAGTCTTCCTGGAACAAGATGCCCCATGGACTGTGCAGCTGTTATTGAAAGATCTCCTGAGCTCCTGGGGAACTATATGACACATATGTGTGCAAAATGTGTGTGCCTAGCATAGATGTATGTATTCCTCAATGTATAGCTACCTAGGGTTACAGTTAGAGTTAGAATTATGCTTAGAACAGCATTGATGTTATGGTTCCAGTTTGGAGTGAGGTAGTGGTAAGGATAGGGTGGGAATCATGGTGATATTAAAGTAGGGTTTGGAACTGGGTTTGTGGTTCCTGTTGATAGCAGTTGGTGTATCTTAGATGAGGAAGGTGTTAGGGTTGGAGTAAGGCACTGCTGGCATTTAGAATTTAGACAGGGAGATAAATTTTGTGTTGGAGGCTGATTTTAAGCTTTCAGGATAGTGTGGAGAGGGATTTAGGCTTATGCATAATATGTGGTGTTAATCTTGTATAGATGACAGGTTGTTTGCTGTTTCTGGGTCCTCCACTCATGGGTACAGAGTGGTCACTATAGCTGTGGTCCAGCTAGGGAAGGTAGGCATTAAGCTGCTGGGGAGAGGGTGGATAAGTTTTCTATCTCAAACTTATTTGGCCATGTAAACATTTTGGATCACAGTCACTAGCATTACCTGTCTGAGGTACAGGTGTTACTTCTTATTTGAAAAACTATGGTTTAGAGTTTCCTTTGGGAATGGGGTTGGAGTTGGGTTTAGAGGTATGGTCGAAAGGGGTGGGATTGTGGTTAACATGAAGTTTAGGCTAGAGCTACATATGAGATCATGTCTCGTGTAAGGGTTTTCTAACTGGGGAACCGGGACCTGGTTCTTCATGGTTTCCTGAGGATAACGGGGACTAAGTGTGTCTACGTGGTTTGTTCTTCCCTTGTGTCTGCTATGTCAAAGAGTCTGAGAGCCAGGACCCTTCAAGGATGGAGCCAGCAGTAAATTGGGGGCCCTCAGGGTGATGGGTGTATAGTCGAAGGATGAGGCTGCTGAAGAGGGCTTTCTTCCTGACCCTGACATTCTTTAAGAGCACACAGCCACATTGTTGAGACCAGGGGTATGCATGTGAAACCAAAACTATCCTATTAAAGGACAAGCAATGGGACAGAAATGACAAACCAGAGTTTAAAGGAGAGATGAGCCTGGTCTGAGGTGGCCTAGAGGATTTATGGAGGAGAGGGGCTTTGCAGGATGGATTTGGACTGCATTTGTGTCTGTGGGTCTGTAAGATGGGCTGTCTGTTCTGTGTGCAAACTTGTCTTTGTGTCTGTGCATTTGTGACTGTGTTTGCTCGAGCATGTCTGATGCAGGGTGTTCATGAGTCCTTGAACACTCAAGGACTCATGAACACCCAAATCCAAGTTCATGAGTCCAGGAACACCCAAGTCATGTCCAAGGAAGACATAAGTGTGTCTTTCTTGACATGTTTGTGCTTACTCTGAACTCTTAGGTTGGTGCAAAAGGAACTGTGGTTTTTGCCATTACGACAAAACCATATGTGTGTAATTCTGCCCTGGCCCCTCACTGTATCTTCCCCCT
Source organism: Nomascus leucogenys (assembly GCF_006542625.1). NCBI lineage: Eukaryota > Metazoa > Chordata > Mammalia > Primates > Hylobatidae > Nomascus > Nomascus leucogenys. The sequence continues at coordinate 82,289,806 of NC_044388.1, forward strand.
CTCCCCTGACACACTCTAGCTGCTAGCACAATTTACTGCAAGGAGGGCTTCCCTTCCCACCGTCTGGATTCCCATGAGTCAGTCCGCCTGCCCAGGGACCTGCCCCTGTGGCTTTTGTAGTAGGCCTGACCTTGGAATTGATACACTCTGTAAATCCCCTAGTATGCTACTTGCCTGGCTGTGGACCAGGCAAGAACATGAGAGAAGTTTATAGTGGAGGAGAGGGATAAGGCAGGAAAGAGGGGCAGTTGACAGCACCCACCCCTCCTTCTGGAAACTGGATCTCACTGGCCCCTTCCCAGGCCCCCCTCTCCCTCCCCATGCTCTCCCAGTGTCCTTAGTTGTGTCATTTACTAGTTTTAAAACCTGTGGAAGTCACTTCATCTCTCAGTCTTGTTTGCCATCACATGGGCATCTGATGATCCTCTCACTCACAGTATGGTTCTTAAGGTCAAATAAGAATGGCCATAGGAGAACAAGTCATGATTCATTATACTGTGCACAGAAAGGCCTTAAAGCATTTCTAATTAGGGTTCTCAGTGTCTTCTTGCTGAGAGTCAAGGGCCTCCAACCTCCTATAGATACTCTGAAAACTCTACCATGCCACTGTCTACTATAACACTGTCTTCTGGTTCCTCAGCTAGGAAACTTTCTCAAGAAGAAGATGAGAAGCCACAAGAGCCAAGAGCTGCTCTCTGTCATGAAAAGGTGATCTATTGCTGCATGCAGTCTCTAAACACCAGCCTGGCCTGTGGTGATTTTTTCATTTAGCCTGGGGCAGGACTGAGGAGATGGAAAATGGCTGGGAGGGAGACATACACAGTGGAGGCTGGTTCACTAGTTGAGAGGGTTGCAAAGACATAATCATCGCAGGAGGAAAGAGTCACCCAATACTGATTTGGGGCAGGGTCACAGTAGTTCTGAAATTCAGGATTTTACTAGTACATTATTCATAAAAGACATTATATGGGGTTCTACTCAGCTCTGAGATATGTTATCCAGTCAAGAGAATGGATTTTTCATGAGGAAGTCACCCATGTTGTATTCTCTTTACAGCCTCACCCTTACATGGGCAGACTCAGCTGACCAAGATGAACCCTGCTGATAATACCTCCTTTAGTTCTGTATTCAGGGAGTCCAGTTCCTGGCAGAGCCCTAAGACAGGAGCCTATCATCTTATCCTCTTAATATTTCTAGAGAAAAAGATTGATTCCCAGGAGATGTTGGGTACATCATCAGGGATATCTCATAGCCCCCAGAATGCATAAGTACCACATAAACCCCATTTTCCACAGTTTGGATGTACTGAAAACTAGGCTTTGGGTTTCCTAGCCTCAAATGAGACTGCAAGAAAGTTCTACCTTGTGATGTTCCTGGTGATGCCCCATCAGCTAACCAACTGACTCTTCCACATGCTTAGTTCCTTTCTCCTAGTTCAGCTTCTCAACAAGGCCAACACAGAACTCAGCTCCCAGTCTTCTCTGAGGGCCATGCCCTTCTGTGGGTTGTCTGAGGCCTTGTCCAACAAGTCCTAAACCCAGCCCACCATACCTTACCAAATGCCATTTTCTTAAGAAGAAAAGTAGAGGAGTAGACATGAAGGGGCTGTAGGCTTCTAGACTTGCAGGACTAGGGAAGGGCAACGCCAACTCTAGCCCACACTCTTCCAAGAAGGTAGATGCCACTCCATCATTAATGTTTGCCATGTTTCTCTTTCCAGCCAGGGCTGGCTTCCCCTGGAGGGAAGTGTGCGGCAAATCCTATGTACAGATCCCCGTTGCCAAATTTGCAATGTCATGGTTCTGGAGATTCAGCAATTGCTGGCAGATGTGAACAACCAGATCTCCCCAACTTTATTGAGGAGCCCATCACAGGTCTCCTCTTGCCTAGAGATTTGTCTGTGTCTAGTATATCTTTTGAGCAGAGTCTAGAGCTCTATTCCAGAAACACCGGAGAGCTTTCACTGGCATCTATAAACCCAACACTGTCACAATTAACAGATCAAAAATCTCCCCAACATGGCACATGTATACATGTGTAACAAACCTGCACATTGTGCACATGTACCCTAAAACTTAAAGTATAATAAAAACAAAAAAAGACATTTAACTACAAAAAAAATATATCTAAACTAAGCTCCTTCCCAACATGGCACAGTCTATTAACATCACGGAGCTGAATCTGCTGCAGCTAGAAATGCTCAAGAACCAGCTGGACCAGGAAGTGGAGTTCTTGTCCACATCCATTGCCCAGCTCAAAGTGGTACAGACCAAGTATGTGGAAGCCAAGGACTGTCTGAACGTGCTGAACAAGAGCAACGAGGGGAAAGAATTACTTGTCCCACTGACGAGTTCTATGTATGTCCCTGAGAAGCTGTATGACATGGAACACGGGCTCATCGATGTGGGAACTGGGTACTATGTAGAGAAGACAGCTGAGGATGCCAAGGACTTCTTCAAGAGGAAGATAGACTTTCTAACCAAGCAGATGGAGAAAATCCAACCAGCTCTTCAGGAGAAGCACACCATGAAACAGGCTGTCATGGAAATGATGAGTCAGAAGATTCAGCAGCTCACAGCCCTGGGGGCTCAGGCTACTGCTAAGGTCTGAGAGTTTTTGCAGAAATGGGGCAGAGGGACACCCTTTGAACGTGGCTTCCTGGTGCTGGGAAGGGTCTTGTGTTTTAATGCCAATAAATGTGCCAGCTGGGCAAAAAAAAAAAATAATATATATATATATATATAAACTAAAATCATTGCAATCTAGTCATTAAAAATAATGTCTCTCTGTGAAAAAAAAAAAACAAAAAACCAGAAATTTTTAACCCAGTCAGCTGCCCAGTCAACGTATGCAGATGGTATACAAGATTACTGGGCTGATCACCTCCAGCTAGGGCAGGAATTTCAAGTGCCAGATGTGCTCACAGGCCCAAAAACGATGGCTTCTTCAAGGCTTGAGAAGCCAAGGGCTCCACTGAACCAGGAGGAGATGATGCAGAGCAACCCCAGCTCTGTCCAGGGGAACCAAGGCCAGCATCACTTGAATTCCCAGGTCTCCTTGCTGTCCCTAAACCCAGAAACCCTGAACCCGATGCATCCGATGGCCTTGCGTATGGTCCTCCCTGCCCACCTGCCATTTCTCAGTCCTGAAGTGCTGAGGCCTTCCCAAGATTGAAAATGTGCCCAAGCCCCACTTGAAGGATCCTTTTCTCTTCAATGAGCTCTCCTTCCCCCAACTGCTCCCTAAAACTTCACCCCAGTCAGCCCCACCCTCTTCCCCACTTTCCCCAAATGGGTGTCTCCATCTGAACATCAGCGGGCTCAGATCAATGTCCCATTTCTGACTCTGGCCGAGTATGAAGCCTTGGAGTGGCACCTGCTACAGAGGCAACTCCAGCTTCAGTGGGGCTGGCCAGCTGCTCTTCAGAGGTCTCAGCACACCCAGTGCCTCATGCAGCATGAGCCCTGTGGCAAAGCTCAGCCTCCTGAGACCATGACAACTTCCCAGCCAGGGAAGTCCATCTCAGTGCTACCAGGGAACCACTCTTCTTCCCAGAGCATGCCCGGAAGCTGCTGGAATTCCACATCCAGAAACAGTTGATTCACCATCGCTGGGGCCTGCCTCAGAAGATCCAGCAGTCCATCCAGTTGCTCCTTACCTCCACTGACCAGCAGACTGTGTCCTGCAGCAGCACAGCCCTAGCCAATGTGAGCATCCCCCAGACTGTAGCCCTAGAGGCCAATGGGGCTTGTGATGTGCTGTCACCCATTGTGGCCCCAGTGTCCCTCCCCATGCGACACTTGTTAACTCAGGCCAAGGCAATACTGCAGAACCACATTGACTCCAAATGTGAACAGATCCACCAGGGCAAGATCCCTGCCTGTGTACATAGGTCCTGGGACTGCAGAATTTCTGGGGGCCTGGCAGTGGCTCCATTTCCCTGCATTCCAGCAAGCCAGTTCCTGGTACTGCAGACAGCAAGTGACCCAGACCTACATCGCAAAGTTATGCCCTGGATGCCAACGGCCCTTGATCAGCAGCAACAGGCTTTACCAGGTGCTATCACTGAACACCCTAAGCTGCTCCGAGTCTCGTCTATGGAAACCATTGAGAAACTGGAGACAACTTTACGGCACAAGCATCTGGCCTTCCTGTCGGGGCTGCCTGCTCTGTATTATGTGGCACTTCCCAGGGCCCTGGCCCCGGCAGTCACTAGCCAATCTGTCATCACAGAGATGGTGCGTAGGCCTGTGGAAATCCCAGCAGAGCCTCTGATTCAGATTGTTTCATTTGAAGAACAGTGTATAAGTCTTGGGCCATGCCTTCAAGGCAAAAGTGAGACTTATACAGATGTTGCAGAAGAGTTCCAGCCTGCAGTGCCAGTAAAAGGAACAATGGAGACGTTGCCTCTAGAAAGCCAGACACATCCTGCTAGCCCCCACTCACTCCAGACACATATCTTGACCAAACTAAACTTCCACCTGAGAAAAAAGGTCCTAGAGATACAATGGGGAATTCCCATTAGGGCAAGGAAGTCCAGGGAACAAACTGCTGCAGCACCAGAGAACATATCCACACAGAAGTCTCTTGAAAGTCTAAACCACCAAGAGGAGACATTGCTACAGGAGCTGCCCATCCCACCAGACACTCTTCCTGCCTCTAATCCAGAAGGGGTTCACCTTAAAGAACAGCTGGCCAATGACTTGAAGGCAATGCAGCAGAACCAAAAGCAATCCAATTCCAAAGGAGTACCCCAGGGTTCTGCCCACTCGGTCTCCAAGATCTCACAACCCAGTGGGGACATGACAGAGGCCCACATGCTTATACCCAGCCCTACTGTTTCTATACCACCTGTGCCTGGAGTCCTTCTCCACCACTCTCCTTGCCATGATCCTTGCTCCTTGAATTTATCTTCACAGTAACTAATGGTGGGCACCCAGTCAGCTGAATCCCCTCCCAGGATCTACCTGGTGCCTTTTCCTCAGGGGATGTCTCCTACACTTTTTCCTGCTAAGGATGGCACCACAGAAGCCTGGCAGCTCCAGCCCTTGGTTCCTGTCAGCCTTCTACATCTCTTCATTGTGTCCCACTGCATTTCTGAAAACACCGAAGCCAATCACCTTGGCTGTCAAAAGAAGACAAGGCTTTTGGAAAGTGTCCTGTTAACACAGAAACTGACCACAAATCTAGAATTTAATGCCACACATGAGTCTAACAATGAGATCAGCTGCTCATAACTGTGGTGGTGGGACTCTGGCCCTTTTGCCTCTCTCTGGGAATGTCCAATATTTTACTATTCAGGGAAATACATAGTTATTATTAATTGAAATATTATGTGGAATTCTCTGAAACCTTTGGAATGAAATGAAGTCCAAGAGGGAGGCTGAGTCGCAAGCTGAGATCTACAAGGAGCTGCTAAGAAAGGTAAGCCCCTCCTAGTGATAATCTATTCGCATTCTCCCTCACACACAGATTAAACAAAGTCCCTCCTACACACCTGCTTTGGGAGGTCTCTCAGTGTAGCTTGCCATACCAAGACGTTCCTAGAGTTTTTTCCTGCTACCTTTTCAGTCGAGCCTCCCACCCCTATCCCAGCACCATCACTGGGTGAGTGATCCACCGCCAAAGGCAGCTTTAGTAATCCTGGCCACACAACAAGCCTCTTAATAATGGCCATCATACTCATATTCCCTGGAACCTCTAAGGAGACCTAAGGGGACCTTGTCCTTCCTTCTCCAGTTACTTGGGTTAAGGCAGGCACTAGTCTCCCTGGAATGCCTGACCTCTTAAGGAGCCATGGCAGAACAGCATAGCTCAAGGTTTTGCTTGCTCCACTCAATAGGTTAAACGTGAGTAAAAGATTTGGGTCACCCCCTTCCCTCTGGAAGGAAATTTCTGGCTGAAGTGACCAAAGAATGATTTTAGGGCAAAATGATAAACATGAACAAAGGGCAATAAAAACAGCACAAAGAAAATATTACAAAATTCTTGAGCAAGTGTTTTTGTAACTTTTAGGACAAATGCCTGACCCTGTGGGGAGAATGCAGATTTTAAAGTCAAATTCACACGAATGGAATGTGGGGAAAAATGAAGTTTAGAATTCTAGCTCAGAGATTTGACAAGTTACTTAACATTTCTGAGCCCCAGTTTCTAGATCTGGCAAAAGGGGATAATTGTACATCCATACCCCAAACCTCAATTACTGTTAATGTACTGGTCATTCTCAAAGCCACATTTCTGACCCAGTCTTTCCACTGAGCTCCAAACTGTATATTCAACAACTGACACAAAACTCTATCTTGTTACAAAGACAATGCAAATTAATTCAAAACCTCCACCTCACCAACCTGATTTCCAAAGTCAGGGAATGTTACCACTATACATTCACTTTTTTGCTCAGTTCATACATCAAGACAGTCACTGGGTTCTAATCTTCATGATTCTCAAGTTAGCTTCCTTTCCTCTATTTTTGCTGACCCTCCTTATAGTTCAGTTTCTCATCCTTAACTTGCCTGAATGGTTAAAATATGCCTCATAACCCCAGGGCCTAAGAAAGTAGCTAATGCATAGTAATACCTTATATTAGTTGAATCCAAAGTCTGCGCTGGGGAGGCAGAGAAAGCGTTACATCTTTGTGATGAGTGCTATAAGGTGTGAGGTTGTGCCACAGGAGGAAGTAATTAGCTGGTCAGGATAATCCTAGAAGGGTCATAATGAAAATTACTTTGAAAAACATCTTACATTCAACAATTAAAATATTGGAGTACTTACTATGTGCCAAGTACTATGCCAAACACAACAAACAAGACACAAGCCTTGCCCCAGGGGAGCTCATCGTCTCATGAGGTAGATAGTCTGATAGGTTCAAATTGCCTAATCAACATATATATTTGGATATCAAATATTCATCTCAACCTATACAAAAATGAACTCTCGATTCCCTGCCCACCCGCCACCATCATCCATTTACACATACCAAATCTGCTCCAATCATGGTATTTCTCACATCAGCTAAGGGCAATTCCATCTTTCCAGTAATTCAGGACAAAAACAATAGTGTTATTCTCAAATTTTTTTTCCTAACAGTCCACATCCATTCCAGCAGTAAATCCTGTTGTCTTTACTTCAAAAATCCATCCAGAATATGACCACTTCTCACTATCTCTACTGCTACCATTACTGCAGTAGCATCATAACGTCCCCCATTTTATCCTGACACCATATCCCCAACAGTCTATCTTCAACACAGAAGCGTGATGGTCCTCAGGGAGGGTCCTGGTTGCAGATGACAGATAGATAGATATAGATAGATATAGATAAAACCATGCAACTGGGTAACATCACCATGGAACTAAGTGTAAATGGAGAGATCTAAAGACTGGGCTAGGACACTCTAAAGTTAACTGGGAATAAAAGGAGGAACCAGTAAGTAGAGGAACAAAGAAGCAGTAGCCAGTGAGGTAGGAAGAAAAACAGAAGAGTGTGGTGTACTGAAAGCAAAGAGAGGAAAGTATTTCAAAGAGAAAGTGATCAACTGCATAACCAGTTGCCAACTAGCCAAGTAAGATGAATGGCATTCAATTTAAAAACATAGAGATCCTCTGTGGCATTAAGAAAACCAGATTTAGATGAGTGATGAAGGTGTGATGGGAGTGGATTCAAGATACAATGGAAGGAGAGCAATTGGTGATAGCAAGTATAATCATGTATTCAAGGAGGTTTGTTCCAGAGAGGTGCAGAAAAATGAAGAAATAGCAGAAAGAGAACATGGGATTCAGAGAGGGTTTTTGAAAAATATGAGATACATAGCACGTTGGATGTTGATGGGAAAGATTCAGTTGAGAGGGATAAACTGATGAGGAAAAGAGGGAAGAACTACTGGAGCAATGCCTTGTTGTAGAGGACACAGAATAGAAGTGAATTCCCAAGTCAAGGGGCTGGCTTTGGCTAAAAGTACAGACACTGGTAGTAGATAGAAGGCATCGTTAATGAGAGGGGACTTTGTGGATAAGGGCAGAAAAAGGTTTCTTTTACATATAAGAGAGTGTGGGCACAGACCCAGAGGGACAAGTGAGGAGCTGGGAAGTCACCATGGCTGTGGGAAGGGGGAATGGTATGCAGAGCCAAAGCTAGAAAGCAGGAGGTAGAGAGGGATTCTGGAAGTTACTATGGAAAGTTTTTATTAGGGCCCAAGCAGTTGGTGGCAGTGTGAGTGTGTAGGTGGGCGGGGAAAGGTGGTTAAAAGTTGCTGCTGATATCTATGCAGCAGGTGCTCTTGGAAGACTGTACCAGTAGGAGAGATCACAGAAAAAGCTCTAAATGCATGGAGCCTGAGCAACAGCATGAGGCTGGAGATGGAGAAATAGGGCAAGGGTGGCATCCCAGTGCTCAGTGAGATGAGGGACCAAGGAGGTTATATGGGTGGGAGGAGAGGACAGGGAAGCAGGAAGACAAATAGGCTGCCCTGAGAAGATGGGAGGGACATCGATTTTGGACAGCTATTATCCCTCAGGAGATGGCACCTCTGCATTCCCCTTCTGACCTTCCACAGAGGAGCCAAGAGCTAGAGAAAGGCCAAGAAGTACGGTGACTTCTTTATGACATGTTTTGAGGGACAGTGGGATGCCCCTGGTTCCTAAGGAAACCCAGGATCACTCACTATCTCATCACTAGGAGGAGGTGATGGCAGGACTTGCTTCCTCTGATAGGACCCCAGCATTTAGCACAATGTGTCCACTGCTTGGATACAGAAGAGCCAGGATGGGAAGAAACATGGATGTGTCCCTGCTCTGAATACTGATTCTGTGCCTAAGGGATGGGGGCCCAGCCCAGGTATGGTCTCCAGGAAGGAGAAGCACAAGGTTCAGGCCTGCTGAACCAACATTCAACAGGTGTTTTTCTAAAGCATCCCCAAAGATCAAAGGAGGTCTTGTGACAGGCACATCCTCCCTGCCTGGTGGGAATGGGGCAGGCAGCCACACAGCTAGGAGAATAGAGGGAAGTCCAGAATAAAGGGAATTGACTCAGGAGGGTCACAGCAGCATCAGGTAGGGAGCCAGGGGTTAGCATGCACACATCCTGGTTTAGGGTGGAGCAGGTCCTTCCCATGGTTCCCTGCAGGCTCCTACCTGCTTGAGGCCAGCATGGGCTCATGCTGCTGACAGAAGTCCCAGGGGCAGAGAAGTGAGCTGAAACTGATAGCTTCAGGATTCTGAGTTCTTGGCAAAGTCAAGAGCTAAGAGAAATTGGGGTCATAGCCTATGACTTGTGTGGAATGCTGATGGTGGATGAAGCCTTGCTCATCCCATAATCCCTGCATAAATCCATGTTCTATCTTTCCCAGGGTGAAGAGAGGTAAGAAGCAAAAGTCACATGAAGGGTATAAACTCAAGAATTTACTACTTCAGATTTAGGGGTAGGTGTTAGGAATACATCAGTGCTTACTTGGGATCTTTGGGTTCACCTCTGGCACACTCAGGTAACATCATGTCATGGTGAATGGCCCCGACCTTCCAGAGATCTTCTCTTGGGCTTTCCAGAAGGGCACTTCAGAATTGGCTGGAGGGAATTTCAGGAAACCGACCACCAGCAGTGGGAGGAGGGTGGCTTCTCCACAACATCACTTGTGTTCAACGCTGAGTTGTTGAGGGCAGGGACCGTGGCTGCTTCACTTCTGTACCTGCTCACTGCAGCCCAGGCAGGGGAGGGCAAGGAACACAGGATGAACACAGGAATAGACTCCATGGAGACACTGCTTCCTGCACCATGTGGGAGGTGGCTGGGCCTCTGCTGCTTAACCAGCCAACCAGGGCCGAATACTCTACCTGGCCTCTGGAGCCCATGGTCTAGGCCAGGCCTGCCATAGATGGAAGGGCCAGAATGGCCTCTGTGTCCACTGCAGGGACAGAAGAGAAGGGAGGACTTCCTTGAGCTCAGGTGGCAATATGATAGGTAAGCACAATCCAGGCATGTAAAGTGCTTGGGGCACTTGACCTACTGAGACACCAACCAGGGCATCTAAGGGAGTGCTTGCACCACCCCTCCACAACCCCAGGCAGCACGGCTTGTGGCTCCAAAAGAGATCCCTTCCTTCCACTTGAAAGGAGAGAGAAAAAAGGACTTTGTCTTGCAGTTTGGTGACCAGCCCAGCCACGGTAAGATAGGGCACCAGTCAGAGTTGTGAGGCCCCCATCCCAAGCCCTAGTTCCTGGACAACATTTTTAGACACAGCCTGGCTCAGAAGGGAACCTGCAGGCGCTTGGGATCCCCAATTTCAGGCCTTGGTTCTTGGATGGCATTTCTGGACCTGCCCTGGGCCAGAAGGGAGCCCACTGCCCTGAAGGGTGAGTCCTAGGCCAGACAGCATTCATCACAAGCTGACTGAAGAGTCCTTGGGCCATAAGTGAACATCAGCAATAGCCTGGGAGTGTGGTGGCCATGGGGTGAGGTTCCTCTGCCTGTAGAAAGGAGAAGAGTGGGAAGGACTTTTTCTTGTGGTTTGGGTGCCTGCTCAGCCACAGTAGAATAGAGCACCAGGTAGATTTCTAAGGTTCCCAACTCCAGGCTCTGGCTCCCGGACAGTATCTCTAGACTCACTGGGAGCTTGGAGGAACTTGATACCCTGAAGGGAAGGACACAAGCCTGGCTGGCTTTAGCACCTGCTGATTGTAGAGCCCTAGGGCCTTGAGCAAACATAGGCAGAATTCAAGTAATGGTTAGAGTGAGCCTTGGGCAAGACCCAGTGCTGTGCTGGTTTCAGGTCTGACCCAGCACAGTCCCAGTGGTGGTGGCCACAGGGGTGCTTGTGAGCCACCCCCCAGCCGGCTCATCAGAGAGAGAGAGAGACAGAGACTCCCTTTATTTGAGAGAAAGTAAGGGAAGAGAACAAGAGTCTCTGCCTGGTAATCCACAGAATTCTTCTGGGTCTTATTCAAGATTACCAAGGTGCTACTTCTACAGGTCTGCAAGAGGCACAGCATTACTGGGCATGGGGTGCCCCCTAATGCAGATAGAGCTTAGAAGCTTAGATCACAACACCCAAGTACTTTTGAAGCACTGCAAAGCCTTCCCAAGGAGGACAGGTACCAAAAAGCTCAGATTGCAGAGACTACAATAAATAACCTTTCAATACCCAGACACCAACAAACATCCACAAGCATCAAGGCCATCCAGGAAAACATGGCCTCAGCAAACAACCTAACTAAGGCACCAGGGACCAATCCTGGAGAAAAAGAGATATGTGATCTTTCAGGCAAAGAATTCAAAATAGCTGTTTTGAGGAAACTCAAATAAATTCAAGATAATACAGAGAAGGAATTCAGAGTTCTAAAAGAGAAATTTAACAAAGCAATTGAAATAATTAAAAATAATCAAGCAGAAACTCTGGAGTTGAAAAATACAGCTGACATACTGAAGAATGTATGAGAGTCTTCTAATAGCAGAATTGATGAAGCAGAAGAAAGAATTAGTGAGCTTGAAGGCAGGCTATTTGAAAATACAGAGAGAATACAAAAGAATAAAGAATAAAAAGCAATAAAGCACACCTACAGGATCCAGGAAATATCCTCAGATGGGCAAATCTGAGTTATTAGCCTTAAAGAAGAGATAGAGAAAGAGATGGGGTGGAAGGTTTATTCAAAGGGATAATAACAGAGAAATTCCCAAACCTAAAGAAGGATATCAATGTCTAAGTATAAGAAGGTTATAGAACACCAAGCACATTTAACCCAAAGAAAACTTCCTCAAGGCATCTAATAAACTCCCAAGGGTCAAGGATAAAGGAAGGATTCTAAAAGCAGAAAGAGAAGAGACACAAATAACATACAATGGAGCTCCAATACATCTGGCAGCAGACTTTTCAGTGGAAACTTTACAGGCCAGGAGAGAGTGGCATGACATAAAGTGCTCAAGGAAAAAAAGCTTTTACCCTAGAATAGAATAGCTAGTGAAAATATCCTTCAAAGATGAAGGAGAAATAAAGACTCCCAGACAAATAAAAGCTGAGGGATTACATTAACACCAGACCTGTCCTACAAGGAGTGCTAAAGGGAGTACTTCAATCAGAAAGAAAAGGACATTAATGAGCAATAAGAAATCATCAAAAGGCACAAAACTCACCAGTAATAGTAAGTACACTGAAAAATATTACAACTCTGTAACTGCGGTGTATAAACTACTGTTATCTTAAGTAGAAAGACTAAAAGATGAACAAATCAAAGAAATAACTACAACTTTTCAAAACAGAGACAGTATAATATATAAATAGAAACAACAAAAAGTTAAAAAGCAGAGGACAGGCCAGGTGCAGTGGCTCACACCTGTAATCCCAGCACTTTGGGAGGCCAAGGCAGGTAGATCATGAGGTCAAGAGATCGAGACCATCCTGGTTAACCAACATGGTGAAACCCTGTCTCTACCAAAAATAAAAAAATTAGCTGGGTGAAGTGGTGCACGCCTGTAGTCCCAGCTACTTGGAAGGCTGAGGCAGGAGAATCACTTGAACCCAGGAGGCAGAGGTTGCAGTGAGCTGAGATTGTGCCACTGCAAAAAAAAAAAAAAAAAAAAGCAGAGGGACAAAGTTACGGTGTAGAGTTTTTATTAGTTTTTTTTTTGTTTGTTTATGCAAACAATGTTAAGTTGTTATCAGCTTAAAATGATGAATTATAAGATAGTATTTGAAAACTTCATGGGGCTGCATGTGGTGGCTCATGCCTGCAATCACAGTACTTTGGGGAAGCCAAGGTGGGCGGATCACCTGAGGTCAGGAGTTTGAGACTACCCTGGCCAACATGGCAAAACCCTGCTTCTACTAAAAATACAAAAATTAGCCAGGTATCATGGTGGGCATCTGTAATCCCAGCCACTCAGGAGGCTGAGACAGGAGAATAGCTTAAATCCAGGAGGCAGAGTTTGCGGTGAGCTGGGATTGTACCACTGTACTCCAGCCTGAGTGACAAAGCAAGACTCTGTCTCAAAAGTAAATAAATAAAATAAAAATTAAAAAATAAATGAAAGCTTCATGGTAGTAACCTCAAATCAAAAAACATACAATGGATACACAAAAAGTAAAATGCATAACTTAACTGGGTCCTCTGCTTCATTCTGTCACAAGCCAAAATCAAAGTATCAACCCAGGGTCTGTGGTTTCATCTGAGGTTTCAACTGGGGAAGGTTCTGCTTCCAAGCTCACTCAGTGATTGTTGGCAAGATTCAGTTCCTCATGCTCTTTTGGACTGAGAACTTCAGTTCCTCACTGGCTGTTTGACACAGGTCACCTTTAGTTCCTGGCCATGTGGGCCTCTCCAGTGTAGCTGCTTCATAAAAGTGTGAACACAAAGAAGGCAATAGAAAGTCAGCTAGCAAGTCACAGTAATAATCTTTTGTAACTTACTCATGGAAGGTGACACACCTCAGTGTTGCCCTATTCTATTGGTCAAAGACAAGTTACTTAAGGGAGGGAATTATACAATGTCATGAATATCAGGAGGTGGGGCTGCCACCCTGTCCTCAGAATATCCAGTTCTCTGGGTCAGATTATTTTTAATTCCTGAAATCCAAATATATTTCCTTCTAAACAAATACTTTAAGCATACTATTTCCAACCAACTCTTTGGAATAATGATAATTCTTATGTGAAAGCAGAGTTCCTTGCCTGTTTGTACCCAGCACTAAGGCAAGTTTCACACCATTCAAGCCACAGTGGGGTCCCTGTAGAGCTGTGTGCCTGCCTTTCTGTGTGCTTTTTCCCTCCTCCTGGAATAATTTTTCTTCCTTTATCCATTACAGAAACTCTTACTCATCTTTCAAGATATAGCTCATGAAACACCTTTCAAGGTGGTCAACAATTGACTCCTGGAAGCATGTGCCTGAAAGATTGTCTGAGAACCTCAGGGAAAGCCACATACCTTACATAAAAGGTGACCAGCCACAAGGGTATGAAAAGCCAACAGAACCAGGGCCTGTAAAAAAAAATGCAGAATGCACAGCATTGACCCTGAGCTCAGTGCACATCTGGGTGGCATCAACCCTGATAAGACTCCAACCAAAGCCATAAAAAAGAGTGTCCTTTTACCTCCTTCATGATACTCCTGCTCACTGAGGAAATCCAGCCAGTGGTCTGCCTATTTTCCAGGGACTTGCTATTGCTTTAGAAATCCAGGACCTCACTGCAGGGCTCTTGGAGCCTGCTGATAGCCAGCCTAGCCTGTCACCTGGCAGTAACTTACATGCTATTTTTCGTTTCCATTTCTGTAGACCAACTGTCCCTCCATTCACCATGTTTATCCAGCACAGCAGCACTAGCCTCAGTCATCCCAGGAAAGCATGGCCATCCTAAATTAACAGAACTATTATGGGTTTTTCAAGTGCTGAAACTAAATCCCCCTGGACTCAGCTCTAGACTACGAGGCATGAGGAAAGTCCTGCTGCTGTATAATATTTACTGAAAGCTCAAAAAGCTCAATATACATGAGAATAAAATTATGGCATGATCTTCAGCCTCTGGGGGTCTGGGCTGAAGTCTTCATTTAAAGCCACGGTGCTGACTTCCCACAGAAGCAGAGCAGCAGTTAAAGAACATCACACCATCGGTGATTGGCTAGTGGGATTGCACTTAGGAAGCAAAGTTTTTCAGCAAAATGGAGAGGCACTCCCTGTTCTCTGCACTAGGTCCCTGATGAACAGATTCAGTTCTCATTTAATGCAATTATTACATCCCATGTATCACCATCCACTTGTTTGCTTCTTTTATAAACATTTGCTGAGTGTAGCCTGTGCAGTTGAGGTGACTGTTTTCTTGGACAAACAGAGATAATGGAGAGAGGTGGGGAGGTACCAGGTAGACCCCTTCAGGGTCTACAAACATGAAAACTAAAAATAGCCTGTAGGCCACTGCCAAGTGACAGAATGGCTGAGTAGAACAGGCTTCAAGAGCACTGTGGAAAGGCATTGGATTTCCAAAGGAACAGCCAGTCACTGGAGAACAATCAGACTCCTTGGGGCTTGGATTCCCTCAAAGACCACAGAGGATAGGGACTCCTTTTGATGGTTTTTGTTAAAGGTCTCAGGGTTGATGCTGATGTGAACAGTGAGCTCAGGATTTGTGCCATGCATTCTGTACTTTTTACAGACCCTGGTTCTGTTGGTTTTCCATACCCTTGAGGCTGGTCAACTTCTATGTTAGGTATGTGGCTTTTCATAAGGCTCTCAAACAATTCTTCAGGCACATGCTTTCAGGAACCAATTTTCAACCACTCTGAAAATTTTCACCTGTAAGTGTAGATACTGTTGCTAAATTTCTCCAGCTTAGACCCAAGACAGAGGATATGCATTTTCAAAGCTTCCTACTTAGGCCCTGCCACAAGTCTAAAGGACACAACATAAATGCAGGGGACTGTTGATTTTGGTAGTGATGGTCTCTCTTTTCTAATCATTGTGGTTGTGGAAACTGGCTAAATTCCAAAATTTTGTAGCTCTCCTCTGTGATCAGAAAAATCACCCATACTTAGCGTATGGGTTACCTGTTCTCATCCTTGCTAGCCCTGACTCACAATTCAGGCTCTACTTTTGGGGAAGCAGAGTGGGTATGATGAGCTGAAGACTTTGTAGTTCCTGGAATTCAGTTTGAAGGTTTGGTCTGATCAGTCTTTCTGGTCCAATTTGAGAAAAAGAAAGAATCATGACACCATTATCTCAAACATTTTATGTTGTCCAGTTGTCTTTGTAACATCCATTCAACAAAGTATATAGAACACATGCTCTGTGGAAGGCAGTGAGAACTATCTCAATTTGTTTTCCTCTATCCTGTTCTCTATGAAAAACTGGGGCTTCATTTTCTACCTATTGAACCTTCTGTAGTTGCTTCCACCCATTTTCCCTTTCAGAGGTTTCTTTTGTTTGTTTTTGCCCAATGAAGCTCTCTCACTTTTAACAGGAAATCACTGTCATATACTTTTCAGTCTTCCAAAAAGTTGTCACCCCCATATCAAGAATCAAATGAAAGCAAAGGCTCATCTTTTATATTTGCATTTAACATAGCAGTATGAGAGAACTCTGGTTGCAACTGATGAGGAGGCTGCTCATCAGACTTTTGCAGCTGCTTATCCTTATAGAGAGAGGTAAAGGAAGGAGGTTCCCTAAATGCTTTCTTATTTCTTCTTTTCCTTCTCTTTTTTTTTCCTTCAACTTTAAGTTCTGGAGTACATGTGCAGGTTTGTTACATAGGTAAATGTGCGCCACGGTGGTTTGCTGCACAGATCAACCCATCACCTAGTCATTAAGCCCAGCATCCATTAGCTATTCTTCCTGATGTTCTTCCTCTCCCAGCCCTCCATGACAGGCCCCAGTGTGTGTTGTTCCCCACCATGTGTCCATGTGTTATCGTTCAGCTCCCACTTATAAGTGAGAACATGCAGTGTTTGGTTTTCTGTTCCTGCGTTCGTTTGCTGAGGATAATGGCTTCCAGCTCCATCCATGTCCCTGCAAAGGACATAATCTCATTCCTTTTTATGGTTGCATAGTATTCCATGGTATGTATGTGCACAATTTTCTTTATCCAGTCTACCATTGATGGGCATTTGGGTTGATTCCATGTCTTTGGTATTCTGAATGGTGCTGCAATGAATATATGCATGCATGTATCTTTATTAATAGAATGATTTATATTCCTTTGGGTATTGTCCCAGGAATGGGATTGCTGGATCAGATGGTATTTCTGCTTCTAGATCTTTGAGGAGTCACCACACTGTCTTCATAATGGTTGAACTAATTTATGCTCCCATCAGCAGTGTAAAAGCATTCCTTTTTCTCCACAACCTGGCCAGCATCTGTTGTTTCTTGACTTTTTAATAATCGTGATTCTGACTGACATGAGATGTTGTCTCCTTGTAGTTTTGATTTGCGTTTCTCTAGTGATTAGTGATGTTGAGCTTTTTTTCATGTTTCTTGGCCATATGAATGTCCTCTCCTTCTCCTGCTGCAGAACAGCTCCCTCTGCCTCCCACTTTACCCTTACAAATAAGCAAGTTCTCTGCAGAGAAACGTGTGTGTTTTGTACACACACACACACACACACACACACACACACACTGCCTGCATATATCTTACTACCTTACAGATACATCTAGAGAGGTTTTTTTGTTTTTGTTTGTTTTTGGCTGCAATAGTACCAAAGAAAGATTCAGGCTATAATCTGCCTTCATTTTCTTTAGTTCATATAGCCAGATGACCCTAATCTACCTTCTTATCCCACTTTTTGAAGTTCTTTTTGAGTCCTCACCACAAATTATCTGACTTTTCATCCTTGTTAGGAAGGCAGAAATTCCCAGTTTTCAACCAAAAAAGTAATCATTAGGCATAATTTGTGGCACCTTTGTCGTTTCATTTCTTTGCAATTTCTTTTTCTTAGAACTTCCTCCAGCACAATGGAGGCCAGTCTTTCTCATCAGGTATTTGTTGTTGTTGTTGTTTTTTAATTAATAAGCTTTATTTTTTAGAGCAGTTTTAGGTTCACAGTAAAATTAAGTAGAAAGTACAAAAAGCTTGCATATGTCCCCACCCCGGCAAAACCTTCCCCACTAGCAACATCCTGCACTACAGTCCTAAACTTGTTTCCACTGATGAACCTACATTGACACATCATTATCACCCAAAATCCATCATTTACATTAGAGTTCACTCTTGGGGGAGTGTGCATTCTATGGATTTTGATAAGTATATAATGTATAGTAATACTGCATAAATGTATAAAGTATATATATATATTTTGATAAGTGTAAATCGACCCTTGTTAGTATCATGTAGAATAGTTTCACTGTCCAGAAAAAAAATTCTCTGTGCTCTACCTATTCATTCATCCCTCCCCGTAATCTTTGGCAGCTACTTACCCTTTTACTGTCTCCATAGTTTTACCCTTTTACATAATGTCGTATAATTGGTATCATACAATATGTAGCCTTTTCAGATTGATTTCTTTCACTTAGCAGTATGTATTTAAGGTTCTTCCATGTCTTTCTTTTTTTTTTGAGACAGGGTCTCATGCCACCCAGGCTAAAGTGCAGTGGTAAAATCATGGCTCACTGCAGGCTTGACCTCCTGGACTCAAGCAATCCTCTCAGCTCAGCCTCCCAAGTAACTGGGACTGCAGGTGCGCACCACTGTTCACAATGGCAAAGACATGGAATCAACCCAGAGACCACCTTCCATGTCTTTTCATGGCTTCATACCTCGTTTCTTTTTAATGCTGAGCAATATTGCATTGTATGGACATACTAAAGTTTATTCATCTATAGAAAGACATCTTGGTTGCTTCCAAGTTTTGGAGATCATGATTAAAGCTGCTATAAACATCCATGTGGTTTTTGTGTGGCTATAAGTTTTCAATTCATTTGGATAAATACAAAGAAGCTCACTTGCTGGATCATATGGCAAGAATATATTTAGGTTTATAAGAAATTACCAACCTGTCTTCCAAACACTATTTTCCCACCAGCGATGAACCTTTCCACCACAATGAACAGCAATGTGCCTGTTGCTTCCACATCCTTGCTAGCATTTGCTATTGTCAATGTTTTGGATTTTGGCCATTTTTTAATAGCTACGTAATTATGTTGTCTTGTTTTAATTTGCAATTCCCTAATGACATATGGTGTGCAACATCTTTTCACATGTTTACTGGCCATCTGTATACCTTCTTTGGTGAGGTGTCCAAGTCTTTTGCCCATTTTAAATTTCAGTTCTTATTTTATTATTGTTGAGTTTTAAGAGTGCTTTGTATACTTTGGATAGCAGTCCTTTATCAGATGTGTATTTTTCAAATATTTTCTTCCAGTATGTGGTGTGTCTTCTCCTTCTTTTGACATTGTCTTTCAGAGAGAAGACATTTTTCATTTTAATGACATCCAGCTTATCAATTATTTCTTTCACAGATCATGACTTTGATGTTATACCTAAAAAGTCATCATCATACCCAAGGTCAATTAGGTTTTCTTCTATGTTATCTTTTGGGGTTTTTTAGGTTTCTGTTTTATATTTAGGTCTATGATCCATTTTGAATTAATTTTTGTAAAGGATGTAAGGTCTGTGTCTAGATTCATTTTTGCATATTGATGTTCAGTTGTTCCAGCACAATTTTCTCCTTTGTCAAAGATCGGCTATATTTCTGTGGATCTCCTTCTGGGCTCTCTATTCTGTTCCATTGATTTATGTGTTCTTCACCACTACCACACTGTCTTGATTACTGTGGCTTTATAATAAGTCTTGAAGTTGAGTAGTATCAGTCCTCCAACTTTGGTCTTCTCCTTCCATGTTGAGATAGTCTTTTACCTCTCCATATAAACTTTAGAAGCAATTTGTCATTATCCATAAAATAGCTTGCTGGAATTTTTATTGGGATTGCATCAAAGCTGTAGATCAAGTTGTGAAGAACTGAGATCTTGACAATATTTTCTTCCTATTCATGAGTGTTGAATATCTTTCCATTTATTTAGTTCTTCCTTGATATCTTTCATCAGGGTTTTGCATATGTATATATTTATTTGTTTTCCTCATAAAGATCTGGTACACGGTTTGTTAGGTTTATACCTATGTATTTCTTTTTTCCTTTTGAGTGCCAATGTAGACAGCAATGTATTTTTAACTTCAACTTCCATTTGTTCATTGCTGGCATATAGAAAACAATTGGCTTTTGTATATTAACTTTGTATCTTGAAACCTTGTTATCATTGCTTATCAGTTCCAGAAGACTTTTCTATCTATCCTTGGTAATGTTCTACATAGATGCTTATGTCATCTGTGAACAAAGGCAGTTTGATTTTTTTCCTTCCCAGTCTGTATACCTTTTATTTCCTTTTCGTGTCTTAGTGCCTTAGCTAGGACTCCTTAGGCACTTGCTTTTATCCATCGCTACATTAGCCTGTTCTCATGGTGCTAATAAAGACATACCCAAGACTGGATAATGTATAAAGGAAAGAGGTTTAATTAGCTCACAGTTCCACATGGCTGGGGAGGCCTTTCAATCATGGTGAAAGGCAAGGAGGAACAAAGCCACATCTTACATGGTGGTAGGCAAGAGAGAATGAGCACCAAGCAAAAGGGGAAATTTTTTAATAAAACCACCAGATCTCATGAGACTTATTCCCTACCACCAGAACAGTATAAGGGAAACCGCCCCCATGATTCAATTATCTCTCACCAGCTCCCTCCCACAACATGTGGGAATTGTGGGAGCTATGATTCAAGATGAGATTTGGGTGGAGACACACCCAAACTGTATCAAATCACTAACCACTGTCACTTGTTTCTCTAAAAGTTAGAGCTGAATTTGTTAATTTATCAAATACCCCATGCACACATCTTAGATATTTGGCCACATTCACTTTTAATCAAGGTGTCTTTTGTATATAGTTTTGATCCTTTCCTCCTTTAAGCTTTAAAGGTTTTAGCCTTATTCATGAAGCCTAAATCTGTTGTGTTCTCAGTTTACTCTGAGAATAAAAGACAAGTCCATTCAAAATGACTTACAGCCAGGTGTGATGGTGCACACCTGTAGTCCAAACCACTCAGGAGACTAAGGTGGGAGGATCGATTGAACCCAAGAGTTTGAGTCCAGCCTGGGCAACATGGTAAGAGCCTGTCTTTAAAGACTTGAGATCTTATTTGGCTTTTGATGTTTTCTTTTTAACGGTTCTGTTATACATTTTCTGCCTTTACAAGCATAAGGAAACCTAGAAAATTGAGCCCTCTAAGATAAAAGGAACAGGAGTGCTCTTAGAGCTGATGGTCATGGTTGGAAAGTATTGAGTTTTTGTGGGAAGAGTGGGAAGAGTAACGTTTGTTTGTTTTAAAGGTGAATATCAGCTTTAGTCTTCATTGTAATTCCTTTAAAGACAAACTCGCAAAACCGCTGCAATTAAATCATTAAAAACTGAGATTGCTTAATAGTGATTCTTGTTATCCCTACAGAGAATTATGGTTTATAGCAGGACTACAGTGTGTTAGGAGGTGCCCATGGTTAGTTTGCCGATATACTCTTAGTGAGTCATTTACTTACAGAGTAACCCTCTTACTTGGCTGTCCTTTGTCTAATAAGTATTTTTATATTATCTGAAAAAAAGCAATAAGAACCACATGCATACCATTGATTTTCCTCCAAGGAGTAACTCTTGAAAGTGTGTTTCTACCAGGTCTTCAAACAAATGTTTCTCAACTATTTAAAACGTAAAAGTCTTATGACTGCTCCCTAAAACTTCTGATACAACTTCTGAGAAGGTGCACACCTTATTTAAAGCACTAGTGTCTTCTGTGTATCCCCAAGAACTAAGAAGGTAATGTAAAGCTCTGCTGTTTTGTAGTCTATATTACAAAGTGAGAAAAAAGTAACAGCTTTTAATGTTCGTTTTTCAAACATAAAGATGTATGTTATAATGGATATGCTTTTTCAATCCACTCATTTCTCACCTCTTTCTGCAGTTTCTTATATGTACCCCACTGCCTGCCCAGGATCTAACCAATTTGCCATTTGAGATTTGTTGCTCCAGACTTTTTATTCCTGTTGGATGGACTCTGTTTTTTTCTCTTTTTTATAGCATGAGTATATCACAAGTTATTTAGTAATTCCCCTGTTAAAGTTGTTTCTGCCTCTTAATCACTATAAACAATGCTCCAACAAACACTCATTCAGATATGCCTGCAGGTCAGAAAGGATCAGCCTCTCACATAGTAGAGGGTTTTATCCAGTCAAAGGTATGTTAGTAGTGTCCGTTTTCACTAGAACTTTCAATCACACAGACTCTTCTTAAATTTTTATTATTATTTTTTAAAATTTTTGTGGGTACATAGTAGGTGTATATATTTAAGGGGTACTTGAGATGTTTTCACACCAGCATGCAATATGAAATAGGCACATCATGGAGAATGGGGCATCCGTCCCCTCAAGCATTTATCCTTTGGGTTACAAACAATCCAATTATTAACACATTTTTCAAGTTATTTTAAAATATACAATTATTCCTGATTATAGTCACCTTATTGTGCTATCAAATAGTAGGTCTTATTAACTAATTCTATCTTTTTGAACCCATGAACCATTTTCACCTTCCTCTCAAACCCCACATCCTTCCCAGCCTCTGGTAACTATCCTACTCTATGTCTGTGAGTTCAATTTATTTGATTTTTAGATTCCACAAAAAAGTGAGAACATACTATCACACACTCTTAAGCTTGAGAATTCTGTTCTTGCATCATTCCAGTCAAGGACAAAGCTTACCTATACTCCACAATATTCTTCTTGTCTTTTAGAGGTAACCATCTTTAAACAAAATGACAAAAGTGTATTTCTTTAATAAAAAATATAAAATGATCCTAAGGCTGTATTTTTCAAACTGCAGTTCCAGGCCCATTATTGTCACAAAATCATTTTAGAGAGTCACCTTTAGAGATTTTTTTATTGAAATATGATAGAAAATATTAGAGAGCATCACATATAATAAAAGTAGGATTGTTTCACAAAACTTTGAATTCAGTTACAGATCTATAAACATATTTATAAAAATATATGCCAGGGTCATTTCATAAACTATATTTCTTACTATGGGTCACAGTCACTACATAGTCACAGTGAAAAAAACTGAAAAACATACTGTGAAAGATTTCTGAGGAAAGCACTGGAGCCTTGACACTATAATTGGTCATGTGGAATGTATGCAGTGAAGGATTGTGTTCAGTTTTGCATTCTGCCACCAGGTGTGTCGGTTCCTCTCAGTTGGGGACATGCTTCCTCACCTAACCATAGGGCACATCTGGTGCTCATGAGGCATGTGGGCAGTGTCTGGGGCCTATTGACCCAGCCTCTCATTTCAAGAACCTCCTAGGTCAATAGCCTAAGCAAAACTCTTCTCTCTCTCTCTCTCTCTCTCTCTCTCTCTCTCACACACACACACACACACACACACACACACACACACTCCTTCCAAGCCCCTAGCTGGATATTCCAGTTAGGTCCATGGACTTTTTTTTTTTTCTCTCTCTCTTTGTTTTTAATTATTATACTATAGGTTTTAGGGTACATGTGCACAATGTGCAGGTTTGTTACATATGTATCCATGTGCCATGTTGTTTTGCTGCACCCATTAACTCGTCATTTAGCATTAGGTATATCTCCTAATGCTGTCCCTCCCTCCTCCCCCACCCCACAACAGTCCCCGGAGTGTGATGTTCCCCTTCCTGTGTCCATGAGTTCTCATTGTTCAATTCCCACCTATGAGTGAGAACATGCGGTGTTTGGCTTTTTGTCCTTGTGATAGTTTACTGAGAATGATGTTTTCCAGTTTCATCCATGTCCCTACAAAGGACATGAACTCATCATTTTTTATGGCTGCATAGTATTCCATGGTATATATGTGCCACATTTTCTTAATCCAGTCTATTGCTGTTGGACATTTGGGTTGGTTCCAACTCTTTGCCATTGTGAATAGTGCCACAATAAGCATACGTGTGCATGTGTCTTTATAGCAGCATGATTTATAGTCCTTTGGGTATATACCCAGTAATGGGATGGCTGGGTCAAATGGTATTTCTAGTTATAGATCCCTGAGGAATCGCCACACTGACTTCCACAATGGTTGAACTAGTTTACAGTCCCACCAACAGTGTAAAAGTGTTCCTATTTCTCCACATCCTCTCCAGCACCTGTTGTTTCCTGACTTTTTAATGATGGCCATTCTAACTGGTGTGAGATGGTGTCTCACTGTGGTTTTGATTTGCATTTCTCTAATGGCCAGTGATGATGAGCATTTTTTCATGTGTTTTATGGCTGCATAAATGTCTTCTTTTGAGAAGTGTCTGTTCATGTCCTTCGCCCACTTTTTGATGGGGTTGTTTGTTTTTTTCTTGTAAATTTGTTTGAGTAGATTCTGGATATTAGCCCTTTGTCAGATGAGTAGGTTGCAAAAATTTTCTCCCATTCTCTAGGTTGCCTGTTCACTCTGATGGTAGTTTCTTTTGCTGTGCAGAAGCTCTTTAGTTTAATTAGATCCCATTTGTCAATTTTGGCTTTTGTGGCCATTGCTTTTGGTGTTTTAGACATGAAGTCCTTGCCCATGCCTATGTCCTGAATGGTATTGCCTAGGTTTTCTTGTAGGATTTTAATGGTTTTAGGTCTAACATTTAAGTCTTTAATCCATCTTGAATTAATTTTTGTATAAGGTGTAAGGAAGGGATCCAGTTTCAGCTTTCTACATATGGCTAGCCAGTTTTCCCAGCACCATTTATTAAATAGGGAATCCTTTCCCCATTTCTTGTTTTTGTCAGGTTTGTCAAAGATCAGATAGTTGTAGATATGTGGCATCATTTCTGAGGGCTCTGTTCTGTTCCATTGATCTATGTCTCTGTTTTGGTACCAGTACCATGCTGTTTTGGTTACTGTAGCCTTGTAATATAGTTTGAAGTCAGGTAGCGTGATGCCTCCAGCTTTGTTCTTTTGGCTTAGGATTGACTTGGCGATGCGGGCTCTTTTTTGGTTTCATATGAACTTTAAAGTAGTTTTTTCCAATTCTGTGAGGAAAGTTATTGGTAGCTTGATGGGGATGGCATTGAATCTATAAATTACCTTGGGCAGTATGGCCATTTTCACGATATTGATTCTTCCAAACGATGAACATGGAATGTTCTTCCATTTGTTTGTATCCTCTTTTATTTCATTGAGCAGTGGTTTGTAGTTCTCCTTGAAGAGGTCCTTCACATCCCTTGTAAGTTGGATTCCTAGGTATTTTATTCTCTTTGAAGCAATTGTGAATGGGAGTTCACTCATGATTTAGCTCTCTGTTTGTCTGTGATTGGTGTACAAGAATGCTTGTGATTTTTGTACATTGATTTTGTATCCTGAGACTTTGCTGAAGTTGCTAATCACCTTAAGGAGATTTGGGGCTGAGACGATGGGGTTTTCTAGATATACAATCATGTCATCTGCAAACAGGGACAATTTGACTTCCTCTTTTCCTAATTGAATACCCTTTATTTCCTTCTCCTGCCTGATTGCCCTGGCCAGAACTTCCAGCGCTATGTTGAATAGGAGTGGTGAGAGAGGGCATCCCTGTCTTGTGCCAGTTTTCAAAGGGAATGCTTCCAGTTTTTGCCCATTCAGTATGATATTGGCTGTGGGCTTGTCATAGATAGCTCTTATTATTTTGAGATATGTCCCATCAATACCTAGTTTATTGAGAGTTTTTAGCATGAAGCGTTGTTGAATTTTGTCAAAGGCCTTTTCTGCATCTATTGAGATAATCATGTGGTTTTTGTCTTTGGTTCTGTTTATATGCTGGATTACATTTATTGATTTGCATATGTTGAACCAGCCTTGCATCCCAGGGATGAAGCCCACTTGATCATGGTGGATAACCTTTTTGATGTGCTGCTGGATTCGGTTTGCCAGTATTTTATTGAGGATTTCTGCATCAATGTTCATCAAGGATATTGGTCTGAAATTCTCTTTTTTGGTTATGTCTCTGCCACGCTTTGGTATCAGGACGATGCTGGCCTCATAAAATGTGTTAGGGAGGATTCCCTCTTTTTCTATCGATTGGAATAGTTTCAGAGGAATGGTACCAGTTCCTCCTTGTACCTCTGGTAGAATTCGGCTGTGAATCCATCAGGTCCTGGACTCTTTTTGGTTGGTAAGCTATTGATTATTGCCACAATTTCAGAGCCTGTTATTGGTCTATTCAGAGATTCAACTTCTTCCTGGTTTAGTCTTGGGAGGGTGTATTTGTCGAGGAATTTATCCGTTTCTTCTAGATTTTCTAGTTTATTTGCATAGAGGTGTTTGTAGTATTCTCTGATGGTAGATTGTATTTCTGTGGGATTGATGGTGATAATCCCCTTTTTCATTTTTTATTGCATCTATTTGATTCTTCTCTCTTTTCTTCTTTATTAGTCTTGCTAGTGGTCTATCAATTTTGTTGATCTTTTCAAAAAACCAGCTCCTGAATTCATTGATTTTTTGAAGGGTTTTTTGTGTCTCTATTTCCTTCAGTTGTGCTCTGATTTTAGTTATTTCTAGCCTTCTGCTAGCTTTTGAATGTGTTTGCTCTTGCTTTTCTAGTTCTTTTAATTGTGATGTTAGGGCATCAATTTTGGATCTTTCCTGCTTTCTCTTGTGGGCATTTAGTGCTATAAATTTCCCTCTACACACTGCTTTTAATGTGTCCCAGAGGTTCTGGTATGTTGTGTCTTTGTTCTCATTGGTTTCAAAGAACATCTTTATTTCTGCCTTCATTTCATTATGTACCCAGTAGTCATTCAGGAGCAGGTTGTTCAGTTTCCATGTAGTTGAGTGGTTTTGAGTGAATTTCTTAATCCTGAGTTCTAGTTTGATTGCACTGTGGTCTGAGAGACAGTTTGTTATAATTTCTGTTCTTTTACATTTGCTGAGGAGAGCTTTACTTCCAACTATGTGGTCAATTTTGGAATAGGTGTGGTGTGGTGCTGGAAAAAAATGTATATTCTGTTGATTTGGGGTGGAGAGTTCTGTAGATGTCTATTAGGTCCACTTTGTGCAGAGCTGAGTTCAATTCCTGAATATCCTTGTTAACGTTCTGTCTCGTTGATCTGTCTAATGTTGACAGTGGGGTGTTAAGATCCCCCATTATTATTGTGTGGGAGTTTAAGTCGCTTTGTAGGTCACTCAGGACTTGCTTTTTGAATCTGGGTGCTCCTGTATTGGGTGCATATATATTTAGGATAGTTAGCTCTTCTTGTTGAATTGATCCCTTTACCATTATGTAATGGCCTTCTTTGTCTCTTTTGATCTTTGTTGGTTTAAAGTCTATTTTATCAGAAATTAGGATTGCAACCCCTGCCTTTTTTTGTTTTCCATTTGCTTGATAGATCTTCCTCCATCCCTTTATTTTGAGTCTATGTGTGTCTCTGCGCGTGAGATGGGTTTCCTGAATACAGCACACTGACGGGTCTTGACTCCTTATCCAATTTGCCAGTCTGTGTCTTTTAATTGGAGCATTTAGCCCATTTACATTTAAAGTTAATATTGTTATGTGTGAATTTGATCCTGTCATTATGATGTTAGTTGGTTATTTTGCTCATTAGTTGATGCAGTTTCTTCCTAGCCTCAATGGTCTTTACAATTTGGCATGTTTTTGCAGTGGCTGGTACTGGTTGTTCCTTTCCATGTTTAGTGCTTCCTTCAGGAGCTCTTTTAGGGCAGGCCTGGTGGTGACAAAATCACTCAGCATTTGCTTGTCTGTAAAGTATTTTATTTCTCCTTCACTTATGAAGCTTAGTTTGGCTGGATATGAAATTCTGAGTTGAAAATTCTTTTCTTTAAGAATGTTGAATATAGGCCCCCACTCTCTGCTAGCTTGTAGAGTTTCTGCTGAGACATCCGCTGTTAGTCTGATGGGCTTCCCTTTGTGGGTAACCCAACCTTTCTGTCTGGCTGCCCTTAACATTTTTTCCTTCATTTCCACTTTGGTGAATCTGACAATTATGTGTCTTGGAGTTGCTCTTCTCAAGGAGTATCTTTGTGGCGTTCTCTGTATTTCCTGAATCTAAATGTTGGCCTGCCTTGCTAGATGGGGGAAGTTCTCCTGGATAATATCTTGCAGTGTTTTCCAACGTGGTTCCATTCTCCCTGTGACTTTCAGGTACACCAATCAGACCTAGGTTTGGTCTTTTCACATAGTCCCATATTTCTTGGAGGCTTTGTTCATTTCTTTTTATTCTTTTTTCTCTAAACTTCCCTTCTCGCTTCATTTCATTCATTTCATCTTCCATCGCTGATACCCTTTCTTCCAGTTGATCGCATCGGCTACTGAGGCTTCTGCACTCTTCGCGTAGTTCTCGAAACTTGGCTTTCAGCTCCATCAGCTCCTTTAAGCCCTTCTCTGCATTGGTTATTCTAGTTATCCATTTGTCTAATTTTCTTTCAATGTTTTTAACTTCTTTGCCATTGTTTTGAATTTCCTCCCATAGCTCGGAGTAGTTTGTCTGAAGCCGTCTTCTCTCAACTTGTCAAAGTCATTCTCCGTCCAGCTTTGTTCCATTGCTGGTGAGGAACTGCATTCCTTTGGAGGAGGAGAGGTGCTCTGCTTTTTAGAGTTTCCAGTTTTTCTGCTCTGTTTTTTCCCCATCTTTATGGTTTTATCTACTTTTGGTCTTTGATGATGGTGATGTACAAATGGGTTTTTGGTGTGGATGTCCTTTCTGTTTGTTAGTTTTCCTTCTACCAGACAGGACCCTCAGCTGCAGGTCTGTTGGAGTTTGATGGAGGTCCACTCCAAACTCTGTTTTGCTGGATGCCAGCAGCAGTGGCTGCAGAACAGTGGATTTTCGTGAGACCGCAAATTCAGCTGTCTGATAGTTCCTCTGGAAGTTTCGTCTCAGAGGAGTACCTGGCTGAGTGAGGTGTCAGTCTGTCCCTACTGGGGGGTGCCTCCCAGTTAGGCTGCTTGGGGGTCAGGGACCCACTTTAGGAGGCAGTCTGTCTGGTCTCAGATCTCCCGCTGCGTGCTGGGAGAACCACTACTCTCTTCAAAGCTGTCAGACAGGGACATTTAAGTCTGCAGAGGTTCCTGCTGACTTTTTGTTTGTCTATGCCCTGCCCCCAGAGGTGGAGCCTACAGAGGCAGGCAGGCCTCCTTGAGCTGTGGTGGGCTCCACCCAGTTCGAGCTTCCTGGCTGCTTTGTTTACCTAAGCAAGCCTGGCCAATGGCGGGCGCCCCTCCCCCAGCCTCTCTGCTGTCTTGCAGTTTGATCTCAGACTGCTGTGCTAGCAATCAGCATAGGACCCCCCAAGCCAGGTGCGAGACACAATCTCCTGGTGTGCCTTTTTCCAAGCCCGTTGGAAAAGCACGGTATTAGGGTGGGACTGACCCGATTTTCCAGGTGCCGTCTGTTACTGCTTTCTTTGACTAGGAAAGGGAGCTCCCGGACCCCTTGCGCTTCCCAAGTGAGGCAATGCCTCGCCCTGCTTCGGCTCGTGCACAATGCACTGCACCAACTGTCCTGTACCCACTGTTTGGCACTCCCTAGTGATATGAACACGGTACCTCAATTGGAAATGCAGAAATCACCCATCTTCTGTGTCGCTCATGCTGGGAGCTGTAGACTGGAGCTGTTCCATTTGGCCATCTTGGCTCCACCCCCAGAAAACCAATGTTGTCTATTATTATTATTATTCAATTTAATAAGCTCTGAATTTTCACTCACAAATGGATCTAAACCTTTCCTCAAGTTCTATTACAACAACTTTGGGGTATGATTTTTCATGTGTTGACTACTTGTCTAGTAAAGTTCTTTTATTCAGAAGTAATTCCTTAAAATTTCAAGGAGTGCCCTGAATGCTAGTGTTTATGCTAGCTGTCCTTCATGACTTTTGCATTTCAGGAACATACTTACTTTTTCATAATGTTATAGTCTTTTTAGTCTATCCTCAAGATGATTTGTTGGAATTTCATTTATTGCTTCCTTTGTTCTGTGTTCCCCACAGTGCTCTGTTTTATGTGGTTCATCTATTGATTGATTGAGACAGGGTCTTACTCTGTCACCAGAGTGTGGTGGTGTGATCATGGCTCACTGCATCCTTGCCTGCCCGGGCTCAGGCAATCCTTTCGTCTCAGTGTCCTGAGTAACTGGGACTACAGGTGCACACCACCATGCCTGGCTAATATATATATATATATATATATATATATATTTTTTTTTTTTTTTTTTTTTTTTTTTTTTGAGACAAAGTCTCACTCTGTCGCCCAGGCTGGAGTGCGGTGGTGCGATCTCAACTCACTGCAAGCTCTGCCTCCCGGGTTCACTCCATTCTCCTGCCTCAGCCTCTGGAGTAGCTGGGACTACAGGCGCCCGCCACCATGCCCAGCTACTTTTTTTTTAATTTTATTTTTAGTAGAGACGGTGTTTCACTGTGTTAGCCAGGATGGTCTTGATCTCCTGACCTCGTGATCTGCCCACCTCGGCCTCCCAAAGTGCTGGGATTACAGGTGTGAGCCACCACGTCTGGCCTGGCTAATGTATTTTTAAAACAATTTTTGTAGTGGTGAGTTCCTGGCTGGGCGAGGTGGCTCATACCTGTAATCTTAGCACTTTGGGAGGCTGAGGCAGGAGGATCGCTTCAGGCCAGTAGTTTGAGATCAGCCTTTGCAATATAGGGAGACCTCCTTCTTACTGAAAATTTAAAAATTAGCCAGGCATGGTAGCGCTTGCCAGTGGTCCCAGCTACTTAGGAGGCTGAGGCGAGAGCATCATTTGGGCCTGGGAGGTTGAGGCTGCAGTGGGTGGTGATTGTGCCATTGCCTCCCAGCCTGGGTGAGAGAGCAAGACCCTGTATGGGGGGGGTGGGGAAGAGAGAGAGAGAGAGACAGAGAGAGAGAGAAAGTGCTGAGATTGTAAGCATGAGCCACCACGCCCAGCCAGCATGGCTGATCTCTCATGGAAGTCCTTTCTAGTGTGTACATATTGGAGCCCACAGGAATGAGAAACGTTACCTCTATTTCCCAACTTTCCTACTAGCTTTTCTTCATTCGCTGAACAACAGAGGCATGGTTCAATCTGATTACTTCACAGTTACTGAGTATTGAGTATTATTGTGGAAAGTAGATTTCCTATCTGTGGAGGTTCACTGGGTACAGTAAATTTTGCATTGAGAGGCTACAGAAGCAGGCGGGGAGAAGAGCAGAGTGAAAGAGTGGAAGAGCATGGCCTCGCATCCTGGCAGGTTTTGGTGGAACTTCATCACTCACAACTATTGGACTTATCACACCACCTTTCTGAGTATGTTTTCTCCTCTGTAAAACGAGAGCAATAATAGTCACCCTAAAGGTGGGTGTGGTGGTGCATGTCTGTAGTTCCAGCTACTCAGGAGGCTGAGGCTAGAGGATTGCTTGAGCCCAGGAGTTGGAGTCTGTAGTGCACAATGATCACGTATGTGAATAAACCACTGTACCCCAGCCTGGGCAACAGAGTGCAACCCTATCGCTTAAAAAATAAATAAATAAAATAAAAAATAATTACCCGTTCAGTGTTGACTGAAATCACAGATGTGAAGAGCACCTGCTGCATAGTAAGTGCTAAGTGCTCAGAGTTAGTTTTCTTCTCCCAGTCTTTACATATAGTTTTGAGAGTCTGTTGAACTCTTGAATAACAGTAGGTCAGACAAGGTATTTACCCTCTCAACTTTTTTTTTTTTTTTTTGAGATAGAGTCTCCCTCTGTTGCCCAGGCTGGAGTGCAGTGGCTCAATCTTGGCTCACTGCAACCTCAGCCTCCCAGGTTCAAGCAGTTCTCCTGCCTCAGCCTCCTGTGTAGCTGGGACTACAGGTGCATGCCACTATGCCTGGCTAACTTTTTTTTTTTTTTTTTTTTGAGATGGAGTCTTGCCCTGTCTCCTGATCTGGAGTGCAGTGGCACGATCTTGGCTCACTGCAACCTCTGCCTCCTGGGTTCAAGCGATTCTCCTGTCTCAGCCTCCCAAGTAGCTGGGACTACAGGTGCCCGCCACCATACCCAGCTAATTTTTTTGTATTTTTAGTAGAGACGGGGTTTCGCCATGTTGGCTAGGCTAGTCTTGAACTCTTGACCTCAGGTAATCCACCTGCCTCGGCCTCCCACAGTGTTGGGATTACAGGTGTGAGCCTTGCACCCGGCCTCAACTTTTTATTTTGAAAAATTTCTCACGTATAGAAAAGTTGAAAGGATAATACTGAGAACTTCTGTAAAATTCCCATAAAAACTTCACCAAGATGCACTGTTCACACTTTGCTGAATTTGCTTTATGTCAGTCTCTCTCTCTCTCTCTCTCTCTCTATATATATATATATATATTTTTTTTTTTTTGAAGGATTTGTAGTAAGTTACAGACATCAAAGATATTTCATCCTAGAATATTTTGCCTTGTCTCTCATAAGAGTAAGGTTATTCCCCTGCATAACCACAATATCATTATCACACAAGAAATTTAAGTGTTGATCAATAATATTATTTAAAACAGAATCTGCACTCAAATTTTCACACTTAAAAAAAATCAGAATCTAGTGAAGACACAGAGATTGCATTGATTTGTCTCTTTAGTTTCTTTTTTTCGTTCTTTTTTTTTTTGTTTTTTTTTTTTGTTTGTTTGCTGTGTTGCCCAGGCTGGAGTGCAGTGGTGCAATCTTGGCTCACTACAACCTCTGCCTCCTGGGTTCGAGCGATTCTCCTGTCTCAGCTTCCCAAGCAGCTGGAATTACAGGTGCCTGCCACCAGGCCTGGCTAATTTTTTTGTATTTTTGGTAGAGACAGGGTTTTGCCATGTTGGCCGGGATGGTCTCGAACCCCTGACCTCAAGTGATCCACCCACCTCAGCCTCCCACAGTGCTGGGAGCCACCGCGCCCAGCCTTAAACTTTTTTTGTTTGTTTTTCTGTTTTTTTTGAGACAGGGTCTTACTCTGTCACCCAGTCTGGAGTGGAGAGGTGTTATCACAGCTCACTGTAGCCTTGACCTCCTGGGTTCAAGTGATCCTCCAGCCTCAGCCTCCCAAGTAGCTGGGACTACAGTCATGTGCTACGATGCCCAGCTAATTATTTTTTGTAGAGGTCGGGTCTCGCTGTGTCGCCCAGGCGGCTCTTGAACTCCTGACCTCAAGTGAGCCTCCCGCCTTAGTCTCCCAGGCTTCTTTTACTTAACGCATATTTTTGAGATTAATTCATGATGAGAACAGCGACAGTTTATTATCACTGCTTTATATAGTTATTGTATGAATGTGTTTGGCCGTTTATTATTAACCATTCTACTCTTTTATTTTTTTTTTGAGACAATGTCTGGCTCTGTTGACCAGGCTGGAGTGCAGTGGCACGATCTTGGCTCACTGCAACCTCTGCTTCCCGGGTTCAAGTGATTCTTCTGCCTCAGCCTCCCGAGTAGCTGGGATTATAGGCACCTGCCACCATGCCTGGCTAATTTTTGTGTTTTTAGTAGAGATGGAGTTTCACCCCATTGGCCAGGCTGGTCTCGAACTCCTGACCTCAAGTGATCCACCCGCCTTGGCCTCCCAAAGTGGTGGAATTATAGGCGTGAGCCACTGTGGGTGGCTCATCTTACTTTTTTTTTTTTTTTTTTTTTTTGAGATAGAGTCTTGCTGTGTCACCAGGGTGGAGTGCAGTGGTGGGATTTTGGCTCATTGCAACCTCCACCTCCTGGGTTCAGGTGATTCTCCTGCCTCAGCCTCCCAAGTAGCTAGGACTACAGGTGCGTGCCACCACACTCACCTAATTTTTGTATTTTTAGTAGAGTTGAGGTTTTACCATGTTGGCCAGGATGGTCTCGATCTCTTGACCTCATGATCTGCCTGCCTTGGCCTCCCAAAGTGCTGGGATTGTAGGCGTGAGCCATCGTGCCTGGCCTGAGCCATTCTACTTTTAATGGACATTAGATTGTTTCACTTTTGGGGTCATTACAAATAGTACTGCTGTGAAAATACCTGTATGTGTCTTTTTGTGAACATAATATGTGCATTTCTGGTGAGTTCATCTATGTTTTTTATTTTTTATGGTATTGACATGTTTGGAGAGTCTGGACTACTTGTTTTGTGAAATGTTCTACCATCTGGATTTGTCTGATTTGTTCCCTTACATTTAGATCCAGGTTAAACATTCTTTTATGAGAATATTATGTAAGTGACATTGTGTCTGTGTATCATATCTGGAGGAATGTGTCCCATTGTTGAAGATGAAGTTTGATTGCTTGGTTAAGGTGGTGTCTGTCACATTTCTCCATCGTAAAGGTAACTTGCTAAACTAGTTGCTTTCTTTGCAACTTTGCTAGTATTTTTTTAAATTTTTGAGGCAGGGTCTTACTCTGTCATCCTGGCTGGAGTGCAGTGGCACAGTCATGGCTCACTGCAGTCTTGACCTCCTGGGCTCAAGTGATCCTCCTGCCTTGGCCTCCCAAAGTGCTAGGATTACAGGTGTGAACCTGGCCAAGTTTTCCTTTTTTTTTTTTTTTTTTTTTTGAGACGGAGTCTTGCTGTGTCTCCAGGCTGGAGTGCAGTGGTGTGATCTCGGCTCACTGAAGTCTCTACCTCCCAGGTTCACGCCATTCTCCTGCCTCAGCCTCCAGAGTAGCTGGGACTACATGTGTGCACCACCACGCCCAGCTAACTTTTTGTATTTTAGTAGAGATGGGTTTTCACTATGTTGGCCAGGATGGTCTCGATCTCCTGACCTCCTGATCCACGTGCCTCGGCCTCCCAAAGTGCTGGGATTACAATGTGAGCCAGTGTGCCCAGCCAATTTTTTTTTTATTTAGTAGAGATGGGGTTTCACTGTGTTGGTCAGGCTGGTCTCCAACTCCTGACCTCAGGTGATCCATCTGCCTTGGCCTCCCAATGTGTTGGGATTCCAGGCATGAGCCACTGCGCCTGACCATGAATTACTTTTTACCACTGAGTAGTATTCCATCGTATGGATGGCTATACCTCAATTTGTTGATCTGTTCACCAGTTGATGACATTTGTAGTATAGTTTTTGATTCCTGCATAACAGTATTACCACAAATTTAGCTGCTTAGCACAGCACACATTGATTATCTCATGGTTTCTGTGGGTCAGGAGTCAGGAAACTGCTGGGCTGAGTCTCACCAGGCTACTATTGAGAAATCTGTCAGGACTGTGGTCGCACACAAGGCTTGACTGGGGAGGGGTCTGCTTCCTGGCTTGTGTGGTTGTTGGTGGCATTCAGTTCCTTATGGACCATGAGACTGGAGACTTTAGTTTGTTATTGTCAGCCAATGGCCGCCCTCAGTTTCTTGCCAAATGAGTCTTCCCACTTGCCTCATCAAAGCCAGCAAAAGAGAGAGTCTCCTAGTAAAATGGACATTACCACCATGTATCTTACCCAAATTAATGCAATCACGTACATGCTGTCACCTTTGCCATATTCTGTTGGCCAGAAGCAAGTAACAGATCCTGCCCACGTTTGAGGAGAAAGAACAGCACAGGGGCGTGGATACCAGGAGGTGGGGATCATGCGGTCACCTTAGAGTCTGTTCCCCACAGGATTCCTTCTCATTCTGGGCTACTGTGAGTATTCGTGTGTGTGTATAAGTGTTTGCGAGGACATATTCATTTTCTTGGGAAATAACCTGTAAGTGGAATGGTAGGGTCATGTAGTAAGTATGTTTAGCTTTGTAAGAAACTGTCTAAATTGTCTAAATGTTTTTAGCCATTCTGGTGAGTGTGTGTAGTGTTATTTATTTGTGTGTGTGTGTGTGTTTTAGAGACAGTGTGTTTCTTTATCTTTGTCTCCCAAGCTGGAGTGCAGCTGGTGCAATCATACATAACTCACTGTAATCTCCAAGTCCTGGGCTCAAGCGATCCTCCAGCCTCAGCCTCCTGAGTAGCTAAGACTCAGGTGCATGCTACCATGCCCAGTTAATTATTTTTTGAATTTTTGTAGAGAGGGGGTCTTGCTGTGTTGCACAGGCTAGTCTTGAACTTCTGGACTTGAGTAGCCCTCCTACCTCTGCCTCCCAAAGTGCTGGAAATACAGGCATGAACCACAGGGCCAAGCCTAAATATTTTTTGTTTTTAGGATGCTGTTATATTTATGGATTTTATTTTTTAATTATTCAATGCTACTATGTAGAAATAAAATTGAATTTTGTATATTGGCCTTGTATCTGCAACCTTGTTAACTTATAATTCTAGTAGTTTTTTTTTTTTTTTTTTTTTTGAGACAGAGTCACGCTGTGTCACCCAGGCTGGAGTGCAGTGGCGTGATCTTGGCTCACTGCAACCTCCGCCTCTTGGGTTCAAGTGATTCTCCTGTCTCAGACTCCTTAGTAGCTGAGATTACAGATGCCCGCCACCACGACCGGCTAATTTTTTTGTATTTTTAGTAGAGAGGGGGTTTCACCATGTTGGCCAGGCTGGTCTTGAACTCCTGACCTCAGGTGATCTGCCTGCCCTAGCCTCCCAAAGTGCTGGGATTACAGGTGTGAGCCACCGCGCCCAGCCTCTCATAGCTTTTTTGTACATTCCTTGTGATTTCTTTATAGACGATGGTATCGTCTGCAAATAAAAACAGCTTTACTTCTTACCTTCCATTAATATGCTTTTAATTTTTCTTGCTTTATTGCACTGTCTAGGACTTTGAGTACAATGTTAAAAGGAACAGTGGAAGTGGATGTCCTTGCTTTGTTCCCAATTTCGGGGGAAATATTTTTAGTCTTCTACAGTTACGTGTTAGCTATTGGTATTTTGTAATAGGTGCCTTTGTCAAGTTGAAGAAATTCAACTTTCATTTTTAGTTTGCTGAGTTTTGTTTTTTTTTTTAAATCATTTGTGTTTTGAGGCCAGGCACAGTGGCTCATGCCTGTAATCCCAGCACTTTGGGAGGCTGAAGCAGGAGGACTGCCTGAGGCCAGGAGTTCGAGACCAGCCTGGGCAACATAGTGAGGCCATGTCTCTATACAAATTTTTAAAAAATGGGTCTGACGTGGTGACACATACCTGGAGTCCTAGCTACTTGGGAGGCTGAGGCGGGAGGATGACTTGAGCCCTGGAGTTCCAGGTTACGGTGAGCTATGTCACACCACTGCACTACAGGCACTACAGGCTGGCTAAAAGAGGGACACTCTCTTTTTTTTTTTTTTTCGAGACGGAGTCTTGCTCTGTCACCCAGTCTGGAGAGCAGTGGCGTGATCTCAGCTCACTGCAACCTCCGCCTCCCGGGTTCAAGTGATTCTCTGCCTCAGCCTCCCGAGTAGCTGGGATTACAGGCGTCCACCGCCATGCCTGGCTAATTTTTTTGTGTTTTTAGTAGAGATGGGGTTTCACCATCTTGGCCAGGCTGGTCTTGAACTCCTGACCCTGTGATCCACCTGCCTTGGTCTCCCAAAGTGCTGGGATTACAGGCGTGAGCCATCGTGCCCGGCCTGAGACTCTGTCTCTTAAAAACAAAAAAAATTATTTTTGAATGTTGTCAGGTGTTCTTTTTTGTCTCTATTGAGTTGATCCTTTTGTTTTCTTCCTTTCTTTTATTAATATGGTGATTTATGTTGATTGATTTTTGAAATGTTAAACCGATTTTTTATTCATTGGATAAGTTCTACTTGATATGTTATTCTTTTTATATATAGCTGGACTCGATAGTATTTTGTTAAGGATTTTAACACTTAATGTTTGTGAGGGATATTGGTCTATAGTTTTTTTTGTATGTGGATGTGTAAAATCTTTGGTTTTTATGTCAAGATAGTACTGGCCTCATGGAGTGAGTTTGGCAGTTTTTTTTTTTATTCTTTGAAACAGTTTATATAAGATTGCTATTATTTCTTCCTTAAATGTTTGATGGTATTCACCAGTAAAACCATTTGGGCCTAGAGTTTTCTTTTTCTTTTTAAGTTTTAATTATATACTTTATTACTTTTTCTTTTTTTTTTTTTTTTTTTTGAGACACAGTCTTGCCCTGTCGCCAGGCTGGAGTGCAGTGGCGTGATCTCAGCTCACTGCAACCTCTACTTCCCAGGTTCAGGCGATTCTCCTGCCTCAGCCTGCCAAGTATCTGGGGCTACAGGCGTGTGCCACCACACCAAGCTAATTTTTGTATTTTTAGTAGAGACGGGGTTGCACCATTTTGGTCAGGATGGTCTCCATCTCTTGACCTTGTGATCTGCCCACCTCGGCCTCTCAAAGTGCTGGGATTACAGGCATGAGCCACTGTGCCTGGCCTACTTTTTTTGTTTTTGAGATGGAGTCTCACTCTGTTGCCTAGGCTGGAGTGCAGTGGCTCGATCTTGGCTCACTGCAACCTCTGCCTCCTGGGTTCAAGGGATTCTTCTGCCTCAGCCTCCTGAATAGCTGGGATTACAGGCATGTGTTACCATGCCTGGCTAATTTTTGTATTTTTAATTGAGATGGGGTTTCACCACCTTGGCCAGGCTTGTCTTGAACTCCTAACCTCAAGTTATCTACCTGCCTCAGCCTCCTGAAGTATTGGGATTTCAGGCGTCAGCCACTGTGCCTGGCCTATTACTTTTTTTATTTACATATTTTTAAATTATATATTTAGTTTTAAAAATAGATGTGAGGATATTAAACTTTTTTATTTTTTCCAGAGTCAGTTTTGGTATATTGTGTCTCAAGGAATTTGTCCTTATCATTTCAGCTATCTCGGCTCCCTACAACCTCCGCCTCCTGGATAAAAGCGATTCTCCTGCCTCAGCCTCCCGAGTAGCTGGGATTACAGGTGCCTGCAACCATGCTTGGCTAATTTTTGTATTTTTAGTGGAGATGGGGTTTCACTGTATTGGCCAGGCTGGTCTCAAACTCCTGACCTCAGGTGATCCACCCGCCTTGGCCTCCCAAAATGCTGGGATTACAGGTGTGAGCCACTGCACCCGGTCTGAAATTTTTATTTTACATATTACACTTTGCATGTCTAGAAATTTTATTTTCTTTCTTTTTTTTTTTTTTTTTTTTGAGATGGAATCTTACTCTGTCACCCAGGTGGGGAGCGCAGTGGCGTGACCTCAGCTCACTGCAAGCTCCGCCTCCTGGGTTCACCCCATTCTCCTGCCTCAGCCTTCTGAGTAGCTGGGACTACAGGTGCCTGCCACCATGCCTGGCTAATTTTCTTTTGTATTTTTAGTAGAGAAGGGGTTTCACCATGTTAGCCAGGATGGTCTCGATCTCCTGACCTCGTGATCCATCCACCTCAGCCTCCCAAAGTGCTGGGATTACAGGTGTGAGCCACCGTGCTCGGCCTCTATTTTCTTTTTATACCTTACATTTTCTTCTTACTGTGACATGTTTTCATTTAAATACTTGAGTATAGTTGTAACACCTGTCTTACTGTTCTTGTCTACTAGTTATATCATCTGGTTTTTCTTATTGTTATTGGTTACATTTTCCTGCTTCTTGACATATGTTGAAATTTTTTTATTTTATTTTACTTTTTTGAGACTGAGTTTTGCTCTTGTTGCCTAGGCTGGAGTGCAATGGTGCAATCTCGGCTCACTGCAACCCCCGCCTCCTGGGTTCAAGTGATTCTCCTACCTCAGCCTCCCAAGTAGCTGGGATTACAGGCAGGCACCACCACGCCCGGCTAATTTTTGTATTCTTAGTAGAGATGGGGTTTCTCCATGTTGGTCTGGTTGGTCTCCAACTCCTGACCTCAGGTGATCCACCCGCCTGGCCTCCCGAAGTGCTGGGATTATAGGCGTGAGCTACCGCGCCTGGCCATGTGTTGAAATTTTTGAATGGATGCTGGATATTGTGAGTTCAGTATTGTTGAGGTTCTGGATTTTGTGGTCTTTAAAGAGTGCTTAAAGCTTTGTTCTTCTGGGCAGTTTTTTATGGTTTAGTTTTATCATTTCGAGTCCTGTTTTTTAGCTTTGTTAGAGTGGATCTGGATAATCTTTAATCTAGGGATCATTTGACTTCTCCTACCAAGAGGTGGCCCTTCTAGGTCTCTCCTGAATGCCCTGTGAGGACACTCCAGTCTGGCTGCTTGGGACTCATGATTCCCCTGAGAGTTCTAAGAAATGTCAGCTCATAGCTTCTTCATCACTGTGGAGTTTCACCCTATGCATGCACAAATTTTAGTATTCAGCAGAGACCTGAGGGAACCTCCAGGCAGATTTCTGGACCACTTTTTCTGCATAGCTCTTTCTTTCTGAAGTCCGTCCTGCAGCTTTTAGCTGCCTTGGCCTCCCTGAACTCTGATCTCTGTCTCTTTAACTTAAGTGGATGGTGTGCTCTGCTGGGGATCCCCCTCTCTCTCTGGGGTATGAAATATATCTCCTGGCAGGAAGCCAGAGTGATTTTAGGGCTCAAGTAATTTGTTTCTCTGCTTTCAGGGATTGTAGTCCTGCACTGCCTGCTGTCTAGTGTGTACACACAGTGGTTTTATTTATTTGGCTTAGTTTTCTAGTTGTTTACAGTGGGAGGGCAAATCTGTTCCTTATTACTCCATCATGACCTGAAGTGGAAGTGCATTGGTTGACTCTGAGCAGAGGAATGACATGAAATAACTTATCATCTCCTCTAATCCCATATGTGAGGTGGTGGTATTATTCCCGTTATTCCCATAGATGAGGAAACTGAGGCTCAGAGAGGTTGAGCAGCGTACCCCCAAATCACTGAGTTCTTAATGCCAGAGCTTGTGTACTTTCTGTCATGCCACTGCA
This sequence comes from Nomascus leucogenys, assembly GCF_006542625.1. Classification (NCBI taxonomy): domain Eukaryota; kingdom Metazoa; phylum Chordata; class Mammalia; order Primates; family Hylobatidae; genus Nomascus; species Nomascus leucogenys. Next base: position 82,329,983 of record NC_044388.1, read on the forward strand.
TCTCAAAGGATATTGGTGAGATTGAATCTTATTCTTCCCAGCAAAGAACTAACACAGACTGGTTTAGGACATATCTGGAGTCACAGTCACTGGGCAGATGCCAGATACTGGGTACTCCTAGACCTGGAGCTTCCGCCAGTTGCTCAAATCTGTGAGCTGCTTGTGAGGTTGTTCTTTGTGGGACAGCAGGTCAGGATCTGGGAACGCCTTCCAGTTGGGGAAGGTCAGCGTCTTGGCAGCAGGAGTGAGAGCACCTTTGTCTCTACCAAAAGAAAAGCATTTCTCTCTCTGCCGCCGTAGTCTTGGCCTGACTTGTTTTTTAAGGCAGTTTTCTGCTTTTGCTTTCTTCCCTTCCTGCTCTCCCCATTCGGGCCTCTAAGGATCCTGGGCATGGATTGCCTTAGATCCTTTTCTTATATCATTACAATGGATGCCTGCGGGTGGTTTCTAAGCCTTTGTTTTGTTTTTTTGTTTTTTTTGAGACAGGGTCTTACTCTGTTACCCAGGCCGGAGTGCAGTGATGTGATCACAGCTCACCACAGCCTCAACCTCCTGGGCTCAGTTGATCCTCCCACTTCAGTCTCCTGGGTAGTTGGGACTTACAGGCGTGTGCCACCATGCCTGGAAAATTTTGGTATTTTTTAGTAGAGACAAGGTTTTGCCATGTTGCTCAGGCTGGTCTCGAACTCCTGGACCCAAGCAATCCTCCCACATCGACCTCCCAAAGTGCTGGTGTGAGCCACCATGCCCGGCCTTGTTTTTTTTTTCTATCATGGACTACCCTGTGAGGATTTCCAGGATCAGTTGGAGATGGAGTTTTGCTATGTTGGCAAGGCTGGTCTTGAACTCCTGACCAGGTGATCCGCCTGCCTCAACCTCCCAAAGTGCTGGGATTACAGGCGTGAGCTACTGTGCCTGGCCTGCTTTGGTTTTTTAAACAGCTAGCATGGTGGAAGATTTTTAAAAAATGTTCATAGGGTATTCCATGATTTAAAAAAAAAAGACTGGGTGTGGTGTCTCACATTTGTATTCCCAGCTTCAAACTGGGACTGTGGCTCTGGGAAGCCACGACTTGAGGAATTTGGAGTGTTGCTGTTTCAAATTCCATGGTAGGAATATGCATACACATGCACCCTTTTTTTCTTTTTGAGACAGGGTCTTGCTCTGTTGACCAAGCTGGAATACAATGGCACCATCATAGCTCACTGCAATCTCTGCCTCCTGGGATCCAGCGATCCTCCTTCCCCAGCCTCCTGAGTAGCTGGGACTACAGGATGCACCACCACACCTGGCTAACTTTTAAATTTTTTGTAGAGATGGGGTCTCGCCGTGTTGGCCAGGCTGGTCTCAAACTTCTGGCCTTAAGGGATTCTCCCGTTGTACCCTCCCAGAGTGCTGGGTTTATAGGCATAAGCCACTACACTTGGCCATGCTTCTTTGTGTGTGTGTGTGTGTGTGTGTGACAGGGTCTCACTGTCACCCAGGCTGGAGTGCAGTGGCATGATCTCAGCTCACTGTAACCTCCGCCTCCCGGGTTCAAGCGATTCTTGTGCCTCTGCCTCCTGAGTAGCTGGGACTACAGGCACGCACCACCACATCCAGCTTATTTTTGCATTTTTTTTGTAGAGACAGGGTTTCGCCATGTTGGCCAGGCTGATCTCTAACTCCTGGCCTCAAGTGATTCGCCCGCCTTGGCCTCCTGAAGTGCTGGGATTACAGGCATGAGCCACTGCGCCTGGCCAGCCATGCTTCTCATATGCTTTGAATATCCTTGGCAGAATATATAAGGAACCAGTGTCAGTGTGGGTCCCCTAGGGTTGGAACGAGAGGGAAGCTTTCTTTTTTAATTTTAATATTGAATTTTCTAAAACAATTCATTTACATGGCTTATAATTTAAAAGGTGCTAAAGGGTTTGTGATGAAAGAGACTTATCTGGCACTCTGTACTGTTTGAAGTTTTTCCCTCTGGTAATTACTAGCTGTTCAAGGGATGAACTAATTTTAAGAGCAGTTCCTTGGTGAAAACAATTCATAGTGATTAGTTTTATTTTAGGAAGAAAGTTTTGGGTTAAGTCAGACTGGGGCTTCCTAAATACTAAAGCTGTTTGCTTTTGTGTGTTTTGTCTGGTCAAATAACCTACATTATTATTTATGGTTGTTGCTTAATAAAATGTGGTTTAAACAAAACTTGCTTATTTTGATTAAGTAGAAGGGTTCAAATCCTAATATCAGTTACTATCTGAGTAATCATAGGCAAGTTATTTAACCTGTTTTGCCTCAGTTTCCTCATCAGCAGTAATTTGATATAGTTATTGCGAGAATTAAAGGAGGAAAGAGCTAAGTGAATGTTAGCACTTAGTATCTACCAAGTGGAGTAGAGGAAACCCTCAGGAAGATAATGAACGGAAGAATCTAAATAATCCATTCAGCTGAGTTGTTGCCATTGTTCTGTTTTTTTGTTCCCCATTCGTTCATTCATTCATTCAGCATATTGCTATTGAAGGCCTCCTCTGTGCCTGGCACTGTCCTAGGCCCCAGGGATACAGTGATAAGCAAACACAGGCAGTTTCTGCACACGTGGAGTTTATAATCTGGTGAGAGAGACAGGCGTCAGTCTTATAGTCACACAGATGTAAAGTTGCATGTCTGCTCAGGTCCTTGAAGGAGAGGCATATGACATGAGTGTGTCATAGGGAGATCTGACCTAGTCATGGATGTCAGAGAAGAAATGCCTCCCCAAGGAAATGTCTTAGCTGGATCTGAAGGATGAATTAAAGGGGAGGAAGGGCATGTGCAAAGGCGCAGTGACAGAGAAAGCAAAGGCCAGTGTGTCTGTTGGGGGCAGAAGTGGGGAATGTGGTGCCACTTGAGACCTGAGATGTAGTCAGAGTAGACGTGAGGCCTTGTAGGCCATGCTGAGGTTTTTCTGTCTTCTAAGAGCAATGAGAAGCCCTTAAATTTGTTGTGTTTACTGGGGTGAGTGGGTGGACAAGGGATGGGACGATCAGATTCTCCTTTGGAAATGATAGTCTGTTTGCATCCCAGAATATGAATTGGAAGAGTACCAGCACTGATGAGCAGGCTGACGCAGTGGTCCAGGCAGGGGATTTTGGTAGCTTGGACTAAAGTGATGGCAGTAGAGATGGAGAAAAATGGATGGATTGTTTCCATGGACTTTTTAATTTTTTTTGAGACAGGGTCTGGCTCTGTCACCTGGGCTGGAGTGCAGTGGTGTGATCACGGTTTACTGCAGCCTTGAATTTCCAGGCTCAAGGGATCCTTCTGCCTCAACTTCCCGAATAGCTGGGAGTACAAGTGCACACCACCGCACCTGGCCCATTTTTATACTTTTTATAGAGATGAGGATTTGCCATGTTGCCCAGGCTGGTTTCAAACTCCTGGGCTCAAGCAATCCATCCGCCTGGGCCTCCCAAAGTGCTGGCATTTACACCACTCTTCCATGGACATTGAGGAAGGAGTATTGGCAGACTTGATGTAATGAGTTAGCTCTGGAAGCGAGGGAGAAAGAGCTGTCTCAAGATGGCCTTTTGGATTCTAGTTTACATCATTTGGTGGTTTGTCCCATTCATGCCAAGAGGGAATGCTGGAAGAAGACATATGTGGCAGAGAGGACTGTGAGTCTGCTCCAGGGCAGCTTAAGTCCAAGAGGAGGCAGGAAGGCAGTCGAATGTGTATCTCAGAGGGGTGTGGGCTGGAGCTCTAAAGGTTTGAACTTACCAATGCCTGGAGCTTTGGGAGAGCAGGAGGCAGGGAGGCAGGGGAAGCTTGCTCAGATTCCTTGAGACCGACCCTCACTTTCTAAATCATTTCCTGCTGGCTGACCTCTTGTCCTGGGGTGGTGAGGTTCTTGGGACAGGACTATGGATGGAGGGATAGAGTCCTTCACCCAGCAGAGTGCTTGCCACTGTGCTGTGTGCCAGCTAATGTGGTAGCAGCTGGGCATGAGGAATTCTTTGGGAACCCTCTGTGGACCGGGCTTCTGTCCTTTTTCAAGGCGGCCTGGCACTTCCATCTGATCTGTAATAGCCAGGAGAATGGAGGCTGCAGGCTGTCTCCTGGGACACACAGATTTCGCTGCACTCGTCTGGATATTATCTGTAGATAGATGGCAATTGACCTGACCATCAGTCACAGTAAACTAATCATAGCTCACTTAGCATCATACCTGCTTGCTTTATTCTTTTGGAGATTTGTAAATTTCTTCAGAATCTGTCTCTACCTCTGCCTCTCCCTTTCTCTAAATTTTGGCCAGATCAGTCAAGGGTCGAAGGCGCCTGTGAGGGTGAGGTAGTGGCCCCAAGGAGGAGGAAACGGGCTAGAGCCAGGGGCTCAGCCACAGTGCTGCCTGCTCGCCTGGAGGTTGGTCTGCTTATATGTCAGCCTGTCACTAGCTTATTTCCAAGAAGGATTTAAGCCTGGGGCTTTCTTTACTATGGTGGGGTGGTGTCCTTAGTGGCAGGCGATAAATAGGAACCTGTGTAGTTTACTGGCTTCTGGGCTCCAGAAACTAGATGCCCAGAGAAAATCCTGAGCGTGGGCAGCTGGGGCCCTCTGGTGGTAGAATCTGGTTCTCCACTGCTGCGCGACTTCTCTTCCCAGTCCCCTGACGTTGGGGAAGTGGCACAAAGAGGAGGTGGTGTGCTCTCTCTTCAAGCCTTTTCTCTGGACTCTACTCTTCCCGTGGATTTTGTGATGGTCCCCAGCCCATGCTGCTCAGTAGGTGATCGTGGGCCTTCCTGAGCAGAACCAAGCCTTGTTCTTGGAGTGCTGTGACAGTGAACCCAGAAACAGTCTCTTCATTTTCCCTGGTGAATTCAGACTCTTTGGGCTACTTTTTACAGGTAGTCCACTGCAGAATACTCTCATGTCGTGAAAAACCGGTGAGAGACGTGAGAAAGAGCTGCTAGCGTGCATTGTTTGAGAATGGAACATCTTTGGTTTTTTTGATGTCCATTGGGTGGCACTGTGATCTTATTTTTGTTTCCATTTTTCTCTGCAGCCAAGCTCTACTCCAGGAAGTGAAAAATGTGCTGCCTCGAGAGCCACTGGTAAGTACCCAAGGTGTGTGGTATCACTTTCTAGTAATTAAAATGCCACGCGAGTGAAAAGAAACCTTCTGTTCCTATGGTTCTGCGTCAGTAGTGTCCCTTTAAAAGTAGCTGTTACCTAGAGACTGCCTCTGTCAGTGACCTCTGACTTCTCGCGTGCGGGGATGACTGAGATCTCTCCTTAGTAAAGCCTGGTCCTTTCTAGAACTAAAAGCATCCACCCCAGATGGTCCTGCACCACTTTGTTTGTGGCTGATCGATGGTAATTAGTGAGATTCCTGCGCCTGTGGGCGGCTGAGGTGGAGTGAGGTGGCTGGGCTTCTAGATTGTTTGAAGTACCCTCTGCTCTGCCCCTCAGGGTGCGAGCGCCTCAGTGGTCTTTAAAGAACAAGTAAGCGATGGAATTCTGGTTTTGCCTGGTCAGTAATTCTGTGATCGTCATTCCCAACACTATCTTCTTAGACTATGGATAGGGAAGAGGCCTACTAAGCACTACAGGTAATTTTCTCTCCCAAGTTTTTTTCATTTGGTGGCCAGAGTCCCAGGCTGCCCACCCCATTTTCATTCTTTTTTGCTTTTCAGGGCCTGCTGTAAATCCTCTTGGCTGGGTAGTGAGACTGGTTCTGTACAAACCAGATAAGTTTGATGGGAGAGCCGGCTCTAGGTTTAACTTTTCAGAGCTTTTTCTTCCTGCCTAGCGATAGCAGGCGTAGGGCTGTACTGCCAAGGCTCTGTTTCAACAGGGCCTGTGGTTTCACCTGTTTTGCTTCACTCCCCTTCTGGCAGTCGTGGGAGGAGATGACGTGAGGGCCTTAGCGGGTATGAACACGTCTGAATTCCAGCGTGTACGAAGGCTTTCCCAGGCTGAGGGCGAGTTGGATCCAGTTGAGCTGTCTGTAGAAAGGCCGAGATGATACAAGCACTGCCGGGACTGTTTCAGGGGAGCAGTGTTGTCATTCGTGTCACCTGCTGTTATGTCACCAGTTACGGGCCTATATCCCAGCACTCCCACGGTGGCCTCGTTTCACTCTTTTGGCATTGCCCAGGTCCTTCCTTGAGGTCGTGGTGGGAAAGCCCAGGAGGCCCCGCCTTGCCAGTCTCTCTGGACCTCTGCCTGCTTCCCTGGGGCCTGCCTCAGTGCCCCTCAGGCCGAAGTTGTGGTTGTTTTAGACTGAAGTGCAGATTGAACACCATAGGCCGCTGCAGTCCTTTCCTTTCTCTCTCTTTTCAAATTTTGATGTACCCGTTTAACTGATCACCGGAGGAATGGCCAGTCTATCTTTTGGGGCTTGATTCGACAAACTCTTTGGGAGCCCTGAGCAGTTGGCCAGCTCACTGATTTCTGGTATTTGGAGCCCTGCAGACCCCTTGCTCTGCTAGTGTTTCTGTGCCCTGCTCGTGTTTCTGTGCCCAGCTCTTCCTGCTGTACTGTGCATCTGCTTGTTGGTTGGTTGTATTTTTATTTCTTTCTTTTCTGGGAGGCCCTGAGCAGTCTTCAAACCCTAGTAGCCTGTGATCGTCCAGAGTTCAGACTCATTCTCTCCAGGCCAACTCCACAATTACCTTATATTTAATTAATATTTTTTCTCCTCTTTATGTACTTGCTGCATAATTGCTCAGAGGAAAGAAAACACATAGCAGCAATTTATATATATATATATATAAACAATAATTAAAAAAACCCCGAAATAAACTCCCATCTCATTTGGGCTGATCCTATGAGTTGGGTAATTAGGGCTCTATTAAAAGGTAGACCCTTTCTCCTTCCCCCCCCTTTTTTGTTTATTAATTTTTTTATATTAAACTCCCACAGTCTCTCAGTCATGCCCTTATTGCTTTTGGCCAAGCATTTGCAGCAGCCTGATTAAACGGGGGCACCAGCCAAGTCGCGTGGTCTTATGTAAACTACTTTTTCCTCCTGGGAGTGGTGTTGGGAGGGTGTCAGGCAAAGGAGCCCGCTGAGGACTCGTGTGGCAGGACGGGGGCACAAGATGGGCAGCCCCCTTGCACAGAAAGCCCCACAGCTCAGTGTGGTAGTGTTGCGGCTTGTGAGAACACACAGCACTCAGCCCTTCCATAGGGAGGGAGCTTTCTCAGGCCATGTGTATTTGCTGTCTCCTGCATGCTCAGCTTAGCTCAGCTCAGGCCTGAGGATGGGGAACAGACAATTGAGGAATAAAACTAAACCTTGTTCTCAAGTAATTCATGTGTTTTGCTTAGGGAAGAAAAGGCATTTATACATATGAAATAATGAGCAAACTGCACACGACTGTATGTAATTTTAGCAAATAGCACAACATTGTATTACTTGGTGCAGAGCTGCCTGGTTGGGCGTAGAAGGGAGCCCCCAGTTATTCAGGTAAGGAAGAGCTCTGTGGAGGGTGAGGGGCATCTAGGGATGGCTTTTGGGAAACTTGAAGCCAGGCCTTGAGGAATGGGATATTTCAGTGTTGGGGGAACACACTGCTAAGTTGTTTTGTTTTTGTTTTTATTTTTATTTTTTTCTTTTAAGCTTCAGGAAATATGTATTCTTTTTGTTTTTAACTGAATGCGTATTTTTCATGCAATTCCTTAATGGAAGTTGCCTAGTCTCTACACTAAAGGCAAATAATCTTATTCTTTGTCCCAGACTAGATGATCACTTTGAAATAATTTTCCCCTTATTAAAAAAGTAAGTTACTGGCCAGGTGCAGTGGCTTATGCCTGTCATCCCAGCACTTTGGGAGGCCAAGATTGGGGGATCACTTGAGGCCAGGAGTTTGAGACCAGCCTGCACAAAATAGAGAGACCCCATCTTTATTATAAATTTTAACATTAGCCGGGCTTGGTGGCTCATGCCTATACTCTTAGCTGCTTAGGAGGTAGAAGCCAGAGGATTGCTTGAGCTCAAGGAGTTCGAGGCTGCAGCGAGCTATGATCATGCCACTGCACTCCAGCCTGGGCAACAGAGCAAGACTCTGTCTCTAAAATAAAACAAAACAAAAGAATAAAAATAAAAGTAAATTACAACAGAAGAAGTTCTATTTGGTAGTCAGTGTGGTGCAGGTGACATTGTGATGTAGTCAATATGTGCATGATTGTTTTGTTTTATTTGCTAGGCAAAGAAGACTTGATTTTCAGTTCTGTCCTCTCTGAATCTTAAAAACTGTCTTGAGATTTTGTGGTGAGAAGTGTAATCTTGTAGTCTCTAAACGACACATTCGTGTTTGTAGCCAAATCCTGGCCTTGATTCTAGCAAAGTAGTGAGGCTGCGTGTTTCCGTTTCTAGCCCATTCAATCCTGCCCCGATCCTGGCCTCCAAATCAAACCAACCCAGCAACATTGACCATCTCAGAGGAGTATTGCTCTCTAATATCATAATGTCATTAGGGATAGAGATTGGTGAACAGACCAGTCTTGAGAAATTCTGCAAACTCCAAGTTGAAATTCTCTGTTGTTAACAAAACTCCACCAAAGTTAAAATGGCTGGTTACTTTTTTCTCTTTATACTCTCTTCACTGAGCTTTGTCTGCTGAGGCAAGGAGTTCGGACAGGCCTCCAGAGTACAGACCTCCAGCTTCTCCCAGACCTGTGAAAACCTGTGAATTTCCCGCAGACCCTGGTTTTCTAGCCGCAGTTGTGTGCCTGTCCTCAGGCCCACACAGAGTCTCTGGATCCAGTTCCTTGTGCTGTCCTGGTTGGACCAAGTCCCTGCCTGGTCTGTAGGTATTTTAGAATGAGCGGACAATTGTCTGCGTGGGGTAATTTGGTTCCCATCTTGCTTGGATATTGAAACTTGGGTTAAGTAAACTTTTGAGGTTTCCATTTAGTCATATGATTTTTGGTTATTTGAAGTAAGCAGTAAATAAGGTTTGATTTACACATCTGCTCACTTGTTTCAACTCAGTTTCTCAATGTTCAGCAATACTATAGCTCATCTACTTTAACCAGTGCTTATGGATTTTGGCTAAACTAGAATTTTAGCTTTTTGCTCTTTGACACCAAGTTCTCTCTAATGGATGAGTCCTTGGCCATCGTCTCTTCCTTTAACTTTTAGGTGTAGGTTCTTTTTGTTTTTTCTTTCTGTCCTCTTTCCTGCGTCTCTCCACCAAAATAATCCCAAAGTACAATTTTTTTTTTTTTTTTTTTTGAGATGGAGTCTTGCTCTGTCACTCAGCCTGGAGTGCAATGGTGTGAGCTCGGCTCACTGCATCCTCCACCTCCCGGGTTCAAGCGATTCTCCTGCCTCAGCCTCCTGAGTAGCTGGGATTACAGGTATGCGCCACCATGCCCAGCTAATTTTTGTATTTTTGGTAGAGCCAGGGTTTCACCATGTTGGCCAGGATGGTCTCGATCTCCTGACCTTGTGATCTGCCCACCCTGGCCTCCCAAAATGCTGGGATTACAGGTGTGAGCCACCGCGCTCGGCCCCAAACTACAATTTTTTTATAACTGATGACAGCAATTTCTACTTTATCACCTTTTTCTAGGATTACTATTTTTTTAGTATGCTGAATTCTTCAAAATAAAGATGCTCTGCAGTTGCAGATCTAGGTTGCATCTCAGTAGTTTTGCTCTCCAAGTGCCAAAGTACCCTCAGGTTTCTTGCTGAGGCTCAGATGGAAACTTGTCCCGGGGGTTCTACCTCATGTATTTGATCTCAGTCCTGGGGAAGCTCATCCACCTTACCCCTGGGACACCCAATATTTTCTCTTTGGTTTACAAGCCAATTAACCAGAGGCTGGTAATCAGAAGGCATATTTTGATGGATTCAGGGAGCCGGTACTGTGATCTCTGTAAGAATAGGCAAGGCACGGTGGCTCATGCCTGTAATCCCAGCACTGTGGGAGGCCGAGGCGGGTGGATGACCTGAGGTCAGGAGTTCGAGACCAGCCTGGCCAACATGGCAAAACCCTGTCTCTACTAAAAAAAAAAAAAAATTAGCTGGGTGTAGTGGCAGGTACCTATAATCCCGGCTACTCAGGTGGCAGAGGTTGCAGTGAACTGAGATCACGCTACTGCCCTGCAGCCTGGGTGACAGAGCCAGAGTCTGTCTCAAAAAAAAAAAAAAAAAGAATAGCAAGAATAGCTACAGCCAGTTGCCTGTCTGCCAAAGACCTCTAACATGTATTCCTGGCACAGACTCCTCAGCATTTGTGTCTTTTGTGACTTTTGTGGTTAGAATACTTTGGTGTACTTGTCGGCAGGTTCACTGTGGATAAGTGGTTCTCATTTTTTTCCCACCAAAACATTTTTTGAAATGATGTCTCGCTATGTCACCCAGGCTGGAGTGCAGTGGTGCAATCTCCGCTCACTGCAACCTCTGCCTCCCGGGTTCAAGTGATTCTCTTGCCTTAGACTCCTGAGTACCTGGGACTACAGGCGTGCACCACCACGGCCAGCTAATTTTTGTATTTTTAGCAAAGATGGGGTTTCCCCATGTTGGCCAGGTTGGTCTCGAACTCCTGGGCTCAAATGATCCTCCTGCCTTGGCCTCCCAAACTGCTGGGATTACAGGCATGAGCCACCATGTCTGGCCCCACCAAAACATTACTGAAGAATGACATTAACATGCTCATACATTTCTTTGTGTGCACTCATGTATGCATGTATATGACAATACATATATATTTTATAACATGTAAGCATTTTGTGGGGAAATAACATTGATTTTGATACTGTATGCATGAAAGTGTTTTACAAGCACATGGGTAATGAAACCAGCCATTTAGGGATTTCAGGAACTTGTCATTTTCCAGGAAAAATATATAAATATGACAAACCTAATTTTTAAGTTTTAAACATAATTATTTAAAAAGTCTGTAGTGGTTGATTTCTGTGCAGTTAGGTTTGCTGAAACTAGTTGTCACTTCCACCTCTTTTTCCTGCTCAGGAATGTCTGTTGGGATGCAAGTGATTGGGGGTGATATTAGAAGGATAATTCAGAATCCACCCTGTTAGTTTATTTTTATTTATTTATTTTTTTTGAGATGGAGTCTCGCTGTCTCCCAGGCTGGAGTGCTGGAGTGCAGTGGCGCGATCTCGGCTCACTGCAGGCTCCACCCCCCCGGGGTTCACGCCATTCTCCTGCCTCAGCCTCCTGAGTAGCTGGGACTACAGGCGCCCGCCACCTCGCCCTGCTAATTTTTTGTATTTTTAGTAGAGACGGGGTTTCACCGTGTTAGCTAGGATGGTCTGGATCTCTTGACCTCGTGATCTGCCCGCCTCAGCCTCCCAAAGTGCTGGGATTACAGGCGTGAGCCACCGCGCCCTGCCCCTATTAGTTTATTTTTAAAAAGCAAATCATTGGCTGAGTGTGATGGCTCACGCCTGTAATCCTTGCACTTTGGAAGGAAGAGGCGGGAGGATTACTTGAGTTCCGGAGTTTGAGACCAGATTCGGCAACATAGCGAAACCCTGTCTTTAAAAAAAATTTTAAAAAAATTCAGCCAGATGTGGTGGTGAATGCTTGTAGTCCTTGGGAGGCTGAGGTGGGAGGACTGCTTAAGCCCAGTGGGTTGAGGCTACAGTGAGCTGTGATCGCACCACTGCACTCCAGCTTGGGCAGCAGAGCAAGACTCTGTCTCAAAACCCACCCCCCGTGCCCAAACAGTAAATCATCTACAAAAATTTTGGTGCTTAAACCGTTACTAGCAACATATTCATCAGGGTGCCCCTCACAACTGCTGCAGAGAAACTTGGGGACTAAAATCAAGTATAAACCACAGATGGGCTCACGGTATACTTCACGGAAGGTAACATTGTCATCATTATCAGATCCAGCATCCTGGGCCTGAGATTTAGGCACTTTTCAGAGAGGAAAAAAATGTTGGCTGTCCTCTTTCCTCACTCCTCTCTCATCAACAATATAAAGGTATCAGTGAAGAAAATATTTCTAACACTAGTGTCCGTGTATACTGACTTCTGGTTGGGAGGGTGCCTGTGATTCCCACCTCCTCTGCCAGATCTGCCGAAGAAAGCTGGTAAGAACTGGATGCTGCAATGGATGAACTTGAGCAAAGCCTCATACTGTTTCTGGGTAGTTTGATCTCTAGGCCACTTACTGATTTTGAAATTACTGCCTCTTCCTACTCTGTCCTTCCTATCACAGATAGCAGGTTTATTGCATAGACTAGGCGGTGCCCTTTCCATTGTTTCCTCTTTCGGGTAAATGAAGAGGTTGCTTTCCAGTTTTAAGGTGCCCTTGTACAAATAATTATTAGATGAATCGAAACTCTTAGGAGTAATAATTAAAGAAATGGAATTTGAAAAAGTTATTCAGCTTTGTTTATACTTTAGGTTCCTGGCTTTTATAGTAATGCTTTATATTTGCTGCTGTTCCTGTAATCAGAGGCCCCGACTCTTGGATAAATGGGCAGTGTGGGAACAGAGGAACTGAGCACTCAGGTGCCTTTTATCAGAGCTACTCAGTGATTGGGGAAATTCAATTTTCTTTTTTTTTTAATGACAGGGTCTTGCTCTGTCACTCAGGCTGGAGTGCAGTGGCACAATCATAGCTCACTGCAGCCCCCCACCTCTTAGGCTCAGGTGATTCTCCCACCTCAGCCTCCCCAGTAGCTGGGACTACCGGTGCACACCACCATGCCCAGCTAATTTTTTTTAAAAATTGTGTAGAGACGAGGTCTCACTATGTTGCCCAGGCTGATCTCAAACTCCTGGGCTTAAGTGATCCCCCCGCCTCAGTCTCCCAAAGTGCTGGGATTACAGGTGTGAGCCACCACGCCCTGCCTGGAATGCAGCCTTTAATCTTATCCCTGGCATCATTCTTTCAGAAGAAAAAGTTCTGTTTCCTCCCTTTTCTCCTAGAGGCTTAGGTATGAGAATCACTTGAACCCCGGAGGCAGAGGTTGCAGTGAGCTGAGATTGTGCCACTGCACTCCAGCCTGGGCAACAGAGCAAGACTCTGTCTCAAAAAAAAAAAAAAAAAGAAAAGAAAAGAAAAAGATTATCCTGGAACATGTAGGCACTTGGTTGTCTTAACCAACACAACAGTCAATGGTTTTCAAACTGGGGGCTTTTAGATTTATCCTGAGTTTGCTAATCTTAGAGCTCCTTTACATGCCCTACCATTGCTGAAGATGTGATCTACAAAACTTTTATCTGGGCAGAGGAAATAAAATTTCCTCTGTTAAAATGTTTTTCTTTTGATTAATCCGTCATCAGTTTCAAAGAATTTTCAAGTAAAAATGTTTTTTTTAAGTGTGATCTAAAGCATAGGTATTCCATGGGGCAGACTCAGGATAAATCTAAAAGCCCCCAGTTTGAAAACCATTGACTGTTGTGTTGGTTAAGATAACCAAGTGCCCTACATGTTCCAGGATAATCTTTTTTCTTTTTTTTTTTTTTTTTTTTTGAGACAGAGTCTTGCTCTGTTGCCCAGGCTGGAGTGCAGTGGCACAATCTCAGCTCACTGCAACCTCTGCCTCCGGGGTTCAAGTGATTCTCATGCCTAAGCCTCTTGAGTAGCTGGGATTACAGGCGCCCACCACCATGCCCAGCTAATTTTTTTATTTTTAGTAGAGATGGGGTTTTGCCATGTTGGCCAGGCTGGTCTCAAACTCTTGGCCTCAAATGATCCACCTGCCTCGGCCTCCCAAAGTGCTGGGATTACAGGTGTGAGCCACTGTGCCTGGCCCATTTTCCAGGATAATTGTAATTTAAAATATTTTAGCTCATTGTCAAACCATGCAGACTGATTTTTGGCTTGAAAAATATGATCTTGTAGTTAGTCCCACTTCTGTGCTGTGAGAAACCGCAGGAAGATAAAGTGGTGCTTTGGAGAAGGACATATTCACCGCCCTTCCTTCTCCCCTCCCAGCTTTCCTTTCTTTTATGGTTTGTAGTTATAACCGAGATTTATGCTTGTTGCTCCACAAGTCTTCTCTCTGCCATTATGAGTTTGTCCGAACAGTCTAGAGATGGGGCCGACACTGAGTGATTCTTGAAGTAAATCTATCCGGGGCACTCCTTGACAGTCAGAGGCAGAGAGGAACTAACTCACAGCCCCCAGTGGAGCAGGAGTCTGGATAAATTACCCCTGTCAAGAAGAAGACATGCTGCCACTTTTGTGACCTCTTGCCTTCACAGTTACCCTGGGGGCACAGCTCTCCTGTTTGTGTGCAGAGTGTGTGGGGCGGTGCTCTGGGTCAGCGATCATTCCCTTTACCCAGCTGTGTCTGCCAAGAGGCCTTTCTCTCTGTGTTTGCCCTGCCAGGCCCATGGCAAGTGGGTCTTTAGGACCAGGGCCACTTTTTCCAGCCTTATGGTAGCAAGGAGTTGCTGACAATCAAGCATACAAGTTGATTGATTCCTTTTCCTTTCCTTTCCTTTCCTTTCCTTTCCTTTCCTTTCCTTTCCTTTCCTTTCCTTTCTTTCCTTTTCCTTTTCTCTTCTTTCCTTCCCTCCCCTCTCCTCTTTTTGTTTCACTCTGTCAGCCAGGCTGGAGTGCAGTGGTGCCATCTTGGATCACTGCAACCTCCACCTCCTAGGGTCAAGCTATTCTCCTGCCTGGGCCTCAGTAGCTGAGATTACAGGTGTGTGCCACCACACCCAGCTAAGTTTTTGTATTTTTAGTAGAGACAGGGTTTCAACATGTTGGCCAGGCTGGTCTCAAAACTCCTGACCTCACGTGATTTGCCCACCTTGGCCTCCCTCCCAAAGTGTTGGAATTACAGGCATGAGCCACCATACCTGGCCTGATTATTTCTATAAATGGTTTCATTTAACTACCATTTACTGATAGTGGATTTTGATGGAGAAGGAGAATAAAGAACAGGTATTAAACATCTTTTAGGCTAGGTACGGTGGCTCACACCTGTAATCCCAGCACCTTGGGAGGCTGAGGCAGGAGGATTGCTTGAGCCCAGGAGTTTTGAGATCAGCCTGGGCAATGTGACACGGTGCCATCTCTATAAAAAATACAAAAATTAGTGGGACATGTGGCTCGAGCCTGTAGTCCCAGCTACTCTGGAGGCTGAGGCAGGAGGATTGTAGCAACCCAGGAGATTGTGATTACAGTGAGTCTGGGTGACAGAGTGAGACCTGTCTCAAAAACAAAACAAAATCTTTTTTTCCCCCCTTTACCATACTTTTCCTTTGCTGTATCTCGTTGTCTTGTGTGTACTTTGAAATTTTTATTTAATTTAAATTTTATTTAAATTTTTATAGAGACAGGGTCCCACTGTGTTGGCCAGGCTGGTCTCAGATTCCTGGGCTCAAGTGAACCTTCTCTTTAGCCTCCCAAAGTGCCAAGATTACAGGTGTGAGCCACTGGGCCCAGCTTGTGTGTTTTTTTTTTTTTTTTTTTTTTTTTGAGACAGAGTCTTGCTCCGTTGCCCAGGCTGGAGTGCAGTGGCACGATCATGGTTCACTACAACCTCCGCCTCCCGGGTTCAAGTGATTCTTGTGCCTCAGCTTCCTGAGTAGCTGGGATCACAGGTGTGTGCCACCATGCCCAGCTAATTTTTGTATTTTTAGTAAAGACAGGGTTTCGCCATGTTGGCCAGGCTGGTCTTGAACTCCTGGCCTCAAGTGATCTGCCCGCCTCAGCCTCCCAAAGTACTGGGATTACAGGCTTATGTGTACTTTTGAGAGTCGTTTCGAATCTTTTGTGAAATGAAGCAGGGGTATCAATAAGAACATATTTTTAAAAATGTGTCAAGAGCTTGCATTTGGCATCCCTGTCTGACCAACTTGCTGTCTGGGCCCCATGGAACGTACTCACCAGGCTCTTGGTGCTCTGAACAAGGCAGGTCCTCAGCCAGTCTCTCCCACACTCATCTGTACCCCAGGAGCTAGTTTGTCCCTAAACCTGTGTACTTGTATTAAATATGATGTAAACAGGTGACCTAAGAGTGTGAAGAGAGGGTTCTGCAAATATAATGTGTTCTTTTTTTGTTGTTTTTTTTGAGATGGGGTTTCGCTCTTGTTGCTGCCCAGGCTGGAGTGCAATGGCATGATCTCGCTCACTGCAACCTCCGCCTCCCAGGTTCAAGTGATTCTCCTGTCTCAGCCTCCTGAGTAGCTGGGATTACAGGCATGCGCCACCATGCCCAGCTAATTTATTGTATTTTTAGAGACGAGGTTTCTCCACGTTGGTCAGGATGGTCTTGAACTCGCGACCTCAGGTGATCCGCCTGCCTCAGCCTCCCAAAGTGCTGGGATTACAGGCGTGAGCCACCACGCCCGGCTATAATGTGTTCTATAAAAAGAAATGTGAAAAGAGGGTTTTATGAAAATTAAATGCTTTGCTAAATGTGAATTGCTAAAAACATTGCTGTCAAATTAGGTGTGAGCGAGATGACAGTTAAACATTAGAGGAAGATCATAAACATCTAGAAGGATTCTGTACTTTGATTGCTTTACTGATGTCTTGAAGTTCTTACTTTGCTTTAGAAATTGTGGAGGCTGTGTTATGGGTAGGGTTTATGCAAGAAAGACGTCTGGGAACTTCAGTCTGTGGGCCCACACTCAAAGCAAAGGGCTTGGCTTTACATCAAAAGATCAGCAATGACTGAATGTTTATAGGTTTTCAGTTAATAGAAAATGTTTTCGGTATGTGGAGCAGGTTCCATTTTTGATTCCCTGCTTTAACTGATTTTTTGATTCACTGAACAATTACTAGCTCCGATCACATAGGCCAGGAGGGCTTCTACTCTGTAATATTCTGGCCTCGCTGTTGGTGTCTTTATTTTGGTTACTTTGTTTGATTCCAACAAATTTGTGAGAATTACTCATTTTGCAGTGAGGAGACTGAGCCCAGAGCATTCAAGTTCCTACAGCTAAGAAGTGGCAGGACTGGGATTGAAAGCCGGTGTCCATGCTGCTGAACCAGACGGGGAGAGCAGGTATGGGTGCGGTGTGGACCGCGCTGTCAGGCACACTAGCGTACGTGCGGGGCGCCCGCTGCACAGACGTAGCTGCAGCCGATGCTCAGTGCTGCCTGGTGATTCTGTACCTCCTTTCTGAGGCTGCTGCCTTAGTGTGCTCTCCGTAGTTGGAATCTTTTGTGTGCATCTTAGCTGTTGAAAAGGCGCCTATTAATTTATCACAGGTGATGTGTGCCTCCTTGTGCTCAGAGGAGGCGTCTGCACCCATGTACCTCACTAATGACAGGTTATGGGATGGAGAGGAGATAACAGGTCTTTTCATCTGATGTCTATATAGCAAGGTGCTATTTCCCTGGTAGCTTCTAGGGGGCAGCAGCCGCTAGTTGTTCTGTCTCTTGCTGGCAGAGAGAAGGTTGGACAATTGAGCAATTTGCTCTGGTCTCCAGCTCTTTAAGTGGTGCCTGCAGGTCTCCAGGGAGTCACCGGAATTCGCATAAGAAAATACAATATCCAGGATCTTTTATTTCTACTTTCTCTGCCCCCCTCAGGTAAATCCTTTATCTGTGTTTCTATCAACATCCACAAATTCCTCATTATCAGAGTTAAGGCAGCAAAGTTCACCTGCTTCGAAGATAAGAGAATAGAGATGTCTTTAAGAGAGTAAAATCTTTCTGTCAGATCTTACTTGTTGCCAAGAGCTAGACATTGATAACCCACTCAAATAATGTTTAGAGGTTTTGAAACTTTCCCCCATGGGCATGTGTCTTTAATTCTGTTGGGAATACCACTGTCATATGGTTGATTACCTGTTCTTCCTGTCAGCACTTCCCCCCAACCCCACTCCCTCCCCTCTATCCAAACTAGTCTTACAGAGGTTTCTTTTCAATTCTAAATGACTTATTTCAGAAACACATGAAGGGGAACATTTCGGATGTGCCAGTTTTTTGTTTTTGTTTTTTTTTTGAGACGGAGTCTCGCTCTGTCACCCAGGCTGGAGTGCAGTGGCGCGATCTCGCTCCCTGCAAGCTCTGCCTCCTGGGTTCACGCCATTCTCCTGCCTCAGCCTCCCGAGTAGCTGGGACTACAGGCGCCTGCCACCATGCCCGGCTAATTTTTTTTGTATTTTTAGTAGAGACGGGGTTTCACTGTGTTAGCCAGGATGGTCTCAATCTCCTGACCTCGTGATTCGCCCTCCTCAGCCTCCCAAAGTGCTGGGGTTACAGGCATGAGCCGCCACGCCCGGCCTTGGATGTGCCAGTTTTTTAGACTTGGGGGCCCAAGACTGACATATGGGCAACTTGTGCCTTGTCAGAGTGAGTCCCAGCTCCCTCCCCTCCCAGAAGTGCACCTCCTACTGTGCCCTGAATGCTCCTGCCTGCCAGATCTTCCAGCTGTGTGGCTGAGGCAGGTGCCCAGGAGGAGAAAGGCTGGTTGCAGGCAGAACCAGATGGTTGCAGTCCACACAGGGAAGCAAATTGGCCACGACATTTCAGCCATGTGAGGTTTATTTAGGATTAGCTAAGAATTCTCAGCCTTGACTCCACTGAGGGAGGAGCGGGTGACCTAGGGCCACTTTCTTGTGGCTTTGCATTCTTTCAGGCTTTCATCTGAAGATCCTGGGGAAGGGTGGGAGTTTCCATCCAGCTCCATTGCAGAGAGTGGCATTCCTGAAAGACAAAGGCATGCCTCTTTTTTTTTGATAGGAGTCTCGCTCTGTCGCCTGGGCTGGAGTGCAGTGGTGTGATCTCGGCTCACTGCAAGCTCCGCCTCCCGGGTTCGGGCCATTCTCCTGCCTTAGCCTCCCAAGTAGCTGGGACTACAGGTGCCCGCCGCCACATCCGGCTAATTTTTTTGTATTTTTTTTTGTTGTTGTTAGTAGAGATGGGGTTTCACCATGTCAGCCAGGATGGTCTCAATCTCCTGACCTCGTGATCCGCCCGCCTCGGCCTCACAAAGTGCTGGGATTACAGGCGTGAGCCACCTCGCCCAGCAAAGGCATGCCTCTTAACCTCACCTCTCCAGCTCTCTCTGTTGTCTGAAAAATGGCAGTTAATAGAATTTGTTAATAAACAGAAGAAATAATGAGAAATAGTGGCACATCATTTGACAGTAAGGTGGTTTATAATTTCTGTTTATTAATGATTCTCATTATTATTATTTCTATTGGATTTTTGAAGAATTCAGCCTGGTCCCCAGAGCCCCATTTATAAGGCATTTTATTTCTTCCTTTATAATATCTAGAAATAACTTCAGTTCCAGTGAAATCCAGATCTGTAGTCCCACCCCATCCCCAGCTCTGGTTCTCTCCCTTTCCTCTCTGCTTGTCTTCTGTGACCTCAGCGGGCTCCATCAGGTGGGCGGTATCCCCTACTGACCAGACTGGCAGAGCTAATGCCGGCTGGAGGAACGCCGCCATGTTTGTTTTTGCAGTTCCTGGATTTGGTTTAATGTACAATTGATTTTTTTAATGTATTTAATCATTTTTTTCTTACCTCTTAAGGATTAATCTGCACAAACCTCATTTTATCCTAAGTGTGGCTTTGGGAGGAAGGGAGGAGAAAATTGAGTTTCTCCAGCTTATTTTATTCTTTTACGCTTTATTTTCCAAATGGCTTTTCCTGCCGAAGCAGCTCTGTATAATACAATGTATTTTCGTGGCCATTACTTACTCATTACTAACTGGTCTCTCCCGCTTCCCTTTGTCTGTGAACTAAATACAGGGGGCCTCAAGATAATTGGTAGCTCCATCACTGACCCACCAATTATAGATCAGCAGGGAAGGCAGCCCAGGGATGGTTTGTGGTTGGCACAGGCTGCCCACCTAGAAATGTGAGTTATTCTCTACCTGCCACCAAGTTGGGCTTGACTAGATCAGTCCTTTCCTAATTTTGGACTCTGGCTTCTCTAATTGCATCACACGGCTCCCTGATTTACAGGTTTCAGCCTCATTTCATCCCTACACATGCTGCTGGTGTCTTTCTTAGTTCATGCCTCCTTGGCATGTCTACAGAGTATTAATTTGCAGAGGTTTTGTTTCTATTTTCCTTTGAGGTTCCCTGGTGCCTAGAATGGTTAGATGGCAGGCTGCAGATAAATAATTCTGTTGAAACAGCAGGTTTCTGTGCATTTTTGTCTGATGTGTCCAAGTAAAGGCAAGTCTTTGTGGGCGCCGTATTAAGCCCCCCTTTTGAGCATTTATCTGAGTTGTGTTCCAGCTTATCTACTTTGCTCTGGCATGGAGAAGGAAAAGTCCCATTTCCTGCTAGGCTGCCAGGCACTTATGTAAGACTTTTAGGTGCCAAAGTAGGAAAGGAGCCCCTGTGTTGTATGGCCGTATACATTTTGCGTGTGCGTTTCCTGGGTGTTTGGCACCTAGGCACTTTGCTAAGCCCTGTATGGGATGGGCATATACCGTATTGCTCAGCTCCCGGCAGAAAATAGGCACTCATACATATTTGTGGAATGAGTGAGTGTGTGTGCTCACTTATGTGCGATGGAGATGATGAGCCAAGGAGTTGGATTGCACAGTTGCTGCCTGGCGTCCTGCTGGGAACTTAGGGTGCAACATTCCCACTGGGCCACACATATGCCGATGTTCAGTGGATGACTGCTACGTAGGCAACATAAAGAGGCCATTTTATGAAAGGAACATCAGAGGAAACATTATAACTGAGACCTTTATAGCCTTTCCATTATTATGGTTTAAATCTTGACAGTCATTATTTGCAATGACACTGGGACCAGTAAAGACAATGCTCACTCCCACCTCCTCGTTCTCTCTCCACATCCTGTTCCGTAGCTGTGGTGCACCGATAGGCATCGTTAAATGTGCAGGCAGCAGAGCTGCTGGTTTGTCTAGAAACAGCCCCTTTTGACTCAGAAGTTGGAACCCAGATGACTCACCATTCTATTTGTTTTATTGCAACTGTCATTTCATAAAATGCCCTGAAAGCTTTAAACTGTAAATGCCAAAGTGAGGTTTTTGTCTTTTTTATTTTGTTATCTCCTCTGTTTTTTCTAATCTTTTATATTTCTATTTTATCCTTTCTTTTCAGAGTTATTTTCTTTCATTACTGTCTCTTTCTCTGTCCGTCCCTTCCTTCCTGCCTCCCCCCTCCGATGACTCTAATGGCATGAGTAGTTGAAGTGGTTTTTGCTAACATCATGATGCGTTCTTTCCAGCTTTAATGCTATCTGATTGAGAGTGTCTCCCCTCAGATTTTTGTATAGGGTTTAGAAATGGAAATGGCCATGCACATCAGAGTTTAAATTTTCCTAGGCAAGTCTGCCATGAACTGTAGGACCTATAACTTCTAGAGACGGAGGGACCCCTGACATCTGTGGACTCTGGACTCCTGACTTCTGTGGAATGTAGAATTTATGACTTCTGTGGATTGTGGGGCCTCTGACTTCCATAGACCGTGGGACTGTGACTTCTATGGGCCCCAGGAGCTCTGAATCCCATGGACTGTGAGACCTCTGACTTCTGTGGCCTGTGGGATCTCTGACTCCTGTGGCCTGTGAGATCTCTGACCTCTGTGGCCCGTGGGACCTCTGACTTCTGTGGTCTCTGGGACCTGTGACCTCTTTGACTTCCAAGTCTTCTATGGACTGCAGGACCTCATCAACATGTGTATTGCCAGAAGAGAGGCTTGATCGTGTTAACCTGTTTCTCTCCGGAGGTGTCACATACTAGAATTTCTGCTCAGTCTTATGGCTTAGGTGGGCTGTTGAGTCTAAATTTTTTTTTTTTTTTTTGAGACGAAGTCTCGCTCTATCACCCAGGCTGGAGTGCAGTGGCATAATCTTGGCTCACTGCAAGCTCCGCCTCCCAGGTTCACGCCATTCTCCTGCCTCAGCCTCCAGAATAGCTGGGACTACAGGCGCCTGCCACCACGCTCGGCTAATTTTTGGTATTTTTAGTAGAGACAGGGTTTCACCGTGTTAGCCAGGATGGTCTCTGTCTCCTGACCTCGTGGTCCACCTGCCTTGGCCTCCCAAAGTGCTGGGATTACAGACGTGAGCCACCGTGCCTGGCCCAAGTCTAAATTTTTAAGGACTAGAGCTCTCAGACAGGACTTTCCGGATCTTTTTTTCTGATACCCAACACTGTGGCACTTGACTAAGTCACCTGATTGATGACATGAGCATTGCTGGGTGTTGAAACACCTGGCCAGGGAAACAGGGACTTCTGTGGATTCATCCAAAGGATGGCAGACAGATTGTGGAATTTTAATGAAGGTGGGGTGGATCCCTGATGTTCGCCTGCTTTGAAGCATAGCAGAATCCCAGCATTAACTTCAGGGGTGTTGGCTGGAAACTTGCCCTGGTGTCGGTGGTTATATTCCACATTTGTCAAATCCTTAAATCCAACTGAACTAATTTTAGAAGTAGCTAGTTATAATGAAAAAGAACAATATATTCAGATGCATAGGATTGTTTTTAAATGAAATGCTCCCTGTTCTTTTCCTTCTTTTTTTTTTTTTAATTTTTATTTTTTATGATGGAGTCTTGCTCTGTCGCCAGGCTGGTGTGCAGTGGCGTGATCTCGGCTCACTGCAACCTCCGCCTCCCGGGTTCAAGCAATTCTCCTGCCTCAGCCTCCTGAGTAGCTGGGACTACAGGCGTGTGCCACCAGGCCCGGCTAATTTTTTGTATTTTTAGTAGAGATGAGGTTTCATCATGTTAGCTGGGATGGTCTGGATCTTGTGACCTCGTGATCCACCCACCTTGGTCTTCCAAAATGCTGGGATTACAGGCGTAGGCCACCGCGCCCGGCCCTTTTCCTTCTTTTATAAAACGCCTTTGGTCTATTTTGGCCTTCAGGGTGAGCCATCCTTTGACTTATATTAGAATAAATTTTTTTCCTGTATGCCTCCAATGAAGGAGAGTGTGAGAGTGTTTTCTATGATGTGAGTGGGAGAAAATAGCGTGTTTTCACAATAGTTAACAAGTTGATGGCTGTGAGTTATGAAAGTGAGTTCTGTGTATACACTGGGGTAGGATTCCACGTAGAATGCTGTTTTTCACCCACCTGGCTGGTTGTCTGATTCTAACACAGCTGCTATCCCTGATGCTAGAAATCAGAAAACCACAGGCTGTTCACATAATACTCTACCCTTCTGAGGCTAAGGTGGGAACAGGATGGTGGCGGGGTTTGAATCAACATGCTCTCAGTTCCCACCAAAGACCAGTGTGTTCCCCTGTTCCTGCTGACAGCTTGAACAAGGATTCTAAAGTTTCTGGCCGTTTTAATTGAACCGCAGTGAGGGGTGGCCCTGTAGCCTGCTTAGGACATGGGTAATTACTCCTAGGGCCTGGGAGCCAAGTGTCCCTCGCAGGCTCCCTCTTGGTTCTCTACCTAAGAATAACTTCCCCTTCCCTGGGCAGGGCCTCTTTGAGGAGCAGAAGGATCATTTAGTGCTCATGGCCTGCTCATTCCTTGGCTTCTCTGCTGAGCTATCCAGCAGGGGTGCCAGTTCTTCCATTTAGCTGACTATTATATAGCCCTTAAAATGGAAGGGTTTATTTTAGCTGGCTGCTATATTGATTGCTATAGGGACGTTTCTATTTTCACTGGCTGCTATATTGACTGGGAAAGGGAAAGGGGCTGTATTGCCGGGAGCTGTCATATTGACTGTTACAGAAAAGATCTGTATTTAAGCAGTACCGGTGCACTGGGATCTCCCAGGCAGGATATTAATGCTAATTCATCCGCTCACCCCCTGCTGTGAGTGTTATTTGTTTAAATCTATAGATTCCCACAGCGCGTTTATATCCTCACTAGAGTGAGCTCCGCTCCCTGTAATTATTTAACATTATATGCTGATATAAACTGTAACAGTTAAAGAATGGTAATGAGTAGCCAAAAAAGAAAAAAAGAAGAAAGAAAAGAAGGAAACAGAAAAAAAGGAAAAAATGTATAAAATAATCTATGCGTGTATGTGTGTGTGTGTGTGTGGTGTTAGAAACAGCAGAGTCACCTTCTAAAACAGCAGTGAGAAACTTCTGTCATCCTTTCTCCCAGTTCAGGTTGATTTGTACAGTGCTGCACAGCCCACGTATTGTGCATCTGTATGTGTGTATGTGCATGCGCCTGTGTACGCACATGGTCATCACCTGCCAGAAAGATGCCACATTGAGGTGTGCTATACTGTGTTGTTTGTGCACGTGTGTAACAATATACAGTGTTTGTTCAGTGTCCTGGCAGGAAATTGGTCTATTAGCAATTCACCTTCTTGGTGAGTAGCTAATACCTTATTTTGTTCAAGGTTCCACGTTCACGCAGGAACTTTGGACCTAAGACGCAACTCTAGGGAAAGCCACTGGGGAATGCTCAGTTGGGATTGGACTAATAGGCCATTGGGTATCACTGTCGCTCTACTGGCTATAGGAGAAAGAGGGGTTATCTGCTGGGGAAACTGGTTTTCAAAAGAAAGAAATTTTTCTGCTTGAGTTGGAGATGTTGTCTCTTTGAGATGTTTGTCTCTCATTTGGAGTTTCCTTTAAAAAAGTAGTTGTTTGCTTGTTTTTGCTACACCAAGCTTCTAGCATTTTTATTGTTCTTGAAAATTGTGTACTGATTGCGATCTGTTCAGCTATCACCTGCAGTGCATCTAGATGAGAACTTCTGTGTGCAGAAAACTGTCCCCCTTAAAAGCCTAGGTAACAAGGAGAGCTGATTTGGGCAAGAACTTGAAAAAGAAGGGAGAAAATCTCCTTGGGCAAATGCTTGCCACTCGTCTGCCGCTGCCCCTGTGTAGGTGGGAAGAGAGTGCGGAGAGAGAGCCAGGCTGCTGCCTGGTCACAGAAGAGTGGGCTCCGTCCTCCAGCGGGCTCTCCAGCAGCATGGATCTGTGCCAGGCTTCACCACAATTCATACTGTGTCAGTTTAATAAATGCACTACTTAAATTATGAAATTACAAAAGAAAAAAGAGAATGCACTTATTCAGACTCAATACATTAAAAATAAGGCATTAAAAGTCAGACTTTTTTTTTTTTCTTGTAGAATCAATAATGAACAGGAAGGGTTGTAGACATTAACAGTCATGGACATTCAAACTTTTATACATAAATTATCTTAGAAAAATGCACATAAGACTTGAATAATGTAAATACATTAATGCATTTAATAATTTAAACATTAAAGCGCAAGCAGGAATTTGAGGCCATGGCTGTTCTGAGGTAAGGGATTGGTCCTAGAACTCGTGTGTCCCAGGATCGATGGGTGATTTCCCCTTGAGACACCCTGGAAAGAGAGTGCCTGGCCGGCTTGTGTGGCCAAGGATCCCTGGACATTCCTGATCTCAGCTGCCCCCCAGCCTCTTATTTTTGCGTATCCTGAGCTTCGTTCTCAGTTTCATGTTCTCTACTCTTGTGCTTCTAATTGTTTGTTAGAAAACTAAATGTTTCCACTTCAAAGAACAATGAACTTTGAGAATGTCTTGGTTGAAAAACCAAACCAAAGTAAAAAATCCTTCGCCCGGCTCTGGCTGCTTGTCTGCTTGTGATTTGAGAAAAAGGAAGTGGCTGCTCCTTGTAATCAGCCTGTCGTGTCTCAGCCTGGAACTCCACTGGGTGCTGTGGTCAGGGGATCCAGGCTGTAACATGCTGACAGATTTGAAGACTGGATCTAATGGGAGAGCAGAAACGATATCCTATATTAGCCTCTGTGTGTTGGGCATAACGACGGCAGGTAGCCATGCCAGGAAACAAGACAGGTGCCGTGGAGTTAGACTCAGTGGTCTGTGATCATACCTTGCTTTGATTTGAGGGTTTAACCACTGGATAGACTGATGTTACTGTTTTACCCCCTTTCTTCCAAAATTGTATTTGCAACAGCAGAAAGTCACTGGAAACCCCTTTTCTGGCAGAATACTGAATGATCTAATTCAATTTTTGACATCTGCACTGTGAAGTACCCTGGGCAGCACTAAGAAGCCAGGCCTACGTGTCTTAAGTTTTCATTTATTAATGCTAATGCTGTTCTCTGGTTGTTCCCCAGCCCTGTTTTATAGTCCAAATCACAGATGAGAAACTAGAAGAACTGTAGAAAGTGTGTTACTGAGTACACATTCTGAGAACTTTGTCTCTCTTTGTAGAAGAGTGTGTCTATTTGGTCAGTAATGCAAATGTTGTCCCACTGGGTTTGCTGTGGGACCCACTGGATTTGCCGTGGGACCTTGAGAAATGGTTATCAGATGGTAGTGACTGAACCAAACCTGTTTTCATTATTGCCAGGTCCGTGGGAGTCTTTTACAGGATCTCAAATCTCCTGCCTGAAACTTTACCTGGGATTGTCTTGAGTTGACCCAAGCCTCGTCTGTGCTGGCATCTGTGACTTTGTTTGCAGCCCTTTCTAGTCTTTGTTGTAGCCAAGGACAGTCTGGTCTCCCAGCTAACACGGGTACAAACCAGCTTCTAGCTGCTTGCAGGAGAATAGCTATGGGTTGACTTGGCATCTGAAGCAGATACAAACAGATTAGGCTGAGCTGCCCCAGAACAGCCAGAAGGAAAACCAGTACTTTAAAAACTGGTCATCAGGTAATGGTTTAGAAAGAAAGTAGTTTGGAGAATGGGTGAGGACAGCCTGGTGAGTGATCCCGAGGTCAGTGGGCTGTCCTTGGGATGCGCTCAGATTCTTCTCTAGACCTGGAGAGCAATAGCCGTGCCTCACAAGCCCTTCTCCACCTGTTTTGTTTTAAGGTGGCAGAGCCTTTCTTCGCAGTTTTAGTTCAGCCTTGGGATGAAGGTCAGACCTCGGTTTGTTCTGTTCTTTTCTTTTCCAGTTTCAGAGCCCAAGCCTGCTCCCTCTGTTGCTTGTCCAGCCTTGACCAGTGACTGTCTTCAGCCTGCACTCTGCATTTCATCCCAGCAGTAGGAAGAAGTGAGGTCAGGGGAGTGCGTGAACCAGGGAGAATCGAATTCTCTTTGGATTTTGCTGGTCACACCCAGAAAAGCTGCTTTCTCTTCCCTTAAGTTCCAAGAACTGATGGCCTTAACTGTACAATTGGCTGGTGCCAGATTGAGATGTGTTGAACTGGGCAGTGGAGGTGGGGGTGAGGGGCGCAGAGTGCTGGCTGTGTCAGGCAGTGATCAGATAGGCACTGATCGGGTGGGTTCACCCTCTGATAGAGCCCGTATGCAGACTTCCTTCGAAGAGAGAGGAGTCAGGTTCATTAATTAAAGGAGCCTGGCTTGAGAGGCCTGTAATTATAGGTGCTAGAAATCTGAATTTTAAGAGGTTGTGCAGCTGCATTTTGAAAAATGTAGGGAGGCACCGAGAAGTACTGGTTGTGGGCAAGAATGTGGCTGTACCAGATTTTGGAGGTTCAGGTTTTGGCAGAATTCCCCTCCAAATTCTTATTTATTCTTTCTTTCCATTTTGTTCTTCTTTTTTTTTTTTTCTAAATGGGAAGCAGAACCTGTGATTTTTTTTTTTTAATGAAGGTTACACCCTGTGACCGAGAGGCTAGCATTGTCAGTGTATATGGGGGGCAGAAAGGAGTTGCTGTAAACTAGAAGATGCTTAGTTTTTGAGGAAACAGGGGACATCTTTGGGCTTTAGGGATTCAGTATTTGAAAAAAATTAAATAATTTCTTTCTTGAAATGAGTGGGGGGAGCAGGGTGCAGAAACCCAATTTGAATGCAGTCTAGGGAGGTAAGTCCCAGGCAAATGGTGGACTCTAGAGCCTTTGTCCCGACTTGACTTCCCCAGAAGTGTCTCTTCCTCTGTCATGCATCACTTTTCCATGTGAACCCTGAGTTACAAACAGAAAATTTCAGACCTTTATGGGAAGTCCTGACCTGTGCCTTTTCTTTCCCATTTCCTCAGTTATTTGTAGGTTGACCTTTTGTTTTGGGTGCTTTTTCACTCTCCTTTCCTTAAAAAAAAGTTTCCCTCTTTGCTTCTTGTCAAAAACCTTTATTTCGATCCCTGACTATTTGCATCTCTGTTAATTAAGCATGGCTAATTTGATATGTAGATGGGATGGGGAGGGTTAAGGGTTAGATGAATAGAGGTCTACTCCCTGCCTCCCCCGGGTGGTGGGCAGGGGTGCTCCACAGACCTGCAAGACTGAACAGCTGGACACAGCTGACGTCAAACCCGATGCCAGGGAGAACCTCCTCTCTGCCTCACTGGTTTTGTCTCTTTGGGGATATTGAAAGCGTCATCCCGTTTCACAGACTGGACCCTCTGTGAAGGGCTGAAAAAATAAAATATAAAGGCCAGTTCTCTGTGCTCTTTTCTTACATTCGTGTAGTGTATATATTGGGAAATCCACGGGTGAACCCGTGCACTGTAGAATAGAACACAAGTGTCCAAGACTCTCACTTGGTGCATTTACAATATGCAAATTCCAGTTCCAATTAGATTGAAACCTCTATTTAGCAGAGTGGTTTTGTGAAATAAATAACTTTTGAAGAAGGAGACCTACTATATATAATAAATATATATTTTTCCTTCAGTTGCCTGCAGGGTGCTTCCTGCATTCCCAGCCCTTGCCCGCAATGCTGATTCCGAAGCATCTTTGGGCTCTTTACAGAAGAGATGCTTCTCCTTCCCTTCCTGGCACAGGGATTTCATCCTTGATTTACGGTGCTCAGCTTGTTAGCGCCGGTGAAGGGGAAAGATGGTGTGAAGGTCGTTATGTCCGTTTTGTCCTCTTAGAGAGAAAGTGAGGGGGTGTGTTTCTTGCCCTGTGCTTATCATGGTAGTGGTGGAGTTCGAGAGGCCCCCGCTTCTGTCAAAAGGAGTCGAGCCAAACTCTCATCCTCTCTTCTTCACCCTCTATACTACACGTTGTCCAACAGGGGGGGAATGATTTCAAAAGCGGAATTCAGAATTTCAGAAAGAGTAGCACACCACCGAGTAGAGAGCCTCCCCCCAGCACCCCCCTTTTCATCATTCTCCCCTCCTCAGCCCAGCCGTGACAAACTGACAGATAATTAACAGATCAGGCCCTCCTATTAGGCGTGCCCCGTGCTGGAAGCTGCTCTGGCTCTATGCAGTCCTTTAGCAGCTCTGTGCGTGTGGGTGGTGCCGCACTAAGTGGCCATAGCAGAGGGCAGGGAGTGCTTTGGGAAAAGCAAACAGAATGCTCTTTGGAGGAGAGAGTGCTAAAGAGGGAGAGCGGGGGCAGTAAGGTGCCTGGCTTGAAAGCACCTCGTGAAAAGACTTGGACTTTCAGGGTTGTGATCCGGAATACCACCGCCCGTCTCCGGGAATGGTGCGCTGGGTTATAATAGGATGCCTGATTACAAAGAACATTTTGAAGGCCACTTCCCAGGTCAGGCTGTGCATTAGGTGCACTCATCCTTCGGTGTAACACTGTGCTGGACTTGCAAAATTGGAAGTGCGCAGCCTGTTGTGTTTCAGCTTTGGCATTAAATATTTCTGCACAGACACTGCCCTATGTGGCTTTCTCTCAGCTAACTAACTTTTCTTTCCCTGGTGGAAAGAAGAATTCATTGTGAGAATATTCATTTCTACTTACTGGTGACTTTTAAAAACTACTTTTCTTTGTTTTTAGAGACAGGGACTTGCTGTGCTGCTCAGGCTGGAGCACAGTTTGCAAACACAGCTTACTGCAGCCTTGACCTTTGGGCCGAAGTGATCCTCCCGCCTCGACCTCCATGTAGCTGGGACCATAGATGTGTGCCACCACACCCAGCTCATTTGAAATTTTTGTTGTTGTTGTTGAACAGAAATGGTGAGAGTAAAATAAAAATAAATTAAACAAATAATACTTTTTGGTAGTGATGGGGTCTCACTTTGTTGCCCAGGCTGGGTCTCAAATTCCTGAGCTCAAACGATCCTCTCACTTCAGTCTCCCACAGTGCTGGGATTATAGGCATGAGCTGTTGTGCCTGGCCTTCTTCCTTTTTTTTTTTTTTTTTGTTTTTGTTTTTGTTTTTGTTTGGTTTTTTAACTAGAGACAAGGTCTCACTCTGTCACCCCAGGCTGGAGTGCAGTGGTGCGGTCATAGGTCACTGCAGCCTCGACCTTCTGAGCTCAAGTGATCCTCCTGCCCCAGC
Source organism: Nomascus leucogenys (assembly GCF_006542625.1). NCBI lineage: Eukaryota > Metazoa > Chordata > Mammalia > Primates > Hylobatidae > Nomascus > Nomascus leucogenys. The sequence goes on from NC_044388.1 coordinate 82,359,920, forward strand.
CTCCCAAGTAGCTGGGACCACAGGCATATGCCAACATGCCCAGCTAATTTTTTTTTTTTTTGAGACGGAATCTTGCTCTGTCGCCCAGGCTGGAGTGCAGTGGCGCGATCTCGGCTCACGGCGTGATCTCGGCTCACTACACGCTCCGCCTCCTGGGTTCACACCATTCTCCTGCCTCAGCCTCTTGAGTAGCTGGAACTACAGGTGCCTGCCACCACACCCAGCTAATTTTTTGTATTTTTAGTAGAGACGGGGTTTCACTGTGTTAGCCAGGATGGTCTCGATCTCCTGACCTTGTGATCCGCCGCCTCGGCCTCCCAAAGTGCTGGGATTACAAGCGTGAGCCACCGCGCCTGGCATGCCCAGCTAATTTTTAAATTTTTTGAAGAGACAGGATTTCACTGTGTTGTCTAGGCTGGTCTCAAACTCTTGGCCTCAAGTGATCCTCCCACCTTGGCCTCCCAGAGTGCTGGATTACAGTCATGAGCCACCATGGCCAGCCCTGAAAACTACTTTTCTACTTCCCTTATGGTGGCCACCCTTCTCATTTTCATGATTTGAATATTAACATACAGATAAATTTAGCAAAATGTAGGGGCTACACATAGGCTCAGGTCCTTAGGCCTGGCATGTTGGAGCAGAAAGAAACACCTAATTGCATCAAAACCACTCTAAGTTCATGTATGTGGAGCCCATCAAGCTGAAAGCATCCAGACAGCATCTGCTGTTATCAAATCACTCGTGAATCCAGCTAATTAAAATAGAGCTTCATTTTTCTGAACCATTGTTTGGTAGGAATTTGAAACGGGTCTAACCCAATTTCTGTGTGTTTATGAGCCTTTATTATATCAGAGGTACTTTTCTGTAAATGTACAGGGCAGCGTTAAATGAATTGATCCACACAGTATCACCGTACACGCACTATGGACTTGCTAATGATTTCTCTTCCAGCTTTCTGGTTTCCAGACATACTCTTGAAAGCTTTATCTTCTCTTTTTCTATCCTCTGCTCTTTGTCGTTGTCTTTTTTTTTTTTAAACATTTTAAACTTTCCTTTTACTTTTTAATCTTCTTTTTTCTTTGGAAACAGGAAAAGTATCCCCTTAAAGAAGTTTTCTTTTCCATTTCTCTTTTTCTTTTTCTTCCTCCCTTCCTGTTTTTGTTTTTCTTCTAGTGGATAAGATTTGTCTTTTCTCCCTTTATTTCTTGCTGTTTTTCTATTCTCTCCTTTTCTTTTTCTCTCTTATCTTTTCTCCCTTTTATACTTTCTCCCATTCCTTTTCTCTAACCTTCTCTTTCTCCTTTTTCTCTTCTTTCTATCTCCTCCCATTTTCCCTAATAAAATATTCTTATGCCTTTGTCTCCACATGCAAATACTGACTAGGGCAGATGGGGGTGCCTGTGGAGGCAGAGCTAGCTATCTGGCTGCTCTGAGATGATGTCAGCTGATTTTACTTCTCTGAATTTGCTTTCATCCTTTTTTTTAGGTTTTAAAAAGATTTTTCAAGCCACATCTACTCTACTTTATAGTCTGTAATCCTACTTTGAAGATGAAAAGTGTTGCATAAATGCCAGCTAATTATTCCTTATAACACTTTGTGAGTCTCTAAGCAGTATTAGTTCCATTTTACAGATGAGGAAGCAGAAACAGGAAAGGTAAGTAGCTCTGAAAGTTACTGAAGAAGTTGGTGACTGAGTTAGAATTAAACCTGGCTCATCTTTGGCTTTGCTTTTTGATTACCACCTTATGGGTGTTGACTTTTTTCCCCCTAAGAATCATACATATTTAAGGTGAGGTTGAGTGAATACCATCCCCTTGGCCCCTTCTCATTATATACTTTTAACCTTCTGAAGTTTCATTTGTAGTCTTTAGATGTTAAATGAATTTCTAGGTAATTCCTGGGAAAGAAGGATGCTGAACCACTTGTGGGCTGGTGAAAACCCTGTCTATTACAGTCTTAAAGCAGAGTGCTCACTTTCTCTTTCCAACAGCTTCTAGTAAGTGGGCCCACGTCACACGCACTGGCCCCAGTGATCGTAGCGTTGTAGGAAGCGCTGCCATATTTGATTGAATTTAGCCATTCTGGAATGACGTGTTCATGAAGTCGGCTCTTGCATTACTGTGGCCTTATTATTGCTAATGCATTCTGACATTACAGGTGTAGTCTTGGCTCTCCCAGAAAGGGCAAGGCTGCTCTTACCAAACGAAAGAGCAGAATTTATGAAACCGTTACACAGTGAGGCCAGTGTTCACCTTTAGTTACTAAGCGGAGTAAGGGAAATAAATGCTTTTATAGAAAAGATAGCCAGTGACAGCAGTCTATCCTGATTCCTCAGCCAGCATTGTTTCAAAAAGTGGATCAGTTAATATTGTTCCCAGACAGAGAACGAGGACCAATGGATAGAAGGTTCAGGAAAGGAGATTTCAACTCAGTTTAAAGAGGCACTCCTGAAAATGAGCTGACAGTATCTTAAGGGAGTAGTTTCCCTGCTCATTACGAGCATTCAAGAGGAGGCTTCCTGATCATTTGTCAGGGTTGTTGAAGAGGGGAGTCCCTAGGTCATGGGTGGGACCAGATGGCTCAAGATCTCTTTTGGCTTGTTTCCTTGTCTTAGATTGCTACAGCAAAAACAGCATCTTTCCTGCTTCTATTTTGACTTTACAAGTGGCCGGTGTACTGTGAGGACCCGTGAATGCTCAGTAACTATTCGTTATTTAATCTCTGCCTTCCTGCTTCTTAATCTAACATGAATCGAAGCTGTTCTTGTTCAATTCAGGAAAACCACCATCTCTGGCACCTCCTAGAATGAGGCATTCTGGATAGCCACGTTTTCTGGATGGTCATCAGGAGCCATTTGAAAGCAGAACAAAACAAAACACTTTAAAACTTTTGGCTGGGAATTATGTAAAATGGATTACATACTTTCTTGCTTTATTAAGCTGAATATCTGAAATATAATTTAATCGTGATGACTCAGTATTGTCATTTTAGATGAACATGTTTATATGGTGTTATAAGCATAGCTCTGTTTTCAAACCTGTTGAAATATAGATATGTTGTATATTTGCCCCTACTTGAAATGACTCCACTGATTCTAAATGACCGCAGACTAATAAGCTTTTTGAATTTTTTTGTTTGCTTTTCATGGATGTTTCTCTCTTGACATTTGCTGTTAGGCTTTTTTTTTGCTGTCACATCTTTGTTCTGTGTCTCTGTACTAGCTGGCTCCTTCCTCCATTCTCATTTGCAGCTTTTATCTTCTATGATTTGGATACCAGATAACTAAGCTTGTATATAAAATAAATAGTAAGTAGTGTGAGTAAAGCTTCGCAGTGTATAAAATATATGGAATTTGTAATATCTTTTTTGGCTGCCCTGATTTCTTCTGTTATTCCCTATCTCCTCCTTCTTTGTTGATTTTCTCCTTTTTTTGAATTGGGTGTCAGTGGAGAGATGAAATCTGGAAAGACTGGGTCTTGTCCTTGATCTAAGCCCATATCTCTGGCCCAGGTATCAGCGGCTGCCTCATGGAATCAACTTAGAAATTATAAAATGGCGCAGGTAGGGAGTCCTGAAGGTCATCTGTTTAACCCCTTATTTTATAGCAATGAAGGAATCTGAGGCACTGAGTGGGGACATGAGAGGCGAGCTTCATGACAGTATTTGTGTAAGGTAAAAAAAAAAAATCTTGTAGGAAAATTCTCTGCTGGCTTATCAGCAAGTTCAGAATTAAAGTACATAAACCAAAAAAAGGCTTCTGTTTGTGGCAGCGTTTGGCTGTGTTTGCACTCAAGACTGTTATCGATATTCTAGGAGAAGCTTTAATCCTTTCATTCAAACTTACAAGAAATGCTGTTTCCTTTTAGTTAAAAAAAAAAAAAAAAAAAAAAAAGTCCAAGAGAGCATTTGATTTGAGGAACCAAAAGTCTAGAAAATGTATCTGGGAGTCCTTGTCAATTTGGGGCATAATGAAATATAAAAAATACTCAATAAAAGCTCCTTTATTACTTTAACAGTTTAAATGTGGAGTTTTTAGCCATCAGGTTAATGTTTTGGTATCATTCTTTTATTTGATTGTGAGCACTTTTCCAGGTAGCTCTGCCACTCGAGCGCTAATCAGATTCCCACAGATAAATAATGCTAGCTGCAGCCTGACATCACTGCGTTTTTGCTTCAACATTATTTTATTTTATTTGGTTTTCCTGTAAAAGTTAATAACTCCATGTCCATGTGTTTAAACAGGCAAGAAGAGAGGGAAAGGACAGTGACCAGAAAAGGCTGAGGGATGTTTCAGGAAGCTTGTGCAAAATTGAGGAAATTTAGGGATTTTTGTAATTTCCAGGTATCTTACCTTATGAACAGTATGTGAAGAACCAAGAAGGTTACAAAGTAAGATGGTAATTCATAATCCTTCAGATAACAAAAAGTGAACTTCTCTGTTTCTCAGACAGAGCTGGGAAGAATTTGAAAGGAGTTACCATTGATTTAAAGGAGGAAGATGCTCAGTAAACTGATTTGCTTAATGGTGAGAATTGTGTAAATTTTGTGTTATTCATAAGTAAATTACATGCTCATCTGGCATCTCCTAGATGACCAAGATGGGGAAGAGCATCAGATATAGGGCATAAAGACCCTCCTTTTCATCTTCCCATTATTAGTAGGACACAGTGGCTCTTGGCCAAGATGGCTCTGGTGCTCAGTAGGCCTTTGTGGAATCATTTGTTTTATTGACTGATTGATTGATCAATTGATTGATCACTCAGCCTGTCACCCAGGCTAGAGTGAAGTGGCACAATCATAGCTCAGTGTAACCTCAAACTCCTGAGCTCAAGCCATCCTCCCACCTAGCCCCCCGAGTAGCTGGAGCGCCACTACGCCCAGCTATTTAAAAAAAAAAACAATTTTTTTTTGAAACAATGGAGTCTCACTATGTTGCCCAGGCTGGTCCCGAACTCCTGGCCTCCAGCCATCCTCCTGCCTCAGCCTCCCAAAGTGCTGAATTATAGGCGTGGGCCACCATGCCCGGCCGGATCATTTATTTTTTAAAGTGTGTGTTTGTTTATTGGTAGCTGTGCTGGCTAATAACAGGGATGTTTATGGTATTTAGTGAAAGGTTGCTGAATGGCTCAAAGCCATGAGGACTACCTTTGGGTTCTTCTTGTGTGCGATGGATTTCCTCACTGAGCTGAAAATTTCTAAATTGGGGTTTATCAGAGAAGGCAATTGGACTGTTATCTCTTGATTCAGTTTCTCTTCCAAACTTGTACCTTGATACTAAAGACAGTCTGTGGGTACAAATCTGACGATGGCCGTGATAATCAGTTTCACAGCCCTTATGTCATTACCTTTGAAAGATGTGTTAAAAAAAAAATGACATTTTCCTCATCTGTGTCAGCAGTATAGTTTGTATTGCTTTCCTGTGTTTCACACTTTGTGTTGATATGTTACTTCTGAAGTCATCTACAAGGCTGTGACCTGTGTTAGATACTGCTTTTTTAGAAAATGGAAACTGACTACCAACTTGTCCCCATGGAGAGCCCATTTCTGGCCACTCTCTGGGGCTGGTGTGCTTGGTGAGGAAGGTGACTTTCCTCTGACAGTAGCTGATTGTATATGACTGAATAGTAAGTTTCCAATCCTTGTCATTCTACTGTCAATTTGAAGATTTTTTTTTTCTTCGAAATGGAGTATCACTCTGTCACCCAGGCTGGCGTGCAATGGTGTGGTCTCAGCTCACTGCAACCTCTGCCTCCTGGGTTCAAGCGATTCTCTCGTTTCAGCTTTCCGAGTAGCTGGGACTGCAGGCACATGCCACCACACCCGGCTAATTTTTGTATTTTTAGTAGAGATGGGGTTTCACTAAATTGGCCAGGCTGATCTCGAACTGCTGACCTCGTGATCCGCCCACCTTGGCCCCCTAAAGTATTGAGATTACAGGCGTGAGCCACTGCGCCTGGCTGATTTTTTTTTTTTTTTTTGAGGCAGAGTCTCACTGTGTCTTCCAGGCTGGAGTGCAGTGGCGTGATCTCGGCTCACTGTAACCTCTGCCTCCCAGGTTCAAGCGATTTTCCTACCTCGGCCTCCCTAGTAGCTGGGACTACAGGCGAGTGCCGGCACGCCCAGCTAATTTTTTGTATTTTTAGTAGAGACGGGATTTCACCGTGTTAGCCAGGATGATCTCAATCTCCTGACCTCGTGATCCGCCCACCTCAGCCTCCCAATTTGCTGGGATTACAGGTGTGAGCCACTGCGCCCGGCTGATTTTTTTTTTTTTTTTGGAGACAGAGTCTTGCTCTGTTGCCCAGGCTGGAGTGCAGTGGTGTGATAGCTCACTGCAGCCTCTACCTCCTGGGTTCAAGTGATTCTCCTGCCTTAGCCTCCCAAGTAACTGGGATTACAGGTGTGAACCACCACGCCCAGCTAAGTTTTGTATTTTTAGTAGAGACGGGGTTTCACCATTTTAGTCAGGCTGGTCTTGAACTCCTGATCTCAGGTCATCTGCCCACCTTGGCCTCCCAAAGTGCAATTTGAAGATTTTTAAGTCTGCCAGTTTACTGCATTATGAATTACACTTTTGGAACCCATACTGTAGTTTTTTTGTTTAGGCCATAAAAGAATCAAAGGTAATACAGGTTGAGTATTCTTGATCCCAAATGCTTGGGACCAAAAGTGTTGGATTTTGGATTTTTTCAGATTTTAGAATATGTGCATAATACTTACTAGTTGAGCATCTTGAATCTGAAAATCCCAAATCCGAAATGCTCCAGTGAGCATTTCCTTTGAGCATGACCTTTGACCATCATGTTGGCACTCAAAAAGTTTTGGATTTTGGAACATTTTGGATTTTGGATTTTCAGATTAGGGATGCTCAGCCTGTAGCAGGATCTAGGACTTTGTGGCATCCTGTTAGTAGCAGATCTTGATTGTTTACTTTCTTCTGTTTTCTGGTGGGTCTAAAGAAAATTCTTAGGCTGGGCGTGGTGGCCCACACCTGTAAATCCTAGCACTTTGGGAGGCTGAGGCGGGCAGATCACTTGAGGTCAGGAGTTCGAGACCCACCTGGCCAACATGGTGAAACCTTGTCTCTACTAAAAATAGAAAAATTAGCCAAGCGTGGTAGCATGTGCCTATAGTCCCAGCTACTCAGGAGGCTGAGACAGGAGAATCGCTTGAACCCAGGAGGCAGAGGTTGCAGTGCCAAGATTATGCCACTTTACTCCAGCCTGGGCAATAGAGCGAGACTCCGTCTCAAAAAAAAAGAAAATTTGTGGGCCGGGCATGGTGGCTCACGCCTGTAATCCCAGCACTTTGGGAGGCCGAAGCGGGCAGATCACGAGGTCAGGAGATTGAGACCATCCTTGCCAACATGGTGAAACCCTGTCTCTACTAAAAATACAAAAATTAGCCGGGTGTGGTGGCATGTGCCTGTAGTCCCAGCTACTTGGGGGGCTGAGGCACAAGAATTGCTTGAACATGGGAGGTGGAGGTTGCAGTGAGCTGAGATTGCGCCACTGCACTCTAGCCTGGTGACAGAGCGAGACTCTGTCTCAAAAAAAAAAAAAAAAAGAAAAGAAAATTTGTTTGTTGCTGTCTTCTAAATTTGAACTCATTCTAGGCTATGAGTAGTTCTTTTTTTTGGTATTCAAATTTATTTTTTAGCATTAGGTAATTCTCTAATTTTCTTATGGGGTGTTTGGTAGAATTGCCTTTTATTTATTTATTTGTTTGTTTGTTTGTTTCCAAGATGGAGTCTCACTCTGTCACCCAGGCTGAAGTGCAGTGGTGCAATCTTGGTTCACTGCAACCTCTGCCTCTCAGGTTCAAGTAATTCTTGTGCCTCAGCCACCCTATAGCTGAGACTATGCACCACCACACCTGGCTAATTTTTGTATTTTTTTTTTAGTAGAGATGGGGTTTTGCCATGTTGGCCAGGCTCTTCTCAAACTCCTGGCCTCAATTGATCCACTTGCCTCGGCCTCCCAAAGTGTTGGGATTGCAAGCATGAGCCACTGTGCTTGGCCTAGAAGTGCCTTTTAAAGACTCCTTGAAGGTTTTAGTTTTGTGCAGAGTGTGGGCTGATGGTAAACAGAATTTTTTGGTCCAGAGCTTATCTTCCTTGGAATTCAGGAGCCCATCTCTTGCCCTTAGGGCAGGTGGCCCTAAGCCCTTGAGAGGGGATCCTGCCTTGCACCAGCTGGTGGTCACCTATTCAGTAGCTGACCCCCAGTGATGCCTTAATGTTTGAGGTTGCCATTATCCATGACACAACCTTTCTTCATCTCCTTCCTAATCATCCCTCAATTCAATAGTGCGTGACTAGAGAGCTTCACCAATCTCCATCTGGCCGAACTTCAAAAGAAGTAGAAACTGAAGCAGGGTTTCATCTGCTGAGCATCTGAAGCTACTGGAGGTTAGGAGAAATACCTTTCAGAAAGCATGAAATTCAACCACTGGTGGAGAGAAAGAGACTAGGAAATAGAGGCAGTCGTATCATTAGGGAGGTGCTCAGGACTGTGTGCCACATATTTTTAGTGTTGGAGTCACCCGCCACCGTCACTGTGTGAGCTCACAGTTCTCTCAGGGAGCATCTTGGACACTGAGTCATTACATTCCTTTAGAGTGATTTAACTCAACAGCTTGACACCTTCATTAATTTTACAACATGAAGCCTGGGTGTTCTCTGCTTCCTCTTTAACAGTGCAGGGAAATTAGAGGAATATTGAAAATATAAAACCAGGGGATACTGGAAGAAGGAGCAGTCAAGGAGCTGTTGAAAGACGTCATGTTAAGGAATTGAACTACTTGTCTTTCCTTGGTATCTCTTGGGATCGAGCACCCAGCTCTTGCCACTCGTCTCTGGCACATAAACCTTTTATTTCCGTTCCTGGCACGCTGGCCGAACCTCCAACTTGCAGCCAGCTCGTTTGCCTTCTCTGTTGAGGTCACTGCTACCGTGATCTGTGTATAATGGCATTTTCCTCCTCTTTTCAGTATGAAGGCTATTACAGTTTCTTCTCTAAACAGTACTTCAAACAATTTGCTGCCAATTGCATTTCAAAGCCAGGGAAAAGGCAAATGTCATCCTTTTTTTCTCCCCTCTTTGGGTAACTGCTTTTTTGGTTACATCAAAAATTAGAGGGGCTGCTATCTAAATTCAGGTGGGGATGCGTGGGGACAAGGCATTTAAATTTGCTTTTCTTTCTCCCTGAAGGAGAAAAACGCTTTTCCTTCTCAACCTTTCCTAAAAAGGAACTTTGATCTTCCCAACCCACAAGCAAGGGTTTCATTTCTTCCAGGCCGGCGTGTGCTCCACAGCTCCTTCTGTGGCGTGGTGACCATCGCCCGCTGCATCAGCTGCTCTGCTTTTCAAGCTGTGCTCCTCCACTGCACCAGCGCCCTTTGGGCTGGAAATTGGCACCCAGAGTCCTCGGCTGGACACGGACACCTCTCCAAAGTCACCCTTACGTCCCTAAGATCACTGTCCCTTGACATTAAATAGTGCGTGGTGGTTTAAGATGCTTTTTATTTCAATATGCATTTCTGGAAGAACTACTTTAATCAAATAACAAAACAATGACATTCTGGCAAGCAGTTCATGCAATATTTTTAACTAAGGCCAAGGGGAAAAAAAAATAAATGGCAGAGATATTTCACTTTGAAAGGTAGTTTTTGCACATGTGAAGTTGCCGCTTTTCATAAAGGCTTTTACTACATATATCAATGAGTTTTAAGAGAGACTAGGGTCAATAATGCATGCTTTAGAATTCCCTAAATACAGATTTACACAATAGCCTTAAAATATATTGTGTTCTATCATGTCAACTCCTGTGCACTTCTACCAGCGGAATTTTATTTCTTTAATGTGAAAAACAAAAGGACAGAGGAAAGTAAAGTAAAACAAAGGAAATTAGGGCCCACAAGCTTAATTAGTATAGTGTTGTAACCCAAATCAACAATGGGAAGGACACAGTGACAAAACCCAGGTAGTTCCAAGTCGAAAGAGAATCTCTTTCCTTTAACTCCTTGAGTGCCAGGGCACTTGCTAGCCAGCTCCTTACCGGGGTGCAGGAGGCTACCTGAGTACAACTCACTGTCTTTATTGTTGAACTTCCTGGCTTTTTGTTGACTTTCCCTTCTCCTTTCCTCCCTTAATGTACATGAAACATACTTTGTGTGTGTGTTAATCATAGATAAATGGGCTAAAGTTGCCTCTTGGTTTTGTAACCCTCAGAGAAGGGGAAAGAGTACAAAAAAAATTCCTGTCACTGTCATCTGTTCATTTTTAATGAGCAATTTTTAAAAATTGAAAATAAAAGAGGAAAATGAATAGGTGTTGAACCAGCCCGTGATATGTAAATGCCAACTAGTAATTACCTAAAACCTCAATTTTCATTCTGTTTCATCTTGCAAAACATTTCATTTTCCCTGAGTGAGAACACTTAATTTGGGCTGTGCGAGTTAGCGGAGCGGCCGCCGCGGCCTGCGCCTCCGCCGGGTCCGGCTAGGGGGCACTTTGGCTCTGCGCTTCTGCCGCCTGCGGGCTCCTCCACCTCAAGGTTATTCCCCTCTTGCCATTCCAGTGGTTTTACTCCGAGTGTGCAGGCCCCTCCCCCCCACTCCCACTAGTCTGGTTTCGGGGAGCCTGTTCCTCCTTGTCCTTGCAGAGGCGCGTATTGAATTTTGGCTGACCGAGCCTTCCTCTGCATATTAACTTTCCCCTCATACCTGGCTGTTGGGCCCTTGGCTTCCCTGAGTTGCAGTCACACTCTGAGAGCAGCTTTCTGGAAGCTTTCTTTCTCCCTTTGAGGTTGCACACAGAACTGCCTCTAGTTTTTGTTTATTCCTGCTGCTTTTTTAGTCTTTCTTTTCATTTTGGCAGCTGGGGCAAATCTCCTGGATTGAAGCTCACACACATTTGCCCTCCCGCCACACTAAGAATGACAATTCCGACGCTTCCTTTCTTTTGATTTTTCTTCTACTCGGTTTAGGATGTGTCACCTTTTGGATATGTTCGTGGAATGTGGCTTGTGGTTGCCGCTGCTTCCTCCCCTCCCCAGCCCGTTCCCTAGCTAGAAAGAGAGCGTGTAGACTTGAGACAGAACAGGGAGCCCGGCATTGTGAATGGTAGATCAGAGAGGAGCCTGCATGTAGAAAACCAGAATTATGTTGTCCTAGGACCCTGGATCCGAGAGTGCTCTGCCTGGAATCTCAAGGAACACGGCCTCTTTAGTGAGATATATAGCTTCATAATTAGCCCGTTGCATTTTTTCACGAGTGCTAGCATCAGCATTCTACGATGTGTTTCTCTGATTAACAGCTGCTTTGCAACTAATTTCCTTGTGCCGCCGATGACCATATTTGTCAAGGAACTCCTGACAGAGTACTGATTTCTTACTAAAATGCAGCATTTCTGTTTGAAGAGGGTTCTCTCATTCTTGGCAGTGCCTGGCTTTTTAAGTTAGTCCTTGTTAAAACTCGAGTTGGCTTTGGTCTAACGCTTGTTAACAGGATTCTGGGTATCTACTTTAGAGTATGAACGTAGGAACCTTTCACAGGCAATTTAATCTTGTGAGCAGCGCACGTGGAGCAGTGCGGCGCTGGAATGGGGATTCGGGCCGTAGATTATATTGGTCATTTTCTTTTGCCCTCTAGTTGTGATCTCTCTGGGTTAAAAGGACTTGGCTTTGGTTGTTAGTGTCATTAATTTTTGAATATTTTTAATATTTTAAGATGGCTAATGAATGCTCACATCTTAGGAGATAGATGTGTATGTAGTACACAGGAGTGCTGGAATTGGTGGCATTCCAAATAAGTGTCACTGGAGACAATGCATCAGGTTTACATGTCAGGTGCAAAGTGCTAAGGCTCCCTCAAACCCCAGGTTCATTATTAGGCAGGCTCTGTCCTCCTGTCCCCCTCGTGCAGAAAATAAAGTGTGTATTCTGAAGATTACAATGTGCAGGTCTTTTGTAGGAGAGTGGAAAACACATAGGAAGCATCTCTTTGATGAGGACTGTCAGGAACCTCAGTTCTTCTCACTGGGGATTACTTACCCTACACAATGCATTTAACAGAACATAGTTCATAGTAGATAACCCCTGAGTATACTATATTCCATTGATTTATACAGTTACAAATCCTGCTCTCTCAAATACAAATCTCTCTCAATTGGCCAGTCATCTTGGATCTAAAAGTGTTTTTCAACCTGAAGTCCCCCCACCGTTTTTTCCAAGTTGCTGGCAGTGACTCCAGTGTAACCATTGTTATGAGACTGCAAAGACAAGAATTTACTCCTCTTCCTTGCACCTCAGTTTTATCTCTAAGTGACACATAGTGAAAATTATGAAATTTCCCCAAAATTGTGCAGTTGGTGGTGGCAGGGTTGTTTTATTTTGCTTTGGGTGGAGAAGGGGATAGAAGGTAGGGTCAGAGGGATGGGTGGGGGGCAGAAACTGTGGTCTGTTTTCTTTGGAGTTTGTCTTCTTTATTTGATTAAACTAGCTATTAGTAATTCGAGGTGCACTCATTAAGAACTCAGTGCAAGAGGAAGGGAAAGGAATGCTGATTCCATATTTATCACAGGCTCACCAGCAAGCGGCTTCGATGGTGGCATCAGCAGCTTAGCGCCAGAATTCGCCCTGGCTTGCTGCACTCCCACAACATGTGCAATAAAGTTCCTGTCTCTGTTTTACATCTTTGACATTGAGGCGGAAGATTTGGCCTGAATTTATGTAATTTAGTTGGGCACAAATATAACCCATGAATAGTCACATTCATCTTCTAATTAGAAAATCAGACTATAATACAGGACAGGCTGCAGGCACCCCATCATCGAATCCAACAAAAGCGTGTTGTGTGTGTTGGGCCTCTGCAGAGGAAAGTCAGTTGAATTGCTTCATGAAATTAATGAAAAGTGCCCAACAATAGGTGGGTGAAAGGCACAAACCGAGCGCCCTGTCAGTTATTTAGTGTGTGAAGATGTTAGCATTATGGGTAAAGAGTTTTGCAAAATCTTCTCCCGTCAATGTATGAATCATGGGGCTATAAAATTCTAGATTGGACAGGTCCTTCCCCCCATTTTGTAGTGCCAGTTCCTTGCGGGGAGGGAGGGAGAAGAGTCAAGAGTAACTGAAGAAATAATTAGTGAAAGGAGGAGAGAGGTTTTCATATGTTCACACTTACGTGTTGCCCCCTCTCAGGGTATCTTTCTTATTCAGCACATTAGGTTGGGGCTATTTGAGTGCTTTATATTTTTGCATCTAGTGTAGTGATGTCGATGCTGTTAAATATGTGATTTGCCTGTTGCCTGCATTTTCAGACAAAGATCAAGAGGAACATAAACAAGCCCCAAATATACTTTATGTAGGTGTTTGGCAGTATTATTTTATATGACTTGAAATTAGTGAATGGAAACTTTAAAAGAAATTGTTCATGTTTTTGCAAGTTTGAAGTGTGCCAGGACTTTGTCAAATTCCCATTAAAATAAATACGTCAATTTCATCTCCCTTCCAAATTCATTTATCTTGCTTTTTAAAAAGGTGTTTTCTACTTTACCTGATGTTTAAATTGGATTTGCTCGTTTATGCTGTTCTTTGCTATATCCCCCACGTTCTTCTTAAATGAATTACTAATGACAGAGCACTCCATCATTCCCTCTCTGCAGCCACTTTAAGGAAAGCATGGTGATCTAAACCTTTTAACCTATTAAAGATGATTTTTCCCAATTGAATCAGACCCACCACAGGTGTAATAACTAATCATTTAAACTACACCTGCTATTATGTATTTTTAAGCCATTATGCATGTTGGATAGATGATAATTCATGTTTATTGCATTGTCCGATGGATCCGTTTTGCCTACACTAGGCTGATTAATGTATTTAAAGAAATAAGAGTTGCAATTTTTTAAAAAAAATTGATGGAATGCGCCAAGCACTGCATTGAGTGCACCATTAAACCCATCAGAACTTTGCTCTCTGACCAGAAATGCATATACCAAGGACTATATTAAAAAAGCAAGGTGAAACCTGTGTGTTCCAATGGTGGGATTCTGTTTTCTTTCTCTGTCATGGAAAATTTTGGAAGGATGAAGGAAAGATTTCTGTTTCTATGGGTAATGATAGGAGCTGAACTATTAGCATCTTCTGCTTAAGACCTGTTCATCCACATTTCCGCTGACACCTGGTACACGTATCACACACAGCATGCAGACTACCGCATGATACGAATAGTGTAATTTTCTTGTGTGTTGAAGGTGTATTTTTTTGTCCAGGTGAAGAACAACTATCCCCATGCCATCTGAGTTGTGCATACTGGCGCTGACCCTGGGGGCCAGTGACTGGGTACCTGTTCATTCTCTTTCCAGAGCAGGGGCCTCACCTCCATTGGTTTTTCTCCTTGTCTCCCATTTCTCCTCTCTCCTTTTCCCCCTCTCTTCTGTTATAGCTCCTCATGTACTGTTGCCTCCTTCTTTTCACCTTTCCCACCTCTACCCATCCCCTTTTCTTTTTTTCTGTTCTTGTTTCCTTCTTCCCTTCTCCCATCTCTTCATTAAAATGCATCAGTGTTGTAGATGTTTGTTAGATTTCTCTTGATTTTGGTGTGACCTGAGGTGATCTGGTTGAGGGGCTTAAGGGGTGAGTATGCCGTTTGGGGGCTCTAGAATCTTGAGCATTCATTTTTCTTTAGTCCAGAACTGGTCTGTTACTGTGGTTCATGATGGTGGTTAGTACTGTTGGCAGCATTGGAGGACAGATGATAATCTGTGCGGAGCTGGGCTTGGCTCTCAAGGGACACTAGTATGTCCTGTCGGTGACAGGCCCAGATCTGAAAAGTCAAGATACTGAGTTCATCCTTTAGGGGGAATGTCTAGGGTAAGCCTCCCACAGAGGGGTTACAGGGAAAATGAATACAGGCTTTTCTCTGGCTTTTTTTCTTTGATTTATCCTCATATCTTTTGTTCCCCAAGAGTCTGTTTGGTCTCAGGATTACGTTCATATAAAATATGGGGAAGGAGATGATTTGTAACTTGTATTTCACTTACAGTCACAGTACTTTCTGTTTGACTGCTTCCCTTAGTTTGAAGGATCTTAGAAAACTTCCTTACATCTAGCCTTAGAAATTTTTTCTTTCAACAACTTATGAGTGAACTGCAGGGCCTGTTGACTTTATCTGTAACATGGGACCATATTATTCCTTTGGTTGTGATGAAGCGAATAATAGCAGTCATTTAAAACAGGCCCTTTCCTACCTGGGGCAGGTGGGTGTTTCCCATCCATAGGGCTGGTGTCTGGGGTGGAAAGTAGACAAGCCAGGCGTAAACACACACTTCGCGTGTGCTGAGTGACGTGAAGGTTAATACCTGCAGCGGTGCCCCTTCCATCCCCTGCCTGGCTTATGTGGAGACAGGAATATTTCATTAAATAATATTCATTACCAGAGGCAGGTAGACAATCTGTCAATCTGTCAGCTTTTAGCCATGAAACTCCAAACTTTGCCCTTTGAAGGCTCTTCAGAACTCAGCTCCAGTGCAGAAGGGGGGCCAGTGTGAATGGCAGTGGGTGTTGTCTCCGACATAATCCCTTCCAGCCCGGGATGCCCTCAGCACTTTGCCAGGCTCTGGAGACAGCGTGGTCTCTGGCCTTCACTTGCTTGCAGTGTAGTTGGGGAGGCAGGCTGAACATTAGAAGACGGTGTAATTATGTCTTCAATTGTATGGTACACAGTACAGGCACTGAAGAATTGAAGAGAATAGGGAGATCAGAGATGGCTTGCTTATTTAGGCAAGGCTTCGAGGAATCAACAGACTATAAAAGGGCTGTGCTGATAGAGAACGTGTGTGTGTGTGTGTGTGTGTGTGTGTGTGTGTGTGTGTGTGTACGTGCGCGTGGGGTAACGTTTAGACAGGTGGAGGCAGGAAAGGGAGGCCTTCCAGAAAGACAGCATATGGGGCACAAGGGCGGCGACATGGGTGTGCATGGCCACACCTGCCGGGGAGTATGAAGAATCAGCTCGAATGGAGATCAGGTGGAACAGGAAGGATCCTCGCAGGCCTGAAGCTTGGCAGAGGGATTAGATTTGACAGACTCAGATACAGGAAGCCAGTGAAGACAGGGAAACAACATCGCCTTTCATTTAGGTGGATTTTAAGTTTAAGAAATAACTGGTTATAAATTTGACCACAATAGTATGCTTGTCTCTGTGGAGCTGGGAAAAACTCCTAGGATTTTTAATCTTGAAATTCAGACTATTGAAGTGAAGTTTACTCCTCTATTTTCTCTCTCTCACCAGATTGCCACGGCAGTGAAGTTTCTACAGAATTCCCGGATCCGCCAGAGCCCACTTGCAACCAGGAGAGCATTCCTAAAAAAGAAAGGTACAGGTTCCACAGGGCCGTGCAGCGTGGCCTGCAGGGGAACTGGGGCTGGGGCAGATGGAAGCCACGGTGCAAGGCAGGTGCTGAGCCACCAGAACTTCCTAGAGCTGCCCACTCACGGGACAGTGGGGCTGAGGCGAGCCCCCCAGTGGGGCATGCAGGTTTCTTACCTGACAGTGGAGCGGCAAGATGACACGATTCGGGTAATTAAGCATGGAGGACTTAGTCCAGTCCATCATGGCAAAGGCAGCATTCAGTAGCAGAGTTGGCCCATTGGATGAGACTGTGGAGGACTTCTGGTTTTTGGTCCGCTCTGTGTCAGTGACCCTGGCTGCAGGATGACTAGCTTAGGTTAGGAATTCAGCTGCTTCAATAGAGAATGAGGAAGAAAGAAATGAAGGGCAAGGGAAACGAGATGACTAACAAGGTCAGGTTAAAGTCAAGCTTGGGGTCAGTCCGATTTACAGATTGAGGTGGTAAATTAGTGGTTTTATGGTATTTCTGTAAGCAGGGATAAAATGGACCCTGACAAATTCAATATTGTCTGAAGAGACAATCTATTCTGGTTCGGTTGGAATTTAGGGTATTTTTCTTTTTTGTAAAATGAAAACAAACAACAAAGAAACCTGACTTTTCAATTTTTTATACATGTAATTTTCTAGAAACCTAGGAAGTCATTTAAACGTCCTTATATACCATGAAGGGCAAAAGTGAACTTTCTTCCTCCCAAAGCAAAACTCTTTTTCCTTAAGGAGCTGGAATGCCAGCCTTGAAATTCTGAGTTTTGAGCTTTCAGTCATTTTTGGCTGGAATGGGTGGGTGATATTTCCTAGGTCTGCTCTGTGATGTCCCACTGAAGGGATGCAGCAGGAACCATTGGTCCCTTCACGCGATCATGTCCGGGGGCTGCACTAACAGGGTTTGGGCAGAAGAAACCCAAACACTTCACCACAGGCAGCTGCTTCGCGGCAGCCCCAAGGCTGGGTCCCCGTGACAGAGTTGGTAAGGAGCACTGTGTGGCTGCTGGCTGGCTGCATTGTGCCAGCCCCCCCTATCATTAAGAGATTATTAAAATTTGGAGTTTGTTGGCTGGCCTCGCCACTCCGCAAGCATCATGCCGTAAAGGAGTTTTTCCTTGAAATATGTGTACCTATGGGGAGTAATTAATCATAAAAGCTTAGGGATTTCAGCTCTCTCATCAAAGCGCTGAAGCTGGGGAAAGCTGAGCCTAAAAGCTGAGCTGATTACCCAGGGTAACCTGAGACAAAATCTATGGTTGCCGAGAGATCCTTAGCTCCAGTATATTGTGCAATATTATAACTGCCTGATCTTCTCTTCCACCGACAATGACCAGTTAGTCCTCATTTTCCCTCAAACGCAGCTGGGTTAGAATTTCATTTGCAGAAGGTATTTAGAGCAATTTAGAGACAAATGTCTCTGGTGTTTGCTTCGGCACTTCCCCACCGCAGGCTTTGCTGAGCAGTTTTAGTATCAGGAGCTCCATCTAATCTGTTTAATTTTAATAAATCCCTGACTGAGAGAGGGAGCAAAAAAAAAAAAAAGAGAGAGAAACTCTGGACCAAATAATACTTATTTTGAGTTACTTGGCTAATAATTACTGTAGAGAGAAAACTGTTTTGTGCAGTTATGATTTGTTGCTTCTTTAGGAAAAAAAATCCAACTGATCAATTTATCCAAGAGTCATTGTGCACCCTATGCCCTGTCCCCGGACTCCCATCAGGAATTTAGCAGAGAACCGAACAGACAAAATCCCTGCCCTCGCAGAGCTTAAATTCTAGTGGAGGAAAGGCAGACGATTAACAAATGGGAAAATGAAATAGGTCGGATGTCAGATGCTGAGCGCCATGGATACTGATGAATGAAGCAGGGAGCCAGGCTGAGGAACGCCAGGGTTGGTGTGGACTGGACTGTGATCTTAAACAACATGAATATCAGAGTGTCTCTAAGAGGGTGGCACATGAGCAAGGACCGGAAGGTGACTGTTTATTGGTACAGTGGATATAATTCCTTCTTGACCCCTAATTTGGGTTAGAGTTTTTAGAATTTTAGGCATCTGGCACCTTGAGATGCTATCCTGCCCTTCGTCCTCTAAAGAGAACCACATGAGTTTATCCCGTACTTAAACCTGGAATCTCTGAGGTTAATCACCCATCTCCATTATCCTCTAAAATGCTGCTTCAGTCAGTAATTATCCATTTCCGAGTTGAATCCCAATGGAGTAGGTTCTGGCAGGACCTTTTCTGGGCAGAGAATTCCAAGGTTTGATTGGTGTCTGGGGAAGAAAAGCCCCTTCACAGATTTAAACTTCACTTTTCAAATTTCGGGCTGTTCCAGGGTCAGGTTTCCACGCTCAGCACGGCCTGGCACCGTCTCCGATGGGGATGAGGGTGAACATCTACCGGGTCCCTAATAGTTGTTGTGGAAGGAAAGCAAGTTGGCTTGCTGGTCGTCTGGACCAGGAGGGGCCTGGGTTCTGGCATCCGTGCTCTTGGACTCCCTGCAGAAGCCTTGCAGTGCTGGGCTTGGAGCACTGGCTCTGGGAGGGCTCTCAGCTCCTGGAGTCTTGGTTTTTCCTAGCAATGTCACTTCAGGGAATTGCAGTGGAGCACTGACTTGAATTATAATCTTGACTTTCTTTTTTTTAATAAACATCTCTTTCCTGAAAAGGCAAATCCAATTTTGTTTTTCTTTTAATATTATTTAATATTTAATATAGAAATTGAGGTCCCTGTAGTGCATGTCAGTTCGGTGGAAAATGAGGGTTACTTTAAGTGCATCAGCTGAGTTTGTTTCATTGTGAAACTGCAGCCGGGAGCAGGGGCTGCATCCTGCCCGTGTTACCCACGGGTTAAGTGTTGTGCTCTCTGACTTCTGGTGGGGGTGCTGGGTGAGGGCGAGTGGGGAATGAGTGGGATAGGGATGGAAGAGCATTGGTTTGCAAAGGTCTTTCCTGTTTGTTTGTTTTTGTTTTTTGTTTTGAGATCTCTTTCGGATGCTTTAAAGTCTGAACATGGAGCCATTAATGAGAAACATGAAGTTATTAGAATCATTTATCATTTTCTTTGAAGTTTATATTGCCATTTTGTGTAATTTACAACATTTCTTCCTTTTATTGGGAATATTCTGGGTGAAAGAGAAAAGCAGCTGCTCACCTTCAGAGTATTAGAATAAACGTTTTTGTTTTCCTTCCAACCACTTGATTCTGCAGATGACACATCAACTGCAGAGTCAGCCACACATCAAGATAATTGGACTGTGTGTGGGGTTTAAGCCCTCATAGAACCAGTCTATATATAGAAGCAGTTCTTGCCAGGCAGGATTGGCAAGAACTGGGGCTTTAAGCAGGCTGCAATCCAGGAGGTTAGACTAATGTAAAAACAGCAATAGTCCAGAAAGTTAGAGGCTTGGAAATTGTCGTCAATAGGCTTGTGTTGATTTGACACCCTATCCAACCACAAAATGTAGGAGGCAATCTGCTTCCAAACATGTTTGGCAGGCTGAGGATGAGGTGGGTAATAGTGATGCTTGTTTGTGAGGGGGGCGAGGTGGGGGAGGGGGATAGAGTTGTCTGTTAACTTACTCTAACATATCTGTTGCAAAGCAAGCTTCTAGGAAAGACAAACATCATCTATTTTTCTGTATAACCCTGCACAGTGGGGCCTGGGTGGTGTTGGCTCACACTTACTGTGTCCTTCTCAAGTGTCTAAGTAAAGGGCTTTTTCCTGCCTCATCCAAGAAATGGTCCTGGTTGGGGCAGGCAAATGAAACAAATAAAACACACCACCATACTTTCTCATTCCAAAAGGTGAAACTAGATCCTATCCTTCTACGGTTCCTGGAAGCAGAAACCCCAGTAGCAAAACCGCCTCCTTGCTGGAAATGAACTTGAAGAAATCTGGCGGTCCCAACCTTGGTAGTGGGCTAGAGGTGAAGGGCTTCTCTGTAGAATATATCAAGGGGGAGTAAATTCTTACACAGATTTCAATTTAACTCTCTTTTATTACTTTTCTTTTTTTATCATTTACGTCCATTTCATGAGGTAGTTTGCATGTCCTTGAATGGAATCTCGTTACCATGAAAGCTTTTTTAGCATTGATTTCATAACAGTCTTAATTTACTAGCTCCGTCATTACTGAGAAGCTCTGGGAGTGGGCCCCTGGCTTTCCAGGTCACTGACCTTTTAATTACAAACCTTGTTCTGATGGCCAGGTTATTGACTGGACAGCTCCCAGCCTGTGCCCCCAGGATGAAAACGAAAAAAACTGTGTTTCCTCCCCCATGTCCAGGAAAAAAAGAATTGTAACCTGTTGTGTTTCTAAAATTAATTTTCTCCTTCAGCTTTACTTTATAATTAATTCTTTAATGTGAATTAATTAGTGAAGCCAGAAGTCTTTTCACAAAGCTTTTCTTCCTAGAGCTTGGGTCCAGCAGATAGCTTGGGGGGATGGCACGGAAATCTTGCCAGCTCCCACCCCTTGCTTGCGTGTGGTCCATTTCCTCATCCTCAGAAACTCTGGCGGCCGAGCTGGAAGGAATAGAATTGGCTCTGTGAGGGGCTGTCTGGCCCTTCTGATTTTTTGTTAATGAGACATGGATTGTGGCATCAAAATTTAGATTCATTCCTCTATTTGTTGGAGTCATTGAAGCCAGTATATCCTGGACATTTTTTAAAGAGGTCCCCATTCTGAGAAAAGACAGGAGTTGAATGTCTTATTGTTTCTTACCTTTCTGTTCGTTGTAGATGACCAGAGGAAACAAATGCCCTACACGGATTCGACTCAGTCATAAGTGTGAACCAAATAGGCCGATCTGGGTTCTCTCACTGACTGAAGAGGAAGAGAAATAAGAGAGGACAGTGGGCAAAATGTAGGGTGACAACCAAGCATTCTGGTTTGCCTAGAATTGCCCTGGGTTCAACCCTGAAGTTCCCATGTTGTGGACAGCCCCGTGGTCCCAAACAAACAGGTCACCCTAGCAGTAAAAGCCTTTCTCAGGAGTAAGAGCTACCAGGGGAGACAAAACGGGTTTGGTTTTGGAACCTGGAGGAAGAAGGCAAAATGGAAGAGTCCACTAGCAGTGAGTCCCGGAGAGGCCCGCCTGCAGCAGCGTGGCATCTTCCGCACCCACTTCCTGCTCTTTCTCCCGTAGCCCTGCCCTAGTGTGGGTCCAGTGCAGAGCCTCTGGGGGCGGGGCCGTGCCCTGCAGGTGAGCGAGGAGCTGCTGGCGCGGAGCAGGCAGGGCTGTGTGGCAGCTGCGCTTGTTCCTGAGGATGATTGAGCATCTCCATCCATCTGTTGTGAACGGACCGTCTTCCTTCCCTGCCAGTCTTGCACCTGCATATTCGTCACCTGCTGTTCTGGCCCAGCCTATTCATCACACCGACTGGTCGCCCACATCAATTTTCCCGCTCCCCTTGTTATCCAAACTTGTCTTGAACTCCACAGATTTTTCTCGGCATCCAGGACGAGACCTGTGGCAGCTAGGCCAGCCGAATGTTGTAGAAACAGAGATGCCCTGGCTTCCCCATTCAGAGCAGGAGCTGATAGCACTTGCTGCCCCAAGAAGGCTGAGCTGAGGGGTTTCCTCCACTTCACCCTGCGATGGGGAAATAGTGCAGAGGAGTTTGCAGGTAGGGAGTACTTTCAGATTTACCCAGTTACTTTTATGTTTTCCCTGCAACTGAAGACTGATTCTTTTCTTAAACTTGTGTGCCTGCAACAATACTGCAATGAAAAGGAAAGTGACAAAATGACATTGGCATGTATTACTAAAAAAATTTTTTTTTTTTTTACTTTTTGAAAAAGTAAGGCATATACATGGTCTTAAAAATTCAAACAGTAGAGAAGGATATACAGTACAAAATAAGTCTTCTCCTCTCATTCTCTCATTCCTGTTCCCCACTCGTTCTCTTTTGCAGAGGATGCTACAGTTTCTTATGTATCATTCTAGAGATAATCTATCCACTGACAGCATGTTAATATGTATTACTCCCCCACAGAAACACGAATGCTTTCTAAATACAGTGGTAGCATATTTTACACTTTACTTGTATACTTGGTATTGTATCTCGTCAGTCATTCCACATCGATACATACAGACTTGCTTCATTCTTTTCAGGGGCTGCATAATATTCCATTATATGCATGTGTTATCCTTTTAAAAACTAGTCCCAGCTGGGCATGGTGGCTCATGCCTATAATCCCAGCACTTTGGCAGGCAGAGGCGGGAGGATCACGAGGTCAGAAAATTGAGACCATCCTAGCTAACACAGTGAAATGCTGTCTCTACTAAAAATACAAAAAATTAGCTTGGCATGGTGGTACGCACCTGTAGTCCCAGCTACTCGCGAGACTGAGGCAGGAGAATCGCTTTAACCCAGGAGACAAAGGTTGCAGTGAGCCGAGATCATGTCGCAGCACTCCAGCCTGGGTGAGAGAGCGAGACTCCATCTCAAAAACAGAAACAAAAATAAACAAAAAATTAGCCCCAAATTTGTGAGCATTTAGGTTGATATCTATCTTCTGCTGTTTCAAGCAATGGCCCAGTGAATATTCTTGTCGTATACATTGTTGAACGCCTGTCGATTTGGCACCATGCTGAAGTCAGAGCATTTTTGCATATGGTAAGCAGGCTAGGGGATATTTTTCTTGCTTAAATTTCATGGGATTATGTTTCACAGTAAAGAAGATAAAACTTTTTTAAGTTAAACATGGACTATAGGTAGAAAGAAGTTAATAAGAGGAAAAAGAGTAACACATTGCTGTTAACACTTAGCACAGATTTGGGTTTTGAAGGGATGGACATTCTGGTTATGTGAAAAATTCTTGCTTTCTTTTTTTGTTTTGAGACGAAGTCTCGCTCTGTCGCCCAGGGTGGAGTGCAATGGCACAATCTCGGCTCACTGCAGCCTCTGCTTCCCAAGTTCAAGCGATTCACCTGCCTCAGCCTCTCGAGTAACTGGGATTACAGGGGCCTGCCACCGCACCCAGCTAATTTTTGTAGTTTTTGGTAGAGACGGGGTTTCACCATCTTGGCCAGGCTGGTCTTGAACTCCTGAGCTCGTGATTCAGCTGTCTCGGCCTCTCAAAGTGCTAGTATTACAGGCATGAGCCACCGCTCCTGGCCTGCTCAGTTTTGACCTAGCCATTGAAGGAGACAGTGGGCACAGAGAGAAAAGAGCAGGAAGGCCTTCGTTAGTGAGGGGAGGCTCAGGCGGAGACGCATATGCCAGTAGCTGGATTGGCCTGTGAGGAGAAAGAAGGGAAGAGAATTGAGGCTGGTGAGATAGGAAGTGAGGGAGGAGCTGGAGTTAGGACCCAATATTATAATAAATAACAGTATTGCCTAGGCCAGAATGTAGTGGCACGATCATAGCTCACTGAAGCCTTGAGCTTCTGGGCTCAAGTGATCCTTCTGCCTTAGCCTCCCGAGTAGCTGGGACTACAGGCACATGCCACCACACCTGGTGAATTTTTTTGTAGAGACGGTTTCACTGTGTTTCCCAGGCTGGTCTCAAACTCTTGGCCTCAAGTCATCCTTCTGCCTTGCCTTCCCAAAGCATTACAGACATGAACCACGGCACTTGGCCCATGGAGCACAGAGAAACTCGGTTTGAGGAAGTTTACTCTCGGCTCTGTATTGAAACTGACTTGGCCTGGCAATAATAAGACCAGCCACAAAGATGGTCCTGCTGAGTCCGTCTTCAGGTGTGGGGGATCTGGGCTGAGTTGGTAGCAGTAGAGATGGAAATAGAAATGACAGCATATTTATGTAGATGGTTCTACAGTTTACAAAACACTCTCACATAGTTGATTTTTTCACTATGACCCTAGTATGTAGTGGGTAGGTTAATGAATATTAGTTGATTTTTTCACTATGACCCTAGTATGTAGTGGGCAGGTTAATGAATATTTGTTAAATGAATGAAAACATTATTTAATGAATCTCAGAGTAGCTCTTTTCTCCCATTTTACATAGATGAAGAAATTGAGGTTTAGAGAGGCTAAGTTGAGCTAATACATGGCTAATATATGTCTTCTGACCAAGATTCTTTGAACTATACCACGTACTTTCTGGAGAGGAAGGACAGAACCACAGACATGGCAGAAGAAAGAGTAAGCCATGCTTAGAAGGGTGTGTGTGGCAAGGGGATGGACTGAAGATGACTCTCAGGGTTGTTTTTTTTGTGTTAAGCAGCTTTATTGAGGTGTAATTGACATACAGTAAACTACACATATTTAATGTGTGGTTTTAAAAATTGGGAAACTATCATCACAATTAAGATAATGGACATGCCCAGCATCCCCAAAAATTTCCTCCTACCCCTTGGTAATCCCTTCCTCCTGTGGTCCCTCCAACCCCCCATATCCTGGTTTGCAAGTATGCACTGATCTGTTATCACTATAGATTGGCCTTTTTTTTTCTTTTTCTTTTTCTGAGACACGATCTTACTCTGCCACCTAGGCTGGAGTGCAGTGGCGTGATTACGGCTCACTGCAGCCTCGACCTCCCCGGGATCAAGTGATCCTCCGATCTCAGCCTCCCAGGTAGCTGGGCCACAGGCATATGCCAACAAACCCGGCTAATTTTTTTGTGTTTTGGAGAGAGAGGGTTTCACCATGTTGCCCAGGCTGGTCTCGATCTCCTGGGCTCAGGTGATCTGCCCACCTTGGTCTCCCAAAGTGCTGGGATTACAGGTGCAAACCACTGTGCCTGGCCCTAGTTTGCATTTTCTAGAAATTTATATAAATGGAATTATACAGTGTGTACTCTTTTTTGTTCTGGCTTTTCCACTTAGCATAATTACTTTGAAGTTTGGCCGTGTTGTATATACTAGTGGTTCATTCCTTTTTATTGCTGAATAGTATTCCATTATATGGCTATACTACTTGTTGATGGACATTTGGGTTGTTTTCAGATTTTAGATATTAAAAATAAAGCTGCTGTCAATATTTGTGTATAAGTCTTTGTAGGGACGTATAATTTCTTTTGGGTACATACTTTCGGATGGAATGGCTGGATCATATAATAGGTGTGTGTTTAACATTTTAAGAAACTTCTCAACTGTTTTTGAAAGTTGTTATACCATTTTACATTCTCACCAGTCATGTATGAGTGTACCAGCATTTTGAGCCTGGAGAATAGGAAGATGAAGGTGACAAATTTTCTAGTAATGAAGCCACTTGACTTTGGAAATATTCTTAAGAGTGACTAAATAATAGGTCATGCTTGCACTACTTCAGCTTTAGAGGCAACAGTGCATAAACTATCTGGGTTTGAATCCCAGCTTCACCACTCTTTAACTATGTGGTCCTGCATAAAATACTTAACTTTGTGGTACATTGGTTTCTTTATCTGTAAAATGGGATTAATGATAATATTTACTGCAAAAGATTCTTGTAAGAATTAAATGAAAATTGGCTGGGTGTGGTGGCTCAAGCCTGTAATCCCAACAATTTGGGAGACTGAGACAGAAGGATTGCTTTAGATGGAAGGGTCAAGACCAGCCTAGACAACACAGTGAGATCCTGTCTCTACAAAAAAAATTAAAAATTAGCTGGGCGTGGCGGTGCATGCCTGTGGTCCCAGCTACTCCAGAGGCTAAGGCAGGAGGATCACTTGAACCTTGGAGTTTGAGCTTACAGGGAGCTATGATTGTGCCACTGCACTGTAGCCTGGGTGACAGAGCAAGACACCGTCTCAAAAAAAAAGATGGGGGGCGGGGAGAATTAAATGAAAATGATATGAAAAGTGCTTAGCAGAGTGCCTGGCACCAAAATAAGGGCTTAATTGATGACAACAATCATCAATAGTATATGTTCTCTTAGAAGATATATTCTTAATGGGCTGTAGTCAGTTTGCTGTAATTGTATCATAAGAATTTGTGCATCAGGAACCTCTAGGAATTTTGAGCAGAGAGGGATTTAATACAGGCAGTTGGGCTGGGTGCAGTGGCTCACGCCTGTGATCCCAGCACTTTGGGAGGCCCAGGCAGGTGGATGACTTGAGGTCAGGAGTTTGAGACCAGCCTGACCAACATGGCGAAACCCTGTCTCTACTAAAAATACAAAATTAGCTGGGCGTGGTGACGCTCACCTGTAATGCAAGCTACTCGGGGGGCTGAGGCAGGAGAATTGCCTGAACCTGGAGGCGGAGGTTGCAGTGAGCCGAGATTGCGCCATTGCACTCCAGCCTGGGCGACAGAGCGAGACTCTGTTTTAAAAAAAAAAGGTTGGGCGTGGTGGCTCACGCCTATAATCCCAGCACTTTGGGAGGCCAAGGGGGGTGGATCACAAGGTCAGGAGATTGAGACCATCCTGGCCAACACTGTGAAAACCTGTCTCTACTAAAAATACAAAAAAAAAAAAATTAGCCGTGCGTGGTGGTGGGCACCTATAGTCCCCGCTACTTGGGAGGCTGAGGCAGGAGAATGGCGTGAACCCGGGAGGCAGAGGTTGCAGTGAGCCGAGATTGCACCACTGCACTCCAGCCTGGGTGACAGAGTGAGACTCTGTCTCAAAAAAAAAACAAAAAACCAACAACAACTACAACAACAACAAAAACAAGATGGTTAGGCACTTACTCACTTATTGAAAAGGCTAGGAGAGTAGACCCAAGGTTAGGCCCTCAGGAATGACTTCCAGATAATTTGCCAGGGTAGGTGCTACCTCTGTCCTGATCAACCAGTGGGGAATCAAGAGGCTGTCACTGGAGCTGTTGAGCTCAAGTGCGTGTCCTTGCAGCTGTGATCCAGGGACCAAGAAGTTGCTGCTGCCCCCACTGGAAGTGTTTTGTGACACCTGGAAAAGCAATGACAGGACATTGGAATGTGGGCTTGGCTTCTACTTCTGTGAAGATTGGCTCTTGACCCCCATGAAGCTGGAGACTGGACATTACAATAGGAAACCTCAGTGTTTCCAATATCCTGCCTGCCCATCTGCTGATATTTGCATCAATCAAAAGCAGCAAGAACAGCAGTCCTCTGCCTCATTTCCACTTTCCAAATTGTCCATGAGTGCACCTAAATGGTGGTACCTAATTCCCATCCAGAATTCTAGCTGCCATGGAGGGAAGCATTTTGTGCAATATAGAGCAAATTATGGGTGCGTTAGTCCCTGCCTTAACCACGGAGGAGACGTTCCAAGACCTCCAGTGGATGCCTGAAACCTCGGCTAGTACCGAACTCTATATATACTGTTTTTCTTATGCTTGCATACCTGTGATAAGGTTTAATTTATAAATTAGGTACACTAAGAGATTAACAGTGTTAACTAATAATAAAATTGAACAGTTAAAACAATATACTGTCATAAAAATAATGTGAATGGGCTCACCCCCTCTCCCAAATTATCTTATTTTCAGGTAACTGAGACTGCAAAAAGCAAAACCACAGATAAAGGGAGACTTCTGTGTATATGTGATGGAAGGATACTTTTATGCTTTTTTAGTCTATTTTTTTTAGAAGAATTGGGCCTTTGTTAACAACTGTAATGATATATTTCCAGTTTGTCCAAGAGATAAATGTTGATGTATTCTGTATCATCACTGGCTTTCGAGATGATTTTAAGAAAACTTGTTGGCCAGGTGCAGTGGCTCACGCCTGTAATCCCAGCACTTTGGGAGGCTGAGGCAGGCAGATACCCGAGGTCAGGAGTTCATGACCAGTCTGGTCAACATGGTGAAACCCTGTCTCTACTAAAAATACAAAAAAATTAGCCAGGCGTGGTGGCGCATGCCTGTCATCCCAGCTACTTGGGAGGCGAGGCAGGAGAATCACTTGAACCCCGGAGGTGGAGGTTGCAGTGAGCTGAGATCACGCCACTGCACTCCAGCCTGGGTGACAGAGTGAGACTCTGTCTCAAAACAGACAAACAAACAAACAAAACAAAACAAAAAGAAAACTTTCTTTCTTATCTGGCCTCACTTAGGGATGGAAGTTCTTTTAATGAGATTTATCTGCTAAGGGTAGACAAGAGAGTTTCCACCGAAGGGACTACACGATATGCGGGCTTATTGGAACTGTTGGAAAATGTTAGAAGGAGGAATTTTTGAAACTTAACATAAGGTATAACATAAGGCAATCTCTACTGAAAAACATTTTATGTTGATTGGACTGTAATTACAAAGATTTAAAAATAACTTTGGATAGTATTCATTAATTTACCAATCCATTGTTATATTCAACACTTTTGAGCTGATGTCTTTTAAAAATAAGTTTATCTGTTGGAGGGTGGTGTATGAATTAGTGTATCTGTAATTGTATGAATACGGAGTATTCTCATCTTTGTATAAGATAGTGTGCTTCTATTTTAAATTTATTTTTAACTATAGATAGGCTTGCTAGGTTGGTCATTCCACAGCTTGATCTTCTTTCCGTTTTTGAAGTAAAGGTGACTTACTAACGGTCCTCAGTAAACAGAGTGATGGGGCAAGCTGACTTACATTTAAATTGTGCTGAGAATTGAACAACTCTAGTAATGTTTCCCTTCCAACTTCAAACATACCTGTTCAGTTTCTTCAACATCCTGATAGGAGCCTATCTCCTCAGAACTCTCCCCTCTCATCAGACAGAGGACTTGGGCATGCTCTAATCTCTTACTGTTAATTATTCTTTTTAGTTTTAAAGCCCTTTAAAGTAATCTTTCTGTAATTAGATTGTTGTGTAGATTGTCTTTAGTAATATGGTGGTCTTAAATTTTGTGTGGATTTTCAGATTGTTAAATGGTTGCAGAGGCTTTCATTCATGAAGTTGAAGTTTACTATATTATGGTATTTCAGGAAAAAAAAAGATCATGACCCTCTGTGATAAATTAAATATCACAACCACGTAAATGTCATCTTTTCAATGAAACTGAAAGTGCATAGGAATGGGACTCTTTTCCAGTCTGGTTTTGGCTTTAAGCTGTAAGAAAAATATTTTAACACTGACAGTAGTAAACCTATGAATCTAAAGAACAAAGCCATACTCTCCCCAGCTTTGTAAGTCACACGCGGAGTTGTGAATTAAATTATTCTAATTGCAAAATTTGGGGTCTTGGCTGAAAGAACACAGGCGGAATTTGAAGAAGAGGCAGCTATAAAAATCGGTGTAACTTTCACATGAAGATAATTTGCACAGAATGTAATTGAAAGAGAATAAATATGGAGCTCCATGATGTCCTCTTTGAGTCTATTTCTGATATTTACTTAAATTTTTTTTTCCCAAAGGCTCTCCTTTAGGCAGTCCTGAAAAGAGGAGACACAGTGCTGAAATAGAAATAAAGGTTAAGTATCTCTGATCCAAAATGCTTGGGACCAGAAATGTTTCAAAGTTTGGATTTTTTCAGATTTTGGAATATTTGCAGAATATTGTATTGGTTGAACATCCCTATTCCAAAACCCTCCAATGAGCATTTCCTTTGAATGTAATGTCGGTACTCAAAAAGTTTCAGATTTTGGATTATTTTGGATTTCAGATTTTTGGATCAGGGATGCTCAACCTGTAACAGGCAGAAATAATAGAAAATAATAGAAATAACATAAAATAGCACTGTTCTTTGGAAGATCTTAGTACCTTATTTAGAAAGATTTTTACTATTCATTCATCCACCACCCATCCATCCATCCATCCATCCATCCATCTTTCCATCCAACAAGTATTTATTGAGTGCG
Source organism: Nomascus leucogenys (assembly GCF_006542625.1). NCBI lineage: Eukaryota > Metazoa > Chordata > Mammalia > Primates > Hylobatidae > Nomascus > Nomascus leucogenys. Next base: position 82,389,967 of record NC_044388.1, read on the forward strand.
TATATCTTACAAGGCATGGTGCTGGCCCTGGGAGTGAAGATGTAATGTTACCATTTACTAGAACAAACAGAGGCCGGGGGTGGAGGCAGACTCCCCAGAAGTATGAACAAACAAGCAAAATACAGATAAGCAAGGTGCTGTGAGAGAGAATAATGGAGAGGGTGGGGTAGGTTTGCATTGGGAAGGTTGCTGAGACCAGAAGAATGAGAAGTGGTTCTGTGAAGAATGAGAGTGCCTGGGCAGAAAGGACAGCAAGCTCTCAAAGACTCCAAGGCAGGAAAGGAGCTTGATTGGATCTAGGAACTCCTGCAGTAGTGAGTGAAAATGAGAGTGACATTTTATAGCTTCCATCTGGAGACACCATGGAAAATAAAAGTTCTATTCTCCCAGTCTAGAATTGTCCATGTCAGCTGTGACCAAGTTTAGCTCTGTTCACCAAGCATTCCTCGTCTGCTCTTTGCCAAGTGCTATGCTAAGTGCACTGGGGACATAAATGGTCCACACCCTTAGAGAACTTGGTGATGAGGCTGTAGAAGCTACTAGTAATACAGATGTTTTAATTTACAAGCAAGCCTGAGATGATATGGTACAGACTGTATAATAGCCACTGGCATGTGTATTTTGCTTTACAGCTTAAAAGCATTCACACATACATTTGCCCATTTAATTTTCATGCTAACCTAAGTCATTTCCTCAAAAAGTGTAAACATGGGCTTATGAGACATATGGAAGCCCACCCAATTTGAGGAGCAGGGTCTCTGTCATCACTGAGTTGAATTTCAGTGTGTAGTCTGCACCTGTGCTCTCCCCTTGAAGAATCACATTATAGAAAATGAAATCTAGAATGACTACAGAGGTTACTTAGTTCATCTATACATTTTCATATACATTTCAGTAATTATTTTGCTACATAGGAAGTGAATTTAATTTGGAGTTTTTCCTGCTGCCTTCCATGAGGGCTTTCATCCCAAGCCCCATTCTTGTGTGTGAGAAGAGGAAGTCTTGGGCTTGAGTGTGGCTCTTAAGTAAATGCTGTTGACTTTGTTGTTCTGTATGGACACTTTTATCAGGACAATAAAGGGTAAATAGGGTGATCTCTGCTGTGGAGAGGTCGAATGGTTACATTACACAATCTTCTAGAGCATCTTGCAGCAAATACATGGGTTATATTAAAAATTGCAATCATATCATTTTTTATAGTAAATTGCTGACCTTATGCAGCGGAATCAGCTTTATTGAATTTCGCCAAAAATGCGTTTATAATTCTGCCATACACACATGATATTCATGTCCTTGCTGTCCATGTGGAAATGTCCCTTTTTATGATGTTAAACAAATTAAATCGACTTTCTCCTGAGCTGCCGTGCCTCACCTTTAAGATCCATTCTCAGGAGTCGAACCTCCATGAAGCTGAGCTCATCTCTATTAGCGCGGATGTCATTACACAGAGCACTGGAGGCTGGTGCATTAGGCAGCTTTATCCCAGCAGCACGGATTCGGCTTGGAGATTCTTTAGAGGTGACTCCAGGGCAGTAAATGTATTTCATGCATACTGCCTGAACACTAACAAGGCCTTACCATAATTGCTCTGTTTTGGGGAAACGGTAGGTATTTGTTTAAAAGGATTTCATGGTGAACCAAGAATATACATGTGTAGTTAGTTCTCGCTATTCACTTGTGAATGATTCATTGTAGAAGTTTTATCTTATACCAGTTTTTCTTTAATTTTCTGCAGCTCTACTTCCCTTCCAACCAGTTTGGTATCAGGGATGCAAACTAGTTTTAATGTTAGCCTAACAAAAATATAAGCAGAAAGTTATGGCCAGGCACGGTGGCTCATGCCTGTAAACAGTCCCAGCACTTAGGGAGGCTGAGGCAGGTGTAGAGTTCGAGACCAGCTTGGCCAACATGGTGAAATCCCGCCTCTACTAAAAATACAAAAATTAGCTGGTGTGGTGGCAGGCGCCTGTAGTCCCAGCTACTCAGGAGGCTGAGGCAGGAGAATCTCTTGAACCTGGGAGGTGGAGGTTGCAGTGAGCTGAGATCGTGCCGCTGCACCCCAGCCTGGGCGATGGAGCGAGACTCCGTCTCAAAAAAAAAAAAAAAGTTATACTGCATACTGCATACTTAGATGAAACATAAACATTTAAAAACTATCTCCGGGCTGGGTGTGGTGGCTCATGCCAGTAATCCCAGCACTTTGGGAGGCCGAGACGGGCGAATCACGAGGTCAGGAGTTCAAGACCATCTTGGCCAATGTAGTGAAACTCCATCTCTACTAAAAATACAAAAATTAGCTGGGTGTGGTGGCAGATGCCGGTAGTCCCAGCTACTTGGGAGGCTGAGGCAGGAGAATCATTTGAACCTGGGAGGCAGAGGTTACAGTGATCTGAGATCGCGCCATTGTACTCCCAGCCTGGGAGGCAGGGCAAGACTCTGTCTCAAAAAAAAAAAAAAAAAAAAAAAAAAAGTCTGCTTTTTGAATTCATTTGCTCTAAGTTTGTTCATGCCTCTTATCTGTATATTTATATCTATGTTTGTATCAATTGTTGGTTCCCATTTTAGCACATAGAGGCAGTATGAGTCACTGGAAAAATCATCTATCCATTTACTAATTATTAAATATGCATTTCCTCCGTGTGCCAACATTTTTGCTAAACATTAAAAATACAAAAATAAGATTTAATATTTGTAGTTTAGTGGGGTACCATGATATATAAACAGATGTGGTGTGGGTGATAAAATATTGTAGGTGCTATAATAGGTATCTGAGTGGAGGCCTGGGGGCAGAGCGGTCAGTTTTGTGGTAGAGGAGGAGAACTGGTGGGGAAGAGGTTAAAAAGGTGCCTCCCTTCATGGAGGAGGTCCCCTTTATCCGAGCCCTGCAAGAGGATTAGTTGTTTTTAAGGTCTGAAGCGGAGTGGTGACTTTTGTCCATGCAGAGGATGTAATGGGGCATAGCCACTAAGGCGAGAGATCGAGGAGCCAGCTTGGAAAGGTGGGCAAAGGTAGAATCAGGCAAAACCTGGCATGTGTTACCTCAAGAGTGTAGATTTTGTTATGTGGACAGTGGGGAAACCACGGAAAAGTTGTATGTGGAATAAGAAGTTTCATACCAGCGTTTTAGAAAGCTCCCTCTTGAAGGTAGGGCAGGCATTTAGGAGAGGGGAATGATGGATGAACCAGGGCAGTTATCATGGGGGTGGAGAGGATGGATTAGAGAGTGAGGAAGTAGAATCTCTTGGGAATTGGTGGCTGAATGGATGCAAGAGTGAAGAAGAGGGAAGAGTCTGGGCTCACTGTCCAGATTTTTGGCTTAGGGAGCTGGTGTGGAGGATAGCAGATGAAAGAGTGGACCAGAAGTGAGAGACGCTGTGAGGAGAGAAGGCCCAGAGGGAGGTGCGGGGGACCCTGTCATGTGGTTAGCGGATGCCCCACAGTCAGGCAGTGGCTCTGGCTTCTGCCTTTCAAAGTCGCTTCCACAGGGTGACCGTTAGGCTTGTTCTTTGACGCGGACATTGTTAAGTGGTTTCACTGAAATTTGAGACTCTCTGAAGAAAGGGAAGATGGCATTTATGAAGCAAGTGTTATTTTATCTGGAAATGATTTCTCAGGGATAAGCCTGTCACTCTGCCTCCTGGTAAAGTCTGCTTCTCCCTCCAAGAAGAGAAGGTCCCACTGATTCGGGTCATGGTCAGAGTGGGCTGCTACTCCCACCTTCCACTGAAAACTCAGCTTCCAGAAAGCTCCTCTCCCCTCCTTTGTCGTCTGTTTCCTCATCTGCTCTTCCCTGAGTTTGTCCTTCTCTGTTATATCTGCATGTGTTTCCACTGATCTGCTTGTGACAGTCAACCTGTTTGCTGATCTGGCCTCGGCAATTTTCAGGGCTTCCCTGCACACCTATGATGTGATGGTTAGTTCCCTCACCTTGCATGCACCTCGGTTTTCTGGTAGCAGATGGTCCTTGTGGTACCTTTACTCCTACAAATCAGTGGAGTCAGAAGTTTACAAAATGTGGGCTGGGCGCGGTGGCTCATGCCTGTAATCTCAGCACTTTGGGAGGCCGAGGCGGGCGGATCATGAGGTCAGGAGATCGAGACCATCCTGGCTAATATGGTGAAACCCTGTCTCTACTAAAAATACAGAAAAAAAAAAAAAAATTAGCCGGGCGTGGTGGTGGGCGCCTGCAGTCCCAGCTACTCGGGAGGCTGAGGCAGGAGAATGGCGTGAACCTGGGAGGCGGAGCTTGCAGTGAGCTGAGATCGCGCCACTGCACTCTAGCCTGGGTGACAGAGCGAGACTCCGTCTCAAAAAAAAAAAAAAAAGAGAAGTTTACAAAATGTGTGGAGCTGAGGCAGAAAGCCTAAAGGGCAGACTCCAAAAGGGGGGATAAAAATGATCAGGACATTAACTGACTTCCTGGGAGATCCCAGAGCACACGCAGAGTCATTGAACTCCATGATACTCATTCCAGGTCACCTCGAAGAGGCAGGGAGAAGGGCGTTTTTGCTTCTTGAAGCTTCTGCTCCTCTGCTGGTCCAGCCTGATCTTAGAGCTCTCTTAGCATTGCAGCTGTGGTCAGGTTTTCCTTTTAAATGACTGCAGCCTTCAGATGCCCACGCAGTACAGTCCAGATCTAATGCCTGCAGCTGAAGGTGGACCTGGTTTGGCGGTGAATTATGATCCACAGCTTTGAAAGCATATAGGCTGTATGCTTTTTTTTTTTTTTTTTTTTTTTTTTTTTTTTTTTAAGACGGAGCCTCACACTGTCACCCAGGCTGGATCGCAGTGGCGCGATCTTGGCTCACTGCAACCTCCATCTCCTGGGGCTCAAGCGATCTTCCCATCTCAGCCTCCCGAGTAGCTGGGATTACAGAGGCGTACCACCATACACCATACACCAGAGGCATCTTCCTCAGTCTGCTTTTGTCCAGCCTTCCCGTGGAAAGCAGCCTTCTTCTTGATCTGGTGCTGCAGCAAATCACATGCTGGCCATCATGGGAACACATCCCATCCCTTCCCCAAACCACCCGCAGGACTGACCCTACCCCCCAATAACACCTTACACCAACCTGCCGTGTCTTTTACTGACCATTCCTGTCCGGGATAGTCACTGTAGCAGTCTACTTTGGTGGGCTTTTACCTCTCCTATCTGCTTTTTTTTAATTTACAAATTTTAAATTAAAAAAAATTTTAAATGAAAGGTTTGGACATTGAGTATTGTTACCCACTCACTTCTGGTGACTCTTCAAGACACTGACTTGAAGAGCCTTCCTTCTTCCCTACATACAGAGTCGGGGGGAGAGATGGGGAAAATGACAGAGGAAAACATGCTAAAAATGATTTTCAACGTAAAATAAGGGAGGGAAAAACGAATGTTTGAGGAAACCCAAAAAAAGCACCTCTCATTACAGTAATTAAACCGCAGCATTTAACCTATCAGAATGTGCTGCATATGTGAGAGACAAGCCAGGGAGCTCTGTGTTTGAAATTAGAGCTCTAATCCTCAGGGAAGAGAATAGTTAAATAATTTGTTTTTGAGGTGTGAGAGCAGAGCCGGCAAGGTGTGAGAGAGTGAGTGTGTGTGTGTGTGTGTGTGTGTGTGTGTGTGTGTGTGTGTGTATGCACCCGTGAGGGTGAGGGGCCGCGGTGCCTGTGTTTACCAAGAATACCCTGGAGGTCGATATTTATCAGCACCTGTGTGCTGTCAAGAAGCACACAGGCTGCTGTTGCCTGTTCATTAGGTTTTCAGAAGAGTCCAGGCCTCACCTGTGGCCGGGCGTTGCATCATAACAGCAGAACTTGCTTCATTCTGGCCCTCTGGGACACACAGGAATAGATTTGAGAGACAGGATGAGACATACAGAGAAAGACACAAGCATTAGGGGAGGAAGAAAGCCGAATGATCCTGGAGCATGTCCTTGGTGCAGGCACTGCTGGACAAAGCAGTCCATCTCGGTGGGCTGGCACTGCGGAGCCAGCGTGGACATTCCACTGTGCACGAGGCGAAAGGGACAGCCCAGAGGCCTGCCACTGAAACCCCCTTCTGCAGGCACCCTCTGCCAGTGCTCAGCGCTGTCAGCAGGGCTCCTTCTCTGCTGGGATGAGGGGTTGGGGTGACAGGGGTTCACAATGTCCTGCCTGCCCCTTCAGCAGCATAGCCTTTGTCTTTCTGGACTCCTGGCTGGAGCTGGTGATACTGTGAACATGCTGCCCCTCTGGAAGCTGCTCCATGTCTCCCTGTATCCCCGGAGCATGGCAGCTGTGATCAGAATTCCACAGGGTGGGGCTGATGAGGATCCATGCACATCCGTCCCTGTACCCCTCATTAGGGACTTGGGTTGGGGGGTGCCTATCTGCACGTGTTCTTTTTCCGCTCATGCTCTCTGTCGGTCTCTGTGCAGGGTTTCTATTACGCTAATAAGGAGCACTGGGGACGCTGGCAACAGTGGGATAATCATCCCCTCGGAGGGCCAGAGGCAGTCGGTGTGCGCTGACCTCATCCTGGGGGACTGCTGATGAAACTCTGGCTTGGCCTTACTGCCTGAGCACTGCGCCTGATGTGGAGGATTAGGGGACAGGGTTGCTGGGCTGTTTCTTCTACGGCTTCATTGTTAGCAGGCATGCTTGTCTTTGGGGCATTTCATCAAAACTTCTTTAGTTTTGCTTAAGAACTTTAAAGAGTTGATGAGCCTAATGGAAACTTTTCAGTAATAACTCAGTACAGGAACACACTTCACAAATACCAGCTAATTAATCCTCAGAGCACCCTGGGGACAGGGGAGAGTATGGTAATGGCACTGGTGATTTTTATCCCCATTTTATAGACTGAGAGACTGAGGCACCTGGAAGAATCTGTGACTTGGGCCAGAGGGAGGGCACAAATCTGGAAGCTGAGTTTAGAGTGCTTTGCCTTTTGGCCTGTCTTGGAACTGTTGAGTCTTACCTTAAAGTCATTTGAGTAAGTCATTAAGTAAAGCCAGTCACCCTAGATTTTGCCTCGTCTTTCATCTTTCTTTTTTTTTCTCCACTTGATACTAGGTCTTGGATGTAACTGGTATCCATCGATACGGATCTCTAGCATCAATTTTAGTAACTGCCTTGTGTTCTGCTGAAAATATATGCCATAATTTATTGTAACCAGTCCCCTTGATTATCTTCATTTTTCACCATTACAGCAACTCTTCTTTAAATATCCTTGGGAAATAGGTATTACTTTTGTGATTACCTTTGTGGGGTAAAAACCTCAGAGTTAGGCTGGGCGCAATGGCTCACGCCTATAATCCCAGCACTTTGGGAGGCCAAGGTGGGCGGATCACTTGAGGTCAGGAGTTTGAGACCAGCCTGGCCAACATGGTGAAACCTCGGCTCTACTAAAAATACAAAAATTAGCCAGCTGTGATGGTGGGCGCCTGTAATCCCAGCTGCTCAGGAGGCTGAGGCAGAAGAATTGCTTGAACTCGGGAGGTAGAGGTTGCAGTGACCCGAGATCACGCCACTGCACTCCAGCCTGGGCAACAGAGTGAGACTCTGTCTCAAAAACAAAAAAACAAAAAACCTCGGAGCTGCTAATCCTAGGCTAAAGAAAATGGACTTGTTTTCATTTTAATGTACATTGCTAACCTGTGCTTTAAAAAGGTGATTTCAGCCTACAGCCTCAACACCAGTTGGCCAGTGCCCCGAGCACAAGTCTCAAACTTCCACATTGTCAAGTTCACAGTTTCTTCCTTTGTCTAAGCATTGAAAACCCTTCCACCACTGCAAGGGCATAGAACTATTTGCCTACCTTTTTTTTTTTTTTTTTTTTTTAATGATTTTAGTTTTCTTTTATGGAATTTGTGTTGTTGTTAGTTGAGTAACAGGGAATATGACTTTATTTTTTCCTGTTGACCAACTGGATAGTCTCAGCACCATTTATAGAACGATTTATTTCTTTCCCCACTCATTTGACATGTCACCTTTTTCATCTACTAAATTCTTAAATATACTGATGTGTGGTCAGGGACATTCTATTCTCATTCATTGCTGTACTTGTCTGTTGTTACGCTAATACTGCAATGTTTTTATTGTTATAGATTTGTTACACATTTTATTTGTTAGTGTTCGTTGTACTCTTTTGTTATTGTTCTTTCTGCGAATATCCCTGGCTTTTCTGGCCCTTGTATACTTTTTTTTTTGAGACTGAGTTTCACTCTTCTTGCCCAGGCTGCAAGTGCAGTGGTACGATCTCATCTCACCGCAACCTCAGCCTCCCAGGTTCAACTGATTCTCCTGCCTCAGCCTCCCAAGTAGCTGGGATTACAGGCATGCTCCACCACGCCCAGCTAATTTTGTATTTTTAGTAGAGATGGGGTTTCTTCATGTTGGTCAGGCTGGTCTTGAACTCCTGACCTCAGGTGATCCGCCCGCCTCGGCTTCCCAAAGTGCTGCGATTATACATGTGAGCCACCGCGCCTGGCCCCCTTGTATACTTTTTAAGACATTTTAGAATCACTTTTATCATCTTCTTCTTGATCCCACCCCACCACTACCCACTGCGAATCAAAAAAGAAGATTCCTTTGAAATTTTGATGATAATTACATTCAACATAGAAATTACTTTGGAAGCTGGGCGTGGTGGCTCATGCCTGTAATCCCAGCACTCTGGGAGGCTGAGACAGGTGGATCATTTGAGGTCAGGAGTTCAAGACCAGCCTGACTAACATAGTGAAACCCCATCTCTCTACTAAAAATACAAAAATTAGCTGGGCATGGTGGTACACGCCTGTAATCCCAGCTACTCGGGAGCCTGAGGCAGGAGAATTGCTTGAGCCTGGGAGGGAGAGACTGTGGTGAGCTGAGACTGCACCACTGCACTCCAGTCTGGGTGACAGAATGAGACCCTGTCTCAAAAAAAAAAAAAAAAAAAAAAAAAGGAAAGAAATTACTTTGGAAAGAATTGGTGTCTTTGCAGTACACACTCTTTACATCCACGAATGTGGGGTATCCTTCAAGTAAAATATGTAATGCCCCTCATTGATGGTTTTGTAAAGTTCTTGCATAGTTCCTGCATATTTCCTTTAATTCTGAGTACCTGTATTTTTAATTTATTGTTCTTGCTTTAGGATATTTATTTCCATTATATTTTCTAATTGATCTTTGCCAATAGTTAGGAAAGCTATTGATTTCTGTGTTTTTAAAATTATTTTATTTTTAATAGTCCTAATTGTTTTTGTTGGTTCTCTTAGATTTTCTCAGTAGCATATCACATGAAAATAACATTTTCCTTTTCCAATATCGTATGACTTTATTATTATTATTTTGACTGGCCCTTCTAGAACAGCTTTAATTAAATATGAGTGCACAAGGAGGTACATTGGGAGGTACAGTCACCCCCTTTTCTTTAAAGCATTAATTTAGAGATGAAGGGCATAGGAATATAAGAGACAGAGCCATGATGATTCCTAGACTTTTCAAAGTCCTTGCTTTGCAGGACTTTTTCATCTATTTTATTTTCCGTTTTTCACCTATTTGGTCCAGTATTTACTCTTTGGCCAAAAATGGCTTGACATGCTGAAAACCACCTTATTTTAGAGAAGAAAATAAACATTATTTCTATTTTGTCAAGCAGAAAAGCTGAAAGACATTGGAAATAACTCCCAGTGCCTTGGCAAACAGATCAGTGAGTAGACCCCTGTGTGAGACAAAGCCACTGCCTGGACAGGACGGTGCGGGGGCTGGCGGTCCATTGCCACGGCTGCTGCAGCTCTCAACACCATGGCAGCCTCCCCTCACCACCACTCAACAGTGTACAGCCTGAGCGGAAAGGGCAAGTTTTTGGCCGAAAGAGTAAATGAAACATGGACGCTGTAGGACATCATCAGAAGTGATAATTTAGTCTACAGAATTAGAGACTTCTCTCAGAGGACAACTGACAGCAGCTTCTGTATCATCAGGCTGCTGCCCTCACCCTGCGACAGATTGTGGTAAAGGATGGAACAGGGGGTCATTTGATGATCTTAGGCCTGGGGAGCTGCGAGGCTGAGTTCTTGCGTTTTCAGTCTCGCCTCCCCTGGTCCACTCTGCGTTGCTGCCAGATGATAAGATTCCAGTTCTGCTTTCGGCGTGTGTCTTCCCTGCACTCCTTTGGGTAGTTTCTATTGCTCCTAGGATCAAGTCCTTTTGTCTGCTTATATTCTTTCTAATCTGATTTTTTTCCTCCATCTTTTTTTTTTTTTTTTTTTTTTTGGGACAGAGTTTCACTTTTGTTGCCCAGGCTGGAATGCAATGACACGATCTCGGCTCACTGCAATCTCTGCCTCCCGGGTTCAAGCGATTCTCCTGCCTTAGCCTCCTAAGTTGCTGGGATTACAGGCGCCTGCTACCATGCCTAGCTAATTTTGTATTTTTAGTAGAGGCGGGGTTTCTCTATGTTGGTCAGACTGGTCTTGAACTCCCAACATCAGGTGATCTGCCAGCCTGGGCCTCCCAAAGTGCTGGGATTACAGGCATGAGCCAACACACCTGGCCTTCCATCTTTTATATTTAACAGCTTCAAATTTCCAGAAAAGTGGAATAGTATATGAACACCCAATTACCTTTTCTTTCTTTCTTTTTTGGAGATGGGGTCTCACTCTATCACCCAGGCTGGAGTGCAGTGGTGTGATCTGGGACCACAGGTGTGTACCACCAGACCCAGCTAATTTTTTGTTTGTTTTTTGGTAGAGATGGGGTTTCGCCATGTTGCCCAGGCTGGTCTCGAACTTCTGACCTCAGGTGATCTGCCTGCCTCAACCTCCCAAAGTGTTGGGATTAGAGACATGAGCCACCACGCCCAGCCTCCCAGATACCTTTTATTCAGTTTCTTAGTTGTTAACATTTTGCCACCTTTTTTTTTTTTTTTTTTTTTTGAGACGGAGTCTTGCTCTGTTGCCCAGGTTGGAGTGCAGTGGTGCAATCTCAGCCCACTGCAACCCTGCCTCCCAGGTTCAAGCAATTCTCCTGCCTCAGCTCCCAAGTAGCTGGGATTACAGGTGCACACCACCACGCCCAGCCAATTTTTGTATTTTTAGTGGAGGCGGGGTTTCACCATATTGGCCAGGCTGGTCTTGAACTCCTGACCTTGTGATTCGCCTGCCTCAGCCTCCCAAAGTGCTGAGATTACAGGGGTAAGCCACTGTGCCTGGCCCATTTTGCCACTTTTACTTTGTCTCACTCTCTACACACACACATACACCCACACACACAAACCCTAATCTGACCACGTAAAAATAAATTGTAGATATCATGACACTTCACCTGTAATTACTTCAGCATATACCTCCTCAGATACGGCCATTCTTCCACACATAACCACACCATGATACCACATAGAAGAAAATTAACACTACTTCCATAAGATCGTCTGCTATATATCCCATATTTACATTTTCCCAGTTGCCCCCACATTTCTTTTGTATCTCAGATTCAGGGGACAGTCGGGGCTTGTGCTGTGCGTTTCACTGCCATGTCTCTTTATCTAGAACTGCCCTCTTGTCTGTTCTCATTTTACTTGTCATTAACTTTTTTTGAGGAGTTCCAATCAATTGTTTTATATAATATCACACATTCTGCATTTGTCTCATTGTTTCCTCTTGGTAAGATTAAGATTAAACATTTTTGGCAAAAACAGTTAGTAAGTAACGTTGTGTGCTTATGATTGCATCATAGTAAAAGGTGAGAACAGATTCCTCCAGTATTTGTGATGCTAATTTGATTGGTTAATGAGGTGACTACAGGAAGTCTCCATATTAAAGGTACATTTTCCCTTTTGTAATTAACAAGTAATCTGAGAAGTGCTTTTTTGAGATCATGTTATCTGGTTACTCAACAACCTTTCATTCAGTGGTTTTAGTATCCATTGGAGATTCTTGTTTCAGCTGACTGTTTCTCTGAAACTTTAACAGTTGTGATTATGTAACTGCATTATTACTCATTTATTATCTATTATTTTTCTATAAAGAGCTCTCTCATCTTTCCTCTTCTGTTTCTTTCTCTTCTCACTTTCATTTGAGTGTTATTATATACTCTTTAGTTCAGAGTGCTATAATCTATTATTGTCATTTTTCTTTCTTTTTATCCGAGACAAGGTCTCACTCTGTGGCTATCTTCCTGCCTCAGCCTCCTGAATAGCTAGGATTATAGGTGTGTGCCACTGCTGGCTAATTTAAGAATAATTTTTTATTTTATTTAATTTTTTAGAGACAAGGTCTTACTGTGTTGCCCAGGCTGGTCTTGAACTCCTGGACTTTAGCAATCCCTTCACCTCCCCTGCACACTGCCCCCTACTGCCCCAGTAGCCAGGATTACAGGCGTGAGCCATGAGGCCCAGCTCTTTTTCTTTTTCTCTCTTTTCTTGTCTTCTTTTCTCCACCCACCCCCAACACATGTGTAGGTATCAAAATCAAGAAGATAACTATAAAATTCTATTATCAGATGTACAGACTATATTCAAATTTAGTCAGTTGTCCTAATAATGCCCTTTATAGAAAAAGAAAAAGATTTTTTTCTAGTCCACCATCTAATCCATGATCGTGAGTTGCATGATTGTCCTATCTCTTTACCCCCCTTAATTTGGAACAATGTCCTGCAGTCTTCCTTTGTCTTTTATTACCTTGACATTTTTGTAGGATAGAGGCCAGTTTTGTACACTGTACTTAATTTGGATTTATCTGATGTTTCCTCATGACTAGATTTCATTTGTGCATTTTTGGTAAGAATACACAGGAGTGGTATTGTGTCTTTGCAGCATCATAAAAGGACATTGATTTTGATTTGTTCTGTGATTTCACTTTGATCTGTTTGTTGAAGTGGTATCTGCCAAGTTTCTCCACTGCAGTTATATTTTTTCCCTTTATAATTAATAAGTACCTTTTGAGGAGGTACTTCGATACTTTGACACTATGTGAGTAGCCTGTTTTTATGAGCTTCATGAACATTGCTAATGATTCCTCACTGAATCAATTATTATGAAGATTGCTGAATCCTCATATCAGTTATTATGAGGATTGCTGAATGGTGATTTTCTTTCTTTCTTTCTTTCTTTTCTTTCTCCTTCCTTCCTTCCTTCCTTCCTTCTTTCCTTTTTGGAGACAGAGTCTCCCTCTGTCACCCAGGCTGGAGTGCAATGGCATGATCTTGGCTCACTGCAGCCTCCATCTCCCGGGTTCAAGCAATTCTCCTGCCTCAGCCTCCTGAGTAGCTGGGATTACAGGTGCGTGCCACCACGCCTGGTTAATTTTTTTTTTTTTTTTTTTTTTTTTTTAGTAGAGGCGGGGTTTCACCATGTTGGTCAGGCTGGTCTCGAACTCCTGACCTTGTGATCCACTGACCTCAGCCTCCCAAAGTACTGGGATTACAGGTTTGAGCCACGGCGGCCGGCCGCTGAATGGTGATTTTCTAATCCTCTTACTACTGAAATGTATTCTTGCTGGTATAGAACTCTAGATTGGCAGTTATTTCCACACTTTAAAAATGTTATTTCAGGCCAGGCGTGGTTGCTCACACTTATAATCCCAGTACTTTGGGAGGCCAAGGCAGGCGGATCACCTGAGGTTGGGAGTTTGAGACCAGCCTGACCAACATGAAGAAACCCCATCTCTACTAAAAATACAAAATTAACCGGGCATGGTGGCACATGCCTGTCAGCTACTCGGGAGGCTGAGGCAGGAGAATCGCTTGAATCCGGGAGGTGGAGGTTGCGGTGAGCTGAGCGCCATTGCACTCCAGCCTGGGCAGCAAGAGCAAAACTCTGTCTCAAAAAAAAAAAAAAAGTTGGGCCAGGTGCGGTGGCTCACACCTGTAATCCCAGCATTTTGGGAGGCCGAGGCGGGCGAATCATGAGCTCAGGAGATTGAGACCATGGTGAAACACCGTCTCTACTAAAAATACAAAAAATTAGCTGGGTGCGGTGGCAGGAGCCTGTAGTCCCAGCTACTCGGGAAGCTGAGGCAGGAGAATGGCGTGAACCCGGGAGATGGTGCTTGCAGTGAGCTGACATCGCGCCACTGCACTCCAGTCTGGGCGACAGAGCAAGACTCTGTCTCAAAAAAAAAAAGTTATTTCGTTATTTTCTGGCTTCTCTTGTCATCTTTCAGTCTTGTTATTGCTCCTTTGAAGAAGATGAAACATGTTTTTATCTTTTGGCTGCTTTTAGATTTTTTTCTCAATCTTTGGTGTTTTTTTCAAAAGTAGTTTTCCTATGTGATGTTCCTGAGGTGGTTTTCTTTGTAGTTATCCTATGTAACACAGAATCTTTGAATATTCAGCCTGATTGCCTCGTTAGTTTTACAAAATTATTAATCATTATCTCTTTTAATATTGTTCTGTCTTGTTCTCATTCTCTTCTCTTTCTTGGACTCCAGTTGTAATTGTGTTAGACCTTCTTTCCATGTTCTTTATGTCTTTTGCTCTATTCTACATTGTCCATCCGCTTTTCTTTTTCTTTACTGATCTTTCAGTTTACTAATCCTTTCTTCTGCTGTATCCAGTTTGCTGTTAAACCCATCTGTTGAGCTCTTAATTTTAATTATTGCATTTTACAATTACCTTGTTTGCATTTTTTTTCTTTTTTGAGACAAAGATTTCACTGTCTTGCCCAGACTGGAGTGTGGTGGCACAATCAAGGCTCAAGCCATCCTCCTACCTTAGTCTCCCAAGTAACTGGGACTACAGGTGTGTGCAACCACACCTGGCCTGATTTTTCTTTTTCTTTTTCTTTTTTTCTTTTTTTTTTTTTGTAGAGACGGCCTTGCCATGTTGCCAAGGCTGGTCTCAAATTCCTGAGCTCAAGTGATGCCACCTGCCTTGGCCTCTCAAAGTCGTGAGATTATAGGCATGGGCCACTATGCCTGACGTGATGCCTTTTAAGTTTAGTTTTCTAGTAAACTTCTCTGTTTTGTCACCTGTTTCGTTGAATATATTAATTAGTTCTTTTAAAGTCTTTGATAAATTTTAACACTGGGCTATCAATGAGTTTGGGTTTTTTAAATTCATTTTTCCCCCCTTGGTCCTATTTTTTGTATATCTTTTTTTTTTTTTTTTTTTGAGACAGAGTCTTACTCTGTCACCCAGGCTGGAGTGCAGTGGCACGATCTCAGCTCACTGCAACCTCTGCCTCCCAGGTTCAAGTGATTCTTCTGCCTCAGCCTCCCAAGTAGTTGGGACTACAGGCATGCACCACCACACCCGACTAATTTTTGTATTTTTAGTAGAGACAAGGTTTCACCACATTGACCAGGCTGGTCTCAAACTCCTGACCTTGTGATCTGCCCGCCTTGGCCTCCCAAAGTGCTGGGATTACAGGCGTGAGCCACTGCACCCAGTCTTTTTTGTATATCTTAAAGTATTTTATTGCATGACAGTGAATAATTGAGAAGCTCTGAAAGATACTATTTTCCTCTGAAGTTTACTTTATGCTTTTGTAAAGTGGGACTTATGACCTTGATCTAATCAGGATTTGACCTGAGTCAGGTTGCAGGGTTTTAGAAAATAAGTCTGTCTTCCCCTGGTCAATCCATGTTCCTAGGGTATAGCCCTCTATGGGTCCCAGCAAAGAACCTGAAGTTCTTCATGGCTCCTTTTCCTTGGTGAACCCTAATTTTTGTTTACTGCTATTGAACTTTTACAAGCAATTTCATCCCAGTTAGACACAGAAAGCCTCTCAGTGCTGTTTTGATTCGAATTTCTCTTTTGAACTTAAGAGCCATTTTTATTTCCATATCTACAAGTTGACTATTCATGTATTTTACCCTTTCTTAGGATTAGGAAATTAATGTTTTAAAATGGATTTGTAATTTCATATTCTCAACTTTGGATCTTAAGCTCTAGCCTTACTCAATTTAAAAATTGTAACTGAGTGCAGTGGCTTGAGCCTGTAATCCCAGCTACTTGGGAGGCTGAGGCAGGAGGATCGCTTGAGGCTAGGAGTTTGAGACCAGCCTGGGCAACCTCATTGCTACAAAAAAAACCCAAAAATTAGATGGGTGTGGTAGCACATGCCTGTAGTCCCAGCTACTCGGGAGACTGAGGTGGGAAGATCTCTTAAGCCCAGGAGTTCTGCTTTGTGAACTCCATTTGTTTATTTATTTACATGTCTGTCTATTTACTTATATCTCTCTAGTCCATCTCAAGATGGACAAAAGCTCTGCCTCAGCATCTTATAGGGTATCTGCTTACCTTTCTGCAGTTCCCTTCTCACTGAGATCTTGGACTCTCAAGTCTTGGTTGCCTTGGCAGCTCCCCAGTACTTTCAATCAGTTTGTTTTTCAGTTGTTCTCAGCAGTATTGTTGAACTTTTACAAGCTATTTCGTCTTGGTTAGATGCAGAAAGCCTTTCAATGCTGTTTTGATTTGAATTTCTCTTTTGAACTTAAGAGCCATTTTTTCATATCTACAAATTGACTATTCATGTATTTTACCTTTTCTTGGGATTAGGAGATTAATGTTTTAAAATTGATTTATAATTTTATATGCTAAGGAAATTAGCCCCATGTCTTGGATTTGTGTTACAAATATATGCTATTAGTTTGAAATTTGTCTTGACTTTGTTTATGATGCTTTTGTCCAGGCAGAATTTTTTTATTTATCTGTCATTTCTTTTATGACTTCTTTTTTTTTTTTTTTTGACCTGGAATTTCACTCTTGTTGCCCAGGTTGGAGGTTGGAGTGCAATGGCACGATCTTGACTCACCACAACCTCCGCCTCCTGGGTTCAAGGGATTCTCCTACCTCAGCCTCCCGAGTAGCTGGGATTACAGGCATGTGCCATCATGCCTGGCTAATTTTTTTTGTTTTTTGTTTTTGTTGTTTTTTTAGTAGAGACGGGGTTTCTCCGTGTTGGTCAGGCTGATCTCAAACTCCCGACCTCAGGTGATCTGCCAGCCTCAGCCTCCCAAAGTGCTGGGATTACAGGTGTGAGCCACCGTTCCTGGCCATCAGTATTATTTTTTAAACCTCAAGTTGTTTTTTTTTTGGTAAGTAATCAGGAATTTTCAGTGTATAGAGTATAAGGATTCAAGTTCAGTTTTTTCCAGCTAATAAAATAATCTAGCATCCATTATTGCAAGGGTTGACACACTTTTTCTGTAAAGAGCCAGATAGTAAATACTTTAAGGCTTTGCAATTTGTATGGTCTCTGAACACTACTCATCGCCACTGTGGTAGCACAAAAGCAGCCGTTGACAATGTATAAACTAATGAGAAATAAAACTTTATTTATGGACACTGAAATTTGAGTTTCATGTAATTTTCATGTATTATTAAATTCTTAGTTTTCCTCCTAACTTTAAAAAAATGTAAAAACCATTCTTAGCTTGCAGGCCATCCAAAAATAGACAATGGGCTAAATTTGTCTCCCTGGCTGTAGTTTCCCATCTCTGCAGTTTTTCTCCATTGATTTGCAATGAATCTTTATCCTATGTTAACTTCCTGTATGTATCTGGATGTACTCTGTTCACTTGAAATGTTTCTTTGTGTCCAATGTCACACTATCTTACATGTTTTATTATCTGTTAAAATTAATTTTGCCTCAGCATTTTTTCAATTATTTGGAATTTTCTTGGCTATTCTTATTTCTAGATAATTTTCAAAATTAGCTTGCCGAGTAAAAAATGAAAAATAAAGATTTTTTTTTAGACAATCTTGCTGTGTCACCCAGATTGGAGGGCAGTGGCGTGATCTCGGCTCACTGCAACCTCCACCTCAGGAGACTGAAGTGATTCTCCTGCCTCAGCCTCCCAAGTGGCTGGGATTACAGGCATGCACCACCACGCCTGGCTAATTTTTGTATTTTTAGTAGAGAAGGGGTTCCGCCATGTTGACCAGGCTGGTCTTGAATTCCTGACGTCAAGTGATCCGCCTGCCTCATTCTCTCAAAGTGCTGGGATTACAGGTGTGAGCCACTGCCCCTGGCCTAATTTTCTTATTTTTTGTAGAGACGGGGTCTCACTATGTTGCCCATGCTGGTCGCAAACTCCTGGGCTCAAGTGATACCCCTGCCTCAGCCTCACAAAGTATGGGATTACAGGCATGAACCACTGCACCCAGCCATGTATCTTTTTTGTTACTACTTTGAATGGGATGTATTCTTTCATTATGTCTTTCAGCCAGTTCTTTAATTTGAAAGCAATTTTTGCATACTGATTTTGAATGTTGACACCTAGCTAGATACTTATGTTGTTTATGGTATGTTAATTCATGTCAGTTTTTCCAGGTGCTATATGTAAATAACACTCTCCCCTCTTCTTTTCTGTTGCTTGTATCTATTACTACTTTTCTTGTCCAGTTGCATCAGCAAATACCTCCAGAACAGTGATAAATAAAACTGATGATTGTGAATGTATGACCCGTTTCTGGTTTTAAATAATATGCTTTTATATCTTTTTAATAAAAGATGATGTCAGTTTTGGAGAGTGACACTAACACATATACACAAGTAGATACTCTTCCCCCCTCCCCCACTCCCACCAACAGATAATCATATTCAGGAAGTATTCTTGTATTCTTATTGTATTAGAGTTTTTACTAAGAATGGATATCGAATTATATCTAATGTCCTTTATCACTTACAGAAATAATCATATAATTATTGTCTTTTGATCTAATAATATGATAAGGTATATTAATAGATAACAGTGAATCATAATTATATTATTAGCATGAATTCCAGCCAGTTGTAATGTAGTATTTTTTAAATGTGCTAGATTCTATGTGCCATTGTTTTATCCAGCAGTTAGCAGAATAGCCATAAGTATGTGTTCATGCCCTCAGAGATGATGAATTTGTTCATGCCTTTGTGTTCATGTTCATGCCTTTATGTTCATGCCCTCAGACATCATGAATTTGAGGACATTTGGAAAAATTAAGGTAGAGTGTTTTTTGTTTTGTTTTGTTTTGTTTTTGAGACAGAGTCTCACTCTGTTGCCCTGGCTGGAGTGCAGTGGCATGATCTCGGCTCACTGCAACCTCCGCCTCCCGGGTTCAAGTGACTCTCATACCTCAGCCTCCCAAGTAGCTGGGATTACAGGTGTGCATCACCACAACTTGCTAATTTTTGTGTTTTTTGTAGAGACGGGGTTTCACCACATTGGCCAGGCTGCTCTTGAACTCCTGACCTCAAATGATCTGCCCACCTTGGCCTCCCAAAGTTCTGGGATTTACAGGCATGAGCCACTGTGCCTGGCTTTGAAGTAGAGATTGATGGAGATCTAGTTTATTTTAGTAGTATCGGATGCATTAAATACTAAACAGTGCTAATATTATAAATATCAAATTCTAAGCATTATAGTACTAAAGCAATATTCATACTGTAGTAAAATCATGAATACTAATTATAATGAATGTGAAAAGTATGTAACTATGTTTTACAACTGAGCCATAAAGTATGTGATAGTTGTGCTTTCTCTTTTGTAAAATGTTTTTTTTCATAGAGTTAATGGACTCTATTTGGGGATGGGGGCAGATTGCTTAGCTGTGTACTTATCACTGATTAATCCTCACTCAGCTCAAGCTGTAAAATTCCCCTCAGCACCATCAAAGACATCAGGCAACTTACTGTTTTCTTGGTGCCGTTTCTGGAGCCTTCTGCCTGCCCTCCCACTGCAGTCTGGACTGCGCTCTCTAGACCTGTTCCCCAGTTGTCAGCCTTTCCTGACGACTCTGGGAAGACCCTTTTCTCTATCTTGTGGTTGAGTTCCTGTCTTCCAGGTTCCATGTGGTCTTTCTTGGATTGCTTCTTTGGGTTGGTAGAACAGATCCTCCAGTAGCTTCCTGAGAAGGTGTGCATGGGAGGTAAGCTTTTTTAGATCCAGTATCTGAAAACATCTTTAGTGTGCCTTCATGATTTCATCTTTAGGTTGGCTGGGTTTAGAATTCTAGATTGGAAATGATTTTTTATTAGAATTTTGAGGACATAGTCCATTGTTTTCTACCTTCCTGTGTTGCTGCTGAAAAGTCTGAGGTCATTCTGATTCCTGATCCTTTCTATACAAGCTGTTTATTTCCCTCTGAAAGCTTTACCACTTGTCTTTATTCTACATATTCTGAAATTTCACAGCAATGTACATGAGAGGGTCTTTTAGTGTGAAATGTTCTTGTATTATTTCTTTAATAATTTCCTCTCTTTTGTGTTGTATATTGTTTTGTTAGAACCCCGATAGTTGGATGGTAGATGTCCTGGCTTGACCCTCAAGTATTTAAGAAAATATATTTTCTTTTCTATCTTTTATCTTTTTTGCCCTACTTTATGTGTAATTTCTCCTAATATTTTATCTTCTAATAATTTTTTCTTCCAATATTTTTTCTGGGTATCGAATAATTTTCTGCTCTCAGGTGTTTATGAGAATTCTTTCTTTTCTCTGGGTGTTCCCTTTTTTTTCCCACATTCTGTTCTTGTTTCATTGATGCAATATTACTTTTTTTCCTCTGATAATTAATTTCTGTTTCTTCCAAGCTTTTTTTGTTTGTTTTTGGATGGCTGTTTTTCATTTTCTTTTTTGAGATGTAGTCTTGCTATGTCGCCAGGCTGGAGTGCAGTGGTGCGATCTTGGCTCACTGCAACCTCCACCTCCCGGGTTCAAGTGATTCTCCTGCCTCAGCCTCCTGAGTAGCTGGGACTACAGGCGCCTGCCATCACGCCCAGCTAATTTTTGTATTTTTAGTAGAGATGGGGTTTCACCATGTTGACTAGGATGGTCTTCGATCTCTTGACCTTGTGATCCGCCCACCTCAGCCTCTCAAAGTGCTGGGATTATAGGCGTGAGCCACCGCACCTGGCCCTGTTTTTTCATTGTTAAGTTTTCCATTTTCCATCAAATGTCTGGTGATCTTTGGCTATCCAGTATTTACGACAGAGGCCCTAAAAAACTGATTGGGGCATCTCTGGGCATGAGTCCTTCCTAATATGTAAGTGTAAGATGACAAAAATCAACCAGAACTATGTGTTCAAGCTGCTATATCTAACTGGAAGTTTCTTTAGAGAAAATTTCAACAGGGTTTTTTTTTTTTTTTTTTTTTTTTTTTGAGATAGTATCTTACTCTGTTGCCCAGGCTGGAGTGCAGTGGCATGATCACAGCTCACTCCAGCCTTGACCTCCCCAGGCTCAGGTAATCACCTTAGCCTCCCAAATAGTTGGTACTACATGCACACGCCACCACGCCTGGCTAGTTTTTTGTTTTTTTTGTATTTTTTGTTTTTTTTTGGTAGAGACAGGGTTTTGCCATGTTGCCCAGGTGGGTCTCGAACATTTGGGCTCAGGCAGTCCTCCCACCTCGGCCTCCCAAAGTGTTAGGATTACAGGCGTGAGCCACTGTGCCCGGCCTTCAATAGTTGTTTTGACATACACAATTTTCACTTTGTACACAACTTTAGAATCTAATTTTCAGCTAAGATGTGATTCCATCTTATGTTCCAGATATTAACACCAATTGCTTCTGGATGGTGGAAATGTGTGTTACATTTCAGTTCTGGTGCCTTTAAACTTTTCCATATTAAAAAAAAATGTGTTTCTAAAGAATGTCGTATGGTATTTACCAGGGGGTGGGGGTGGTAAATAGGGTTTTGTTGTTTTTAGTGGGTGCAGAGTTTCAGTTTTGCAAGATGAAGAGTTCTAGAGATGGATGGTGGTGATGGTTGGAACAGTGTGAATGTACTTAATACTGCTGAACCCTACATTAAAAATGGCTAAGATGGGCCGGGCACAGTGCCTCATGCCTAGAATCCCAGCACTTTGGGAGGCTGAGGCGGGTGGATCGCTTGAGCCCAGGAGTTCGAGACCAGCCTGGGCAACAGGGTGAAACCCCGTCTCTACTAAAAATACAAAAATTAGCTGGGTGTGGTGGCGGGTGCCTATATTCCCAGCTACTCGGGAGGCTGAGGCGGGAGAATCGCTGGAACCTGGGAGGCTGAGGTTGCAGGGAGCTGTGATCGTGCTGCTGCACTCCAGCCCGGGAAACAGAGTGAGGCTCTGTCTCAAAAACAAAACAGAACGAAAAAACAGTGGCTAAGATGGTACATTTTATATGATGTATATTTTGCCATAAATTAAAAATTTTCAGTTTTTGAATGTTCATAATCAGAAAAAATAAAGGGAGTGAGTTTTCATAATCTTCCCTTCAACTATCATCAATTTGTAGGATATCTGGAAAAATGGAAACAGAACACGGAGCTTCCAGTTTATGTAGTACAATCAGATTGCCACATACTGGACACAAGTTAGAGATCTTACTTAGCTCCTTCCTCAGATTAAGAATTTCCTGAAATTAAAGGGCTGACAGATCTAACTTGTTAAACTGCTTACTAGATTACATGGCAAAAGTGGTATCTTTCTTGTTTACTGACCTATCTCCCTGACATCTGACATACTAAGCTCTCAATAATTACATGTTGATGAATAAATAAACAGGATATGCCAGTACTCCAAGAGATTGTGCTGGAGTAATCATACCCTTACCTTAGACTTGTACAAATAAGGAGGATAAATCTATAAGGCACAAGAAAAATGCAGGAGGATGTCTCTATGAGCTTGGATTATGCAAAGATTTCTTTAGACCATGTTGATTTCTAATTATCTGGCAAGTGAAAAGGAGCCACCATGAATTGAGTCCGGAACCTAAAAGGAGCTGCTGCCGGGTAGGGCTATGATCCCAACTGAACTAATTAAGCCTCAGATAAGAAGCTTATAAGTTCTTATCGTGCCCCCTTATAATCCCCACCCGAGAATTTTTATAGCATACCTTCAGTTCCCTTTGTGTAATACTTTTCCTCTCAGAGACTATAATTCCTTACCAGGCCCTTCCCGCAACATACTCTGATTGAAAAGCCAAGAACCTCTCTATTTGGCTTGGGTTGAGAACTAGATAATAAGAAGTCTATCTTGCTGGATCTCGGGAGATCTCTGAATATGGGGGATTTTTCTGGTTGGTGGGCTTCGTAAGCAGAAGTCCTTTGGTTGTTAGAACCATTTACCCTTTTGTCTGTTCTGCTTTTCCTCCTGTATCATCCTCAGCACCCAGCAGGACTTATCTGGGAATCAGATGGGAGGTATAGAATTTGGAAAAGCCTCCAAGTGAATCCGAAATAAGCAGAGAAGGAAAATGGGGTAAAAAGGTGGAATAGGCAAAGGAAATCCAGGACAGTGTATAAAATACAGATAGATATATAGAAAGGGAGTGGAAAATGTATGTAAGTTTTGTCTCATTTTGGACATGAGAAAGAAAATGGTGTCCTGGCTTCACATTCTAATGTTTTTGTCTTCTAAGTGTCACCGTAAAGTCAGGCAAAGAGCTAGAGGTGCAGCATCAACAGGTAAAGTCCCAATCTCTCCTGTGACTCCCTTCCACTGCGGGTGTTTCCCATGAATCCTGTCCCTCTGTGACCTCTGGAGCCAAAAGCCAGGTTCTCTGCCACTGAAGACTCCAGTTCCCCAGACTGAAACTTCCATGGGTGGGAAATCATAACTTGAGAATGTTCCAAAATCCTGTACCTCAATGCCCTGGAAATGAAGAATTAAGAAAGTAGAGCAGATGTTCTTAATTGTATAACTTACTAGTTTTATGACCCTGTGGAAGTCATTTCATCTCTCATTCTTATCCACAAAAAGAGCAAAACACTGACAATCCTGCCTCACTCACATTGTGGTTGTAAAAATCAAGTGAAATTAGATATGGGACACTGTGTTATAGTGATGCTGTACTCAGACATGCCTTAGAGTACGGACTTTTCAGGATTGTAGTCTTTTCCTGATGAGAGTCAAAGGCCTTACTACTCAGCTTCCTACAGGATGCCTATGAAATTATCCCATGCCATATAACACTGTCTCCCCGTTCCTCAGCTAGGAGATGTTCCCGGAAAGAAGCTGAGAAGGCACAGAAGCTGCTCTCCATCATTAAAAGGTGATCTATCCCTCTTTGCACTCTTTCAGCAACCAGACTGGCCTATGATGATTTCTTGGCTTGGCCTGGGGCAGGACTAAGGAGAAAGATAATGGCTGGGAGGGAGACATACACAGTGGAAGCAGGGACACTGGTTGAGAGGGTTGCCAGGGGAGAGTGGGGTTCACATGTCTCAGGAGAGATGAGCCACCCAGTTCAGCTCTGTGCTAGGATAACAGCAGTTCTACGATTCAGGATTTTACTAGTGCATAATTCATAAAACATATTACATGGAGCTGCACTCAGCCATGAGATAAGTTACCCGGTTAAGAGAATGGGTTTTGAATAAAGAAGTCATCCTTGTCTTATTCTCTTCATACTCTTTCAAGGGAATAAAGCCATACCTTTTCAAGGGAAAATACCTGACTCTGGCTAGACTCTGCTGACATGGCCTCCTCTGGTTCTATCTTCAGTGAGGCCAGTACTTGGGACACTCCTTAGACAGGAGTCTATTATATTATCCTCTCCTTAAGAGCTCTAGAGAACAGGACTGGTTCCCAAGAGATGCTGGGTATAATATTAGGGGTACCAAATACCCCAGAATGCAGAAGTCCCACAAGGACCTCATTTTCTACAGCTTGGAAGTACTGAATACAGGCTTTGGATTTCTTAGCCTCAAATGAGACTGGTCTGGGTTCTAACTGGTGATGTTCCTGGTGATGCCCCATCACCTAACCACCTGGCTCCGTTCTCCTAGTTCAGCTTTTCAACAAGGTCAACAGAGAACTGACCCCAGCTCCCAGCCCTCTCTGAGGGCCATGCCCTCCCATGGGTTGTCTGAAGCCTTGCCCAACAAGCTCCAGACCATCAGCCCAGCCCACCACACCTTGCCAAATGGCATTTTCTTAGCAAGGAAGGCAGACAGGTAGACAACAAGATGGTATAGGCCCCAGGATTTTCAGGACTGGGAAAGGAGAGTGCCAACTCCAGCCCACACTCTTCCAAGAAGGCAGATGTCACTCCATCATTAATTTTGCCGTGTTTCCCTTCCCAGCCAGGGCTGGCTTCCTCCGGAGGGAAGTGTGTGGCAAATCCTGTGTGCAGATCCCTGCTGCCAGATCTGCAATTCTGTGGCTCTGGAGATTCAGCAATTGCTGGCGGGTGAGAACAACCAGATCTCCCTGACTTTATCGGGGCCATTGCAAGGCTCCTCTTGCCTAGAGACGCTGTCTATCTCTAGTATGTCTTAGATCAGAGTCTGGAATTTCATTCCTGGCACACCAGAGAGCTTTCACTGGCATCTGTAACCCCAACACTGTCACAATTAACGGATCAGAAATCTTTAATCCAGTCAGCTGCCCAGTCAACATATACAGATGGCATACGAGATCACTGGGCTGATCACCTCCACCTAGGGCCGGAATTTCAAGTGCCAGATGTGCTCACGGGCCCAAACACAATGGCTTCTTCAAGGCTTGAGGAGCCAAGGGCTCCACTGAACCAGGAGGAGATGATGCAGAGCAACCCCAGCTCTGTCCAGGGAAACCAAGGCCAGCATCGCTCGAACTCCCAGGTCTCCTTGCTGTCCCTGAACCCAGAAACCCTGAACCTGATGCATCCGATGGCCTCACATATGGTCCTCCCTGCCCACCTGCCATTTCTCAGTCCTGAAGTGCTGAGGCTTCTTGAGGTACATGTTAAAAAATGGATGCATTTCCAGAGGTGGGGGCTGCCCAGATGTGTGGAGGAGTCCCTGAGGCAGCTTATGCCGAACCCACCATTGTACTACCAACCTGGAAATGACCAGCCAGTTTCTTTCAAACTGAATAATACTTCTCAGGTCTCTCTTCATAGATTTGAGACCATTTCCCTCCAGACCTGGTGTTCATGTGTGGCTGGCCAGCCCACCCAGACCTTCTGGGTTTCTGAATGGTCCATTATGAACCCAGAACAAAGACACCACTGTCAGCAAAGTCCAAACCCTATGGCTCTAGCCTTGCACTCTCCAGCCCTTAAAGCCCTAAGTGGCCCCCATCCACTGTCTGGGGGACAAGATAATGACTCAGGGAGTGATCTCCAGCAGAAATACAGCCAGCTATTCTGTGGGCTCCCTTCTCTGCACAGTGAGTCCCTGGTTGCCACTTTCATGAGATCTCAAGGCCGCCCCAAGAAAGAAAAAGTGCCCAAGCCCGCCTTGAAGGATCCTTTTCTCTTCAATGAGCTCTCCTTCCCCCAGCTGCTCCCTGAAACTTCACCCCAGTCAGCCCCACCCTCTTCCCCACTTTCCCCAAATTGGTGTCTCCATCTGAACATCAACGAGCTCAGATCAATGTCCCATTTCTGACTCTGGCCGAGTATGAAGCCTTGGAGTGGCACCTGCTACAGAGGCAACTCCAGCTTCAGTGGGGCTGGCCAGCTGCCCTCCAGAGGTCTCAGCACACCCAGTGCCTCATGCAGCATGAGCCCTGTGGCAAAGCTCAGCCTCCTGAGACCATGACAGCTTCCCAGCCAGGGAAGTCCATCTCAGTGCTTACCAGGGAACCACTCTTCTTCCCAGAGCATGCCCGGAAGCTGCTGGAATTCCACATCCAGAAACAGTTGATTCACCATCGCTGGGGCCTGCCTCAGAAGATCCAGCAGTCCATCCAGTTGCTCCTTACCTCCACTGACCAGCAGACTGTGTCCTGCAGCAGCACAGCCCTAGCCAATGTGAGCATCCCCCAGACTGTAGCCCTAGAGGCCAACGGGGCTTGTGATGTGCTGTCACCCATTGTGGCCCCAGTGTCCCTCCCCATGCGACACTTGTTAACTCAGGCCAAGGCAATACTGCAGAACCACATCGACTCCAAATGTGAACAGATCCACCAGGGCAATATCCCTGCCTGTGTACATAGGCCCTGGGACTGCAGAATTTCTGGGGGCCTGGCAGTGGCTCCTTTAACCTGCATTCCAGAAAGCCAGTTCCTGGTACTGCAGAGAGCAAGTGACCCAGACCTACATCACAAAGTTATGCCTTGGATGCCAACGGCCCTTGATCAGCAGCAAAAGGCTTTACCAGGTACTATCACTGAACACCCTAAGCTGCTCCGAGTCTTGTCTATGGAAGCCATTGAGAAACTGGAGACAACTTTATGGCACAAGCATCTGGCCTTCCTGCTGGGGCTGCCTGCTCTGTATTATGTGGCGCTCCCCAGGGCCCTGGCCCTGGCAGTCACTAGCCACTCTGTCATCACAGAGATGGTGCCTAGGCCTGTGGAGACGCTGCCTCTAGAAAGCCAGACACATCCTGCTAGCCCCTACTCACTCCAGACACATATCTTGACCAAACTAAACTTCCACCTGAGAAAAAAGGTCCTAGAGATACAATGGGGAATTCCCATTAGGGCAAGGAAGTCCAGGGAACAAACTGCTGCAGCACCAGAGAACATATCCACACAGAAGTCTCTTGAAAGTCTAAACCACCAAGGGGAGACATTGCTCCAGGACTGCCCATCCCACCAGACACCCTTCCTGCCCTAATCCAGAAGGGGTTCACCTTAAAGAACAGCTGGCCAATGACTTGAAGGCAGTGCAGCAGAACCAAAAGCAATCTACTTCCAAAGCTGTACCCCAGGGTTCTGCCCACTCGGTCTCCAAGATCTCACAACGCAGTGGGGACATGACAAAGGCCCACATGCTTTGTGTTCGGGTGGACGCCAATGTGAACAACCCCAGCCTCCAGGAACCCTGGGGCCCTGAGCCCCAAAGCCCTGGCAAGAGCAAGGACCCAGCCCATGTCCCCATGCTAGCAGGAAAGAGAGAGGACCCAGAGGAAACCAAAGCAGCCAGGGACCACAGAGAAGGGGATGTGGGGTTTGGGCGCTCCTCAACCAGAGAAGAGAGACGCCCTGCTGAAGACCAGAGGCCAGCAGGGATGCTTCCAAACAAGACACCCCGAGGGTCCTGGCGATGGAGCCTTAGCTTTCATCTTGCTGATCCCTGTCAACACAGCCCCCAGCACCACCCTCAGCTTAAGCTCCCACAGCTACCTCCACGAGTCCCTGGGGAGAAAGAATCTGACAGTGACCTGCAAGACAGTCAAACCGAGCTAACTGTCATCCTTGAACCAGCAACAATTCCTAAGAATGCCCAGACTGTGGTGCCCCAGGCTTCACAGGGTCAGCCTTTCCTGAGCCAACCAACTCAGGGTAAGCCTTTGCAGGGCCAAACTTTGCAAGGCCAGGTTTTGCATGGGCTGGTGATGCCAGCCCATACTCAAAAGAGGCCCAGCCTTCCAGAGTCTAGCTTGAGAAATAAAATTAAATGTTTTCTGCAGCATATCATCCCCAAGACAAAAGGCAAAGGGCATGAAGACTCCATGTTCTCAGCTGCTGCTAAGGTGGCCAAAACCAGAAAAGAAAATGCTGCAAAGGGCCTGGCTCCAGCCAAGAGCCCTGTGGGGAGAAGTAAGACAGAGAAGCCGACAGGGTGCTCCAAGGCCCAATCTCGTCCTGCTCAGAAGCTGGTGGGCCCAGCGTTCTTGGATGGTCCCCAGTCCCTAGACAATAAGCTCCGGCTACACTCCAGACAACCTGGCTCTGCCTCAGCCCTGGGCTACCCCCGCCACTGCCCTCGTCACTGTCCTCGAGAGGCTTGTGCCACCAAACCAGGGCACCCAACCTAGTTCCTGACCCTCACCTCAGATAGAAACTCAATTAGTCTGCTCAAGGAGAACACGCAGACTTTGGATTCAGCTAATATAAGGTCTTACTATGCATTAGCCACTCTCCTAGGCCCTGGAGTTACGGGACAGTGGAAAATATTCTGGTGGGATGGATGGTGAATGTTCAGAAATCAAGCATGACCGTTAACTTCAGTGCACTCTAGATAAGGGCTTTTCTTCTTTGATGTGGAATGGTGACCCATCTGAAAGGTAAGTCAAAGCTCCTTCCCTAGAGAGGAAGGACTTTTTAGCCTCCCTCACACCTTCCCTTAACACAATAAAGCAGAGACAAGGAGCAGACAGACAATGTATTGCTGAGAAATATAGAGTGTATTTCTAGTGGCACCTGCCCCACCTGCACATTTATGGGGAGCGGGTGAGCTGGATCCTGATCCCCGTGGTCAGTGGCCAGATCCTGGGCTGCTGGCCAGAACCCTGGCTTTGTGAGTGGCTGTAGCTTGGCTCTGCTCCAGCCCACAGGGGCTAAAGGGGCGGGTAGGGAGCGGGTAGGGAGCGTGTACGTGGCTTTGTGTCCTTGGCTCCTCCAGACTCTCACATGTGCGGACACCATATACTCCTGCTGCCCTTGTGCCCCAATCATTGCACAAACAGAAACAGCTCTGACAGAGAAGGGACTGCTAGTTAGGAACCCTAGGGCCTGGAAGGAAGGTATGGCTCTCAGAGTGACCTGGGGTCTATTCAGTCCCCTCTGGACCTGTTTCCCTGGCAATGCTGTGGGAACAACAGTCTATGTGACACAGGAGATCTGATGCCACCTGGTGTTCTCCAAATTTTAAGGTGAAGGCAGGGATTGTGAATGATACAGGGTTGGCCAGAATGGTTTTTGCCTTCGTTCTTTTCCCAGGGGAACCAAGCCTGTGGGTAGGGAAATCACACTAAGGCTGGACAGTGACTGAATCTGGCCCAGGAGAAACTTGGCTGCCTGCCTTCCAGGCCAGGGTTTTTCTTCCTTGAGATCCTGGAGGGGAAGTACCTGGAACTTGGGAGTGTTGCCCTGGTCTGGAAGATCTGATAGACATAGTATGCACACATTTCCCTCGAGCTTCCCATGACTGGGGACTAGATGAGAACCCTGGGTGGGTGGCTGGTTTCTTGAGGCATACGTATACCCGACACACCTTACACCTCTGACTTGGCTGCATTTTGGAATCATCTGGGAAGTTTTAAACAATACTGATGCCTAGGTCCAACCTCCAGAGATTCTGATTTAATTGGTATGGGGTGGGGTTTTGCAGTTTTCAAACCACAATATCCAGCAAAGTTTGAGAACCATTGCCCTACACAGCCCTCCTTCTTCTTTATCTTATCTGGAGTCAGGGGCACCTTCACCTTCTCCAATCACCTGGCCAGTGGCTCTTGTTTCCAGTCCTGCTGTTCCAGGGTGGATAGGCCTTCAGGCGGAGACCCAGGAATCCAGCTCCAGACTCTGTCCCAGGCAGCCTCTTCAGTCCCGGACGGGACAGGAAGTGTCCGGCGGAGGTGGGGGTGGAGGTGATTGGCAGTTGGAGTCTCCAATGGGCCAGGAGCCCCCCTATTTCACTCCTCTCCTTCCATTGGCGCCTGGGCGGAGCCGCCCCCGCTGCGGGGGCCCAGGGCGGGAGGGAGTAGAGGCCGGGGCAGAGGGCGAGGGCAGAGGGCGCTGGCGGCAGCGGCCGCGGAAGGTGAGGCCTGGTGTAGACGCCAAAGTCTTGTCAGGAGTGGGCGGGGCAGGGTGATGTATGATCTGAAAGGCCGGGAGTGACTAGCGACTGTCAGTGTCTGTGTGCCTGTGAGGCTGTGTCTGTGTGACAGTATCATTGTGTGCGATTCTGAGTGTCACTTGGTGCAGCTGTCAGCTAATGTGACTGCGTGTGTCAGTGTGCATGGAGCTGGGGGTGCATGTGGCTGTGCAAGTGTGGGATGACGTGTGTATCTGTCAATGCACATTTTTGGTGGGACTGGGTTGTGTGTTCGTGTAAGAGGGACTGTGACCACATGAGGGAATGTGTTTTGGGAAGGTCTCTGTGGGGTTTGAGACCATGTCTGCCAGCGTGAGAGTGGGTGGCTGGCTTCGTGTGTGCCAATGTGTGACTTCAGCAGTAGCAGAGCAAAAGTGAGGTTTGTGACTATGTGTGTGTCCTGGGTCCTAACTTACACCGTGTGGGAGTACAGCGGTATTCATGTATTGGGGGACCTACTTCAAGAGCCCATGGGACTGACCTTTCTCTTAAGTGTCCAGCATGGACAGACACACCCACAACACACGTGGCTTCCCCTCCTTCTTCCTCTGCTCAAGAATCCCCAGCATCAGGTCTACTGCTCCTTCTTTTCTGTTTCCCTGCTTGGCTCAGTTTCCCTTACGTGCCGTTTTCTCTCCCTATTGCTGTCTTACTAGAGATACCTCTGTGTGTTTCTTCACAGCTTTGTTCCCCTGGTCTCTCTGTGTGGGTGCATTTCCAGTTTTGCCTCTCCTGCCTCTCCGTCTCTCCCTGTGCCCCTGTGCCTGCCTTCCCTGCTGATCTTGATCTCTTTGGCTAGTTGGGGGCCTCTAACAGTGATGAGATGTGGGTCTGCCACTGCTAAGAGCTCCCTGAGAGAGGGGGCTTAGACCATGATGAAGAGTTGCTTTTAGGCGGCGCTGTGAGCCCTGGTAGGGGCTGGGTGCGTGTGTGACTGTGTGAGTGTATGAATATGTGTAAGTGTGTTTGAGTCTGAGACTGTGTGGCTGTGCCCGTGTGACTGTGAGTGACCGCATGTGAGAGTGTGTGAGTCTGAGGGTAACTGTGGATCTTGTGTATTTGGCACCAAGGGCCAAAGGCATTTCCTGGTGCTGGGGCCCAAAGAATGGAGGGGGAGGTGAGAAATGGCTGGAACTTCCAGGGGAGGGGGAACTGGACTCTTTGGCCTCTCCTTATATCCCCCAACCTGGGGCCTCCCTTCCCCTGGAAGCACAGCCAGCTGTACCCTAAGGAAACATTTGGTGAGGAGTGAAAAGAGGGGGAGTTTGTATCTGATTTTTCATTTGATTGTGTCCACGTGTGTTCAAAGGCATGCCCTTTTGTTAACTGTGCCTCGTGAGTCTATGTGTGAATGTGACTATGTCTGGCTGTGTGAAAACACAGGGCATCTCTCACTGACAGGGACATAAGTATTAGCCACCCTCCTTTCCCTCTTGCTGGCCTTGGCTGTGTCTGTGGCTTCCTTTCCAGACTTGGGGGAGGCCTTGGGTGGGAGGGAAGGAGGGAGGAGGCAGGAGCGGGGAGGGGGCCTGGCTAGGGGCGGCGGAGCTCCAGGGCTTAGAGGGGGCGGGGCAGGGAAGGGGAAGGAGGGGATGGCTCTGGGGTCCCAGAACTGAGTGGAGTAGGAGACGGGGGCTGTAGCTGGTGAGAGGAAGTCCTGGGGGCCATGGACACTCTGCTGCTGGGATCACTGAGGTAGGGTGGGGCTAAGCAGGGTAAGTGTGGCTGGGTGGCCAGGGGTGAGCCAACTGGACAGACTCAGACAGACACACAGACACGTGGAGGCCCTGCTCTGCTCTACTCCTACTCCTGAAGGGTCCGTGCTCTTCCTCTTCTGGTCTTGTTCCCAGGGCCCTTTCCCCGCCTGCCCCTTCGTTCTCCATCCACTTCACCACTGCCTTCCTCCTTCTGCTCCCCTTCGTCCAAAATCTCTCTCTCCTAGCATCCCCCACCTGCCATATAGACACACTGTTAGCTTTTTGAGTTATCGCTGACCCCAATCCAGTCTTTCCAACACTTCCCACACTGCCCCATCACCTCCTAGTCCTGATCTCTGAGTATCTCTTGGTGCTGTGGCCCCCATGCCTGTCCCTGCAGGCTCCCAATTCCTCTCAGCCTCTCGTCCCCTTCCCTTCCCTCCCCTCCCCGCCACCCTGTCTCCATTTCCATCTGCTGGCTCCTCGCCCACCCCCAGCCTCTGGCACCAGCCAGGGCATCTGGATCTGCTTAACTACACAGCCCCAGCCTGCACCCTAGCCCCATCCAGCTTCACAGACTTGAGACCAACGAAGTGTCAAGAGCCAGGCCCAGCTGAGTGGCCCAAGTAGCCAGAGCAAGGAGCCAGGTTCAGGCGAGCAGCCTGGCAGCCAGAGCAGGGGTAGGCCTCAGGGCAGGAGTGCAGGATGGGCTCAGATCCATGATGACGCCCTCCCCTCAGGGTGATAAGGTCTGCCCAGGTTAATCAGAGGCAGTGATAAGCCCTGGACCAGGTGGGGGTAAATACCAGAATTCCCAACAGCTGGACTGGAGGGGTTAATGGGAGTGGCTGAGCTGGTGCCAGTGCTTGGTGCCAGGGGTGGGTGCCAAGGGCGGTGGAGGAGGAGTTGCTGGCACAGTCTGTTGCCTCCGGCTTTTGTTCTGGGCCCTAAGCCCAGGACTGAGATGGAGGGTGTGAGGGGGTGTGTGTGTCCGTGTGTGTGTGTGTGTGTGTGTGCACATGCGAAGCACTGGGTATACAGTGGGAAAGGGGACCTCAGGTCAGTTCCCCCAGTGATTTCTAACAGCCTTACCCCACTTGGTGCATCAGTTTTTCTCCTACGAAGCCTCAGTTTTGGAGAGGAAGAGCCAGGCTTTAGCCTCCCATCTCAGGGGTCGGGGATTTCTGACTCTACCTCTCCCCACAGATGAGCAGCAGCTGCTCAGGGCTGAGCAGGGTCCTGGTGGCCGTGGCTACGGCCCTGGTGTCTGCCTCCTCCCCCTGCCCCAGGCCTGGGGCCCCCCAGGTGAGAAGAACCCTGCTCTACAACCCCCCAACTCTGACTTGTGACTTGGCCACCCTCACTGTGGCCCCTTCCCATGCCTAACTTGTGACACCACCCCTGCTCCTGTCATCTAACCTGGATCCCCTCTCTACCCTGTTCTCTGACCTCTGTCTCCACTCTGACATCTGTCTCCAGATTATAACATGATGCTTTGATCCAGTGAGCCCCCCACCAGCCAGTTTTTAACAGTCTGCTTCTTATCTGTCATTCTCACAAAGTGGGGAGGGGGGTAAAGGAAGAGCCTCACCTCAGAAGTGCCCTCCACAGGGGTCCAGTATGGGCAGCCTGGCAGGTCCATGAAGCTGTGTTGTCCTGGAGTGACTGCCGGGTAAGTGCCCCACCTGCCTGTTGGTCTGACACTCATGACCCTTTCTTGACTCTGCCTAGTCCTCATGTCCCGCCCCTCCCATCCTTGCCCGCTCTGTCCGTAATCCTCACCTCTCTATCTGTCCTAACCCTCTAATTATTCTTATTCAACAGAAAATTCAACAGGTATGTTTTGAGCACCTGCCAAGTGCCAGGTCTGTTCTAGGCTCTGGGATACAGCAGTGCTAATGCCAGGCAAGGTGCCTGCCTTCACAGAGCTTACATCTTAGTGGGGAAGACAATAAGCAAAGGAGAATCTTGCCAGATAGTAACACCTGCAGGGCAGAAAAACCAGAGAGGGATGTTGAAGAGGACAACTGAGTAGTTACTTTTTTTTTTTTTTTGAGACAGTCTCACTCTGTCGCCCAGGCTGGAGTGCAGTGGTGCAATCTGGGCTCACTGCAACCTCTGCCTTCTGGGTTCAAGCAATTCTCCTGCCTCAGCCTCCCAAGTAGCTGGGATTACAGGCAGGTGCCACCAGGCCCGGCTAATTTTTTTTGTATTTTTAGTAGAGACGGGGTTTTACCATGTTGGTCAGGCTTCGAACTCCTGACTTCAAGTAATCCACCCGCCTCAGCCTCCCAAAGTGCTAGATTACAGGTGTGAGTCACCGTGCCTGGCCTGTGGTTACTTTTTAATTGGTGGTTAGGAAAGGTCTCTCTGAGGAGGTGATGTTGAAGCTGATTTCTGAAGGTCATGAAG
The DNA here is from genome assembly GCF_006542625.1 of Nomascus leucogenys. Taxonomy (NCBI): domain Eukaryota; kingdom Metazoa; phylum Chordata; class Mammalia; order Primates; family Hylobatidae; genus Nomascus; species Nomascus leucogenys. The sequence continues at coordinate 82,424,403 of NC_044388.1, forward strand.
GAGGCAGCCATGCACACATTAAGGTATAAGCACTCCTGACAGAGGGAACAGCTAGTGCAAAATGACCTGAGATGGGAATGAGCTCAATACCCCAGAGGAATAGAAAGAAGACCAATGTAGCTGGAGTTTTCAGTGGGTGAGGGGGAGAGAGATACGAGCTGAAGAAGGAAAGGAAGGCAAGGGCTGGCTCACGAGGGGCTTTGAAAGCCAGTAAAAGGAATTTGGGTTCTATTGCAAATGCAGTTAGAAGCCAATGGAGAGCTGTGGCATGGTCTGACTTATGCTTGATATCTTGTCTTTGTCCATTGTCACCTCATCTTACTTCCAGGGAACCAGTGTCCTGGTTTCGGGACGGGGAGCCAAAACTGCTCCAGGGACTTGACTCTGGGCTAGGGCATGAACTGGTCCTGGCCCAGGCAGACAACACTGATGAGGGCACCTACATCTGCCGGACCCTGGATGGTGCACTTGGGGGCACAGTGACCCTGCAGCTGGGCTGTGAGTTGGGGAGAGTGGCACTGATGACACATGGGGATCCTGAGGGAGTATGGGACCTAAGTAAGCCCTCTGGGACCAGGAGGACCTGAGGACTGCTCAGTCTCCAGGTGTACCCTCTGCCTCTAGACCCTTCAGCCCGCCCTGTTGTCTCCTGCCAAGCAGCCGACTATGAGAACTTCTCTTGCACTTGGAGTCCCAGCCAGATCAGCGGTTTACCCACCCGCTACCTCACCTCCTACAGGTGTGTGCATGATCGGGTGTAGATGCCTACACATTTGGGTATGCTGGCGCAACGTGGGTGTGGGAGGCAGGGAGGTAGGTTCTGAGGAAAGCCTCAGAGGGCAGAAGGCCCTCTTTTCCTTCCTGACTTCAGATGGCCCCCTCCCCACCAGGAAGAAGACAGTCCTAGGAGCTGATAGCCAGAGGTAGGACGTGAGGGAGCATGTGGGGGCTCCAGCTGGGTCCCACAGTAGGCATTTTCAAAGCCGAAGACCACGTCCTCCCTTCTAGGAAGAGTCTATCCACAGGGCCCTGGCCATGCCCACAGGATCCCCTAGGGGCCGCCCGCTGTGTTGTCCATGGGGCTGAGTTCTGGAGCCAGTACCGGATTAATGCGACTGAGGTGAACCCACTGGGTGCCAGCACACGCCTGCTGGATGTGAGCTTGCAGAGCATCTGTGAGTACCCACCCCAGACCTCCCCCGGACCCCCATCACAGAGACCCCAAATGGACTCAGATCTCTCCACTCCCAGAGCTCCCAGTTTCCTCCCAACATAGACTCCATTTCACACAGAGAAGGCCCTGTGGAGCCTGAGAAGGCAAAGGGATCAGAGCCCAGGAGGCCTGGTTATTTCAGCACGCACTCTAGAGGCTGCTGCTGCTACTCACACTGTCTGATTGGCTGCCTAGCCTCAGAGCAGGCTCTGCACCGAATGCAGCCATATGTCGTGTCCTCCTTTGCTGGCCCCTCCTTCCTTGACCTGTGCATGGGAGTGGGACACTAAAACTCTAGCTGGAATTTGGGCCAATTCATCTTCCTTGGATGAAAATAAGAATCGCTGTTTTATTCACTCAACAAGCACTTCAAAAGTCCACCCGCAGATCTCAGGTGGTTTCTTTTTTTCTTTCTCTTCCTTTTTTTGTTGAGATAGGGCCTCACTTTGTGCCCAGGCTGGATGAAGTTCAGTGGCGTGATCTTGGCTCACTGCAGCCTGCAACTCCTGGGCTCAAGCTATTCCCTCACCTCAGCCTCCCAAGTAGCTGGGATTACAGGCATGTGCCACCATATCTGGCTAATTTTTAAAATTTTTTGTAGAGACAGGGTTTTGCTATGTTGCCCACGCTGGTCTCAAACTCGTGGCATCAAGTGATCCTCCCGCCTCAGTCTTCCAGAGTGCTGGGATTACAGGCACGAGCCACCACACCCGGCCTCAGCCCATTTCATAATACAGATGACCGGTCTGAGTCTAATGGAAGATCAACTTTAAAATTTCCCCTCCCCTCTCAGGAGTGTCTGGCTAAGGCTCCTTTAAACACACACTTTGGGAAGTGGTGGGGAAGTGACGGAGACCCATAGCCTACCCTGACTTTGTGTCTTGATGCCCTTAGTGCGTCCTGACCCACCCCAGGGCCTGCGGGTAGAGTCGGTACCAGGTTACCCCCGACGTCTGCGAGCCAGCTGGACATACCCTGCCTCCTGGCCGCGCCAGCCCCACTTCCTGCTCAAGTTCCGTTTGCAGTACCGTCCGGCGCAGCATCCAGCCTGGTCCACGGTGAGGCCTGGAGTGCGTCCCAACCCGCGGCTGTGGGTCCTGTGTCTGATTTCATGATCCTGGGTGTTCTGTGTAGCTTTCCAGTGCTGGCAGGTCACTGAAGACCCAACACTTCCCTGTGGGCCAGGCTTTGTACTGGGTGCTGGGTTGCAGTGGTGACTGACAGACTGAATGTCTGTGCTGTGGGGCTATAACTATGATGTAAAGCCCATCTGTGGGAAGATAGCAATGGCTTTTAAAAAAATAACTCTTTTTTTTTTTTTTTGAGAGGGAGTCTCACTCTGTCACCCAGACTGGAGTGCAGTGGTGCGATCTCGGCTCACTGCAACCTCCACCTCCCGGGTTCAAGCAATTCTCCTGCCTCAGCCTCCCGAGTAGCTGGGACTACAGGTGCCCGCCACCATGCCTGGCTAATTTTTGTATTTTTAGTAGAGATGGGGTTTCACCATATTGCCCAGGCTGGCCTTGAACTCATGACCTCACAATCTGCCCACCTCAGCCTCCCAAAGTGCTGGGATTACAGGTGTGAGCCATGGCACCCGGCCTAAAAATAACTCTTAGGAAAAGGAGTGCCTTTCACCTAGAGGCACATTCTCCTACAAACACTCATATACCCAGCTGAGGATAGCAGTGAATTTGCGTCTCAGGAGATGTTAAAGATTGGCTGGTATCAGGACTGGGGAGCAGCAGCATCAGATAATAGCTAATATTTACTTAGTGCTGCCTGCCTGTGGGGTACCTGGCTACACTTTTTGCATACATTGTTTTGTTTAGGTATATTCACTTCTATTTTACAAATGAAGAAACTGAGTCACAGAGAGGCCCAAAGGGTCATTCAGTATGTGGTTCACAAAGATTTGAACCCAGGCCGCCTGATGCCACAGCCTCTCTAAGTAATCACTACTGCCGTCTTACAAACACGAGGTGTAGACTCAGCCCCACCAGACACCCAACATGAGACCTAGACAGCTCCACTAGGCTTTAGGATGAGACTGGGAGCAAGGGGTGCTCTTTGTAGATGGTGGCTGGGAAGGCCCTGCACTTACAAGCTGGGTAACAGTGAGTCATGTTTACCCCCAGGTGGAGCCAGCTGGACTGGAGGAGGTGATCACAGATGCTGTGGCTGGGCTGCCCCATGCTGTACGAGTCAGTGCCCGGGACTTTCTAGATGCTGGCACCTGGAGCACCTGGAGCCCGGAGGCCTGGGGAACTCCGAGCACTGGTGAGAGACAAAGCCAAAGAAAAGGGCAGAGGCCCCACCCCAAAGCATCTATCAGCTGAACCAATTCCAAAAGACAGCCGGGTGGCACATGCCCTGCCCACACAGGCACGGCGATTGGTGTCCCAGACTTCAGACTTGTTTGCCTACAGCCCTGTCTTAGCTTAAGTCCTGCCCCTTGGCCTCCACCCCTGCAGTTACAGGCTCCACTTCTACGAGCTTGGAGCTTGCCATGCTCCCTAGGAGCTGGCCATGCCCTATCAGGCTCCTCCTTCTAGGCACCTTGACTTCCAACCTAGGCCTTGGTCTTGAGCACAGGACGTGACCCCCGTCCCCACCAGCGTATGGACACATATTGGGTCTTGCCTTCCTTTAGGGACTGTACCAAAGGAGATACCAGCTTGGGGCCAGCTACACACGCAGCCAGAGGTGGAGCCTCAGGTGGACAGCCCTGCTCCTCCAAGGCCCTCCCTCCAACCACACCCTCGGCTACTTGGTGAGCTTGGGCAGATGGGCAAGACTTGTAAAGGACTGAAAACCCCAGAGAAAAGGGGACACAGAGCTTGGTCAGGCTTGCTCTCAGTGACATGTGGCCCTCCCCCTCAGATCACAGGGACTCTGTGGAGCAGGTAGCTGTGCTGGCGTCTTTGGGAATCCTTTCTTTCCTGGGACTGGTGGCTGGGGCCCTGGCACTGGGGCTCTGGTAAGTGACTGCCATTGGTCCCTCAGCCTCTGATCCTCACAAATGCTCTGATGCCCATAGAACACATTCATCTCCACCCTTCATGACTGCCCGCTGAACCTGTCTGATTCTGGAACTACCTCCCCATACCTCCATCCCCCATGCCCCACTTGATTTTAACTGATTCCTCTCCTGACCCTTTACTAATAAACCCTTTGGAGGAGACTGAGATACCCCACATTGTTGGAGAGACAGCTGCCTTTCTATGCCCCAGGCTGAGGCTGAGACAGGGCGGGAAGGATGGATCCCCAAAGCCTGGGTTCTTGGCCTCAATGATTCCAATGGACAGGCATCCAGGTGAGTAGGACATCCAGAAGATTTGGACTTGGAGATGTGTGCCCCTATTTTGAGTATCCAGATTAAGAGCTGGCTGCCCTAGTCATTTTAAACATGCTGGGAATCCAAGTTGGGTCTCCTCATTTTAATGATGTCTAAGCTGAGGGCTGGGCCTTTCATTCTTGAGTCCCTGGGCTCAGAAGTGGGTCTCTTCCCCTTCTCTCAGGGTACTGAGGAAGGACCCCAGGTGGACTTCCCTTCAGGGTATTAGTATTAGTGTTAATACTCTTCCAGGGTATTAGACTCAGCTGGATATTCATCCTTTTTTTTTCCAGGTGTCTTGGATCAGTGCTAGGTCCCCTCCTTCATTCTTGTTGTGCCTGGGCCCAGAGCTAGGTCCACTCCCTTATCTTCAGTGTGTTGAAGAGGCTCCCTCAGAGCTGGGCTCCTCTACTCATCTTCAGAGTGTTAAGCTTAGAACTGAGTCACCTCCCTCATTCTCAGGGTGTCTGGGCCAAGATCCAGTCTTACTGTCTCTCCTGATTTGCCTCCTGCTTCTTCTAGGAGCTCCAAACCTGTAGAGGACCCAGGAGGGCTTCCGCAGTTTCCACCTATAATTCTGTCTTGCTGGTGTGGATGGATGGACAGATAGAAACCAGGCAGGACAGTAGATCCCTATGGTTGGGTCTCAGCTGGAAGTTCTGTTTGGAGCCCATTTCTGTGAGACCCTATATTTCAAATTTGCAGCTGAAAGGTGCTTGTACCTCTGATTTCACCCCAGAGTTGGAGTTCTGCTCGAGGAACGTGTGTAATGTGTACATCTGTGTCCATGTGTGACCATGTGTCTGTGAGGCAGGGAACATGTATTCTCTGCAGGCATGTATGTAGGTGCCTGGGGAATGTGTGTGGGTCCTTGGCTCTTGGCCTTTCCCCTTGCAGGGGTTGTGCAGGTGTGAATAAAGAGAATAAGGAAGTTCTTGGAGATTATACTCAGAGATTATTGTCCAATGCTGCTTTATTATTTGGCTATTGGGGGCTTCAGCCCATTTTCCTTAGCATCCCAAAATTCAGCTTGGGCAGAGTCCCGTGGAGCTTTCTCTCTTGGTGCTCAAACCACTGTGACAGGCTGGGGTTCTGGGGGTGGATGCAGATGCTGCGTTGAGCCAGGTGAAGCCTGGGTAGAGAAAGGTCCAAAGCTATGACCATAGCTTGGGGATGAGATTAGGGTCCAGGGGTTAGGAGCAAGGACCAGATGAAAACCTGAGTTGGCATCAGAATTAGCAGTTAGGGCTGGGGTTGGGATCAGCATTAGGGGCTGGGACTGAGGTCAGAGTCAGGGGTATCAGGGGTGGGAGCTCACACGAAAGCCTGGAGGTGACAGTCCCCATCAGCCTCCTGCAGTTCCACCTGGATGACCTTCCTCAGTAGCTTGTCTGAGAGTGGCTTTCGGTAGAGCTGAGTACAGCAGGCAGTGCTGGGTGGCAGTAGGAATGCTAGGGGGCAACAGGGCCATGTGTTCAGAGGGATCCTGACCAAGAACCTCTCTGCCAGACAGCTGGAGGTTAGGTTGGATTTCCTGGGTCTTTTCAACTTCGTCCCATTCACCCAGACCCCCAGCTTTCTATACCCCCAAGTACTCACCTGCTATAGGGTCTGGGCTGAGGAGCAATGACAGCAGCAGGAGGCTGCAGAATGTTGAGGGCCCCTTCATGTTGCTCAGCCTCAACTCTTCCTTCTTTCTGTCTCCTCCTCCCCTACCTTTTATCTGGGTGCCTTTTACCTGGGGCACTAGGTGAGTCAGAGGCAGTTGGAGATATATGTGTAACCTGTGACACTCCTGGGCCCTAATTCTCGGCCTGTTGCCACAGACTCCTTCCTCATCTAGGATAGCCATTTCCCGTGTGCTCCTAACCTCTGGGCAGTGAAGCTGGGGGAAGGATTAGTGTGTGATGTAGGGACTGATGGAACAGTGAGTAAGGGCAGTCAAGCATCCACAGCAGCATCTAATGATAGACATTCACACTCAAATACGCATAGCCACACATTCAAAGTCACTCCTCAATCACTTGGTCAACCTCACAAAGTCATACTCATGATCAGACAACCATAGACAAAATTAGATAGCCCCAGTTATACTCAAAGTCCCCCTCCCACCCAGTTGTGTTTTCACGGTCATCCATTCACAAGCAAATTCACACTAGCACACACAGATTCTGATAGGGGAGTTGTGGGTGGGGTGGGAGCAGAGGGCGGGCCAGCACCAACTTGCCTTCACCTTCTCCTCCCCACTTCCTGGCTTGGCCTGCCTGTCTTATCAGAAGAAACGGATGGGAATGGGTCCCTGGAGTGGGCCCTTCTGGCTGAGGAGGATTCTTGGCTGAGGCCAGCCACATTCAGAGAAGCTGGGGGAAGGCCCTTTATGGTAATATTAAGGGTGTTTTGGAGATGCTGAGGTGGGGCAGCTTTCCCCAGGATGATGAGACAGGGAGGAAAGATAAGGAGGGAAGATAAAAGCTCTTTGGTGCTAGGTTACTGTTGTCAAAACAGGTACAAGGCCCAATGAATCTTACCTTCCTGTTTTTGTCTAGTGCTGTTCCAGGAATGCCAACCTCTTGCCAGCAGGGGCCTAGGGTCTCCAGATCCAGTCCCTGACTTGTTGAAGACATCAGACTCAAGCACTCAATTACATCTTTGTTTTACTCAAATTCCAGCCTCCTGCCTGGGCCTGGAGGAACATCCCCCCTCCCTACCCGGGTTCAGTCACACCCTCATGTCCAGCTGCTATACGTGCTGCATCCCACCCTCCAGCTATAGCCGCTTCTCTAGCCGCTTCTCTCCTAATCCCATACCCAGCCGTCACTCGGTTCTTTACCCCCTCCCCGCAATACAAAGCTCCTATTCATCTTTACCCAGTCCTTTCCAGGAAGCTGGGAGCTGCCTAGGGTGGGGGTATGCTGCCAAGTTCAGTGCCCCTGGCTCCTTTAAGAATTTCTCACTCCTGGTCCAGGGATCTCAATCTGCAAGTCCTGCTCTATATTTGAAACATAAACCAAGTCATAACGCAGTAATCCAGCCCTTATCTTGTTGCAGTCGTCTGCTGTAGGGTCAGCCACTCTCCATGGAGTAGGCTTTCTCTTGGGATAGGGCTTGGGCCTTTCTCTTGTGTCCCAAGGCTTGGGTATAGCCACTGAGGAAATCCCAAGGAAATCTCCCAGGTTCCTCGGTCTTGTCATAGACCTTCTTCATCAGTTGGCTGTGCGCTACATACTTTCTGGTCTTTCCTGGACTTGTCGGTCCAGAGGCCTTCGGAAGGCAGAAAACAAATGCTTCTGGGTGTGCACCCATCTCTCCCCTTTAAGACCAAGTCTTCTCCCCAGCCACAATCTGCTGTAGCTTTGACCCCAGCCAGAAACTGGGCCGTCTCTTTCTTTAACTTAATCTTGTGGTGCCCTTTCTGGTGCTGGGTCCAGTCCCTAACTGGAGGCAGGCCCACATAGCAGTCCCTGATTCTCACCACTTGAGGAGTTAGTGGGTCCCAGGCTGATTGGGTGACAGAAGGGGACAGCAGAGAGCAGTGACCCTTGGAGTCTCCTAGGGAGGGAGCAAGAACTGCTAGGTAGGCTGATGCCAAGGATCTCTAAACTTGGGATCAGACTGGAGGAGCCAAAAGTTGGGGTATGAACTGTAGGAAAGGTCGCCAACCCAAGTCACTCCTCTGTGGCAGGCAGCTTCTAGGAATCTCCCTCTCTTCTCATTTACAGCCTGCATCCTACACCTCTGCTTGAAACGTTTTAGATACACTCCCAACAGAGAAGATTCTTCAGACAGCTGGCAAAGTCCCGGCTCCGAGGAAGGGAGTGACAGGCAGGATTATTTAGTTCTCTTCATATAGGCGACTCACAGTATGGGTTTTTGGGGGTTGGGGTTGGGGGAGACAGTCATTGATAGTAACAGGAGGCCTGACACTGATGAGGGGCTTTGACGTGGAAGGGCACCCTTCCAGGGAGGGACGCCCTGTCAGTACGGAACAGAGCCAGTGTGGGGAGGGGCGTTCGGCTCGAATGGCGACAGCGGCGGCAGAGTCAGGAGGTCAGTACGGTGGGCTTCGGTTTAAATCTTTAATGCGCTGGCTGGCTGGGCAGCGGCGGTGGGGCTGCGGCGGGGGAGGCCACGACCCGAGCGCTGGGGAGCAGGACCCAGGCCGCTGGACAGACAGCTCATCAGGCCTCGCAGAGGCTCCAGCTTCTGCTCCCCGGGGTGCGCCGAGCTGTGGGGCGACCCGACAGTGGCATGAGGCGGGGCGGGAGCTACCGGATTCCCCCCGATGGGTCCTCAGAGACTGAGTCCCGTCCATGCCCGGCGGGCGGTCCGCGGTATTGCAGCCCCCTCACCTCCGCTTCCTCCGCCACATGCGAAGCCAGGGGAAAAAGTAGAAACAGCCCCAGTAGATCCTGCAGAGAGAGGGCACAGCCGGGCGGAGCGGGGCGGGGCGGGGCTGACCCTACAGACTCCGCCCCGCAGTGCCTCGCCCTCGAGGAAGGCTCCGCCCCGCCCCTAAAAGCAGCTCCCTTCGCGCCCACGCCCTTGGGAGGCTCGCCCCGCCCACCCCTCGCCCCCGCAGAACTCCACCCTCCCCCACCCCGGAGCCGCCTGGTTCCTCCTCCCAGAACCCGCCTCCACTCACTCCTCCTCCGCCTCCAGCGCCACCTCGTATCTCCTCATTCCCGACACGTCCTGGGCTCCGAACGTCTCCTGGGGAGCGGCATGATTGAATCAGGGATTCCCTAGCCCCAGGTCCCCTTCTCCGTCATTCTCAGGACGAGGCTGCCCAGTTCTCAGGTAATATGAGGCCGATACCCCCAGGAAGCCTCAGTTGCCACCACGGGACAGGGTGGGCTTGGAGATTTGGGAGGCACTGGAAGTTAAGGGGTGAGGAGGCCGGTCATCTCCGGGGCCTGGGGCATTTAGGGGGCCAGGGCGAGAGGTTTGGCGGTCATGGGGCTGGGAGATTTGGAGCCCTGGGTGAGGATTTTCAGGAGCTGGGGTCACCTGAAGGGGGAGCTGAGAGGGGTCAGCGCAGCCTAAACTCCCGCCCTCCCTGGCTCCACCCCGGAAACGGACCGTTACCATTACGTCACAGGGATGCCGTCGCGCACTAGGTTTGCCTGTCCCCCGGAAGGGGTGGGGTCTGCATGTCTCCCAGAGGAGGCGGAGTCGAAACGTCATCTTACGGGGTGAGGCCAGGGGCGGAGTCGGTTGATTAAGATGCGGGCAAAGGACCCTCTTTTATAGGTGTCGAGTCAGGTTTTGGAGCTACACCTTGGGAGGCCGAGGCTTCCGCAGCAGGCAGCAAGAAAAGAGGGTTGGGGCTAAGTCCAGTACCGTTTTCCCAATCCCCACGTCTCCTCTACTCCTCCCTGGGCTTCTGCCCTGCCAAGTGCCTCTCTTGCCTGCCTCCCTCCCCTTGTATGACCCTGGGCTGAGGAGGAATAGGTCCTCAGATAGAGTCCAGTCTAGAAAAGGCCAGGCTACGGAAATACCTGGTTGAGTGGCCTCGGCTAAGTCACTGAATGGCTGGAGGGTCATTGCCCTTCCTCTCTGGCCTGAGACCTATCTTCCTGTGATTTTTTTTTTTTTTCGCTACATTCATTCAATCAAATACTTGCCGAATGACCACCTGTGTGTCAGGCACTGTGCTGGACATGGGGATGTAGTAGTAAAGAAGGCAGGTGGCCGGGCGCGGTGGCTCAAGCCTTTAATCCGAGCACTTTGGGAGGCCGAGGTGGGTGGATCACGAGGTCAGGAGTTCAAGACCTGCCAGGCCAAGACGGTGAAACCCCGTCTCTACTAAAAATACAAAAATTAGCCGGGCATGGTGGCAGGCGCCTGTAATCTCAGCTACTCGGGAGGCTGGGGCAGAGAATTGCTTGAAACTGGGAGGCAGAGGTTGCTGTGAGCTGAGATCGCACCACTGCACTCCAGCCTGGGCGACAGAGTGAGACTCCGTCTCAAAAAAACAAAACAAAACAAAACAAAACAAAAAACACAACCAACAAGACAGGCACCTTGTCTGCCCTCTGAGAGGTAGAGGTAGAACTGGGTGGATCAAAAGAATAGTGAGATTCTTACTATAAATGGAGCAGGCTGGCTGGAAGAAGTAGAAGGTGCCAAGAAAGGGCAATTAACCCAGTGTGGGAGGTTGGAAATAGCTGCCCTAGACCTCTGACATCCCAGCCAAGGCCCAATACTGAGCTGTAGTTGGTTTGAGTAAGGGGAAAGACAGTCTTGGGGCTGGGCTGACTGTATAGGAGGGAGTGACCAGAAATAAGTGGGGTGAAAGTTTCCTCTGGGTGAAATGTGAGAAATGGATACCCCTCTTCTCTCCCCCATCCCACCCTCTTTCTCCGTCTCATTCTTGTCTTCCCTTGCCTGAGCCACATACAGATAGCAGACAGAGAGATCCATGGGTGCTAGGTGGTTTTATTGGAAGCACTGCAGTCTGGGAGTTGGGAAGTTATGCTTTCACCACGTTCACACTTTCACTCACATTCACACTCATGTTGACACTCCAGGCCTGGCTGGGTCAGGTCTGGTGCTGAGGAACTAGAGGCCTCGTCTTCCCTTCTGATCCTTGGTTCACCAGGCCAGGGCTCTCTCTGGCACTCTCATGGGCTAACTGCTGTGGCTCTTGCTCTGGGAAAGGAAGGAGAGGAAGGGCCATGGGCTGTAATCTTAGATGGGGCTCAGAGGGGGCAGACAAGACTGGGGAGGGCCAGGCTGTCCTTGGCAGAGGTCTTCTGCAGTCTCCAGATGGTGCAATCCATCCAGGGCTGGTCTAGAGGCTGCTTTTCAGTGTGGTGAATCTGGAGTCAGAGAGAATGGAGCCGTAGAACTCATCTTCCCTAAAGGCCCTGATGTGAGGGGCGGATGCTGGGGACCAGATCTGGGAACCTGTTTTAGGGGCTTCCTTGTGGGAGGGATTGGGCAAGGAGAAGTGAAGGAAGTAAGATGGTGAATGGAGGCCTGGATGATGGAGGAAGTGATTGGGAGGGGAGGAGACTGGACATTCTCCACCCCGACTCATAGGACAAAGTGCCCTGCAGCCATCCCTGAAGAGGAGGTAGCAGAAGGCACCAAAAATGTTCCCAGGAATTGGGTGTTGATTTACTAAGAGGCAGAGTCCTCAGAGTTGTTGGTATCACCCAGAGCTAGGAAGTGAGTATTAGCTTTAGGGCTTAAGATGGGAAGGCCACAGCCCTGACTGGAACTTGGGATATCTGTGTCCAGAGCTTTAGTGTTGCTCTCTACTCCACCCACATGCACTGTTCTATTCTTCCTCTGGGAAGTCCAGGCTAGAGAGACAGAGCCTATAAAGAGAAGAGCAGCCAGAGGCTCCAGAACCCATCCGGGCACTGATACATACAGGAACAGCTGGGGTACAGGCACATCTACATCACACAGGTGCACACAAAGGGCATAGGCATACCCACACCACACAGGCACACACATAGACTGCAAAGGAATACACACAATGCACAGGTATACCCATGTCACACAGGCCGTACAGTCATCACAAGGGTACCCCCATTGGGCATATGTACAGTCTCGGGTTCATACTTGGACCTGGAGGTTGACATTGTGAAAGGAGAATAAATCTCAGGACCCCCAAATCATTAAGCCAAGGGGAAAGTCAAGCTGGGAATTGTGTCAGGCAAACCTGCCTCTCATTTTACTCCTAAGAGAGATAGCTACAAAGAAAAAGCTACATACCTCCCTCACAATTTGTCCACAGGGAAATTCCTTGTGGGCCTCAAGATCTTTACTTTAAAACAGTTGTGTTGAATTTCACCCTGGCAATGTAAACTGATAGCTTATCTTCACAGGTGCAGGACAATAGACAGAACTCAAAGTCATCCCTCGGCTCACCTGAGACAAATGATTGTTTCTTCTGCCCTATTGTTTATGCAAAAATGCAGATCCACTGAGCCAGACTAAGGCATGAGTGTGACTATTCCTTTACTCCCCACTCCATGTAAATTGTGTGTTCAGTGAAAGGCTGATCAAAGCCCCAAAAGAATGCAGCCTTTTGTCTCTTATCTACCTATGACCCAGAAGCCCCCACTTCGAGTCGTCCCGCCTTTCCAGACTGAACCAGTGTACACCTTACATGTATTGATTGATGTCTCATGTCTCCCCAAAATGTATAAAACCAAGCTGTGCCCCAACCACCTTTAGCACGTGTTGTCAGAACCTCCTGAGGCTGTATCATGTCATGAGTGTGTGCTCAACCTTGGCAAAATAAACTTTCTAAATTGATTGAGACCCATCTCAGATACTTTTGGATTCACAACATGAACTCAGCTTCCTTTACAGACTCCCTGAGACCTGCGCGTTGATCCCTGCCATGCCCCTCACCTTACCGTTTAACCTCTGCCCCATTTTACTCACTCCTGGCAAGAAAACCAGTATGCTGAGAAGAGGAGTGGTGCCATACAAGAGGCCATGGAGGATGAGCAGAGATGGACAAATGAGGAGAGTCCCTGGGAGCAGCAGGTATGCAGGAGGCCTTCTGCTTGTGTGGAGTCTGTGAGACTGTGTGTAAGGTTGGATGGGGAGAGCAAGCAGGAGAGGGATCATGATCATGAGGGCGAGGAAGTCCTTGGAAGACTGAGGGTCCATGAGTGTATGTGGATCTGTAGGAGGCTGTGGCTGTCTCCTATTTATGGCCCCCTAAAACTTTCATTTTCTACGTTCAGAAACTTCCTCCCCTTCTGGTGTGTAATAAAGAATTTGACTGGCCTTTGTCCCTGGCTCCTGAGGGGGAGGCTAAACCTTTGGAATTTCCCAAGTAATAGGAGTGTCTTTATTACTCATGAGCCCCTTGGAACACACCTGGGTTTATGCTAAGAGATGAGATGACTCAGGTTAGAGGTTGGTCACCGTAAAGACCAACCATGTGATTAGAGAGTTGGGACTTTGGGCCAGGCTGACCTCTGGGGAGGAAGGGGGCGCTGAAGATTAAATTTGGGTATGTGGCCAGTAATTCAATTATGCTGATGTAAGGAAATCTCAATAAAAACTCTGGACACCAAAGCTCATAAAACTTTCTGGTTGATGAACACATTGATGTCCCAGGAGGCTGATGCACCTTATGTCTCCACAAGGAGAAACCACTGACAGAAGCTCTGCATTTGAGACCCTCCTAGACTTCATCCTGTGTGTCTTTTCATTTGGCTGTTTCTGATTTATACCCTTAATAAACTAATTAAACACAGCACTGTCCTGAGTTCTGTGAGTCACTCTAGCAAATTATCAAAACTGACAGGGGTTTTGGGAACCTCCCAGACTTGTAGCCAGTTGGCCAGAAATGTGGGTGGCCTGGAGACCCTCCTTGTGGCTGGTGTCTAAACTGGGGACAGTCTTATTGGGGGCCTTTCCCTTAAACCTGTGGAATCTGGTGCTAACTCTACGTGGCTAGTGTCAGAAGTGAATTGCAGTCCATGAGTTGGTAGCAGAATACCTTCCCACTGGATAGCTCCCCATCGCCTCTCTCTCCCTTTTTGTGGAGGAAACTCTTTTCTCTTTCACAACTCTCTGCAGTAGACTGCACCTGTTTTTCACTTTTTGGCTTCAGCTCTGAGAATCTCAGCAATAAGCAGTTTGGACAAGGGGAGGAGAGTTTGCACTATTACCATTAGGGGAAGATTTGCAAGGTTTGTGATGTTGCTCCTTTGGAGGCATTTGAGCCATTAGTCTCAAGGCTGGGAGTCAGGATTTGGTTCAAGATTAGGGTCAGAGGTAGGAATGTGTCTCTTCCCTAGGTTCCTCACTGCCACCAGCTCTTCTCTGTAGTACTAAGACACCTGGGAGTAGGAGGAGTGGGAAAGATGGGACATAGCCACCCCCTAGATTCCCTGAGGGACAATCACAGGAGCAGGGTAAGGATGAGAAGGTCCCCTCCCAGATTCTCTAGACCTCCCTGGGCCCATCACAGTATCTATATATCCACCATCTGAGATCCATTCCTCCCTTGGAAAGTGAAGCTAAAGGGAACATTCTTTGGAAGCAGGTTCAGCTCCTCTATCTCTCATCTCTGGACTCTAGGACTTCACCTTCCTGGCCCAGCCAGCACTGTCCCTCTCCCTTATTGACCCATTTTCCTATGCCCCAGAGCTGAGTTAGAATAGCTGGAGGAGAACTTGGCCTAGAATATGCCCATTCTCTACCGTGGCCTCCCTATCCTGGGAATTGAGAGGGATTTTTGAGGAGAGGGTTTGGTCAGCTCACAGAGTAACAGGGAGAGAAAGGAATGAGGGAGTCCTGTGAAGCAGGCTTACTGTGTACTGGTTGCCAATTTGTCTGAGTCCAGTGGGAGAACACATCCAACAAGTTATATGAAATGAATTTATTACTTTCAGGTAGGCAGCAAGGGAAACAGAATCCCAGGATTAATTGTGAGGCAGCCCCCGAGGCTCAGGAAAGCTGTCCAGGGCAGATGGTTTCATCTGCCTATGCTGCACTTGCTGCACCCAAGGACTCCAGAAAGCAGCCTGCCTTGGGTTTTATACCCCAGGGCAATGTGAATTCCTGGGCTAAAACATTGAAGGATATTCTGTTTCTGGGGTGGGACTAGAACAGAGCCTGTTCCTTATCTGTTTCTGTCACCTCTTCCTTATCTCAAGATTTTGCATTCCAAGTGAGAAAGGGAGGAGACCTGGGTCAGTGTACGGTCACCCAGAGAACTGTTCTGCCAGACCCAAGAGATAGACCTCTCAGAAGACACTATTGTGGAGTGCTATTCTGTTTCCCATTCCAGATCTAGAGTATATAATGGAACAGATTTAATTGCCTGTATTTTTCTGCCCCATCCATCCATCCATGTGTCTATATGTCCACTCATCTTTGTCTCTTCATCAGCCCATTCTTCCTTCTTTCATCTTTCATTTATTTTTTCAGATATTCATTGTGACCTGTTCATCTGTATGTTCAACCATTATTCATTTATTGTTTCCCTTGATTTATTTGTCTCTCAGTTATGGTAATAATTAACATTTATTGATACTTAAGTGCCAGGCACCATGCTAAATGCTTTAAATTCATTGTCTCATGACAAATCCATGAAGTAGATTGCTGTGGGCTGTTTTCGTTCATGCAGACCACTTTTCTACTTTTCTATACCCCTTTTTGTGGTTCCTGTAGGAAACTCCTTTCCCACTTAACATGGTCTTGGTGGGGCTGTCAGCTACAGTGCTCTGATCAGAGTACCCCTTTTCCTGGCCACTGTGATAGACTGAAGAACTGAGTATGTATCACAAGTACAGTTAACCAGAGCTTTCTATGAGATTGGATGTTTGGATGCTAGGAGAAAGAGGGTCTCTTTTAAATCAATCAATATAAAAATTTAGGCTTGAGGCTTCTAGTGGCCATATTTCTTGCTACTAGAAGAGCACCTGTATCTTAGACCATTTTCTGTTGTTTAAAACAGAATACCTAAATCTGGGTAATTTATAAAGAAAAAGAATTTATTTCTAACAGTTAGGGAGGCTGAGAAGTCCAAGACTGAGGGGCCATACCTGGTGAGATCCTTCTTGCTGGTGGGGACTCTCTGCAGGGTCCTGAAGTGTGGCACAGGGCATTACATGGTGAGGGGGCTGAGTGTCCTAGCCCATGTCTCTTCTTAGGAAGCCCCTAGTCCCACACCCATAATAACCCATTAATCCATGGATGGATTCATCCATTCATCAAGGCAGAGCCCTCATGACCCAATCACTACTTAAAGGCCCCACCTTTCAATATTGCCACATTTGGGATTAAATTTCTTTTATTTATTTTTAATTTGTTATGTATTTTTTAAGAGATGAAGTCTCACTGTGTTGCCCAGGCTGGAGTGCAGTGGCATGATCATGGCTCACTGCAGCCTTGAACTCCTAATCTCAGCCAGTTCTCCTGCCTCAGCTTCCCAGGTAGCTGAGACTACAGCTACAGATGTGCACCACCATGCCCAGCCAGGGATTAAATTTCAGCATGAGTTTTGGAGGGGACAAATATTCAAACCATAGCAAACTGTCTATGACAGGAATGAGATCCCTACACAAAAAGATTAGGCAGGGCACGGTGGCTCATGCCCGTAGTCCCAGCACTTCGGGAGGCCAAGGCGGGCAGATCACCTGAGGTCAGAAGTTTGACACCAGCCTAGCCAACCTAGTGAAATCCTGTCTCTACTAAAAATACAAAAATTAGCTAGTCGTGGTGGCATGCACCTGCAGTCCCAGCTACTCGAGAGGATGAGGCAGGAGAACTCTCTAACCTGGGAGCGGGAGGTTGCAGTGAGCCGAGATCATGCCACTGCACTCTGGTCCGGGCGACAGAGCGAGACTCTATTTCAAAAAAAAAAGAGAGAGGAATTAAGGTAAGAGAGGGAGATAACAACATTTCAACCCCTGGATCCAACCAGGGTTGCAGATAATCTTCTCCTTAATGAGAAGCTTTTTTGTTGTTATTGTTTTTTGTTTGTTTGTTTGTTTTTTTTAAGATGGAGCCTCACTCTGTTGCCTAGTCTGGAGTGCAGTGGTGCGATCTTGGCTCACTGCAACCTCCGCCTCTTGGGCTCAAGTGATTCTCCCACCTCAGCCTCCTGAGTAGGTGGGTGCCACAGCCTGGCTAATTTTTTTTTTTTTTTTTTTGAGACGAAGTCTCGCTTTGTCACCCAGGCTGGAGTGCAGTGGCAGGATCTCAGCTCACTTCAAGCTCCACCTCCCGGGTTCAGGCCATTCTCCTGCCTCAGTCTCCCGAGTAGCTGGGACTACAGGCACCCGCTGCCACACCTGGCTAATTTTTTGTATTTTTAGTAGAGACAGGGTTTCACCATGTTAGCCAGGATGGTCTCGATCTCCTGACCTTGTGATCTGCCTGCGTTAGCCTCCCAAAGTGCTGGGATTACAGGTGTGAGCCACCGCACCCAGCCAGCCTGGCTAATTTTTGTAGAGACAGAATTTCGCCATGTTGCCCAGGCAGGTCTCAAAGTCCTGAGGTTAAGCAAGCCACCTGCCTCAGCCTCCCAAAGTGCTGGGATTACAGGCGTGAGCCACTGCACCTGGCCTCATACCTAGTTTTGATATAACAAATTTAACTTTTTGCTTAAGCTGCTTTGAATTGGGTTTTTGCCATTTGCCACCGAAAAAGCCCTCAGTAAAAATGACTGTATTATCCCTATTATACAGATGGGGAAACTGAGACCCAGAAAGGTTAACTTTCCCAAGATTTCCCAGTTTATATCCAGCAGAACAATGGTATTTGGAGCAAAACTTTGCTTTATTACCTGTATGTGTCCATCTGCCCATCTATCCATCCATCCATCCCATCCATTTATTTCTCTGACCATCTTTCAATGCCAAGACACTGAAAGCAATTAGTCTTGTTTCACTTGCCAACTTCAATTCTGAAGCTGAGTCTGGATCAGGGATTGGTAAACTTTCTGTAAATGTCCAGATAGTAAATATTTAAGATTCTGTGGGCCATACAGTCTTTGTAGTAACTACTCAGCTTTGCTGTTGTAGCACAAAAGCAGCCATAGATATATTTAAATGAATAAGCATGGCTGTATTCCAATAAAACTCTATTTACAGAAACAGGTGGCGGGCTGCATTTGGCCCGTGGGCCATAGTTTGCCAATCCTAGTCTGGATCAATGGGGAAGACATATTATGTTCTATTATTGGGAACATGAACAGGGAGTGCCCTTGTGTTTGTACTGTGATTATATGCTTAAATGATTGTAGTGTGTCCTTGGTGTATGTGAGTGATTGGCTGTGTGATTGATTATGTGTCTGTGTATGTATGTGTGTGGGTAGAGACGCATAGGTGGGTAAGGGTGTCGGCAATTATGTGTTTGTGTATGGTGTTTTTGTTGTTGTTGTTGTTTTTTGAGACTCGCTCTGTCACTCAGGCTGGAATGCAGTGGCGTGATCTCGGCTCACTGTAACCACCACTGGGCTCAAGCTATCCTCCCACCCCCAAGTAGCTGGGACTACAGGTGCGCGCCACCACACCCCACTAATTTTTTGTATTTTTAGTAGAGATGGGGTTTCACCATGTTGCCCAGGCTGGTCTCAAACTCCTGGGCTCAAGTGATCCGCCGCCTTGGCCTCCTGCAGTACTAGGAGTACAGGTGTGAGCCACTGCGCTGGGCGGGTTTGTTTTCTGGCTTTTTCAATCCATCTCTTTGTGGTTCTCAATCTGCAGGGCCTGCAGGGGGAGTCCAGTGCCTAGGGAATAGGGGCTCCTGGCCTGGACTCCAACCTCATGGGGCCTGCAGAGGGCGTCTAGCATACGGGGAAAATGGAGTGTGTGGTTCCTGGCCTGTGGAAGTGGGGATCTGGCCTAAGTGGGCTGTCGTGTCTTGTTCCAGAAAGGGGCTGGAAATGAGCAAGAATCCAAATTACTCAACTTCTGAAAGTCCCTGATCCTGGGAAGGGGTCTGCTTCACTTCCTATCCTTTTGCAAATCCTCTATTCATGTCTGGAGGGTCTCAGTCCAGCTGGAGGGGCAGAGCTTGGCTCTGCAGTCCCAGATTGTGGGTGGAACATGGCACAGAACTTCTGGAGGTGATGGGATATCAGGATAGGGGGAAGTCTTGAGCAATAGCATACACCCCTTCCCTGCCTCCTACTATCCCCTGGAGCTTGAAGTAACGCCACTGCCGGGGTTTCCTCAATAGTTCTCTCCTCTATTCCCTACAATTTGGGCCACTCTGAACCTCAGGGTGCCTGGGCCTGGGCTGAATTTGCTTGGGAGAAGCTCAGGAAACAAGGGCCTCTGGATGCAAAGCTAAGGGTGACGTCTGCTATGTGGTTGGAGATGGGGAGCCCAGGGGTGTCAGAGGGAAGAAGGGAGGGGAGGCTGCCTGAAGGAGAGAGCTTTGCAAAAATAACTTCAAGGATGGGTAAGAATGGAGAAAGGACATTCCAGACAGAATGAACAGCAAGCACAAAGGCTCAGAGGAGGGACATAAGAGTTTGTGATTAATCCCAATGTAGGTGGGGCGGGGAAAGGGCTAGTGGTGGGAGAGGCTACATGTGTGTGGGAGGTGGAGTAGGGGAGTTATTTCTGGTCATATATAATTTTGAAAAATTCCTGAGGAAGGAGCCATGGGGATGGCCTAGCCCAGATGTTGCAATTGCCCTTAGGAAGGAGGCTGAAGTCAGGGCTGGGCTGTAGTAGCAGGGCTGAAGAAGTGGGGCAGATACCAGAGACCTTGAAGAGGTGGAAGTTGGGCTGGGCATGGTGGCTCATGCCTGTAATCCCAGCACTTTGGAAGGCCAAGGCAGGTGGATCACTTGAGCCCAGGAGTTCAAGACCAGCCTAGGCACAATGGGGAAACCACATCTCTACAAAAAATACAAAACTTTGCTGGGCATGGTGGCGGGCACCTGTAGTCCCAGCTTCTCAGGAGGCTGAGGTGGAGGATCTCTTGAGCCTGGGAAGTTGAGGCCGAAGTGAGCCATGATTATGCCACTGCACTCCAGTCTGGGCAAGAGAGTGAGACCCTGGAAGAGCCAGGGGTTGTGTACAGATCTACTTCTGGGTTCCAGGCTACAGAGCCAACTGCCTATTTGGGATTTCCTTGGCTTTCTTACAGATACTGTATTGGACTGTTTTTGCATTGTTATAAAGAAATACCTGAAACTGGGTAATTTATAAGAAAAAAGGTTTAGTTGGCTCACAGTTCTGCAAGCAATACAGGAAGCATAACACTGGCATTTGCTTCTGAGGAGGCCTCAGGAAGCTTACAATCATGGCAGAAGGTGAAGGGGGAGCAGGCGTCTCATATGGCAGGGGCAGGAGCAAGAAAGAAACAGAAGGAGATGCCATATGCTCTTAAACAGCTAGATCACATGAGAACTCACTCATTTTTGGGAGAACAGCACCAAGGGGGTGGTGCTAGGCCATCCATGAGACACCCATTCCCTTGATCCAATCACCTCCCGCCAGGCCCCATTTCCAATACTGGAGATGACGATTCAACATGAGATTTGGGCAGGGACACATTTCCAAACTGTATCAGATACCTTATTCCACAACCAAATTCCTGATTCTCAATGCCTCCCTCCTAGCTTGTCTTCTCCCCAGTTATCCATCTCAGAAAAGGAAGCCACCATCCCTCCAGGGGCTCAGACCTGAAGCCTGCTGTCATCCCTGGTTTTTCCCTTGCCCTTATGCTTCAAATATAATCCATCAGCTCAGTCTCTTGTTCTACTTATAAGTCCGTATTGGATTCCTCTTCTCTATTCCAACTGCCACCACCTAGGTTAGGCCAGCATCATCTCTTTCCTAGACTACTGGAAAAGCCCTCTGACTTCCCCATTCTTTGTACAATTCATTTTTCCAGACTGCTGATAGGGTCTTTGTAAACTGTTACTGAGATCATGTTACTCCTCAGATTAAATCTTTCACAGCACTTATAGAACAAAATCCTCACTCCTTCCTGTGGCCTGCAAAGACTTGGATCCTATGATTCCAGCCTCCGTGTCCTACCTCTTCTTATGCCATCTCCTCCTCGTCCATTGTCCTCTGGCCACACTGGTCATTCCTCCTTGAATGGCTGGCTTCTCCTCTTTTAGCTGTCCTGGTGGTTAATACTGAGTGTCAATTTGATTGGATTGAAGGATACAAAGTATTGATCCTGGGTGTGTCTGTGAGGGTGTTGCCAAAGGAGATTAACATTTGAGTCAGCGGGTTGGGAAAGGCAGACCCACCCTTAATGTGAGTGGGCACAATCTAATTGCTGCCGGCAATATATGCAGGCAGAAAAATGTGAAAAGAGAGACTGGCCCAGCCTCCCAGCCTACATCTTTCTCCCGTGCTGGATGTTTCCTGCCCTCGAACGTTGGACTCCAAGCTCTTCAGTTTTGGAACTCAGACTGGCTCTCCTTGCTCCTCAGCCTGCACACGGCCTATTGTGGGACCTTGTGATCGTGTGAGTTAATACTTAATAAACTTCCCCCCTTTATATATTTCTTTCCTTCCTTCCTTCCTTCCTTCCTTCCTTCCTTCCTTCCTTCCTTTCTTTTTTTTTTTTTTTTCGGAATAACATTTTGCTCTTGTTGCCCAGGCTGGAGTGCAATGGCGCGATCTCGGCTCACTCTGCAACCTCTGCCTCCTGGGTTCAAGTGATTCTCCTGCCTCAGCCTCCTGAGTAGCTGGGAATACAGGTGCCTGCCACCATGCCCGGCTAATTTTTGTATATTTAGTAGAGACGGGGTTTCACCATGTTGACCAGGCTGGTCTTGAACTTCCAACCTCAGGTGATCTGCCTGCCTCGGCCTCCCAAAGTGCTGGGATTACAGGCGTGAGCCACCACGCCCGGCTCTTTCTTTTTTTTTTTTTTTTTTTTTGAGACGGAGTCTTGCTCTGTCACCCAGGCTAGAGTGCAGTGACGTGATCTTGGCTCACTGTAACCTCTATCTCCTGGATTCAGGCAATTCTTCCACCTCAGCCTCCTGAGTCTCTGGGACTAGAGTTGTGGGCCACCATGGCTGGCTAATTTTTGTATTTTTAGTAGAGATGGAGTTTCACCATGTTGGCCAGCTGGTCTTGAACTCCTGACCTCAAGTGATCTGTCCGCCTTGGCCTCCCAAAGTGCTGGAATTACAGGCCTCAGCCTGTATCCTGTCAGGTGTTAGCTTAAATATTGTCTCCTCAAAGAGGCCTTCCCTGGGCACCCTATTTAAAACATGTCACTGCCATCTCATCCTGTTTTTATCTTTCTTAACCCCTTTTATTGTGTCTTTCATATACACACCATATTTGAAATTATTTTATTTCTATATTGTAACAGACCTTTGTTATTTTTGACCCACCAGCATTTGAACCCCCTTCCTGCATAAAAGCCCAACAGGCCAGATACTCACATTCCTAGCCTCCCTTGCATCTAAGAAGGTCCAGCCAATCTGGATGTACCTTCTCAGGGCTGTGAATCAAGTGCTAGTGATGCAAAGAAGCAAGGACCATGGGGAATCCATTTTGGTGGTGGCAGTAGAATTGGTGGCAGTGCCATTGTCTCTCACTTGGTCCTTTGACTCAGCAGATCCAGTGGTGTTTGAGGTGTCTATGGCCAATTGCCATGCAGTATGAAGCCCAAGAGCAGGTTGCTCACATTTCCAGCATGCTTGCTCCTGGGTCATTGTCACCTTTCCCTTAGTCTGCACCTGCAGCCTCATGGAGAGTTCTTTACGACCATTGAC
Organism: Nomascus leucogenys; assembly: GCF_006542625.1. Classification (NCBI taxonomy): domain Eukaryota; kingdom Metazoa; phylum Chordata; class Mammalia; order Primates; family Hylobatidae; genus Nomascus; species Nomascus leucogenys. The sequence goes on from NC_044388.1 coordinate 82,447,152, forward strand.
TCATAAGCCAATTTTTCAGCTGTGTATATATGATTCTGCACAATTTTCTGGAACTAGTTTAGAGTGGATCACTGTAGCATTAAGGCCCCGTTCAGGGTGATCCTGAAAGACAGTGGCGGGCGGATCACGAAGTCAGGTGATCGAGACCATCCTGGCCAACATGGTGAAACCCCGTCTTTAGTAAAAATACAAAAATTAGCTGGGTGTGGTGGCACGTGCCTGTAATTCCAGCTCAATACTCAGGTATTCCAGCTGTAATAGGAGGCTGAGGCATGAGAATCGCTTGAACCCAGGAGGCGGAGGTTGCAGTGAGCCGAGATCGTGGCACTGCACTTAGCCTGGTGACAGAGCGAGACTCCTTCTCAAAAAACTTCCATATTGTGGAGAGGACGATGTGTCAGTGAACGGCAGGCAGTTCTAGGAGCTGGGAGCTTCAGTCCTACAAGCACAACTACCAAAAATAGCAGTGAGTTTGGAAGAGGGCTCTGAGCCTCAGATGAGATTGCAGTGCTGGATGGCACCTTGAGTTCATTTCTTTTATATTTTTAATTTTTATTTTTGCCTGACAGTCTGAATATGTTTGTATGACACCTTGAGTTCAGCCTAGTGAGGCCAAGATCAGAGGACTCAGTCAACCTAGACCTACACTTCTGGCTCACAGAAGCTGTGAGATAATAAATTTGAGTTATTTTAAGCTGCTGAATTTGTGGTGATTTATTTTACAGCAATAGAAAACCAATACAAGGCTGGATGCAGTGGCTCATGCCTGTAATCTCAGCACTTTGGAGGACAAGGTGGGCAGATCACCTGAGGTCAGGAATTCGAGACCAGTCTGGCCAACATGGTAAAACCCCGTCTGTACTAAAAATACAAAAATTAGCCAAGCATGGTGAGGGGTGCCTGTAGTCCCAGCTACCCGGGAGGCTGAGGCAGGAGAATCACTTGAATCTGGGAGGCGGAGGTTGCAGTGAGCCGAGATCGCGCCACTGCACTCCAGCCTGGGTGACCAAGGGAGACCCTGTCTCAAAAAATAAAACAAAAGAAAACCAATACGAGAAGAGAATAATAAATGTCAGCTAAGTCCCAGAACCAGTTGCAGAACTACTGACTGTAACTTTTATCCCTATTCCCTTCCTTGTGAAATGTGTCTATTTTTCTGTTCTTTAACTGACTCCTCATTTCTTTTATCCTCCTTTATTGCATTCTTGAATATAGGTTGTTGTGGTGGTATTACTACTACTCAGCAAGATTCTGATTTTACTTCTCATTTTGGGAGTTACCACCTTGACGTTAGGTATGGCTGTGTGACCCACTTTGGCCAATGAAATGTGAACAGAAATGGCATATGTCACTTGTGGACAAAAACATTTAAGCAATAATTTCCCTGGCTGTCTTTCTTGACTGGAGCGACCATGGAAGCCTGTGTTGAGATGAAGAAGCATGCCAACAGATCAAAACACTTGAAAACTTGAGCAGCCACATGGACTACAGCTGTGCTGGAGACTTGCCTGGACCCACAGCAGGCTTGGTATGCATGGGGAATAGAATTTTGTTGCATTATGCTCCTCAGATTTGGATGTCATTTGTTATTACAGCGTTACCTAGCCTATTCTGACCAATCAGGTGTGTTGGTGGTGGTTACCAGGTGTTAGAAAATAGAGACGTAAGATTACAATAAAACTGCAGGGGGAAAACGTCACCCCAATATCTTGGATTTAGAATCGGATGTTGCTATGGAATGAATTGTGTTCCCCGCAAATTCGTATGTTAAGTCTTAACCCTAAATGTGACTGTATCTGAAGATGGGGTCTTTAGGAGGTAATTAAGGTTAAATGAGGCCGGGTGTGGTGGCTAACACCTGTAATCCCAGCCCTTTGGGAGACCAAGGTGGGTGAATCACCTGAGGTCAAGAGTTCGAGACCAGCTTGGCCAACATGGTGAAGCCCTGTCTCTACTAAAAATACAAAAATTAGCTGGGTATGGTGGTGTGTGCCTGTAGTCCCAGCTACTTGGGAGGCTGAGGCAGGAAGAATTGCTTGAACCGAGGAGGTGGAGATTGCATTGAGCCAAGATCGTGCCACTGTACTCCAGCCTGGGTGACAGAGTGAGACTCCATCTCAGAAAAGAAGAAGAAGAAAAAAAGGTTAAATGAGGTCATAATTCGACAGGAGTATAGACTTAGAAGAAGAGGAAGGGATCTCTCTTTGTGTCTCTCTGTCACATAGTAAGAAGGTGGCTGGCTGGTTGCAAGCCACAAAAAAAGCCCTCACCAGAAAGTGACTATCTTGGCACTTTTTTTTGAGGCAGTGTCTTGCTGTTGCCCAGGATGAAGTACAGTGTCATGATCATGTCTCACTGCAGCCTCAACCTCCCAGGCTTGAGAGTTCCTCCCAGCTCAGCTTCCCAAGTAACTGGGACTACAGGCACCTGCCACCACACCCGTCTAATTATTTCTATTTGTGTGTGTGTGTGTGTGTGTGTAGAGCCATTGCCCAGACTAGTATCAAATTCCTGGGCTGAAATGATCCTCCTGCTTTGGCCTCCCAAAGTGCAGGGATTACAGTCATGAGCCACTGCGCCTGGCCCATCTTGGCACTTTTGATCGTGGACTTCTAACCTTCAGAACTGTGAGAAAATAAATTTCTGCTGTTTAAGCTACACACTCTGTGGTATTTTGTTATGACAACCTGAACAGACTAAGATGAATGTGGTAATTTCTAAGGTTCTGAGTTGTCTGTCTTTGGGGAGGGGTGAATTTTTTTTGGCTGCATAAACAAAGGTGATATTATGTTAGGTGATACCCTTGATTTTCTAAGAAGTCTAGGATTTGGGAAGAAGGATGTATGTTGATCTTGGATAGCCATAGTGTGGACTATAGAGATATTTATTATTATTATTTTCATTGCCCACAAAGTTAGCCCCTTTCTGTGTTTGAGAAATTTCTTATTATGTTACTCTTGGTTACTGGTAGACTTTGCTTTCCATCATAGAATCCCCAAAGGTGACATACTAATTTTCCCAGCCCCCTCTGCACTAGGACTTGGACACATGACCTAGGCTTTGCTAATCATAGGACTGTGAATAGGAAACTAGTAGTGATGCGAATGAATGGGGTTATTAGAGAATCCATTGTTGGTGGTGGTAGCAGTGGTGGTGAAAGTGATGTCTATTTTACAGGGGCAGCTGTAGCTATGATTCCAGAGGTGGCATCTGGCAGGCTGACCACCTAACACTGGTAAGGCTTGGGGCAATAGTACAAATGGAGGCCCACTATCTAAATATTTAAAAGGTAAAAATCAAGCTAACAAGTTGTCAAATAAAAAATGTGTCTGTCTTCCTTACCTTGAAAAATACACTTTTTTTTTTTTTTTTTTTTTTTTTTGAGACGGAGTTTTGCTCTGTTGCCCAGGCTGGAGTGCAATGGCACGATCTCAGCTCACTGCAACCTTTGCCTCCTGGGTTCAAGAGATTCTCCTGCCTCAGCCTCCCAAGTACCTGGGATTACAGGCATGCACCACCATACCTGGCTAATTTTGTATTTTTAGTAGAGAAAGGGTTTTGCCATGTTGGCCAAGCTGGTCTCGAACTCCTGACCTCAGGTGATCCACCTGCCTTGGCCTCCCAAAGTGCTGGGATTAAAGGCGTGAGCCACCATGCCCGGCCAAAAAATATACTTTCAAAACAACTTGGAGGCTAGGTTCAAGTTGAGAATTCTTGAACTCCTTGGAGATCCATGATGGAATGAGGTGGTAAGGGGAGAGCCCATCACTAGCCCTCCACTTGTCCCTCTCCTCTTCCTATCCACAGTTCTATCCTGCACCATGAAGGGTCTCATGTGTCTGGGTGTAAATATTCCAGCCCCATACATACAAGCTCCTTCTACATTCCCTGCAAATAGCTACTTCTTGGCTACCCTCTGGACCTGGTAGTGTGTATATCAGTAACATAGTCTATCCTAGGAAGAACAAATCTGAGGAAGAGGCCCATAATGATATTGGAAGCTACTTGGGGGCATTTGGGCAGGAAATTCTCTGTTTTTCAATTCCTGAAATGTGGTCTAGAAGAAAAGAATGAGTTCTGGGTGGGTGCTCCCTTGGTCCTGTGGACTTTTTTTTCCTGTGTCCAGAGATATGATTAGAGGAGGGCCAGATCAGGGTCATCTAAAACATGGGATGCAAGGCAAGGGCCCCAGTTGTCTGGACATAAGTGTCATCCTGGCCACTTGGCATCCCCTTTTGGTGGTGCCACCATGCTGTCTTAGAGGCCTGTCTGGACCATCTGTATGTAGTGTATGCTCTGGGAGTGGTTCTGGCTGCCTAGGCTCACTTATTCTTGCTATTTTCTGCATCTTCCCAGGGTCTTTTTAATAAACTCCCTTTCTGTTGGAATCAGCCAGTGAGTTTCAATGGTGCAAGTAAGAATCCTGATCAACACTTTTGTTTATTTGCCTTTTGTTTTTGGAGGAGAGGGGGAAGCTTCATGAAGACCAAGACCATATCTATCTTGTTCACTATCAGCACCTAGAATAGTGCCTGGAATGAATCAGTGTTCTGGGTTGCAGACAGTGATGAGGCATCACTTTAGACATGAGGGGTTTTCCCAGGGCTGGAACCCTATGTGATGGCAGCGCTGAGACTCCTGGGGGCCCTGCAGAGTGATACTCTGGCACTCAGTGCTGCCATACCCGGAGCCATTTATATAGGCTACAGAGAGGATGGTGCCCCCTGGAGTTGTGCAGTGTTGCTGTCCTGCCTGACAGGTTTAAGTGTTCCTGACAGTGGTAGGGTTTCCTGAGAGGAATGGTGGCTTGATAGTAATGGGGGGACCTTGACCTTAATGGGTGTCCCGTCAGCAATGAGGACATAATAGGTATTGGGACATCCTGTCAGGGATGGGGGTTCCTCAACTGATGAGCACTTTACAGTGTTGAGGCCCTGACAGAAGGGCTGGCCTCCTCTTGGGAGAGGACCCTTGAAATGATGGTTTGACAGGAATGAGGTCGACGTGGTGATTGGGGTTTGGATGGTGTTACGCTCAGATTTCCAGGGACTGGGATTCTGAGGTCAAAAGCCCTAGGAGATCTGGTTGTCCCAGAATGATAGTGTTCCTGAGGCTGAGGTGAAAGGTTTCCCACCTCTGCCAGGTTGGAGCCGAGGGCGGCTCACATCTTCTGCATCCACCTGGAGCCACGGGGAAGACCCAAAGGCCCTAGAAGTAGGGTGGGGAGGCCTGATTCCCTTATCTACCCTGATCCTTAGAGGTCCTTGCTCTTTTCCTCCAACCCTGCCCTGCCTGCCCCTGGCCCCTTGGGAGATGGAAGTGTCCCTCAGAAATCGGCATTTTGAGAGTTGATGTTGCCTTGCTGCCCTCAGATGCTTTGCTCTTCAGAGGTCCTCTGCCACCTGCCGATCAGACCCCTGGTCCTACTCCTTTCCAGGAGCCCTGCCTGTCACAAGGTTCCTTGTCCTGCCTCTACCCCTACCCTCCAGATCCCCAGCACTGTTCCTACATTCCTCATTTCCTTTCAATATCACCAGGTCCTGGCATCTGATACTCCCCTGGGAATAGGAGTAGGGTGGGCATTGCTGTGGCCCAATCCCCTTCTCTACTCCTCTGTTGTTGGGAAAACTGAGGTCTGAGTAAACTCCCTCTTTGAGGCTCTGGGGAAGCTGATGCCTCTTCTACTGCAGAGGCCCAAGACGCTGGAAGCCCTCTAGGGTGTGTCTTTGTGTCTGGGTTCAAGTGTTAGGACCCCACCTGTGGCCACCAGCTTCCTCTCTTGTTTTTTCCCCAGCTCTTTCTAGCAAGCTGAGCTTTTCTACCCCAACTAGACTTCCCAGTCCCCAGCCTCAGTCCAAGTGCTGCCCATCAGTCAGGCTTAGACTGCAATCCCAGCTTTGCCACTCACCAGTTGAGTTGACTTGGGAGGTCATTCTCCTCTGTGCTTCAAATTCCTTATACATAGAATGGTACTAATGATACCTCATGGGATTGTTTGAGGATGCAGCGATGTAGTGCCAAGAAAGGACTCAGCTTGGAGACTCGCACATGGCCAGCACCCAAAAGTAGTGGCTTTCCCTATTTCCATGGGCCGCTTCTCCACATCTGGCCTTGCTGTACTGTTCTCCATTTGTAATTAGGAGATAGGTCAACTCAGAGAAGTGGCATGTGTAATAGTTCAGAGTAGATATTCTGGAGCCAAACTGCCCAGACAGGAACCCCAGCTCTGCCTTTTTTCTAGTTGTCCATCCTGGGCAGGTGACTTGACCTCTGTACCTCAGTTTTCTCAGCTGCAGCATAAGAATGGTAATAGCACTTAAAGCAGTGCCCAGTACCTGGTAAGCATTAGTGGTGAATTAGCTGATACTCAGAGCCATGTCCTTCCATGTGGACAAAGTCTCAGGGATCACCTAGGAAGTTATCTGACTGGAGAAATGCCTGCTGATTCCTACAGAGGGGCACTTGGAGGAAATTTCCTAACTGGGAGTCCTGAGCCTTCATGAAACTGTTATTTCTAAGGTTTTCTGGTGGTTTCTGAGTTTCCCATAGCCTAGAAGGAGGGGGTGACATGGAGCTTGCCTGCCGAGAAGTTGAATATGAGATGATCAAAACATGATCAAAACCCTATGAAGCTGGCTCTGAACAAACGCTCAACCACACAACAGATATAGCCCCAGCTGTCTTGAGAACTGGATATGCTCCTGGTGGGGGGCAGGGCATGGTGGGAAAAGACCATGTTCAGTTCCATTTTGGTTAATCATATGTGTATTGGGGCTTATTTCATGCCAGACCCTGGCAGAGCAATGTTAGCAATGGAGTTGGATGAGGCCCAACCTCTCCCTCGGGAGCTCTCTCAACAAATAGGAAAGGGAACTTTTCATCCCCCAAAGGCTAAGAGCAACCTGAGCAGGGATGTCAGATAATTTTAGGGAGATATTGGCTGCTGAGATATTGGCCTTTAGGATGGGAAGTATCACCCAGCTGCAGGCCTTGAACCTGTAACAGATGCCATGTGCCCTAGAGAAGAAGGTGCCTATCTAGAGGCAGGCAACAAGGCCTCCACATCCTAACTGGGAAGCTAGGAGTCCACACCACTCCTCCGAGAGCTGACAATCTCTGATGGGCTCCTGGCCCAGCAGAACTCTGGATAAATGAAAATGCAACAATGGTCAGTGACTCACCGTGAAACAGGAAGCAGATGTTGATTAAATGGAGTCACAGTGCTGAGAATGTTAAGAGTGGGGCAGGATGTTCCGTTGCTCCAATTGCTCAGATTGCTGGGCAATTGTACCTGGCGGGGAGATAAGGGGGTAAGACTCAGTGCCCAGGATGGGTTGGTGTGGTTGGGTGGTGGGAAAAAGAGGAAGGCAGAAAGCTAGGATGGAAAGCATTGGCTGTAGAAGGGGTGGGGAGGGTTGCATGCCAGCTCCCCTGGGACTCTGGTGTCCACCCCCTCAGATTTCCTCCAAATTCTTCATTTCCCAGGCTTCCAGGGTCAAGTGAATCCAAGGCACTTCACTAGCTCCTAAATTATTTTCTCTTTTTATGAGCCTCGGCATCTCCTTTGATCTCAGAGGGTGGCCCTAGGGAGAGTTTTCTGGATGTGCAAGACTTTGTGGGGTGTCTGTGCAAATGCTGGGGGTTTAGCATGAGAACCAAAGATTCAGTAGCCAAGTCTTTGTTTGGAAGGAGTCTCAAAAATCAAGCGCCTCTCTCCCATCTGACAAATGGGGAAACTGGGTCTCGGGGTGCAGAGTGGAAAAGGAACTTGCCCAGAGTCACACAATGAGTGGGGCAGAGACAGGATCATGGGACTCTGGCCCAGGCAGTGAATTCAGGATTTGCTCTGTACCTCTTGGCGGCAGTGTCATGGAAGTAGTGTCCAGGGGCCCCTGTCCTGGTAGCATCTTCTTCAAGGCTCCCACTCTCACCTGCCCTACTCTGTGTGTTCCTCCCATAGTCCAGAAAGATCACTTTTGTTGCTTCTGTGGCAGGCTGACTTCCTCTAAATGTCACTGGCACTGAGAAGGATTTCAGGCGATGTGCTCCCCTCCCATGTGCGTTTGTCCTCTGAGACACCAGCCTGCTGGGATGCAGGGCACGGGGTCCACAGCTGGGAGACCTAGAATGCCATGGCTGGCTGGCTTGGTGGATGGATGAAAGAATGGCTGGGTGGGAAGTGGGTGAGTGGACAGTTGGATGGATGGAGGTCTGATGAATGCAGAAACAGCTGAATGAATGGATGCATTGATGCATGAATGGATGGGTTATTGCAGCTGTTCTTGAAAACTATCCCTATCCCTCCCACCCACCTGGTATCCCAGGTGATTCTGAGACCTGGGATACCCAAGGTTTTGAACAGCTGCATCTGGGAGCAGAGGAGAGGAAGAGGATGTCATGCTCTCAGTGAGGAGGGGCTGCCACAACTCCCTCACCATTTCTCCCTTTTCAAGGCCTGCCCAGGCCTGGTTTTGTTGCTGGCTGAGGTATACCTGATATAATGACAGCTCTCTTCCCAGGCAAGGGTGCTCAATCTGGCCTCCTTGCTGTCGTCTGACCCCAGTGGCACAGACTTGTCACTCCCAGCTGGAGAGGCCCTTAGAGAACACCATCTGGAGGCTAGTCTGCTTCCCCAGGGGACTTCTCAAGTACAAGGCGCTCACTCTGTACAGAGAAGCCCTGTGGGATGCTCCAAGAGTCACACGGCTCTCATCTCCTAGAGCTGAGATTCCTTTCTGGTCTCATCTGGGGAGATGTCTCTGGTCTCAGTGTTGCCTTTGAGCCCTGGAGCCCATGTAGACTGTAGGGGTGGTGGTAGGGCTGCTCTATGTGGAATCTCCTGTGCTTCCCTGGCTACTCCTTCTTCCACCCCGTGGGCCTCTCTCCTGTCTCTGACCTCTGACTCCCAGGTCTGTCTGTCAGTGTCCCTGAGAGGCATGGCCCCAGGATTGCAAAGATGGGGCTGGACCTTGCTCAGTTTGGCTGAGAGAGGAAGGCTGGCCTGGAGGTCAGATTCTGTATGGACAGGATGAACAGATGGACCCTCAGCCCTGGCTGCTGAGCCTTTCCTCACATATGTATTCATTCTCTAAACAAATATTTATTGAGGGACTGCCTTGTGCCAAGCAGCATGCTGGACACCAGAAAAACAGTGGAACCCAAAACAGATGTGATCCCAGTCCAAGAACATGCACAAATTTGGACAAACCAGCAAATATAAGTCAGTGTGATGAATGCTGTGGGGGGCCACTGCAGGAGGCTACCTAACCCAGCCTGGGGTCAGGGAAGGCTTCCTGGAGGAAGAGGCGTCTGGACCCAGATAGGAAGCCAGGTGGGCAGAGGAGAGAGAAGAGTGTGCCAGACCAAGGGAAGGGCATGGGTGGATGGGTATTTTCCCCCCAGGCAGTAGAGCAGGGCCCTTTGCCCCACTCCACCTCCGCCAGCTGTGAGAGCTGGTTCCCCACAACTCCCTTCCCCCCAGTGACACTGGACCCCTCAGACACCTGGATGCTTGAACACCTGCCTTGGAGAGCAAAGACTGGGAGGCATGAGACGCTGGCTTATTCAGGGAACTGACCCAAGCTTAGTGTCGCTGAACTATGGAAAGCAATGAGGCTGATCCTGAGAGCATCAGGTTGTTAAGTGGAGGTGAGCGAGGAGACCCCCTAGGCCACAGAAGAGAAAATAGATCCTGCCATTCCACCTCCCGCTTCCTAATCCTGTCCACCTGGCTAGACAGCAAACAGACAGCAGACAGATCTATGGGTGCCAGGTGGCTTTTTTTTTTTTTTTTTTTTTTTTTAAGGCTAGTCAAGCAGTGGGAGTGGAGAAAGAACAAAGAAATCTGTAACGGGTTGTGATCAATTAGTTGTAAACACCAGGTGGCTTTATTGGTAGCATTGCAGTCTGGGGGTGGAGCAGCTTTACTCTGACCACACTCACCTTCTCGCTCACACTCACACTCACACACACCCCAGGCCCTGTCCTGGCTGGTCAGGTCTGGTGCAGAGGAGCTGGAGGCCTGGTCGTTCCTTCTGGTCTTTGGTTCCCCAGGTTAGGTAATAATTCACAATACTTCACTCGGACTCTGGGCTCCCTCTGGCGCTGTCATGGGTTAACTGCTGCGGCGCTTCATCTAGAGGAGGAAGGAGAGGAAGGGTCATGGGCTGGAATCTTAGACAGGAGCTCAGAGGGAGGAGACAGTGCCAGGGAGGGCCAGGCTTGCCTTGGCTGAGGTCCTCTGCAGTCTCTGGATGATGCGTTCTACCCAGGGCTGGTCTGGGGGTGCACAGAGCTGGCGGCCCCTCAGTGTGGTGAACCTGGGGTGAGAGGCCAGAGAGAATGGAGCCCCAGAATCCAGCATGTCTGGGAACCTGTTTCAGGGATTTCCTTGAAGGGGTTGGGCTTGGCATGGAGAAGGGGAATAAGAAGGTGGGGGTCTCAACAGGGGCTAAAACGGGAGATGAGGCTAGACACCCTCCCCACAACTCACACTACAGCAGGCACCCTGCAGCCATCCTTGATGAGAAGGTAGTGGAAGTTCCTCACGATGTACCCCGGGATGGGTTTCTGGGTCACAGACAGGCAGCAGTCTTCAGCATCATTGGTGCCACTCAGAGTTGGGGCTGGGATAGGGAAAGAAGGTGACAGGACACAGGGACCCTTGAGGGTGGCATGGCCATGGCCCTAGCTCGGATTGAGAACACCTGTGTGTGTGTGTGTGTGTGTGCGTGTGTGTGTGTGTCTGTGTGTCTGGTGGGGTGGGGGAGGAGTTAGACCTGGTATTCAGCCATTATGCACCAATATGGCTCTGGCTCTACTGGTTGCTAAATATATTGTCATACTTCTAAACTGTTTTGTAAATAACCACTGCCCTGAGCCCCACAAATGACTTCCTGCTGCCCTGATCACCCCAACCTCTCTCCCAGGACAATCCAGCAAGTAAAGAGTTAATGCAGGTCACAGTGTGGGAGGGGCGTGGAGTGGGGTAGGCTGGTGTTAGGAGCCTTATTAATTGCTAAAATTTTTTAATATCAGCCTTGGCTTAGTGTCTGCCATTCTCCCTACCTTAAGCAAATCTCCTTCTGCCTGGGAAACAGAGGCAGCAGGAAATAGAGCTTGCAGAGACAGCCACAGCCATAGGCCCCAGGATGTGCTAAGAGACACACCTGCGTTGGGATTCAGGGGCACAGGGACACCCACACTTACAGGCACACATGCAGGGACCTGCCAGGCTCACCAAAACATGCAGACCTAAGCATTCGCTTGAACTCCCCGTGTCCCTTACGTCCAGTGCCAAGCAATCTGAGATCTAGACATTACCCACTGCCAGCCCCCCACTGCCCCTGACCCTGACTCTCCCTTCAGCCTTACCTGGGGAAGTCCAGAGAACCAGCAGGCTGAGGGCCAGTAGCAGGGCCATGGAGGGTGAACAGAGGCAGGCCAACGGTGAATGTGTGAGCGCCAGCTGTCTGGGTGGGTGCAGGATCTGTGTGAGGCTGCAGGGCGACTGGGATGCAGGGGTGAAATGCAAGGTGTGAGTGATGCGAGGCTGGGAATGTGAGCCCTGCAGCTGACTCCTATTTATGGCCAGCGCCATTTCACTTTCTCTGCCTGAAATTCCCCTTCATGTCCCATTCTGTGATTCCCCTGTTACCCCCTCTTTCTGGCAGAATCTCACCCTGCCCCCCCTTCTTCCCCCTGCGGTTGCCCTTTCCTTCTGCTTTCCTTGGCTCCTGCTCTGAGAACTTAAGTCTGCAGTCTGGCCCAGTAAAGGCGGCTGTGCACTGTTTCTCCAGAGAGAGGGATTGCCCTGTCAAATGGTGGCATTTGCATCATCAACCATGAAGCTGGGGGTCAGAAGTGATGGTCAAAGGTGGGGGCCACAGTGAGGAACTGTGCTCCCTTCTTTAGGTTTATCCCTTGTCCTTACTGGTGCTTCTTTCTTGGGAGGCTGGTGGTGAAGAAGGCTCCCTGGCACCCTCAGGACAACCATGAGAGCCTGGGGTGACCTCCAAGTCATCACAGTGCCTGCCCACCCACCATGTGGGAACCAGTCCTTCCCTTGGGGCAAGCAGAGCTGAAAGACCAGGTACCTTGGGAGGAGGCCTAGGACCCCCATCCCACATCTCAGGCCTCTGGGGCTCAGCAAACCCTCCCCTTCCTCTATTTACCGTTTTCCTATGTCCAACACCTGGGTCAAAGGAACAGCTGGAGGGAGCCTGGCTTGGAATAGCCCCCTTCATTTTCCCGCTTTTCTCAGTCCTGGGAACCAAGAGGGGATTTCTAAGGAGAGGGGCTGGCCAGCTCATATTCAGACAATCTTAAAATTTCAAGGAATCGGCCGATGGGGGAGGGGACAAGTGACTTCCCATCCCTATGAGAAAGGTCAGAAGAGAAGGCCTCGAAAGAGAAACTAAATATGAAACGCCCATTCACCCGTCGTCACCCAAGCCCTAGACCCTCTTTTGGATGCAGAGAGGGAGGGGGAGCATTTCCCTCTGAAATTTCTGACTTAGCTTCTTTCCATTCATTAATCATAATAATAGTAATGGTATTTTTGATTGTTTACTATGTGCTAGGCTCTATATCAAGGACTTTACCACTATTACCTTGCTTAACTTTCCCAAAACAATACCATTGATGTAGTTTTTCTTATTTTCACATTGTTATTCTTATTTTACACATAAGGAACATGAGGCTCAGAGCACAAAGCCACACAGCTAGTAAGTACTGGAGCATGATTTGGACCCAGGTATGCTCTAGGGTTTGCAGTCTTTACCTCCACCCCACACCGCCTGTCTGCCACTTGGTCATGGCACAGCGCGGGTAGTACACGGTGCAGAGGAGGGAGACTCTGCAGACAGAGTGCCCAACTTGGGATTCAGATTCCACCACTTACTAACTGCGACAAGGTGAAAATTCTCCAGTCTCTGTATCTTAGTGTCCTTATTTGTAAAATGGGAATGGCAGAAGATCTACTTCTTAGGATTAAATGAGGTACCCTGAATAAAGCCCTTAGCTTAGAGCCTGATGCACAATAAGCTCTGTTAGCCATTGTTCTTCTTTTGTCCTTTTTTTTTTTTTTTTTTTTTTGAGACACAGTCTCACTCTGTCACCCAGGCTGGAGTACAATTGCGCGATCTTGGCCCAGAGCAACCTCTATCTCCCGAGCTCAAGGGATTCTCCTGCCTCAGCCTCCTGAATAGCTGGGATTACAGGCACCCACCATCACGCCCGGCTAATTTTTGTATTTTTAGTAGAGGTGAGGTTTCACCTTGTTGTCTAGGCTGGTTTCGAACTCCTGACCTCAAGTGATCTGCTCGCCTCCGCTTCCCAAAGTGTTGGGATTACAGGCATGAACCACCATGCCTGGCCTTCTATCCTTTTATTCAGGTATCCGTTCATTAATTCATCCATCCACCCCTCTTTCCATTGATCTATCCATTCTTCTGTCCGTGGTGGTTCTGGTTATTCTGTTTGCCCCAACCTATCCATTCTCCACTCTTCACGGCCCTGCTCCGCTCCCTGGAAGGCTGACCTCTGCAGATAGCATTACTCAGGGTCGCCTGCTCTCTGGCTTCTGTTTGGGACTGGCCCGTGGGAAGCAGCAACAGGAGATCAGTGGTGGAAGGAGAGAGGCTGGGGTATTAATTCCCCAAATCCTTCATCTTGCTGCAATGCAGTTTTGGCAGTGAATAATTTCCCCTGTGGCAGTTGTTCTCAAAGAGTAGCCTTTGGGCAGCAGCAGCAGCATAACTTGGGAGCTTGTTAGAAACACGAATTCTTAGATTTTACTTCTCACTTACCACATCTGAGACTCTGAGGATGGGGTCCAGCAAACTGCATTTTCACACACCCTCCAGGTGACTCTGATATGTGCTAAAGTTTGAGATCCCAACGAGCCTCAGGGATACCATTAAATGTACCTCATCACAGGAGTCTCAGGAGGAGAATAGAGAGAACAGGGCATTAAAAAAATTGAAGAAATAATGACAAAACATCTGAAATCTGATGAAAAGTATGAATATACATATCCAAGAAGTTCACTGCGCCCGGCCTGCTATGTTGTTATGTTTATCAGAGATCTTTGTTTCTTTGTGTGGCTGTAAGTTATTACTTTTTGTCCTTTTGTTTCATTCTGAAGGTCTCCCTTTAGCATTTCTTTGTTTGTTTGTTTTTTGTTTTTTCTTTCTCCCTTTAGCTTTTCTTATGGGCAGATGTACTATTAATGAACTTCCTAAGTTTTGTTTATCTGGAACAGGAGTTTGAGACCAGCCTGGCCAACATGGTGAAACCCCATCTCAACTCCTGACTCCTCAGCTACTCAGGAGGCTGAGGCAGGAGAATCCCAAGGCTCACCTTGGTCTCCCAAAGTGGTCTACAGATTGAGGCCCACTGGGCTACAGTGATCCTTTTGGGTTGCCTCCCTTCCATGGGTCTATCTCTATTCTTTTTTTTTTTTTTGATACAGAGTCTCAATATGTCACCCAGGCTGGAGTGCAGTGGCACAATCTCAGCTAACTGCAGCCTCTGCCTCCCACATTCAAGTAATTCTCCTGCCTCAGCCACCCGAGTAGCTGGGATTAGAGGCACGCGCCACCATGCCTGGCTAATGTTTTTTTTTTTTTTTTGAGATGGAGTTTCACCCTTGTCACCCAGGCTGGAGTGCAATGGCACAATCTCAGCTCACTGCAACCTCCACCTCCTGGGTTCAAGCGATTCTCTTGCCTCAGCCTCCTGAGTAGCTGGGATTACAGGGACCCGCCAACACACCCAGCTAATTTTTTTGTATTTTTAGTAGAGATGGGGTTTCATCACGTTGGCCAGGCTGGTTTTGAACTCCTGACCTAAGGTGATCCACCCGCCTTGGCCTCCCAAAGTGCAGGGATTACAGGTGTGAGCCATCGTGCCTGGCCTAATTTTTGTATTTTTAATAGAGACGAGATTTCACCATGTTGGCCAGTCTGGTCTCAAATTCCTGACCTCAGGTGATCCACCCACCTCAGCCTCCCAAAGTGCTGGGATGACAGGCTTTGGAAACACTGTTCCCTCCTCTTGCCCCTTCAATGGCTTCTCACCATTGCTACACCCCAACTGCCTATCATCCCATGTTGGTTCCTTAATCCTGACCCAATCTCTTAAATTGTCCCTTATTAAAATCTTTCCAGTTAAATTTTTTTGAGTGTATGTGATATTGTGAAATATATACCTGGTCTTCATTTTCCTTTTCTGACATACAGCTCCTAAAATCCTTGGAATCTTGGGAGAGATTGTGTCTTTTCTATGCTGATGCGATAACTGGTGGCTGGGGGCCTCTAGACAGCCTCTGGATGGGAACTAGTCAGCAGAATAACCAGCCACATGGTTAGAGAGTTGGAACATTCTCTAACATTCTCTAGTGGTGGGGAGTCCCACCCATTCCCCACCTCTGGGTAGGGGAAGAGGGGTTGAAGCTTGAGTTAATAAACCAATGGCTGATGATGTAATCAATTATACCTAGGTACTGATACTTCCATTAAAAACCCAAAAGTACTAAGTTGGGGTGGGGGCTTCTGGATAGCTGAAAACATGGAGGTTCTGGAGGAGGGTGCCCAGAGAGGGCATGGAAGCTCCACACCTTTTTTTCCCCATACCTCACTCTGTGCATCCCTTTCATCTGGCTGTTTATCTGTCCTTTGTAATATCCTTTATAATAAATGGGTAAGCATAAGCAAGTGTTTCCCTGACTTTTGTGAGCTGCTTTAGCAAATTAATTGAACCCCAGGTGGGTTGTGGAAACCTTATTTATAGCTGGTCAGTCAGAAGCATGGGCCACACTCTGTGCTTGCAATTGGTATCTGAAGTAAGGGAGCAGTCTTGTGGAACTGAACCCTCAACTTGTGGGATCTGATGCTACCTCCAGGTAAATGATGTCAGAATTGAATTGAATTTTTCTTGGTGGGGAGAAATCCCCCCACACTTGTGGGTAACCAGAGGTCACAGAAGTATTGAGTGGTGAGAGGGAGTAGAGAGTAGGGAAACATGGTTTTCCCTGTATCCTTGGAGTGTGCTATCTGTTTCCTGCCAGGGTCCTCACTGATATAATTGGTAGTACCAGGACATAGATTCCCAAAATGGGATTCTAGGATTGGCTTGCCCTTGATGAGGGCATGGGTGGTCTCTGTGCTTGGGAAAAGAGGACACAAGTAATCTGGAGGACGTAGAAGCATCACAGTCACTTAGACTATCACTCGTGAGGCATGGATGAAATGTTGGAAGTCAAGACATTAGGAGATAAAGTACCTGAGGCAGTTACTTACTATGGCTACAAATGATGATTGCAAATGGTGATTACTATATTGTTACTATAGTACTACATTGAGGCCAGAACCTCACTGGCCATTTCTGATTGTACTAGCAAAATTCCAATAAAAAAGATAAGGTTAGGCCAGGCACAGTGGCTCACGCCTATAATCCCAACATTTTGGGAGGCTGAGGGGGGCAGATCACTTGAGGTCAGGAGTTTGAGACCAGCTTGACCAACATGGCGAAACCCTGTCTCTACTAAAAATACAAAAATTAGCCAGGCACGCTGGCGGGCACCTGTAATCCCAGCTACTCAGGGGGCTGAGGCAGGAGAATTGCTTTAACCCGGGAGACAGAAGTTGTGGTGTGCAGAGATCATGCCATTGCACTCCAGACTGGCGACAGAGCGAGACTCCATCTCAAAAAACAAAAAAGGTTAGACCATGAACTTCTAACTCAAATGGAAGTCTTAAGGAATGTTTATTGTATGTGGCCACATGACAGATATGGCTGAGGATCAGATCCAAGACCTGAGTGTCTTGGATTCATGTCTGAGTGATGATGCCCTTATCCTAGAATAAAGGCACTGTTGGGAAGGCATAGGACTCTGAAACTCGGAATGGTGACATTTGAGCAGAGATGAACAAAGCTGAGAACTTTGGACCTTCAAATCCCCCTGAATCTTCCTTGGTGGTAGAAGATAATTCCCCCTTCCCCTGTAAACCATGAAGGATCCAACCTTCCCTTCCATTAGATAATAACTCTCTGGCAAAGGGCATGCCTTTTCTCCTCAGGACCCACCCTGACCAGCCCTCAGAGTCTCCAGGCCCGTACTACAAGTTTAATCCTAACATTGTCTAGACAGGAAAGTACAGGATGTGCTCCAAGAGCAAGAGTGTAGGTGCTGGGAAATTTGCAGGAACTTGTCAACTTGTCCTGGGAGAATCCCAGGAACCAGTGAGGACAAATTTATTGCTATAGGTGTTCTCATGTAGGATTTGGGTATCATTGTGTTAATATTAGCTGAGCACCTGGGAGTTGTGCTAATATTCTGTTGGGTTGATTCCTGGAAGTCTGGATTGGACGGTGGCCTGTGATCAGTGAGGTTGAGGTGCTAGAACCTCGCTGGCCTGTTGTAGAACACTGCTCCTCAAACTTTAATGTGTGCATGATTCACCTGGGAGAATCTTATTAAACTAGATTCTATTCAGTAGGTCTGTAGTGAAGCCCAGAATGTTTCATGTTTCACATTCACAAATTTTTTTTTTTTTGAGGTGGAGTCTTGCTCTGTTGCCCAGGCTGGAGTGCAATGGCATGATCTCTACTCACTGCAACCTCCACCTCCTGGGCTCAAGCGATTCTCTTGCCTCAGCCTCCCAAGTAGCTGGGATTACAGGCACACGCCATCACGCCTGGCTAACTTTTGTATTTTTAGTAGAGACGGGGTTTCATCATGTTGGCCAGGCTGGTCTTGAACTCCTGACCTCAGATGATCCACCCGCCTCGGCCTCCCAAAGTGCTGGGATTACAGGCCTGAGCCACCGTGCCCAGCCTTCATGTTTCACAAACTTTTAAATGATGCTGATGCTGTGGTCCTTGGACTATATCTTGAAGAGTAAAGTAGAGGAAGAAGTTCAAAGGTTAGAAATGAATGTTGAAATTACCTATTTTGTACACCTCCGAAAGGTCCAGAAAGATACTTTCTTCTTTAAGGCAGCAAGAACACATCAGTGAGGGGAATGCCAACTCTTTGAAAAGCACTGTGTGACTTCTTTAATAGGCTAGAAATGAGGTTGTGAGATGCTCTCTTGGGACTGGGCAGCCTTATTTCAAGGTGAATGATGGAATTCTTGCACGGTAGAGGACAGGTGTTACCACCTAACCATGAGTGATAAGGTGAGTGAAATTACTATGAAATCTGTAGGGATGAGTGGTAATCATGTGCTTTGCCCCATAGGAATATGTGGTGGTAGCTAATTAATCATGGTGCTCCTAGTAATGAAATAGATGGACCGCTTACTGGTGTTCTACTTGACCCATACAAGTGGAAAAATTCTAGACCTTGTAAACAGAAACTTGATTTTCAGGTTATATTAAGGATTTACAGTCTTACCCAGTTCCTAGACTTAAGCCAGTTTCCCAGAACTGAATCCTCTTGATTGGGTGGGGGGCTGGGAGATCCTGGATCTCTTTCACAGGCGGATTCTATAAATCTTTCTCCTAGTCGGTGTTTTTCAAGATGTGGTGAAATTTCCAGGCTATGGAGATGGGGACGAGCTGAAAAATAGTCATCTAGGGCATAACGTTAAAGAGCATTTTGGGTTTTAGAGGCAATATATACTGTATTTATATGTACTACTGCCAAATGTACTGCAAAATGTACTACTGCAAAACGACTGGGTATTGCATAAAGGCTCATAAAGGTGACAGTTTTTTTTTTCTTTTTTGAGACGGAGTTTCACTCTTGTTTGCCCAGGCTAGAGTGCAATCGTGCCATCTTGGCTCCCAGGTTCAAGGGATTCTCCTGCCTCAGCCTCCTGAGTAGCTAGGACTACGGGCATGCACCACCACACCTGGCTAATTCTGTCTTTTTAGTAGAGATGGGGTTTTTTCATGTTGTTTAGGCTGGTCTTGAACTCCGGACCTCAGGTGCTCCACCTGCCTTGGCCTCCCAAAGTGCTGGGATTACAGGCGTGAGCCACCGTGCCCAGCCGAAGCTGATAGTTTTGAATGAGGTCCAGGCTCCAGGGAAAGTTGCCCTGCTGCTCTGGCTGAATGACCCACAAATCCAGTGAACCTCATGTTGTCTGTGGCAGATAAGGGTGTGCTGTAGGAGCCCTAGTAGGAGAGTTAAAGCAAAGAATCTTAGTGTAGTGGAGTAAGGCCATGCTTCTTCTGCTAACAGTTCTTTTCTATTTGAAAAGCAGCTCTTGATAGGCCTTGGGGCCCTGGTCTAAAACTCAGATTATAGTTCATCCAGTGACAATGTGACCTAAGGGTGCTATCTAAGCAAATGATATAGTTGGATGTGCACAGCAGCATTTATTATGCAATGAATTGTATATATGAGATCAGACCTTGAAGTTTCGGAAGGCACGAACAAAAGCATGGCCAGATGGCTCGGACTCCTACAAGTGTTGTTTTC
This sequence comes from Nomascus leucogenys, assembly GCF_006542625.1. Taxonomy (NCBI): domain Eukaryota; kingdom Metazoa; phylum Chordata; class Mammalia; order Primates; family Hylobatidae; genus Nomascus; species Nomascus leucogenys. Next base: position 82,466,584 of record NC_044388.1, read on the forward strand.
TGCTTCTTCCTCTGATTACACAGCTTCATGGAGAGGTTCTCTACAAACAGTTAACAGAGGGTCTGTAAGGTATGCTGGCATTAGCTGGAAGAGACAGCTGACTACAGCCCCAGCCAGGGATGGTCCTGAAATACAGTGGTTAAGGCAAGTCCTCTCAGTGAGCAGAATTTGGGGCAGTACATTTAGTGTACACTTTGCCTAGAAGAATAGATGGTCTGAGGTTTGGAGCTATACTAATTCATGTGCAGGGGCTGCCTACAACAATCCTGCTCTCACCTCTGTAAGTGGTCCCTTCACTAAATTCTTTTCCATTAACCTTTTTTGAGCATGCCATTTGTTTCCTGCCAAGATCCTAAATGACACAATCATATAGTGTAAAGCTGGCGGAGAGGTTTTAATTCAATTTCAACACCATCTGCCTGGAGTGCCTGTTGGGAAGGACCCTGAGAATCAGCAGGAAAGGGTGAAATAATGAAATAATAATAAACAAGGCATTTGTTACACATTCATTCAATAAATATTTATTGAGGGCCTCCTATGTGCCAGACACCGTTCTTGGCACTGAGATACAGCAGTAAGCACAGCAGATACACGTTCCTGCTCTTGCAGAATTGTTATGCTAATGAAAGAGACAGACAATAAGCAAACAAGAAAAATCTATACTATCTCAGATGGCAATAAGTGCTATGAAGAAAAATAACGAAGGCAAGAGGGATAGGGAGTATTGAGGGAGGGTGTTATTTTAAATAAGGCAGTCAGGAAAACCCTTACTAATAACATTTGAGCAGAGAGCTGACCTGAAGAAGGTGAGGGAGAAATCCATGCAGAGGTCTGTGGGAAGATGTTCTAGGTAGAGAAAACAGCAAGGGCAAAGAGGCAAGAGTATATCTGAGGAATATCAAGGAGGCCAAAAGGGGAGGGTGGTAGGAGATATACAGTCAGATAATAACAGGGGCCAGATAACACAGGGTTTTGTAGGCCATTGTTATGCTCTGCTGAGTGAGATGGGGAGCTATTGGAAGGTATTGAACAAGTGTGACACGATCTGACATAAACTCTTTCTAGCTGTTGAATGGAGAGTAGACCAAACTGGTGCAAGAAGGGAAGCAGGGAGACCAGGGTGGAGGCCGTTGCAACAATCCAGGGAGGAGATGATGGTGCGTGGAGTTTGTGAGAAGTGCTCAGATTCTGGAAACAAAGTAGAGCCAATAGACTTTGCCGAGGGGTTCAGCACAGGATATGAGAGAAAGAAGAGGAGAGAATACTGCAAGGTTTTTGACTTAAGAAACTTGGATATAATTTTAGTTAACAAGATGAAGATGATTGAAGAGGAGTGGGTTTGTGGGGAGATCAGGACCCTGGTATAGACTTAAGTTGAAGCTGCATGTTGGGCGTATTAATGGAAATGTGAAGTAGGTAGCTGGGATGAGTCTGGAGTTCAGGGAAGAGATTCTAGCTGAAGACACAAATGTGGGAGTAAATGGATGGTATTTAAAGGTATAAGACAATGAGGTCACCAAGAGAGTGAGTGTAGATAGAAGAGGTCCAAGTTCTAAGTCCTGGACCTCGCCAACATGAACAGATCAGGAAGAGAAAGAGGTGGCAGTCAGGGTGTTACGAAGGTACCCACTATCATGGCAAAAAGGGAAAGGGCACAGGCCCGGTGGGTGAAGGGTTTAAGACACCTACCCACAGCTGTTGGTTTAGATAATCCAGTGGGGGTGGGGGACTGGAGGTCAGGGAAATGTTTGAAACAGTTTCTGACCACAGGTACAGAGGCATCAGCGCTACGTGCTTCGCCTTGTTCAACCTCTTCCCAGCCAAGTCGTCTATACATGGTTCTTGGTTCAGCCTGAGCCCTGGGAATCTTGTTCCAGCTCAGGGCAGATCAACCCACTCAGCCCAACCTAGCCTTACCCTCTTTCAAGGAGCCTGCCCAACTTCCGTGCTCCCAGGTCTGGCCAAATCCCTGCCCCAGGGGTAGGAGATCCTGAATGCGGGCGTACTAGCCATTGGGGCAGGGGAGTCAACCAAGTCCGTGATGGGGGTCGGGGTGGGTGAATGATTGTAGGGAGAGGACTCTGACTAGATGGTTAGTGTATGTCGCATGCATGAATGTGCGTATCCCGAACTGTGTCTGTGGGGCTGTGCGCGACTGGGGCACGTGTGCGGATGTGTGTCCGCGCCCGTGAGCGTGCCCATGCATCTCCCCTCCTAGGCCTGCAGGGGGCGCTCCGAGCCTGGGAAGGGAGGCTCTGGAGCGGGGCGCGGCTGCGGCAGAGGGGTAGGCGCATGCGGCTGTGACCCCGCGAGCTCCTCAGAGAGGCTGCGGTGCGTGGGCGTCCGAAGTCCCTGGGCCTAGAACAGCCTCTGGCGCCCTCCCGGCTCCCTGGCCCCGCCGTCCCTGGGGTCCCCGCGCGCGGGCCGGGCGTATTGGGGGAGGCTCGGGCTGTGGGTGGTGCCCGCGCCTCCGATGACCTGGGACGACAGTTACCCCGGGGCAGGGCACCCCCCGTCCCGCCAAACCCCCGCCACCCAGGCCCCCGAGCCCCGGGGGTCCTCTGCGGGGCCGGCCCAGCCCGGTGGCCGGGGGAAGGCCCGTGTTTGTCGGCGAATATGAAGCATTTATCTTTCCTTCCCCCGCCCCAAATATTCCCGATTTACCCAGAGCCCAAGGTGCCCAATGTTGAAGTCTTGAAATAATTACTGTTTGGCTTAAAGGCTGAAGGAGGCTTCACATCACCTCTGGCACTTCCCTCACACCCGATAGATATCTTACAGCACTCATTACGGGGCCAACGCTAAGAAAGGTTTCCTTATTCCACGGAAATGTATTGAGAGGCTAACCGTGTGCGAGGCGCGAGGCTGGGGCTGGAGGATGAAGGGCTATAGCCTGACGTGGGCGGAAAAGGAACTTGTCTTGCTCATAAGTGGACACAGAGAAACGCGCAACCTTTGGCCTAGAATGAGACACATGTGAGAACAAATCGTAAAAATAATTGAAAACAAATTGGTCCTAGAAAGATGAAGGAAATGAGAATAGAAAATTCAACCCCCACGCCTGTTTTCCTTTAGCAGACAGAGGACTGCTCCCTCCTGGTGGCCGAGCAGGGCAGTGAGCGCCTCCCAGCAGGCGGAGGCTCACAAAGCGCAGGGGATACTCTGAGCAGAAGCTGGCGCTGGCAGCTTAGGCCTTCACAAGTGCTGTTCAGTTATTCTCTTAATATTGGATTGAAATTTATTATTACCACAACCCATGATTCTAAAGCAAAAGTCTCAAAGAATATGGTAACAGAGTTTCTCTGGGGTGTTTTAGTTTGCTGCCAACTGAGAAATGGTTGTCTTGAAGAAAACAGAGCTTTCAGCCTCTTGACATAGCAATAGACGTAGGTCACCAAGGTCTTAAGGTCACACAAGTCCCCTTAAAGTAGGCACTACTAGAAGAATTACAAATATAGGCCTGGCACAGTGGCTCATGCCTGTAATCCTAGCACTTTGGGAGGATGAGGCTGGAGGACCCCTTGAGGCCAAGAGTTGGAGGCTGCAGTGAGCTATTACTGCACCACTGCACTCCAGCCTGGGCAACAGAGCAAGAGCCTGTCTCAAAAAAAGAATTACAGATATAGGCGTTAGAAAAAAAGAGAGTTGGCAATTTCAGCATCCATAAAAATGGTAATCCAGCCCAAGACTGATGGCAAAGGATAGAAACGTTGATGACTTTAACAAAACAGCATTGTTTTGTCCCCAGATACAAGGAGAAGTAATGCCTGGATGTGAGAAAGAAAAAGAACTTCACAAAGGATACCAGCTGAAGCTTAAGACGTAGTTCACAGGTAAGTGATTACAGCTGGGAAACAAATTAACATCACCTTTCATAGACAACAAGTGAGAGACCCCACCCCTCTGACTCTCACTAGGTCATTTGGCATGGTAGAGGATACCTAGTGTGTCGTTCTGGTAGCCCCATAATTTAAATTTTTTTGTGTGTGTGACAGAGTCTTGCTGTGTTACCCAGGCTGGAGCGCAATGGTGTGACCTTGGCTCACTGCAACCTCCTAGGTTCAAGCAATTCTCCTGCCTCAGCTTCCCGAATAGCTGGGATTACAGGCATCCACCACCATGCCTGGCTAATTTCTGTATTTTTAGTAGAGATGGAGTTTCACCATGTTGGCCAGGCTGGTTTCGAACACTTGACCTCAGGTGATCCACCTGCCTTGGCCTCCCAAAGTGCTGGGATTACAGGCATGAGCCACTGCCCCTAGCCCATAATTTTTAATTTTTAAAAGAAAGGTATCAAAAGAAAGAACCCAACAGTTGTTGGTAATCACAGCCCTCTGAAAGGATATCATTAATGAGTAGGAATTGTGGCCAGCCAAAGTGTGGCCCAAGTATCCTGAAGGGAGGGCTTCTTAAGAAACCTAGTTGCTTACTCTAAAAAAGTTTTTTTGTAGGCTACTTTGCCTATGGAGTAACTATTTTTTTATTCCTCTACTTTCTTCATAAACTTGCTTTCACTTAAAAAAATTTCTTGTAATAAAATGTAGAGACAGGGTCTTGCCATGTTGTTCAGTCTGGTCTCAAACTCTTGGGCTCAAGCCGTTCTCCTACCTCTGCCTCCCAAAGTGCTGAGATTACAGGTGTGTGCCACCGCGCCTGGCCAACTGCTTACTTTGGAATTGGTCGCAGGTTTATAGGACTAACTGAAGCTTGTTTGTTTTTCACTGCAGCCTCTTGAACTCCTGAGTTCAAGAGATCCTCCCACCTCAGCCTCCCAAAGTGCTGGGATTACCGGCATGAGCCACGGCTCCTGGCCTGAAGATCTATTAGCTCTAATTTTTTGTTTTTTAAAGATGGGGTATTGCTCTGTCACCCAGGCTGCAGTGGTGTGATCATAGCTCACTGCAGCCTTGAACTCCTAGGCAATCAAGTGATCCTCCCACCTCAGCCTCCAAGTCGCTAGGACAATAGGCATGTGCCACCGTGCCTGGCTAATGTTTTCTTTTCTTTTTCTTTATTTTTGTAGAGACAGGAGTCTTGCTTCGTTGCCCAGGCTGGTCTCAAACTCCTGGCTTCAAGCCATCTGCCCGCCTCAGCCTCCCAAAGTGCTGGGATTATAGGCGTGAGCCGCCATGCCTAGCTAGCTGTAATTCTTTACTAGTCCCACCTATCCTCTATATCTGTATCAAAGAAGCCCTTAACATATTGACAGGGAAAGAGTGAACCAGGAGAAGCAGGAGGAGATTCTGAGGCAACACTGACAAGTGGGAGTCAGCCCATGATTTCATTAGTGTGTGTGTGTGTGTGTGTTATCATTTCATGGAAGAGATAGTGGTGAAATTATTTAAAAACATGGTATGGCCAGGCACAGTGGCTCACGCCTGTAATCCCAGCACTTCGGGAGGCCAAGGTGGGAGGATCCCTTGAGCTCAGGAGTTTTAAGACCAGCCTGGGCAACATAGTGAGACCTCGTCTCTACAAAAAATGAACAAAATTAGCAGGGCGTGGTGGTGTGTGCCTGTAGTCCTACCTACTCAGGAGGCTGAGGTGGGAGGATTGCTTGAGCCCAGGAGGTTGAGGCTGCAGTGAGCTGAGATTGCGCCACTCACTTCAGCCTGGGTGACAGAGCAAGACCCTATCTCAAAAAAGGAGCAAATAAAAACAACAAAAATACATGGTATTAATAATTTTCTGGATGACACTGAGGAGGACTCATTGTTAGAAAATAGTGATAACTCACTTTTAAAGCAATAAAGTGCTTCTGTGGTTCTGTGATAAAGAACAGTCAGGATTACAGGGATTACAATGAGTTTTCATGCTTAAGGAATTAAGATTTTGTAGATTTTAGAGATAATTCATCTTTAGGATTTTTTTTTCTTTTTACATTTCTAGTAGAAGTCATTAATTGTTTCCCTGTTGGATACTGGCATATGAATATTCAGTAAATATGAATTTTTACTGTATTCATGAATAAGACATTAGAAATCCTTCATATTTATAATTTTATTTTATGCTTTGTATCTATTTTTATTGAAATATTTACGCGTCTCAGCAGTAGGCTTTTGGAAAGTTACCTTTATCTCCTCTCCCATTTGGGCTCTTGTGGGTTTATGCCTTTATTTTATTTTTAAAATTAATTTATTTACTTTGAGACAGGGTCTGTCACTTTTTAGCCCAGGCTATATGGCTCCCAGGCTCAAGTGGTCCTCCCACCTCAGCCTCCTGAGTAGCTGGGACCACAGGTACACACCACCAGACCGGCTACTTTTTTTATTTTTTGTACAGATGAGGTCTCATTGTGTTGCCCAGGTTGGTCTCAAACTCCTGAGCCGAAGTGAGCGTCTTGGCCTCCTAAAGTGTTGGGATTACAGGCGTAAGCCACTGCACCTGGCCTTGGTTTATGCCTTTACACGCATACATGCACCAAAAAAATTTACTGTAGTTTTAGTCGGGGCTCAGTGAGAAGTGAAAATAAAGGCATGTAATTAATTTTCCATCCCTACCCTGAACTCCCATTTGTTTTAAAATTTAATGGTGTTGATCTTTAATGATTTATGTTTTATGATTTTATGACTTGTTTAAGAAACTCTTTTTGGCCAAGCAGAGTAGCTCATGCCTGTAATCCCAGCACTTTGGAAGGCTGAGGCGGGTGGAGCGCTTGAGCCCAGGAGTTCAAGACCAGCTTGGGCAACATAGTGAGACCCGGTCTCCATTTTATTTAAAAAGAAAAAAGTTATTTTATACCTTGAAGTTATAAACACATTCACCTATATTTCTTCTATGTATATCTTAAACATTATGTTTTGAATCCATCTCACATGATGAAGAATTTGAAAGGCAAGCTCAAGATAGAGGTATTTTAAAAAGGGAAGGGCATTAGAACCTTTAAGAAAAACAAAAAGATGAGTGACAAAGGAAAAGTGAGCTGCTTTTGTCTGCAGAGAACATTTATATAGTCAAAATAATGTAATATGTGATAATACATATTATATAATAGTAATCCACAATAATATAAACTGTAATTATGATCTAAATATGATAATATAATCATGATCTAAATATCATGGTATGACTGTATTTAGAGGATGCAGTGACAGGAGAGGAGAGTTGGCAAGAGAGTTAAATCTTCACTTTTTATAGTAGAAAGTCATCTGGTAATGTTTAAAATAGGTAAATCAAGAAACAGAGGTATAGGCAAAGTACTTAGACATATGGCACTAAGAAATAGCATAAGAGTTAAAGTTGTAGGAAATGATGTTATTCAGAATAAACCTTTTGGTACTTTTGGATATATTTTTTAACTGTGAGTGTGTATTATGTGATATTTTTTGAATTATGCATCAAGAGAATAAGAGAGAAAAGAGAAAGAACTGGGCAATGTTATCAAAAATGAAGGCAGACAAGGAGAGTGGCCACTCATGATCTGATGGAATAAATAATATATTGCATGCTTACTCAGAGCAGGGCTTGAGGCAGATAACAGGCATGCAAGTGTGGCAGGAGAATTTAGTGAAATAGAGAGTTTTGTTTTTTCTGCCTATGTTTTTCTTTTCACTATAGAGTAGGCAAGAGTTTTGGCAGGGCTGGGAGTGATGTCCTGATGTCAAAGTGAGCCTGATGTCAAAGGCCTTTTGTAAATGTCTTAAACCAGGGGAAAATGCCAGGCACAGAGGCTCACACCTGTAATCTCAGCAACTTGGAGCCTGAGGCAGGAGGATCCCTTGAGCCCAGGAGTTTGAGGTTACAGTGAGCTATGATCCTACCTTTGCACTCCAGCCTGGACCACAAAGCAAGCCTTAAAAAAAAAAAAAGTCTTAAAAAAAAAGAAAAGTAAACTTGTAAACTTGGGGAAGAGGTTATGCCCTGGAGGGGCTGAGGAGAGGGAGAGAATTCTTTATGACTGTGAAGGGATTAGTGTGTACATCCAGCCAGAGTGGGCACTGGGCTCTAATTTCTGTCTGTGATGGGGCAAGTGACAGGACTGTTGAGTAGATGGCTTCAGGGAGTATCTGGGGAGGTCAAGTCCAAGCCCAGAGGCTGTCATATCTGAATTCTTATGTCTCAAATGTGGAGTCTAGGACTTGAAGAGATATACCTGCTGGAACCACAGGGGTCAGAACGCTCACTGGTGGGACTGATGTCCAATGATGGGATGGTGTAGGAGGCAGGTAGGCGGCCTCCCTTGGGACTTGAGGTTTCTGTGACCTTTGCATAACCCTTGGCAGATGGGATCCCCCAAGAGTGCCTGATGTTGAATTTCTCATCCGCACTCTGGTGCAGTAGCTTGGAGTAGGAATTAAGTTCCTTTAAGGAACATTTCAAAAGTAGTATTTCTCGCATATCTGAGTTTATAGATTAATTTCACACCTGCTGCCCTAGGACAGGTAGGGGAGAGGCCCTGTCTTCACCTGCTGCAAGAGGAGCAGACAAGCCAATACTTGAGGTTGTTATGATAGGTGGTAAGTGCTGTGGCATACTCAGGCTCCTACAGAAGGAAAAGGTGATGGAGCAGCCACTTCTAGCTTCTGAGGTTCCTACCTTTCTTCTTCTTCTTCTTCTTTTTTTTTCTTTTCCTGAGATGGAGTCTTGCTCTTGTCGCCCAGACTGGAGTGCAATGGCATGATCGATCTCACCTCACTGCAATCTCTGCCTCCCGGGTTCAAGCGATTCTCCTGCCTCAGCCTCCCGAGTAGCTGGGATTACAGGCGCCTGCCACAATGCCTGGCTAATTTTTGTAGTAGAGACGGGGTTTCACCATCTTGGCCAGGCTGGTCTCGAACTCCTGACCTCATGATCTGCCTGCCTTGGCCTCCCGAAGTGCTGGGATTACAGGCGTGAGCCACCACGCCTGGCCTTGAGGTTTCTACCTTTCTTGCCCTTCCCCAGGATCTGTTCCCTTCTTTCTCACATTACCTGGCCCAATCTGATGGCCTCTTCTCTCCCTGCCTGGAGGTGAGTGGGGGAATAGAAGGGTCTTCACTCTGGGGAGGAAGAGGTAGAGGAGAGCCATCTGAGGCCTTCCAGGAGAGGAGACTGATTCACACCTGAATCCTGGGGTTCTGAAAACCTGCCCCAGGAGACTTATTCCTTGACTTCAAAGGGTTTAAGGGGCTAAAGTAGTCTGGATCCTAGCCAGGAAAGAAAGGAGGAAAAAAGAAGGGAGGAGGTTTTTCCATCTGGAAGGAGGCTGAGTGAGTCCAGGGGCCCAGATAGGAATAGAAGGAGAGCACAACAGCCCCATTAAACAAAGAGGAGAGATCGAGGCCCGAGCTTCACTGAATAGGGCTGAAGCAAGTCCCCTTGGGTCTTTGCCTCCCAGGGGCTCTCTCAGGGCTGGAACTGTGCTAGGGCAGGTTTCAATATAACTTGTGTTTGTCTGTGTTATAGATGGGCCCAAGCCACAGCTTCCCTCCTAGGGACCCTTCCAAAGAACTACTTAGAGGGTCTCACTGAATAGTTCCCAGGGAAAGGAGAGGAAGCCTCTAGGATATCTGGGGAAAGGTCTGAAGGTCATGGAAAAGATCCGAAGGTCACTCCTGGAGTTAGTGCAGGACAGAATCAGGGTCTCAGAGGTCTGCAGAGCTGTTGGGGCGTGTGCTCCATGTCCACCATCTCTCCATTGGCAGGATTCCTCAGAAGACTGGGTCCTACCCAGTCCATCAACCTCCCTTTAACTGCTCAGGGGTGCAGGCACCTGAGAGGCAAGGAGACTCTTGGGGTAGATGGGAACATAGCGTTTGTCAGCCTGAGCTCTCGGTTCAGAGTGTGTGACCCCACCCTGTAGGAACTTTGGCATCTCGGTGGACATAAACACATGGGAACAGGTACTTGGGTGGGAAGACAGAACAGCTTTTTATTCAGTTAGGTATAAATCATATTTACAAGGAAGAGGTGGGGTGCACTGGGGAGCCGTATCAGGTCCAGGGTCCTGATGATTCTCCTTCAAGGGGACAGTCCTGCTGCCTCCTCTCATGCTCCCTGGGAGACTCTCCCTCCTCAGTCTCTCTGGGCCTGGCCTGCTGTGGGCAGCTGAGCCATGCAGGGTAGAGCTGGGAATGCAGATGGGGTGGTTAAAGCAGGAGAAAGAGTGTGGCAAGGCCAGCATGGGGTGGCTGCTCCAGGGCCCCTGAGCATAGCCTCCTTCTTGCATCTTGGGTTCAGGCTTCAAGCCCTGGTGAGGCTGGTGGGGTCTCTAGGGCTCCAGGCTGCTCACTGGGCTATGGCCCTTTAGGGGTCTGTGACCGCTCAGTCCTGTGAGGGCAGAAGAGGGGTGTGAGGGGCTGACTGAGGCTCCCCTTTACCCACGTCCCTTCAGATTCCTCACCTCTTGCAGCCTTTGGAGCCCTTTCCCTTCTTGCCAGTCTTGGAGGCCCCCCTGTCCTTCCTGCAGCCCTGGGCTGGTTTCTGTGGGGACGGTGTCTTGTCCAGATGCTGCATCAGCTGCTGCACCCAGAGCTCCTTTGGGTCTGCACACAGCTCTGCCTGAGAGCGCTTGCGGGGCAAGAACCTGCGGGTGGGGGCTAGTAAGCCTTCTTAGTCTTGCCCACCATGCCCTCCCCACCCCATCACCAGCCTGTGCCCACCCCTTTGTGTCCACTCACAGGATAGCTGGGATGGAGCAGCCTAAGCTTGCTTCCTGCTTCCGGTAGCTGCGAACAACCTTGGCGGGAATCTTCCTTTGGCTGTACTTGAGGCAACAGTCCTGAGCCCCTCCATCACTGCCTGCAGGGTGGGATTCACAGGGAGCCAGGCGCTGCTGGCAAGCTCCTACCCAGGCCTCTTGATCCCCTTAGCCCCATCCAAGGCCCCTCCCTGCCTTGGTACCTTGGATCCCGGGGATGCCAAAGGCCAGAACCAGGATAAGGAGGCTCAGAGCCAGTGACTGAGCCATGTCTGTGGTAGAGGGTGAGTAAGAGGCCAGAGCTGAGGGTGAGGTGGGCAGCTGCAAGTTGGGGGTCTGTGCGTGGGCTGGGATTGGCCTGCTATTTATGTAGCTAGACACTTTCACTTCCCTTAACGTATCCCCACTCCTTTTCCTTCCTGAAAGCTGGATCTGCTGGCACCCAGCCCCATTTACTCAAACTAAATGGACAGTCCTCAGCTGCCAAATTTTATGTCCTCATTAGTTGAATATGTCTGGGCCTGAGCCTTCCTTCTATTCCCAGCTACTGCTTTCATGCAGGCCTCACTGCCTCTCCCCTGGTACACCATGACTGTCTCCTCACTACGCTCCAGGATCCATACCCTTCCCCTCCTTCCAGCAAATCTGATTATTAAATTGTAAGAGTTCTTTTTTTTTCTTTTTTGAGACAGGGTCTAATTCTGTCACCCAGGCTGGAGTGCAGTGGTTGATCTTGGCTCACTGAAATCTCCGCCTCCTGGGCTCGAGTGATCCTCCCACCTCAACCTCCCCAGGAGCTGGGACTACAGGCAAGCACCACTGCGCCAGGCTGATTTTTCTATTTTTTGTAGAGACGAGGTTTCACCATGTCTAGCCCAGGCTAGTCTTGAGCTCCTGGGCTCAAACGATCTGCCTGCGTCAGCCTCTTGAGGAGCTGGGACCACAGGCACATGCCACCACGTCCAGCTGTTTTAATTTTTAATTTTTATTTTTTCTAGAGATGAGGTCTTGCTGTGTTGCCCAGTCTGGTCTTGAACTCCCGGGCTCAAGTGATCCTCCTGCCGTGGCCTCCCAAAGTGCTGGAATTACAGGTATGAGCGACTGCTCCTGGTCTGTAGCATAACCATTTTGATTCCCCTTTGCTTTCCTTTTCTATATATTTTGTAGTTATTTTCCTAACGGATACCTTGGTGATTATAATTAACATTCTAAACTGATAACAACCCAGTTTGAATAATACCAACTTAGTTTCAATAGTATATAAACATTTTGCTCCTATACATTTTAGTCCCTTCTTTATATTGTTATTGTCACAGATTACATCTTTATACATTGTGTTCCCATTGACATAGATTTATAATTATTGTTTAATGCATTTTCCTTTAAAATTATAAAGAGAAAAGTGGAGCTACAAACTAAAAATACAATACTAGCTTTTATCTTTTTTTTTTGACACAGGCTCTCGCTTTGTCACCCAGGCTGGAGTGCTGTGGCACAATCTTAGCTCACAGCAACCTCGACCTCCTGGGCTCAAGTGATCCTTCCACCTCAGTCTCCCAAGTAGTAGGGCCACCATGCCTGGCTAATTTTTGTATTTTTTGTAGACACGAGGTCTCATTATGTTGCCCAGGCTAGTCGCGAATGCCTGACCTCAAGCAATTCACCCGCCTTGGCCTCCCAAAGTTATGGGATTACGAGTGTGAAGCACCATACCTGGTAATGTTGTTACTTTTTTTTTTTTTTTTTTTGAAACAGAGTCTCACTCTTTCGCCCAGGCTGGAGTGCAGTGGCACGATCTTGGCTCACTGCAACCTCCACCCTCCGGGTTCAAGCCATTCTCCTGCCTCAGCCTCCCGAGTAACTGGGATTATGGGCACCTGCCACCACATCCAGCTAATTTTTCTATTTTTTGTAGAGATGGGGTTTCACCATGTTGGCCAGGCTGGTCTCAAACTCCTGACCTCAAATGATCCACTCACCATGGCCTCCCAAAGTGCTGGGATTACAGACATGAGCCACTGTGCCTGGCCTGCTATGTTATGTTTATCAGAGATCTTTGTTTCTTTGTGTGGCTGTGAGTTATTATTTTTTGTCCTTTTGTTTCATTCTGAAGGTCTTCCTTTAGCATTTCTTTGTTTGTTTTTTTGTTTTTTCTTTCTCCCTTTAGCTTTTCTTGTGGGCAGGTCTACTATTAATGAACTTCCTAAGTTTTGTTTATCTGGAAATGTCTTATTTCTCCTTGATTCTTGCAGCATAGTTTTGCTGGATATATAGAATTCTTGTTTGACTTTTTTTTATCTTCAGTCTTTAAATATATCCCCCATTGTCTTTTGGCCTCCCATGGTTTCTGAAATCAGCTGGTAATCTTATTGAGAATCTCTTGTACATAATGAATTACTTCTCTCTTGCTGCTTTTAAAATCATCATTTTGTCTTTGGGTTTCAAAAATTTGACTATAATTTGTCTTGGTGTGTATCTCTGAGTTTATCCTTCTTAGAGTTTGTGAACTTCTTGGGTATATATTCATGCTTTTCATCAGATTTCAGATGTTTTATCATTATTTCTTCAATTTTTTTAGTGCCCTGTTCCCTCTATTCTCCTCCTGAGACTCCTATGGTGAGGTACATTTGATGGTGTCCCTGAGACTTGTTTATTTTTCTTCTCATACTTGATAATTTTAATTCTTATCATCAAGAATACTGATCTTTTTTTTTTCTGCTTAAATCAGTTGTTGATTGCCCCTAGTGAATTGTACATTTCAGTTATTGTATTTTTGCCTCCAGAATTTCCGCTTGAGTCCTTTTTTCTTTTTACTAATTTCCATCTCTTTCTTGATAGTTTCATTTTGTTCATACACCATTTTTCAGATTTCCCTTAACTCTTTGCCCATGGTTTCCTTCAGCTCTTTGAGCATATTTAAGACAGTTATTTTTTTTTCCAAAAGGGCCATTATTTCCCAATTTAATTTGAGGTCATAATAAAACAAGCAACAAAATAGTATTTGAGATTTCAGCTTCTCACCCTTATCATCAAACCTCCCAGCATCAATATTTATTGAGCATTTACAGTAAGACAGTTAAAGTCTTCATCTACTATGTCCAATATCTGGGCTTCCTCAGGGATAGTCCCTGTCAAATTCCTTTCTTCCTGTGAATGGGCCATACTTTCCTGTTTCTTTGTATTAGTAATTTTTTGTTGATAACTGGGCATTCTGAATATTACAGTGTGGTATCTCTAGAAATTCAGTTTTTTCACTCCTTCGGGGTTGCTGATATACACTTGTTGAGAACTGTGCCATCAATATGTGGTGAGTTTTTCAAACTGTTTTTTGCAAAGTGTGTATTCTTTGTTTTGTGGGGTTACTGAAGCTTCTGTTTATGACCTGACAAAGGGTTCTCTTCCTTCCCCCCAAAAAGGTTCTGTCCCTTTAAATCTGATATATGTGGTTCAGAAAGATGCTGCAGCCGAAGAGGGCCGAAACCAAGCAAGCCTGTCCCTTAGGGAAGCAGAAGACAGTCCCAAATGCAAACCCCTCATTTTTGGGGGACAGGGTTCCCCCTGCCCACTCGGTGACCACCCAGCCACTTCAGGAATGTGGGCTACTATCCCAACTCTGTTGGTTGGTAGCTAGTGCATGCATTATGCTCTCTTTTGAAAGAACAGCAACCTCTCCCTTCATCAAGTACCACCCCCCCTGCTTGTTATAAGTGTCCAATCAGGCTCCAGACTTCTGAAAGAGTCGATTCCAATTGCTCTTTCCACCTCAGTAGTTGCTTTGGTGGAGGGACCAACCCCTATAACTTCTTACTCTGCCGTTTTGTATGATGTTGTTTCTGTAGTTTAATTTTTAACATTTTAAAATCTTTTATCCATTTGGAGTTTATTGTGGTATATGATGTATGAGGATTATTGGGTCATAACTTAGAATCTATGTTTAAAACTGTATTGGGACCTTAGAGTTGTAATCCTCACGTCAGAGCTGGAGAATCCGTCTGGTTTCCAGAGCGCTAAACCCAGCAGCAAGCTCCTTACAGCTTGTTTTTTGAAGGATGGCTTATGACAGGATAGCGAAACCATAGGAAGAGGAGGAAACGAGTGTCAGAAGACATGTAGTCAGTACAGCGATGGCCAGAGACAGAAATATTGGGTTGCTCTTGGGGAAGGATGGGATGCAGAGGGCATGGGGTTGAAGATGGAGGTACTGTTGGGAGGGGGATAAAGAGGTGGTGTTTCATTCCAAGGTCCACAGAGTAGAGGGGCTGGAATTTGGTGGCCTAGAGGAGAAATAATTGAGCTCTTGAGTCTGAGGTTTTCAGACTCAAGAGACCTTAAGGCTGAGACCTTAAGCAGGTCAGGGAGTGACTCTGTTGGCAAGAAGCTGGCGTTCCTGGAACAAGACTAGGCAAAAACAAGGAGATAAGATTTCTTGGATCTTTCACCTGGTCTGGAGGCAGATCCTGGCACCAGAAAGTTTTAAATTCCCAGCTCCCTTGTTTCCCCACCTGCCTACATGGAAGTGACTAAGAAAGCAGTGAGCAGCATGTCTCTGAAGAATTCTCAGACAGATAGAATAGCATGGGCTTGGGAGGGGGGCATGCAGATAATTCCGAAGTCATATTATATTAGTTTGCTTCCAAACTTGGCTGCACTTCAGAATCACCTGGGTGACTTGTTAAAACACAGAATTAGAAGCAACATGCCAGACTGCCTTAAATAGAATCTCAGAATAGAGCCAACGAATGTGTATTTTTACCAAGTTCTGCAGGTAATTCTAAGCATTTGGTGGGGTGGGGCTGGGAGAGCCACTTGGGCCTGTTCTGCTCCCCGTCCCACACTCTAGATTGACACAGAGCCAGTGAAAGGGAACAAAGTTGGTCTGGGGAAAGGAAAGCTGGAGTGATGCCCCCCCTACCTCCCCTGGAGGAGGAGACTTTCTGGCCTGGCACAGATTGTAGAAAAAAAGGGGAGATGGCAGGGAAGAGGAGGGGGCTGTACCTTTTTCTTTCCTAAAAGCTCAGGCTTGCTGTCTCTCCAAGACACCTGCCTGTCTCCCTTACCCTTATTCATGCCATCAAAGAAGCTGCTTGTTGTGTCAGATGGTGTGCACAGCCCCCTAGGTCCCATCCCTGCCTGGTCTTCCTAGAAGCAGGAATCTAGGTTGATTAGGCATCAAGCCTAAGCCCCTACCTGTGAACTTGAGCCTGCAGTGGTAGAGCAGTCTCAGGCAGATGTTCCATCCTGGAGATATTGAGGTGTGTCTGCTTGGTCCTGGAGCTTAGAATCAAGGTTAGGAGCCCTAAGGTAAATGAAGAAAGCAGTAGGGGCTTTTCTGGAGGTGGAAAACTGGCTGGACAAAATCCAGGGCAGAAAACAGCTGCCCTGAGAGTGAGGATGGGATAGCGAGTCGCTACCCCGTCTCCAGTCTGTGAGTGGACCTGCTGGCGGGGGTGGTGAGAGGGAGGCACTGAAGCAGGGTAGAAGAGAGTGAGGAGCTTGGATGATGAGAGAGCCATTACCCTTTTCTGGGACCACGTCTTCTGAGCCATTCCTCTGCCCTCAGCTGCTGGCCTGGGCTCATTGTACCCCACAGCCCCACTTGAACTCTAAGCTGGGTTTGGGGATTTGGAGCCTGCAGCTTTGACCCAAGCTCCTCTCAGTCCTCAGACGAGGCTGGATGCAGTGCTTGGGGAAGGGGACACAAAGACTCAGATGGCTGCACATCCGAGATATGGGTCTCCACCTACAGTTCCAGTCCTCTGGGTGAAGGTGTTGGCTTGGTGAGCTCCTGAGAGAACCTGGCTATTTTGTGACAACCTCTGGGATGGCCTAGGTGCAGAGGAGTGCTTCACTGGTACCCGGGGTGAAGGATAAAGGAGGTACACATGGCTGACTTCAGCCCTACCCGTGATGATGAATTCCGCTCTAACACACTCTATCACCAGACTGAGATCCTGGGAGGGGGAGAGGAACTGTGCTTATTCACACCTACCTCAGCAGGCCCACTACCTCTCTAGGACAGGCACCTGGAGTAGACATCCTAGGTGTGGGTGTTGCAAGAGTCTGGAAATCCCCTCATTGGAAAGGGCCCCATTCCCTTCAGTCTCAGGCCCGTTTGCTCTTGCCTGGTGGGGTTTCCAGGGCAGCAGATGCTCCCAGCTTGGCAGGCAAGAGCCAGGGAGGGGTATGGCGGGAATTTCAGCTCAAGGGCTAGGCAAGTCCTGGAATAGGATTGGGGTGGGCTGGGGCCCATGGGCCTGTATATCCAACAAGGGTCAAAGGGCCTGGGTGCGTTGCTGCTCCTGGGTTCTCAGCGGAGCATTGAGCCCTCTAGAAATAAGATGACCTGTGGACTGTGCAGCTGTTACTGAAGGAGCTACTCAGTTTCTGGGAGTCATAAGTGTGCAAAATGTGTGTGTCTAGTGTAGTTGCATGCATTCATCAATGTGTGGCTCTACCAAGGGTTAGGGTTAGAGTTAGGATTATGCTTAGAACAGCATTGATGTTGTGGTTCCAAATTGGATAGGGCTGGAATCATGGTGATGTTAAAGCAGGATTTGGAATTGGGTTTATGGTTCCTGTTGATAGAAATAGGCATATCTTAAATGAGGATTGTGTTAGGGTTGGAGTAGGGCACTGCTTGCATTTAGGATTTGGGTTAAGAGTGAGGAGATCTTAACCTAAATCCTAAATGATCTTAATCCACAGAGATAAATTTTGTGTTGGAGGTTGCTTTTAAGTTTTCTCTCTCTCCTTTTTTGTTTGTGGTGTCTTGTTTTGTTTTGCTTTGCTTTGTTTTGTTTTGTTGAGACAGGGTCTCACTCTGTCACCCAGGCTGGAGTGCAGTGGTGCAATCTCAGTTCACAGCAACCTCCACTTCCCAGACTCAAGCTATTCTCCAGCCTCAGCCTCTTGAGTAGCTGGGACTACTGATGTGACCCACCATGCCCAGCTGTTTTATTTTATTTTATTTTTGTACTTTTTTTTTGTAGAAAGCGGGTTTCACCATATTGCCCAGGCTGGTCTCGAACTCTTGAGCTCAAAGTGATCTGCCCACCTCAGCCTTCCAAAGTACTGGGATTACAGGTGTGAGCCACTGCACCCGGCCTGGTTTTAAGCTTTCGAGCTAGTGTGGAGAGGGACTTAACGCTTCTGCATAACGTGTGGTATTGATCTGATACAGATGACAAGTTGTTGGCTGTTTTCCAGGACCTCCACAGTTGAGGGGTACAGAGTGGCCCCTGCAGCTATGATCCAACTAGGGGAGGGAGGCATTCAGCTCCCGGGGAGAGGGCAGATCAGTTTTCTATCTCAAACTTATTTGGCCATGTAAACATTTTTGGATCACACCCACCAGCATTATCTGTCTGCGTACAGTTGTTCCCAGAGTCTTATTTGAAAAACTATGGTTTAGAGTTTTCTTTGGGAATGGGGTTGGAGTTGGGTTTAGAGGTATGGTCGATAGGGGTGGGATTGTGGTTAACATGAAGTTTAGGCTAGAGCTACATATGAGATCATGTCTCGTGTAAGGGTTTTCTAACTGGGGAACCGGGACCTGGTTCTTCATGGTTTCCTGAGGATAATGTGGACTAAGTGTGTCTATGTGGTTTGTTCTCCCCTTGTGTCTGCTATGTCAAAGAGTCTGAGAGTCAGGACTCTTCAAGGATGGAGCCAGCAGTAAATTGGGGGCCCTGGGGGAGATGCGTGTGTAGGTGAAGGATGAGGCTGCTGAAGAGGGCAGTGGACTCTCTTCCTGACCCTGCATTCTTTAAGAGCACACAGCCACATTGTTGAGACCAGGGGTATGCACGTGAATCCAAAGCTATCCTATTAAAGGACAAGCAATAGGACAGAAACGACAAACTAGAATTTAAAGGAGAGATGAGCCTGGTCTGAGGTGGCCTAGAGGATTTATGGAGGAGAGGGGCTTTGCAGGATGGATTTGGACTGCATTTGTGTCTGTGGGTCTGTGAGATGGGTTCTGTGTGCAAACCTGTCTTTGTGTCTGCATGTGTGTTTGTGCCCGTGTCTGCTTGGGCATGTCTGACGCAGGGTGTTCATGGGTCCATGTGAGTTTGTCTTCCTTGACGTGTTTGTCCTTACTCTGAACTAGTTTCTGAGTGGCACGGTTGACTTGTGTCTTTTTCTGTATGTACCTGTGTGGTGGGATGTCTGTGTCCATGTGTCTTTGACTGTGTGTATGTGATTATTCCCTGGCCCCTTACTGTATCTTCCACCTACCCTGACATACCCCAGCTGCTAGCACTATTTACCGCAAGGAGGGCTTCCCTTCCCGCCATCTGGATTCCCATGGGTCAGTCCGCCTGCCCAGGGACCTGCCCCTGTGGCCTTTGTAGTAGGCCTGACCTTGGAAGTGACACATTCTGGAAATCCCCTAATATGCTACTTGCCTGGCCACTAGCTGAGTGTTTATAGTGGAGGATAAGGCAGGAAAGGGGGGCAGTTGGCAGCACCCACCCCTCCTTCTGGAAACTGGATCTCACTGGCCCCTTCCCAGGACCCCTCCCCCTCCTCATGCTCTCTCAGGGTCCTGGCCTCAGTGTCTCCAGGCATGAGAATGCACAGACCTCTGCAAGACTGGTCAGCCCTGTGAGGCATCTGGTCCTTTGTGTCCCCAAGCACTTTACATGCCTGGATTGTGCTTACCTCTCATATTCCCACCTGAGCTCAAGGAATTCCTTCCTTCTCTTCTGTCCCTGCAGAGGACACAGGGGCTATTCTGGCCCTTCCATCTATGGCAGGCCTGGCCTAGACCATGGGCTCCAGAGGCCAGGTAGAGTATTCGGCCCTGGTTGGCTGGTTAAGCAGCAGAGGCCCAGCCACCTCCCACATGGTGCAGGAAGCAGTGTCTCCATGGAGTCTATTCCTGTGTTCATCCTGTGTTCCTTGCCCTCCCTGCCTGGGCTGCAGTGAGCAGGTACAGAAGTGAAGCAGCCACGGTCCCTGCCCTCAACAACTCAGCGTTGAACACAAGTGATGTTGTGGAGAAGCCACCCTCCTCCCACTGCTGGTGGTCGGTTTCCTGAAATTCCCTCCAGCCAATTCTGAAGTGCCCTTCTGGAGTGCCCAAGAGAAGAGCTCTGGAAGGTCAGGGCCATTCACCATTCACCATTCACCAAAGACCCCAAGCAAGCACTGATGTATTCCTAGCATCTACCCTCAAACCTGAAGTAGTAAATTTTCTTTTTTCTTTTTTGAGATGGAGTCTGCCTCTGTCGCCCAGGCTGGAGTGCACTGGCACGATCTTGATCTTGGGTCACTGCAACTTCTGCCTCCTGGATTCAAGTGATTTTCCTCCTTCAGCCTCCTGAGTAGCTGGGATTACAGGCGCACACTACCATGCCTGGCTAATTTTTGTATTTTTCATAGAGACAGGGGTTTCACTACGTTGGCCAGATTGGTCTTGAACTTCTGACCTCAAGTGATCCACCCGCCTCGGCCTCCCAAAGTGTTGGGATTACAGGCGCGAACCACCGCGCCTGGCCGAAGTAGTAAATTCTTGAGTTTGTACTCTACATGTGAATTTTGCTTCTTGCCTCTCTTCACCCTGGGGAAGATGGAAGGTGGGGTTGTGCTGGGGTTATGGGATGGGATGAGCAAAGCTTCATCCGCCATCAGCATCCTGCATGAATCATAGGCTGTGACCCTGACTTTGCTTAGCTCTCGACTTTGCTGAGAACTCAGAATCCTGAAGGTATCAGTTCCAGCTCATCTTTGCCCCCAGTTCTGTGTCATGGGACTTTAGTTAGCGGCATGAGCCCATGCTGGCCTCAGGCAGGTGGGAGCCTGTAGGGAACCATGGGAGGGACCTGCTCCACCCTAAACCAGGATGTATGCACGCTAACCCCTGGCTCCCTACCTGACGCTGCTGTGACCCTCCTGAGTCAATTCCCTTCATTCTGGGCCTCCCTCCATTCTAGCTGTGTGGCTGCCTGCCCCGCTCCCACCAGGCAGGGAGGATGTGCCTGTCACAAGACCTCCTTTGATCTTTGGGGATGCTTTAGGAAAACATCTGTTGAATGTTGGTTCAGCAGGTTTGGGCCTTGTGCCTCTCTGCCCTGGGGACCATGTATGGGCTGGGCCCCCATCCCTTAGGCACAGAATCAGCATTGAGAGCAGGGACACATCCATGCTTCTTCCCATCCTGGCTCTTCTGTATCCAAGCAGTGGACACATTGTGCTAAATGCTGGGGTCCTATCAGAGGAAGCAAGTCCTGCCATCACCTCCTCCTGATGATGGGATGGCGAGTGATCCTGGGTTTCCTTAGGAACCAGGGGCATCCCACTGTCCCTCCAAACATGTCATAAAGAAGTCACAGCACTTCCTGCCCTTTTTCCAGCTCTTGGCTCCTCTGTGGTAGGTCAGAAGGGGAATGCAGAGGTGCCACCTCCTGAGGGATAATAGCTGTCCAAAATCGATGTCCCTTCCATCTTCTCAGGGCAGCTTCTTTGTCTTCCTGCTTCCCAATCCTCTCGTCCCACCCATATAACCTCCCTGGTCTCTCACCTCACTGAGCACTAGGATGCCATCTCTGCCCTGTTTCTCCATCTCCAGCCTCATGCTCTTACGCAGGCTCCATGCATTTAGAGCTTTTTCTGTGATCTCTTCTGCTGGTACAGTCTTCCAAGAGCACCTGCTGCACAGATATCAGCAGCAGCTTTGATCACCTTTTCACCCACCTATGTACTCACAACCAACTGCTTGGGACCTAACAGAAACTTTCCATGGTAACTTCCAGAATCTTTCTTCACCTCCAGCTTTCCAGCTTTGGTTCTCCATACGGTTCCCCCTTCCCACAGACATGGTCCCTTCCCAGGTCCTCACTCATCCCTCTGGGTCTTTGCCCACACTCCCTTATATGTGGAGGAATCCTTTCTTCTAATCCATGAAGTCCTCCCTCATTAACTCTACCTTCTCTCTACCACGAGTGAAGTTCTGTATTTTTAGCCAAAGCCAGCCTGTCAACTTGGGGACTTGCTCCCATTCCTTCACTTCTGCACCACAACATTGTTCCAGCAGTTCTCCCCTTGAGCTCCTGCGTCGTTAATTTATCCATCTCAACTGGATTTTTTCCATTAACATCCACCATGCTATGTCTCCAGTCTTTTTTGAAAAGCCATTTTGGGTTCTAATGCCTCATATTTCTGTATCTTTATTTGAACAGACCTCCTTGAGGAGTTTATATTACCCTTTCTAACACTAATTGCTGTCTTTCCATTCTCTCTCTCTCTCTCTCTCTTTCTCTCTCTCTCGGAGTTTTGCTCCTGTTGCCCAGGCTGGAATGCAATGGCACAATCTGGGCTCACTGCAACCTCCGCCTCCTGGGTTCGAGTGATTCTCCTCAGCCTCCTGAGTAGCTGAGATTACAGGTGTGCACCACCACGCCCAGATAATTTTTGTATTTTTACTAGAGACAGAGTTTCACCATGTTGGCCAGGCTGGTCTCGAACTCCTGACCTCAGGTGATCCACCCGCTTCAGCCTCCCAAAGTGCCAGGATTACAGGTGTGAGCCACTGCGCCCAGCTGTCCACTCTCTCTTGAATCCACTCCAGTCACACCTTCATCTCCATCATTCACCTGAGGCTGCACCTCTTAAGGTCATGAATGATCTCTGTGTGGCTAAATCTAACACTCCTCATCTTAGTTGGCTGACTGGCAACTTTTCATGCGGTTAATCTCTCCTTGAAAAACTTTCTTGTTTGGCTTCTAGTATTCCACACTCATCTTGTTTTCCTTCCATCTCACTGGCTACTGCTTGTCAGTTTCCTCTATTTACTAGTCCCTCCTTTACTTTCCAGTTTCTTAACATAGAAGAGTCTCAGGGCCCACTCCTTAGATGTCTCCATTTACACTTAGTTGTTTGGTGTGTTATCCAGTTGCATGGTTTTCTCTATCTCTCTCTCTCTCTCTGTATTATCTGAAGCCAGGACCCTCCCTGAGGACCATCAGGCTTCTGTGTTGAAGATAAACTGTTGGTCCAATGGTCTCAGGATGAAATGGGGAGATTAGTTATGATGCTACTGGAGTGATGGTAGCAGTAGAGAGGGTGAGAAGTGGGCATTTTCTCGATGCATGCTTGAAGGTAGAGATAACAGGATTTACTGTGGGTTAGGAAACAAATCAAGGATAACACCATTGTTTTTGTCCTAAGTAACTGGAAAGATGGAGCTGCCATTCACTGAAGTGAGAAATATCGTGAATAGAGTGGGTTTGGTATGTGTGATTGAGTGGTGGTGAAGGGTAGAAAACTAGTTCATTTATTTTTGTATGGTTTGAGACGAATATTGGACTTCCAAGTTTATAATCTGACTGGACAGTTTGGGAGTAATAGACTGTCGACCCCATGGGATCATGAGCTCCACTGGGTCAAGGCCTGTGTCATGTTCATTGATGTGTTTTGCGTAGTTCTTGGCACATAATAAACAGTCAAATATTTAATTGTTGAAAACAAGATGCTTTCAAAGTAATTTTTATTATTTTGAGAGTAATAAAATTTTATTACTTTGAGAGTAATTTGATTACAGCTCCTCACCAGCTGATTACTTCCTCCTGTGGCACTACCACACACCTCATAGCCCCATTACAATGATCAATGCTTTGTCTGTCTCCACAGCCCTGACTTTGGATTCAACTAATATAAGGTCTTACTATGCATTAGCCACTCTCCTAGGACCTGGAGTTACGGGACAGTGGAAAATATTCTGGTGGGATGGATGGTAAATGTTCAGAAATCAAGCATGACCTTTAACTTCAGTGCACTCTAGATAAGGGCTTTTCTTCTTTGATGTGGAATGGTGACCCATCTGAAAGGTAAGTCAAAGCTCCTTCCCTAGAGAGGAAGGACTTTTTAGCCTCCCTCACACCTTCCCTTAACACAATACAGCAGAGACAAGGAGCAGACAATGTATTGCTGAGAAATATAGTGTATTTCTAGTGGCACCTGCCCCACCTGCACATTTATGGAAATGACAGTACTGGTCCTCTGGAGGGCTGCAGCAGGTGGGGAGCCACCTGTATTTCTAGTGGCACCTGCCCCACCTGCACATTTATGGACCAGTATTGTCATTTGGACCAGTATTGTCATTTCCATAAATGTGCAGGTGGGGCAGGTGCTACTAGAAATACACTCTATGTTTCTCAGCAATACATTGTCTGTCTGCTCCTTGTCTCTGCTTTATTGTGTTAAGGGAAGGTGTGAGGGAGGCTAAAAAGTCCTTCCTCTCTAGGGAAGGAGCTTTGACTTACCTTTCAGATGGGTCACCATTCCACATCAAAAAAGAAAAGCCCTTATCTAGAGTGCACTGAAGTTAAAGGTCATGCTGGATTTCTGAACATTTACCATCCGTCCCACCAGAATATTTTCCACTGTCCCGTAACTCCAGGGCCTAGGAGAGTGGCTAATGCATAGTAAGACCTTATATTAGTTGAATCCAAAGTCTGCGTGTTCTCCTTGAGCAGACTAATTTAGTTTCTATCTGAGGTGAGGGTCAGGAACTAGGTTGGGTGCCCTGGTTTGGTGGCACAAGCCTCTCGAGGACAGTGACGAGGGCAGTGGCGGGGGTAGCCCAGGGCTGAGGCAGAGCCAGGTTGTCTGGAGTGTAGCTGGAGCTTATTGTCTAGGGACTGGGGACCATCCAAGAAGGCTGGGCCCACCAGCTTCTGAGCAGGATGAGATTGGGCCTTGGAGCACCCCGTTGGCTTCTCTGTCTTACTTCTCCCCACAGGGCTCTTGGCTGGAGCCAGGACCTTTGCAGCATTTTCTTTTCTCGTTTTGGCCACCTTCACAGCAGCTGAGAACATGGAGTCCTCATGCCCTCTGCCTTTTGTCCTGGGGATGATATGCTGCAGAAAACGCTTAATTTTATTTGTTAAGCTAGATTCTGGAAGGCTGGGCTTCTTTTGAGTATGGGCTGGCATCACCAGCCCATGCAAAACCTGGCCTTGCAAAGTTTGGCCCTGCAAAGGCTTACCCTGAGTTGGTTGGCTCAGGAAAGGCTGACCCTGTGAAGCCTGGGGCACCACAGTCTGGGCATTCTTAGGAATTGTTGCTGGTTCAAGGATGACAGTTAGCTCGGTTTGACTGTCTTGCAGGTCACTGTCAGATTCTTTCTCCGCAGGGACTCGTGGAGGTAGCTGTGGGAGCTTAAGCTGAGGGTGGTGCTGGGGGCTGTGTTGACAGGGATCAGCAAGATGAAAGCTACGGCTCCATCGCCAGGACCCTCGGGGTGTCTTGTTTGGAAGCATCCCTGCTGGCCTCTGGTCTTCAGCAGGGCGTCTCTCTTCTCTGGTTGAGGAGCGCCCAAACCCCGCATCCCCTTCTCTGTGGTCCCTGGCTGCTTTGGTTTCCTCTGGGTCCTCTCTCTTTCCTGCTAGCCTGGGGACATGGGCTGGGTCCTTGCTCTTGCCAGGGCTTTGGGGCTCAGGGCCCCAGGGTTCCTCGAGGCTGGGGTTGTTCACATTGGCGTCCACCCGAACACAAAGCATGTGGGCCTTTGTCATGTCCCCACTGCGCTGTGAGATCTTGGAGACCGAGTGGGCAGAACCCTGGGGTACAGCTTTGGAAGTAGATTGCTTTTGGTTCTGCTGCACTGCCTTCAAGTCATTGGCCAGCTGTTCTTTAAGGTGAACCCCTTCTGGATTAGGGGCAGGAAGGGTGTCTGGTGGGATGGGCAGTTCCTGGAGCAATGTCTCCCCTTGGTGGTTTAGACTTTCAAGAGACTTCTGTGTGGATTTGTTCTCTGGTGCTGCAGCAATTTGTTCCCTGGACTTCCTTGCCCTAATGGGAATTCCCCATTGTATCTCTAGGACCTTTTTTCTCAGGTGGAAGTTTAGTTTTGTCAAGGTATGTGTCTGGAGTGAGTAGGGGATAGCAGGATGTGTCTGGCTTTCTAGAGGCAGCGTCTCCACAGGCCTAGGCACCATCTCTGTGATGATAGATTGGCTAGTGACTGCCGGGGCCAGGGCCCTGGGGAGCGCCACACAGTACAGAGCAGGCAGCCCTGACAGGAAGGCCAGATGCTTGTGCCGTAAAGTTGTCTCCAGTTTCTCAATGGCTTCCATAGACAAGACTCGGAGCAGCTTAGGGTGTTCAGTGATAGCACCTGGTAAAGCCTGTTGCTGCTGATCAAGGGCCGTTGGCATCCAAGGCATAACTTTGTGATGTAGGTCTGGGTCACTTGCTCTCTGCAGTACCAGGAACTGGCTTTCTGGAATGCAGGTTAAAGGAGCCACTGCCAGGCCCCCAGAAATTCTGCAGTCCCAGGACCTATGTACACAGGCAGGGATCTTGCCCTGGTGGATCTGTTCACATTTGGAGTTGAAGTGGTTCTGCAATATTGCCTTGGCCTGGGTTAACAAGTGTGGCATGGGGATGGACACTGGGGCCACAATGGGTGACAGCACATCACAAGCCCCGTTGGCCTCTAGGGCTACAGTCTGGGGGATGCTCACATTGGCTAGGGCTGTGCTGCTGCAGGACACAATCTGCTGGTCAGTGGAAGTAAGGAGCAACTGGATGGACTGCTGGATCTTCTGAGGCAGGCCCCAGCGATGGTGAATCAACTGTTTCTGGATGTGGAATTCCAGCAGCTTCCGGGCATGCTCCGGGAAGAAGAGTGGTTCCCTGGTAAGCACTGAGATGGACTTCCCTGGCTGGGAAGCTGTCATGGTCTCAGGAGGCTGAGCTTTGCCACAGGGCTCATGCTGCAGGAGGCACTGGGTGTGCTGAGACCTCTGGAGGGCAGCTGGCCAGCCCCACTGAAGCTGGAGTTGCCTCTGTAGCAGGTGCCACTCCAAGGCTTCATACTCGGCCAGAGTCAGAAATGGGACATTGATCTGAGCTCGTTGATGTTCAGATGGAGACACCCAATTTGGGGAAAGTGGGGAAGAGGGTGGGGCTGACTGGGGTGAAGTTTTAGGGAGCAGCTGGGGGAAGGAGAGCTCATTGAAGAGAAAAGGATCCTTCAAGGCGGGCTTGGGCACTTTTTCTTTCTTGGGGCGGCCTTGAGATCTCATGAAAGTGGCAACCAGGGACTCACTGTGCAGAGAAGGGAGCCCACAGAATAGCTGGCTGTATTTCTGCTGGAGATCACTCCTTGAGTCATTATCTTGTCCCCCAGACAGTGGATGGGGGCCACTTAGGGCTTTAAGGGCTGGAGAGTGCAAGGCTAGAGCCATAGGGTGTGGACTTTGCTGACAGTGGTGTCTTTGTTCTGGGTTCATAATGGACCATTCAGAAACCCAGAAGGTCTGGGTGGGCTGGCCAGCCACACATGAACACCAGGTCTGGAGGGAAACGGTCTCAAATCTATGAAGAGAGACCTGAGAAGTATTATTCAGTTTGAAAGAAACTGGCTGGGCATTTCCAGGTTGGTAGTACACTGGTGGGTTTGGCATAAGCTGCCTCAGGGACTCCTCCACACGTCTGGGCAGCCCCCACCTCTGGAAATGCATCCATTTTTTAACATGTACGTCAAGAAGCCTCATCACTTCAGGACAGTGAAATGGCAGGTGGGCAGGGAGGACCATATGTGACGCCATCGGATGCATCAGGTTCAGGGTTTCTGGGTTCAGGGACAGCAAGGAGACCTGGGAATTCAAGTGATGCTGGCCTTGGTTTCCCTGGACAGAGCTGGGGTTGCTCTGCATCATCTCCTCCTGGTTCAGTGGAGCCCTTAGCTTCTCAAGCCTTGAAGAAGCCATTGTGTTTGGGCCCGTGAGTACATCTGGCAGTTGAAATTCCGGCCCTAGGCGGAGGTGATCAGCCCAGTGATCTCGTATGCCATGTGTATATGTTGACTGGGCAGCTGACTGGGTTAAAGATTTCTGATCCGTTAATTGTGACGGTGTTGGCGTTACAGATGCCGGTGAAAGCTCTCCGGTGTGCCAGGAATGAAATTCCAGACTCTGATCTAAAGACATACTGGACATAGACAGCGTCTCTAGGCAAGAGGAGCCCTGCAATGGCCCCGATAAAGTCAGGGAGATCTGGTTGTTCTCACCCGCCAGCAATTGCTGAATCTCCAGAGCCACAGAATTGCAGATCTGGCAGCAGGGATCTGCACACAGGATTCGCCGCACACTTCCCTCTGGAGGAAGCCAGCCCTGGCTGGGAAGGGAAACATGGCAAAATTAATGATGGAGTGACATCTGCCTTCTTGGAAGAGTGTGGGCTGGAGTTGGCACTCTCCTTTCCCAGTCCTGAAAATCCTGGGGCCTATACCATCTTGTTGTCTACCTGTCTGCCTTCCTTGCTAAGAAAATGCCATTTGGCAAGGTGTGGTGGGCTGGGCTGATGGTCTGGAGCTTGTTGGGCAAGGCTTCAGACAACCCATGGGAGGGCATGGCCCTCAGAGAGGGCTGGGAGCTAGGGTCAGTTCTCTGTTGACCTTGTTGAAAAGCTGAACTAGGAGAACGGAGCCAGGCGGTTAGGTGATGGGGCATCACCAGGAACATCACCAGTTAGAACCCAGACCAGTCTCATTTGAGGCTAAGAAATCCAAAGCCTGTATTCAGTACTTCCAAGCTGTAGAAAATGAGGTCCTTGTGGGACTTCTGCATTCTGGGGTATTTGGTACCCCTAATATTATACCCAGCATCTCTCGGGAACCAGTCCTGTTCTCTAGAGCTCTTAAGGAGAGGATAATATAATAGACTCCTGTCTAAGGAGTGTCCCAAGTACTGGCCTCACTGAAGATAGAACCGGAGGAGGCCATGTCAGCAGAGTCTAGCCAGAGTCAGGTATTTTCCCTT
This sequence comes from Nomascus leucogenys, assembly GCF_006542625.1. Classification (NCBI taxonomy): domain Eukaryota; kingdom Metazoa; phylum Chordata; class Mammalia; order Primates; family Hylobatidae; genus Nomascus; species Nomascus leucogenys. The sequence continues at coordinate 82,494,973 of NC_044388.1, forward strand.
GAAAAGGTATGGCTTTATTCCCTTGAAAGAGTATGAAGAGAATAAGACAAGGATGACTTCTTTATTCAAATCCCATTCTCTTAACTGGGTAACTTATCTCATGGCTGAGTGCAGCTCCATGTAATATGTTTTATGAATTATGCACTAGTAAAATCCTGAATTGTAGAACTGCTGTTATCCTAGCACAGAACTGAACTGGGTGGCTCATCTCTCCTGAGACATGTGAACCCCACTCTTCCCTGGCAACCCTCTCAACCAGTGTCCCTGCTTCCACTGTGTATGTCTCCCTCCCAGCCATTATCTTTCTCCTTAGTCCTGCCCCAGGCCAAGCCAAGAAATCATCATAGGCCAGTCTGGTTGTTGAAAGAGTGCAAAGAGCGATAGATCACCTTTTAATGATGGAGAGCAGCTTCTGTGGCTTCTCAGCTTCTTTCCGGGAACATCTCCTAGCTGAGGAACGGGGAGACAGTGTTATATGGCATGGGATAATTTCATAGGCATCCTGTAGGAAGCTGAGTAGTAAGGCCTTTACTCTCATCAGGAAAAGACTACAATCCTGAAAAGTCCGTACTCTAAGGCATGTCTGAGTACAGCATCACTATAACACAGTGTCCCATATCTAATTTCACTTGATTTTTACAACCACAATGTGAGTGAGGCAGGATTATCAGTGTTTTGCTCTTTTTGTGGATAAGAATGAGAGATGAAATGACTTCCACAGGGTCATAAAACTAGTAAGTTATACAATTAAGAACATCTGCTCTACTTTCTTAATTCTTCATTTCCAGGGCATTGAGGTACAGGATTTTGGAACATTCTCAAGTTATGATTTCCCACCCATGGAAGTTTCAGTCTGGGGAACTGGAGTCTTCAGTGGCAGAGAACCTGGCTTTTGGCTCCAGAGGTCACAGAGGGACAGGATTCATGGGAAACACCCGCAGTGGAAGGGAGTCACAGGAGAGATTGGGACTTTACCTGTTGATGCTGCACCTCTAGCTCTTTGCCGGACTTTATGGTGACACTTAGAAGACAAAAACATTAGAATGTGAAGCCAGGACACCATTTTCTTTCTCATGTCCAAAATGAGACAAAACTTACATACATTTTCCACTCCCTTTCTATATATCTATCTGTATTTTATACACTCTCCTGGATTTCCTTTGCCTATTCCACCTTTTTACCCCATTTTCCTTCTCTGCTTATTTCGGATTCACTTGGAGGCTTTTCCAAGTTCTATACCTCCCATCTGATTCCCAGATAAGTCCTGCTGGGTGCTGAGTATGATACAGGAGGAAAAGCAGAACAGACAAAAGGGTAAATGGTTCTAACAACCAAAGGACTTCTGCTTACGAAGCCCACCAACCAGAAAAATCCCCCATATTCAGAGATCTCCCGAGATCCAGCAAGATAGACTTCTTATTATCTAGTTCTCAACCCAAGCCAAATAGAGAGGTTCTTGGCTTTTCAATCAGAATATGTTGCGGGAAGGGCCTGGTAAGGAATTATAGTCTCTGAGAGGAAAAGTATTACACAAAGGGAACTGAAGGTATGCTATAAAAATTCTGGGGTGGGGATTATAAGGGGGCATGCTAAGAACTTATAAGCTTCTTATCTGAGGCTTAATTAGTTCAGTTAGGATCATAGCCCTACCCGGCAGCAGCTCCTTTTAGGCTCCGGACTCAATTTATGGTGGCTCCTTTTCACTTGCCAGATAATTAGAATAATGATGAAGATGGAGCCATAGATGTATAAGGGATATCCAACATCCCACGGAACAAAAGTAGGGCTGAACATGGTCTAAACCTCATTAGCCTGAGATCAGCGATCCCTCTATCTCGGCATTCAGGGTTCTGGTGCCTAATGACTCCCAGTGCTAGGCCTTGTCATGTCCACCTCACAGAGGATGGAACTAGGCCACCAGACTGCATCACAAAGCCCTCCTGTGTCATAAGGCACATGTAGTAGGGAAGCTCATGTGGTGATTCAATCTGTAGATGAGGGTGTTGTGAGCCTGGGACTGAAGGTGCCACAAGCAGTGTCTATTTCCTAGTCTGTCTTCACTTTCCACTCCCTATACCAGCCTGATGTTTCAGCTCTCTCCGTCACAACTGTATGGTCACCTGTCCTCAGAAAACTGAGTGCTTTGGCACAGGGGTCACCTCATGAGAAGGGGTGGTTAGGCCGGAGGAACCTCCACTAACTCTCCCACTAGTTTTAGAAATATACCTGAGAAACACACATGAATTTAGGGAGGGCGGAGTCTTGTTATGGCTTGGAAATGGAGATCTTTGATGTTTCAGGCAATGGGTGATTGGTAACAGAGGTGCAGGAAGGGGACCATGGCTGATGTGGTAGGGTGGTAGGGAGAGGCCAAGGTAGTCGTACATATCCGGTCTGTGTGGCCTCAAGCTTGCAGATGGGTTAGGAGAGATTGTAAATGCTACCTTCCATGGAGGCACATTCATGCTCAGGGAGATGAATGCCTGCAGAGATAGGTTAGCGGCCACTTCTGACTGTGGGTCACAAGTGACTAGTTGCTGTTCATGGTTGGATGTATGCTGTTTGCCTGAGGATGCTTTTTGGTTTGTTTATTTTTCTCAAATCTGGATTTTGTAAGTTTTTAGGCAGGGCATGTGTTTTCCAATTCAGCTTCAGGACCCATTACTTCCATAGCCAGACTATTGATTTACCTGCCTAGCTTTTGTAGATATTGTGATATGCCACCAATACCTCAGTATTCCTGAATTTCCTTGAGAGAGTCTTGCTCTGGCAATGGTGGTCTCAGGCCAAGAAACCTTTGGGCTCAAGATCTCCGAAGGGGCTTTGGTCCTTCCTCAGTATCCAGTCCACCCAGCAGATGTGGCAAGCATCCAATATGTGCTCAGCCCTAAGCTGGGGAGTGCTGAGGATACAAAGACATTTGAGCCGCATTGGCTTTCTGCTTTCAAGATACTTAAAAATGTAGTTTCAAAGACAAGACAAATTCATCCAAAGCAAGAGCCAACAATCAGGACAAATAGATTTATATACTCATTTGTAAGGCTCTGGCCACAAACATTCCATTTCAGAAAAGAGAAATCATAGTGAGGATCATGGTCATCAGAGAGGGCTCCTGGGTAGTTGAAGTTAAGTTTAACAGTGCAGGCTGTGGGTGAAATGACTCTTCCCTGTGGGAGAAAAACTCACCGGCTCACACTGAAACTAGGGAATGGGCCATGGAGTTCATTTGGCAGTAAGAAATGCAGTGTATCTCTAGCAGAATATAGAAGGGTGGACTGGAGAGCAATTGTGAGAAAGATTGGAGGATCAGGATAGAGGCCTCTTGATGGAGGGAGGGCCTTTGTATCTATTTTATTTCAATCCGTAAGACTATTTTTTTTTTAAAGTAAGCATACTTATACATGGCACAAAATTTAAAAGGCAGAAGAGGTGTATAGCTGTCTCTTTCTCATCCCTGTCTCCTCCTATCTTTCTTCCTCATGTATCTCTCTTTTAAAAAATGTTTTATTTTTATTTTGTACATAGTAGGTGTATATATTTGTGGGGTACGTGAGATATTTTGATACAGGCATACAATGCATAATAATCACAGGGTAAATGGGATATCCATCACCTCAAGCATTTATCGTTTCTTTGTGTTACAGACATTCCAATTATACTTCCAGTTATTTGAAAATGTACAATAAATTATTGTTGACTGTAACCACCCTGTTGCGCTATCAAATACTAGGTCTTATTTATTCTATCTAATTATATTTTCTGTATACATTAACCATCTGCCCTTCTCCCACCCAAACCCCCACTCCTCACCCCACTACCTTTCCCAGCCTCTGGTAACCATGATTCTATTTTCTATCTCCGTGAGTTCAATTGTTTTAATTTTTAGCTCCCACAAATGAGTGAGAACATGCAAAATTATTTTGTCATGCCTGGCTTATTTCACTTAATGTAAAGTTCTTCAGTTCCATCCAGGTTGTTGCAAATGACGGGATCTCATTCTTTTTTATGGCTGAGTAGCACTCCATTGTGTATATGTACCACATTTTCTTTATCCATTCGTCTCTTGATGGACATTTAGTTTGCTTCCAAATCTTGGCTATTGTGTAAACATAGGAGTGCAGATATCTCTTCAATATACTGATTTCCTTTCTTTTGGTTATTGGTTATATGCCTAGCAGTGGTATTGCTGGATTATATAGTAGTTGTATTTTTAGGTTTTCTTTTTTTTTTTTTTTTGACAGGTTTTTGCTCTGCTACCCAGGCTGGAGTGCAGTGGCGTGATCATGGCTCACTGGAGCCTCAACCTCCTGGACTCAAGCAATCCTCCTGCCTCAGCTTCCCAGGTAGCTGCGACCATGGACATGCACCACCGCACTCAGCTAATTTTTGGATTTTTTTTTGTAGAGACGAGGTCTCACTTTATTGCCCGGGTTGGTCTTGAACTCGTAGGCTCAGGTGATCCTCCCACCTCAGCCTCCTAAAGTGTTGGGATTACAGGCGTGAGCCTATGTTTAGTTTTTTTGGGGCATCTCCATACTGGTCTCCATAGTAGCTGTACTAATTTACATTGCCACCATCAGTGTACAAGGGTTCTCTTTTTCTCCACATCCTTGCCAGCATTCATTATTGCCTGTCTTTTGGATAAAAGCCATTTTAACGGGTGAGATGATATCTCAGTGTAGTTGTGATTTGCATTTCTCTGATGATCACTGACGTTGAGCACCTTTTCACAGACCTGTTTGCAATTTGTATGTCTTCTTTTGAGGTATGTCTTCTTTTGAGAAATGTCTTTTCAGATCTTTTGTCCATTTTTCAGTAGGATTATTAGATTTTTTTTTCTAATGAGTTGTTTGAGCTCCTTATATGTTCTGGTTATTAATCCCTTGTCCAGATGAATAGTTTGTAAATATATTTTCTCCCATTCTGGGGTTGTCTCTTCACTTTGTTGATTGTTTCCTTTGCTGTGCAGAAGTTTTTTAACTTGATGTGATCCCATTTGTCCACTGTTGCTGCTTTGGCTGTCTGTGCTTATGGGGTATTGCTCCACAAAGAAATCTTTGCCCCCAGACCAATTTCCTGGAGAGTTTCCTCAATATTCGTGTATCTTTCAGAATTAATTTAGCACGGGAAGCATAAATAAATTGATATATTTTCTTCATAAATGGAAACATGCTAGATACTGTTTTCCCTTTTACTTTTAATTATTATGAATATATCTTCTGTATATAATTTTCTTTAATGTTTGTACAGTCTTCTTTGGTAAAACTATAACATGACTTATTTTCAATCCTATATCCATGGATATTTCTTTTTTTTTTTTTTTTTTTTGAGATGGAGTTTCGCTCTGTCACCCAGGCTGGAGTGCAGTGACGCAATCTCGGCTCGCTGCAAGCTCCGCCTCCTGAGTTCACACCATTCTCCTGCCTCAGCCTCTCTGAGCAACTGGGACTACAGGCGCCCGCCACCACGCCCGGCTAATTTTTTTTGTATTTTTAATAGAGACGGCGTTTCACCGTGGTCTCGATCTCCTGACCTCATGATCCACCCGCCTCGGCCTCCCACAGTGCTGGGATTACAAGCGTGAGCCACCGCGCCCGGCCATATCCATGGATATTTTTTAAAAGTTTTTTTGTTCTACCAAATAACACTGACATGAACCTCATGTGTATAAGTTCTTGTACACTGGTATGAGTATATAACTAGGAGAAATTCCTAAGAGTTGAATTAATGGGTCAAAAGATATGTGTATTTTAAATGTTGATATTGCATAATTGCCTACCAATTGAATGAATTTGCATTCTCACCAAAACTCTGTAAGGGTGCCTCTCTTCCTATGCTTGTTGACTCAATATTATCAAATTTTTTGATCTTTGTCGAAATGAGAAGTGAAAATTTGTATTTTATATATTTATAAATTTGTTTGAATGTACGATAATCACCTTTTTGTTTCTTTTCTGTGAAATATCTCTTCCTATTCGTAGCTCACAGATTATTGGGCAAAAATCACTTATTGATGTATAAGTGTTTTTTAATATTAAGAAATTAACTCTTTATATATGTATCAGAAATACTTTTTCTCAGTTTGTCATTTGATATTTGTGATGAGTTTTTGTCACATGTAAATTTTTGAATTTTATGTAGTTGAATTTATTAGTCTTTTATTTTATGGCTTCTATGGGTGTATTGCCAAGGCTTTAATTGGGAGCTGCAGTAGAGGAGGTAGGAGATCAGTCTCAAATCCATCTCCCTGACCCATTGAAATTAGGGGTATGGGTAGAAGGAAAGAAATATAACTAGGTGTTGGAAAATGGACTCCGGAGGGGTAAGGAAGCAGTCATGTAAATGAGGGGCCTGGTGTCTCATTGTCTAGATGTGATGATCGGATGAGTTTCAGTTCTTTTATACCTTTTGAGAGGCCTGGGGGTCCTTTTCCTGGGGAAGGAACTCAGATAAAACAAATATAAGTTTCAGCTTTAAGATCAGGAGGGTCGATTTTTGTGTTTATTTGAAAGAATTGTATATGGGACTATTGTGTTGGTTTCAGTCCCCCTCTTTCTATTTATCAATTCCTGGATCATGGGGAATCTGATCCTCAATCTTTCTGGCAGCTTCATGCTGAGGAATGGTGTGGGCAGTTCTATACTATGGGTGACCACGTGGCCATCCAGGAATCAAAAGTTAATCTAATACTATCGTTTTCTTCTGAGACACAATCTGTATCATTACTGTTCCCCACTTCCACCAAAGACATATCACAGCTGGATGGGCCTACCTGCAAAATAAGCCTCAGTTACATATACTTGGCTTATTTACCCACACAAAGTGCAGCAAAAATTATTGCCCATATGGGCTCTCCTAATTGGCTTTGCTGGAAGCTCTCACAAGGCCATTTCAGTCAAAGCCCTGGGAAAATAACTTGTTCCTCCAACTGTGTCCCATTATAAAAGAAAACAGATTTTTATTAAATGTATGCAAGAAAACACTTTGCCATGAATTAAGAATATTCACAAATAGTTTATAAATTCTGGAGAAATTAGGGAGAGAGAAAATGCCTCAAATTCTGTTTACAAGGGTATACTCTACTTAATATACTGTATTCTTAAAGGTTATGAAGAGCTTAAAAGAAAAAATTCTCCAGATTCCAAAAACCGAAATTCTCCAGACTTTTTCAAACAAAACCATAAAAAATTATTTCAGTCCCACATTAGTTCAGTCCATGCAATCAACTCCTGCTGTGCTTCATATTGGGTTAGTAATCTTTATAAGCATGTCAGCCTTTTAATTAAGAGGGACTCTAATTAAGAGTCCTAGAAATTTTCTGTAGGACGTTTTCTAGGACTCTAAGAGTCCTAGAAGTTTTCTGTATTCCAGTGGCACAATCTCCAAAGTTATCAGAAATCTGCATTCAAGACTTCTTTTCATGAAGTCCCCTAAATAAACAAGCTCTGGACTATATCTGATTATAAGTCACTTTTTGAAACAAATCAATGCAAAACAACAATTGTGACGACAAAAGTCTTAGGAGAGCCATAAAGACACAGTTGACAAGGAAATTTTTTTTCTGTTGGCATACAACAATTTAACATAATAATCATCATAACTGACACCATATATTAAGACATATCAGAATTTTAGGAATCTCATATAGTCCTGCAACACATATTAATAGCACATCTATATAAATATAACCCAAAGGAAGTTAAATACCACCTCACATTTGATAATGCTTCCTGTATAATTCTAACATACTGAAGAAGTCTCTCTTGGACTTCAAGGAAGCTAATATACAAAAAAGTTAGTTTGAGGTTAAAAAAAAAAATCCTGAATTTAGAACTTGAAATTTTTGCTGTTGGGAAGTCTGTCAGTTATCAAAGATTTAAGACACTTGACATCACAAAATAGGATCACAGGTCACTATAAAATAGTTATTCATTTAGCCAAAAAGATAAAACAAGCACATTTACCCTTTGATAGGCGACTCAGTTTCCCAAACAATAAGGCCTAATAAAGGCAGCATGAGGCCCACTAAAAGTCTCTCCCTCTTCCTTTTCTTCCGCCTACAGTTCACTCAAAAGGTAAACAAATATTTTATCGCAATATTATACAAACATTTTATTCAAAAGAGAACATCAAATTTTACCTTTGTATGGTATATTTTTAATGTTAAAGCTAATTTTAATAAAACCTCAAAAACCTAATTTTAATCAGTTTGACTGTAAGATAGGATTTCTGTAAACTTTTTTTTTTTTTGAGATGGAGTCTCGCTCTGTTGCCCAGACTACAGTGATGTGATCTTGGCTCACTGCAACCTCTGCCTCCTGAGCTCAAGCAATTCTCCTGCCTCAACCTCCCTAGTAGCTGGGATTACAGGCCATGCCACCACACGCGGCTGATTTTTGTATTTTTAGTAGAGATGGGGTTTCACCATGTCGGCCAGGCTGGTATCCAACTCCTGGCCTCAGCTGATCCGCCTGCCTCGGCCTCCCAAAGTGCTGGGATTACAGGCTTCAGCCACCACCCCCGGCCTGAGCCACCATGCCCAGCCTGAGCCACCACACTCAGCCATCTTTTTATTACGTTTTACGATTTCCTATTAAAGAGTAGAGTAATGCTCCAAGAAAACCCTGTTATGACACAGGGGCCCAGACACTGGCCTTGCATCAGTGTGCTTTAGATGTTAATGTTTAATTTATAGACAAACCCTGAACTAATTTTATAACTCAAAATCAGCCCTTACAAGCTCACATGCTCACCTTTTCTGCAATAGTTCCTGGGCATAGAGGGATTGAATGTTTTAATTTCTAGCCCTATGTCTCATGGAAGCAGTTCATTTTGATTGTCACCTTCTCCTGAGTCTGAAGACGAGGCTTCATTTGGTGTCAGTGCTCAAGATTTAGCAGGTATTGGTGTCTTTTTCGGACCCAGGAGTCAAAGGCCTTTGAATTATTAAATAATTGTTTCCTAAGAATTATTTAATAGTGTATTTATACTGCAGGAAACCCCATCATTCTCTCTAATATGTCACAAAATAAAACCCTGGGATTTGGTGTCCAGTAGTTACTGTCTGAAACACTTCAACCCAATATACAATCCATTGTATTAAAGTGGTTAGGTTGCTCCTTGCATTTATCTGCTAGCATTCTAGTGACAAAACTGTGACCTAGAGCCTCAAAAATGTGGTAGGTCCTGTGCCAAACTTACCAAAGTAAGATAGTTAACTTTTCTTTCCATCATTTAAAAAAAAAATGGTAACTGCAAGTATCAGTTTTGGAAATTCAGTATGAGGATAAATCATTCATTTAAAAAGTATACAGCAAAACAAGGACAAACTGACAATCAGCACACAGTAATTTCTTTTCAGCTATTTTACAAGAGCCTCATCATACATTTCCAAGATTGGTTTCTGGATACAGTACTGACAACTGATTTAGGTGACTTACACCACTAGAATCTTCAAACTGGCGTAACACTTGTATGTACATATTTTGTTTTCAAGTATACACGTGAAGGCCCATCAGTGATAAATGGCTTAGGATTAAAAAACACTAGAAAGTCTTATAATTTTTTTTACAACTTAATCCAAGTAAATGTTATTTAATCTTAATAATGGTAAGCACAACTAAATTAGTTTGAGAGAAAGCCCAATCAATATAATTTCCTTAAAGAAAAAGCCAATTTTTTTCTGAATATTAAAACTTTGTACCCATATAGCAGTTTTGCCTCATTAAAGGAAAAGATTTGAAACCATTATTGTTTTTTGTTTTTTTTTTTCCCTTGGCTTCTTATATTTCTTTCTTTTTATTATTATTATTATTATTATTATTATACTTTAAGTTTTAGGGTACATGTGCACAATGTGCAGGTTTGTTACATATGTATCCTATGTATCTATGTGCCATGTTGGTGTGCTGCACCCATTAACTCGTCATTTAGCATTAGGTATATCTCCTAATGCTGTCCCTCCCCCCTTCCCCCACCCCACAACAGTCCCCGGAGTGTGATGTTCCCCTTCCTGTGTCCACGTGTTCTCATTGTTCAATTCCCACCTATGAGTGAGAACATGCGGTGTTTGGTTTTTTGTCCTTGCAATAGTTTACTGAGAATGATGGTTTCCAGTTTCATCCATGTCCCTACGAAGGACATGAACTCATCATTTTTTATGGCTGCGTAGTATTCCATGGTGTATATGTGCCACATTTTCTTAATCCAGTCTATTGTTGTTGGACATTTGGGTTGGTTCCAAGTCTTTGCTATTGTGAATAGTGCCGCAATAAACATACGTGTGCATGTGTCTTTATAGCAGCATGGTTTACATTCCTTTGGGTATATACCCAGTAATGGGATGGCTGGGTCAAATGGTATTTCTAGTTCTAGATCCCTGAGGAATCGCCACACTGACTTCCACAATGGATGAACTAGTTTACAGTCCCACCAACAGTGTAACAGTGTTCCTAGTTCTCCACATCCTCTCCAGCACCTGTTGTTTCCTGACTTTTTAATGATGGCCATTCTAACTGGTGTGAGATGGTATCTCATTGTGGTTTTGATTTGCATTTCTCTGATGGCCAGTGATGATGAGCATTTTTTCATGTGTGTTTTGGCTGCATAAATGTCTTCTTTTATTTATTTATTCTTTATTATTATTATACTTTAGGTTTTAGGGTACATGTGCACACTGTGCAGGTTTGTTACATATGTATCCATGTGCCATGTTGTTTTGCTGTACCCATTAACTCGTCATTTAGCATTAGGTATATCTCCTAATGCTGTCCCTCCCCCCTCCCCCCACCCCACAACAGTCCCGGGAGTGTGATGTCCCCCTTCCTGTGTCCATGAGTTCTCATTTTTCAGTTCCCACCTACGAGTGAGAACATGCGGTGTTTGGTTTTCTGTCTTTGCGATAGTTTACTGAGAATGATGGTTTCCAGCTTCATCCATGTCCCTACAAAGGACATGAACTCATCCTTTTTTATGGCTGCATAGTATTCAATGGTGTATATGTGCCACATTTTCTTAATCCAGTCTATTGTTGTTGGACATTTGGGTTGGTTCCAAGTCTTTGCTATTGTGAATAGTGCCGCAATAAACATACGTGTGCATGTGTCTTTATAGCAGCATGATTTATAGTCCTTTGGATATATACCCAGTAATGGGATGGCTGGGTCAAATGGCATTTCTAGTTCTAGATCCCTGAGGAATCGCCACACTGACTTCCACAATGGTTGAACTAGTTTACAGTCCCACCAACAGTGTAAAAGTGTTCCTATTTCTCCACATCCTCTCCAGCACCTGTTGTTTCCTGACTTTTTAATGATGGCCATTCTAACTGGTGTGAGATGGTATCTCGTTGTGGTTTTGATTTGCATTTCTCTGATGGCCAGTGATGATGAGCATTTTTGCATGTGTTTTTTGGCTGCATAAATGTCTTCTTTTCAGAAGTGTCTGTTCATGTCCTTCGCCCACGTTTTGATGGGGTTGTTTGTTTTTTTCTTGTAAATTTGTTTGAGTTCATTGTAGATTCTGGATATTAGCCCTTTGTCAGATGAGTAGGTTGTGAAAATTTTCTCCCATTTTGTAGGTTGCCTGTTCACTCTGATGGTAGTTTCTTTTGCTGTGCAGAAGCTCTTTAGTTTAATTAGATCCCATTTGTCAATTTTGGCTTTTGTTGCCATTGCTTTTGGTGTTTTAGACATGAAGTCCTTGCCCATGCCTATGTCCTGAATTGTATTGCCTAGGCTTTCTTCTAGGGTTTTTATGGTTTTAGGTCTAACATGTAAGTCTTTAATCCATCTTGAATTAATTTTTGTATAAAGTGTAAGGAAGGGATCCAGTTTCAGCTTTCTACCTATGGCTAGCCAGTTTTCCCAGCACCATTTATTAAATAGGGAATCCTTTCCCCGTTTCTTCTTTTTATCAGGTTTGTCAAAGATCAGATAGCTGTAGATATGTGGCATTATTTCTGAGGGCTCTGTTCTGTTCCATTGATCTATGTCTCTGTTTTGGTACCAGTACCATGCTGTTTTGGTTACTGTAGCCTTGTAGTATAGTTTGAAGTCAGGTAGCATGATGCCTCCAGCTTTGTTCTTTTGGCTTAGGATTGACTTGCCGATGGGGGCTCTTTTTTGGTTCCATATGAACTTTAAAGTAGTTTTTTCCAATTCTGTGAAGAAAGTCATTGGTAGCTTGATGGGGATGGCATTGAATCTATAAATTACCTTGGGCAGTATGGCCATTTTCACGATATTGATTCTTCCAACCCATGAGCATGTAATGTTCTTCCATTTGTATCCTCTTTTATTTCATTGAGCAGTGGTTTGTAGTTCTCCTTGAAGAGGTCCTTCACATCCCTTGTAAGTTGGATTCCTAGGTATTTTATTTTGTTTGAAGCAATTGTGAATGGGAGTTCACTCATGATTTGGCTCTCTGTTTGTCTGTGATTGGTGTACAAGAATGCTTGTGATTTTTGTACATTGATTTTGTATCCTGAGACTTTGCTGAAGTTGCTTATCAGCTTAAGGAGATTTTGGGCTGAGATGATGGGGTTTTGTAGATATATAATCATGTCATCTGCAAACAGGGACAATTTGACTTCCTCTTTTCCTAATTGAATACCCTTTATTTCCTTCTCCTGCCTGATTGCCCTGGCCAGAACTTCCAGCACTATGTTGAATAGGAGTGGTGAGAGAGGGCATCCCTGTCTTGTGCCAGTTTTCAAAGGGAATGCTTCCAGTTTTTGTCCACTCAGTATGATATTGGCTGTGGGTTTGTCATAGATAGCTCTTATTATTTTGAGATACATCCCATCAATACCTAATTTATTGAGAGTTTTTAGCATGAAGGGTTGTTGAATTTTGTCAAAGGCCTTTTCTGCATCTATTGAGATAATCATGTGGTTTTTGTCTTTGGTTCTGTTTATATACTGGATTACATTTATTGATTTGCGTATGTTGAACTAGCCTTGCATCCCAGGGATGAAGCCCACTTGATCATGGTGGATAACCTTTTTGATGTGCTGCTGGATTCGGTTTGCCAGTATTTTATTGAGGGTTTTTGCATCCATGTTCATCAAGGATATTGGTCTGAAATTCTCTTTTTTGGTTGTGTCTCTGCCAGGCTTTGGTATCAGGATGATGCTGGCCTCATAAAATATGTTAGGGAGGATTCCCTCTTTTTCTATTGATTGGAATAGTTTCAGAAAGAATGGTACCAGTTCCTCCTTGTACCTCTGGTAGAATTCGGCTGTGAATCCATCAGGTCCTAGACTCTTTTTTGTTGGTAAGCTATTGATTGTTGCCACAATTTCAGAGCCTGTTATTGGTCTATTCAGAGATTCAACTTCTTCCTGGTTTCGTCTTGGGAGGGTGTATATGTCGAGGAATTTATCCATTTCTTCTAGATTTTCTAGTTTATTTGCATAGAGGTGTTTTTAGTATTCTCTGGTGGTAGATTGTATTTCTGTGGGATCGGTGGTGATATCCTCTTTATCACTTTTTATTGCGTCTATTTGATTCTTCTCTCTTTTCTTCTTTATTAGTCTTGCTCGCGGTCTATCAATTTTGTTGATCTTTTCAAAAAACCAGCACCTGGATTCATTAATTTTTTGAAGAGATTTTTGTGTCTCTATTTCCTTCAGTTCTGCCCTGATTTTAGTTATTTCTAGCCTCCTGCTAGCCTTTGAATGTGTTTGCTCTTGCTTTTCTAGTTCTTTTCATTGTGATGTTAGGGTGTCAATTTTGGATCTTCCCTGCTTTCTCTTGTGGGCATTTAGTGCTATAAATTTCCCTCTACACACTGCTTTGAATGTGTCCCAGAGATTCTGGTATGTTGTGTCTTTGTTCTCATTGGTTTGAAAGAACATCTTTATTTCTGCCTTCATTTCATTATGTACCCAATAGTCATTCAGGAGCAGGTTGTTCAGTTTCCATGTAGTTGAGCAGTTTTGAGTGAGTTTCTTAATCCTGAGTTCTAGTTTGATTGCACTGTGGTCTGAGAGACAGTTTGTTATAATTTCTGTTCTTTTACATTTGCTGAGGAGAGCTTTACTTCCAACTATGTGGTCTATTTTGGAATAGGTGTGGTGTGGTGCTGAAAAGAATGTATATTCTGTTGATTTGGGGTGGAGAGTTCTGTAGATGTCTATTAGGTCCACTTTGTGCAGAGCTGAGTTCAATTCCTGGGTATCCTTGTTAACTTTCTGTCTCGTTGATCTGTCTAATGTTGACAGTGGGGTGTTAAAATCTCCCATTATTATTGTGTGGGAGTTTAAGTCGCTTTGTAGGTCACTCAGGACTTGCTTTATGAATCTGGGTGCTCCTATATCGGGTGCATATATATTTAGGATAGTTAGCTCTTCTTGTTGAATTGATCCCTTTACCATTATGTAATGGCCTTCTTTGTCTCTTTTGATCTTTGTTGGTTTAAAGTCTATTTTATCAGAGACTAGGATTGCAACCCCTGCCTTTTTTTGTTTTCCATTTGCTTGGTAGATCTTCCTCCATCCCTTTGTTTTGAGTCTATGTGTGTCTCTGCACGTGAGATGGGTTTCCTGAATACAGCACACTGATGGGTCTTGATCTATCCAATTTGCCAGTCTGTGTCTTTTAATTGGAGCATTTAGCCCATTTACATTTAAAGTTAATATTGTTATGTGTGAATTTGATCCTGTCATTATGATGTTAGCTGGCTATTTTGCTCATTAGTTGATGCAGTTTCTGCCTAGCCTCGATGGTCTTTACAATTTGGCATGTTTTTGCAGTGGCTGGTACCAGTTGTTCCTTTGCATGTTTCGTGCTTCCTTCAGGAGCTCTTTTAAGGAAGGCCTGGTGGTGAAAAAATCACTCAGCATTTGCTTGTCTGTAAAGTATTTTATTTCTCCTTCACTTATGAAGCTTAGTTTGGCTGGATATGAAATTCTGGGTTGAAAATTCTTTTCCTTAAGAATGTTGAATATCGGCCCCCACTCTCTTCTGGCTTGTAGGGTTTCTGCTGAGAGATCAGCTGTTAGTCTGATGGGCTTCCCTTTGTGGGTAACCGGACCTTTCTGTCTGCCTGCCCTTAACATTTTTTCCTTCGTTTCAACTTTGGTGAATCTGACAATTATGTGTCTTGGAGTTGCTCTTCTCGAGGAGTATCTTTGTGGCGTTCTCTGTATTTCCTGAATCTGAATGTTGGCCTGCCTTGCTAGATTGGGGAAGTTCTCCTGGATAATATCTTGCAGAGTGTTTTCCAACTTGGTTCCATTCTCCCCGTCACTTTCAGGTACACCAATCCGACGTAGGTTTGGTCTTTTCACGTAGTCCTATATTTCTTGGAGGCTTTGTTCATTTCTTTTTATTCTTTTTTCTCTAAACTTCCCTTCTCGCTTCATTTCATTCATTTCATCTTCCATCACTGATACCCTTTCTTCCAGTTGATCGTATCGGCTACTGAGGCTTCTGCAATCTTCACGTAGTTCTCGAAACTTGGCTTTCAGCTCCATCAGCTCCTTTAAGCCCTTCTCTGCATTGGTTATTTTAGTTATACATTCATCTATTTTTTTTCAAAGTTTTTAACTTCTTTGCCATTGGTTTGAATTTCCTCCCGTAGCTCATAGTAGTTTGATCGTCTGAAGCCTTCTTCTCTCAACTCGTCAAAGTCATTCTCCGTCCAGCTTTGTTCCATTGCTAGTGAGGAACTGCATTCCTTTGGAGGAGGAGAGGTGCTCTGCTCTTTAGAATTTCCAGTTTTTCTGCTCTGTTTTCTCCCCATCTATATAGTTTTTTCTCCTTTTGGTCTTTGATGATGGTGATGTACTGATGGGTTTGTGGTGTGGGTGTCCTTTCTGTTTGTTAGTTTTCCTTCTACCAGACAGGACCCTCAGCTGCAGGTCTGTTGGAGTTTGCTAGAGGTCCACTCCAGACCCTGTTTGGCTGGGTGTCGGCAGTGGTGGCTGCAGAACAGCAGATTTTCGTGAGACTGCAAATTCAACTCTCTGATCGTTCCTCTGGAAGTTTTGTCTCAGAGGAGTTCCCGGCCAAGTGAGGTGTCAGTCTGCCCCTACTGGGGGGTGCCTCCCAGTTAGGCTGCTTGGGGTTCAGGGACCCACTTTAGGAGGCAGTCTGTCCGTTCTCAGATCTCCCGCTGCATGCTGGGAGAACCACTACTCTCTTCAAAGCTGTCAGACAGGGACATTTAAGTTTGCAGAGGTTCCTGCTGACTTTTTGTTTGTCTATGCCCTGCCCCCAGAGGTGGAGCCTACAGAGGCAGGCAGGCCTCCTTGAGCTGTGGTGGGCTCCACCTAGTTCAAGCTTCCTGGCTGCTTGTTTACCTAAGCAAGCCTGGACAATGGCGGGCGCCCCTCCCCCAGCCTCGCTGCCGCCTTGCCGTTTGATCTCAGACTTCTGTGCCAGCAATCAGTGAGACTCCATGGGCATAGGACCCTCCGAGCCAGGTGCGGGACACAATCTCCTGGTGTGCCATTTTCCAAGCCCGTTGGAAAAGCGCAGTATTAGGGTGGGAGTGACCTGATTTTCCAGGTGCCGTCTGTCACCCTTTTCTTTGACTAGGAAAGGGAGCTCCCTGACCCCTTGCGTTTCCCGAGTGAAGCCCTGCTTCGGCTCCCACAGGGTGCGCTGCTCTGACTGACCTGCACCCACTGTTTGGCACTCCCTAGTGAGATGAACCCGGTACCTCAGATGGAAATGCAGAAATCACCCGTCTTCTGCCTCGCTCACTCTGGGAGCTGTAGACCAGAGCTGTTCCTATTTGGCCATCTTGGCTCCCCCCTCCCGCTATTGTTGATTGAATTGAATTACCTTGGAAATAAATACCATTTAAACATTTCTCTCACCTACTTTTGCAAATAACCAATAATAATGTACTATTTCAGTTCAGAACTTAGAAGAATAAACCTTTTATTATTTTTTGCCAGGAACTTTAACCTTTTTATAGCTCTCTAGTTCATTAGAGGTAAGCAAAACCAAACAAATTTTAAATGCTGGTGTCCACCATCAATTTTTGGAAGCTTGAAAAAGGTAGCTTAGGAACTTTGGATAAGTAGAGCAAATGATGAGTTACTGGAAATGCATAGGAAACAAAATGACTATTCATGGGACCAAATAAAAGCCTTCCTTACGTTAGAAACTAAAAACCATCAATGGTTTTATTAATATGTATATATAAGTAAAACCTAAAGAAGAAGAAACAGCAAATAAATGCAAATTAAAAGAAAAAACAAACAGGAAACCAACCTGAAAATTTTCTACTCAGTTTAACTTGGAGGCTATAGTGTTACCTAGAGCCAAAAAAACACATGATGAATACTTTGTTCCTGATGCACAATTTGATGTCTTTAAGTTCACCAGTACCACTATATATTTTGTGCAATTAAGAAATTCACTGTAGGCTGGGTGTGGTGGCTCATTCCTGTAATCTCAGCACTTTGGGAGGCCAAGGTGGATGGATCACTTGAGGCCAGGAGTTTGAGACCAGCCTGGCCAACATGGTAAAACCCCATCTCTACTAAAAATACAAAAATTGGCCAGGCATGATGGCACACACCTATAATCCCAGCTACTCTGGAGGAGGCTGAGGCATGAGAATTGCATGACCGGGAGGTGGAGCTGAGATCATGCCACTGCACTCCAGCCTGGGTGACTGAGCGAGAATCTGTGTCAAAAAAAAAAAATCACTTTAGGTATGTGACCAGTAAGTATGATACTTTAATGATAGTATATCTATGCAGAAGAGCAAATACAGTGTGAAGCAATGCAAGCATGTAGGTGAAATTTGGTTGTTGCTATATCTGGCTTCTATCTGGCTTCATGGTTAACTATATTAAGAAAGAATTGCCAAACTGCCAATGTGTTTCTTTACAATATTTCTTATTTTACTTTCATCAAGACTAAGAGCTTTAATTATGAGCAGTGTTAATTAGCCAAATTTCTCCAATATTCTATCTGGTTTTAAGAGAATATTATTTAAGCCTTTTAAACTTTGTATTTTCTCTGTCTGTGCATAAAGGTAGACACACAAAGAGACAGGAAATAAACTACATGACTTACAGACACCACCTATGATGTGCTTAGACTTTCTGATTTGTCCTGGATTTTCGTTCTTTTTCTTCTTCTTCTTCTTCTTTTTTTTTTTTTTTTAACAGTCATTTTACTTTAGGACAAAAAATTTACCATTATAAGATGCTTTGTCATACAAAATTATTTTCTTTACAAACTTCCTTACCAAAAATACATCTTCATATTCATAACTTTCTCCACATCTCTCTCATCTACTTGTTCTTTTCTACCTTGTTTCATAAGTAACCTTTCAAGTCTATAATTTGAATTATTAATAAACTTTAGATAACTTCTGAGTTAGATAAAATTACTTTTTCTGAATAAAAACACATTGTCTTTTGCACATTTTATATATAGAATTACCTATGAACTAGAATTCTTATCCTTAGTAACAACCTTAAATTTCAGTAAAAACCTAGGAAGCAAGAAATCTTGAGCTGCCTAGCAGATATTAGTATTTTATAGATGAGAATCATTCCACAATTTTTAGAAACATGTTCATCATGTCATAACCTTTTCTTAATTGGAAATGACTCAAACATCCAATGATTATATTTCTGATTATGCCAAAAGTTCATTTACAGCATTTGACCATTTACATTTTATTTATTTTTAGTAGTTTATCTAGATTATTTCTGCATCATTTCCTTCTTAACTATTTTATAACCTGTGAATGTCAGGTGTTCACCTAAATAAGAACCTTAAAATTAATACATGGGCATTTTTATCAATAACTCAGAAGATTCAGCTGTTTTCATTAAACTAACAGCATTAAATTAGTCTTATAAAGAATTCACACAAATATTCACTGGGTTTATAGCTGTATAACCTTCTGCCAAACTCTGATACCTCAAATTATCTAGCTGAGACAAATATAAAACCGAGACAAAAATGTATGCTGACAACTCTGAAGACATTTCTATTTTTATTTTACCAATAATTTTATTTTTTTTATTATTTTTTTTTTTTTTTGAGACGGAGTCTCACTGTGTCCCCCAGGTGGGAGTGCAGTGGCGCGGTATCAGCTCACTGCAAGCTCCACCTCCCGGGTTCACGCCATTCTCCTGCCTCAGCCTCTCCGAGTAGCTGGGACTACAGGCGCCCGCCAACACGCCCGGCTAATTTTTTGTATTTTTAGTAGAAACGGGGTTTCACCGTGTTAGCCAGGATGGTCTCGATCTCCTGACCTCGTGATCCGCCCGTCTCGGCCTCCCAAAGTGCTGGGATTACAGGCGTGAGCCACCGCGCCCGGCCTTTATCAATAATTTTAAAGACAGCTTGTTTATTAAAGATTTACTTAAGTCATGTGAACTTGAAAAACACTTTGGACTTAATTTATGAGCACTCTTATTTATAAGCCAATTTGATAGGTATAGTGTATAACATAGTTAATGTACATCGAGATAAACACATCTAAACATGTATACACACACAAAGATCCAACAGCTTTTATCTTGGAACTCTAGCCATGAGATAGCAATACAAACTCACCAATCTGCAACCAAGTCCACATGGCTAAACTTTGTTTGCTCCAATCGGTAATCCAATGAAGGCTGTGAATCACAATTTGGGGTAAAGCAGTTTCCATGGCAGTTCAATTTTTAGAAGCTAGATTCCAAAGAACCCTGGGGCCAAACAGCACTACAGAAGAACGTCATGTGGAAACTACTCCCCAGGCCCAACCCTGCTTAAAACAGTGGCATAAAAGCCAGAATACATGGGACTCTACCTGGCTTTCCCATTCAACAGCCAACTCCAGATTCCAAAGAATATTGGGGCAAACGTAGTACAAAAGAATATTTGTTTGTTGAATTCTAATTTCCACACAATCACCAAAACACAATCCAACTGCTGTAGCAATAGACAAGCCCTAACAGTGTCCAGACGGAAATAGTCGAGGTGCTTTTCTCTCTCAATTGGGCTTTATTAACCTGCAAACAGAAATTTCTTAGGAATTTTCCAAATTGAGAGGACCCAATCCTACTGTCTGGTACCCAAAAAAGACACTAACTTGGCCAGACACAAACACAGAAATTGCAAACATGCTCCCTAGAGTATCATATTGAAAGAGTCAGGGTGCTTCCCTTTCTTAGTCAGTCGGGCTTGTTTAACCTGCAAATGGAAGCTCCTTTTAAAATTTCCCAAATTGAGAGGAGCAGGTCTTGCTGTCTGGGCCAAGAAAGGACACTCACTTATCCAGATGCCAATGTCACATTTCAAAGGCTATTCTTCCTAGCAATCAGGAACTCAGCTGGGGCTGGCAGCAGCAGGGCCACAGAGACCAAAACTCACTTCCAGCCAAAATTGGTGGGCAGTTGCTTAGGAGGGCTTCTGAGACTCCTTGGACCACAGCAACCCAGCCACAAAAATGTGTTACTGAAGCACCAGGGGTTTGGCCAAAGTCCTCCTGCTAGCCACACAGAAAGCCGAACAGGGAGACAACGAGTATTGCCAGGGAAGAAGGCTTTAATTGGGAGCTGTAGCCAAGAAGATGAGAGATTAGTCTCAAATCTGTCTCCCTGACCCACTAAAATGAGGGATTTATATAGCAGGGAAGAAATGTAACTGTGGGGGAAAACAGGAACTCAGGAAGCAATCATGATGAATGAGGGGCCTGGCCTCTGATTGTCTGTGTGAGATGCGACAATCTGGTGAATTTCAGTTTGATACTTTTTGAGAGGCCTGGTGGTCTTTTGCCTGAGAAAGGATCTCAGATAAAACAAGCGTAAGCTTCAAGCTTAAAGATCAGAAGGGTCAGTTTCCGTTTTTCTGGAATAAATGTCTATGGGCCTGTAGTCAGTTTCAAGATTGCTTTTTGGAGGGTGAGTAGAAAGAGACTGGGATGGAATCCTGTGCCAGCCCTCATTTAAGAGATGAGCAGAGGAGGAAAAGAGACTGGGAAAGAGTGCCACATATGTGGGCAAGGAGGCATCACGGAAACCAAGGGAGAATGATGCTGAGAACCCAAGCTCTGTCAGAACTAAAAAAACATTCCCTTTACTTTGGCATTATTGACTTTTGGGGCCACCCACAGGACTAGTTTCTGTGGAGCAGGGATGAAGGTAAAGGTATAAGATGGTTGGGAAACTAACTGCAAGAGTAGACTCAGGAATAAATAGAGGGCAAGGAAGTGGAGAAGATAAATGTAGGCAGTTCTTTTGAAAATATGATTCACGAATTAAAAATTACACGGGAGGTAGTGCTTAATAGTATCTTCACACAAATTCAGTCTATACAATTTGGTTACAATGTGGGTTCCAAGAAAGGAGAGAGAAAGAAGACAGAAGCAAAGATAAATGGAAAAAATAGAAAATTTTACTTGTCTAGGAAAGAAACAGCACTTTGTATGTGAGTTTAATGAGAAGGGAATACACTAGTAGGATTTTCATTTTTCTCAGATGAAGAAATAATCATGTAAGCATCCAGGAAAAACAAATATGTGTGTGTGTGTGTGTGTGTTTTTGAGACAGAGTCCTGCTCTGTCACCCAGGCTGGAGTGCAGTGGTGTGATCTCGGCTCACTGCAACATCCACTTCCCGGGTTCAAGTGAGATGGGGTTTCACCATGTTGGTCAGGCTGGTCTCGAACTCCTGGCCTTGTGATCCACATGCCTCAGCCTCTCAAAGTGCTAGGATTATAGGCGTGAGCCACCACACCTGGCCACAAATAAGATTACTCAGGTTTCCTCTAATGGAATCAACATCAAGTTGGTCTCTGACTTCTGTGCAACTCAAATGTAACTAAAGAGTAAAACTGTGTGCAGCATTTAAAAGGTAAAACAAAGTTGCCCCTATTTTATATTTAGCCAGGTATTTATGTATGTAAGCAAGAAGAAAACATTATTATATATGTGGGGTCTTACATATATTTCTTACAGAAATTACTGGAAATGTGATTCCAAACAATGGGAACTGAAAAAAATTAGCTTAAAAACAGGAGTTCCTGTAATGCAAGGATTGGTCGTGAATGTTGAAACTAGGCATGTAGAGTTGATTTTAAATAATTTTATAAATTTGTCCACAAAAGTAAGTGCAATAGTCAAGCATTTTTTTTTTTTAATTTAACTTCTGGGACACATGTGCAGAACTTGCAGGTTTGTTACATAGGTATACACGTGCCATGGTGGTTTGCTGCACCCATCAACCCATCATCTCCATTAGGTATTTCTTCTAATGCTATTCCTCCCCTATCCCCCCAGCCCCTGACAGGCCCCAGTGTGTGATGTTCCCCTCCCTGTGTCCATGTGTTTTTACCGTTCAACTCCTACTTATGAGTGAGAACATCCAGTGTTTGGTTTTCTGTTCCTGTGTTAGTTTGCTGAGAATAATGGTTTCCAGCTTCAACCATGACCCTGCAAAGGACATGAACTCATTCTTTTTTATGGCTGCATAGTATTCCATGGTATATATGTGCCACATTTTCTTTATCCAGTTTATCATTGATGGGCATTTGGGTTGGTTCAAAGTCTTTGCTATTGTGAACAATGCCACAAGACACATACATGTGCATGTGTCTTTATAGGAGAATGATTTACAGTATTTTGGTATATACCCAGTAACAGGATTGCTGGATCAAAGGATATTTCTGGTTCTAGATCCTTGAGGAATCACCACACTGTCTTCCACAATGGTTGAACTAATTTACACTCCCACCAAAAGTGTAAAAGCGTTCCAGTTTCTCCACATCCTCTCCAGCGTCTGTTGTTTCCTGACTTTTTAATGATCGCCATTCTAATTGGCATGAGATGGTATCTCATTGTGGTTTTGATTTGCATTTCTCTAATGACCAGTGATGATGAGCATTTTTTCATATCTTTGTTGGTGGTATAAATGTCTTCATTTGAGAAATGTCTGTTCGCATCCTGCACCCACTTTTTGATGGGGTTGTTTCTTTCTTTTAAATTTGTTTAAGTTCCTTGTAGATTCTGGATATTAGCCCTTTGTCAGATGGATAGATTACAAAAATTTTCTCCCATTCTGTAGTTTGCCTGTTCATTCTGATGATAGTTTCTTTAGCTATGCAGAAGCTCTTTAGTTTAATTAGATTCCATTTGTCAATTTTGACTTTTGTTGCCATTGCTTTTGGTGTTTTAGTCATGAAGTCTTTGCGCATGCCTATGTCCTGAATGGCATTGCCTAGGTTTTCTTCTAGGGATTTTATGGTTTTAGGTCTTACATTTAAGCCTTTAATCCATCTTGAGTTAATTTTTGTATAAGGTGTAAGGAAGTGGTTCAGTTTCAGTTTTCTGCATACGGCTAGTCAGTTTTCCCAACAACATTTATTAAATAGGGAATCCTTTCCCCATTGCTTGTTTTTCTCAGGGTTGTTAAAGACCATATGGTTGTAGATGTGTGGCATTATTTCTGATGACTGTTCTGTTCCATTGGTCTATATATCTGATAATCTGTTTTGGTACCAGTACCATGCTCTTTTGATTACTATAGCCTTGTAGTATAGTTTGCAGTCAGGTAGCATGATGCCTTCAGCTTTGTTCTTTTTTGCTTAGAATTGTCTTGGCTATGTGGGCTCTTTTTTGGTTCCGTATGAACTTTAAAGTAGTTTTTTTCCAATTCTGTGAAGAAAGTCATTGGTAGCTTGATGGGGATACCATTGAATCTATAAATTACCTTGGGCAGTATGGCATTTTCACAATATTGATTCTTCCTATCCATGAGCATGGAATGTTCTTCCATTTGTTTGGTTCCTCTTTTATTTCGTTGAGCAGCGGTTTGTAGTTCTCCTTGAAGAGGTCCTTCACGTCCCTTGTAAGTTGGATTCCTAGGTATTTTATTCTCTTTGTGGTAATTGTGAATGGGAGTTCACTCATGATTTGGCTCTCTGTCTGTTATTGGTGTATAGGAATGCTTGTGATTTTTGCACATTATTTTGTATCCTGAGACTTTGCTGAAGTTGCTTATTAGCTTAAGGAGATTTTGGGCTGAGACTATGGGGTTTTCTAAATATACCATCATGTCATCTGCAAACAGAGACAATTTGACTTCTTCTTTTCCTAACTGAATACCTTTTATTTCTTTCTCTTGCCTAATTGCCCTGGCCAGAACTTCCAACAGTATGTTGAATAGGAGTGGGGAGAGAGGGCATCCTTGTCTTGTGCCAGTTTTCAAAGGAAATGCTTCCAACTTTTGCCCATTCAGTATGATATTGGCTGTGGGTTTGTCATAAATAGCTCTTTATTATTCTGAGATACGTTCCATCTATATCTAGTTTATTGAGAGTTTTTAGCATGAAGGGCTGTTGAATTTTATCAATGGCATTTTCTGCATCTATTGAGATAATCATGTGGTTTTTGTCATTAGTTCTGTTTATGTGATGGATTATGTTTATTGATTTGTATATGTTGAACCAGCCTTGCATCCCAGGGATGAAGCAGACCTGATTATGGTGAATAAGCTTTTTGATATGCTGCTGGATTCCGTTTGCCAGTATTTATTGAGGATTTTTGCATCAATGTTCATCAGGGATATTGGCCTGAAATTTTCTTTTTTGGTTTTGTCTCTGCCAGGTTTGGGTATCAGGATGATGCTGGCCTCATAAAATGAGTTAGGGAGGAGTCCCTCTTTTTCTATTGTTGGGAATAGTTTCAGAAGGAATGCTATAATAAGCTCCTCTTTGTACCTGTGGTAGAATTCAGCTGTGAATCCATCTGGTTCTGGGCTTTTTTTGGTTGGTAGGCTATTACTGCCACAACTTATTATTGGTCTATTCAGGGATTTGACTTCTTCCTGTGGTGCTGAGAAGAATGTATATTCTATTGATCTGGGATGGCGAGTTCTGTAGATGTCTATTAGGTCAGCTTTGTCCAGAGCTGAGTTCAAGTTCTGAATATTCTTGTTACTTTTCTGTTTCATTGATCTATTATTGACAGTGGGGTGTTAAAGTCTCCCACTATTATTGTGTGGGAGCCTAAGTCTCTTTGTAGGTCTGTAAGAACTTGCTTTATGAATCTGGGTATTCCTGTATTGAGTGCATATATATTTAGGATAGTTAGCTCTTCTTGTTGCATTGATCCCTTTACTATTATATAATGCCCTTCTTTCTCTTTTTTGATCTTTGTTGGTTTAAAATCTGTTTTATCAGAGACTGGGATTGCAACCCCTGCTTTTTTTTTTTTTCTTTCTATTTGCCTGGTAAATCTTCCTCCATCCGTTTATTTTGAGCCTATGTGTGTCTTTGCATGTGAGATGGGTCTCCTGAATACAGCACACCAGTGGGTCTTGACTCTATCCAATTTGCCAGTCTGTGTCTTTTAATTGGGGCATTTAGCCCATTTACACTTAAGGTTAATATTGTTATCTGTGAATTTGATCCTGTCATTATGATGCTAGCTGGTTATTTTGCCCATTAGTTGATGCAGTTTCTTCATAGTGTCAATGGTCTTTACAATTTGGTACATTTTTGCAGTGGCTGGTATTGGTTTTCCTTTCCATATTTAGTGCTTCCTTCAGGAGCTGTTGTAAGGAAGGCCTGGTGGTGACAAAATCTCTCAACATTTGCTTGTCTGTAAAGGATTTTATTTCTTCTTCGCTTATAAATCTTAGTTTGGCTGGATATGAAATTCTGGGTTGAAAATTCTTTTCTTTTAGCATGTTGAATATTGGCCCCCACTGTCTTCTGGCTTGTAGGGTTTCTGCAGAGAGATCCGCTGTTAGTCTGATGGGCTTCCCTTTGTGAGTAACTCAACCACTCTCTCTGGCTGCACCTAAAATTTTTTCCTCCATTTCAACCTTGGTGAATCTGATGATTGTGTGTCTTGGGGTTGCACTTCTCGAGGAGTATCTTTGTGGTGGTCTCTGTATTTCCTGAATTTGAATGTTGGCCTGTATTGCTAGGTTGGGGACGTTCTCCTGGATAGCATCCGATGAGTGTTTTCCAACTTGGTTCCATTCTCCCCGTCACTTTCAGGTACAATAATCAAACATAGGTTGGGTCTTTTCACATAGTCCCATATTTCTTGGAAGCTTTGTTCATTCCTTTTCATTCTTTTTTTCTCTAATCTTGTCTTCATGCTTTATTTCATTAAATTGATCTTCAATCTCTGATATCCTTTCTTCTGCTTGATTGATTCAGCTATTGATAGTTGTGTATGCTTCACAAAGTTCTCGTGCTGTGTTTTTCGGCTATATCAGGTCATTTAGGTTCTTCTCTAAACTGGTTATTCTAGTTATCACTCCTCTAACCTTTTTTCAAGGTTTGTAGCTTCCTTAGCTTCCTTGCATTGGGTTAGAACATGCTCCTTCAGCTCAGAGGAATTTGTTATTACCCACCTTCTGAAGCCTACTTCTGTCAATTTGTCAAACTCATTCTCCGTCCAGTTTTGTTCCCTTGCTGGCGAGGACTTGTGATCCTTTGGAGGAGAAGAGAGGTTCTGGTTTTTTGAATTTTCCGCCTTTTTGCACTGGCATTTCCTCATCTTCGTGGATTTATCTACCTTTGGTCTTTGATGTTGGTGACCTTCAGATGAGTTATCTGTGTAGATGTCCTTTCCGTTGATATTGATGATATTCCTTTCTGTTTGTTGGTATTCCTTCTAACATGCCCCTCAGCTGCAGGTCTGCTGGAGTTTGCTGGATGTCCACTGCAGACCCTGTTTGCCTGGGTATCACCAGTGGAGGCTGCAGAACAGCAAAGATTGCTGCCTGTTCCTTCCTTTGGAAGCTTCCTCCCAGAGGGGCACCTGCCAGATGCCAGCTGGAGCTCTCCTGTATGAGGTGTCTGTTGACCCTGGTAGGAGGTGTCTCCCCGCCAGGAGGCACGGGTGTCAGGGACCCACTTAAGGAGGCAGTCTGTCCGTTAGCAGAGCTCAAGCACTGTGCTGGGAGATCTGTTGCTCTCTTCAGAGCCAGCAGGCAGCAACATTTAAGTCTGCTGAAGCTGTGCCCACAGCTGCCCCTTTCCCCAGGTGCCCTCTCCCAGGGAGATGGGAGTTTTATCTATAAGCCCCTGACTGGGGCTGCTGCCTTTTTTTCAGAGATGCCCTGCCCAGAGTGAGGAATCTAGGGAGGCAGTCTGGCTACAGTGGCTTTGCCAAGCTGCGGTAGGCTCTACCCAGTTTGAACTTCCCAGTGGCTTTGTTTACACTGTGAGGGGAATACAGCCTACTCAAGCCTCAGTAATTGTGGATGCCCCTCCCCCAACCAAGCTTGAGCATCCCAGGTCAACTTCAGACTGTTGTGCTGGCAGCGAGAATTTCAAGCCAGTGGATTTCAGCTTGCTGGGCTCTGTAGGGGTGGAATTTGCTGAGCTAGACCACTTGGCTCTCTGGCTTCAGCTCCCTTTCCAGGAGAGTGAATGGTTCTGTCTTGCTGGCATTCCAGGTTTCACAGGGGTATGAAAAAAACTCCTACAGCTAGCTCGGTGTCTGCCCAAATGGCCACCCAGATTTGTGCTTGAAATCCAGAGCCCTGGTGGCATAGGCACCGGAGGGAATCTCCTGGTCTGCTGGTTGCGAAGACTGTGGGGGAAAAGCATAGTATCTGGGCCAGGGTGTACCATTCCTCATGGCATAGTCCCTCATGGCTTCCCTTGGCTAGGGGAGGGAGTTCCCAGACCCCTTGTGCTTCCCAGGTGAGGTGACACCCTACCCTGCTTCAGCTTGCTGTCTGTGGGCTGCACCCACTGTCTAACCAGTCCCAGTGAGGTGAACCAGGTACCTCTGTTGGAAATGCAAAAGTCACCCGCCTTCTGTGTTGATCTCTCTGTGAGCTGCAGACTGGAGCTGTTCCTTTTTGGCCATCTTGCCCTGGTTCCTAGTCAAGCATTTTTTAAGAGGATTTTCATATAGTAAAAAAAAAAAAAAATTAAGTAAATACTTTGGTTTAAAATTTTAGATTGAGTCTGTAAGAAGCTAGGGAAAATTATGATAAATAAGAGTTAAATCCCTTGCCTCAAAAGGGGGAGACTTAAAATATTACCATTTTCCACTTGCTTCTGTAGTTTTAAAAAGCTATATGAATGGTTACAGATAATGATACAATTTAAATGAGGTTATATATGTTTTGTTGTTCTCGAGAAGAGAAAAGAAACTAGTAATTTAAGCTAACCAGAAAACATAGGAAAGGGAAATATAAACAAGATAACACAAGGAAAGCTAGTTATATCAGCTATGGCCATGTAATTAGGTCAAACATTTTTTAAATAGGTGTAAATGAGTCAGAAAGCAGAATCCAGGTTTTGGTCATCTGCCAGAGACCCATGTAAAGTCTAATAACATAAAAAATAAAAACGGGGATCAGACTTGGTGGCTCATGCCTGTAATTCCAGCACTTTGGGAGCCTGAGGTGGGAGGATTGCTTGAGCCCTGAAAATTGAGCCTATGGTGAGCTATGATCATGCCACTGTACTTCCGCCTGGGCAATGGAGCAAGACCCTGTCTCAAAAATAATACATAAATAAAAAAGAGATAAAGAAGGGACAAAGATATATTAAATAAATGCATACAAAAAGAAAGCAAGAATTATACTTAAATTGCACTAGTGGAAAGTATTAAGATAAAATGATAAAGGTATTGAGATATCACAGTGAAGATTTGGTACACATAAATCTTTGCTTATTAAATATTAGAAAATGTCAAGAAATATGAGAATTATAAAACATCTTTATTAGTACTGCTAAGTCAGATAAATGATAAAGGTATAAATGATCTGTTTAATAATGTTGATTTAATGTCTGTGTTTTCCATTTTGTATCATATAGCGAATATATCCTTCTCCTCCAATTCTTTTTTTTTTTTAATTATACTTTAGGGTTTTAGGGTACATGTGCACAATGTGCAGGTTTGTTACATATGTATCCATGTGCCATGTTGATTTCCTGCACCCATTAACTCGTCATTTAGCATTAGGTGTATCTCCTAATGCTGTCCCTCCCCCTCCCCCCACCCACAACAGTCCCCGGAGTGTGATGTTCACCTTCCTGTGTCCATGAGTTCTCATTGTTCAATTCCCACCTATGAGAGAGAACATGCGGTGTTTGGTTTTTTGTCCTTGCGATAGTTTACTGAGAATGATGTTTTCCAGTTTCATCCATGTCCCTACAAAGGACACGAACTCATCATTTTTTATGGCTGCATAGTATTCCATGGTGTATATGTGCCACATTTTCTTAATCCAGTCTATCGTTGTTGGACATTTGGGTTGGTTCCAACTCTTTGCTATTGTGAATAGTGCCGCAATAAACATACGTGTGCATGTGTCTTTATAGCAGCATGATTTATAGTCCTTTGGGTATATACCCAGTAATGGGATGGCTGGGTCAAATGGTATTTCTAGTTCGAGATCCCTGAGGAATCGCCACACTGACTTCCACAATGGTTGAACTAGTTTACAGTCCCACCAACAGTGTAAAAGTGTTCCTATTTCTCCACATCCTCTCCAGCACCTGTTGTTTCCTGATTTTTTAATGATGGCCATTCTAACTGGTGTGAGATGGTATCTCACTGTGGTTTTGATTTGCATTTCTCTGATGGCCAGTGATGATGAGCATTTCTTCATGTGTTTTCTGGCTGCATAAATGTCTTCTTTTGAGAAGTGTCTGTTCATGTCCTCTGCCCACTTTTTGATGGGGTTGTTTGTTTTTTTCTTGTAAATTTGTTTGAGTTCATTATAGATTCTGGATATTAGCCCTTTGTCAGATGAGTAGGTTGCAAAAATTTTCTCCCATTCTGTAGGTTGCCTGTTAATTCTGATGATAGTTTCTTTTGCTGTGCAGAAGCTCTTTAGTTTAATGAGATCCCATTTGTCGATTTTGGCTTTTGTTGCCATTGCTTTTGGTGTTTTAGACATGAAGTCCTTGCCCACACCTATGTCCTGAATGGTATTGCCTAGGTTTTCTTGTAGGATTTTAATGGTTTTAGGTCTAACATATAAGTCTTTAATCCATCTTGAATTAATTTTTGTATAAGGTGTAAGGAAGGGATCCAGTTGCAGCTTTCTACATATGGCTAGCCAGTTTTCCCAGCACCATTTATTAAATAGGGAATCCTTTCCCCATTTCTTGTTTTTGTCAGGTCTGTCAAAGATCAGATAGTTGTAGCTATGCGGCATCATTTCTGAGGGCTCTGTTCTGTTCCATTGATCTATGTCTCTGTTGTGGTACCAGTACCATGCTGTTTTGGTTACTGTAGCCTTGTAGTATAGTTTAAAGTCAGGTAGCGTGATGCCTCCAGCTTTGTTCTTTTGGCTTAGGATTGACTTGGCGATGCGGGCTCTTTTTTGGTTCCATATGAACTTTAAAGTAGTTTTTTCCAATTCTGTGAAGAAAGTCATTGGTAGCTTGATGGGGATGGCATTGAATCTATAAATTACCTTGGGCAGTATGGCCATTTTCATGATATTGATTCTTCCAACCCATGAGCATGGAATGTTCTTCCATTTGTTTGTATCCTCTTTTATTTCATTGAGCAGTGGTTTGTAGTTCTCCTTGAAGAGGTCCTTCACATCCCTTGTAAGTTGGATTCCTAGGTATTTTATTCTCTTTGAAGCAATTGTGAATGGGAGTTCACTCATGATTTGGCTCTCTGTTTGTCTGTTATTGGTGTACAAGAATGCTTGTGATTTTTGTACATTAATTTTGTATCCTGAGACTTCGCTGAAGTTGCTAATCAGCTTAAGGAGATTTTGGGCTGAGACAGTGGGGTTTTCTAGATATACAATCATGTCGTCTGCAAACAGGGACAATTTGACTTCCTCTTTTCCTAATTGAATACCTTTTATTTCCTTCTCCTGCCTGATTGCTCTGGCCAGAACTTCCAGCACTATGTTGAACAGGAGCGGTGAGAGAGGGCATCCCTGTCTTGTGCCAGTTTTCAGAGGGAATGCTTCCAGTTTTTGCCCATTCAGTATGATATTGGCTGTGGGTTTGTCGTAGATAGCTCTTATGATTTTGAGATACGTCCCATCAATACCTAATTTATTGAGAGTTTTTAGCATGAAGGGTTGTTGAATTTTGTCAAAGGCCTTTTCTGCATCTATTGAGATAATCATGTGGTTTTTGTCTTTGGTTCTGTTTATATGCTGGATTACATTTATTGATTTGCGTATGTTGAACCAGCCTTGCATCCCAGGGATGAAGCCCACTTGATCATGGTGGATAAGCTTTTTGATGTGCTGCTGGATTCGGTTTGCCAGTATTTTATTGAGGATTTTTGCATCAATGTTCATCAAGGATATTGGTCTGAAATTCTCTTTTTTGGTTATGTCTCTGCCAGGTTTTGGTATCAGGACGATGCTGGCTTCATAAAATGTGTTAGGGAGGATTCCCTCTTTTTCTATCGATTGGAATAGTTTCAGAAGGAATGGTACCAGTTCCTCCTTGTACCTCTGGTAGAATTCGGCTGTGAATCCATCAGGTCCTGGACTCTTTTTGGTTGGTAAGCTATTGATTATTGCCACAATTTCAGAACCTGTTATTGGTCTATTCAGAGATTCAATTTCTTCCTGGTTTAGTCTTGGGAGGGTGTATTTGTCGAGGAATTTATCCATTTCTTCTAGATTTTCTAGTTTATTTGCATAGAGGTGTTTGTAGTATTCTCTGATGGTAGATTGTATTTCTGTGGGATCGGTGGTGATATCCCCTTTTTCGTTTTTTATTGCATCTATTTGATTCTTCTCTCTTTTCTTCTTTATTAGTCTTGCTAGCGGTCCGTCAATTTTGTTGATCTTTTCAAAAAACCAGCTCCTGGATTCATTAATTTTTTGAAGGGTTTTTTGTGTCTCTATTTCCTTCAGTTCTGCTCTGATTTTAGTTATTTCTAGCCTTCTGCTAGCTTTTGAATGTGTTTGCTCTTGCTTTTCTAGTTCTTTTAATTGTGATGTTAGGGAGTCAATTTTGGATCTTTCCTGCTTTCTCTTGTGGGCATTTAGTGCTATAAATTTCCCTCTACACACTGCTTTGAATGTGTCCCAGAGATTCTGGTATGTTGTGTCTTTGTTCTCGTTGGTTTCAAAGAACATCTTTATTTCTGCCTTCATTTCATTATGTACCCAATAGTCATTCAGGAGCAGGTTGTTCAGTTTCCATGTAGTAGAGCGGTTTTGAGTGAGTTTCTTAATCCTGAGTTCTAGTTTGATTGCACTGTGGTCTGAGAGACAGTTTGTTATAATTTCTGTTCTTTTACATTTGCTGAGGAGAGCTTTACTTCCAACTATGTGGTCAATTTTGGAATAGGTGTGGTGTGGTGCTGAAAAAAATGTATATTCTGTTGACTTGGGGTGGAGAGTTCTGTAGATGTCTATTAGGTCCACTTTATGTAGAGCTGAGTTCAATTCCTGGATATCCTTATTAACTTTCTGTCTCATTGATCTGTCTAATGCTGACAGTGGGGTGTTAAAATCTCCCATTATTATTGTGTGGGAGTTTAAGTCCCTTCGTAGGTCACTCAGGACTTGCTTTATGAATCTGGGTGCTCCTGTGTTGGGTGCATATATATTTAGGATAGTTAGCTCTTCTTGATGAATTGATCCCTTTACCATTATGTAATGGCCTTCTTTGTCTCTTTTGATCTTTGTTGGTTTAAAGTCTATTTTATCAGAGACTAGGATTGCAACCCCTGCCTTTTTTTGTTTTCCAGTTGCTTGATAGATCTTCCTCCATCCCTTTATTTTGAGTTTATGTGTGTCTCTGCACGTGAGATGGGTTTCCTGAATACAGCACACTGATGGGTCCTGACTCCTTATCCAGTTTGCCAGTCTGTGTCTTTTGATTGGAGCATTTAGCCCATTTACATTTAACGTTAATATTGTTATGTGTGAATCTGATCCTGTCATTATGATGTTAGTTGGTTATTTTGCTCGTTAGTTGCTATAGTTTCTTCCTAGTCTCGATGGTCTTTACAATTTGGCATGTTTTTGCAGTGGCTGGTACCGGTTGTTCCTTTCCATGTTTAGTGCTTCCTTCAGGAGCTCTTTTAGGGCAGGCCTGGTGGTGACAAAATCACTCAGCGTTTGCTTGTCTGTAAAGTGTTTTATTTCTCCTTCACTTATGAAGCTTAGTTTGGCGGGATAGGAGATTCTGGGTTGAAAATTCTTTTCTTTAAGAATGTTGAATATCGGCCCCCATTCTCTTCTGGCTTGTAGAGTTTCTGCTGAGAGATCAGCTGTTAGTCTGATGGGCTTCCCTTTGTGGGTAACCCGACCTTTCTCTCTGGCTGCCCTTAACATTTTTTCTTTCATTTCAACTTTGGTGAATCTGACAATAATGTGTCTTGGAGTTGCCCTTCTCGAGGAGTATCTTTGTGGCGTTCTCTGTATTTCCTGAATCTGAATGCTGGCCTGCCTTGCTAGATTGGGGAAGTTCTCCTGGATAATATCTTGCAGAGTGTTTTCCAACTTGGTTCCATTCTCCCCATCATTTTCAGGTACACCAATCAGACGTAGGTTTGGTCTTTTCACATAGTCCCAAATTTCTTGGAGGCTTTGTTCATTTCTTTTTATCCTTTTTTCTCTAAACTTCCCTTCTCTTTTCATTTCATTCATTTCATCTTCCATCAGCGATACCCTTTCTTCCAGTTGATCGCATCTGCTACTGAGGCTTCTGCAATCTTCGCGTAGTTCTCGAAACTTGGCTTTCAGCTCCATCGGCTCCTTGAAGCCCTTCTCTCCATTGGTTATTCTAGTTATCCATTCTTCTAATTTTTTTTCAAAGTTTTTAACTTCTTTGCTGTTGTTTTGAATTTCCTCTCGTAGCTCAGAGTAGTTTGATCGTCTGAAGCCTTCTTCTCTCAACTCATCAAAGTCATCCTCCATCCAGCTTTGTTCCGTTGCTGGTGAGGAACTGCGTTCCTTTGGAGGAGGAGAGGTGCTCTGTTTTTTAGAGTTTCCAGTTTTTTTGGTCTGTTTTTTCCCCATCTTTGTGGTTTTATCTACTTTTTGTCTTTGATGATGGTGATGTACAGATGGGTTTTTGGTGTGGATGTCCTTTCTGTTTGTTAGTTTTCCTTCTACCAGACAGGACCCTCAGCTGCAGGTCTGTTGGAGTTTA
The DNA here is from genome assembly GCF_006542625.1 of Nomascus leucogenys. Classification (NCBI taxonomy): domain Eukaryota; kingdom Metazoa; phylum Chordata; class Mammalia; order Primates; family Hylobatidae; genus Nomascus; species Nomascus leucogenys. Next base: position 82,529,019 of record NC_044388.1, read on the forward strand.
CTAGAGGTCCACTCCAGACCCTGTTTGGCTGGGTGTCAGCAGCGGTGGCTGCAGAACAGCAGATTTTCGTGAGACCACAAATTCAGCTGTCTGATAGTTCCTCTGAAAGTTTTGTCTCAGAGAAGTACCGGGTTGAATGAGGTGTCAGTCTGTCCCTACTGGGGGTGTGCCTCCCAGTTAGGCTGCTCAGGGGTGAGGGACCCACTTTAGGAGGCAGTCTGACTGTTCTCAGATCTCCAGCTGCGTGCTGGGAGAACCACTACTCTCTTCAAAGCTGTCAGTCAGACAGGGACATTTAAGTCTGTGGAAGTTCTTGCAGAGTTTTTGTTTGTCTGTGCCCTGCCCCCAGAGGTGGAGCCTACAGAGGCAGGGAGGCCTCCTTGAGCTGTGGTGGGCTCCACCCAGTTCGAGCTTCCTGGCTGCTTTGTTTACCTAAGCAAGCCTGGGCAATGGCGGGCGCCCCTCCCCCAGCCTCGCTGCCGCCTCGCAGCTTGATCTCAGACTGCTGTGCTAGCAATTAGCGAGACTCCGTGGGCATAGGACCCTCCGAGCCAGGTGCGGGACACAATCTCCTAGTGTGCCGTTTTCCAGGCCCGTTGGAAAAGCACAGTTAGGGTGGGACTGACCCGATATTCCAGGTGCCGTCTGCTTCCCCTTTCTTTGACTAGGAAAGGGAACTCCCTGACCCCTTGCGCTTCCCGAGTGAGTCAATGCCTCGCCCTGCTTCGGCTCGCGCACAGTGCGCTTCACCGACTGTCCTGCACCCACTGTTAGGCACTCCCTAGTGAGATGAAACCAGTACCTCAAGCAGAAATGCAGAAATCACCCGTCTTCTGTGTCGCTGGGGCTGGGAGCTGGAGACCGGAGCTGTTCCTATTCGGCCATCTTGGCTCCACCCTCTCCTCCAATTCTTAAAAAGCTTTGCCAAAGTGATCCTATATGAGTTACAGATAAATATTTAATAAATTCCCAAAGCATAACTTTTATGAGTTTTATTTTCAAATTTGTAGGCTCTGTGACTCTGGGCAAAAGTCTTAACTCTCGTATGCCTCAGTTTCCTCATTTGTAAAATCAGAATAACAACTGTGTTTGGGTGTTTTGGAAATTAAACTGCATGGTATTGAATTACTGTTAGCTATTATTCTATATCCCAGAAATTAATCATAGATTTAAAAAAATTTTCAAAGAATTTCAAAATAGCATCCTTTTGAGTAACTCCTAGCAGAATGAGAAAATCTAAACAAGTATAGGTACTTTCAAAAGTAAGCATGGCAATCAGCCAACACATTATATATTTTAAGGTGTAATAAGCTTTTAATCAGAATTTATAGCCTAAATGGATTTATTGGTATTTCAAAAGAATGAACACTTATGAATTAATTAATTTGACTGAAGTAATTGCAAAAAGAACAGCCAGTTAACTCCAAAGAAAGCAAACTGGCCAAAATAAAGAACAAAAACAAAATTCCCCCAAATTACCGGAACTAACAGAGTTCATTCAGTCTTGTTGCAATAGATATGTAAAATAAAATAAAAACAGAGGCCATGCATTTTTATCTACTGGAAAACAAGTGAGATTATACTGGAAAAACAGTATTTTCATATACTGGAAAAACGAGCCAGATTATATAACATTTCCCTAAATGCATAAAAGATTCTTACAAATCCAATTTAGAAAAAAATATGAATGACCTCTCAAAACTAGCTGTGAGACGTGAACAGGAAATGTATTAAGAAATAACCAAAACAAAAGACACTGACCAAAGGTGGAAGAAATCCCACAAGAAATCATTAAAAACAGTGAAGTTTGTTTGTTTGGTCTGTTTTTGTCTCTCAGTTTTGCAAAAATTATGAAGATTGAGCAAATTCAGTGCTATGGAGGGAAATATCATTCATACACTATGGATGGAGGGTTAGTACAGTTTGGAAGGTAGTTGGGGAAAATGTATTAACATTCATTCCTTCCTTCATTGATTCATTTATTCGTTTATGGATTGATTGATTGATTGAGACAGAGTCTCACTCTGTTGCCTATGCTGGAGTGCAGTGGCGCAGTCTCAGCTCACTGCAATCTCCACCTCCCAAGTTTAAGTGATTCTCCTACCTCAGCCTCCTGAGTAGCTGGGATTACGGGTGCAAGCCACCATGCCTGGCTAATTTTTCTATTTTTAGAAGAGATGGGGGTTTCACCAGGTTGGCCAGGGTGGTCTTGAACTGCTGACCTCAAGTGATCTGCCTGCCTTGGCCTCCCAAAGTGCTAGGATTACAGGCATGAGCCACCGCGCCTGGCCTCAACATTTAAAAGCATATACTATTAAACTGAGGAATTATACTTCTGAGAACTTATACCAGGGAAAAGTTGGTAAAGCAGGTAAAGACATAGGTGTGTCTGTACTAAACGCATTTTAGTTACCTGTTAATAAGGAATACATTACATTATACTACATTTATGTGACATAAAACTATGCAGCCACTAAAAGTTGATGTAGGTACGTATTTATTAATAGGAAACAACATCTGTAATCCACTGAGTGGAAAAGAGCAGATTTGTTCAATCTTATTTATTTAAAACTATATATTTATACACATAATTAGATATGTAGAAGGATGGTTTCTAGAGGATATTACATGTGATTGAAGATAGTCATATATTTAACAAAAAAATATGCTGAAATGATATGAAGAAAACTATGAAGTCCCTGAAGAGAAATCTGGCTTTGATTTGAGTGAGGAAGAGACAGCCTACGTTTCTGCATGGGGACTATAGGTTTGTAAACATGTCAATTATCCCCATGCCAATTTATAGAGTGCAATCACAATAAAAATACCAGAAAGTAAGTTAAAAGAAAAAGCACGCTGAGAACTTCTTAATTTTTAACGTGAAAGATACCCTTGAGGTCTTCTTTTGATTCCCTCTGCAGTGGCAACGATTGTTATGAGGTTGATTTACATTTTTCTTATTTATGCCTTTTTACTTTATAATGTGCATCTCTATCCACATACCTTTTGGGTTCAACTCCTTTTTCTATTTTCTATTAGATTGATAAAGTTTTTCTCTTCCCTATTTTTTTCTAGGCTGCTTTGGAAGCTCTAGATTCTATTGGTTAACTTTAATTGTGACATATATATTGTATCTATTATATATTTAATATATAAAACATATAATATGTAAAATTATGTATTATATATAATATCTATTATATATAATAGGTATAATATAAACTATATAATTATGTATATAAAATATATATAATATATAATATGAATATATAATTATATATGTTTAAATATATATTATATCTATTATATATAATAGATATATAGTTTTATATATTGTATATTTTATATATTAAATATATTTTATATATTTTATATATTAATATATTTTATATATTTTATATATATTAAATGTATTAAATGTATAATATATATATATATGTTTTTGAGACAGTCTTGCTCTGTTGCCTGGGCTGGAGTGCAGTGGTGGGATCTCAGCTCTCAGCTCACTGCAGCCTCCACCTCCGGGGTTCAAGTGATTCTCCTGCCTCAGCCTCCTGAGTAGCTGGGATTACAGGCACTGGCCACCATGCCTGGCTAATTTTTGTATTTTTGCCGTCCAAGGAAAGCAAAGGGAGCTTATCCACACTCTCCCCATGCCCACATCCAGCATCTCGTTTACTGTAACCCTCTCTGCAATCAGATATTGTGATTATTGACACTAGTAACATCTCGGAAAAGGAGCACTGAAGCCATGTTTCTCCTGGAGAACTTGCATGGTTCCCTGGAAGCTGCAGGACTTTTCTTACTCACAGGTTGTCCAGGATGTTTCAAGGCAGACCTGGGGGTGTGTGTGTGGGTTTTTTTTTTTTTTTTTTTGGAGTCTTGCTCTATTACCCAGGCTGGAGTGCAGTGGCATGATCTCGGCTCACGGCAACTTCTGTCTCCCGGGTTCAAATGATTCTCCTGCCTCAGCCTCCCGAGTAGCTGGGATTATAGGCACCAGCCACTGTGCCTGGCTAATTTTTGTATTTTTAGTAGAGATGGGGTTTCACCATGTTGGCCAGGCTGGTCTCGAACTCCTGACCTCAAGTGATCCACCTGCTTCGGCCTCCCAAAGTGCTGGGATTAGTGGTGTGAGCCATTGTGCCCAGCTGCAGATTTTTTATAGTGTTTTGGAGGCAAAGGCCAACCATGATTCTGGAGGGGCACCACATGGGCAGTATTCTGAGTATCCATTCCTTTGGTAGCACTTTCTGGACACATGCATGAGCCAGGTACTGTGCTGATGATTACAAGACAAATGTTCCAAGTCACAGTCTCAGGTAGAAGACAGGCCCACATTTACTACATACTATGCAGTGTAAGTGCTTTAGTCAGTAGTCAATAAAGAGCTTTAGACAGTAAAGAGACTGAGAAAGCAGGGAAGGGATCAAGAAATTCTACCTTGAGAAGCTGAGGTTGACATCACAGTGGGCCCCAGGACAGCAAAGGCAGTGGGAAATACTGTCAAAGATGAAGTTTTGTCTGCATTGTCGGTGCTTTTGAGGAAATTGTCACTACTCTGTAGCAGCAGATATTGGGGCCAGGTAGTAGAAGGACCACATGCAAAGTAAATGTGAACTGCCCAGGATACTGCAAGGCTGTTTATCTGGGAAGGCGGTAGCTGTGGCTGGGATAAATTTGCATCTGCACGTGGAATATCTGTAATGGCTGTTAGCATGTTGAAAGGAAGCTCAAGCAGTAGGGAGGCCTAGGAACAAAAGTACAGCTGTAAGGAATGGGCTTAGGAACAGAATGAACTGACTCAATGGAATACGGTAGGATTATGGGTCCAGGGAAGCTGGGATAGGTAACAAGACAGGTTGCTGTTATGGGTTGAATTGTGTCCCTCTACCCAAAATATATGTTAAAGTCCTAAACCCCAGTACTTCAGAATGTGATTTATTTGGAGATTGTGTCTTTACGGAGGTAATTAGTTATGATGAGGTCATACTAGAGTAGGGCAGGCCCCTAGTTCAATATGACTGGTGTCCCTCTAAGAAAACAGCCATGTGAAGACATAGAGACAACGAGAATGCCGTGTGAAAACATAGGCAGAGATTGGAGTGATGTGGCCACAAGCCAGAGAAACAGAAGGCAAAGTTGGAGGGAGTGTTGTCACAAGCCAAGGAACGCCAGCAGCTACCAGAAACCGGAAGGGCAAGGAATGCATTCTCCCCAGAGCCTTCAGAGGAAGCATGATTCTGCTGACCCCGTGATTCACAATTCTGGCCTCCAAGAACAGAGAGAACAAGCTTCTATTGTTTAAACCACCTGGTTTGTCCGAATTTGTTATTGCAACCACAGGAAACTAATACAGGAGGCTAAAACGAAAAAGATGGTAAGAAGTACTGTCAAGGATGTGTGGAAATTGGAATCCTCTTAGATTACTGGTGGGAATGTAAGATGGTGCAGTTCCTTTGGAAAATGGTTTGACAATTCCCTACAATGTTAAAAATGGAGTTACCGTAAGAACTAGAAATCTCACACCTATGTGTATACTCAAGAGAAATGAATATATACATCGTCACATAAAATTGCCCATGGATGTTCATAGCATGTCTATTTGTAATAGCCAAAATGTGGACACAACTCAAATGCCCACTGATGAGTGGACAAACAAAATGTGGTGTATCCATACAGTGGGATGTTATTTGGCAATAAAAAGGAATGAATAATAACATGCTACAACATGGTTAAACCTTAAAAACATTATGCAAAGTAAGAGAGGCCAGACACAGACTATGTATTGTACGATTCCATTAATATGAAATGTGTAAAATAGGCAAATCCACGGAGACTCAATTTGATTAGTGTTTGCCTGGGGCTAAGGAGAGGGAGAGGAGGGAATGACTGCTAATGGATATAGGTTTTCTTTTTATAGTAATGAAGATGTACTAAAATTAGATAGTAGTAATGGATTCACAGCTCCAAAAACCATTGAATTTTATTTTTTGAAAGGGTTGATTGATTTTATTGTTGTCAAGACAGAGACCTTGGCAGAGATCCCTTTAAGTAGAGCAAGATTATAAGGCATTCCTTTTTCTCATCCTTCATTCATTAAACATACCTTTTTTTATTGTCTATTATGTGCTAGGTCTTCTTCTAATCTATGAGAATATAGTGGTTCACCAGCCTGACAACTTGCTTACTCCCTTGGAATTTGCATTCCATCAACAATGGTAAACAAAACCCAGAAAATTATCAAGTATCAGGTCATACCATGGTAGCATTTTTGTTACTAGTCCCTGGGCATAAAATTAGTGTACAAAGTTAGAATGACCACTAGCAGGTTGGTAGATAGTTTTCTCCCAAAAGGACCATGAAAGTATCCCTTACTTCCTTCCTTCTCCTTTCCTTGTCCTATTTCAAGACAAGTTTTCACTCTGTTGCCCAGGCTGGAGTGCAGTGATGCTCCCATAACTTACTAGAACCTTGAACTCCTTGGTTCAAGTGATCCTCCCACCTCAGCCTCCAAAGTAGCTGAGACTACGGGTGTGAGCCACCACACCCAACTAATTTAAAAAATATATTTTTTTTGTAGAGGCTGGGTGCAGTAGCTCACACCTGTAATCCCAGTACTGTGAGAGGCTGAGGCAGGAGGATAGTTTGAGGCCACCATGACTTCTCCCTTTCTGCAGGGAGATTTTTTTGATATATCTTCAAGAAACTCCTTTTCTAGAATGTGTGCTCAGACCTCTACACCAAACTGTAGGTTTGCAGAGAGGATGGGAATAGTGGCTTGGTGAAGAATGGGCATAGTCAGCCTGGGCAGAGGTTTTAGCTCCAAAGATTCTTCCAATGCTGTGACTTGTTACAATTCCTGTCCCTGTTTGGGAAGGTCTGGTGATCCTTTTCTGGTTTTTCTAATGATTAATAGTTCTGCAGTTTGATGAGTCATTTTGCTTCTGTTTGTAGAAGAGGTGCAGTATATTCAGGCTGAGAAAAACAACAAAAGCCCATTGGAGGCTGCCACGCTTTTTCTCAAGTTCCTGTTGGAGCTCCAGGAGGAAGGCTGGTTCCATGGCTTTTTGGATGCCCTAGACCATGCAGGTTAGTTCATTCTTTTTAATCACAAATCAGAGTATGTTACTTTGCTGCTTGACAATACTGTAAAAGTGAAAAGCTATTAATTTTGAAGTATCCACTTATAGTTCATGCCTCTTAGTCTGAGGCAATGTAAAGACTGTTTTTAGGCAGATGACATAATTGTCTACCTGAAACATCCAACAAAAGAATCTGCAGAGAGATTATTGTCACTAATGGAAGAGTTTAGCAAGATTATTTGGATATAAGACCAGTATACAAAAATTAGTTGCATTTCTGCCCAATGGAAGCAAACAAAAAGTGTAATCCAAAATGAAGTATCATTCCTAATAATAACAATTGTAATGTATTTAGGAATAAATCTAACAAAAGATGTATAAGGTCTGAATGGAGAAAATGATAAAATGTTATTGAAAGATATTAAACAAGTCCTAAATGGAAACACATACCCATGCACATAGAGAAGGAGGCTTGAGATCATAAAAATGTCAGTTCTCCCTACATTGATCTGTATATTCAATATAATTCTAATAAAAATCCTAGATTCTTTTTTCAGTGAGTGTGGCAGGTTGATTCTACAATGTATATGGGAGAATTATGACCCAACAATAGTCAAGACACCCCTAAAGAAGACAAATTTAGTAGATTGGGGCTTTTCTTTCTACATGTCAACATTTATTAGAAAGCTACAGGCATTGAGACAGTGAAATGTTGGTTCTGGCATTGACAAACTGACCATTGAAACAGAATAGAGACCCTCTAATTAGGCCCATAACTTTATGGCAACCTGATATATTAGACATCACTGAGAAAAGAGGATTACTGGGAAAGGAGGAGCTATTCAAAAAATAGCATTTATAAACAGAATAATATTAAAAACTGAACAAACTCAAGCTGGACATGGTGGGGTATGCCTGTAGTCCCAGCCTCTCAGGAGGCTGAGGCAGGAGGACTGCTTGAGTCCAGGAGTTTGAGGCTGCCGTGAGCTATGATGGTGCTGCTGCACTCCAGCCTGGGCAACATAGGGAGACCCCTGTATTTAAAAAACAAACCCTGGGCCGGACGTGGTGGCTCACGCCTGTAATCCCAGCAGTTTGGGAGAACTAGGTGGGCAAATTACCTGAGGTCAGGAGTTTGAGAACAGCCTGGCCAACTTGGCAAAACCCTGTCTCTACTAAAAATACAAAACTTAGCCAGGCGTGATGGTGGGCACCTGTAATCCCAGCTACTCGGGAGGCTGAGGCAGGAGAATTGCTTGAACCCAGGAGGCGGAGGTTGCAGTGGGCTGAGATTGTGCCATTGCACTCCAGCTTGGGCAATGAGTGAAACTCCTCCTCAAATTTAAAACAAACAAATCACGAACTCTGGGAGAAGATGTTTTCAAACTATATAATCACCAAAGGATTAGAATCTAGAATATATTAAAAAGGTCTTAAAATCAGTTGGAAAAAGAAGGAAAACATACATAGAGCAAAAAATTTGGACAAACATTTCAACGAATACGAAGAATGAAAAGTGAATAAATGTAAAAGATTCTCAGCCCAATTAGGAATTTGGGAATTGTAAATTAGGAACACAGTGAGATAACATTTTATAACTACTAGATAGCAAAACTTAAGTCCAACAGTGCTAAGGCTTAAAGAAGATATTTAATGGAAATCTTTTTTTTTTTTTTTTTTTTTTTTTGAGACAGAGTCTTGCTCTGTCGCCCAGGCTGGAGCACAAAGGCACCATCTCGGCTCACTGCAACCTCTGCCCCCTGGGTTCAAGCCACTTTCATGTCTCAGCCTCCTGAGTAGCTGGGATTACAGGTGCCCACCACCACACCTGGCTAATTATTGTATTTTTAGTAGAGATGGGGTTTTGCCACGTTGGTCAGGTTGGCCTCAAACTCCTGACCTCAGGTGATCCACCTGCCTCGGCCTCCCAAAGTGCTGGGATTACAGGCGTGAGCTACCATGCCTGGCCGGAAATCTTAAATATCACTATGTGGAGTGTAAATTGATACAACTATTTTGAAAAATAACTTGATATCCCCTCATAGAGTTCAACTCTCATGTATCCTTCTATCCAAAAGTTTCACTCTTAAGTTTGTGTCCTAGAAGAACTTATACATATATTCCAGAATATGCATATAAGAGTGTTCATACTATAATTGTAGTAACAAAAGCAAGCAAACAAAACTGGAAATTACCCTGATGTCCTTTAAGAGGAGAATGGATACATAAATTTTATAATATTTACACATGGTCCATTAAACTACGATGAAAAGGTGTGAACACATCTATAGATGATGACTGAGGTGAGTCTTAGAAATGTAATGTTAAATTTTAAAGAAAGAGAAACTTCATGTCATAAGATAGAATATTTATAAAGCTCCAAAAAGCTAAACTTAACATATTGCTTAGGGAATCAAATATATGCAACTATAAAAAAATTAAGGTATTGATATATTAAATATAGGGAAGCAGTGACTTTGGCAGGGAGACAGAGGGGTTGGAAAGAGAAGGCACAAATAATTGGAATATGGTGGTTCTTTTTTCTCTTTTTTTTTTTTTTTTTGAGACGGAGTTTCACTTTAGCCCAGGCTGGAGTACAGTGCCGTGATCTCCGCTCACTACAACCTCTGCCTCCTGGGTCCCGATTCAAACAATTCTCCCTCAGCCTTCCGAGTAGCTCGGATTACAGGCACATGCCCCCATGCCCAGCTAATTTTTGTATTTTCAGTAGAGACGGGGTTTCACCATGTTGGTCAGACTGGTCTTGAACTCTTGGCCTCAAGTGATCCACCTGCCTCAGCCTCCCAAAGTGTTGAGATTACAGGCATGAGCCACTGCACCCAGCCGGAATATGGTGGTTCTTAAGTTGGATAGTGGTTCACATGTGTTCCTTTTCTTGTTATACTCTTTATTATATATGTTACAAATATTCTAGTACATGCATCGAATATTACATAATTTTTACATTTCTGTTTTCAGAGCTATGTTTTCTATCAACAGAAGAATCATGAAGTTCATAAATTTGGAAAGGAGAGCTTTATTTTTCATAAAGGGTTGCAGTCTGCATGGTGGCCATTTTGACAGGCTGGGAAGTGTAGCCTCGGGCCAGAAGCAGGAAACAGGCACTTTGAGGGTGGGAAGAGTAAAACAGAGACTTATGCTGAACAGGGTGACCAAATATTCAGTAAGCTACAGGAGGAGTCATGAAAGTAGAAGCATGCACCTGGGAAGTTGAGCTTCATGCCTTTCCATGGGACCCATGTTCAAAAACTGTCAGTGTTAGCATGATCCAAGGGTGGAGTTTTTGGCCCTCTGATGTCAGAAGGTGAAGCAGAGGACATGAAAACTCTCACTGCACGTCCTTCATAGACCGGCCAGACCCACTCTGTGATTGGTGGTCTCTTATCAGGAAGAAGTGCTGGTTGGTTGTTGTGTTGAAACTGCTAAAGGGAGGGGCAGTCAGGAGGTTGGTTGAAATCAGCAATGGAGCAAGTCTTTCCAAAGGGCTGGTTTCTGTTTCTCATCAGAGAAAGCACTGTTTCTCCACTTTGGGGATATGATTAATCTGGATATTATAAGTTATTTTAATCCTTACCAACCTGTTAGGTAAAAATAGTACTTTTAATTTTTATTTTAAAAATTGAATAAGGTTTAGTATTGGAAGTCCTAGCTGGAGCAGTTAGGCAAGAAAAAGAAAGACAAGGTATCCAAATTGGAAAGGAAGAAGTAAAATAATATGTTTGCAGATGGCAGAATCTTTTATTTATTTATTTATTTATTCGTTCATTCATTCATTCATTTATTTTTTGAGACAGAGTCTTGCTCTGTCGCCCAGGCTGGGTGGAGTGCAGTGGCACAATCTCGGCTCACTGCAAGCTCCCCCTCCTGGGTTCACGCCATTCTCCTGCCTCAGCCTCCTGAGTAGCTGGGACTACAGGTGCTTGCCACCACGCCTGGCTAATTTTTTGTATTTTTAGTAGAGACGGGGTTTCACCATGTTAACCAAGATGGTCTCAATCTCCTGACCTCATGATCCACCCACCTCGGCCTCCCAAAGTGCTGGGATTACAGGCGTGAGCCACTGCGCCCAGCCGATGGCAGAATCTTATATGTAGAAAACCCTAAAGATTTTAGAAAAAACTATTAGAACTAATTCAGAAAAGTTTCAGGACACAAAATTAACACCCCAAAATTAGTCGTATGTCTATATATTAACAAATAAGCCAAAAAAGAAATTAAGGTAACAATTCCATTTATAATAGCATTAAAAAGATTAAAATACTTAGGAAGAAACCTAACCAAGGAGATAAAAGACTCATACCCTGAAAACAACAAAACATTGCTGAAAGAATGAAAGATAACACAAATAAATGGAAAAACATCCCCATTCATGAATTAAAGACTTAAGATGCCTATACTACCAAAAGTGAACTGCAGATTCAATGCAATCCCTATCAAAATCCCAATGGCATTTTTTTTTTGTAGAAATAGAAAAAATTATCCAAAATTTATAGAGAATCTCAAGGCATCTTGAATAGGTAAAATTTTGATAATGAAGAATAAACCAGGAGGCCTCATCTCTCCTGATTTCAAAACACATTACACATCTGTAGCAATCAAGATGATGTGGCACTGGCATAAAGACAGACAAATAGGTCAAAAGAGCACCCAGAAATAAATTCTCAAGTATATGCTCAAAGATACCAAGACCACTCAATGGGGAAAGACAGTCTCTTCAGCAAATGTTGTTGGGAAAACTGGATATCCATATGCAAAAGAATGAATTTTGACACGTATACCATGTATTACAGTTCTCCAGAGAAACAAAAGCAATAGGATATATTTATGTGTGTGTATATATGATGGGATATGTATACACATTGTTACTTACATGTATGTGTATATATATTTTTGGAATTGGCTCACGTGATTATGGAGGCTGAGAGGTCCCATGATCTGCTGTCTACAATCTGGAGAATCAGACAGTTGGTGTAATTCAGAGTCTGAAGGCCTGAGAACCAGGACCTCTGATGTCCAAGGGCAAGAGAAATGATGAGCTCAAGAAAAGAGAATTTGCCCTTCTTCTCCCTTTTTGTTCTGTTTGGTCTTTAATGGATTGGATGATGTCTGCACACATCAGTGAGGGTGAATTTCTTTATTCAGTATGATTCAAATGATAATCTGTTCTGAAAACACCCTTACACACACCCCCAAAAGTAATGTTTTACCAGCTATCTGGGCATCCCTTAGCCCAGTCAAGTTGACACAGAAAATTAACCATCACACACTATATACAAAATCAACTCAAAATGCATTAAAGACCTAAATATAAGACCTAAAACTATTAAAACTCCTAGAAGAAAGCACAGGGGAAAAACTTCATGACATTGGAATTGGCAGTGATTTCTTGGGCATGATATCAGAAGCATAGGCAACAAAAGTGAAAAAATAGACAAATGGGACTATATGAAACTTATGTGCCTCAAAGGACATAATAGGGTGAAAAGTCAACCCATGGAATGAGAGAAAATGTTTGCAAATCATATACCTGTTAAGGGGTTAATATGTAGACTATATCAAGAACTCCTGCAACTCAAAGACAAAAAAATCAAATTAAAAAATAGGCAATCCCAGCATTTTGGGAGGCTGAGGCATGTGGATCACCTGAGGTCAGGAGTTCAAGACCAGCCTGGCCAACATGGCAAAACCCTGTCTCTACTAAAAATACACATAGCTGGGTGTGGTGGCACACGCCTGTAGTCCCACCTACTCGGGAGGCTGTGGCAGGAGAATTGCTTGAACCCAGGAGGCAGATGTTGCGGTGAGCAGAGATCATGCCACTGCACTCCAGCCTGGGTGACAGAGCAAGACTCCATCTCAAGAAAAAAAAAAAAGAGGCAAAGGACTTGAATAGACATTTATCTAAATATGGTATACAAATGGCTAATGAATATATGGAAAGATATTCAACATCAGTAATCATCAGAGAAATTCAAAGCCACAATGTGATATCACATCACCCCCATTACAATGGCTACTATAAAAACAAAAACAAGGCTGGGCACGGTGGCTCATGCCTGTAATCCCAGCACTTTGGAAGGCCGAGGCGGGTGGATCATGAGGTCAGGAGTTCAAGACCAGCCTGGCCAAGATGGTGAAACCCCGTCTCTACTAAAAAATACAAAAATTAGCTGGGTGCAGTGGTGGGCGCCTGTAGTCCCAGGTACTCGGGAGGCTGAGGCAGGAGAATTGCTTGAACCCGGGAGTCAGAGTTTGCAGTGAGCCGAGATCGTGCCACTGCACTCCAGCCTGGGTGACAGAGCAAGACTCTGCCTCAAAAAATAAAATAAAATAAAAACAAAAACAGAAAATAATGCGTATAGGTGAGGATGTGGAGAAACTGCAACCCTGTGCCTGATTGGTAGGATTGTAAAATGGTGTAACAGCCATGGAAAACAGTATGGCAGTCCCTCAAAAAATTGAAAATATATATCACCATGTGATCCAGCAATTCTGCTTCTGGTGTATTTCCAAAAGAATTAAAAGCAAGGTATTGATGAGATATTTGCACATCCATGTTGATAGTAGCATTATCCATGATAGCTTACAAGGTAGAAGCAACTCAAATGTCCATCAGTGATAAATGGATCAACAAAATGTGATACACATACAATGGAATATTATTCAGCCTTAAAAAAAAAAAAGTAAATCCTGGCACATGCTGCTAAATGGACATACATTGAGGGTGCTGTGCTGAGTGAAATAAGCCAGTCACAAAAAGACAAATATTGTATTTTGCCACCTATATAAATTATCTAAAGTAGTCAGATTCGTAGAAACAGAAAGAGTGGTGGTTACCAGGAGCAGCGGTGAGGAGAGAAAAAGGAATAGTTGTTTCACAGAGTTTTAGATTTGCAAGGTGAAAAAGGTCTGGATTTTTGTTTTATAACAAAATGAACTTAACACAACTGAACTGTACATTTAAAAATAGTTAAGATGGTAAATGTTTTATCTATTTTTTCCTACAATTTAAAAAAAGAATGAGGTTGAACATCTTTTGTATGTTTCTTGGCCATAAGTATTTTTCTCTGAACTTTCTAAATATGATTTTTAAATAAATGTCTTTTAAAAGCATTATAATAATATTAAGTAAATTTCCCATTTACTTAATATTATCTTAGAAAAATTAGAAGGAAAGTTCCTTGGGGGCAGGAATTAAGGTTTATATTTATTTTTGCCTTCTTTACTGCTTTCCACTGTGAAGATACTTAATAAACCTGTTGACTCTGACTGTTTAAAGACAAATCAGGGATTGTAGGTGAAGTCCATGAGGCACTTTGGAAGAAAGATTTTATACTAAGATCAAAATGTAAGACTTCAAAGTTGTCCTTAGTACTTTTTCCCCAATAAATAATAAATATTGCTAGAAGACCTAAAGTGTTGGGTGACTAAAATGAATACTGTTTTCTTTTTGAAAAATCAATGACAATTGGGGGTAATTTACAGATACTTTTTGAATTCTACCACCATACATTCAAACATGACTTCTATGATACTAATCTCAAAGTATTTTTCAGTTGGTTTCATAAAAGTCCACATTTTTTTTCTTTCTTTTCAGGTTATTCTGGACTTTATGAAGCCATTGAAAGTTGGGATTTCAAAAAAATTGAAAAGTTGGAGGAGTATAGATTACTTTTAAAATGTTTACAACCAGAATTTAAAACCAGAATTATTCCAACAGATATCATTTCTGATCTGTCTGAATGTTTAATTAATCAGGAATGTGAAGAAATTCTACAGGTAAGTTAATATAAAATACTAAAATTGGGGGAAATAATTATAACATGGGAAGTGTCTTCTGTTTTCTATACTGTTTTAGACCTGAGAAAGATCATTGAAACCCACAAAAGTACTCATAGAATAGTACTTTTTTTTTTTTTTTGAGACAGAGTCTCGCTCTGTCGCCCAGGCTGGAGTGCAATGGTGTGATCTTGGCTCATTGCAACCTCCGCCTCCTGGGTTCAACTGATTCTCCTGCCTCAGCCTCTTGAGTAGCTGGGATTACAGGGGCGTGCTACCATGCCTGGCTAATTTTTGTATTTTTAGTAGAGACGGGGTTTCACCATGTTGGTCAGGCTGGTCTCGAACTTCTGACCTCGTGATCCACCCGCTTTGGCCTCTCAAAGTGCTGGGATTACAGGTGTGAGCCACCGCGCCCGGCCAGAATAGTCACTTTTAATGTGATCTGAGTAATTTTTATGTCACAAAGTTTTTTTGAAGTTTGCCCTATTTTCAGTTAAAATCACCACAGTCTGTGAACAGTATTTTATGCAAATTTTTTTTTTTTTTTTTTTTTTTTTTGAGACAGAGTCTCGCTCTGTCGCCCAGGCTGGAGTTCAGTGGCGCCATCTCGGCTCACTGCAAACTCCGCCTCCCGGGTTCACGCCATTCTCATGCCTGAGCCTCTCCGAGTAGCTGGGACTACAGGCGCCTGCCACCACGCCCGGCTAATTTTTTATATTTTTTTTTTTAGTAGAGACGGGCTTTCACCGTGGTCTCGATCTGACCTCATGATTCACCCGCCTCGGCCTCCCAAAGTGCTGGGATTACAAGCGTGAGCCACTGCGCCCGGCCATTTTATGCAAATTTAAATTGAACAGTTGAGCAAATGAGAAGGGGTTACAGACTCTAGCAGTTAAGTGTTTAGACTCTGGACACAGATGAATTTTGTTAGAATCATAGCTCAACCACTAGTGGTATGATCTTGGGCAAGTTACTTAGTTTCTCTGAATATCTATCTGTTTCCTTGTGTGTAAAATGGAAATAATAATGGTACCTTATTAATATGGTATTTTCATAAGGGTAATGAGATAATATATGTAAAGTACTCATGTATGTCTTGCACAGAGTATGTGTACAATAAACTTTAGTTATTATTAGTAAAAGTCATACAAATTCCTCAACCCTGAAAAAAATGTTAATATTTTGTTATCTGTTTCCAAATATTGCTATATGCCAATATACCCATGTTGGGAATGGTTGTCAAATGATTATTTTCCTAATATTGCTGATGAGGATAGGTATAAGAACTTAGAGGCGATGAGAAGGCTTGGCTTGACATAGTGACATCATGTGTAAAGGACAAGGATGAAGGGAAAAGTATCTTAAAAGACTGTGTTGGATGGGGCAAAAATTGTCATGGATACGACCCACTGAACCATAATGTACAACGGTTTTAAATCAGATAGTGCATGACTGACATTTCTTCAGTAAAAACTGATAAAGGGAAAACTTTTGAGATAATTGATCAATAAACTACAGTTACCTTGCTTAGATTTGCTGCACTAAGGGGATGATGGCAGGTGCGGAGAAATTGGTGGAATGCCTTCTCAGATCAGACAAGGAGAACTGGCCCAAAACTTTGAAACTTGCTTTGGAGAAAGAAAACAAGTTCAGTGAACTGTGGATTGTAGAGAAAGGTAAGACACTGTACCCTCCTCACAGCTCTACTTAGGGGCTCGCTCATTCCAACTGGTCTTTTACATCCCATCAGAGGCGTTTTTCCCCTCAGATAGCCAGAGCTACATCTCTAATGTGAGACCAGCAGGAAGCTGGATTCTGGGAGGGAGGCAGTTACTCGCCTACAAAATTAGTTTGGTTGCATATAACCCCTAAAAGTGGACTGGGGAAAACCACTCTCATCCAGAATTAGCCCATCTGGCCCAAAGGATTTGAGGAAGGCAAAATCCAAACTCCCGGTCTAAGTTTAGATTATCAGAGAAATAGCTTGAGAATTCTAGAGTTAAAGGTTCAAACTCCAGGACTTACCCCCTTTTCAGAGTAGATTTCTTGATAGACATTGCCTGGTTCTCTTACTGGAAGCCATCTGAAACTGAATCCGATGGGTGAAAGAATTGGTTGTGATTAAGTGTCTGAACCATCATTTGGTTTCTTGAAGCTGACACTCAGAGCATTGTTTCAAAGGCTGAGTTTGGTAAACATCTGAATATCTGGTCTTAGCTTTCCTAGGCTTCTTTAGATCATAAGTTGTCTCAGAAACTGTATAAATACACATCTGATTTATTGGGTCAAGAGTCAGTCAGAAAAGGAAGACACGAATGTCTGCTAAATCATGCTTCTTTTTTTTTTTTTGGTGCACACGAATCCCTCGGAGGTCTTGTTAAAATGTGGATTCTGATTCAGTAGGGCAATACATTCCACACTTTGAGTAATATAGCTCTAAATTACATTGGAGGTCAACTCCAAATTGAGATTTTAAACTCAAAATGATTCTTTTAACTGTTTTAAAAGGTGAAGGGGAGTGGTTGTGAGAAATTTTAATAGAAGTTAAAAATCTTAGTGTTATGACCATTTTGTGGAGCTTTCACCATCAAAAGTATAATCAGCAACTTCAGCAAAGTCTCAGGATACAAAATCAATGTACAAAAATCACAAGCATTCTTGTACACCAATCACAGACAAACAGAGAGCCAAATCATGGGTGAACTCCCATTCACAATTGCTTCAAAGAGAATAAAATACCTAGGAATCCAACTTACAAGGGACGTGAAGGACCTCTTCAAGGAGAACTACAAACCACTGCTCAATGAAATAAAAGAGGATACAAACAAATTGGAAGAACATTCCATGCTCATGGGTTGGAAGAATCAATATCATGAAAATGGCCATACTGCCCAAGGTAATTTATAGATTCAATGCCATCCCATCAAGCTACCAATGGCTTTCTTCACAGAATTGGAAAAAACTACTTTAAAGTTCATATGGAACCAAAAAAGAGCCCGCATCGCCAAGTCAATCCTAAGCCAAAAGAACAAAGCTGGAGGCATCACGCTACCTGACTTCAAACTATACTACAAGGCTACAGTAACCAAAACAGCATGGTACTGGTACCAGTACCAAAACAGAGACATAGATCAATGGAACAGAACAGAGCCCTCAGAAATAATGCTGCATATCTACAACTATCTGATCTTTGACAAACCTGACAAAAACAAGCAATGGGGAAAGGATTCCCTATTTAATAAATGGTGCTGGGAAAACTGGCTAGCCATATGTAGAAAGCTGAAACTGGATCCCTTCCTTACACTTTATACAAAAATTAATTCAAGATGGATTAAAGACTTACATGTTAGACCTAAAACCATAAAAACCCTAGGAGAAAACCTAGGCAATACCATTCAGGACATAGGCGTGGGCAAGGACTTCATGCCTAAAACACCAAAAGCAATGGCAACAAAAGCCAAAATTGACAAATGGGATCTAATTAAACTAAAGAGCTTCTGCACAGCAAAAGAAACTACCATCAGAGTGAACAGGCAACCTACAAAATGGGAGAAAATTTTTGCAACCTACTCACCTGACAAAGGGCTAATATCCAGAATCTACAATGAACTCAAACAAATTTACAAGAAAAAAACAAACAACCCCATCAAAAAGTGGGCAAAGGACATGAACAGACACTTCTGAAAAGAAGACATTTATGCAGCCAAAAAACACATGCAAAAATGCTCATCATCACTGGCCATCAGAGAAATGCAAATCAAAACCACAACGAGATACCATCTCACACCAGTTAGAATGGCCATCATTAAAAAGTCAGGAAACAACAGGTGCTGGAGAGGATGTGGAGAAATAGGAACACTTTTACACTGTTGGTGGGACTGTAAACTAGTTCAACCATTGTGGAAGTCAGTGTGGCGATTCCTCAGGGATCTCGAACTAGAAATACCATTTGACCCAGCCATCCCATTACTGGGTATATATCCAAAGGACTATAAATCATGCTTCTATAAAGACACATGCACATGTATGTTTATTGTGGCACTATTCACAATAGCAAAGACTTGGAACCAACCCAAATGTCCAACAACAATAGACTTGATTAAGAAAATGTGGCACATATACACCATGGAATACTACGCAGCCATAAAAAAGGATGAGTTCATGTCCTTTGTAGGGACATGGATGAAGCTGGAAACCATCATTCTCAGTAAACTATTGCGAGGACAAAAAACCAAACACCGCATGTTCTCACTCATAGGTGGGAATTGAACAGTGAGAACACATGGACATGGGAAGGGGAACATCACACTCTGGGGACTGTTGTGGGGTGGGGGGAGGAGGGAGGGACAGCATTAGGAGATATACCTAATGCTAAATGATGAGTTAATGGGTGCAGCACACCAACATGGCACATGGATACATATGTAACAAACCTGCACATTGTGCACATGTACCCTAAAACTTAAAGTATAATAATAATAATAATAATAAAAGTATAATCAGATTATGTGAAGATTCTAAGACTTTTTTGGTCTTACAAAGGTATAAAAGATGTCGAAACAGAAGATCTTGAGGATAAGATGGAAACTTCTGACATACAGATTTTCTACCAAGAAGATCCAGAATGCCAGAATCTTAGTGAGAATTCATGTCCACCTTCAGGTACCCGGCATTGTTTGTTCTTTTCCATAATGGTGCTCTTCTGGTATTTGGTGTGGGGACATGTTTTGCAGTACCCAAAGTCACAGCCTTGTGAAAAGTTTTGTAAGGAAAATTAAGAAAGAAAAGAGAATTTATGTTACAATAGATACTTTTTCTACATTTAGAATGCCATTCTCTCCTTCTAGTTCTTCCACTATCTTTTTTTTCTTCTTTTACTATCTTTTTTTTCTTCTTCTACCACTAAGAAAGTATGGGCATGTCTATATTGGAAATGCAAATAGAGTCTTCACCAAAACCCAATGTCTATGAATTCCCAAATCAGCCTTGCTTTCTAAAGAAATACTACTTCTATTTCTGAGTCACTTGCTCAGTTTCCTTTTAGGATCCCTGGGCTGTCCTGCAAGTTGATGAAGTTAGTGTGCTACCCAAATGCGCCCGGCTGAGAGGTTGAGGAGGGGCTAAGATCCAGCCTGTGCCGTTTGCCACACAGTGCACTGAGGGGCTGTGTCCTCCAAGAGGAGCTCCTTTTTCTCATTTACACAAAGGCACTGTATAAGTTAGCTATGGCCCTGTGAAGCCCCCTTGTGCTTCTCAAAGCATATTTTCTTGATGGTTTTATGAGACCAGAAAGTTGCATAATATGCCATAATAAAAAGTTATTTATAAAAGAGTATCAGGAAGGAAATTGGGATTAATAATGAGTGGTGGGAGAAGAAAAATGATATTAGAATAACATCATAAAGAGAAAATGTGCAGATTACTTCTGCAACTGAATGTTACAAGTTTTTTTGTTTTGTTTTGTTTTTTTGGTCATTTCAGAATAAAATCTGTTACCCCTTGGAAAAAAAAAACAATAAAATCAATGAATATGAGTTGCTTTAAATTTTCTGACACGTGAAGATTCTTGCATGCCTTTTGTTGTTGTTGTTGTTATTGTTTTTTGAGACGGAGTCTCTTGCTCTGTTGCTCAGGCTGGAGTGCAGTGGCACAATCTCAGCTCACTGCAACCTTGGGTTCAAGTGATTCTCCTACCTCAGTCTCCCAAGTAGCTGGGACCGCAGGCATGTGCCACCACATCTGGTTAATTTTTGTATTTTTTTGGTAGAGATGGGTATTTCACCATGTTGGCCAGGCTGTTCTTGAACTTCTGACCTCAAGTGATCCATCCACCTCAGCCTCCCAAGTGCTGGGATTACAGGCATGAGCCACTGCACCTGGCCTTTACATGTCTTTTGTGTGAGTTTAATTCACTTAACCTTTTAGAAATTCTCCCTTTCTCTAAAATGGGTAGGTTAGACTCAGTAGATAATTTCCAAAGTCTTTGCTAGCTCTTAACGTTTTATATGCCTACCTCTTGTTGAGATAAAGCCTTTGATTATTTTTTAAAACTTCTGGTTATGTTGAGAGCAAATATCATTTGAGAACTTGAAGAACGACAAAGCATTATTGCTCCTTAATAAGAAATTGCTTTGAGAATCCAATGTTAACAGTTTAGTTTCCTTCAAAGATCGTGGGAGGATTCGTTGCTTTTTTTTGCATACAGCATTGCCTTTAGTGGACAGCTTGTCTTACCCTGAATTGGGCCATTCTTGCTTTGGTTTCTCTTTGTTAGCCTTCCATGATTGTATAAAAAATAATTCAGGTTTTTTTTTTCTTTCTTGCCATCAATACTTTGTCACTGAGAGAATTCTGTACTTCAAATTAGTGGAAAAGCTAGAATGGTTACCAAGAGAAAGGATTCTAAACTTTCTCCAATGAGGCTCTTCTTGCTGGAGTCAGAATTTGTGGACATTAGACTGTAGCTATTGCCGTGATTCCTCAGAGCAGGAACTGTTTGGTAATTTTGCTCCTTTTGTATTCCAGAAATGTCTGATACAAACTTGTACAGCCCATTTAAACCAAGAAATTACCAATTAGAGCTTGCTTTGCCTGCTATGAAAGGAAAAAACACGATAATGTGTGCCCCTACAGGTAAGCCTATTGCCATTACTTACATAGTTTTTCTGTTTGCTTACTTTTTTTTTCTTTTGTTGAATACTGGGACAGAACGGGCAAGTTTCAGTTTTTTCCTTGTTCCATGTGTCTTTTGAGAAAACTGTCCTAATATAATCCTAATGTATTTTATGGGACATGAGAAGGTAAAGAAAAGTGTCCTCTTTTAGCTTGCTTTTGGGTCCTGGCTGTTTGCATGCTACTTAGGGAGCAGCTTGATGCTTTTTAGTCATAGTGTAAATTCTGTAATCATTAACACATTTAAATTATCAATTAATTAGTCAGCTCAGTGGTATTAGAAGAGCCAAAAATAAACACCTTTCTAGAGAAATATCTAATATATGAGTCACATGTTTTCTTTTTTCCCTACATGTTAAAAGGTTGTGGAAAAACCTTTGTTTCACTGCTTATATGTGAACATCATCTTAAAAAATTCCCACAAGGACAAAAGGGGAAAGTTGTCTTTTTTGCTAATCAGATCCCAGTGTATGAACAGCAGAAATCTGTATTCTCAAAATGCTTTGAAAGGCATGGGTAGGTATAATAGTTGCTTCAACTTCTTTTTCTCCAGCTTCATGTAATTGATGTGTTTTCTGTTTTGTTTTTGAAAAATGATTTTAAAAAATTTATATTAGATTCAGCTTTTATATAATCCAGATGTTATTCCTTCATGGATTCAAGTCTTTTTTGTTAGATGTACCAGAAATCTTAAACTCTCCTGGTTTGCCCTTCTATGGGGAGTAAATGACTTCAGGGATAAACCTGATGTTTCCGTGGCACATTTAACTTTCTTAGTGAGGATATATATATATCTATATATGTAGTATATATAGATATATATCCCCATATATATGTAAAATCTATCTATATAGATATATCTATATACAGGTTTTTTTTTTTTGGTGACGTGATCTCCCTCTATCTCCCAGGCTAGAGTGCAGTGGCTCACTGTAACCTCCGCCTCCCAGGTTCAAGTGATTCTCGTGCCTCAGCCTCCTGAGTAGCTAGGATTACAGGCGTCCACCACCACGCCCGGCTAATTTTTGTATTTTTAGTAGAGATGGGGTTTCACTATGTTAACAAGGCTGGTGTTGAACTCCTGACCTCAGGTGATCCGCCCACCTCAGCCTCCCACAGTGCTGGGATTACAGGCATGAGCCACCGAGCCCAGCCATCAGTAAGCTATTAATTTTAATGACATTGCACGAAAGGTGGGACAAACCAATGGAGATATTGTGGTGGGCGTGTTGGTCCCTTTAAGAGAGCGTGTGACAGGGTGGAGTTGACTGACAGTTGAATCCATCATAGCATTCACCCCGAGGCCATGCTTCCCAGGACTGCTCCCAGCTAAAGACGCAGCACAGGGGGATACTAGTGCTGGCTCCTTCGTGCCTACGACACAATTCCTCTAACAGGCTACCTGTATTTGGTAACTTTCCCTAGCCAAGACCTTTCTTGAGTTGCATGGTATCTGTTACTATTCCTTCCTGACAATCTTTCCTTCCCATTCTCCTTGCATAGGTGTCAGACCTGCATCATTGTCTGAAGGCTCTCCCCACCTACTCCTACTCCAGCACCCTTTCTCCTTCACAAGTGTTTCTCCTAATACATCTCTTGCACGTTGGACCCTATCCTGGTGCCCGCATCTTGGAGGCCCCACCCTAGCAGAAGTAGAGTGTCAGAGAGCAGGCAGTAGAATGATGGGCTTTGGGGCCCTGCTTCCTCACTGGCTAGCTGTGTTAAGGAGGCTTCCATGCCAAGTGGGACACATGGAATGTGGGACATTGATAGTCCTTGGCACAAGGTGGTAGCCCAACTGCTGAAAATTTCACAAGTGGTGACTTGGGTAAATGTCCCAGTAGAGAATAACACCCTGGATGGTACAATAATACACATACTCGAAGGAATAGAGGGAACAAGGCCAACAAGAACTGTGGATTTGGCTGGGTTTGACAAAGGTGTGACACCCTGCAGAGGGATAGTGAGAAATTCAGGGCATTCAACAAACAGTTAAAAGCTAAGTGTGACAGCCTCAGCTGCCCCTTTCGTAGAGCACAAAGAAATCATTACCTTTGCCACGAAAGCAGACTCAGGACTTGATAGAGTTGCTGAGGGCCATAGACGTTTAGATGTCCAGGGAAGACAGGTCTATTAAGCTAAGGCAGGTCCTGGTTAGGGAAACATGAAACCTTGAAACATGAGTGGGGACCTCTGGGAGACGTCTGCAAGAATCTGCAGGGTCTGTAGACCCCTCCTGAACTGCCAGCATTTCCAGAGGTGGCCCACCTTTCTGAAGTAGGAGCTTGCATTTCTTCCTTGTAGGAAGACACTGCAGAAACCTTTCAGCCCCCGCACCAACCCCTCTCTCCTCAAGGAAGCAGGAACCCTGTCCTCAGGAGCTGCTCCCCCTTTGTCAGGCTGCTTACCAGGATTAAATCCTAGAATTTGGCTTGGGACGTGCTCAGTCTGATAAGGGAGGAAAGAGATTACACCTCAAAGGAGGTGTGAGAATTAGCTAGCATGTAGCATAAGAAGCCAGGAGAGTACCCCTGGGATTGGATTTTGGGGGTGCTTGACCAGGAGGCTGGACCATGTGACTAAATAAGAGATAATTTGTTGACTTGGCACTTTTTTGGGACACTGAGACTTAACACCCCAGCAAGGACTCCAGGGTTACAGGCAAACTCATTGCTAGGGTGGCTCTTAGAAGAAGACTGGCAATGCTGATGGACAACCTGAGCAAGGTGATGATGCCGGAGTTACCTTGGCAGGTGGTAGAAGGAGGGCTCGGAGGCTCAGGGAGGTGAGCGTGCTGGAGTGGATATCTTATGTGAGGCCGGAAGAGCCACCCGAAGATCATGTTCCATGGGATGCCCCAAGGACTTGACATTCAACAAACCGTCAGGTTTTTTCTGGTGACTGGAGCATCCACACCCCTAAGTGGTGGCTGTCCTCTGCCAACCAGGGTTGACAGGAGGACAGGCAGTCACAGAGCTGGGTTTGTAGACAGCCATGGACATCACAGGCCTTGAAGAGAGAGGCCAGGTGGTAGCACTTATGGGGTGGTGATGCAGGCAATATGGTAACAACCAGCCAGACTGGAGCTTCCCACTACAGGAAGTTGTAGCGGTGTAAATAGAACATAGGGTCTATTATGAACTGGATGTCTGTTCCCCCTACCATATTCTTTTGTTGAAACCCTAACCCTCAGTGTGATGGTGTTGAGAGCTGAGACCTCTGAGAACTCATTAGGTTTAAAGTCAGGAGGATGGAGCCCCCATAATGGGATTGGTGCCTTTATTAGAAGAGGAAGAGACCAGAGCTCACTGTCTTTCTGCCATGTAAGGATACATCAAGAATTCAGCCATCTGCAAGCCAGGAAGAGTGCCTTCTCCAGGAATAGAATCAGCCAGCGCCTTGATCTTAGACTTCCCAGCATCCAGAACTGTGAGAAGTGTCTGTTGTTTAAGCCACCCAATCTATGGTGTTTTGTCATTGCAACCTATGATTAATTTTAGGTGTCAACTTGACTGGATTGACAGATACCCGGATGGCTGATGTAGCACTGTTTCTGGGTGTGTCTGTGAGGGTGCTTCCAGAGGAGACTGAAGTGTGAGGCAGTGGACTGACAGAGGAACACCCACCCTTAATATGGGTGGACACTCTCTAGTCAGCTGGGGGCCTGACTTGGACATTCAGGCAGAAGAAGAGGGATTCTCTCTCTCTCCCTTCTGGAGTGGGACACCTTTCCTCTTCTAGCCCCTGGACATCAGACTCCAGATTCTTTGGCTTTTAGACTCTGGGGTTTGCACCGGCATCCTCCAGGGGACTGTCTGGCCTTTGGCCTCGAACTGGGGCTGCACCATGGGCTTCCCTGGTTCTGAGGCTTCTAGACCTGTCCTGAGCCGTGCTACCAGCATATCTGGTTCTCCAGCTTGCTGATGGCCCGTCAAGGGACTTTCCCACCTCTGTAATCATGTGAGCCAATTCTCCCTAATAAATCCCTTTTCATATATCCTGTAGGTTCTGTCTCTCTGAATATGAATACACAGCCCAAGCTGACTAAGACAGTGTACTTAGCAGTAAAATACATGGGCAGCCCACAAGGGTGCTCCTTAACATCTCCAGTAGGAAGACCACATGATTAAAGGAACAGGAGGCTAAGGATGGCCCCCTAGGAAGAGGGCATGCTTACCCGCTTGGTTCATAGGCATGAGCCAGTTTTCATATCCGGAGTCCATTGACCCAGGAGGAGGCTAGTCCCTAGGGAAAAGGATCCCAAAACACCACAGCAAGTATACACTGTGATGACTCCCCCATTTCTCCTCCAAGGGATCTATGCCCGCTTACTCCAGTGACTGTACACTGCGGAGCCCCACACGCAGTCACACAGTCTCTATTGCAACTACTCAACTCTGTCGTGGTATGAAAGCAGTTGCAGACAAAACATAAACAAATGAGTATGGCTGTGTTCCAATAAGACTCTATTTATGGACACTGAAATTTGAATTTACATCATTTTCACATGTTACAAAATATTCTTCTTTTGAGTTTTTTAAATGCTTAAAAATATAAAAATCACTCTTTGCTTTCAGACCATACAAAAATGGGCAGTGGGCTGAATTCACAGGCCATAGTTTGTCAACTCCTTTTCTAGTGTGTTGATGTTTGTCAACTTAACATTTTTAGTTTAAAAAATGAGTATTACAGTCGAAGAAGCTGTACCCTCTTGGGGAGTCACCTTGATCCATGCTGCTCAAGTTTACTCCTGCTTGGGGACAAGACCCTTTGCCTGTGTCCTCTTTCCTGTGTCTTAAGTCTCCAAATCTTGTTTTTGAGCTCTCAAGAAATCTGGAATCAGTTAACTTCATAAACTCTCTACCCAAGTAAGGCTGCATCTCACTTTATTATTTGAAGCATTACTGTTCTTAGCCATCCATCACAACCTCCACCACTGCCTCTCACTCCTTAAAACCAAGTCCTGGGCCTTGCTTTTAGATAACAAAGGTCTAATGGTGTTTTCCCAAACAAAGCAATCATCCGCTAAGGTGAATTTAGCATTCATCTCTAAAATGCAATGACTCTGGCAAGCAGCTTTTAGAATAATAAATTTAATCCCCACTGTATATGACCAACTTGAATCTTACCACAATCCTATGTGGATAGAAAATAAGGAAATTGAGATGTTGTGAAACTGTGTAGAGACCCTAGCATTAAGCCAAACACTTCAGTGGATAGAAACTGGTTTGGTTAAACTGGAACCATAAAACAAGTGTGGGAATTGCTGTCTTCACTCTTACTATTCTGTATATAGAAAGTGATTCCACTGACCTGGGGGTTGCAAACTCAAATGTCCTCAGATGCCCAATAGAGTAACATGAGTGACCAAAAGGTGCCAGGTGTAGGAAAATAGGAGATGTTGGAGACTGGGCCAAACTGGAATGTGCATTTCCCATCAAACACTTTTTTTTTTTTTTTTTTTTTGAGACAGAGTCTCACTCTGTAGCCCAGGCTGGAGTGAAGCAGTGCAATCTCAGCTCACTGCAACCTCTGCCTCCCAAGTTTAAGCGATTCTCCTGCCTCAGCCTCCCAAACAGTTGGGATTACAGGTGCCCACCACCATGCCCAGCTAATTTTTGTATTTTTAATAGAGACAGCGTTTCACCATGTTGGCTAGGCTAATCTCAATCTCCTGACCTCAAGTGATTCACCTGCCTTGGCCTCCCAAAGTGCTAGGATAACAGGCGTGAGCCACCACGCCCGGCCAACACTTTCAAAATAAAAATATACCCTTGTATAACAGTATACTTCTTAAATAAAGCACATCCATGGGACAAATCCAACCCTTGGGCCATCAGTTTGCAACCTCTTGTCTGTCCTTGCCGTTTAGCTAACTGGTTCATGAATAAGACTGTGAAGAGTGGCATCCTGAAAAGTCCCCCTTTGAAATCTCCAGATGCAAATCCCTTCATGGTAAAGATCACCAAATGAAGCCCAGGACAGGGAAGGGACTTGCCCAAAGCAATACAACCAAACTGTTGTAGCAGAACTGGGATTTGAACCCAGTTCACCTTAAGTCCCAACCCAGTGTTCCTCCTCTCCCTCAGCATGCCTGTCTAAAGGAGCTTAAAACTGGAGATGTTAATGCTGGCAAAGTGAAGCCTGTAGCTGCTAATTCTGGCTGCATCACTTAATTCATCCACCAACTGGCCGAGTGAATGAAAAATGAATCAGCTGGCATTATGAGTAAGTGGCACGCAGCTGCTTTCTGCTGGCCAGAGCTGCCCTGTATCTGAAGGTCAGACCCCTATGTGGAATTTAACCATTAGGGCCCACATGACTGCAGGCAGCCAGGCTGAGGAGGGGGAACAGATACTCACAGACTCAGGGTTTCTTCTGGGGCTCAGAGCCATGCAGCCACCTCCCCACCCTCCCATGTGAGACTGAGATGATTTAAATATCACAATCACAGGAGCCAAACACATGTTTCAATGTCACCCCAATTAGGGGGCATGCAAAGTTGGATGGGCCCTTGAGGGAAGCACCGGGGACACCTGCTAGATAAGAGAACAAGGGCCCCGTTGCCATGGGGGTGCAGCATCCAACGCTTCTACTCAGGAAAATGGGAACTTTGGGGTCCATCTGTGCTGAATCTTGACAAATCCCAGCCCTTCTGTTGGCCACTGCTGGCAAATGGACAGATAGGATCCCTCCTGCGCATATTGGACAGGGTTCTTGTGAGAAACGAGGCACAGTGAAGGTGAAAATACTATGTGAATAGCAAAGCAGTGAAACATCTTTGCTGTTACCATGAAGCGTCCCTAAGGTAGAAGAAGTTGAATGGGAGGGCTAATAGAAATTCTTTTTAAGGAGTAAGGTACTGTTACGGTTGTAGTTACTACTGTTTCTACGTAAAGGGCTCTATTCTATGAGAGCGAGACAGAGCCTCTCCACATAGCCCCAGAGGCAAAGTGAGAAAGTTGAGCCATGGGCAGTTCTGGCAGCAATGGAGGAAGACTTTTATACAGAGCTATACAAAGAACAGAAGGGAGGGACACAGGAAGCAGTGAGCATGCAATCGCTGGGCGTGTCCAGGCTAAGGCTGGATTTGTCACTGATGCTGTGAGAGCACCCAGGCATCTGATGGAAGGAGGAAATTTGCACGGAATCACCTCTCAGGTCCCTTTCAGGCCTCATGCACTGAATTTCAGATTTTGTTGGAGGTAGGGATAAGGGGATGGGGATAAACCAGGAACCTGGAGCTGTGGCTCCAGGCTGGGCTCCATTTCAACTTGCTAGAGCTCTCCCCTCCCTCCTCCCCCAGACCCCTCCCAGGCTCCGCAGCCTAAGAGGAGTGGCTTCACCAGATCAGTGCACCTGGGGTTCTTCCAGTTGCAAATGCCTTTTCCAGTGGCCTCTCATGGAATGCCATGTGTTGAAGTGCGGGGACAGAGTTTCTTGTCCCTTCCCTCCTGGTGACCTTGGTGGTCCCTTCTTGCAATGGAGGGCTTGGAGGAACAGAGTTTGGGAGCCATGGCTTGGAAACAACTCCCTTTTGTTGGCTCTGGCAGTGCCTGAACTTCCCACAAGTATTAGGCTTGCATTCCAACATCAGCTGGGAAGACAGGGCCCCCTCTTCACAGAGTCTCAGTTTTGTCACCCAGAGACAGCCCTCTCAGGGCCTGAGCCCCTGTTCATCCCCCATCCTCACCTCTTGGGCCCTGAGAACTGAAGATGGGAGTGTGGATTTGCACAGGAAATGACTTGATTAATGTCTCTGTTGCTGTCAGAGATGGAGGATGAAAGGAGGTTGTCACAATTATGAAAACATGCCCGCATCCCTGGGAAGATTCGTCCCTTTTGATATCCTGGCCTTGCAATTAGTCTGTGGGGAGCCAGGGCCCTGTGATTCCTGAGGTGTCTTAACCATCTCGGCTGTCTTTGGCACGGCAGCCTGCACTTGGGATGGGGAGTGGGAGATGCAAATCAGGCTTGATAATGCCAGCTCAGCCCCTCCCTCCTTCCCTCCCAGTGCAATACACACCTCAATCTCCTGTTTATAACTCCCTGTTTTGCAAGTGATCTTGCAAAGGTGATCTTCAGAAAGGTGAGGACAAGTAATACCCAAGATCACAGGTGAAACTGAATTAGCCTGTTTGCATACCCATTTCTCCTCTGTGAGCTCCTTGAACACAGGGATGGTGCTTGTCTCAAAGGTGGGCACTGTAGGGGCTCCACCCACACCCCTCACATGTCTTTTGCTGGCTCTGTGCACTCCCCTGCCTGCTGTGTGGTTTTGCGCTCAATGGGCTACACACCTGTGACTCCTTCAGCCGCCTGCCTAGGCTACTGGAAAATTTTCCAGTAAATGCAGACAGACTGAAGTACCTGGGAATTAAACTTTCCCTCAGCTAATGGCTGGCAGGTGTGGGACTGTGATGCCTCACTCCCTGATCCTGGCACAGGACATCCTGAGGCTTAACTTACACTGTAGAGTGCTGTGTGTGTTGGCCCAAAGCTACCCTCTGTGGGACTCCCTTGCTCGGCTTCTTCCCTCCCTCTCCTGCTTCCACTCCCTTACTGGTTTCCCTGGGAGGCACCTTCTTGATAAATCACTTGCACATGAATCCTTGTTACAGGGACTCCTTCTGTGTCCCCAGCACCTGGGACAGGCCCTGATTAGGGCTCAGTGATTGTGGTGAAGCTATGGAAAGGACTCTGGAGATGAAGCCGAGCTCCTCATCCCAAAGATGAAGAAAGTGAGGCCTGATCTGGAACCTTGGTTCATGACTCTGTCCTCCAGACACTGTCGAGGGAAGGAATTCAAGGCTCAGTCAGAAAATAGTGAAAGTACAGAGATTTATTGCAAAGCAAAAGCACACACTCAAGAAAGGGGAGTGAGGGTGTGTTAAGAGAGAGTCACGCAAGGGGGTTTGTGGTTTCTAACTTTATGGGTTTCTTTAACCAAGGGGTGGAATATCCATGAAGATTTCAGGGAAAAGGTGAGGGCTTCTTGGAAATGTGGTGCCACCCATTTTTACACTAAATACGGGTGTTCCAGAACTGTTATGGCACTGGTGGGTGTGTGATTATGTTGATGAGCATATAACGAGGTCATTGGTGAAACTGAGGTCAAATCCAGCACCATGTTGGGTTGAGTCGTTCTTAGCCAGCTTGGCCACATCCTGGTTTTCAGGGTCTTATTGGCCCAAGCTTCTGCAGCGATTTCAACAGTTTCCTTTTTGTTATACAGGTATTTCAACAGCTGTGTGTGTGTGTGTGTGTGTGTGTGTGTGTGTAACTGCTGCCTGGAATTTTCTATTCTCCTGTGACCACCTTGTATTATTTCTGTCTCATTATATTAGTAACTGAGGCAGAAAGTGTTGAGAGCCTCAGGAAGTGAAGGCAGAGGTCCATGAGGGCTTCCAGAAGGGAGAGGTCTCAGCCAAGGTGGGGAGGTAGAGAAGCTGGAGAGTCTAGATGATATTAGGGAAGCAGGGAAGAGTGAATTGATCAGAGTCTTCACAACTCAGGTCTGATGGGACATCCCAATTTAGAGGACTCCTTTATCCCAATGGCTAATCAACAGGCTGGGTACCAGAGTCTGGGAAGGTGGCCTCTGTATGTGCGGGCTCCCTCCTACCTTCCCAGTGTCACCACAGGCAGGTACTGGATCATATAAGGTTAATAGGAAGCCTGACCCCCTGAGACTGCCTTCTTCCCAGGTTTCTCCCTGGGTCTGTCTGTCACTCCTGCCTGAACTCCTGCAGCTCTCTCTACGTCTGGATGACCACCTGCACGAGCGTGGGCACATCTCTTCCCGTCTACCTGTGGGATGAGGAGTTGTGCTTCATCTCCAGGGTCCTTTCCATAGCTTCACCACAATCACTGAGCCCACATCCCCATCAGGCCCTGTCCTAGGTACTGGGGACACATTTTGGGCAAAAGCCTGACAGTGCCCAGAAAAGGAGGAACTGCTTCTGCATCAGATAGTCTAGGGGTAGCAGGAAGATGACATTCGATCTGGGCTTTAAGGTGGAAGAAACTGCCTGGTCAAGAATGGTTGAGCTCAACCTGGGAGGAAAAATGGGCAGGTACAAATCCTAGGGAGTGGGAAAGTCTGGCTGTGCTCCCTAAGGCGGGGGCGGGTAGAAGAGGGGCTGGGAGGGGGTTGGGTGCCTACTTTGACCATTCTAGCTGAGAAAAGTGAAAAGCAAAAGACGTGGATAGGAAGCTGCATGGCTAGGAAACCTCTTCTCAGAGTGCCTGAAAAGGAAGAAATAACCAAGAACAAGCCACACCTGGGGGCACCTGGTGATTGGGCTCAGAGGAGGGGACAAGTTCTGGCCCAGCTCCATCACTAACCGCCGGCATGAGTGTGGGGACATCCCTTCCCCTCTGCCTGCCTCAGTGACCGCAAATCTCAAGGAATGTCCAATGAGACCTCAGTCTCAGGCCCTATTCCAGGCTGTGGGAATCCTGAGATGAATGAGGCAGTCCCCACCTGGAAGGAACTCCTAGGCCAAGGGAGAAACTAGGGGGAGAAAGATGCTAAATGGTCCATTTCAATATCATGCAGTAAGGGCCAGGATCTGGAGTGAAAGGAAGGCTGGCTCGACCTGTTTTAAGTGGGGACCATCGGCACTGGGGATGTGAGGCTGAGGGGAGATCATTACACTTCTGGTTTCCAGGTGAAATCCCAAGTCCCACTGTAGCAGCCACCTGGGCCACCCAGTAGTCATTGGGGTTGGAGAAGATAAAACACTGGATCAGTGGTTCTCAGCGTCTGTTTCCCGGGGCCAGCAGTATCATGAGCACCTGGGAACTTGTTAGAAATGCAAATTCTTGAGCCCCTCTCCAGATGTGCTGATCAGAAACTCTGGTGGTGGAGCTCAGCACTCTGGGTTTTCTGGAGCCCCCAGGTGCCGGATACATGGTAGAGTTTGAAAGCCACTGCATACAATGATAATTGTCTAGTGGCTTGAGGGTTTGGTAATCAGTGGCTGGTATTTTCAGCTTGTAGCAGGCAATCAGGTGTTATTGATTAGTTCGATAGGTTCTGGACTTTGTTTTATTTCACTATCTACTGCTTGATTTATTAATCCAACTGTTACTGAATTCTGGTCCCATGGCACATCCCTTCTCCTGGCTCCAAACATAAGGTGTTTGCAAACACCTATTTTGTAGCTGAAGCACAGACCTTAAGTTTTCCCTCCTGTGAAATGAGCTGGGGAGTTGGCTGCATGAGTTCAGAGGATCTGGGTGCTGGTGACTTTCTGAGGGGGCTTATGAACTAGTCTTGCCTTGTGGCTGGTGGGGGCAGAGGCTGAGCAGAGGGCAGAGGGCAGGCAAGGAAGCACTGGGGACCAAACACCAGCTCTGCCACAAGAACAGCAAAAGCCATGCGCTGAGTGCATACAGGAGGAGCAGAGCTTCATTCTAACGTGGCGGTGAGGTGCCTGAGTTCCCTGTGATCTCCATCAGCCCCACAAAGCCAACCCAAATAAACACACAATCTAAGCAAACACAGTGAGTGAGCTGTGCAAACACAGCTTCCAGACAAGTCTCCCAGGACCATGCTTCCTGCTCTTTTCAATATGGCACTGACCTTAAGCCCTCCTGTGGAAATTCTGGAGTTGCCGCTACTGAGGGATCCTGCCACGGCTTCTGGGAAGAGGGGGCATAACACAGAGGCCTCAGGAGGAGAGCAGGGGTCTTCCAGGCAGAAGGTGCAGCTTGAGCAAAGGCATGGGGGCCTGAGAAAGTGGCACACACTCTGGGGGCAGTGAGAAGACCACTGCACTGGCACATGGGGCATAGGAAGGAGGGTGGATAAGGCTGAAGGCAGAGCAGAGAAAGAACTGTAAATGCCCTGCATTTATCTTCTAAGCCATTTTTTTGCCCTACTTCCTTAACAGCCAAATGCTTTTAAAAAATGATGGCTTACATTAATCCCTTATTATAAAACAGATCATAATGGCTAACAGCCATTGACTACTTTCTCTATGCCTTACATGGATGGATTCCCTAAATTCTCGCAACCTCCCTAGTCCACAGTCAGTATAGAAGTAGCCAGGCACGTGGTGTGGTGTCACACCACTGTGTGCTCAATCACTTACCACACAGAGCAGAAGAGGGGCGGGGGACTGGCACTCCTCTGGCTCAGACATCCCTTCCCCCAACAGGGGGTCATCAGGCTCTTCCTTGTGACTTGGTGGCTCCAGGGAGAAGGGGTTCAGACCAGCATTCTGATCTGCCTGGGGATTTTGAAGGAAAGAACTTGGTCACTGTGTGGAGAGGGATGGATGGGAGAGGGAGGGAGAGCACAGGGGTCCCACTGAGAGAGAAGAGGGCTGCACCAGGCAGAGGCAGGTGCCAGAGTTGGGGCAGAGTCCCAAAGGCCTTTTTACAGCCCTAGCCCTGGCCTGGAGGTCAGGGATCCGGCCTCTAAGTCCAATCCTGCCTCTGACTCTCTCTGTGGCCTTGAACAAGACCCCATCCCTCTCTGAGGTCTGTTTCCCGATTGTACCATGACTGGGTTGGACTAGGTCAGCAGTTTCCAATCATTTCATAAGTAATATTCAAACACATTTATAGGTGGAAATCCATTACATAAAACTGACAAGAGTGACATTATTATAAATTTGTATTTCAGTTCAAATTTATAAGCACTACTGATTATAAAGTCAACCAATGAGAATAAGGAGACTATTTCAATAACCCAAATAATTTGAAGTTGGACATTATAAATAATAGTTGCAATTCAGTGTCAGCATCAATATCCAATTTATTTCAGTATTTTGATTTGGTTTTTCTATATTATTAAAATCCTGATCCACCCTGAAAAGTAGTGGCAAATGGTAACATATTTTCAAAGTACTTTACCTTACTATCTCAGAATATTCACCAATTAAATGGATCCAGAAACTTCAAGAGGAACAATAGGCAATTATTTTGTTTCAAGGTTGAATTATTAACAATACCTAAGTCTTGCTCTCATTTTTTAAACGGTGAGTATTACATTTGGAGGGAGATGATGAGTAGGTTTCTTACTTTAAATGTTCATTGTTTGGCAGAAAAAATACTTTTCAAATGTAGCCGGAAGGATGTTCAGGGTTGTCATTTGAGGAAATGTCATGTGTCAGTGCCCGTGTCTGGCAGCTCTTCACTGAAACTTTCTGAACAGTCAAATTTGTTTTGTTTTGCCTGTTAAGTCTAAGCTTTAGGATTCAATTTTATCCTAAATGCATTATCTAGTATTGTAAACAGGGTAACAGTGTGACCTTACATTGCTAAACAGAGCCCATTTAAGTGAACAAAAGTCAGACTAGTGGAGCCTAGCACTTACAGTAAGCACTAAAGGGTTCTTCCGGTATGACAACATCAAGACTTAGGGCATTGCCCCCAGTCCTCGGTTTTGGCCCAGCCCTTCTGAGGTGTCGAGCAGGTCGCTAGCTGTGCTGGAAAGTTAACTGAGTGCAGCATGCAAGTCACCTTGCAGTGGGCTCACATGGACAGTGTGATGTGCAAGTTCATGTCCGGGCCTGAATTATCCAAGGGAAGCAGTGTAAGCCTCCTTCCCAGGCAATGGCGCGTCCACTCGGAATCCACATGGAGGCCCCAGGCGGGGCCGGAGAAGCTTTGTCTTGAGATCCACACAGAATTGCATCAACACATCAGCATGAGTGCACAAGTTGGCAGGGGCCCCCTGGACTAGCATTTGGGAGCCTGCACAGCATTTTTGTTTCAAGATTTAAAATAATTAAAGAATATCTATTTAGGCAAAGTTTGGTGAAGTTACTAAAGGCCTTCTTTGGATCCCTGGGAGCTCCAAACATCCCAGTTTGGAAATGGAAAGCCTGGGCGGACATCGGAGGGCTGTGCATGCCTCCATGGGCATCAGCCTTGACAATGAGGGAGTCTATTTTATCCTCCCATCCCCCAGCCCTGGATGTTTCCAGGAGTAGAAAACCAAGTCCTCCCCAGCCCCGCACCCCCAGCCTGTGGGATTCCCTTCTACAAAAGTCATTACTGCCTCTCTTGGTCATCTGCCAGCTCTAAAGTGTCTTTTTAATTGCATCTAATTTGGCCTCATCTCATTAAATCCTTAATTTAAGCTGGAGTGATCCCTCCAGCGCTGGCTGCCTAATGACAAAGGGGCCCGCACTGCCCTTCCCCCTTCAGCACGGCTCTCCGGTTGGGGCTGCTCTCATTTCCAGGTGGTCTCTCTGGGAGGCTGCTGACGAGCGGCTGTCGTCCTCGCCACGCTGAGTGTGGAGCTGAGCCAAGAGGGCTTCCCAGGAGCAGTAATTACTGGTAAAGGCTCAACCCTCCATCCCACTGGCACCCTGGCTCACAGGCCCAAAGTTCTGCAGCAACAGCATCCAATGGGATGGGAATGGGAGGAGAGTGAGGAGAAGACATTGAGATTAAACAGTAATAAACATAATAATGACGGTAGCCACTACTAAGCTCAGGACATCATGTTTTAAACACATTATCTCACTGGGGAAGGTGTTGCTGGCCACACATTGCAAGTGAGGCCATCCAAATTTGCAGGTGAAAAGTGGCAGGTCTTAGGATAGAAATGCAGATCTGTCTGGCCTCGGTAGGAGGAATCTTCCTGTTAATCTCTCCTAGTCCAACCTCATCTCCTAACAGTCTCACCCTGGTTACTCCCCTCCAGCCACCCAGCCATCTCAGTGTTCCTTGAACAGGCCAGCATGTCCTGCCCCAGGGCCTTTGCACTTGCTGTCCTCTGTGTCTGGGATGCTCTTCCCCTGCATATGTATCTGGCTTACTTCTGTCCATCAGATGACAGCTCAAACCTCTTCTCTTCAGAGAAATCTTCCTTGACCTCCCCTATTACCCTTCTTCATTCTCCTCACCTTGTTTTTTGTGATTTTTATTTTGTTTGTTTGAGAGAGGGTCTCATTCTGTCACCCAGGCTGGAGTGCAGAGGCATGATCATGGCTCACCGTAACCTGGACCTCCCAGGCTCAAGCAAATCTTCCCACCTTTCAGCCTCTGGAGTAACTGGAACAACAAGTGCATGCCACCATGCCAGGCTAATTTTTGTTTGTTTTCGCTGGTAGCACTTATCACTAGCATTTACTAAATTATGCATTTACCTTTCTATTGTCTGTGTCCTCTTTTAAAGATGACGCACTAGAAGAGCAGAAAAATTTTCTGTCCTCTTCACTGCTGTATGCCTAGTACCTAGAACAATGTCTGGCATATACTAGGTCTTTGATTTATATTTGCTGCTTGACTGCATTACGGACATGTCTAATCTAGGGGTGTCCAATCTTTTGACTTCCCTGGGCCATATTGAAAGAAGAAGAATTGTCTTGGGCCACACATAAAATACACTAACACGATAGCTGATGAGCTAAATACAAAACAAAACAAACAACACAAAAAATTCTTACAATGTTTTAAGAAAGTTTACGAATTTGGGTTGGGCTGCATTCAAAGCCACCCTGGGCTGCATGTGGGCCACGGGCTGGATAACCATTTCAAAAGGATACATGCATTCTAGCACTTTTCAATGCCAATGGTTGCCAAGATTGAAATCTCCCCTAGCATCCTCTGAATCAATTCTACAGGCCAGCAGAATCCTTCTCTAAGGATGACCCACAAGAATGCAGCCTGGAGGCCTCAGAGTTAGGGCTGAGGCTTGTTGCATTGGTGTGGACTTTTTGGGAAGCTGGTTGCTATAGAAACACCCATTGCCTCCTAGAATGGGCTTCCCATGGCTGCTCAGAGCTCTCTGCATTGCTGGGATCTTCTGAGAGGGAGGCACAAGAGCCGAGGGAGAATATCTTGGGCTTCTAATGCAGTTCATCCTGGGCAAGTCCCCTCACCTAGCTAAGCATCAGTTTCCTCATCTGTAAAATGGGTGTTATCACACATACATCACAGGGCTATAGGGAGGATTCAGTGAAATTGTGTATGTAAAGGGCTGGATCCCAGTAGCTGTTCAACAAATTGCACACCTATTCTTGGTTTTATAAAACTTCAAAAAACTTGGAACCTAATTTTATAAAATTCAATCTTTACTTTGAATTTATTCCTGTCAAGAGCTGCAGAGGGTCTGAAATTTTTCCTCACTTGCAAGCTACCAGCCACCCTGCTACCGTTTCATGGATGCTGGCAGAAGACATGAGACTCCAGGGCCAGAGACAAAAGACTTTATTACTCATGGCATTGCAAGCAGCATGGGCTTCATATTTATATC
Source organism: Nomascus leucogenys (assembly GCF_006542625.1). Classification (NCBI taxonomy): domain Eukaryota; kingdom Metazoa; phylum Chordata; class Mammalia; order Primates; family Hylobatidae; genus Nomascus; species Nomascus leucogenys. The sequence goes on from NC_044388.1 coordinate 82,566,801, forward strand.
AGTTCTCCTTGCTCCCCAAGGCCCGTGGGGGGGTGATGCTGAGCAGCCTGGTGGATGTGGTATGCAGAGTGGGTGTGTGTCAAAATTAGGAACTCCAAGTTTAGATAATCCAAATATTTCCTTATGACCTATAAGCAAAGCTATCTTTGCCTCAGAGGTGAGACATTATTTTTATTACACAGGATAGCAAATAAATTGGCCTTCTGCTTTGGAAGGAAAAATGGTCTCTGTCTTCCAGGGCAGCTGTTCACTATACAAACACCTATGAGAAGATAGTCTGGAAAGAAAGCTATCAGTGCCTCCACTTGTAAGATGTGTGGAAACATGAGAAATCTGTGGAGAATTGTCTCCCAATGAGGCCATGTCCAGAAGAGATCTATAAGGAGTGGGGCAACTGTTAAGAGGCTTGCTCTGCAAGGGAGAGTCTCCTTTCCGGGCTGTTTTGAGTGAGCCTGTCTGGCATACATTGTGGGCCCTGGTCACTGCCGGCCTCACCTTCCTTAGTGTGGAGGATCCCTAGGTGTGGGAGGGTTCAAATGAAAGGCAAAGCTGAGGATGGGAAGCTGAGTGCCTTGGAACTGCATGGCTTGCTCAGGGGTTTGGTGCATGGCAGTGACCTCTGAAGAGCGTGAATAACCTGCTTGAAGACCATCGCAGCCTGACTCGTGGGGCTCCCCCTTCCTATCTGCCCATCAGCAAGCACAGGCAGCAGTCAGGCAAGACAATACCCAGAGATGAGCTGGCCTGGCCTGGCCTGGCCCCACTCAAATCTTGCCATCTGCAGGCATGTGTTGGGGGAAACTGCCCACCTCACCCTGCTTGAGGAGGGAAAGAGCCCAGGTCCTCTACAATTCACTCAGCAAACATTCAGTAGGCACTGACCGTGTGCCCAGTCCTGAGCTACACTGGGAGGAGAAATGCATCGGACTTGGTCCCTGCCCTCCTCAGACTGGCTGGGGAGACAGACGTGGCTGGACATAGGCATTAAAACACAGGGTACTAAGAGCCACATTGGAAGTGGGCAATGAGGAGACATTTCTTTGGGGGAGGGCATTTCAGAGTTGAGTCTTGAGGGATGAATGGCCAGGCATGGGGAGGGGAGGCGGAGCACAGGGAGGGCCCAGTGGCACAAATGGAGGGTAGATTCAGGGAGCAGGAAATCCCTTGAAAGCTATGCCAAGGGATTTCCATTTTAGCCTGCAGGTAATGAATGGCCACTGAAGGTGGTGGGGTGGGGGTGTACATAAATTCTGGTTATTTTTCTTATTACTGAAGTAAAATGTCCTGTTAGAAAAAATTTACAGAATATCAAGTACAAAAGAACAGAATATCAATCACCCATAATTCCTCTACCCAGGGAAAACTACTGTTAACATTTAGTGAATTTCTTTCTAGTCATTTTCATATTGGCTTCCAGTGACCCAAACCAGAGTCCTGGAATGGCCTATTCTGCTAACCTTCACATCCTATATCTTCTTTTAAAAACATGAATGTGCAAGACAAATCATGTTACTCTATTTTCTCTAAATTAAACTCACAGCCTCCATCCCCTCCCCTACCCCTGTCAGGATGGGGGTACACACTCAAGCTCAGTCATTTCAGAAACTGAAAGAGGCATCTCACCTTCCCCAGGCCCACAGGGTGCAGGGGAAAGGGGAGAATGGCTCCCAGCCCTCTGTCTGGCAGCTGCCCCTCCTGACCTGCATGTGGTCACTGCCAGCAGCCCTGAGGCCTCTGTGCCATCTGTGCTGCCCAGGAATTTTTGCTGAGCCTGGATGCTGTGGAGGCAGAACCCAGTCTCCTTGGGGACACCCAGTCACTCCCCTCTGAGGACTGCCGAGGCGTGGGTCCTGCTCCCAACCATGGTGAATCTCCCCTCTCACAGGCCAGTTCTGTCTCCCTTCCTCTCTTGCACAGAACCCTCAAGCAGCTCAGGCTTTTGGTAAAGCAAAAGCCAAGAAGTAACTGATGCACTGATGCCTGCAAGCGGCTCCTCCCAAGTCAAGGAGAGAAAAGGCTGGGTTCTTACTTGGAACTGAGAGGGAGAATACAGTTAGAAGAAATATAGGCAAATACCTAAATGCATTATTTTCCAGAAACATGCATATATAATTTTTTAAAAATGCACAAGCCTCTGCTTCATTATAATGGCAGTGCAGAGTGAGCCCCCTTCCTTCTTGAAGGTGGAAGAGCTCTCAGAAAATTCATCATCTTTCCTTGATTCTCCCACTCCCACTGCAGGGAGTGGAGACTGGGGCTCCCCCTCACCTCTAGGCTGATGGAGAGGCAGGTAATGAGGCTCCAGGCCGCAGACTAGCTTTCACAGTTATTTCTGATAATTGGTCAGCCCTTTCAAGGGCAGGTGGGTCCTGATGCAGTAATTGGCAGGGCTGGAAAGCTGTTAATTGCTCTTTCCCCATCCCCCACATATATTCCTATTAAGGAGGAAACTTGAAGGGTAAGAAATGTCCAGGAGAAGTCCTAAGTACAAAAGGGCAAAGGTTTAGTGCTTTCCTCTGATACTCCAACGAGGGTAATGTTGATGGGCAGTCACTGGTAGAACTGGGATTCAGAAACTGTGGCTATGAGATCCCAAAGCTTATGGCTTGACCACCACGGTGCTCTGTTTCTTGTTGAATGGAATGGATGGAAGGGAGGGATTGAGCTCAGGTGACTCCTGCAGTCTTTTCCAATTGAGCCCTGGCAAATCCCCCAGGCTGGGGAACCGGAGCCAGGGCTAGGGGCCCAAGCCCCTTTCCCCACAGAGCTCCTCTCAGGAGGTGTTTGTGCAGTGGACGGTTCTCTTTAAATAACACTCCAAGCCAACACATTTTCTTCATTGGAAATTACCTTCAGTCCAACACTTTATCAGCCTCACCTGCAGAGTAATTGGAAGCAGGTGGATTTTCCTCAAACAACCATCAGTCCTGGAGAGAGTACGGACTACGCCCCTCTCAGAGAAGGAGTGGGCCCTGGCCTACAGCATGTGGAAATGCCTCCGGAGCCCAGGCAGCATGCCAGCAGACAGAGGCCGCTGAGTATCGGTGTTCTGCTCTGCAGGGGAACAGCAGCCATTCCTGGAGCAGGACAGCCGGGCCTCACCCCAGGCACGGTGGGGACAGCAATACACAAGCACGCCAGCACAGAAGCATCCAGGCACACTCACAGCGCCTGAGACTGTGGCCATCCTGAAGAAAGGACTTGGAGACAAGACTCCTCTCAGTTACAGGCTCCGGCTCTGCTCTCCAGCCACGCACCCAAGCTAGAGACCCGCAAGTAATCCAAGCCTTCTCCTCTCTTTCACACCCCATATCCAATCATCCCGGGTCCTGAGTACCACACTTCCTGCCTCCGATAATTCTGTCCCTGCCAATTAATTACTTAGTTCAGGCTTCATCATCTTATCGGGACCTCCATAGCAGCCTTCTTATTGGTGTTTCTGACCTTACCCCCTCCTATCAATCCCCTATCTTATAGCCAGAATAACCTGCATGAAATTCAGGTCTGATCTAACTGCTCTGTTTAAAACTCTTCTGTGGTTTCCCATCCCCAAAGCACAGCATACAAGGCCTTCAGTGTCCTGGCCTCTGCCTCTCTGCTGTTTCAGCTGCTTATTTCCAGATATGATGTTCTCCAAACATACTATGCCCCCTGGAACCACCAGGCCTTTGCTCCTACTGTTCCTGTTGTCTGGAGTGTTCTCCTCCCTTCGCCAAAAGCCTGAATCCTACTCATGCTTCAGAGACCATTTCCGGTGGCACCTTATTGAGGAAAGTGAATCCCTGTGTTTTTCCCCGCCCCCAGCTTTGGGAATGTGGTATCTGTAGTAGGTAGAATAATGCCACTTCCCTAAGATGCCCATGTCCTAATCCCAGAAACCTGGGAATATATTGCCTTACATGGCAAAAGGGATTCTGCAGATGTCATTAAGTTCAGAAAATTGTGATGGGATGATTATCCTGAATTATCTGGATGGGCCCAATTACTCACAAAGGTCCTTATAAAAGGGATGCAGGAGTATGAGAGGCAGAGAAGGGGATATGATGATAGAAGTGGAAGTGGAGTGGAATTGGAGTGATATGGGGCCACCAGCCAAGGGGTGTGAGCAGCCTCTGGAAGCTGGAAAGGCAAGTATATGAACTCCTCCATACAGCCTCCAGAAAGGGCCACAGCCCTGCTGACACCTTGACTTTAGCCTACTGAGACCCACATTGCACTTCTGACCCACAGAACTGTAAGATAATACATTTGTGTTGTTTTTGGTCACTAAGTTGGTGATAATTTGTTGCAGCAGGCACAGGAAACTAACACAGCCTCATACTGGAGTTGGTTCTTCATGAGTCTGTGAGGCCCTGGAGGGCAATGGTTGGCCCTTCCCTGTGCCTCTACTCCCAGTACAAGGTCAGACACAGAGACAACACCTAGCAAATGCTGGACAAAGGAGCGAGGGAGGCACTTCCTTTCTCTGGCACCAACAGACCCATTGTGGATATCAGGCCTTTGGGGCTTCATGGGCTGAGATGAAGTGGAATTGATTTTATTGCATAGCCAGAAGGCATGGTTCCCTGTGTTACTAGCACTACCTTTATACCCTGCTAAGTCCAAAACCACCAGTTATGTTGCCTCAAAGACAACCTCTGTGCCGGGGGTGGTGGCTCATGCCTGTAATCCCAGCACTTTGGGAGGCGAGGTGGGCAGATCACTTGAGGTCAGGAGTTCACGACCAGCCTGGCCAACATACAGAAATCCCATCTCTACTAAAAATACAAAAATTAGCTGGGCATGGTGGCGCACGCCTGTAATCCCAGCTACTTAGGAGGCTGAGGCATGGGAATTGCTTGAGCCTGGGAGGTGGAGGTTGCAGTGAGCTGAGATCTCACCACTGCACTGCAGTCTGGGTAACAGAGCAAGACTCTATCTCAAAACAAAACAAAACAAAAAAGAGACCTCCACTGGGTTACTGAGATCACTTAGCCTTCCTACCCCAGCTCACTTGTAGTAACTCCCATGCACATCAACAAGGACGTTTGGCTCAGAGGCTCGTGGAACGTCAGGGCTGCAGGAGCCTTTACAATGCTCCATCTGACTTCCTTATTTATAGATGGGGAGCCTGGAGAGGGAAGGGGTCAAAGTGGTCAAACTGTGGCCCGACAAGAACCCAGGTCAGGCCTCTTTCCCTGTACCTCCCAAGGAACCAGACACTAGAATCAACATCCCCATTTTATAGATGAAGAAACTGAGGCATAGAGAAGTTGAGTCACTTGCCCACAGTCAGCCAGTGAGTGAAGCTGATTTGAATTGGTTGAACACCAGAGTCTCTCCTCTTAATCTCTGCACTATACTGACAGTTGGGGAAACGGAGGCCCAGGGAGGGTCCCAGGGGTGATGGCTGCACAGAAAGTGGATATGGCGAATGTTCAAATCAGAGCCTGCCGGAAGTACAAGGTAGGAAGTGTCTGGGCTGAAGTGAAGGCCTTGGGAGGTTGCCTTCTTCAATTAGGCTGTTTGTTTTTCTGAGTCCAGAGGATAATATAACTAATGGTGCTGGTTTTCTGACACTATTGATCGGCCAAGATTAAATATGTTTGTCAGAGTCAAATGAACTAATCACTTTATTGTATTTCAAATACTAATTTCATCAGATAGATGTTGGGGGGTGCCCTGGGGGGAGGTTCTGGGAGATGAGCATGTGCACAGATTGGGGTGCAGGGGGAGGGCTGCCAGGCAATCGATGGAGCCAATCTGCCTAGAGGGGTCTGGGACACCAGGCTTTCTGGACTCCTGCAGCTGTGCTGCTCATACTAGAGGAGGCTGCATTTTCTCTATCCTCCCCATTGCTGTTCCACACCCTCTTGAAATTTCTCTTCTCAGGACAGGCAATTTCTCAAGCATTATTGGAAAATGGTAGATGTTCCTAAAGAACTATCCTAAATCACCCCTCATCCAGTAATCCCACAGCTGCTCTGACTCTGCTGGATACAAATGCTGCCTCTCTGAGCCATTAGCCATTCCAGGGACCACCAATTCATGGCAAAACCTGAAAATGAACGCATCTGTCTTTCAGGTTTGGAAAGGCTTTGCCATTTCCATAGCTCATCATGTTGGACAAGGAGACCCAGGGCTTATTAAATCACCCTCTGGCACAATGCAACTGAGCAAGCCTCCCTGCTCAGGAGAGAGGGCGAGTATATACACGTGCACACACATAAACACACATGCCTGCACATAGGCCCACAGAAACACATGTGGACACACACATGCACACACAAACATGCATGTTAATACACGTGCATAGACGTGCATACATATAAATGCACACACATGCACACATGTGCACTATACCCCTACATAGCCCATGCACATATACATACATCCTGCGTGAACTTATAGATATGTAATGCATGCACACCCACATATGCACACTCACACATGCACACATGTGCACACACTCACAAGGTTCAGAAGTTCCCAACAGACAAGATGTTTCTTAAACACGTGCAATGGGTTTGTCCCCTGCACACAGAAGCTCCTGAGACTACTTGGCTGAGAGACTCTGAAGACAAAGTCAGTTTCTCTAACTCTGAACACAAGCCTGCCAACAAGTCTCCTTTCTCATTTTGTTGTGTTTCATCACACCAAACACAAGCATCAACTGTAGCCCCTGGAGCTGAAGAAAGGTCGGTATCTACCTTAGACTTCTGAGGCTCAACCCTTTGGTGATTAGATGGGGGACAAGGCCAATTCCCAGCTGAGCTTCAGACACTGAGGAATAACCCACCAGAATCATTGTGAACACTCACTTAAATGGGTCCAATAAGGAGGGTCATTTCCAGAGGAACACACATGTTTCTACATGGAAGAGCCTTCTTCCACAGCTGCCCACAGAGCCCCTCGGGCTATCTGGATGGGCTTAGCTGGCACTCTTCACTGGAGAATTGGGTTATTTTATATGTGCAATGTCTCACATCTGTACAGCTTTCAAATCTATTATCATCCAGCAATTCTGGAAGCAGATAGGGCTTTGGGATTTACCATCCCTATTTTATAGATGGGAAAACTGAAGCCCAGAGAGGGAAAGAGACTTGCTAAACATCCAGAGAGTCAGTGGCAAGTTGGAACTGGAGTTGGACTTCCTGACTCTAAGAGTGGGCACCAGTCCTTTGTTAGTCTCTGGTCAAATCCTACCCAAGCATTCAGAGCTTTGCAATATTCCCCTTTTCCATATTTCTGTTCTTTTTTCAGTCTTTTGCTCATTGCTAGATTTCCTGACTGCAGTTATGCCCTTGAGCAGAAGTCCCAAATACTCTCCAATCTGGGCTGCTCTTTCCAGACAACTTCGGGCTTGGTATCAAGAAAAAGGCTGCCTGTGTGGCTGGGTTGAGTAGGCCAAGGCCTTTGTCCTTGCCAGGCTTTCTCTATTTTTAGAAGCATCTTTTTGTGACTTCGATGCTGAGATCTGGAGCTTTCTTGGAGAGTTTTTTTCAAGCTTCAGAAGATGCATCCATCCCCAGGAATCCTACTGGGTTAAACGAGACAGAAAAAACCAGCAGCATCTCCCCAGGGAAACATCGAAAGTCAGAGCAGCAACAAACAGATTTGCTGAACATTTCAAATCTTTGAGCATCATTAAAACCCAGAGAGCTGTGTGTGGAGTATGTAACCTGGCCTTTTAGTCTCCTTTCATGCTATGTAACTCCAGATGTTTTACCTCCTGAAGAGAAGTTTTTCTACATGATGGAGTACCCAATTTGCAAAAAATATCCTGGTTCCCTCTCCAAGCCAGCAAACTGTCGGCGGCATGCCAATTTCAATGTGCGTGTTAAAACCCAGACTTAGGAAATATTCCACGCGTGGGTTTAGTGGTCTGAAGAATTTGGAATCAGAAGGCCTGAGCTCTGCCTTCAACTTGCTGAGCCAGTTGCCTAAAGCCCCACAGAGCATTGGGACAGAGCTGGTGTTAAACATCCAAGCCACACACCCTCTGAGCAAAGAAGAATCAAATCTAACAAGGTCAACAAGCACATCTGAACATAGGCTGGAAACAGGGAGAAGCATATCACAGTAACCATGTCCAAAAAGATCCCAGTCAAGGCAGTGGGGTAAGGAAGTATTCCCGCTCCATTTTCTTGTTCTCTTTGTGGACTTCTGGTAGCCACCAGCCTGTGCCCACGGCCCCACAGAGAGGGCCTGGAGGGTACAGTAGAACCCTTGGACAGACCAGCATTGACATTTTGGGGTGGAATTATCAGGGCTCTCCCTTTAGTCCTTGTCAGGATCACTGCCAAGTCCTTTCTCTGGTGTCAGCCTCTGGCCCTCTCTGTCATTTGTACTGTTAACCACTCACCACTAACAGAGTCCCTATCCTCCCTTGCTCCTGGGACTCCACAGTATCCAAATGTACTCTCTTTTTCTGGCTGTTTTATCTCTGCAGACACCTTTTCCTCAGTCTATTCCTTGAAGATTGGTGTTCTCCAGGACCATCTTCTTTTCTGTCTATCCTCTCTCTCTCTCTCTCACTTTCTCTATCATTTGTCCTCTATTAATATCTTCTATTATCTATCAATATAATCTATCATATATTCATCCATCCATCTATTATCTGTCTATATAATCTATCCGTTCATCCATCTTCTAGTATCTATATCAGCTATCATCCATCTATATTATCTATGTCTATTATTCACCCATTCATTTATTATCTATCTATTCATTTATTCGTTCATCTCTATCACCTGTCTTTCCATTCGTCTATCATCGATCAATCAACATCTATCTATTTATCATCTATCTATCTATCTATCTATCTATCCCCTGCACCATCTTGCCCACCCTCGTGTCTTCCATTAACCCCATGTGATGACTGTCCAGAGTGCCAGATGTATTAATCCACCTACCTACATAACTTCTCCACTTGATGCCCTGCAGGGATTTTTCTCACATAATGAGTCTAGAAGCAGGCAGTGTCTTGCATTGACTCAGCAGCTTAAGCATGTCCGAGCTGAAGTCTCTGGTTCTCTTAGCCTTTCCCTTGTGGTTGCAAGAAGGCAGCTGTAGCACTGGCCATCTCATCTGCATTCCAGACAGGAAGAACAAAGACATGGAGATGGGCAAAAAGACACCACTGGTTTAGAAGCCTCTTCTAAAGCGTCTTCCAAGAAGCTCCGCCCAACTGCTTCCCCTTACATCTCCTTGGATGCTCCTACCTGCAGAGGGGCAGTGTCCTATCTGCGTCTAGTTTTAGTGAGCACACTGCCATCCCCATTGTGGAATAAGGAACAAGAGGAGACAGCTCCCTAGACTTCTCAACCCTCTCCCCTGACTGCATCAGGCTTCTCCCACAGCTCCCTACCTGCCTGCACCCCTATCCCTCTTGGCCCCTCTGATGGGCTCCCATCCAGAGCCAGAATGATCTTTCTAGAATGAGACCCTGGTTCTAAGACCCTCACCAGCTGCTTCATCAGGGGTCTGCACCTAGATGCCCCTAGATAAAACTCACTGACCCACAGGATAAAATTCTCAGCCTAACCTTTAAGATCCTGGAGAATCAGTATAATCTCCAGAAACCGAAAGTTCTATTTCTTTGCTGCAGTGCTCCTCGTGGATTTCAGAAAAGTGCAGGCATCCTTGAGGGGGAAGGGTGGCTGACAACAGAGGATTTCAAAAACAAACACACTAGCTCTGGCCTGCCCAGGTAATGAATAGAGGAGAAGGTTATCTATCTCACTGATTTATGTTGTTATGGTTTCTTCCATAGACCAAAGTGGGAGCATCTTTACATCTCCCGCCTTCCACATTTGCTGTGGCAAGGAAATCACATTTTTCATCAACCATGGGAATTACTGAACGGCAGTGGTTTTATTTGTTGAGGATTGAACTTGGCCATTTCTTCTATCAGGGGCTGAGTCCTGCTGTTATGCATAACTTCTCATCCAGAGAGACACCATGGAGAATAAATCAGGACTGGGACTCAGTGTGACAGCCACATTCTGGCAGGGCTCTGGGGTCTGGGGACTAATAGAGTCTCACCGCAGGGAGAAACTGCTGCCAACTGGGCTGAGGAGAGGAGGTGAGGCTGAGACTTTGAAAAATGAGTGGGAAAAATTTTGCCACTTCATAAAACCGGTGTCAGTGGGTGAAACGTAAACCATCCAGAGACTATGAGAGCTGGCAAAGCCTTTGGTGAGTTTAGGGTCTCTTAAACTGTGGCTGGGTTTTATGGGGTCTATGAACCGATGAAATTATGTGTAAACATTTCTGTGCATGTGTGCATTTCCAGCACAAGCAAAAGGGTTAGTTCATTGCTTTCGTCAATTCTCAAAGGTCAAGAACTGATCTGGCATGACCCTCTTGTCATGCAGAAAAGAAAACTGTGGAGTCTTTGGGACAGAAGAGACCAGCCAAGTTCCACTGGTAGGAAAGAGGCAGAACTGGGATTAGGAATTTGCAGACTCAGGTTCCAATTTAGCCTGGCCGGATCCCGGCTGTGTGACTTTGGGCTGGTCACCTTATTGCTCTGGTGTTTTATTACACATGCATTTACGGAAATGTCAAGCGGATTTTAAAAGGGAATTAATGACTTCAACACCTACTTACAGGAGGTGTGGAGCTGGTGCTCCATAAGTATTTTTTTAATCACCGAATAATGTTGAAAATCATTCTTTTCAACTATCATCTATTCAGCAAATATTTGTCGACTATCTCTTACATACCACACACTGAGTGAACAAAGGAGGCACAGTCCCTGCCCTGGCAGAGTGGGAGTTAAGAAGGGGCTGCAGTTAAGAAAATAGACCATTGTTGCTACTGTAACAATGAGCTATTACACTGTTGATGCAACCCTTGTAATGCAGTGTGATGAATGTCATAGCAGGGTCAGCATAGGAACCTGCGAGAGCACGGGGTAGGGGTACTTAGCCAGAGGTAGTGTGGAGCGGGGGAGTCAGGAAAGGCTTCCCAGAGGAGGCAACAAGTAAGCTGAGACCCGAAGGAGAAGCAAGAGTGGGCCAGGCAAAGAGAGGGCTGGATTATCATCGAGAGAACAGCACATGCAAAGGTCTAGAGGCCAAAGAAAGCTTGGTGCACTTCTTTAGGGAAGTCATAGATCAGTCTTGCTGTTTTCAGCTGCTGCAGGCAGCCAGGAGAAGCCATACTGAAGTGCATTAATTCCTTTTGAAAATCCCCTTGACATCTCCTTAAATGCATTTGTAGTAAAACATTAGAGCAATAAGGTGACCAGCCCAAAGTCACACAGTCAGGATCTGGCCATGCCAAATTGGAACCTGAGAGGCCAAAGAAAGCTTGGTGCACTTCTTTAGGGAAGCCATAGATCAGTCTTACTGTTTTTAGCTGCTGCAGGCAGCCAGGAGAAGCCATGCTGAAATCAACATACATAGCCAGGACCTCGACATCCCTTTCATCTTTTATCACCAGTTTATCTTTGCATTTACTTACTTAATGTTGGCACTTTTGTACATGGCCGTCTCCTCCTCCCTGTCGATCCAAATAGTGCAGCTTCCCTCTAGCTCCTTGTCTCTAGAGGTGAGCAAATACTTACCTCCGGTAATGCTGGGATTAGAACCCAGATGGGACAGTCTGGTGAGCTCATGTTATCACAAGCAGACGATCATTGCGTGGCTTGCTGAGTAGCTCGGAATACAGGCATATGTCATGATGCCTGGCTGATTTGTGTATTTTTTGGAGAGACAGGGTTTTGCCTCGTAGCCCAGGCTGGTCTTGAAGTCCTGAGTTCACACGATCTGCCCACCTTGGACTCCCAAAGTACTGGGATTACAGGCGTGAGCCACCAAGCCCAGTCCCTTCCACTCATTTTACCATTGTGCTGAATGCACAGACTTGTGAGTAGGGAGGTTTAACTGGGTGTCCTCATTTAGGCCAGACACTGCCCACCAGACTCACACTTGGGAGATGTAATTCTGGGGCTTCCATCCACTCAGCAAACTCTCACCAAGATCTTCCTCCATGAACACTATGCCAGGCACCTTGCCATGCTACGGAAGCCTCACAGCCGTCCTATAAAGCAGGTAGTAGAGTAGTGGAGTTATCTCCCCACTTTCTTTCAGGTGAGGAAAAGGAAGTGGAGAGGTTTACTAGGGAACTCTTCTGGAATCAGTTCCCCATGAGCATGCACGAGGGACCAGAGAGCGGGGCATACCGGCAAGCACATGGAACCAACCCTCCAAGCCTGGAGAACCCACGGCAAAGCCCAGCAAGCCCTACACACCCAGCCAGCCCCTGTGCTGGATGCATCAGAGCTGCTGCTCAGTCCACGGGTTCTCCTCAGACCCGGGGCCATTTAGGAACTTTCATTTGGGTTGGCTCCATTCTGGGTGTGAGACTGACCTCTGGTGGCCATCTGATTCATTAATTCACACAAGTAACTTTGGTTTAAGAAAAAACAAAGGGGTTGCGGGGGCGATGGTCCTCCTCTAGGCCTATTGTTGGGGGAAAGAGAATTGAGTAAGACAGTCCCTTCCCTGCAGGAGTTCACAGCTGGGCAGGGGAGACAATTACAGAGCCAGGTAGAAAGTGCAGTGAGAAGTACAGAGGCCATGAGATCGTGAGCGGAAAGCAAGCATCTGTATCAAGCACACACGGTGGGCCACCTCCCTTCATGCTTCTTTCTTTTTTTTTGACAGAGAATCTTTTTTTTTTTTTAATGATACTTTAGGTTTTAGGGTACATGTGCACAATATGCAGGTTTGTTACATATGTATCCATGTGCCATGTTGGTTTGCTGCACCCCTTAACTCATCATTTAGCATTAGGTTATCTCCTAATGCTGTCCCTCCCCCCTCCCCCCACCCCACAACAGTCCCGAGAGTGTGATGTTCCCCTTCCTGTGTCCATGAGTTCACATTGTTCAATTCCCACCTGTGAGTGAGAACATGCGGTGTTTGGTTTTTTGTCCTTGCAATAGTTTACTGAGAATGATGGTTTCCAGTTTCATCCATGTCCCTACAAAGGACATGAACTCATCCTTTTTTATGGCTGCATAGTATTCCATGGTGTATATATGCCACATTTTCTTAATCCAGTCTATCCTTGTTGGACATTTGGGTTGGTTCCAAGTCTTTGCTATTGTGAATAGTGCCACAGTAAACATAAGTGTGCATGTGTCTTTATAGCAGCATGATTTATAGTCCTTTGGGTAACTACCCAGTAATGGGATGGCTGGGTCAAATGGTATTTCTAGTTCTAAGTCCCTGAGGAATCGCCACACTGACTTCCACAATGGTTGAACTAGTTTACAGCCCCACCAAGAGTGTAAAAATGTTCCTATTTCTCCACATCCTCTCCAGCACCTGTTGTTTCCTGACTTTTTAATGATGGCCATTCTAACTGGTGTGAGATGGTATCTCATTGTGGTTTTGATTTGCATTTCTCTGATGGCCAGTGATGAAGAGCATTTTTGCATGTGTTTTTTGGCTGCATAAATGTCTTCTTTTGAGAAGTGTCTATTCATGTCCTTTGCCCACTTTTTGATGGGGTTGTTTGTTTTTTTCTTGTAAATTTGTTTGAGTTCATTGTAGATTCTGGATATTAGCCCTTTGTCAGGTAAGTAGGTTACAAAAATTTTCTCTCATTTTGTAGGTTGCCTGTTCACTCTGATGGTAGTTTCTTTTGCTGTGCAGAAGCTCTTTAGTTTAATTAGATCCCATTTGTCAATTTTGGCTTTTGTTGCCATTGCTTTTGGTGTTTTAGGCATGAAGTCCTTGCCCATGCCTATGTCCTGAATGGTATTGCCTAGGTTTTCTTCTAGGGTTTTTATGGTTTTAGATCTAACATGTAAGTCTTTAATCCATCTTGAATTAATTTTTGTATAAAGTGTAAGGAAGGGATCCAGTTTCAGCTTTCTACATATGGCTAGCCAGTTTTCCCAGCACCATTTATTAAATAGGGAATCCTTTCCCCATTGCTTGTTTTTGTCAGGTTTGTCAAAGATCAGATAGTTGTAGATATGGGGCATTATTTCTGAGGGCTCTGTTCTGTTCCATTGATCTATGTCTCTGTTTTGGTACCAGTACCATGCTGTTTTGGTTACTATAGCCTTGTAGTATAGTTTGAAGTCAGGTAGCGTGATGCCTCCAGCTTTGTTCTTTTGGCTTAGGATTGACTTGGCGATGCGGGCTCTTTTTTGGTTCCATATGCACTTTAAAGTAGTTTTTTCCAATTCTGTGAAGAAAGCCATTGGTAGCTTGATGGGGATGGCATTGAATCTATAAATTACCTTGGGCAGTATGGCCATTTTCACGATATTGATTCTTCCTATCCATGAGCATGGAATGTTCTTCCATTTGTTTGTATCCTCTTTTATTTCATTGAGCAGTGGTTTGTAGTTCTCCTTGAAGAGGTCCTTCACATCCCTTGTAAGTTGGATTCCTAGGTATTTTATTCTCTTTGAAGCAATTGTGAATGGGAGTTCACTCATGATTTAGCTCTTTGTTTGTCTGTGATTGGTGTACAAGAATGCTTGTGATTTGTGTACATTGATTTTGTATCCTGAGACTTTGCTGAAGTTGCTAATCAGCTTAAGGAGATTTTGGGCTGAGACAATGGCGTTTTCTAGATATACAATCATGTCATCTGCAAAAAGGGACAATTTGACTTCCTCTTTTCCTAATTGAATACCCTTTATTTCCTTCTCCTGCCTGATTGCCCTGGCTAGAACGTCCAGCACTATGTTGAATAGGAGTGGTGAGAGAGGGCATCCCTGTCTTGTGCCAGTTTTCAGAGGGAATGCTTCCATTTTGTGCCCATTCAGTATGATATTGGCTGTGGGTTTGTCATAGATAGCTCTTATTATTTTGAGATACATCCCATCAATACCTAATTTATTGAGAGTTTTTAGCATGAAGGGTTGTTGAATTTTGTCAAAGGCCTTTTCTGCATCTATTGAGATAATCATGTGGTTTTTGTCTTTGGTTCTGTTTATATGCTGGATTACATTTATTGATTTGCATATGTTGAACCAGCCTTGCATCCCAGGGATGAAGCCCACTTAATCATGGTGTATAAGCTTTTTGATGTGCTGCTGGATTCGGTTTGCCAGTATTTTATTGAGGATTTTTGCATCAATGTTCATCAAGGATATTGGTCTGAAATTCTCTTTTTTGGTTGTGTCTCTGCCAGGCTTTGGTATCAGGACGATGCTGGCCTCATAAAATGTGTTAGGGAGGATTCCCTCTTTTTCTATTGATTGGAATAGTTTCAGAAGGAATGGTACCAGTTCCTCTTTGTACCTCTGGTAGAATTCGGCTGTGAATCCATCAGGTCCTGGACTCTTTTTGGTTGGTAAGCTATTGATTATTGCCACAATTTCAGGGCCTGTTATTGGTCTATTCAGAGATTCAACTTCTTCCTGGTTTAGTCTTGGGAGGGTGTATTTGTCGAGGAATTTATCCATTTCTTCTAGATTTTCTAGTTTATTTGCGTAGAGGTGTTTGCAGTATTCTCTGATGGTAGATTGTATTTCTGTGGGATTGGTGGTGATATCCCCTTTTTCATTTTTTATTGCCTCTATTTGATTCTTCTCTCTTTTCTTCTTTATCAGTCTTGCTAGCGGTCTATCAATTTTGTTGATCTTTTCAAAACACCAGCTCCTGGACTCATTACTTTTTTGGAGGGCTTTTTGTGTCTCTATTTCCTTCAGTTCTGCTCTGATTTTAGTTATTTCTAGCCTTCTGCTAGCTTTTGAATGTGTTTGCTCTTGCTTTTCTAGTTCTTTTCATTGTGATGTTAGGGTGTCAATTTTGGATCTTTCCTGCTTTCTCTTGTGGGCATTTAGTGCTATAAATTTCCCTCTACACACTGCTTTGAATGTGTCCCAGAGATTCTGGTATGTTGTGTCTTTGTTCTCATTGGTTTCAAAGAACATCTTTATTTCTGCCTTCATTTCATTATGTACCCAGTAGTCATTCAGGAGCAGGTTGTTCAGTTTCCATGTAGTTGAGCAGTTTTGAGTGAGTTTCTTAATCCTGAGTTCTAGTTTGATTGCACTGTGGTCTGAGAGACAGTTTGTTATAATTTCTGTTCTTTTACATTTGCTGAGGAGAGCTTTACTTCCAACTATGTGGTCAACTTTGGGATAGGTGTGGTGTGGTGCTGAAAAGAATGTATATTCTGTTGATTTGGGGTGGAGAGTTCTGTAGATGTCTATTAGGTCCACTTTGTGCAGAGCTGAGTTCAATTCCTGGATATCCTTTTTAACTTTCTGTCTCGTTGATCTGTCTAATGTTGACAGTGGGGTGTTAAAATCTCCCATGATTATTGTGTGGGAGTTTAAGTCCCTTTGTAGGTCACTCAGGACTTGCTTTATGAATCTGGGTGCTCCTGTGTTGGGTGCATATATATTTAGGATAGTTAGCTCTTCTTGTTGAATTGATCCCTTTACCATTATGTAATGGCCTTCTTTGTCTCTTTTGATCTTTGTTGGTTTAAAGTCTATTTTATCAGAGACTAGGATTGCAACTCCTGCCTTTTTTGTTTTCCATTTGCTTGATAGATCTTCCTCCATCCCTTTATTTTGAGTTTATGTGTGTCTGTGCACGTGAGATGGGTTTCCTGAATACAGCACACTGATGGGTCTTGACTCCTTATCCAATTTGCCAGTCTGTGTCTTTTAATTGGAGCATTTAGCCCATTTACATTTAAACTTAATATTGTTATGTGTGAATCTGATCCTGTCATTATGATGTTAGTTGGTTATTTTGCTCGTTAGTTGATGCAGTTTCTTCCTAGCCTCGATGGTCTTTACAATTTGGCATGTTTTTGCAGTGGCTGGTACTGGTTGTTCCTTTCCATGTTTAGTGCTTCCTTCAGGAGCTCTTGTAAGGCAGGCCTGGTGGTGAAAAAATCACTCAGCATTTGCTTGTCTGTAAAGTATTTTATTTCTCCTTCACTTATGAAGCTTAGTTTGGCTGGATATGAAATTCTGGGTTGAAAATTCTTTTCCTTAAGAATGTTGAATATTGGCCCCCACTCTCTTCTGGCTTGTAGGGTTTCTGCTGAGAGATCAGCTGTTAGTCTGATGGGCTTCCCTTTGTGGGTAACCCGACCTTTCTCTCTGGCCGCCCTTAACATTTTTTCTTCATTTCAACTTTGGTGAATCTGACAATTATGTGTCTTGGAGTTGCTCTTCTCGAGGAGTATCTTTGTGGCGTTCTCTGTATTTCCTGAATCTGAATGTTGGCCTGCCTTGCTAGATTGGGGGAAGTTCTCCTGGATAATATCTTGCAGAGTGTTTTCCAACTTGGTTCCATTCTCCCCGTCACTTTCAGGTACACCAATCCGACGTAGGTTTGGTCTTTTCACATAGTCCCATATTTCTGGGAGGCTTTGTTCATTTCTTTTTATTCTTTTTTCTCTAAACTTCCCTTCTCACTTCATTTCATTCATTTCATCTTCCATCACTGATACCCTTTCTTCCAGTTGATTGCATCGGCTACCAAGGCTTCTGCAATCTTCACGTAGTTCTTGAAACTTGGCTTTCAGCTCCATCAGCTCCTTTAAGCCCTTCTCTTCATTGGCTCTTCTAGTTATCCATTCGTCTAATTTTTTTTCAAAGTTTTTAACTTCTTTGCTATTGTTTTGAATTTCCTCCCGTAGCTTGGAGTAGTTTGATCATCTGATGCCTTCTTCTCTCAACTCGTCAAAGTCATTCTCCGTCCAGCTTTGTTCCATTGCTGGTGAGGAACTGGGTTCCTTTGGAGGAGGAGAGGTGTTCTGCTTTTTAGAGTTTCCAGTTTTTCTGCTCTGTTTTTCCCCCATCTTTGTGGTTTTATCTACTTTTGGTCTTTGATGATGGTGATGTACAGATGGGTTTTTGGTGTGGATGTCCTTTCTGTTTGTTAGTTTTCCTTCTACCAGACAGGACCCTCAGGTGCAGGTCTGTTAGAGTTTGCTAGAGGTCCAGTCCGGACCCTGTTTGGCTGGGTGTCAGCAGTGGTGGCTGCCGAACAGCAGAATTTTCATGAGACCGCAAATTCAGCTGTGTGATAGTTCCTCTGGGAGTTTTGTCTCAGAGGAGTACCTGGCCGAGTAAGGTGTCAGTCTGTCCCTACTGGGGGGTGCCTCCCAGTTAGGCTGCTTGGGGGTCAGGGACCCACTTTAGGAGGCAGTCTGCCCGTTCTCAGATCTCCAGCTGCGTGCTGGGAGAACCACTACTCTCTTCAAAGCTGTCAGTCAGACAGGGACATTTAAGTCTGCAGAGGTTCCTGCTGACGTTTTGTTTGTCTGTGCCCTACCCCCAGAGGTGGAGCCTACAGAGGCAGGCAGGCCTCCTTGAGTTGTGGTGGGCTCCACCCAGTTCGAGCTTCCTGGCTGCTTTGTTTACCTAAGCAAGCCTGGGCAATGGTGGGCACCCCTCCCCAGCCTTGCTGCCACCTTGCAGTTTGATCTCAGACTGCTGTGCTAGCAATCAGCGAGACTTCGTGGGCATAGGACCCTCTGAGCCAGGTGCGGGCCGCAATCTCCTGGTGTGCCATTTTCCAAGCCCGTTGGAAAAGCGCAGTATGAGGGTGGGACTGACCCGATTTTCCAGGTGCCGTCTGTTACCCCTTTCTTTGACTAGGAAAGGGAACTCCCTGACCCCTTGCGCTTCCCAAGTGAGGCAATGCCTCGCCCTGCTTCGGCTCGCACGCAGTGCGCTGCACCGACTGTCCTGCACCCACTGTTTGGCACTCCCTAGTGAGATGAACCCAGTACCTCCAATGGGAATGCAGAAATCACCCGTCTTCTGTGTCGCTCACGCTGGGAGCTGTAGACCGGAGCTGTTCCTATTTGGCCATCTTGGCTCCACCCTCTTTTTTTAAATTTTAAGATGGAGTCTTGCTCTGTCTACCAGGCTGGAGTGCAGTGGTGCAATCTTGGCTCTCTGCAACCTCTGCCTCCTGGGTACCTCCTGAGTAGCTGGGATTACAAGCACACACCACCACGTCCGGCTAATTTTTGTAGTTTTAGTAGAGACAGGGTTTCACTTTCTAACTGCCATCAGGGCCCTCAGTATTATTCTTCTGCACTTGACAGACATCGAGCCCGGGAGGTGTTCAGCAGTGAGTGGAGCCAGGCTCAAGCTCAGGTCCTCTGACTCTGCCAGACACCGCTGCCTCCCAGGGCTCCCTGCTCAGCTCAGGCACAGGCCCAGTGGGAGTGGGCATGGGGTCCTGCTAAATGACTAGCAGGGGACCAGAGGGATAAGGGAAGGATGCTCCTGGAGTCTGAGAAATATGGAGGGTTGGAGGAAGGGCAAGTTTTTCCATGAGGTAGAAAGAGGCAGGAGGAAAAGCATGGGGGCAGGGGGCAGGCAGGGGCTGGACTGTGAAGGGGCTTGTGCATCCTTTCAGAAAGCTCACACTTGGTCTAGCAATGGGAGGATGCTTTTTGGTTTTGCTTTTGTTTTTTAAACAGGGTCTCCCTCTGCCACATAGGCTGGAGCACAGTTGCTTGATCATAGCTCACTACAGCTTCAAACTCCTGGGCTCAAGCGATCCTCTCACCTGAGCCTCCCAAGTAACTGGGCCTACAGGTGTGTGCCACCATGCTGGGTTAATTTTTTAACATTTTGTAGAGATGGGGGACATCTCGCTATGTAGCCCAGGCTGGTCTTGAACTCCTGGCCTCAAGCAATCCTCCTGCCTCAGCCACCCAAAGTGCTGAGATTACAGGTTTGAGCCACCATGTCCGGCTGCCCCTGAGGGCTTTTAAAGGAAAGTGATAGGATCACATTCGGTTTCTGAAGCTGGCTCTGCATCAATATGGAGGATAGATTGAGGGAGTTGACCTGGAGTCAGCACCTCTCAGGACATTGTTGCTTGTGCCCAAAGTGATGCTGGTGCACCAGGGTGTGGGGTGGGGGCAGAGCCTGGACAGCCAGAAGGCAGGCTTCAGGGCATGATGACAGATGGACAACTTGGCACAAGAGAGGAGAGAAAGTTGGGTAACCTCATGTTTCTGGCTGCGGTAACCACGTTGGGAGGTAGTGCCAGCCACTGCAACCACCCTGAAGGTTGCATGTTTAGGGACACGGTGGGACTCTTATTTATTCTTTTGTTTAACACATTTTATGGAATGTTGACTATGTGCTAGGAACTATTCACAGCAGGAAACTAAAAAAAAAAAAAAAAAAAAATCCTGAACATCCTTTCTGATAGAAAAGGCAGACCATATGCAAAATAGGTGAAATCATGAGTCTGTCAGGAGGTGAAGGGTATCATAGAGAACAACAGTGCTGGGAAGGGAATAGGGAAGTGGGTGGGATGGAGTAGACATTGTAATTTTCAGTAAGGTGCTCAGAGGTCGTCTCACCAAAGAGATGACAAAGGAACTGAAAGAGACTGGAGCATGCCCGGAGGCTCCGGGAACACAGGAGAAGGCCAGGTGGCTGGCATAGAGCAAGCCAGGTGGGGAAACAGGACAGCGAAGTCACAGCCTGAGTGGGGGCAGAGGGCTAGTGTTTGGAGGTCACCGTGTGGATGGACTGACGGGGGCCTTTCCTCTGAGGAAGGAGCCACCAGAGGCTTTTGAGCACAGCAGCAACATGCTATAACTTGCTTTAAAAGGATCACTGGGGCTGCTATGTTGAGAACAGATTGTAAGGGGAGCAAAATCACTTGACCTTAAGAATGCCAACAAGGAGTGAGCAGAGAATGAGGAGGAGCAGGAGGAAGACCCAGGAGAAATGAGGCAAGAAGCCAAGGAAGGCGGGGTACTTTCCAGGGGAGGGAGCCCCCAGCAAAGCCTGAGGCTCCCAAGAGGTCAAGTAGGAGGAGCGCTGAGCAATGTCCCTGGCTGCAGCCACCAGGACTCCCTGTAGGCCTTGGTAAGAGCAGTTGGTGGAGTTGGGCACAGAAGCCAGACAGCCTGGGTTGAGAGTGTCACTTAATCCTCCCAAGCCCCAGTGATCTGTACATTAGTCCTGGAGTTAGGAAGACCCTCAAGGGAAAACAGGAAGTCCTGGTATGAGGCCCTTTGAGAGCCTCTGGTGCATCCCACCTCACTTAGCCAGAAATGTGGACAGAGCAACTTGGACAAGTTGCTCCCAGCCAAGCGTTCTTCCCATGTGTATTGGCATAATGTTAGCCGCCACAACGAATAACCCCCCAAATTTGAGGGTTCAATACAATGACTATTTAGTTTTGCTTATGTAACAATCTAATGCAGGTACCTGGCAAATTGGCATTTTCCTTCCACGTGGAGATTCAGGGACACAGGTTCCTTTCGTCTTGTGGTTCCACCGTCTACAATGGTTCTTAACCTTTTTTTTTTTTTTTTTTTTTTGAGACGGAGCCTTTGCTCTGTTGCCCAGGCTGGAGTACAGTGGAATGATCTCAGTTCACTGCAACCTCTGCTTCCTGGGTTCAAGCAATTCTCCCTGCCTCAGCCTCCCGAGTAGCTGGGATTACAGGTGCCCACCACCATGCCCGACTAATTTTTGTATTTTTAGTACAGACAGGGTTTCACCATATTGGCCAGGCTGGTCTCGAACTCCTGACCTCAGGTGATCTGCCTGCCTCAGCCTCCCAAAGTGCTGGGATTACAGGCATGAGCCACCACACCTGGCCTGTTCTTAACCATTTTTATGTTTTGTATTCCTTTGAAAAGCTAATCAAAGCAATAGACCTTTTCACCATGAAAAGGGTGTACACACGCACATGCACACAGTTTGCACACTTTCAAGGAGTTCACAGAATCTGTGAATCTACCTATAGAATCCCAAGGGGTCTAGAGATCCAAGTGAAAACCCCTATATGGGGCCTCAGAGATCTCCGTGTCAGCTGGTAAATGGGGAAGAAAATGCAGAAAAGGCACAGCAACTTTTTGAAAGCCCTGGGCTCTGCATGGAACACATCACCTCTACTCACATTTCACTAGCTACATGACCCAGCCTAGGTGCAAGAGGAGATGGGAAGTATAGTCTTTGACAGGACAGTTCAACACTGTGGAAGACCCTGGGTTTTGCTGGCAGCTCGCCCCAGCTCTGCCGCCCATGGCACGTCCGTGGAGATATGCCAACAGGAGACTGCTTCTCACAAGGACGTTTCTTGAGTTTAATGCTCTTGTGGGCCATCTGCTGCCTCCCATCCAGCCGTGCTCACGCTGTTCCTTTCTCTTGGAGCCCTACTTAAGGGCCACCCCCTCCAGGACAGTTCCTCTGAACTTCTCATTTAAGCAATCTCACCCTTTAAGCTAACCTTTTGCGCTAACAGCTGTGGCAGCACATGCTCTCTTAGCCTCTGAAGAGGTCTCTGGGCACCCTTCATTTAGTCTTGTACTGAGGCAGCTCTCATTGGTTGGAACGGGTCTAATGTTTTTGTCCTGCTGGACTATGTCTCACATACTCTGAGCATGTTTGATTTCTCTCCCAGCCCTCTCCCACCAGCACACAGCCCTCCAAGATCTGTGCAGAACAGACAGTGCATGGCCATTCACACATGGGGCTCTCAGAGCAACAGGCCAGGGCAGGGATGCCACCCTTCCTGGATTGAAGAGGAAATGGAGGCTCTAAGAGTTGATGGAAGTGACCCAGCCTTGCAGTCTCTGACAGGGCTTGACCTTGGTTCTGGGTCTTCCAACTCTAAAGCTAGTGCCCTTTCCACCCAAACAAGAGCTGCATACACCTTCAACAGCAGAGAGACAGGGGCATGCCGCCTGGCACCACAGGCAGCCTTCTGTGCCGGAGCTGAGACTCCAAGGTCTGTGAGCAATTGTAGACCCTTTGCTACCTGGCGATGCCTGGTGCACTGGAGGAGCTCTGCAAATGTGTGTGATGGGTGGGTTTATGCATGGAGAGAAGAGGGGAGACTGTTCCCCCACTCCCTAGTACTCAGGATTTTTACTCTTCCCTCGAGAATCAACTGTTCCCTAATACAGGGGGGGGAGAGGTAGGCATGAGGAAGAGAGCCACAGTGAAAGCCAACACAGGGAAGTCTGCCTCCTTGGACCCACACACTTCTCACTGCTGGATGCAATCGAGGCTGAACTCAAAAGGAGCCCTGGCCGTAAAGGAGTTCACGTTCCAGGAGACAGGTCAGCCCCAGGGAGCCAGAGCGTGGGCAAGTGTTGGTGTCCAACTCGGCCCTGGGCGCTGGGCTTCCATGTTCTGAATTCATTAAACTGCGACACCAGAGCACTTGGCTTTCCCTTGATTAATTAAAATATCATGGAATAATCATTGTCTGATTTAATGTTCAAGAAGCCCTGGTAAAGGCTGGGAAGGAGGAAATTCATTAGCGGAGACTTTTACTGTCGCTGGATCTGCCGTTCTTATTCATTTCTCCTGCACCATCCATCCCTGGAGGAGAGGGCAGGACAGTGTTTCTAAAGATGTTGGAATTAATTTCACCATAAAACCTGAAAGAAAAAAAAATCCACCTTAACTAAAAACTAGCCTTATTTGTGTTTAAGGGGGAAAGCAGATACATTTGGGATTGAACATGGGCCGTGGAATTGTCTTCCTCAAGCCCAGCTGACAACAGAAGACAGACATTCAGGCTGTCCACTGCTTACGGCAGCAAGTTCGACCACCTCTGTCTGCATTTAGGGGTGTTGCCCCAAACTACTACCCGCCCACCACCACAGCTCTGAGCAGCAGCAACTGGCCATTCCTCCCTGTTCACAATCTACACTGCATTTCTCTACCCTGACTCCTTTTTGCATGCTGTTTCCTTAGCCTGGAATCCCCCACACCCACTCCTGCCAGTTCAATGCCCGCTCCTCTTCTGGGAAGTCTTTCTTGATCTCCCTCTGCTCTAACCACAAGCAGACACCATATGCTGCCAGGGATAGTGACCTCATCCCACCCATGCCTCCACTGGAGTCTGAGTTCAGGACCTGATTCTACCTACTTTCATATGGGAGGAATCCAGATGATTCCAAACATATGATTTTCAGCGTCTTGTACCCGTCTGGCACCTGGAGAATGCTACTCAGTGTGTGTGGGAGGGGACAGAGCACATATCTCAGCAAGTGAAATAAGTACTAGAATGCTTACACGGCAGGACACACATAGTCAAGGGTAGTCGTGTAAGATGATTAGGGCTGGTTAAAAATTGCGGGCAAAGTGAACGGTGGGGCTGTGATCATAGCCCAGGCGTGAGAGGTAAGGAGGGTCTAGACTAAGTAGCTGAAGTGGGCATGCAGAAGAAAGGACAGGATGCATGAGGGATGATAAAGGAATACCAGTGGGACCTGCACCCACCTATACAGCATTCCTACAACAAAGACACCACAAAGACTGTCCTTAAAAACATTTATTTTCAGGGTGCAGAGGTCGTGACATCATGACATCTATAAAAACAGTAGAAAAACCCAGGTTTGGTGCAGGTAGGGGAGGGCGTTGTAATTATGTCTCCAAATGCTAACAGCTGTGGCAACGCATGCTCTCTTAGCCTCTGAAGAGGTCTCTGGGCACTCACACTTGAAAAACCATGAGGTTAGAACAATCATGTTAATACACCTTTTTGGTTTTGGTGAAAATTTCAGACAGCGTGACATTAATTTTTTATTTGTTTTGCACAGAATGATGATGCTAAAGCCAGCCCCATACAGTCTTGATGCTCAGTAATTCCAGCATGGGATCTGTCCACCCTGCTCTCTGGGTCTACATCCAGCCCTTCAATTTTCACTAGGCAAATCTGAGGTGAGTCAACTGAGTTTGCAAAATGTGCTTATTAGCAGGTGTGGGATGTTCTACTGCCTTCTTCAGAGCCACAGCATCCCTGTTCCTTCCCACCTCATTTCACTAAGGGTCTGACCAAATCATCTCCCAACCATTGAAGACACAGGAGAATTAGGGGCAGGCCCTCACACATGGAAGTAAGTCACAGTGCGTGGAGAAGGGAGGGGCGGGAGGTGCTGAGTGAGGAGTGGATGTGAGCAGGTCCCCTGGCAGCTCCAAACCCCAGTAGACAAGAACAGCTTCCAGTGCCATCCATTTCAATTCTCATCTTTTGTTTTCAAAGAGAGCTTCCAGTGTTTTAAAATTTGAAAACCACTCATCTAGTTTTATTCCCTTTTTACTCAAATAAGGACACTGAGGCACAGAAAGTGAAGGAGACTTGCTCAGGGTCACACAGCAAGCCAGGGATTAATATGCAAATAGATATCATGTTTCCAGAATCCCAGGCCAGTCTCCTTCTGCTGCACAGTACAGAAGGTGATGCCATCCCAATGTTTCAGATATGGAATGGCAGGCTTACAGGCGCAAAGTTCACTTCCAACAAGGACTCCAAAATGTAATGCACAATGTGAGCGGTATGAAAGTGTGCCTTCAAAGTTGGGATGAGTCCTGGTAAGAGTCCCTGAAGCCTGTGGATTGGCAACATCTGCCTTTACATAGTTTTGACATGACCCTGAGTAGCAGCACCGTGGAGTAGAGAGGGGACCAAGGAGGGCCAGGTGCCCTGAGCTCTGCTCCTCTTTCAGAGGCCTTCAGACCTTGGGCAAGCAGCTTCTCCTCTCAGAGCCTGGTTTCTTCATCTGCAAAAGGCAGGGACATTAACACCTGTCCTGCCCCATCTCCCAGAGTTGGGATCAAGCTTTACGAACTTAAAGGACTGTGCATAGTAAGGGATCTCAATTCTTATTTGAAAATTTTAATCACCTAAGGATCTATTTTTTTAAGACAAAACAGCAAATATTCTCCTTTCTTTTTTCATTAAAAAAGAAAAAAAAGAGAGCCTTATACTTGGGTGAGGTCAAAATGTTTGTAGGTAAAATATATTCTACTACAATCTAATTCCACAGTCTGGAGATAAGACCTGACCCCTTTTTTTTACAATTTGATCGTCAGAAGCCTGGTCTCCACTGCTTCTAACCACCCGTTTAGAGAATGCTAGGCTAGGCCAGGCACAGTGGCTGATGCCTGTAATCCCAGCACTTTGGGAGGCCAAGGCAGGAGGATCACTTGAGCACAGGAGTTTGAGACCAGCCTGGGCAACATAGGGAGACTCTGTCTCTACAAAAAAAAAAAAAAAAATAGCTGGGTGTGGTGGGGCCTGCCTGTGGTCCCAGCTACTCGGGAGGCTGAGGTGGAAGGATCACTTGAGCCGAGAAAGTGGAGGTTGCAGTGAGCCATGATCACGCCACTGCACTCCAACCTGGGTGATAAAGCGAGACCCTGTCTCAAAATAAAATTTTAAAAAAGACAATGCTAGGCTAACAAATCGATGCTCTGGTCTCCAAAGACCCAGCCAAGGTGCTCCTGAGTCTGGTAAAGCATCCCACCTAAAACTAAATCTCAAAAGGGAAAAAGGTAGGAATAGAAGAGCTACAGCCAGCTGTCCACACCCTGGGGTAAAGCAATGGAATTTGTTTCTGAGGGAATACCATTTTAGAAAGAACTCTAAGACCACACCTCCTGTAATTTTCCCAAAAGGCCATCTTACTCCAGGATGGCAGGGCTAAAAGGGACACTGATAACCTCCAGTTAAAATGCCATACTCACAGATGAAGGGACCAGGGCCCAGAGAGGGGAAGGGACCTGTTCAAGTCACACAGCAAGTTACAGTCAGGCAGAGGACAGCTGGGACCCTCATCCCACCTTCTACAACACACACTAAGTCACAGAGCACCACTAATAGGTCATAGGCAAATGAGGTAAAGAGTCACAGCTGACACGAGCCCTTTAGAAATTGCAAACATGCCATTCTGTGATCTCCCTGGAAGACAGTAATTAAAAAAAGACTTCTCATGGAACAATTCATTGCAAAAGTATAAAAAAGCCACATGCAAATCTGTTTCTCACTGTTTGCCCTGCTAAAAACTACATCTGTACACAAATCTAGTTTGCATCTAATTTTTAAAAACATACAAAAGGAGTCATCTACACACACAGGTTTTCCAACTCTTCATGAAGCACAAAGATCCATTATTTGACTTTTCCATCATCCCATGATCAATGTTTCTAAGACCCTAGGAAGAAAAGGAGAAAAAGAATTAGAGAACGTAAGCCTGCTCTGTTACAATCAACTATGTGTGACATGGAAGGTGGGGGAAATGATCCTTCACTTCAAACCTCTCCCCAGCAGGAAATGATGCCAGTGGAGAGTGAAGGGTCCCATGGAGCCCCAAGAAGTACTTTTAAGACCAAAAGGTGGACGTTTCAGAGCAGCAGACTCCAGCTTAATAAGAAGATCTTTCAACCACTGGAAAATCCACAGACGGCTCTCAGTGGTAGTGAGCTCTGTATCCCTGGAGGTATGCAAGCCGGAGCTGGCAATACTGTGTGTCACAGAGGGAATCAAGACCTAGGCAGCAGTGATGGTCTTAAAATTCCACAATTTTTCATGGTATCCTTTTGATGTATTCACACCCCAGAATCATTTCTGCCTCAAAATATATGTGTATTTGAAAATTATAGATATATATATTTAAAACTAGAAACATATCTATATAAAACAAGTCACATATCATCATGAACACCATTTTAAGACCCAATCTCCTAACTCTTTGTTGAATTCCTATTTCACAGATTTACATTTTCATATTTTTCTCTCCATTTCTAGGACCTCTAACTACTCACGTACACCCATCCTTCAACCCTAATGCCACCTTCTCGATGATTCTTCCTTCATCTTCCCCAGTTCTAAGCTGCTTTTCGTGCCTTAATATCTCCTCCCATTCCCTTACATTCACACTCCTTGTATTATAATTATGTCCACTTTTTGTTTTTCTGTGATCCCCTACAGACCAGATCTGTGTGCAACAGTACTGGCTAAAAGAATAATATAACTAAAACCATGGCAAAATCCCCCTGCTTTTGAGAAACCCTATCAGACTTGTTTCTAATTTTTCCTGTTCTATTAAGCACCTGTTGATCAGCCTTGGTAATGGTGTCTATTCACCACTGCTCCCCCATTCCTGTTAGAGGATCATGCAGGCCGGGCGTGGTGGCTCACAACTGTAATCCCAGCACTTCGGGAGGCCAAGGCGGGTGGATCATGAGGTTGGGAGATCAAGACCATCCTGGCTAACACGGTGAAACCCCGTCTGTACTAAAAATACAAAAAAATTAGCCAGGCGCGGTGGCGGGTGCCTGTAGTCCCAGCTACTCAGGAGGCTGAGGCAGGAGAGTGGCGTGAACCCAGGAGGTGGAGCTTGCAGTGAGCCGAGATCACACCACTGCACTCCAGCCTGGGTGACAGAGTGAGACTCTGTCTCAAAAAAAAAAAGAGGATCATGCAATCCCTGCCCTTTTGCCTCTGGCAAGTGAAGCACACATCCTTTCACACCATCCCCACTGGGACCACCCGTTCTCCCCATCCCAGATCTATTGATTTGTCTGTAAGTGGGCGGGGCACACATCACATCCGAGCAGAAACTTTAAATGCAATGGTGTGTGCAGCTTGGCCACAGAACGGACATGGTCCACACCGGAGCTGTTCCTCCAGCTGGGTCCTGAATGAGGGGACAGGGCCACAGCCAGCTCACAGCTATAACATGGAACATGAGCAAGTGATCAATGTCTGTGGCTGTGAACCAGCAAGATTCTGGGATTTTTATGAGCAAAAGCTGGCTTATAAAGTGATCCCTTTCCCGAATTCCCAGTTCACCTGTAGGCAGGGAACAGATGCAACCCCAGCTGTCACCTGTGTGACTACAGACTAGGAGGCCCTGGCCAGAGGGGATGCAGAGATTCTCTCTGCCCCTACCCACAAGGAGATGTGTTGCAAAGCAGCATACAGTGTTGAGGACAGGAAGGCAAGGCCTGAGCCCCAGGAAGGAAGCTCAGGCATCCTGAACAAGGAAGAGCTCCAGGAATACACAAAGGAAGCTCAGGCATCTTCTTCACGGGAATATTTTCACATGGACGCTGTCACAATGACACTGTCTACTACCTCTCTCAGTGCTCTTTCTAGAAGAATACAGAGGAAATATTCCCTCCAGCCCCAAAACACAACTGGTCTTTTCATCTCATGGACACACATCATGTTCACAGCTCTTGTCTTTGCATGCTAAGAAGCTCAGAGGGAGATGTGTGCAGAATATACCAGGGATTCTACTGCTCATCTAAGTATGTCCCTACTCTTCTTTTGCTCTCTCCCTGGTTTCCTCCATTTACGTATTTTTCTTCTTTTTTATTACAGGTCTTATAAGCCACCTCAAATATCTCATAACATGGGTGTAAAATACTGAAAATGACTTAGAACATGTACATTTCTCCATCACATGCGGTCATCGGGAGCTGGGAAGCGGAAGCTCCTGTATTTACTCAGATCTAGAACCGTCACCGTGCTGTGGGACTCAGCCTCTCCCACCATGTTGGCTGCATGGCACTGGTACAAACCCTCATCCTCCTTTTGCAGGGGGTTGATCTAGAAATACAACAGGCAAGTTTATACAGTTATATAAGGTACAGCAAAATGACTTCCTTAGTTAGTTCTTAATGATAAGTCTGCACACTTCTTCCTTTTCAGAATAAGCTAAAACTTGGCTCTATTTCTCTCCTTGCCTTGGCTGCCAAGGAGCACGCAGGTAAATTTCCTTCCCAGGGACCCTCTTGAAAGGCACGCTCCCTATTGTGGCTCTCATCTGAATGATTCCTCCGCATACCTGCCTTTTACTGTGAGCTACCTGGTCTTTTGTATTAAAGGTGCAAGGTATAGGTTATTTGGAAAATACCTCAAGTTAAAAGAAGAACAAAAATCTACTGACCAAAGAATGATCCACAAACTATTCCCTATAGGGGCAGCCTCTACAAAATACCACCAGAGATAACCTCTTTTCCCTGTTTTTTCTCCTAAGAAAACAGAGGAATGTGCTTGATTTGAAAAAATCACACAGCCAATTGCATTCCCAATCTCTCAGCTGGGTGGAGAGGAGTCACCAAGCCTCCCAGAGCTGTGGGTGGAATGAGGAGGCTGTCCTTAGGGAGCACCCCAAGGACGTTCACGGCCAGCTCCATAACCAGCTCGTTTCTCTTTTGCTTTCTCTTGTTACAACCAACCGCTTCCATCAATTACAAATCATCCTATGGACCACGCGCTGGGGTATGCACATCAGCTCGTTTTAAACTCATGCCAGTCGTGGGGGAAGGGTGAGCATTATGGTCTTCTTTTTACTGGAGACTCACAGGTAAATCACAGACTGCCAGGGCCACAAAGGCCCTCAGAGGTCTTTCAGTTTGAAGCCCTCTTTTAACAACAGTGGAAATGGAGGCTCAGAAAGGTACAGTGACTGACGCAACATGGAGCCCTATCTCCTCGTTCCATCACTCTTTCAAACATGTGGCATTCTTCATCTTCGTAAAAGTGCTGTGAGGCAGGAAAGAGCTCTGGAGGACTCGAATGTGCCACCTTCCGCCTTTACCAGCGGGTGACCTTAGGCAGGAGTACTAGTTTCTTGGGCTGCTGTAACAAATCGCCACAAGCTGAGTGCCTTAAAACAAACACATTTATTATCTACAGTTTTGGAGGTCAGAAGCCCAAAGGGGGCTAAAATCGGTGGGCTAAAATCAAGGTGCCGGCAGGGCTGCATTCTTCCTGAAGGCTCTCAGGAGACTCCTTTTCTTGCCTTCTCCAGTTCCTAGTGGATGCTGGCACTCCTTGGCTGTGGCCCTTTCCAACATCATCAAAGCCAGAAACGGTGGGTCAAGTCCTCCTCACATCGAATCACTTCGGTCTGCCTCTGACTCTTCTGTTTCCCTCTTCCACACTTAAAGACCCACCTTTAAACTGGCCCACCCGGATAATCCAGGCTAATCTCCTTATCTTAAATCTCCTTATCTCAGCTGTTTAGCAACCACAACCTCCCTCCCACCACCTTGCCATGTAACATCGTACGGTTCTGGGGGTGAGGACGTGGACATGACTGTGGGGCCATCACTCTGCCCCTGGCAGCAGAACACATATGTTCCCAGCAGATCTGAAACCTGCCCTGCCTGCCTCACAGTTACTGGAGGGGCCAGTGAGAAATGGGTAAGAACAGCTTTGAAACATGTAATGTGTTGCAGAAATATAAAGGATGGTTTATAATGGTCAGTCAATATCCAATAACCCTAAACACTCACCAAAATCCAGGCCGTGGCCTCATGGTCAGAAGGGCCCCCTCGCACTTGGACAGCTATATTGACATGGTCCCCAGGCAGCTCCTCCAGTGCTTGGGTGCCCTCAGGGGACTTTGTGACCTACAGGGGACAGGAATGCCAGGAGGGGGCTTAGAAAAAGCAATTCTGGAGAAAGACCATCCCATAGGCTTCCTTGCCCTCCTCCTTCCTCCTCCTCCCACTGACTCAAAAACGGAAACCCTAGCACTGCTCATGCCGATGCAAATGACATCAGTCATTTTTTAAACCTACTTGTACATATAGACAGCACGCTCTGCCGGACAGCAAAGACCCGAACATCACCACTATCCCACAGAAAGATTCAGAATCTCAACGCCCGTCTCAGGGCTGTTGACATTAAGGGGACAACGTTCACTGTGATCCTTGCCGGTCTCTCAAAAACTGGTCTTTAGAAGATTTGGTTTTGGAATAGGACTGAGTCTTCTGCCACCAGCCAGGTCTGTCTGAAACACAGCCCCGAAGTGAAGCAGGACACACACACACACACACACACACACACACACACCGGCCACCGCAGCTGAAGCAGACTGGGTAAAAGCGCAGCTTTCTGGGTCCTAAGTGGCCAAGGGTGTAAGTGGCACAGGAAGGGTTGCAACGTCCCCTTCTAAGGGGAGAGCTTCGGGGTAGAAGTTTCGAGGCAGAGGAGTGGTACAGATGATATCTTTTCTTCATCCTCTGGCCCACCTATAAAGGCATATATATATAAACACATTTAAAAGAAAAACATTCTTACCACTCACGTCTTTCTGTTTCTCCCTGTCTCTTACACACACACACACACACACACCACACACACACACACGAGACGCATGAGTTCTTGGACAAAAATACCTTTCTCCACGTGATGACTGGGGTAGGCACAGCCCTCACTTCACAGGACAGGCCCACCTGCGCCCCGGTGACGTTGTGAACACTTCGGGGAGGAACGACGACCACAGGAGCTAGGAGGAGGAGACAAGGAGACGCAACCTTTACCCTGCCGGGTTCCAAGCAACCCACCTCTAAATTCCCCTGCCGCAGAGAGCCCGCTGTGATGTCCTGACATGAGGGAAGCGGCAGGTCACGCTTGGGCAGGAATCCTAAAAGAGAGATTTCCTCAGACCTGGAAAGCTGCCGACCGATCTCCTGATCCAATGATTGTTTTACCAATGGGGAAGCAGGGGTCCAGAGGGGAAGGGCGAGTTCCCAAATTCTCCCAGCGCCATCTGTGGCAGAGCTTGGGCCTCAGTGCTCCCTCCCAGGGTCCGTTCCAGGCTCCGGCTGCCATCTGCTGTACCTCAACCAGGAAACACGGCAGCCGACTCCTAAAGGGGCTGGTGCTACGCCACCAATGGCAGAGTCTTCTAACAGATGGGCTTTTCTCCTTCCACGTGGAGGACGTTAGGAAGAAGAATGCCAGGCAGAACAGCTGCACACACCCTGGAGCTCAACCTCCTGCGGTCCATTCAAGATGCCCATTTGCATGCACAGAGTAAAGACTCCCCAGGACTCCCCCACTCCCTCTGCCTCCCCATTCCCAGAAGCCGATCCAAGCCTGGGCAAATCAGGGAATCAGGGAAATGTGGTTCTAGACTGCCAGAACATGACGGAGAGGAGAGGGAGGGTATGGGCTCTCTGGACAGGACCAAGTGTTAGATGTTTCAAACTCCTTCTCCACATTCTGCCTTCCTCCCCGTGCCTGGCATCGGCTCTGCTCACACTGGGCTGGAATAATCAAGGCCAGGCGTTTCTACCTGCTCTCACCTGCACTGGACAGCAGCTCAGCCACCCCGGCATCCAGCACCACAGTGTGTTGGGCAACGTGCAGTGTAGAGTCCTGGCCAGGGAATGCTCCCACCCAGCTGTCATCTATAAGGTGGGGATCACACCCCTGCTTCCTAGGGCGGTCAAGCTGATCTAACCATGGAATGAGTGAAAAGTGTAAGTTAATGTGATATGCAAGTGAGGGCCAGGAGCAAAAGGATGACTGGATGAACGAACACATGACAAATCAAGGAACAAACATGTTCATTTCCAGGCCATCAAACTGCAGAGTCTAGAACTCCTAGGGCTTTGCCTGGTGACTCAAGGACAGCACTGTTGTTCTCCACAAGACTGCACCCGGATAAGGCTGCAATACAAAAGGAGAGCAAAGGGAGGAGACAGAAGGCAGGAGGAAGGAGGTGATGGACAGGGTCGCATCACACCCCAATGCACAGGAGGATCAGGGTGCAGAAAAAAGACTAGTTTGGCCCCTCCAGACAGACTGGGAAGCAGACCCTGTCAAGCCAGTGCCAAAAAAATCTCTGGAAAATCGCCTTAGAGCCACAGTCTCAAACTAGAGAGGCTCTTTAGCATCCTAATTCTCTTCGATTCTGTGCCTGACCATGTATGACATGCTCACGCAGCCTCCATTTGCATGTCTTCAGGGATGGAGAACTCACCACCTATGGAGCCAGGCCATTCTGTCTTTGGAGGGCTCTACTGGTAAGAAAGTGCATCCTCACCTAGTAAAGCCTGTAACTCCCACCTGTTGATCCTGGGGCTGTCCTCTGGAGCCCCATAGCCCCTGGGTGTCCCAGCAGCCCACCAGTTAGTTGAATACAGACTGCCCTCCCCATCCCAGGCTGCTTTCCTCCCCCTCTATCTGATCCGCCCACTCATTCAGCTGTGCCCATCTGAGGGCCCTCTGAAGGGTGGTGCCCAACCCATGTGCCTGAATGTAGCCAAAGCTCCTGGAACCAAGATCCTAGATGTCTAACATTGCCTGACAGCCACAGAGAGCCACAACACTGAGCTCTCCGGCAGGAGCCCCATCTGTGATGACAAAGACAGTCTAATTTATTCACATTGTCCCGCCAGCGCCTCCCCAACCACACAAGCGCTGGGATGCTGCCTCCAGGGGAGCCCAAACCGGTGCTCCAGTGGCTCGCTGTGGTGACAGTCAGAAAGACCTGGATACCAAGGGGACTCTCAATCAGCGTGGTTTACTTTTGTTCATGTAAAGTCTTACATTTTAAATGTGATTTCATCAATCCCTTTCAGGCCTAAACGAGTAAACCAGTAAATCACAATTCATCTCTCTCTCCTCATGTTTCAGTCTCTCTCTCTCTCTTTCAACAACTACAGTTAAGAAAGACTGTCTTGGAAATACTGACTTTGTAACTGATTTTGTGGCAAAAATTACAAATTCCTTTACAAAAGAAGCCCTGCTTTTAAAGGGACGTCAAAGCACATTAAAGGGACATTTAAATTTTTATTTATTTATTTTTAAATTTATACAAAGCACAATTCGTTCTTTCTGGTGTGCAGTTCTAGGTTTTGACAAATGGATACAGTCATGTAATTACCACTATAGCCAAGATACAGAACAGTTGTTCTGTGATCTCAAAAAATTTCATGTTGCTCATGCCATAATAATCCGGTTCTAATTTTTATTTTTTGAGGCAGCGTCTCATGTTATCACTCAGACTGGAATGAAGTGGCACAGTCATAGCTCACTGTAGTCTCGAATTCCAGGGCTCAAGCAATCCTCCTGCCTCAGCCTCGTGAGTAGCTGGGACTGCAGGCATGCACTACCATGCCCAGATAATTAAAAAAAATTTTTTTTTTGGTAGAGATGGGTCTTGCTATGCTGCTCAGGCTGGTCTTGAACTCCTGGCCTCTAACAATCCTCCCATCTTGGCCTTCCAAAGCTCTGGGAATACAGGCATGAGTCACTGTATTCCCAGCCCTGTTTTTAATTTTAACATATTTTAACATATCTGATTTTAAATTTAAAATATTTTTATCCATAGTAGCTCTTTATGATCAATAATAATAACACTGTTCTTATGCTATCAGCTAGCACAGCGCTCGCTGTGTGCTAAGCACTCCTCTGCCTACAGGAATTAACCTGTTTATCTCTCCAGCAATCTCACCAGCTGCCAGATGGTGGCGCTGCCCTGGGTTACCGAGCATTAAAGGGTGTAGGTAGGAGGCTATGAGCCCAGTGATGTGGCTCCAGATCGCAAGCTCTTCTGAACCACTGTGCTAACACCATCCTGCCTTTTCCCTAGAGGACCCTTCCATGTACACCACCCTTTAATCCTCATGGCAGCCCTGTGAGGTAGCTGCTTCCATCCCCATTTTACAGATGAGAAAACCAAGACTGAGAAAGGTAAAGTGCTCGGAGGAACAGGGACTCAAACCCCGTCTCTACTAAAAACACAAAAAACAAAATTAGCCGGGCGTGGTGGCGGGTGCCTGTAGTCCCAGCTACTCAGGAGGCTGAGGCAGGAGAATGGCGTGAACCCAGGAGGTGGAGCTTGCAGTGAGCCAAGATCACACCACTGCACTCCAGCCTGGGTGACAGAGCGAGACTCTGTCTCAAAACAAAACAAAACAGCCAGGCAAACCTACACTGGAGCCCTTTCACAGCGGGGACCAGCCAGGTGGCTCCAGGGAATTTCTTTCCATGTGCCTCAGCTTTCCCTTCTATCAAATGGGAAGGAGACCTCACCAGGGCACTTGTAAAAATCATGTAAAAAGATGGGTGCAGCCCAGGGATGGTATCTCATGTCTGTAATTTCAGCACTTTGGGAGGCTGAGGTGGGAGGAGTGCTTGAGGCCAGGAGTTCAAGAACAGCCTGGGAAACACAGTAAGATCCTGTCTCTACAAAAAATTCTAAAAATTAGCTGGGCATGATGGCATGTGCCTATAGTCCCAGCTACTTGGGAGGCTGAGGCAGGAGGATTCCTTGAGCCCAGGATCACAGTGGGCTGTGATCAAGCCATTGTACTCCACCTGGGAGATACAGTGAGACCCTGTCTCAAAAAAAAAAAAAGGATGCAAAAGCAATTTCCAACAGTAAGAATTATTCATATGTGAGTCTTCCATACATGTGTGCGGATGAAAGGATCACTCTCATTATGTGGCAGTTTGGGGCGTTTTAGGGCATAGGAAGAAAGGGCAGAATTTAAGCCTGAAAACTGCTTCCCCAGGCTCCTCAGAGGCATGTATAAGGGCCCTTCACACACTGTGAACAACATAATAAATACTTTCCGAGGCCTCATTCCATGAAATCTCGGTGCTTGGGTACCCAAGGAGTCAGGAGGGGTGATTTTATCACGAATACTGAAGCAGAACAG
This sequence comes from Nomascus leucogenys, assembly GCF_006542625.1. Taxonomy (NCBI): domain Eukaryota; kingdom Metazoa; phylum Chordata; class Mammalia; order Primates; family Hylobatidae; genus Nomascus; species Nomascus leucogenys. The sequence continues at coordinate 82,602,991 of NC_044388.1, forward strand.
CCCTGCTCTGACTCACAGTCTGTTTTCCTTCAACCGGGATCCCCAGGGGCATTGTTAAAAAACGCTCCCGCTGTGTCTTCTGAATAAAAGATGGCTTTAGGGCAGCACAGAATGAGCTGCTGCCTGGGCTAGGAAACATCCCCTGTCCAAACCTTCATGCTTTATCCGGACACAAGCGCAGAGGCCACACTAGCACTTCAGGACAGAGAGTGACAGGCAAACAGTGCCCGGTTCTGTGGTGGAGACACAAAGGCTGGTGCGGAAGAAGGGCTGAACCCCGGGGAGGCCTGACGCCTGTCAGTAATGAGATCATGAAAAGCAGTTCTGAGTTGCTTCCGTGTGGCCCCACAAACATCTTTCTTCCCTGGGTCTGTGCCTGGGGTGGGCCTCAGATCCCATAGATCAGAGTGAAGGGGCTGTCACATTTACTTGTCATTTGGTAATTTTCAGTGAATTAGGGGTATGGAGTTTCCATCTGCCATCTGGCCTCACTCTGGTAACCATGGTAACCACCATCTGCCTGACTTAATACTATCAAGTCCTGTGCCGAAAGAGCACTGGACAGGGTGTTGGGACCAGGGAGCTGGTCACCCTTTACTGGCCACCCTGGACAAGGGCTCTGACCTTGCTGGGTCTCAGTCTCTCTCTCTGTATAACAGCAGATTTGGTCTGAATGTCTTCAAGGTGCCTTTCTCTTAGGAAGAGAATGCCACTCTGGGGAGAAATTATCTGAGATCATCAGCACCATGTATAGTCTGAGGACCTGGTCAGCATTTCTTATGTCTCCTGCATGTGGAGTTAAAGTGTTACCTGTCTGGAGACAAAGAGAATTGCCTGTGAATTAACTGCTGAGGAAAGCAGCTGTAAAAACGAGTGATAGGAACTAGCAAAAGGAAAGAGACAGGACTGTTTAAGTGCCACAAGGCGGAAACTAACTGTTCCGAGTGAAAGGGACCTCAACAATGACTCCACTGGGGCTGATATGGCCAGAGAGGGGAAGCGGCCCGTCCAGGGCCACTCAGGGAGCCAGCGGCAGCACAGATGCACCCCCAGCCAGCTCTGTCCTCCATGGGGAGCTTCAGCTAGGAACAGTCAATGGTGACTTTCCTGTGCTCAACTGGCCACACACTGGTTTTACATTTCCCGGGACAGGAGGCTTCCTGCCTCATCTCCAACAACCCACTGCGTCTCCTGGACTTGGGTACATCTACCTGAACTACTTGAGAGGAAAGACTACTAGATACTTCTTAAGGCTTGGAAAGGTCTCACCCCACCCCAAGCTTCTTTCTTGAAGCTAAGTCATTACACTGACTTAGGCACTAAAGTCTGGACTTGGTCTCTGGGCTCAGGCCAGAATTATTTCCCAGAAGCCTGAACCCCAGGCCGAAACCCAGGCTCCCTGGGACTCACTGGCCACCTTCTCACTCACCCTAAACTCTGCGCTGCCCACTCCAGGCAGAATACGCAGGGGCACTTCAAAACCTAGTGGGTGGGATACACTCATGCTTAGGAAGCCGGTAAAGCAGTGCTAACGTTTTGGTTTCTTTTTGTTTGGTTTTCAAAAGGTACATAAAGAGGGTGGGCAACTATAGCACTCAGAGATTATTTTACTGTGATGTTAATGAAGCTTAAGTTTCTAAGTCCCTAGCATTTCATAATAAGTTTCTAAGTCCCTAGCAGTTCTATTCCTTTACTTAAGGCAGGAATTCCAAATTATGTATGTTCCAGACCCACGAAACCTGGGCCTGCCCCTAATAGCACCACAATCTTTTCAGATCTTACGTCTCCAAAGGTCTTACTTTTCCTGAATGGAGCTCCCTCAGCATCCCAGCTCAGCCCCACCCCACACCTGGGGCCCTGGTGCTCTGGTGCTATGGCCTGGTGACTCCTGATTCCCCAGTCTGGAACTCATCCTCCTCCTGCATCCTCTACTTCCCTTCTTCCCCATTCAAACAATCCACCTAGCGCTGGATACCTGGGAACTCGGATCCCCCTCCTTAACTCCCAGTCTCCTGCGGGGCAAACATACCATGCCTATACATAAGTGACTGCATCAGCAGGTACTTAAGTACCAAAAGGAGTAGCAGGCTCACCAAAATTCGACTAGCACAGTGAGTGGCGTCTCCAAGGATTCTCGCTCCAGTCTCTCTGAGCACGAGGAGAGATAAGAAATACTGCTCCCTAAGGGGAAACTGAGTGCCAGGCAGCGCCGTCCACCACTGAGCAGGGGGATCCTTCGCTCCACACCCCAGAGGGTTGGAATCCCTCCTTCTCTACCCACCCAATCCCCGACCCCGACTCACCGAACTCGCAAGGGCCGTCGCGCGCCTTGTGCAGGTGACCCGGGTGCGCGCGGGGCGTGTGCCGGGCGCGCAGGCGCAGCGCGCAGACGCTGGGGTACGAGCGACCGTCGGAGCCGCAGACGGTGCCGCGCTGCGCGCACACGCAGAGCCCGGTGCCCTCGGGCGCCGCCCCCGCGGCCCGGCTCGCGCACACCAGGCCGGGGCCACAGCGCGCGCCGGCGCGGCCCCCGCAGCTCGCGCCCTCGGCTCCCAGGCAGCGAGCACAGCAGCCGCACTCGTCGCGCGCCGAGATCCCGGGCGCCGGGCAGGGCGCAGGCGCCGGGCAGCCCTCTGGCCGGCACGGACCACACTCGGGGCGCCGGCCGCCCACGTCGCGGATTCCGAGGCTCGAGGACAGCGGCGGCAGCAGCGGCAGCAGCAGCAGAAGCAGCAGCGGCAAGAGCAGAGGCAAGCGCGGCATGGCTTGCTCCGGGGCAGCGGCGGCGCCTCTGCTTCGCGCTCCGCTCCGCGCCCGCCGAGCAGCCACCGCTCCCGCCCCGCGGCCGCTGATTGGCCGGGCCTGCACCGCGGGGCGCCCGCAGACCGCTGCTCCAGCCCGGGACCCGCGCAGTGCCCGCGGCCCGGGGCTCCGAGCTGGAGGGACACCCAGAGAACAGCTCTCCGACCTCCGATTGGACTCTTGAGGGAACCGAGACCCAGTCGGGGCGAGAACTTGCCCGAGGTCGCTATGGCAGAGTCAGGATTGGATAACCGTAAGGTCCCCGGATCCAAGGCTGGCTCCAGATAGTATGCCCGTAAATCCTCCCAGAAGTATGCGCTATTTTGTTTAATTTTATTTTGCATTCAGTAGCTTTCAAAGTTTTATTTTATAAAGAGAATATATGGTTTAAAATGTAGATTTTACATATACATCTAAGGATGAAAAGTGGGTTACCCTACCACCTTGTATCCCCATCCTCCAACTCGGCTTCCAGAGGCCACTCTTGCTATCGGGTTTTTGTATATCTTTTCAGAAATTTTCTCTATGCCTATAAAAGTACATGTGCCTAAAAAAGCCCCTTCCTTTAAAACACACTCTTTCTCTCTCACACACACAGAGTAGCGTGCCATACACATTAGTCTGCGCTTGGTTTTTGCACTTACAGTGTTTCACAGTTTCCCCACCTCTTGTCATCTCTGAAACTGGGTTTCCTATACAATCAATGGGAGCATAGTTCATTGGCTCTTTGTGTTTCTTAATGCCGCGTAAAGTCATGGTGCATCTCCGTCCACAGTGACTTTGTTGTGATGAGATATGGTGATACATTTTGGAGTTCATACAGAGTGGCCTTTCCACAGGGTTTAGTTGCAGTTATTTAACCACTTGTTTTCCATCCTTTGGTTAATACGAATAATGTTTTGATGAAGTCTTGGTGCACAAGGGTCAGTGTACCTGTGGCTTAGTGGGGAATGCATGTTGGAAAGATGCAGTTTCTTGTAGTCAGTTATTCATGCCGCCGTTGCGCCTTCTCTGGGCCAGGCTCTGTGCACACCATCCTGCCTGAGTTCTGGCAGGTCACCCAGACGAGAAACCTAAGAGAGTCTTGGCTGCTGGGATTTGATGTGTTGCCGGGTAAAGGCATTGGATGGAGGGAGGGACTCGCTGAGCAGGTTTTATAGGAGACTTTTCCTGCCTTTACTGGCCACCCCTCATTTGTCTTGTGCTCTATTGTTTTTTCTTTGCTGAACTCCTGGAGATGGAGAAAGCCTCTTGCAGCCTGGGAAGACTAGCTACACCATTCTTGGGTGGGGTTCATTTTGCTTGTCAAGCCCAGTTCCTTCCCAGTTTGCAGTCTTCTTATCCCCAGAAAGGAGCCTCTTCTGAGGCCACTTTATGTGGTGGTCAGAGGAGGGCCTTCTGCCTGGTCCACGCCGGGCCTTACCTTACAATCAGCCACACAGAGCAGGGGTGGTCAGGCACCATGAAGGGGTGGTGGTAAGGAATAAATATAACAATGTTGGTAATGCACTCAGCGCAGCTCTCAGAACGTATCAACAGTGACTTTCAACCTGGAAGCTGCTGTCTTTACCAGGAGTGGCCTTTTAAAATGCTCTCACCCCTTGACCCCTCTGTGCTCTTCTAGGAATCTCTCCTAAAAAAATGATCACTATGTGTGAAGTTTTCATCCTGGAGTTGGTTACTACAGCAAAAAGAAAAAAAAAAAAAAGAAAACGACCTAAATGCCCACTGAGAGGCAATCATTAAATAAATTATGGTACATCTAACAATAGAGGATTATGCAGGCATTAAAAATTAGAAAGAAGATATGGGTTAATAGAAATGAAAACATGTTTATAATACATTGTTTAGTAAAATAGCAGTTAAAAAGTGCACATCTAATGTAATGGCATATTTGTAAATATGTGAATGTGTAAACATGCAAAAATTTAAGATTGTTTTAATGATGTGAAGGAAACCCTTTTTTTTTTTTTTTAAGAAAAAAAAAGAGATGGTACCTCATTCTGCTGCCCAGGTTGGAGTGCAACGTCATGATCACAGCTCACTGCAGCCTCGAACTCCTGAGCCTCAAGCTGTCCTCCCCCGCTCAGCTTCCTGAGTAGCTAGGACTACAGGTGAGCACCATCACGCCTGGCTAATTTAAACAATTTTTTTTTCAGAGATGGGGTCTCACTATGAGAAGGAAACACTTACAATGTTAAATGAACAAAGCAGGATTTGCAAACAAAAGAGATAAGCGAACTCCACGCTGCTTTTCAGGGACAACTTTGCTGGTAAGTTCAAACTTTCTAATGGTTCATAGTTGTCCAAAGAGAGATCAGGCTCCTCCAGAGATAGTGAGGTCCTTGTCAAAGAAGGAGTTTAAGAATGAATCTTGGCAAGGAGCGTGGAGGGGGTCAGAATTAGGGGTCAGAGGAGTTGATGTTTGATTACCTCAAACTGAGCCACCATTCCTGTAGTACAGTGCCCGACCCTGAGACCTGGACTGGACAAAACGTGGTCATGATTGAGAAATAAATGTGTACAGAAATGATTTGCCTGCTTTTTATGCAGACATTAAAGGAGGAGTAAGTGAACGGTGTCATAATGAAGTTAACGTGTGCTTGATGCAGGTTAGGATACACAGTCTCACAGAGGCACATTTACTATGATCTACATTCCTTTTAAATGGAAGGGGAGTATTATGTATGCATAATGACTCTTTCAGAATTAAATCAGAAGACTCATTTTCCAACACTGAGCCTGTGGCATCAAAGCCCCTGTATCTGGGTGGAGAAAACATTCCCAAGCTTTGAAGGTCATCAGTCATGTCTATTTCCTTTTAAAATTGCCCGCAAGCCCATAGCCCAGCAGAGGCATTTGTGCTGTTTCGTCTCTCTGGTTCCCAGAGTACCAGTTAACACTGTGGGCCACACCTGTGGGCCCCCTAAGATGATGGGAGAAAGTAGGGACAAATTCTCCCAGTCGGGAAGGGGGGTTGAGGTGCCTCTGTTGTCTGGCAGGTGGAGAGATCCCATGCACCCGGGTAAGTAATTAGGCAACAAGAATGGGTGTGATTTTCTTCCTCTTCAGCTTCCAGCCTGAACACAAACACAACACAGGGGAGACTAGTCAGTCCCCCACTCAGAGCAGATGTGTGCCCACCCAGCAGCTGCTGAAGTGGGTATGAATGTCCCATCCATTAATTCCTCGCTTGAACGTAGAGATAAATGGCAGATGTTCTCTGTCCTTGGGGAGCTTCCAGCACAGAGGAAGAGAACAGAAGCTCAGTTGAGCAAAGGCTACTCCATAAATAGGCCATGGATTTGAACCTCAAGCTTTAACAGTCAGGGCAATCCTAGATAGTCTTCTCCAAGCTAAGGGAAGGTGAAAGCCCTTTCTCCAGACCTCTGGTGGGCCATTACAGAGTAGAAGGCAAGGTGAGTTTCTAGAGGGAAGTTCCATAAATGACAGATGAGATTTTTAGGGAGACAGATTTCACTTCAATATTGCATGCAAAGGGATGTAGCAAGATGTAGAACTCTGCAAAGATGGGAATTCAGATACTGAGCAGATAAACAAGAATGATAGAGGATTTGCTGTTCTGCTGTAAACCACTATATGACTTGGACAAATTAAAGAAAACAGCTATGGAAAGGCACTGGACAGTGTTCTAATACAGGGCTGTGATCCTTGAGAGCGTCAGGGGGTACACCATGTGAGCCCCACATCTACCCAAGCTTTCTCCCTGGGGACACTTTCCAGGCCACTCTGCAGGGAGGTGGAGGCCAAGTGGTCTCACTGGGCAGAAGAGGTAGACATCAGAATTCATGACTAAGGTAGAGATTTGGAGATCTAGGACCGAAAATGAGGAACCACAGAGAGGGAATCCCACAAGTCTTAGACCTTTGGCTGACCCTGTACTGCACAAGTACAGGGCAAGACTTGAGGGAGGCTGCTGGGAGGTGAGAGCTGAGCAGAGATTTGGGGCTCACACGGTGCTGATAAGATTTTAGAGTTCAGGCCCACCCAGAATGAACTGCCCCAGCTCCCCTGGGGTTCTTTCTCCAAGCTCAGTGGCACTAGCATCAGCCTAGTGGCACACCCTGCAGAGGTCTGAGTTTGAGCTCCAAGGACCCCTCCTATATGCATCTAAGTTTTAGTCATTCCAACCATTTCCATTGTTCTCCTAGCCCTAATGGTGGTAGCGGCTTCACAGTTGCTACCTCCAAGTTGCCTAGTTAATAATTCCTCTTCTTCTTCTTCTTCTTCTTCTTTTTTTTTTTTTTTTTTTTTTTTGAGTCAGGGTCTGGCTCTGTCGCCCAGGCTGGAATGCAGTAGCACGATCTTGGTTTACTGCAACTTCTGCCTCCTGTGCTCAAACCATCCTCCTGCCTCAGCCTCCTGAGTAGCTGGGACTACAGGCATTTGCCACTATGCCTGGCTAATTTTTGTATTTTTTTGTAGAGACAGGGTTTTGCCATGTTGTCAAGCCCGGTCTTGAACTCCTGAACTCAAGTGATCCGCCCACCTGAGCCTCCCAAAGTGCTCAGATTACAGGCATGAGCCACTGTGCCCAGCCAATAATTCTTTTTTTATTATTATTAGTTTTTGAGATGGAGTCTCACTCTGTCACCCAGGATGCAGTGCAGTGGCACTATCTTGGCTCACTGCAACTTCCACCTCCCGAGTTCAAGCGATTCTCCTGCCTCAGCCTCTCGAGTAGCTGGGATTACAGGTGTGTGCCATCACGCCCAGCTGATTTTTGTATTTTTAGTAGAGACAGGGTTTCACCATGTTGGTCAGGCTGGTCTCGAACTCCTGACCTCAGGTGATCCATGCGCCTCGGCCTCCCAAAGTGCTGGGATTAGAGGTGTGAGCCACCATGCCTGGCCCAATAATTCTTTATATTACATTCCATTTGTAGGCTTGGCACAGTGGCTCATGCCTGTAATCCCTATACCTCCCAAGGTTTGTGGGAAGGATTGTGCCAGTTCAACAGCCTGGGCAACATAGTGAGACCTCTTTTCTCCTAGCAAAAACATGTAAAGTTTGCTGGGCATGGTGGTACACGCCTCCAGCTACTCAGGAGGCTGAGGTAGGGGGATCACTTGAGCCTTGAAGTTCAAGACTGCAGTGAGCTGTGATCAGGCCACTGCACTCCAGCCTGGGGAACAGAGCTATTGCATGCCTGAAAAAGAAAAAAAGAGAAATGAATTCTATTTGTCATCTGACTAGGCCTGAGTGATCTAGCTAATAGAACCAGGAGTGGCCCCAGGAAACAACTGTCAAAGATGGGTCACAATCAGAGAACTAGAAAGCTTAACTATAAATATGCTTCAATAATCGTACAAATTATTTATTTAAATGATAAATAAGAATACATTTCTTGCAGCTACAGGGTCAATATTGCTGAAAATGACACAGAAAATATAATTGTGTGTGTTGCATAATTATAAGTTGAATTCACAGGCTTTCCAGTCTCTTATGTGAAAGCTAGAGAATGAGAACCTGAGACTTAGAATGGAGAAATCTGGGTGGACTCAGATGAAGCTGAGAATCCTGAACCCTTGAGTCATTCTGAGCTTCCTTTGCCAATGGAAGCAGCTTGCCTGTCATGTCTGAGAAGACTCTCTTTCCCTTGCTTAAGGACCCTGTGTTAAGATCACCCAAGGCAGTTGCCTTGCAAGGGATACCTTTTCTCTTCAAAACTTAGGACTTGTGGCCACTAGACTCTCAACTGACATCAGAACTCTATGTACTTGAGTAGGACACATACAAAGTTTACCCTGGGAAGATTTAGCTTCTACACCAAAAAAAAATGGCAAGATTTTGATACATTACATTGTAGAAACCTGGAGAATATGTGCATGAATAGATTCTTAGGGTGTTAGACCAAGGAAAGCAGAATAGAACTTAGCATCAAGTCAAATTTATTGATACAGGTGCACTGATCAGAGATTCTGGATTCAATGTGTTGATTTGTGCAGAGGGAAGGGGCTCTATAGTTTACTTAGCTGTTTGAGTAGAACTGGGACTCAATGGTGACCTATATTTAAAGACATTGAGGTGCGAGAACATCCTTGGTGTGTTGTAGGGGATGGGATAAAAAGGCTTAGGGAGATGTTGGAATAGATTTATTATAGACAATTCGCACACCCACCCACCCACCCAACCACTACATTCTCCAGGGGGGCCCAGAGGACATTCCCTTCACTATGACATTGGGAAATTCATTAGCGAGGGGACCACTACTATCCTTGAAGACTTGGTGGTGGCTCTCCTCTATTGGCCACATATGAAAATAAGAGATGACACCACTGTGACGGGCTCCTTAGTCCACTGGGAATCATGGGATCCCAGAATAGCAGAGGCCAAGTGGTAGCATCCAACTGCCAAGGGCAGAGCAGGGCACCTACACTGTAATGGGCAGTAAAATGGTGGACATCACTGTGTTTTGACTCACAGGAACCTTGTCATTGGCTAGTTGTCACCGTGTCCCTAGGACTGAAAGAGATGGCATCTTACTAAAATGCTGTGTGCTCTATGTAACAGGGAAAACTCCATATCTGGTGTCTAGAAGCTGATTTCAATCACCACAGTGGACAGCCAGAATTTCTTGTCCATTTTCAGACCTAGTATTAACCCAGAGCCTCTTCTTTGAAAGGACAGCTGGGTCCCCTTAAAGAAGGACTCTTGGCCGGGCGTGGTGGCTCACGCTTGTAATCCCAGCACTTTGGGAGGCCGAGGCGGGCAGATCACGAGGTCAGGAGCTCGAGACCACAGTGAAACCCTGTCTCTACGAAAAATACAAAAAATTAGCCGGGTGTGGTGGCAGGCGCCTGTAGTCCCAGCTACTCGGAGAGGCTGAGGCAGGAGAATGGCGTGAACCCGAGAGGCGGAGCTTGCAGTGAGCCGAGATTGCGCCACTGCACTCCAACCTGGGCGACAGAGCGAGACTCCGTCTCAAAAATAAAAAATAAATAAAAATAAAATAAAATAAAATAAAGAAGGACTCTTTACAAATGTATCCTATAAACCATCCCGTAAGCCCTCCCCAGAGGGACCTCTGACCGTTTACGAGAGTGAACCACCATAGCCCACAGTCAAAGTCGGGGAATACAGCACTCAGGGCCCAAGTTCACATCACAGGGCACACATCCTGTGGTTACCTCCCCACTTCCTAAATAGAATAGATGCACTTGGCAAGCAGCAAAATCCCAGCATCAGCTCTGTGACACAAAGTGGAAGCCCCTGGAACTTCCTTTCAGACCAGGAGGGTAAAATATCTGCTGCCAGTTTCCTCACAAATAATTGAAAGAGAATTCATCTTGCCAATGGGAGAATTCACTTTCTTAGAAGGCAGCACAGCCTAGTCTCATAGGAGGAAAGCACTTGCCCCCTTTTTTCATGCCTTTGGCCTTTTTCCTTTCAAAATAGTAATGTACCATTATTGTGCTAAGAGCATTTGATTGCTTTCTGATCCAGATCAACAAAAAATCACACAGCAAGTCCTTATTTAACACCGTGGGTAGGTTCTTGGAAACTGACTTTAAGTGAGACAACATATAACAACCAATTTTACGTAGGCTGATTGATACAGGCAAGAGGTTAAGTTCCTATGGCATAGTTCTGGTTATAAAAACATTACCAAACTTCTAAATAAAAACCCCAAATACTTCTAATCATAAACATTAAAATGAATGTGAACTATAGGTACATTTAAGAAAAATTAATAAGAACAAGATAATTGTTACTCAGGGTTGCGGGAGCTGAACCCTATCTGAGCAGCTCAGATCACAAGGCAGGAACTGACCCTGACCATCGCAGGGGGCGCTCACACACACACACAGTCACTCACACTGGAACCATGCAGACTCGCCAGTTCCCCTCACTGGTGCACATCTCCAGGCATCTCCTGGAGAAAACCCACACAGACGTCAGGATAATGTGCAAACCCCACACAGACAGTCGTCCTGGCTGGAAGTGTTTTCCTTTTTTCTCATCAGTGTTGTAAAAAAATCACTTTGAATGTGACAACTTTATTCAAGGACCTGCTGTAGCTTTTTCCTCCACTTATTCTCAAATTTCTCCCGTACTGGGGAGGGATACAGGTCTCAGTTCATCTTGCCACGTCACATCCCTAATCTGTAGATTCACTGATGCATTGACTCATTTGTTCTTCATCCAGCAAGCTCTCAGAAGGCTCGCTGTACACCTGGCCTGTGCTGGACACTGGGGAGTAGCTGAGGAAGCCATGCTCTGTGTGCTCAAGAAGGTGGCCCAGGTAGGGTGGATAGGGAAGCAATTTCAGTGCAATGAATGTTACTATTGAAGAGTATTTGGGGAAAAGAGAGTCAAGGAAAGCTTCTGGACAGAGCGCTTCCTAAATTAAATCTCAGAGAGCCAGTAGGTGTTGGCCTGGAAGGATGATGGAGAAGGGGAATCCACATGGAGGGAACAGTGTATGGGAAGGCATGATGACCAGAGAGAGGACAGCACCGTCAAGAGCAGGAGCCAGCTCAGCACAGCTGCAGTGCTGTGTGGGGTGTGGAGACACAGGAGGGGAAGCCTGAGAGGCCAGTAAGAGCCAGACCACCAGTCTTTCCTGGCCAGCTGAGAAGCTTGGAAACAGTGCAGCCTAGGCTTGGCCACAGTAGAGCAGGCCTGTATTGCTTTCTGACAGATGGACACTTTGCAAGTGGAGGGGAAGGGGACAGCACGTACCCACCAGGGGCCAGAGGATGAGCCTTTTGGAAAGTCCTTCTGGTTCTCCTTTCCTCTGTCTCACAGGCTGGAGTGCAGTGGTGCTATCATAGCTCACTGGAGACTTGAACTTCTGGACTCAAGCAATCCTCCCTCCTTGGCCTCCCAAAGTGTTGGGATTACAGGCATGAGCCACTGCACCTGGCCCTTCCTGGGGCTTCTATCCAAATGTAAGGTTTGTGCTGGGACCACGTGTAGGAAATTGCCACCTTGTGGGTAATGCTGGAATTACAGATCTAGAAATGATGATGTTCCTTATTTCTGAATTCAATGTGTATTTCCTAATAATTACAAGCCACAGTGCTGGAATAAGGAGCTGTCTATCAGGTGGAGAGAACAGAAATGTATACAGAAGTCAGTGAATGTTCAGAGGTATGCCTGAAGCAATAGGTTGGTGGGGGAGGTCATGGAAAGCTTCAGAGATGACACCTGCACTGAGTCAGGTAAAAAGGGGTCTTTGGGGGCCATATTCACTTTCCATCCTGCAGCACAGAATAGGAAAGGACTCACTCAAGGTCACACAGCTCTTCAGGGCAGAGCTGGGGCAAGCACCCAAGTTTCTGGGTATGTCAGCCCAGAGCTCTTTCTTATACATGGTTGGCCTTCAGTTTATTTGGGTCCCACTCCTGGTGCTCTAGAAATGGCCTTTGCAGAATCTGATCTTCTGCTCCTGCCTGTTCCCAGGCCCCATCATGGTAATTGGTCACAGCCAGCTTTCTGATGCAGTAATCTCTTCCTTTGTGATCTGTGTGAAATTGCAAAACACTAAAACTCTCCCTAGAGTGAATACTGTGCTAAAGCCAGGATCTTGTTCTCCCTGGGAAGAAGAAACAAGGTGTGTCCCAAGAGCATTTATCCTCTTGGTACATAGGTACTTTGTAAATATTATGATGTGAATGAATCAGTGAAGACAGGGGAGGTGGATAGGCCTGACAGGTTAGTCCCAGCTCTCCTTTGGGCTTATTCAGAGTTGTGTCTTCTCTAGAATAGTCTGGAAAGATTAGTTGGGGCTAGATTACAAAGGTCGCTGAATGCCCAGCTAAAAAGATTGTCTTTCTTCTACTAGCAGAGGGGAAGCAAACCTGTTAGAGAACAGGGAAGGAGCAGGATCAGAATATAGGTTGGTTTCATTCCTTGTCAAAGAGAGCAAAATAGTCCCAAGTCAAAACTCTTATCTGTCCCAGCCATTGATATTACTTTGTGAACCCAAAAATATCGGAGACAGGTTTCAATCAATTCAGAAAGTTTATTTTGCCCGGGTTAAGGACACACCCATGATACAGCCTGAGGAGGTGCTGACGACATGTGCCCAAGGTGATCGGGGCACAGCTTGGTTTTATACATTTTAGGGAGAGATGAGACATCAGTCAATATGTGTAAGAAGTACATTGGTTCTGTCTGGTGTGGTGGGACAAGCCAAAGTGGGGGCTTCTCGGTCATAGGTAGATAAGAGACAAATGGTTGCATTCTTCAGAGTGTCTGATTAGCCTTTCCCCGAATACACAGTTTACATGTGAGAGGAGGGTAGAGGAATAGTCACTTATCCCTTAGTCTGGCTCAGTGAATCTGCACTTTTACATAAACAATGGGGCAGAGGAAGCAATCAGATGCGCATTTGTCTGGGGTGAACAAAGGGATAACTTTGAGTTCTGTCTGTCCTTTGTACTGTACGTGTGAAGATAAGCCATCAATTTACATAGCCAAGGTGAAATTCAACAGAACTGTTTTAGGGTAAAGACCTTGAGGCCCACAGAGAATTTCCTTGTGGGTAAATTATGAGAAAGGTATGTAGCTTTTTTTTTTTAATTGAAGCTTTGTAGCTATCTTATTTAGAAATAAAATGGGAAGTAGATTTGCCTGACTTAGTTCCCAGCTTGACTTTTCCCTTTAGCTTAGTGAGGGTCTGAGATAGATTTTCCTTTCGCAACTTAATGAAGAAATTGCACTAGGTCTTCTAGATAACTGAGATTTTTTGCTTCTAAATTTAGTAATTAAACCATATCTGTAGAGAATAACTAGAAGCTGGCCTGTGATAAGCTTGCAACACTCAGGAAACAAGCACAACCTTTGTGATACACTGTTGAATTTCCTTCTGCGACATCACCCAGGCTGTGAACCGTACTACATACAGGGCCCCGGTACAGTAACCTGGGTCTGGTGCGGTCAGTCATCTCTTTCCTCACTCTCTGCCAACTGCAGCACCATTGCGTCAACTCCTGGAAAAAAGTCTGTAGTGGAGTGCTATAGGGCTCTGTTCTGGTCAATGTTTTTATCCGTAACCTAGATGAACTCAGAGTATTCAAATGCCCCCAAAGAAATTAATATACATTGGATAGGAAAAGCAATATTCAAAAAGGCTTGCATAGCTTAGCATGGTGAAGAGAAATCAGATGTTGAAATGTTCTGGAGATACATGTCAAGTTCTATGTTTGAGTTGAACACCAAAATGAGAAAGCCCAAGAGAAGAGAAATGAAATCTATCATCTGGTTGCAAAAGGGTCCAAGTCTGGAGCATGGCAGCCCCTCAGAAGTGAGTCTTTACTACTGTGAACCAAATTTTCCAGAATTTAAGCATTTTAAAACCAATGTCCAGAATTTAAGCGTTTTAAAACCAATGTCTTAGCTTTTTTTTTCCCCCACTTTAAGATGGCTGCCTTCCCAATGTCCCCAGAGTGCTTGGTGACAACTCAATAATGACTCTTCCTTAATGCTATGAAGAGAGGAATTGTAAAATTATGAGGCAACTTGCCACAATCATCCAAGAATTTAAAATATCCATTTGAAGTCTGGGAAATGGAGCCAGGAAGCACATTGTGGATGGGCACTCCTGGAAGAGATGGCATCTCCATGTGCCTAGAAGGAGAAGAGCTTTGCAATTCTTTTCTATGAACCATGTGACAAAGACACACAAAGAAATGCTTCCATCAGTGAGGGAGACAGCCTGGTTTCAGAGGAAATGCATTTGCAGTGTTTCTTTGCTTTTAGACATCCAGCAAAAGAGGTATGTTGTACTCAATCCTTGTATTTCTCGTCCTCTTTTTTCTTTCATCATTTTCATTTTGAGAATAAGTATGTATGGGGCTTCGCCTGTATCCCATATATCATGCTGAATCAGATCTAGCTGTGGCTTCCAAGCCACTCTGGCCTAGAAGGGGGCTGTGATTTTGTGACTGTGTGCTCAGTACCTGGCACATAGTTGGCTCCCAATGATAGCCAATGTTCACTGAGTGCTTACTGTCTGTCAGGTACCCTGCTAAGTATTTTATGTCTACTAGCTCATTTCAGCCCCACTGTCCATAAGGTGGTCATAGCTTATCTTAGATAAAACTGAGGCTCAGGGAGGTTAACAATGAAACTTGCCTGAAGTTACACAGCTGGTAAATGATGGAGTTGGCCCTCAAGTCCACACTTGGAACCACTGCACCTGACTATTTCTCCATAAGTATGTGTTAAATGAACAAATAAACGTATGACAAAAAAGGATGTAGGCCAAGCCCAGACAGCATATTGCATCACGGCGATCAGAAGATACTTCATGCAGATTCTGCTTGAGGCAGAATTTAATGAACAAGAGCGATGCCGATCAGTAGAGGTGGGAGGAGCCTCTCCAGGCAGGAGTGAAGAGGTCAGGGTTGGCAAACACAAATGGCCTGGGTTTGTCAGTTATGGTGTCTGTTCACTGCCTCCATGACTCTCTCCCACTCCACCATGGCCAATTCGATCAGGGGTGTTATGGACTGAACTGTATCTCCCTCCCGAATTCCCATGTTGAAGCCCTAACTCCCAGTACCTTAGAATGTAACCGTATTTGGAGATAGGACATTTAAAGAGGTAATTACATCAAAATGAAGCTTTATCCTTAAAATAAAGGATGGACCACATGGTGCTTGCAAGTCCTCTACATCCTGTGCTGTGTCTGCTGTGGTAACACCAGCTGCTAGAACAAATAAGCCCCACTCTTCACCCGCTTATTACAGTAGAACTTTGCTTCTTGCTCATGCATTAGTCTGTGAGAGGACAGGCTATGTAGAGGACAGTTTTGTCTGCATGGTGATTCAGGGACCCAGATGCCTTCCCTCCTGTGATTCTATATCCTTCAGAGCCTTAGAGTCCAACCAACAGATGGGGAAGGAGAGGGTGGGAAAGACACGCTTGTTCCCTGGCCATCTTGGCCTAGAAGTGACACACCTCACTTTGGCTCACACTCCATGGGTGAGACCTAGTCCATGTCTGTCCCTAGATGCTGGGGTGGCTGGGAAGTATGGCCTGGGATGAAAAGATCCTGACTTTATAGAAAGGGAGCAGGAACACCTGGTGGACAGCTAGCGGGTCCTGCCGTGTGGTTGGAATTCAGTTCTGAACTTGTCTTCAGCCTCTTCTCCCCGCAAATGGGCTGCCTTGTTTCCAAGAGAATCTGGAAGCCCAGGGTCCTAGTGTATTGCCTTAAGGCAGAGTCCTAGTTTATTGCCTGTAATAATTTTTACAGCTAACCAAAGGGGCCATGGCTGCTGGGCAAAGTTCCAACAGCTCGGGGATGGTGCCCACAGCAGGAGCTTGAAAGGGCCAGCAAGAGCCCAGGAGAGAGGAAATAGGAGTGTAAGTCCTACATTTGCAGCATGAGAAGGGGAGGAAGAGCTGAATAGTCAGCAGTGTTCTGGAATGAGGAAGTGGGCTGCCTGCTTGCTTTCATTTCTTAGGTAAATATTTGCTGGAAGTTTGCCTTTTCTCTTGAGTTTTTCGGTGCTGTGACGAGAACTGGGCAGAACATCAGCTCATCAGAAGCAGTGACATCCAAGAGCCCGGAGGAACCTGAAGAACAATTGAGAGAAGCCTCCTTTGCCAGCGCGTTGCCCAGCAGGGCTGCACGTGGTACCCCTGCTCCAAGATGCTTCCCAAAAACACCAGCTAAGCTTTAAGAGGCAGATCTGAGACAAGTCATGCTGGATAGCGGCATGTTCCTAGCAACTGTCTTCCTTGATGCTGGTGATTAATGAAAACCAGGAGAAAGGCATGTTTTAGCGAATTTGTAGACAGGCTGGCGTGGAGGAAATAACATAGATAGGTTACTTGGTCAGTGAATAGATTTCCTTTCATCTTCAGTTCAGAGACAGAGTGGAGTGGGCAGAGCCCAGATGTGTTGTTAGGGGGCCTGGGTTCAAATCCTGGAATTTCCTCATCTCCGAATCAGGTGTGATACCCCCTGCCTTACCTAAACCACAGCTTTGTGAAGATCATGTGAGAACAAGAATGTGGAAGGATTCGAGATCTGTAGAGTCCTGCCCCGATGGCAGGAATTAAGAATTCTTATTCTAACCTTCAAATGTTTTAGATCCAAGAACTGAAAGCCTACTCCAAAATATAACAAAAAATCCAACCATCACCTTCTGGCGTCACAATATCTGTTTAGAACCGTGGAGGATCAAAGAGGGAAATGAGCCAAGAAAACACCAACAGGAATAATAAGAGTGACTTGGGAAAGGAGATACCCCGAATCCCACCCACGGGAAGAGGGAGGGAGCCTGAACGCAGTGGATGGAAGAGACCTGAGGCCAGAAACAGACCAGAGGGACGGCTTGCAGGACCAGTGGACAGGGAGCACAGGAGGCAGCCAGAGGTGGGCAAAGACTGGAACTGGAAGGTCTGAGAGCATTATTCCTTTCCCCCCTCTCTCCAGCTGGCCCCTTGGGCTGGGAGAAGGGAAAGGTTAAGAGGAGGATTTTTAGGAAGATCCCTCCGGTCACAGAATGGAAAATGGTTAGGAGGTAGGAGCCCGAGCAGGAGGCTACTGAGATAGTCCAGACAAAGGGGACAGTGGCCTAGACGAAGGTCGTGGCTGTCGGGGTGAAGAGATGTGTCTGGATTTGGCAGGGATTGGAGAGGAAGGAGTAGAGGATGACTTTGGGTCCCTGACTTGGATGAATGGGTCAGAGGTGGTGCCACTCCTGAGATGAGGATGCCAGGGGAGGAGCAGGAAGTTGGGGTGTTCAGATGGGGCATGTTGGACTGGGGTGCCCATGGGACATCCAGAGACACATAACCAGGAGGCTGACAACTGGCCCTGTGGTCTGGAATTAGAGGGAAAGTCCAGGATGGACCCAGAGAATGTGGCCTCCCCTTTGGTGCCAGCTGTGCCCCTTGGACCCTTGACGTTCCTTTGAAGTCAGCACCATGCCCCTGAGAGCTTCTACCTATCCCTCTCAGGGCCCCCTCTCCATCACGGTCCTCTTTCTGGGTATAGTTCAGCTGGTCAGGGTCCTTCTCACAGGGCAGGGCGCAGCCTGAGCATGTAGTTCAGATTTGTCTACCAGTGAGGGGTGGGGGAGGGGTGTCACTGTTCCCACTAAGGACCCCAGACATGAAACCTTTATCAATGTCTTAATGTCATTGTAGTGCCCGAATATGTTTCCTCTTTGGAAAATATAAGAAGGGTTTAAACTCCAGCTCTGCTAGCCTCTAGCTAAGTGACTTTGGGCTTTTACTTAACCTCTCTAAAGCCTCAGTTTTCTCATCTGTGAAGTGGGAATACGTGTTACACAGGTTGTGAAGGGTTGAGTGAGACAATAACTATAAGAACCTTATCCAAATGCCCAGCACACAGCACACATTCAATAAACAATGGCTATTATTAATGTTATTTTTATTAAGTGAAAAGAAGTGAAAATGAGTATGGCTTTATTAGACAGTTAAGAAAGAAAGGAGGTAGAAAAGAAAAGTTTCTGTCTTCTTCAACAACCAATTTTTTTCGTGGTAGCACTCTCTGAACTTTTCAGGCATGCATGAAAACACCCTCCGTGCACATTTTCTAAAGCAGGGTACCAGCCGGAGCTGACCATTCCTAGCCAGCCGTACAGCAAGGTCAAAATGAATGGAGAAGTCAAGGCAAAGACAAAGAGAACAGAGATTTGGACATACAGAGAAGAAAAAGAGAGGCTCCGGAAGAAAATGAAATAAAAACAGGGTGTTTATGTGTGGGCTTGATTGCAGAACTTTTCCCTGATTCTTAGAAGGTCACAGAAAGTGACAGACATAGAGACAAGCCAACACACAAAGAGAGAAAGGCAGGGGGACCGCATGTGATGCTCTGAGGGGCTGTCAGAGGCAGGCCTGCAGGGGAAAGGGAGAAACTGGGAAACAACCAGAAAGACAGTCAGCAAACTTCTGTGGGTTTATGGTAGTCATGGACTTCCTCTTATTTTATTTTAAAAATTTAAGCTTTTTATAATGGAAATATGCAAACCCATGCAAAAGAAAAGGGAATAGCATCATGAACCGCCAGCTTCAACAATTGTCAACATATGGCCAATCTAGTTTCATTGATACTCCCCCATCCCCTCCTCCTCTCCTAGGCAGCCTATTACTTCATCATGGATTTCATTTTTATGTTTTTGTTTGAGACAAGAGTCTCACTCTGTTACCCAGGCTGGAGTGCAGTGGTGCGATCACAGCTCACTGCAGCCTTGGTCTCCCTGGCCCAGGTGATCCCCCCACCTCAGCCTCCTGAATAGCTGGGACCACAGACATGCACCTCTAAGCCCAGCTAAGCTTTTTATTTTTTGTAGAGATGGGGGTCTCCTTGTGTTTCCTTGGTTGGTCTCGAACTCCTAGGCTCAAGCGATCCTCCCCCGTCAGCCTCCCGAAGTGCTGGGATTATAGGCTCGAGCCACCATGCCCTGCCTGGATTTCTTTTTTGAAAAAAAATCTGCTCTCTCCAGGGAATTCTTAAAGTGGTGTACAAGTGATCTGATACGGAAGTTTGTTCTCAAACCTACACAAGCCCCTGCCATTCTCTCATCTTGATTCTGAGAGAGCCCAGACTGCCCTGGCCATAGAAGCTGAAAATTATATTGAAATCAAAACTTGGCAGTCAGAGAGTTCTTTTACGATCATCCAGATTGTTAGCATTCAATGCCTGGCTCCCCAACTTGCTAGCTGTGTTAAGTTTGGACAACATTCTAGATCTTTCAGTGCCTCAGTTTCCTCATCTGTGAAATGGGGTGATAATGTACCTTTCCCATAGGGCTGTTGTGAGGATGAAACGAGGTGGTAAACATACTAAATGTTTAAAACAAAGTTTGGCATACAGTAGACCCTTGAGGGATGTTAGCCTTCCATCCACCCGCTTAGGAAACATGAGTGAGTGCCAACTGTTGCCAGAGATATGGGCAGGAGCTGGGCACAGGGAGCTAAATGAGAAGGGCCTCTGCCCTCGAAGAGCTCCCCATCCAGTGGGGGACACAGACCTACAAAAAGTTAGCTCCAAACAGTGGACTGGTGGCTGTGAAACTGGGCCGTGTCCCAAGCAGTCCATCCCATCCCCTCAATTCAGAAGTGAGCAAACAGACCTATGGGGCCCCTGAGCCTAAAGAGCCACAGTGCTTAGCAGCAGAGCTGGGAGGGACTCAAAGTGGATTTTCCTGACTGGGCCTCTTCACATGAGGGCTTCAAAGGAGGCCGGTGGCTCAGGAGGGCACCTGGCCCATGCTGGGCAAAGGTGCTGGGCTTTGGGTCAGTCTTCCTGCAGTAGGGAAGGGTAAGATTGGTCATGGGGCCAGGTGTGGGCAGCCGCTCTGGCTACTGGTCAACCAGGTGGGGACTGCAATTCACTGCACGGTCAGGGACCCAAAGGTAGTGGAGTCCTTGGCACTTTCAGCCCTAGCAGAAGGCCAGGGATGCCAGCCTGGCTGAGCACAGCCATGCATGGCACTGGACTGGGGCTGGGGGATAGAAGGCAGAGCCTGTGGGGAATGGGAGAGGTTGCCACTGCTTACCACATGCTCTGGGGACAGAGGAGCAGGCAGGGTCCAGGCTCTGAGGGAGTAGAAACGCAACCAGTGACAGTCCCCTTTCAGTTCTGTGAAAGGAAAAACACCTTTCTTTTGTCAGAGCTGTCCAAAAGCAGGGAAAAGATTGAGAAAATAAGCACTACTCTTTGGGCACAAGGCCGGGCACTTGACTCTCGTTGTAGTTCATCCACACAGAGCCCTGGAAGGGGGACACTGGATCCATTTTCAGGATGAGAAGAGTAAGACCCAAAGAGGGGCACGGCTCGCCCACAGTCACACAGCTGGCGCGTGGTGGAGCTGGGACTCACTCTCATGGTCTTCCTGGCTCCAAAGCCCACGCTTTTCCACTGAGCCTGGCTGACTCAGCAAGATGGCAGGGTCGGCCTGGGAGGTACAGGGTTCTTACCCCTGAAAGTGCCCGAATGGAGCTTCAGGGCTGCCCTGTGGGGAGGGAGAGTGACAGAGAGTGTGGAGGCATTCACACTTCCCATGGGTGGATGCTAGTCTGTGATTCCACTACTTCGAGTGGATGAGGGGCCAGGAGACAGCTCAGCCGTATGCAGGCCGAGTACACAGTGCAGAGTGTATGTCTCCCTGGCACCCGCCCTCCCTGCATTCTCTCCTTCCTTCCTTCACTCACTCATTCAGCAAGCACTTACTTGGATTTATCATGTACCTTGCCTGAAGTCCAGAAGCTCAGGGTAGGGGTTGGGTAAGGGACGGGTGGAATTCACAGTTGAAGAAAACGTGTTTCTAGCTTTTGAAAACCTCGCAACTGGAAAGTGAGAGATGAGACGTGAAAAGTGCCCCTATAGCATGAAGAAGATGTGATGAGTGCTAGAGAGGACCCTCAGCCAAGTTCAGTGGGGCTGGGACAGGAGAAGTGGGAGGGAGGAGGGAATGACTTTGGGTCAGGGAGGAGCGAGGAGGAGGGCCCAGAGAGGCGATAAGCTCTGAGCTAAAGTTTGCACCTGACCTCATTTGCTGTTTACACATCTGAGCAGGTCGCGGGTGTTTAGGATCCTGCAGTGTGAAGACACGTATTTGCAGAATGCGTCAGAGGCCTTCATGGACAGATGGCCCCCTAGCATCATCTGATAGTCAAGTTTGTTTGTGTTTTCTTTTTCCAAACACTTGATTGCAACCCATTAGTGGGCTGTAAAATCAATTTAGTGTTTATGACCAGCATTGTACAAAATGAATGGGACAGAGTACAGATGACTTGAACCAAATTAGGACTACCAAAGGGCACTGAGCATGGTAAGGGTATTGTTTTGTGAAAATTCGTTAAACACGCATGCACAGAAATTTGTTAAACATGCATGTGTGCACACACATCTCAACTGGGTCATAGTTGTAACTATGAGTCGTGTGTTATATATGTAACACATACAATTGTGACTTGTAGTTAAAAAATTTTGTCTGGTCCAATGTCCTCATTTTACAAAGTAGGGAAAAAGGATTTGTGCAATGCAGAGCATAGAGAGAAGAGCATAGGGTAGGGCACTGGCTTTCTCTTGAGTTCTTTTATTTAACCTTGTTGTCTTTCCTCTAAAACATAGTTAATGTTGACCTTGGTCCTAGAAACTCTGATATCTTCATTATTTTAGGAAATGCCAGAGCCAAGGTCCCTTGTGCCCAGTGGTATCCTGGGAAATGTATCATAACTGGCTCTTGAAAAAGTATGCATATGTATATATAAGCTTATTATAAATTATACTGATACAATACATTTTACATAATTGACAAAAAATATACAATATCTTTATTGCAAATTCCATTCAGCCAATTAATTATCATAGAATGCTTTCCTTAATTTCTGCTGAATTCATCTGTAGCCAAGCTATGATTGCAATTGATGAGTGAACATAGTTTCGACATGATTATTGGTTGATATTTTTATTTATATTAATAAGTAAGAAAAATGGGAGACAACAAAGACTAGATGTAAGTCACGACTTGTTTGTTGATTGTCAGGAGCTACTTTGCTGAGTGGGGTGAACGTTCTTGAATTCTGGAAGAATATTTTCTCAATTATTTGTGCTATGCACTCTGTAATAGCTACAAACATGTTTTTAAATCTGCATTATTAACATTTTCTCTGTCACTTTACAGGCAGTCTACAAAACAATAAATCAAGCCCTGATTTTGTGGTATTTGCCTATTGCCATGATATAAACACTTCCACCATGGCTGATGTCAAGCGAGGTGATGTCACTGAATATGGAGTTGGAAAGCGACGCACAACAGCACATCATAACAGTGTTTACATTATACAGATGCAATAGATGTAAATAATCCCAAGAGCATAGATGATAGTAAAAGGTAGCAAAACAATAGGGAAGTGATGAGTTTTGTTGTTTAGAGACAGGGTCTCACTACGTTGCCCAGGCTGGTGTCAGACTCCTGGGCTCAAGAAATCGTCCTGCCTCAGCCTCCCGAGTATCTGGGACTATCGGTGCCCACCACTGTGCCCAGCCTGAAGAGATGAGTTTTGAGTCTTTTTTTATCTTTTGTTTTTAATATAACTTATTTAATTATAGGTTTATATAATTTAATTTTTAAAAACAATGGTGGTGCTTCACAACTGGCTTGCAGAATTCCTTAGAGCATGACAATTGGTTCTTCCAATTTGGCACAAGCCAGCCTCAGCACCTCTACATCTACCTCAGACCTCCAAGGCAGGATTCTGGAGAATGAACTAGGGGATTCGTGGGATTCACAAAGGCAGGGCAGGGCGGGTGCAGAATCAGACATCCCAAAGTACACATGGCTGCACTGCAGAAGGCATCACATGGATGCACACTCACATGCACTCTGCACACACCCCTTCCTCCTTCCCTAACCCACTCTGCACTGAGAAGTGGGAACCGTTTCTTCTGTGCCCACAAGGTGGTCAGCGCCCTGCTCAATGAGCACAATGAGGGACCTCAGAAGTCCTGGGCAGCTGATGCTTCTGATCTCTGCTCTCTGGGCCTCAGTTCCCTGGCAGAGAGTCCCATGGAATTAATCACCATTCCCTGAGCCTCTTTGCCAGGCGCTGGACTGGTCTCTGAGGACAGAGGTGAGTTGGCCACAGCCTGGAAAGCCAGGAAACTCTGGAGCTCCGAGAAACCACCTGGGTGAGCCAAGGACTGGGACAGAGGAAGGGGACGTGAAGGGGAGCCTGCCTCCCACACTTGCTTCCTCCTGGGTAAATCATCACACCTCGCCTGGCTTGAGTTCCTCATTTTAAAAAAGGGCTGATACACCCTACCTCATAAGATTCTAGTAAAGGTTGAGTTAGGTAATATAAAATAGCAGAATGCCTGGGACATAGGGACACAATAAAGTGACACCAATCAGTGAAAGCTACTATCATAGGTTTAACTTACTACTACAGAGTGATCATGTTAGGACCAAAAAAAGCAGAAGGATGTGGGAGACGCCACCCCGCCCCTGCCCGCAAAGGCGATCAGTGGCACATGTTGGAGAATGGAGGGAGGAATATAGATAACTGTGTTCTAGATGCAGCACGTAGGTGTATGTCGCTCTTCAGATTGACCCTCATTTTATTTATCATTTAAAATAAAAATTTAATTGACACATTGTAATTCTACATATTTATGGAACACAATTTAATGTTTTGGTTTATGCATGTGCTGTACAACGATCAAATCTGGATAGTTAGTATACCTATTATCTTATACATTTATCATTTATTTATGTTGAGAACATTAAAAACCTCTGCTTCGGCTATTCTGTAGTGTACAATACCTTACTGTTAGCTATAGATATCCTACTGTGCAATAGAACACCAGAATTTATTAATCTTATTTAATTATCACTTTGTACCCATTCACCAACTTCTTCCCATTCTTCCTTCTCCCATTCCCTCCCTGGTTTCTGGTAACTACTGTTCTACTTCTGTATCACCTTTTTAAAAGATTCTGCATATGAGTAAGATCATTTGGTATTTGTCTCTCTGTGTCTGGCTTATTTCACTTAACATAATGTCCTCCGGGCTCGTGCATGTTGTTGCAAATGATAGGATTTCATTCTTTTTTATGGCTCAATAGTATTCCACTGTGTATGCACCGCGATTTCTTTATCCATTCATTTGTTGTTGAACACATGGGTTGATTCTGTACCTTGGCTATTGTGAATAGTGCTGCAGTAAACGTGGGAGTGCAAATACCTCTTTGATATACTGATTTCATTTTCTTTGGATAAATACCCATACTGGGGGTTGCTGGATTATATGGTAGTTCTAGTTTCAGTTTTTTTGAGGAACTTCTATACTGTTTTCCATAATGGCTGTACTAATTTACATTCCCACCAAAAGTGTGTAAATGTTCCCTTTTCTTCACATCCTCACCAACACTTGTTTTGTTTTGTCTTTTTGAATAGCCATTCTAACTGTAGTGAGGTGGTATCTCATTGTGGTTTTGATTTGCGTTTCCCTAATGATTAGTGATGTTGAAATTTTTCATGTTGGCCATTTGTATGTCTTCTTTTGAGAAATGGCTATTAAGGTCTTTGGCCCATTTTTTAGTTGGGTTAAATAACTAGTTGTGCTGTTCAGTTGTTTAAGTTGCTTGTATATTCTGGGTATTAACTCCTTGTCAGATAGTTTGCAAATCTTTTATCCCATTCTGTAGGTTGTCTTATCACTCTGTCAGCTCTTTCCTTCACTGCACAAAAGCTTTTTAGTTTGGTGTAATACCGTTTGTCATTTTTGCTTTTGTTGCCTGTGCTTCTGAGGGCTTACTTTAAAAATCCGTGCCCAGCCCAATATCATCAAGCATTTCCCTGATGTTCTCATAGTTTCATAGCTTTAAGTTTTACATTTAAGTCTTTAATCCATTTTGATTTGATTTTTGTATGTGGTGAGAGGTAGTGGGAGTGTCTATTCTCATTTTTCTGCATGTGGATATCCAATTTTTCCAGCCCCATTTATTGAAGAGAGTGTCCTTTCCCCGATGTGTGTTCATGGCACCTTTGTGAAAAATCAGTTAGTTGTAGATTCATGAATTCATTTCTGGGCTCTCTGTTTTGTGCCATTGTTCTACGTGCCTCTTTTTATGCCAACACCATGCTGTTTGGGTTAGTATAGCTTTGTATTAATAGTATATTTTAAAGTCAAATAGTGTGATGCTTCCAGGTTTATTCAGGATTGCTTTGGCTATTTGGAGATTTTTGTGATTCCATATACATTTTAGAATTGTTTTTTACATTTCTGTGAAGAATATTATTGGTGTTTTGACAGGGATTGCATTAAATCTATAGATTGCTTTGGGTATTTTATGGCTATTTTAACAACATTAATTCTTTCAATCTATGAACATGGACCATCTTTCTATTTATTTGTGTCCTCTTTAATTTCTTTTATCAATGTTTTATAGTTTCCAGTGTAGAGATCTTTCACCTCTTTGGTTAAGTTTATTCCTAGGGTTTTTTTGTTTGTTTTTTCTCTCTCTTTCTTTCTTTTTTCCTTCCTTCCTTCCGTTCCTTCCCTCCCTCCCTCCATCCATCGCTCGCTCCCTTCCTCCCTCCCTCCCTCCTTCCTTCCTTCCTTCCTTCCTTCCTTCCTTCCTTCCTTCCTTCCTTCCTTCCTTCTTTCCCTGTATAGCAATGATATTTTTATGTTTTGATTTGGCCTCCTGACACTTTATTGAATTCATTTGCTAGTTCTAATAGTTTTTTGTCAAGTCTTTAAGACTTTCTAGATACAAGATTATGTCATCTGCAAATAGAAACAATTTGACTTCCTCATTTCCAATATGAATGCCTTTTTTTTTTCTTGCTTAATTATTCTGGTCAGGACTTCCAGTACTATGTTGAATAGAAGTAGTGAAAGTGGGCATCCTTGTCTTATTCCTGATCTTAGAGCAAAATCTCTCAGCTTCCCCCCATTCAGTATTATGTTAGCTGTGGGCTTGTCGCACATGGCCTTTATTGGATCGAGGTACATATATTCTATGCCTAATTTGTTGAGAGTTTTTATTTTGAAGGGATATTGAATTTTGTCAAATGCTTTTTCAGCATTTAATGAAGTGATCATGTGGTTTTTGTCTTTCTTTCTGTTAATGTGGTATATCACATGTATTGAAATGCATTTATTGAACTATCTTTGCATCCCTGGGATGAATCTCACTTGATCATAGTGAATGATATTTTTAATGTGCTGTTGAATTTGGTTTGTCAATACCTTGTTGAGAATTTTTGCATCTATGTTTATCAGAGATATTGGCCTGTAGTTTTGTTTTATTGTGTGCCCTCATCTGGTTTTGGAATCAGCATAATGCTGGCCTTGTAAAATGCATTTGGAACTATTCCCCTCTCCTCAATTTTCTGGAATAGTTTGAAAAGAATTGATATTAGCTTTTCTTTAAATGTCTGATAGAATTTAGCAGCAGAGCCATTGGGTCAAGGACTTTTTGTGATGAAAGACTTTTTGTTACTGATTCAATTTTCTCACTTGTTTTTCCTCTATTTGGGTTTTCTATTTCTTCATAATTTAACCTTCAGGTGTTATATGTGTCTAGGCATTTATCCTTTTCTTTTATGTTTTCAAATTTGTTTGCGTATAGTTGTTATTCATGAGTCTGTTATGATCCTTTATATTTCTCTGGTGTCAGTTGTAATGTATTCTTTTTAATCTCTGACTTTATTTGCATCTTCTCTCTTTATTGTTAGTCTAGCTAAAGGTTTGTTGATTTTATCTTTTCAGAAAACAGAACTCTTTTTTGCTAAGTTTTTAAAAATTGCTTTTTTTTTGGCCTGGTGTGGTGGCTCATGCCTGTAATCCCATCGCGTTGGGAAGCTGAGGCAGGTGGATCACCTGAGGTCAGGAGTTGGAGACCAGCCTGGGCAACATGGTGAAACCCCGTCTGTACTAAAAATACAAAAATTAGCTGGGCATGGTGGTGGAAGCCTATAATTCCAGCTACTGGGGAGGCTGAGGCATGAGGATCACTTGAACCTG
This sequence comes from Nomascus leucogenys, assembly GCF_006542625.1. Taxonomy (NCBI): domain Eukaryota; kingdom Metazoa; phylum Chordata; class Mammalia; order Primates; family Hylobatidae; genus Nomascus; species Nomascus leucogenys. Next base: position 82,630,288 of record NC_044388.1, read on the forward strand.
GGAGGCAGAGGTTGCAGTGAGCTGACATCACACCACCGCACTCCAGCCTGGGTGACAGAGCAAGACTCCATCTCAAAAAAAATAAAAAAATAAAAAATAAATGAAGTAAAAATTGCTTGTCTTGGTCTTGTTTCATTTATTTCTTACCTCAACTTTATTACTTACTTATTTCTAACAATTTGGGGTTTGGTTTGTTTCTGTTTTTCTAGTTCCTTGAGGTGTGTCATTGGGTTATTGGAAGTCTTTCTTCTTTTTTGATGTAGGTATTTATGGCTATACACTTCCCCCTTAGAACTGCTTTTGCTGTGTCCCATTGGTTTTGGTACAATGTGTTTCCACTCTTATTTTTCCTCAATAAATTTTTAAATTCCCTCTTTAATTTTTTCATTGACCTAGTGGTTATTTGGGAGCATGTTGTTTAATTTCCATACATTTGTACTTCTGTTGTAGTGTTCCTTCTGTTATTGATTTCTAGTTTTTATACCATTGTGGTCAATAAAAAAATTCTTGAAATGATTTCAACATCTTGCATTTGTTAAGACCTATTCTGTGGCCTAATACATGATCTGTCCTGGAGAATGTTCCATGTGCAGTTGAGAAGAATGTGTATTCTGCAGTGTTGGGTGGAATGTTCTGTACATGTCTGTTAAGTCCATTTGGACTATGAGCAGTTTAAGTCTGATGTTTCTTGTTTTTTGTTTGTTTGTTGTTGTTTTTTGTTTGTTTGTTTTATAGAGACAGGGCATGTGCCACCGAGATCAACTAACTTTTAAAAATTTTTATAGAGAAGGAGTCTTGCTATGTTGCCCAGGCTAATCTTGAACTCCTGGCCTCAAGTGACCCTCCTGCATTGGACTACCAAAGCATTGGGATTATAGGCATAAGCCACCATGCCTGGCCTAAGTCTAATGTTTCTTTCTTGATTTTCTGTCTAGATGATCTGTCCGTTGTTGAAAGGGGGATGCTGAAGTACCCTGCTGTTATTGTATTACAATCTATCTCTCCTTTTAGATCTAATAATATTCATTTATGTTAGGGTGCTTCATGATATATTATTCATAATATTATATATTCATCATATATTAGGGTGCTTCAGTGTTGAGTGTATATATATTTACAATTGTTAATCCACTTGTTGGATTGATTCCTTTGTCATTAGATAATGACCTCCTTTGTTGCTTTTTATAGTTTTTTACTTAAAGTCTATTTTATCTGATAAAATGTCTATCTCTTATATCTTTTATCAGGAGTATGAGTACTCCTGCTCACTTTTGGTATCTGTTTGTATGAAATATCTTTTTCCATTCCTTTACTTTCAGCGTATGCTTGTCTACCAGTGAGGCTAGTCTCTTGTAGGGAGCATATAGTTGGGTCTTTTTTTTAAATCCATTCAGGAGCTCACTTGAAATTGGATAATTTAATCCATTTATATTCACGGTTATTATTGATAAGTAGGATGTACTCCTGCCATTTGATTGTTTTCTGGCTGTTTGGTAGATTCTTTTTTCTTTTCTTCCTCTCTTACTGTTTATCTTTGGTTCAGTGGTTTTCTATGGTATTAAGCATTGTTTACTTTCTTTTTCTTGTTTGTGTGTCTGTTTTCTTTTTTTTGTAGTTATTACGGGGCTAACACAGAGCCTTGTAGTTATAATAGACAACTTTAAGCTGATAATAATTTAACTTTGGTTGTATAAAAATACTCCATACTATTGTTCTCCTTCCAATATTTATATTTTCATTGCCTTAATTTATATCTTTATTGCATGTTCCTTAGCCACTAATTGTAGCTCTTATTGACCATTTTGACTTTTACTTTTCATACTAAAGCAATGAAAGATTTACATAGCACCATTATAACACTGGGGTAGTATCAGTTTGATTATGAATGTACCTCCACTGGTTATTGGTTTTTAGCTTCCAGTTGCAGCACTCGTTTAAGCGTTTCTTGTAAGGCTGGTCTAGTGGTAATAAATTCTCCCAGTTTTTGCTTATCTGGGAAGGTGTTTATTTCTCTTTCATTTCTGAAGGATGAGAGTTTTGCTAGATATAGTGTTCTTGGTTAACAGGGGTTTGGTTTTGTTTTGTTTTGTTTTTCAGCACTTTGACTATGTCATCCCATTCTCTCCTTGCCTGTAGGGTTTCTGCTGAGAAATCTGCAGAGATTCTAATGGAGCTTCCCTTATATGTGACTTGATGCTTTTGTCTTATAGCTTTTAGAATTCTTTCTTTGTCTTTGGTTTTTGGCCATTTGATTATAATGTGCCTCAGAGAGGATCTTTTTGGGTTGAATCTAATTGGTGATCTTTGTGCTTCCTGGATCTAGACGTCCATGTCTCTCCCAAAACTTGTAAACTTTTCAGCTATAGTCAAGTAGGTTTTCTGTGCCTTTGTTTATCTCTTACCCTCTGTCATTTCTGTAGTACAGCTATTTCTTTGCTTAATGATTTCCCTTAAGTCTCATCGACTTTCTTCATTCCTTTTTTTTCAGGTTCAGACATGTATATATTTTTTACTTACAAATATTCATCTGACCAAAATTCAGCATAACCTTTATTGAACACTTAACAATTGTTTTGTATTTAAAATAACATTTCATTCAAACTTTATATAATTCAGTAAAGTTTTTATACAGCAAGCAATGCTTAAAACCTGGAAAATCTGTAGAAAAGAGATTTTCACACAAAATAAGAAAAGAAAAATGTGAGGTATCCTTCATACACACATGTACATTCATTCTGGCCCATGTACATGCACACACACACACACACGCACACCTGTGTGTTCACACAGACATATTCATTCTCACTCACAAAGTGGCTGCAGCATAGGCAAAAGATTGTAGGTCTGAAGGAAAATGATTGATTGTTCTAATAAAGAGTCCATGTAGCTAAGAAAAAACTAAAACAAAACATAGTAATCTTCTGAGGAAATTACTACCTCAAAAAATGTTCTCAAGGTGAAGTTGAGATCTAAGCCTACTAAATTACTTTTGCACAACAGTTCCCTGCAGTCCAAGGCAACTTGTGCAAATAGAAGAAATCAAATGAAACTAGTTCCTGTACTTTCTTTTTTTTTTTTTTGAGACGGAGTCTCGCTCTGTCGCCCAGGTTGGAGTGCAGTGGTGTGATCTCAGCTCACTGCAACCTCTGCCTCCCGGGTTCACGCCACCCTCCTGCCTCAGCCTCCCGAGGAGCTGGGACTATAGGCGCCTGCCACCACGCCCAGCTAATTTTTTGTATTTTTAGTAGAGATGGGGTTTCGCTCTGTTAGCCAGGATGGTCTTGATCTCCTGACCTCGTGATCCGCCTGCCTCACCCTCCCAAAGTGCTGAGATTACAGGCATGAGCCACCTGTGCTTTCTTAAACAAGGATGTAGGATGCTCACAGGTGCCTAGGGGCACTCTCATCATGCCAGGTACTGCTGCAGTGCCATCTTTGCCTTGTCACAAAGGTCTGAATCTGGTGACTGACTCAGTTTATGTAGAATATCTATGATGCCAATGTCTCATAATTTACCCTGGCATTCTTGTGAACCTTCCTCTTCATTCCGTATGAGGTTTGATATACAAAAAATAGCTGGAAGCTGCAGTTTGACATGTGAATGGTCCATGTAATATTTGATTTTCTGAAGGATATCATCATTGGTCATAATACATTCTTTTGCTGTTGTCTCATCTTCTATATTGGCTAAGATGCACAGTATCTACTCTTTGACCTTAAAGTTATGTTCCCCTTCCAGGATAAGGATGACAGCTTGCATAATTTGCTTTCCATAAGTACTCATTTTATTATATGAAGCCAGGTCAAGAGGAGATTTCTGAGAAGTCCCAGTGTCTTCATCAGCACATTCAAATCTGAATCTGATAATAACCAGAATAGCCGTTCAGTACTCAAGCTTTGTAACATGTCTGGTTTTATTTTTTGTTCAGCCTGAAATGCCATATTCATTAAAGCCCAAATTCTGCTCACTCGTAAAGCAGGATTTTCACTCTGGGTTAATCCACAAAGTAGATTTACAACTCCTGATTTTAAAATTGACTCTTTCCTTGGAGAAAATTCAAGAAGATTATATACCGTGGAAGATGCTACTACTAGGATTTCATCTGGTGCATTTTGTAAAACCTTCATTAAAGGTTTTCACCGAGTGTGATCCTAGAAACTGTTTTGAAGCTGCTGCACAGATCTGGATAAACGGTGCAAACATCTGACAGCAGGTAACCAGGTAACCGCACCTTGACACTAGACTCAGACAAGCCAGTCACAATTCAGTCCATCATAGTTTCAGTCTCAGGGCTTTTCTTCTGAATGTCTTCATCATTTGCTCTAAGAGAGTCGTAGAGATTGAATGCAGCCTGGCAGAGTTCATGAGCATGTTTTAAATCATGATCAAGCCTTTTAATATCAGTGATGGCACTCAATGAGTTGGGATACTTGAAATAGTCAGCAAACATGGCAATGAGGTGATCAGTTACGCTAGGGATTCTCTGTAGCTCAATATCTGGTTCAGTCAGATAAGCGAGTGTCTCAGCTCCTTTAACTCTCTCCTCTAGTAATCTCTTCTTACTGCACATTTGAACCAAATAAGGCAATGTCTTTAATACATTTGTTATCTGTCTGAATTGCTACAGCTGTATAAGTGTAAGTTAAACATTTTGCTGATGTAAGCTGCATCTCAATATGCTTATCCCTCTGTAACATCATCACAAAAATCTGTGATAACAATTCTCCATCAACCAAAACATTTACCAGGGTAAAACTGAGAAACATTTCAGTGCTTGCATTTGAACTTTGTAGAAGAATGAGGTTAGTAGGTGAGCAATATTCTTAACTGCACCACAGCTAAATAAAATTGTTTGATGATCTGGCCCCTTTACAGCAGTGTGAGACGATCCGACAGATGTACTCCTGGATATAGTGGAACCTGCTAAGCAGTGCCATGAGGTGCGGTGTCACTGTGGCATCTGTAAACAGTAGCTCCTTTGGAGTGACAGGACTGGAGAATTCCAGTAACTTTCATTCATGCTCTGAAAGGAAGCTCACGCAGATTGGGGTCTCCAACAGGCACACCATCTTGAGCCTTCTCGCTTGACTGCTCTCATTCTTTTTTATTCTCATTTTGTTTTATTTTTTATTCTCATTTTCTTTTCTGACTAGGTTATTTCAAAAGACCTGTCTTAAAGTTTCAGAATTCTTTTTCCTCCTTCCTATCATCCTCCTTTTCCTCCTCTTCCTCCTTCTCCTGTGGTCTGTTGCCAGCCCCATTCTGCTTCCACTTCTTGTACTGTGGGTATTGAGCACATCCTGAGTGCTCCTACAGTCTGTGGCCATGTTGGCTGATGCCTTTACTCTGATCTAGTCCCAGTTGCTCTCTATCTTTCAGGGTCTTCTGGTAATTTCCATGTCCCTGATAGAGCCCCTTCTCGCTTTCTAGTATGGTTATGCATTCTCTCTTTCTTTCTCCTTCCTTCCTTCCTTTCTCTTTCTTTCTTTCCTTCCCTCTCTTTCTTTCTTTCCTTCTTTCTTTTTCTTTCTTTCGTTCTTTCTTTCTTTCCTATCATTTTGAGGGTTTTGTATGGGTTGAGGAGACTGGTATATATACTCTGTTTACCTCCTTAAAAGCAGAAGTCTGACTTTTACAGTTCTATCACATATCTGACAGTTTGGGTCTCATCCATCCCCTCCCCACCAATTATCAGATATTTCAGATCCATGGTTAGACATAAATGTGGAGCACTGGCATTTTAAAGACTTACTGGGGAATATGCCAAGCTTGTGGAATCCCCAGAGGAGTCCTCTTCTCTGAGACGTCTGAGGGAACAGTAGGTGCTGTCTAGGGAAAGAAGGTCAGCAGATGGCTGGCTGGTTGGTGGATGGTGTAGGAGTTGGGAAGAGCATGAACAAAAATGTGGACATATATGATAGAGTGTGTTGTGGTGGCCTTGTGGAGATCAGAGCAGAAAGAACAAAGTGTGGTGGGAGTCCCAGAAAGGAGGCATCTGTCTGAAGAGAAGCCATAACACTACTGCCATGTGTTTTAGACATGAGACAATGACAGTCCTGTCCCGCAGATAGTGGGGGCTGGAGAGAACAGAGTCTGCAGCCTGTAGTCCAGTAATCTCTCTCCTGCCCCAACAGCCCGGCAGTGGCTCAGGTGTGAGCTGATGTTTCTTGACCTTGACTAATGCTAATTTCTTGTGAAGGATGCTTTAGTCTCAGGGCCCCTCACTCACACAGGACCCTTCCAAGGCTCTGGGAGAGTGGGAAGAACGCTGATGAGGTGTTTACATGGTCATATGTCTCCCTTAAAATATGAAAAAGTAAGACATTTTGTAGTATTACTTTAAAAGCATGCCCAAATTATATAAGCTTTGAGCCCCACAGAACTGGATTCTGCCCCTAAATGAAGGACTTAGTTTCAGTTAGCAGAGAAGTTGGATAAATAATAAAGCTGGAGAAAAAAATATGAAAGATTATTCCACTTAGGGAAGACACACTACAGGTGAGCAGCCTTGGCTCTGAGGAAGTGAAGTTTAAAAAGATCAGGTGGTCTTAGCGGATGGTCTTAAGCCAAACTTCTTGACAGTGATGTTCAAGACTAAAGGGTGAATGACAACAGCAATGACTGATGATATGAATGTGATGTTTTTGGCCATTTTGCAGGACCAGGCAGTTAAATGGCACTTGTACCAGCTCAGTGGACATGGAGCTCTTCCTTCATTATTCCCTCATCCCATCAGTAAGTAAAGGCAGGGGAAGGGTGAGGAGGGCAGGAAAGGGCAACTGGGCTGCTGCCAAACACAGATTCCCAAAGAGACCTGAATAGGTCAGAGGAAAGAGATCAGCTGAGTTTCCTTCTAAAATGTCTCACATTATATACCAAAAATATGGCAGAAGAAGGCTTTGCGGGCCCGAGAATCAGGCATATGGACTTTTAGGAGAGTGAAACAGGCTTTTCCAATGAAGTAATGATGGCTCTGAGGTCAATTGGAAGATGTAGTTAAGGATATCGCACACAGAAGGGGAGAGCACATGCAGAGGCTCTGGGGAGGGAGGGAGAAGGCAGAGTGGGAAGAGCTGAGAAGTTCAGCCATGGCTGGAGTGAGGAATTGAGGCAGAGAGGTCTGGGGAGGTGGGCGGGGCAGGCCAGGCAGAGCCCTTTGGGGCTCTGTGTTCAGTTTTGCCTTCATTCTAAGTACAGTAGGAAATAATGGAAGTGTTTCCAGCATGAAGGTGGTGGGATCAGATTTATATTTTTAAATGATCTCTCTGGTTGCAATGCGGAGATTGAGTTGGAGGTGGGCAAGAGATGAGGCAGGAAGACCAACTGGGAGAGTTGCAGGGATCCAGGTGAGACGTGATTTTATCACATCCTAGATGATGATGTCAACTCCAGAAGTTCAGGAGGTGAAAACAATAGGACTTGTAATGGGCTGGATAGGAAGGTTAGGGAGAGGGGGAGGTTGAGGATGACTTAGGTTTCTAACTTGCACAATGAAAGGATGATGGTAGCTGCCATTTACTCATTAAGGAACATTAGAAGAGATCCAGGTTTGGGGCAGATATAAGACATACTTGGCCAGGCACAGTGGCTCCTGCCTGTAATCCCAGCACTTTGGGAGGCCGAGGCAGGCAGATCACTTGAGTCTAGGAGTTTGAGAACAGGATGGGCAACACGGCAAAACCTCATCTCTACAAAAATTAGCTGGGGGTGGTGGCACGTGCCTGTGGTCCCAGCTACCCAGGAGGCTGAGGTGGGAGGATCAGCTGAGCCTGGGAGTTTGAGGCTGCAGTCAGCCGTGATTGTGCTACTGCACTCCAGCGTGGGTGACAAAGTGAGACCCTGTCTCAAATAAAAAGACGCATACTGAAGCTTTTGATAAAAGCTTTGAGAAGCTTTCAATACATTAAAAAGAAATATCTACAGTGTAGTTGGCTAAATAGTTTTGGAGCTCATGGCAAGGTCAGGGCTGGAGATTCAAATTTAAGTCTTCTGCGTATTTATGGTTATTAAAACATGGACATGAGGCTAGGCACAATGGCTCACACCTGTAATCCCAGTGCTTTGGGAGGCCAGGGTGGGAGGATCACCTGAGGCCAGGACTTTGAGACCGGCCTGGGCGACATAAATGAGATCACCAAGAGAAGACCAGGTAAGATGAGTAGCCCTTGGACTGAGCTATAAGGAACTCTGCAGCAAGGGCTGGGGTAAAGAGTGATGCAGCAGAGAATGCTGAGAAATAATGGGGAAAAATCAAGAAAACATGGTTGATGAAGGCCTAGGGAAGAGAGTACTCAAAGAGGAGGGAATGGTCAACACTGTAGAATGCTGCTGGGAGATCAAGCTAGATTTGGACTTCAAGTATACACGGGACCAAGCCACAAAACGGTCATCAGTGACTTTGGCCATAGCTGTTTCAGCAGAGTGATGAGGGTAGAAGCCAGATTCGGGGGTTGAGGAGCCAGTGAGAGGTAAGGGAATGGAGACACAAGTGTAGACAATTCTCAAGAAGTTTCTGATAAAAGCAGGAGAGAGAAAGAGCATCAAGTTTGTGAGAACATGACTGAACCCACAGAAAAGCAGCAAAGAAGGCTTTGCAACCTGGCAGTTATTACTGCCTTTTGACAGAACAGGAAACTGAGGTACAGGAAAGTGAAATCTCCCTCTCAACCAGGATGTGAGAGAGACCAGATTTGAACCTACATCTGTTCAGGGAAACAAAAGGGAAGGCTCAGTACAGAACATTCTGGTAGCTTAAGGGTGCATGCAGTCAGCCCTCTGGCTCTGGAGTTTGAGGTGTCCCTAATGTTCTATGCACTCTGCTAACTCACACATTTGTTTTCAGGGAGGGTCAGAGGCCATGCTGAGAATGAACATGCCCACTCACTCTCATCTTCTCTTCTTACAGCTCTTCATCATTTTGATCTTGTCCTTCCTCCAAAGACGAGAGCATTGTAGACAGAGAGATGATACCTCTTACCTGCTGGGGAACTGCTTTGCCATTATCATGTGAGTTGAGTCAACCCCTAAAGCTTGGGGTGCCCTGTGGTTGGAGCCAATGCCAATTATGAGGTCAGATAGCCACCAGGACCTCTCCTGCACCTCTACTCCACTGTGCACAGCCCTGACCCTCCATGCCCCAACCCAACCAAAGCTCTCAGAGTTCAGAATTGGTTTCCAAGCCATTGCAGCTGTCAGCACCCAGGGCTGCTCAAATATGCTTAAATCATCTCACAGAGACACAGCCTACTATGGAAAAGACCTTCCCACACTTGAGACTATGGCTACCTCAGGAGGCAGGAGGGAGAGAGCTCCCTGTGAATGGAGACAGCAAAGCTTCTTGTTAGGATGGCACCATGGGTCATGCACCAGGAGAGCTTTCAGAGCTTTTCTAGCTCTGCCATTTTGAGTCTCTGCAGCTCATATCACATTCTTTCTTGAGTTCTGATTGTTCGTATCTCTGTTTCATCACTTCTTATAATCATCTTCACCATCATGCAGTTAACATTTATTGCACACCATCTGTGACCCAAGCACTGAACCATTTGCTTTGCCTACATTATTCTGACAAATCCTCTTGCCAATCTAGCATGGTAGAAGTTGTTATCCTCATGCAATGAATGAGGAAACTCAAGCTTAGAGAGGTTAAGTGACCTACCCACGGCCACACAGCTAACAAGTGACAAGACCTTTAGCCCAGATCAGCCTTATATTCTTTTGAATCCCCCCAGTGTTATAACCTGAGCAGGCTCAAGCTGTGGACATGCTGAGGTCTCAGCCAAGGGCTCTGGAGAAGAGAGAGAAAGCACAGATGTCAGAACTGAGGCAAGGGGTGACCTGAGCTGCAGGTGAGAGATTCATTCTGGATACCACCCATTGGGGCAGTCCGTACTTTCCAAGCTGCCAGGTCTGAGACCCATTGGTTGAGGCACAGAAAGAGACTGAAGCTGGTGGATAAAGACCTTCAGTTCTGCCCTAGACATTTAGCATGTAGGGGCTGGCACAGGACTTTATAAAGTAGGAGGTCCATAGCAGTTACATTCAACTACTTTGAATTACATGAATAATGACACAATTGACGTGCTCCCTGGCTACTTTCCCACCTAAACCCCTGCTTGTCTGATAATTTTGGCCCACTATCTTCTCCGAGCAATAACCCCTCACGTGTGTGGCACTCTGCAGGTGATAAAGCAGTTCATCATTTGCTGTCCACAATGAATGTGATAGGGGCAGAGTAGGGGATTCTGTCTCTGTTTTAAAGGTGAGGAAACTGAGTCTCACGTAGCTCTTAAGTAGTAGGAAGTAGTGTCCAGAGAAACTATATTTTTTGTTTGGCTTTCAAGCCCAAGCCTGAGATGTCCTATAAGCAGCATTCCCAGCCTCAGCATCATTGATGTTTTAGGTTGGATAATTGTGCTGTGGAGTTCTGTGCATTGTAGGATGTTTATCCTATAAGCAGCATTCCCAGCCTCAGCGTCAATGATATTTTCGGTTGGATAATTGTGCTGGGAGGTCCTGTGCGTTGTAGCATGTTTGTCCTATAAGCAGCATTCGCCAGCCTCAGTGTCGTTGATATTTTAGGTTGGATAATTGTGTTGGGGGGTCCTGTGCATTGTCGGATGTTTTGCAGCACCCCTCACCTCTACTTAGATGCCAGGAGCGACACTCCTTCCTTCAAGGTGTGGCAACCCAAACATTACTCCATGTTCCCAAGGAGGCAAAATCACCCCTGGCCGGGAACCACTGCTGTACACCAATTTTCTTCAACTCACATGGGCATAGGTAATTCTAGAATTATGTTTTCACATGGGCATAGGTAATTCTAGAATTATATTTTCTTTCTTCAACATTTTCTAACAAACAGTTGCATCTTGTTCTTCATCACACTGAACTGTGACTGGACCTTGACATGTCCAGACCTTCCCTGCTCTTTGGAACTGACAACCTCATGGAACTCACTAGACTCAGAGGCCCAAGGCAGCTGGCCTGGGGAACAGTGCCCAACTGTTCCCCTCCCTCCTGTAGGAAAGGGAAGGAGACAAATGAGCTGGATGTAGAAGCCAGCAGATTTACACTATTTCTGGGAGAGGGACCCTGTATTAATTCACTGGAAAAATGAGTTAGTGCCTTTTGTGCAAGGAGTGGTGGCAAGGCTTGTGCTTAGAATACATCACAGCCTTACTGTGACACAATGGCTAAGACACAATACATTTTGCCCCCATATCAATGACTTTGTCATCCTTATGAAATATGCCTGTCAATGGTACTGAACTGGATGGCCATGAGATATTGTTCCCCAAGATCTCTGTAGAATCTACTGACTTACATGGACATTACATTGCTCTGCCAGGCTTGCTCTCAGGATTCTCATAGGACTACATGACACGCTTTTATGGAGTTCGTCATCAAAGCAGTGGGCCATTTTGTTGTTATTCATCCAACTTCGGTTTCCTTCTCATTATTCTTTTATGAGACTTCACAGTTGATTGATGCTTATTGGAATACATTTTGGCTGAATTTCTCTTCCATATGTTTCATTTGCTCATTGAGGAGAAACATCATATATTGTTTTTATAGCCTATAATGCACCATTTATATGTAATATTTTTATAATTAAAATATTCATTGAAACATTTAAAATTCTGACTTAGTCATCATGTTTTTAAAGAGTGTAAATGTAGTAAGATCTGTGGTTCAGTGTAGACACCCCGTATTTCTCATTGGTCTGTTGGATCCATGCTGATTTTTCAAAGGGAGGGTTTCTTTTTCTTTTCAAATAAAATTTGGTTCGGTGCTAAATTGTTGTAAACATCTTTCTTTTGTGAAGCTCAAATCTGCCTTCTGAAATTGTTCTCTGGTCCGTTCTGTTATTCTCTTTTAATGCAGTGACCCACAGATATGCTTTCTTCCTCCATTTGAGCATCCCACAATTATTCAAAGCCAGCTCTTAGGTCACTGCTCAATTTCAGATCTTCACTTGTATCTAATACCTCTGGTTTCTTCAACTATTCCTTAGGTTAAATGATATTCAGATGCCCAACTCTGCCTGCTGAAATCACACCAGTTCTCCCAGATGCAGTGAAAATGCTGGTCATCTCCTCCATGGACTCCTCCCTGGTCCCCACAGCCGGAATTTCTCTTTTTCTCTGTGTTCCCACAGGGACTTGTACTTGGTTATAATCTTGGCCACGTTCTCCCTGTGTGCTCTGTGTACCTGTCTGCTCTCCCCTCCCAGTCATGCCCTGTGGCTCCACCGTGCAAGGGGACCTTTGTTTCCAGAGTGACATCAATACAGTTGACTTATTCTCTGGAAATAGCAAATTCATGAGCCAATGAGAGGACAGAAGTAGTGCAGGATAAGCATATACTATGTGCCGAATAGATTTTTTAAAGTCTATTCAGATTTCCTTAGTTTCTACCTAATGTCCTTTTTGTGCTCCAAGATCTTTTCCAGGATACTTCTTTACATTTAAGACTCCTCTTGGCTGTGGTTCTCAGACATTCTTTGGTTTTGATGACTGCCATGGTTTTGAGTCAGGAATTTTGTAGGATGCCCCTCTATTGGAATTTGTCTGAGGTTTTTCTCATTATTAGATGAGGGTTATGCATTCTGGGGAGGAAGACCTCGGGGTAAAGCATCATTCTCATCCCATCACTTTACAGGGAGACACTATCAACAGGACTTCAGCACTGTGGATGGTAACCTTAGTGATGTTAACCTGGCTGACATGGCATTGGCAGATTTCTCCCCTACGACGTTACTATTTTTTCCCCTTTCCTTACTGTGCTTTCAGAAGGAAGTTATTTTGAAGAACTCACCCTTAAGGAGTGGGAATTATGCTTGTCCTTCTTGAGGGTACACATCTATACAAACCATTTGGAATTCTTCTGAATGGAACACTTGCCTGTTCTTCCCCATTTATTTATTTACTCAATCATTTATTTATATCAGTATGGACTTATAGATATTTATCTTATACTTTGTCTTATCAAATAGATTTTTGTTAAGTTGAATTGTTGAGTTGGTTTTCCTATTCAACATCCTCTCTAGATTTGTGAGGAGTTTACCGAAATCTCTACAACTGCTTCGAACTCACAGGAAAAAAAATTATGCTGATGTTTCATCAGTTTGAAAGAGGGAGATATATATATATATATATATATACACACACACACACACACACATATATATACACACACACACCCACACATATATGTGTGTGTATATATATATATATGTCTTTATGAAGACACATGTCTGTGTGTGTGTGTGTGTGTCTTCGTAAAGTTTGTAAGGTATGACAGGCATTACAGAATTATCGATAGTCCCTGACACTCCCTCTGTTCTCCCCTGCTCCTCCCCTGCTCAGCGAGTCAGAACTCCCAGATTCAGCTCCCTTGGGCAAAGATTCTGGATTACTTATTCCTAAATATTGACATTAAATTGTGTCCTAGATGGCTGGGCACAGTGGCTCACGCCTGTAATCCCAGCACTTTGGGAGGCCAAGGCGGGCGGATCACGAGGTCAGGAGATAGAGACCATCCTTGCTAACACAGTGAAACCCCGTCTGTACTAAAAATACAAAAAAAAAAATTACCCGGGTGTGGTGGCGGGCGTCTGTAGCCCCAGCTACTTGGGAGGCTGAGGCAGGAGAATGGCGTGAACTTGGGAGGCGGAGCTTGCAGTGAGCCGAGATGACACCACGTCACTCCAGCCTGGGCAACAGAGTGAGACTCTGTCTCAAAAAAAAAAAAAAAATTGTGTCCTAGATGTGTTGTTAAGTATATAAATCAACAAACTTTTGATTCATTGAAAAATTCAGACTACAAAGCATTTTACTAGGATTTTTTTTTTAAATGTGCATTACAGCTCTAAATCCTTAGATATCTTCAGGTGCTGTTTGGTAAAATGTTGAGAAAAAACAGTTGTTGAGCTCCAGGTCTTCTGCAGTGCTTCTGGGCAGCTTCATCCCTCCAATCTCCGCTCCCACTCTCTCTCCTTGATTCCAGTGACTCTCCTATTTGGCTGCTTGTTATAGGGTTTGCAGATAAAATGCTGTAATCCTATGTAAATTAAATTTCAGATAAACAATAAATAATATTTTTAGTATAAATATGTCCCAAATAGTGCAAGGGATATACTTCTGTGGTCTTCCTTCCCAAAGCATATAACCGTAGTGTAATCATGAGGAAAACATCTAAACCTGGGAAAAACTGAAATAGTGCACAGGATATACTTGTACAAAAAATTACTTGTTTTGTTCCTCTGAAATTCAAATTTAGCTTGACATTTTGTTTTCTTCTTTGCTAAATATGGCAACCCTACATGCATTATTTGGGAAGATGAAAAAAATATATCGGTGTCTGGATCCCTCCACCGGAGATTCTGATTTAATTGGTGCAGCCTGGGATCAGAATGGTTAAAGAGCGCCCCAGGTGTTTCCAATGTGCAGCCAAGGTTGAGAATCATTGCTGGACCAGCAGTATCTAATTAGACAGGCGTTTGTGATTAATGTAAGCCAAGAACTAGGGCTGAAAGCCCAGCAGGTGAAAAAGATATGCAGGCTTGGAAGCCAATGAAACTGTGACCAGGTGAGCATTAATGGCCGGATGAACACGGCCCGCTGAGCCCTGAGCATCAACAATGCCAGAATGGATGATGAGGCAGAGGACGGCACTGCCGTTCTCCCCTTGGTGTGCCATCACTGAACTTCTAAAACACATGAATGCTCTCTGCGGACCTCATGTCGGGTGCCTGGGGCTTCCTGCACTGTGCTTCCCACCTGCCTAGATTCTCAAAAATGGCCAGTCACCATGACCAGCTCTCAGATTCCCACTGCACAGGTTCCCGTCACATCACTCCAGACTCCTTAGACTCCTCCAAGAATCCCTGAGCATTGCTGTGTAACGTGAGTACCTGCCTAGGTTGTTTCAGTCAATGGCTGGAACTTCCACGCTCAGTCTGACCCTACCATGGTTTCTCTAGCGTTTTGTGCTGCCCTGGTTCCTGCAGGGACCCTGGTTGGCACCTGTGCAGGCTGGTTTTGTATTGTCTCCTGGTTGGCTGCAGGTACGTAGTTCTGGAGTTGGGATTATCAGGGTCTGGAAGGGCTGCATCAGCCTAGCCTGCACCTGAGTTCTGCTCTGTGGGGGATAACTACCTTCTGTCCTAATATGCAGAGTGAGTACCTGGGAGCCTAGATAAGGAACTGCTAGGAATTTTGTTTTTGCACCACATATAACATGGACGGATTAAAGGCTTCAAGAAGAAATTAATCGGTAACTGAATAGACAGCTGCTCTAGAGGCCAGGCACTGTCCTGGCAGCTGCAGGGACCTTGCAGTGAAGCTGTGGTCCATTGCCTTCAAGTGCTCATGAGCTAGATGAACAGCTGAGCCCTAACTGGGAAAGCAAAATAACAACATGCCAGATAAACAGTAATAAGATTCTAAAGAGTGATGCTGTAGTGAGGAGCAATAAGCCCTCCACCAGCTGGATTTAACTTCAGACTTATGAATAACTGGTTTATTTGTAGGAGTAAACTTGCACAATGTGTGGCTGATGAATGACGGGGCTGGTTGGTGTGTTTATAGTGCCAGTTTTGTCAGTGTGGAAGTCCCTGATTTATTAGCATTTTGTATAAAATCTGGAACACATTTCCCCAGTGAAAGGATGTAATAAATAGTTGTTAAGCATCAGAAACCTGCTTAATCCAAAATATATCTGAAATATAGTAAATTTTCTACTTTATTGCCAGGAATTGAGGATGGTGAATCACAAATCATTTAGCGGCGGTCTTAGTTCCTGGAATAGAATACTTCCTCCGTCATATTCCCTGTCTTGGAACCACCTTCTCTCTCTCACTGAAGGAGAGATGTTCTTTTCTCTTCTCTCCCATATGTAGGCAGAAACAAGGTGTCTGTCTTCTTGATTTTTTTTCCCCACTAGCCAAAGTTTAAGCAGGAGTTTCTGCTCTTCTCCCCTGCCTGACGTGCAAAAGGATCCATTGGACAGGTGGGGAAAGGCCAGGGCTTGGAATGGGGAAGTTTGAGGGAGCTCATGGGAAGTTTGAGGGAGCTCATGGGAAGTTTGAGGAATGGGGCTCACTTCAACATGGTAGGGTCAAAAAGATTGAAGGTGAAGAAGAAGAAAACGGGTGTATGATGAGTGAGGAGGCAGCCTCACAGGGCCCAACTTGAGATGGAAATAACCCAAAGAGATGTGGGCTGGAGTAATCTACATTCATTCAACTACATTTCTTCAGGGATATACACAAACACAGACACTGCACTACTGCAAGAGGGCTAATGCCAGGGCGGCAACTCCAAGTCATTCTCACTTGCAGCAAAAATGACATCATGGGACAGTAGAATCCAAGCTCAGTTTTCCCTCTGTTTCTTTGGATTTACAGCCACAATTTTCCCTGGGGTCAAATAGTCTTCTCAATGCCTCTCTAGAATCTGACTGTCCAGCAGTGTACATCTTTGTGTGTAGCTTTGAACTCCCAAACACACACAAAACCATAAATGTAGCCCACAGAGGGAGTCGTCCCACTCCCCACCCACCCCTGCCCCGACATATGTCTTAGCTTTTAGTGGTGGCATTTAAAAATTAGCTATTTTCTCTGACTTGATATAGGCCATATTTGTATCAAACTGGACAAACTTATTTGCCGGTGGGTATATCACCTTCTCTCCTCCCAATTTTCGTCTGGGTTGCCTTGTATTTCACTACTTTTAGAAATGTTAACTTTTTTTACAACCCATCTCCTTTCCTAACATTTACTAACCACTTCAATTTATTTTTTCCTGTGTCAGTGAGTCTGATAGGATCTAGGGCAAGGACACTCAATTTTGTCAATGATCTCTCCTGATCTCCAGGAAAATGTGAGCTGAGAGATGTTATCCTTAGGGAGAGCTTAGCTCAAGCTGGTGCTGTGCATGTGGTGAAAGATGGCCCTGCTCTGAAGAGGTGCAGACTGAGAGGGGGTGTGGGGCAGATGCCAGGATAGACAGTGGTTCTCTTGCACCAGGGGACTTTCAACTTAGCCTAACAGCTACCTTCTTCCAAAGCATCAAGCAATCGAGATTTTGCCTGCCCTCCCTCCCTCCGTCCATTCAAACAAACATGTATTGAGTAACAGAAGCAAAACATAGAATTGAAAAAATATATACAGCATTTTATTGGAAAATAAAATACTAATTTTCTCCTTGAAGTGTCAGGTAATCAAGAACTGTCTATAGATTAAACATTAATATAGCCAGTTCTCATGGAAGGAAAAGCCTGGGAATATGTTGAAAGTATTTCTTATGGAAGAGTTTGTCAGTTTCCCAAGCAGATTGGCCAAAGATTACAGAAAATATACAGACATGGCAGTGAAAGTAATATGTGGGAAAAATCTCCACTGGTAAACTGTAATTAGACATGGAATCATGAATGACTTTATATTTCTGAGGCATAGATGGGACACTTCATCTTGGCAAAAGTCGTCCTGCCCCTCAGTATTTCTAATAACAGTAGATGAAGTCTTTCCAAGACACATTGGCACTTCTGCACGGCTGGCATCATTGAACTGCAGAATCCATTTGTCACCTACGTGCTAACCATTTAGCTTCTCTTTTTTTGGGAACTCAACTCAGTATCTGCCCATGTTCCCAGCCCTTATTGATCGCTCTGTTTCAAAGAACGGGTCTTAAATGGAAGATTCTATGGGAAAAAAATAAATAGTGAAACTCCACCTGACAGATCATCAATAAATCTTCCTTTAGATTAAGCTGAAAGCCAGCTGAAATAAGCCTTTTCAAAATCTTGCATTTTAAGAATAAGATCTTGGATTTTATATTTGATGATCGTTGTAAAGGTAAGAGAAATGAAAAGTGAATGAATAAAAGAAGGAAAAGGAAGCAAGTTAAAGAGCAATTTTGAACAGTTAAGATTTTTTCCCCCAATTATTTTATATAGGAAACTGTGAAGCACATATAAAAATCCACAGGAAGTTGGAAAGATTTTTTATTACTAGCCTTGAGGCAATTCACATGCTTTTTGCAAAGCTTTTATAAACTGACAAATATACAAGATGGATGATATTGTAACACACCTAGAGTGAAAATGGAGTGCAGAACAAAATGATCCACATCAGAAGGGAAAGAAGTTAGTCAGAGAGGCTGAACATCTGCAAGACTTTTGAACAGCATCAGCTCTGATAAGAAATCAAGCCCTGACTTTTACATTAATTTTCCTGAGGCTGATAGAATCTTTTCTCTATTACCTATCTGTTATGATTCTATCCTTCATGTCAGCACTGCTGATGATATTTAAGGTGAGCAGTATAGATCCTATTGCTTCACTGATGACAATTTAAATGAATCTTCCTTAAATTTAACAAAATGCTAAATTATCTTACTTGTTCTTTCATTTAACATGAGATCAGTGATCAAGAAATAGAAACAAACTAAATGTCCATCTACAGACTAATGGACAAAGAAAATGTAGTATATATGTACATTACATTTAATGATAGTAAACTCACCGATTCATATTTCCTTAGAATTCAAAATAGTCTCCAGGAATTCCTTCTGAGCAGTACAGTTCCATTTTGTTCATGTCAGAACTCAAATTGTTATTATGATTATTACTGTTATTTATGCATCCAGAATTCACACTAGAAGCACCCAAATTATTGTAAGGCGACATTTTTTTCTAAAAGCCTCTCTGCACCTTTTCGGTTTAGCATACATGGCGGGAGTTAGCTTTGGGCCTGTCCTTGGGAGTATCCTCCCTCAATCCCCTTGCCTGTGAATTCCTGCCCACTGATCCCGTGGATTTGTCGAGGGTCTTGATGGCAGAGTGCATGTGATAAGCTGGGCAGAAGCCCTAGAGAGAGCAGTGAGCACAGAGATGGACGGAGCCAGCTCTGCTCCATGCTGGATGAGGGGCTTTGGCAAGTTGCATCACTTGTCTGAGTTTAGTTCCTTCGTGTTTAAAATGGCAATAATGAAACTAAGTTTGCATAGTAGTTGTAAGAGATAAATTACATATTAGCATCTCATTACTTTATAGCTACAGTAAGGATGGTTTAGTTATGAGCGCAAGAGTCAGCTGTGCTCAAGGCGGGCACTTCATCCAATTGAAGTGGAAACTTCATCAAGCTCCCAAGGGAACTGAGTCACATCTGGGATAATGTCTCTCTACAGAGGGAAGGGGTTAGCAGTGGCCATAGCTGGATCTTAAGTTTCAGACCTCACTTTAGCCAGTAGTTATAAAATCATGTCATGTATTTAACTGTCTTAAATCTCAGTTTCTGCCTATTTCAAACGGTGCTGATCATGGCTGCCTTCTCTATTTTAACGCACTGTTATGAGGGAACAATGATCTAAAGTAGGTATTTTAATAAGTTAAAAGCCTTACTATGCATACAGTGTTGTTACTATCAGTGCTCATAAATCATTTTGCAAATACTTAGTATTAGAGAAATGGATTTCTCTGTGTCCCCCTTCCCTTACATTCCATCTACTTGGAATGAACTCTTCTGTGCTCCTGTCCTACCTATGGCTGTTTCCATTCATCATGTCTGGTCCTGTGTTTTCATTACCCGAGTATGATACGTCCAATGGAGTGTAAGCTTTGTGGGGTCAGGCAGCATACCTTGTTTATTCAACATCATTCCATTACTTCAGTGCTCAGAACAATAACTCATTCACAATAAGTCTGGATTGAATGAGCGACAGTGGTTTTTCTAATAATGGTTACCATTTCTGAACAACTCATATACATGTCAATTACATTTATCAAAATGATGTGATGAATAGAATCATAGGGTGTTTGGGATAGTGGAGACCTTGCATATCATTGCATTTCTCACCACCATTGCATAGGTGAAGTGCAAAGAGCCAGTGAGAAGAAATGGATCTCTGAGTGTCACATGGCTGGGAAATGACAAAGTAGGAGTTGAATTCAGATTACATCACTGTATTTCCAGTGTTCTTTTCTCAACAAGAGCTCACAAAAATGCTTATAATTTTGCTAATATAATGTTAGATATTAATCAAGTACTTCTAAAAATGAGAGCAAAATGTGAAAACTTTAGCAAAAATTCTTACATCTAACAAGGGAAAGGTTGTAATTTTAATAAGTATGTCATCGATATAATAAAATGACTATTGTGGCCATGGGTATTTACTCAATTGTCTGGACTGACTCAAGTTTAATGATATCATGAATCTCTGAAAATGTTTAAAGATAGAGCTAATCTTCATTTTGAAACTGATGGCAGCTACAGATCTGTGGCTGTTTTTGTTAACAGTGTTGGCCAGGCGCCATGGCTCATGTATGTAATCCCAGCACTTTAGGAGGCCGAGGCTGGCAGATCGCCTGAGGTCAGGAGTTCAAGACCAGCCTGGCCAACATGGTGAAACCGCAATCTCTACTAAACATACAAAAATTAGCCGGGCGTGGTGGCGGGTGCCTGTGGTCCCAGCTACTCGGGAGGCTGAGGCAGGAGAATCGCTTGAACCCAGGAGGCAGCCAAGATCGCGCCACTGCACTCCAGCCTAAGTGACAGAGTGAGACTCTGTCTTAAAAACAAAAAACAGTGTCTTTCACAGAGCAGAAATTTTTAATTTTAATTAAGTCCAACTTACCCATTTTTTAATTCATGGACTGTGCTTTTAGTGTTGTAGCTAAGAACTCAAAGCTAACCCCAAGGACACTCAGATATTCTCCAGTTTTTTTTCTAGCTTCATAGTTTTGTGTTTTACTTTAAGGTACATAATCCATTTTGAGTTAATTTTTGTGAAATTTTCCTTCCTGTTTATTTGATTTTGATAAAATATCAAAATCAGCAGGGTAATGCTGACCTCATAGAGTGAGTTAGAAAATATTCCCTCTGCTTCTATTTTCGGGAAGAGATTATAGAGAATTGGTATACGTTCTTCCTTAAATGTATTGTAGAATTCACCAGTGGCAAAATCTAGTCCTAGTTCTTTCTCTTTTAGTAAGCCATTATTAGTTATTAATTCAATTTCTTAATATATATAGACCTATTCAGAGTATCTATTTCTAGTGTGTGAGTCTTGGTAGTTTGTATTTTTAAGGAACTCAGCCATTTTACCTAAGTTAACACATTTGTTGGTAGAGTTTTTGATAATATATATATTTAATATTTGACCAGATGTGATAAGTCTTTCGTTTCTGATGTTAGTAATTTGTGTCTTCTTTTTTCTTTGCTATCTTAGTTAGAGGTTTATCAATTTTCTTTTTCTTTCCAAAGAACTAACTTTTGGTTTCACTGATATTTATTATTATTATTATTATTACTATTTTTGAGATGTTGCCCAAGCTGGAGTGCAGTGGCACAATCTAGGCTCACTGCAACCTCCGCCTCCCAGGTTCAAGTGATTCTCCTGCCTCAGTCTCCCGAGTAGCTGGGATTACAGGCACACGCCACCATGGCTGGCTAATTTTTGTATTTTTAGTAGAGACAGGGTTTCACTATGTTGGGAAGGCTGGCCTTGAACTCCTGACCTCGTGATCCACCTGCCTCGGCCTCCCAAAGTGCTGGGATTACAGGTGTGAGCCACCACACCCGGCCTGATCTTTATTATTTTTCTGTTTTTAATTGTATTGATTTCTGCTCTAATTTTTATTATTTTCATTGTCCTGGTTGCTTCAGGCTTAAATTACTCTTCTTTCTCTAGTCCCTGTAGTAGATGCTTAGATTAAAAAAATGTTTTTGGATCTTTCTTCTTTTCTGAACTATGCATTCAATGTATAATTTTTTTCTCTAAAAACTGCTTTTACTGGATCTCACAAATTGTGATAAATTGTATATTTTCATTTATTCAAAATATTTTTTGATTTCTCTTGAGATTTCTTCTTTGACCTTTGTGTTATTTAGAAGTGTGCTGTTTAATCTCTAAATATTTGAGGATTCCATCTCTTTTTCTGTTATTGATTTCTAGTTTAATTTCATCATGGCCTGAGAAAATACTTTGTATGATTTCTGGCCTCTTAAATTTGTTGATGTCTGTTTTATAGACAATGGTCTTGGTGAATGTCCCATGTAAGCTTGAAAAGATTGTGTATTTTGCTGTTATTGAAGAGATTATTTTATAAATGTCAATTGGGTCAAATTTATTGATAATATTATTCAGGTCAACTATATTCTTACTGATTTTCTGTCTGCTGAATCTATCAATTACTGAATGAGGGGTATTGAAACCTTTAACTCTAATAGTGGTCTTGCCTGTTTCTTGCAATTCTATCATGTTTTGACTCATGTATTTTGTACTTTGTTGTGAAGTGCATAAATATTAAGCATTGTGATGACTTCTTAGAGAATTGAATCATTTATCATTTTGTAATGTTCATCTTTAAACCTGATAATTTTCCTTTCTCTAAAGACTGCTTTGTCTGAAATTAATACAGCTACTCCAGTTGTCTTTTGATTAGTGTTATCATGGTATATCTTTCTCCATCTCTTTATTTTTACTTTACCTTAATATTTCACTTCCACTCTTCTCTTACTCCCATGTTTCTGACCAGAAGTTCACTGTAATTGTTATCCTTGTACTTCTATGAGTCAGGTGTTTTTCCTCTGGCATCTTTCAATATTTTCTCTTTGTTTTGGTTTTCTGAAGTTTGAACATGATATACCTAGGCATAGGTTTTTGTTTTTTTTTTAAATCCTGCTTGGTATTCTCTAACCTTCCCAGATCTGTGATTTGGTGTCTGTCATTAATTTTGGAAAATGTTCTCTTTTTTCTCTATTATTTTAATTATGCTAGGTTATACCATTTGGAATCTTCTCACGGTTGTTGAATATTATTTTGTGTTCGTGTTTTTCATTCTTTTCTTCTCTTCATTTTAGTTTGGGAATTTTTATTGACATGGCTTCAAGATTTCTGATTCTATCCTTGGCCACATCTAGTCTATTGATAAGCCCATCAAAAGCAGTTTCACTTCTATTAGTGGTTATTTTATTTCTATAATTTCCTTTTGATTGTTTCTTAGATTTTCCATCTCTATGATTACATTACCCATCTTTTCTTGCATGTTGTCTACTTTTATCATCAGAGCCTATTATTTTAAATTCCCTGTCTAATAATTCTAAAACCTGTGTCATATCTGAGTCTGCTTCTGATGCTTGCTTTGTCTCTTCAGACTGCTTTTTCTTAACTTCTAGTAGCCCTATAATTTTTTGTTGAAAGCCACATTTGATATACTGGACAAAAAGAACCAAAGGAAAGAGGCCTGTAGTGTGAGGTTTTCTATTAATCTGGCTGAGAGCCGGCTGAGTTTAGTGCCTGCTGTAGCTGTAGCTGAGGCTTCAGATTTCTCTGGTGTCCTTGTTTTTCTCTCCTATTGTCTTTAGTTTTTCCTAAGAATTGTGCTTTGTGGTCTTTTCAGCTGTTATCCACTATTATTGTAATGGAGTCCCGTTGATTAATGATAAGGTGTAGGGGAGAGAAAGTGAGGGAAAGTGTTTATAATCTGAGGGTCAAATCTTAGTTTTATGTAAACTCCTGACCCCGGATGTGATCTTCACAAGTTTTGTGTGTCCCCCACTCCAACCCCTCGCCCTTGATGAGACGGGAAAGCTAAAGGGGACTCAAGTGGGGGAAATGCCCTTCCCCCTAGGTCAGATAAGGCTCTAGTGACATCTTTTCTCCTGGAGACTAGGCCTTTGTTACGGAAAATGCTCTGGGCATATTTCAAAACCACTACTTTTTCCCTCCCACTGAAAGAGGCAGGAAGTGATGTTTCTTTGCTTTTTACTGTGAGAAGCTGGTGGGGTTTCTGGAGGTAACGCCCACAGAAGCAGTGAGGTCCTCTCAATGTTGTAGCCTCCAGGGTTTTCTTCCCCACACTCTGGTCCACAATCAGCCAACAGCAATTCATCACAATTACCGTTTTAGTATTCCTGCTAGTTTATGGCTCCAGTAGCCTCTGCTCCTGGGCAGCTGATCTCAGCTGTGGTTCTGTCTGTCCAGATTCTAGGGTTATGGTCACTCTCTGTGACCTCAATTCTCTGATGAGTCCAAGAAAAGTAATTAATTTCTATTTTTTTCAGCTTTTTTCTTATTGTAAGTGCAGTAGTGACAACTTTTAAATTCCTTACATGTTGCAACTAAAACCAGAAGTCTCACTTTTTTAAAAAGGCTATATTGCTGGCAATTAATTGTAACACCTTCAAAAAAAACAAGTGTGCCATTTTATTTGGCCATGGATCCACTGCCACTAAAAACCAACATATTAGATAAGTAACTAGTTCTGACTGATATAATTTAATCCCCTTTTAGGAGCTTGCAGATTCTCTGCAGACACAGACCCATCTGAGAGATTCAATTCAATTTGCACAATATTAGGCTGTTTCAAGCAACGAGAATTCTGAAGCTGCCAAAACCCCAATTTCAATCTCCCCGCTGGACCTGCCTGGCATCTTTTTGTGGTGAGCCGTACACTGATGTGCTGTTTGGCAGACACTGTGCAAACAGCTGCCCTGCTGTCTCCAGAGAGGGGCTGGGCGGGGCTGGGGCCTTCATTCCAAAGTGCTTCAGCCACAGAGCTGTCGGCCCTCTTGCCTAATGAAATAGTAACTAGCCCTTGCCTTGTCTCAAAATCTAACATTACCTGCTTTTAATATAGAAAGATGTGATCTTTTAAGAGTGTTGCTGTTTTGGTCTATTTTATTTTTGAAAATACTGTTTCCATATATGAAGCCCTTGTCAAGTTCACTTTAGCTAATTGTCGTTTTGACGTTTGAAATTTGAAGCCTTTCTGTCATTTGAGAGAGCAGGGATCCCTCTTAGGGGTCTGCTGGGTCCCCCAAGCATGGAAATGAAGCAAAGTCTTGAGTTCCTTCAAGGGCAAGTTGAGGCACCCAGCTAGTCCTGAGGAGTAGACGAGCAATTGGTAAGCAAGAAAGTAATAGTGGCTTCGAACAATACCCAAAGAAGTTACAGCCAGAAAATGTTTGATCCCTTATAGAAACTAAAGAAAACATCTTAACCTGTGTCCCTGAGTAGTTTTTCAGAAACCTGGACCCCCACCAAATGAAAAAGGCCATCCATGGCTCTTGGACCTCAGATAAGAGGGAACTGGGGACTGAACTCTGACTCTTCTTTGTTATAAATGTTTTCCTGAGGGGCCTGGTGGCCAGAGCTAACATTCTTTTCTACTGACCCCAGAGTTTTAGACAAAGCATCACCTGTTAACCATCCACAGAGGAGAACATCTTTGGATCCACTTATGACCTGTGGCCCTCCCACCACCTGCTTGAAGATGTCTTGGCTTTTGGGGTCCAAACCAATGTAGAGACTCCATGTATTGATTTACGACTTCATCTGTAACTTCTGCCTCCCCATCTTTAAGAGCCCTTATTTTAAGCCATTGGGGAGTTCAGGTCTTAAACATGACCTGCCCAATTCTCCTTGCTTGGCCCCTTTAATAAATGCCTCACTTTTACTTTTTTAAAAAAATTTATTTATTTATTTTTATTATTTTTTATTTATTTATTTATTTTTTGAGACGGAGTCTCGCTCTGTCACCCAGGCTGGAGTGCAGTGGCGTGATCTTGGCTCACTGCAAGCTCCGCCTCCCGGGTTCACGCCATTCTCCTGCCTCAGCCTCCGGAGTAGCTGGGACTACAGGCGCCCGCCACCACGCCCAGCTAATTTTTTTGTATTTTTAGTAGAGAGGGGGTTTCACTGTGTTAGCCAGGATGGTCTCGATCTTCTGACCTCTTGATCCAGCTGTCTCGGCCTCCCAAAGTGCTGGGATTACAGGCATGAGCCACCGTGCCCGCCCCCCGCCTGCCTTTTTTTTGGGGGGGGATGGAGTCTTGCTCTGTAGCCAGGCTGGAGTGCAGTGGTGTGATCTCAGCTCACTGCAATCTCCGCCTCCCAGGTTCAAGTGATTCTCTTGCCTCAGCCTCCTGAGTAGCTGGGATTGCAGGCACTCGGCTAATTTTTGTATTTTTAGTGGAGATGGGGTTTCACCATATTGGCCAGGCTGGTCTCGAACTCCTGACCTTGTGATCTGCCCACCTCGGCCTCCCAAAGTGTGGGATTATAGGCGTGAGCCGCCGTGCCTGGCCTAGCATACTTTATAAACTAGTCCCCAGACATTTCTAAATTACACGTATAGTTACTTGAACAACATGTCCAGATTCTGCAGATACAGATCTTGTCTGAATCTCAGGTTCCTCATTTGTAAAAGGAAGACCCAGAGTAGGTGATTTTTCAGACATTTGCCAACATGAAAATTTTCTAGTTAAAATTTTTTTTCATCACCATGTGTGTGGAGAGGTAGGAGGTATACTGAGATGGGGCGAAAACAAGTCAGCTAAGAATCATTGAAAACCATACTGGGTTCCCAGTGAAATATGGTTTGTTTCTGTATCCCCACCCAAATCTCATGCCGAATTGTAATCCCCATGTGTCAGAGGAGGGGTCGGGTGGGAGGTGATTGGATCATGGAGGCAGATTTCCCCCTTGCTGTTCTTGTGACAGTAAGTGAGTTCTCATGAGATCTGATGGGTTAGAAGTGTGGCACTTCCCCATCTTGCTCTCTCTCTCTCCTGCTACCATGTGAAGAAGGTCCTTGATTCCTGTTCACCTTCCACCGTGATGGTAAGTTTTCAGAGGCCTCCCTGCCACTCTTCTTGTTAAGCCCATGGAACTGTGAGTCAATTAAACCTCTTTCCTTCATCAATTATCCAGTCTCAGGTAGTTCTTTATAGCAGTGTGTAAGTGGACTAATACACAGTGGGTTGGAGGTCTTGTATGCTGCTGGACCCCACTTGGTGTCCACTTAGGAGTAATCTAGGAGTGAGGGGGAGGTCATGCCCCCTGGGGGAAGGTTTAGCCTGTGGGAGAGACAAACTGCTGGATGTGTTCTCTTTCTTTCCATCTCCTCACTGACTTCTGAGACTGGGCTTACTGGCATCTCAGGAAAAGGCCCCACACGGTCAAGCAATCTGTTGGTTGCATTTTGGCATGGGCAGCTCAGTATCGCCTCCTCCTATGTGAATCTCTCTTCTTTCCACCTCGCTGCCCCTGTCCCTAGCTTTTGCAGCCTGGATTGCACATTGTTACAAAAGAGTACCAATAAGCCTATTCTTTAAGCTCTGCTTTCTGAGAAAACGTGGTTAAGACACTCCGTGAAACATTTTTTCTTATTGGATTCATAGTATATAAATAGACAAATGTTCTTAGAATCGTTTTTGGAAAAGCTGCTTCCTATAATGCTTTGAGTACTTGATCTTCAACACTCCTTGGGCACCATTGGAGTTATTAGCTTAGAATGTTTGGAATATATCTTCATCCTTTCCTAATACAAAATTCCTGTGGGCAGCTAGAATGAATAGTTCCAAATGCATTCTAATCTGTTTCTCCCCCTCTCATTTCACACTACATTAATTCAGGTCAGGATCCTCTCCTGGAGGAGAAGATATAAACTCTGACAGACTCTAAATAAAAGGGGGAGAAACCTTAGCTACAGAGGCTATCTGCTAGTAGGGCAAGAATGATAAACACAGGAGTAGCCAGAGGGTTTTCAGCTATTTTTTGTTTCACAGCTAAATTTTCACAAAGTGGTTCAGGTTATATAGTTTCAACTTTGCCTGACAGCTGTAAGACAGTCAAAGTGCAGAGTGGAGGTGTGGTGATGAAAATTATAGAAATTGACAGAATATTTCCCAGCTTCTGGAAAGAAAGCCAATGATCTCTCTTATAGGTGACATGGGATAGAGGATCCCACTCCAGATTCCCCCAGCTGTTCCATGAGACAGCACAGACTCTGGTTTCCCATCATCTCAGCTCTGGGGCCTTAAGGCCTCCCCCTTACCTCTCTTCTGAGTTCCTGTGGAATCCACACTCCAGAGGTGGCCACCCCACAGCCTGGGGCCTCCCCAGGGAGCTCTCACTTGGGACTGCCCCAGCTCTGATGTGTCAGGAGAGGCATCTGCCTTTAGCCATCTGTTCATGTGGGGGCATTCTCCTATAGGTTCCCTGTGTTCTCAGTTCTACATTAAAATCATTCTGGGGCTTTTTGTCCTTGTGATAAAACATGAAACAGCAGAAATACACGTTTAACTATTAAAACAAAGAGACCAATTCATTATTGTGGAAGTACATGATGCTATATTAAAAACTATTTTGGAAATACAACTTATTTTACCTTCATTCCTGTACTGTTCACTGGTCTGCTATTTTCCACAGGCCTCCACAAATGTCCCCTCCAGGAATATTACATGGACCAGTGGCCCATTTGGGGTGAAGGGTGGTGAAACTCTTCCAACATCACTCCCAGGGCCCTTTTATTCTGGAGGGCAGAGGCAGGCCTGGCAAGACAAAGCAGGATGGTGAAGATTCCAGAACTTTTGTGTAGATAATTTAAGTTTTTTTTTTGAGACGGAGTCTCGCTCTGTCACCCAGGCTGGAGTGCAGTGGCGCAATCTCGGCTCACTGCAAGCTCCGCCTCCCGGGTTCACGCCATTCTCCTGCCTCAGCCTCTCCGAGTAGCTGGGACTACAGGCGCCCGCCACCACGCCCGGCTAATTTTTTGTATTTTTAGTAGAGACGGGGTTTCACCGTGGTCTCGATCTCCTGACCTCGTGATCCACCTGCCTCAGCCTCCCAAAGTGCTGGGATTACAAGCGTGAGCTACCGCGCCTGGCCAATTTAAGTTTTTTCAAATAATATAACTTTAAAAGTCAGAAATCTAAGAGAATTAGCTAATGAAAACCTCTATCCAGCAATAAGTTTGGTAAAGTGACTAGAAACAAGTTTGCATTAAAAATAAGAAGAAATAAGAATTTGCATACCTGTATCGATAAAATCTTTATTTTTCATGTTTTGAGAGAGAGTCTCGCTGTGTCCCCCAGGCTGCAGTACGGTGGCGCAATCAAGGCTCACTGCAACCTCTGCCTCCTGGGTTGAAGTGATTCTCTCTGCCTCAGCATCTCGAGTAGCCAGGATTACAGGTGCTCACCAGCACGCCCTGCTAATTTTTGTATTTTTAGTAGAGACAGGGTTTCGCCATGTTGGCCAGGCTGGTCTCAAACTCCTGACCTCATGATCTGCCTGCCTCGGCCTCCCAAAGTGCTAGGATTACAGGCGTAAGTCACCACGCCCGGCCTAAAGTCCTAATTTAAAAATATAATGGAAATATAGATAACATAAATAATATTGCCAAAAAATGCAAACATAGGATTGGTAATCATGAAGACTATGTTAGACTAACATGAGAGAATGAAAAATAAACGAAGCTTTGAATAATAGAGTAGGCATTCTGTATCTTTGATGGAAAAATTAAACATGGCAAAGATTGAATTTTTTTGAGACATAGTCTTGCTCTGTTACCCAGGCTGGAGTGCAGTGGTGTGATTTCTGCTCACTGTAACCTCTGCCTCCTGGGCTCAAGCAGTTATCCTACTTCAACCTCCTAAGTAGCTGGGATCACAGGCATGCGCCAACAAGCCTGGCTAATTTTTGTGTTTTTAGTAGGGTCGGGGTTTCACCATGTTGGGCAGGCTGGTCTTGAACTTCTGACCTCAAGTGATCTGCCCACCCCAGCCTCCCAAAGTGATGGGATTACAGGCATGTGCCACCGTGCCTGGCCAGATTGAATTTCTTTAAAAAATAATGTGTAATTTAATTTTGATTCCAATAATTTCAATTGGACTTTTTTTGTTTTTTTACTACTTTGAAAAATTGACTTGAAAATATCCTACCAGGTAAGCAGCAAGCATAAATTGCACAGATAAGTTTGGAGGAAAAGATTCCTGCAATTAAAATGTTATTGTTAAAATAGTATGATAAGGAACAAGGATAGATAGATAATTTAATAAAACAAGATAGAGAGTTTTAAAACAGACTAGGTAGGATAGTTGATAAAAGAAGCTCCATGTATCAATGAGGGGAGAAATGTATTATTCAGTGCAGCATTTCAGATATTGGCCTTTTAGAAAAAAATCAAAAAAATTTCTTACTGAGTCAGGCATATCAATAGTATTCAATATTCCCATCTTCAAAATGAAAGGGTTAAGAGATCTCCAAGGATTTCTTATTCTGTTAGTGTCCGAACTAAAAATTGTAAGAAGTAAGAGTTATGAATAGAGTAGGAAGAGAAAAATCAGTCAGAAGAGAGAAAAAAGCTGAAGTTCCAGCAAGTGTGCGCATACATACACACACACACACACACACAGAAACCCTGCAGGTAAAAGTGGATTTATCCATACAGAAAGGGAAGGAAAAAGTCAAATGAAATGGGCATTCAATGTGCTTGCCAAATGCCAAATTAGGGTAACATGTGGTTTATAAACAGTAAACTCGAGCATTCAGCTTCCTTTTCTTTTCTTCTTGGTCCAATCTCTTTAGTTCTTTGAAGTCTCACCTTATGTTGCTGACTCGCTATAGAAAATGAGGGGTGGAGGAGAAGGATTGGACATAATTCAGATACTTTCAGTATGTTTTTGGTGGGTATAAATTTAAAATGCTTATTTTGTTGCATATCAAGCTGCTATTTAAGGGTTAAGGACAAAAGAAGTCAAAATACTGAAAGTTGAAGAAATGGTGTTCAATTTCCTTGGAATCGGGGGCTCAAGCATTTCATCTTTGAGAATCTAGTTTTTCACTCTGAATGAAAAAATGTTGGTACAGTTGAAATCACTTTATGCAGTGAAATGCAAATTATGAGTGAACAAATTACAGCCTGCTGCTTTTGGCTGGTTTTGGACTATACCTAGCATCATGCATAATTTGTAGAAAAGTGTCTGTATAGAGAAACCAGGGAAAACCATTTAGTCATGTGCAAATCAGTTGACCCAGAGGAAGGCAATGAAAAGGAGAACACTGTTATCTCCTCACTAGCTTAATGCTGTTCCTGATGAAAATCGCCTGAGGCCACATAAGAAACGTGGTGTAGTAATTATGTACACTCACATAGATTCCCATTGGAAAGAAATAATCCACACTGGTAACTGAATCAAGCAACACAGGCATAAAATTAAGCAGATTTATTTTATTTCAACTGTAAATTTCAGTAACAGGGGAAGAAAGTGGATACTAGAATAAGTTAGAAGCAGTAGTTGGTGGTTCTAGAGCATCAGGTAATTCGACTCAGGGTGACTATTCTCTCCATTATTAATTTTTAATTTTTATGGGTAAATAGTCCATATGTTTATGGGGTACATGTGATGATTTGATACAGGCACACTATTAAGGTAATTGAGGTAGTACTTATCTCAACCATTAATCATTTCTTTGTGGCAGGAATATTCCAATTCTACTATTTTAGTTATTTAAAAATATACACTAAATTATTGTTGACTATAGTCACCCTAATGCGCTATCACATACTAGATATTTTTTATTCTATCTCATTATGTTTTCCTACCCATTAACCAGCCCTACTTTTCCCTCTACTCCCTGTTACCCTTCTCAGCCTCTGGTAACCATCATTCTACTGTATATCTCCATGAGTTCAATTGCTTTAATTTTTAGCACCCACATATGGGTGAGACATTGCAAAATTTGTCTTTCTGTGCCTAGCTTATTTCACTTAACATAATTAATGTCCTCCAGTTCCATCCATGCTGTTGCAAATGACAGGATTTCATGTTTTTATGGATGAATAATATTCCCTTCTGTATATGCACCACATCTTAAAAAATTCATTTATCTGTAGTTAGACACGTAGGTTGATTCCAAATCTTGGCTATTGTGAACAGTGCTTCAATAAACATAGGAGTGCAGATATCTATTCAGTATACTGATTCTTTTCTTTGGGATATATACCTAACAGTGGGATCATATGGTAGTTCTAGTTGTAGTTTTTTGAGAAAATTCCGTACTTTTCTCCATAGTGGCTGTACTAATTTACATTCCCACCAATAGTGTACGAGGCTTCGTCTTTCTCCACATCCTCACAAGCACTTTTTATTGTCTATCTTTTGGATAAGAGCAATTTTAACTAGGGTTAGATGATATCTCATATTTTATTTGCATTTTTCTGATGATTAATAATGTTGAACATTTTTCATATACCTGTTGGCCATTTGTATGTCTTATTTTGAGAAATTTCTCTTCAGATCTTTGGCCTATTTTAAAATTGGATTATTCGATTTTTTTCCTATTGACTTGTTTGAGCTCCTTATATATTCTGGTTATTAAAGCCTTGTCAGATGGATAGTTTGCAAATATTTTCTCCCATTCTGTGGATTGTCTCTTCACTTTGTTATTTCCTTGGCTATGCAGAAGCCTTTTAACTTGATATAATCCCATTTGTTCATTTTTGCATTGGTTGCCTGTGCTTTTCAGGTATTACCAAGAATTCTTTGCCCAGACCAATGTTCTGGAGAGTTTCTCCAATTTTCTTAGTTTTATAGTTTCAGGTCTCGCATTTAAGTTTTTAATTCATTTTGACTTAATTTTTGCATATGGTGAGAGATAAGGGTCTCGTTTCATTCTTCTGCGTATGGATATCCCATTTTTCAAGCACCATGTATTAAAGAAACTATTTCCCCAATGTATGTTCTTGACACCATTGTAAAAAATGAGTTCACTGGCTGGGCACGGTGGCTCACTCCTGTAATCCCAGCAGTTTGGGAGGCCGAGGCAGGTGGATCATGAGGTCAGGAGATTGAGACCATCCTGGCTAACATGGTGAAACCCCATCGCTACTAAAAATACAAAAATATTAGCCAGGTGTGGTGGCGGGAGCCTGTAGTCCCAGCTGCTCGGGAGGCTGAGGCAGGAGAATGGTGGGAACCTGGGAGGCAGAGCTTGCAGTGAGCCAAAATCGTGCCACTGCACTCCAACCTGGGCGACAGAGCGAGACTCCGTCTCAAAAAAAAAAAAATGAGTTCACTGTAGATGTATGGGTTAATTTCGGATTCTCTATTCTGTTCCATTGGTCTATATGTCTTTCTTTTAGGCCAGTATCATGCTGTTTTGGTTACTATAGCTCTGTAGTATAATTTGAAGTCAGGTAATTTGATTCCTCCAGTTTTCTTTTTCATCAGGATGGCTTTGGCTATTCTGGGTCTTTTGTGGTTCCATGCAAATATTAGAATCATTTTTTTCTATTTCTGTGAAGAATGTTGTTGGTATCTTGACAGAGATTACATTGAATCTGTGGATTGCTTTGGGCAGTATGGATGTAACAATATTGATTCTTCCAACCCATAAACATAAAATATCTTTCCATTTCTTTGTGTACTCCTCAATTTCCTTCATCAGTATTTCACAGTTTTTATTATAGAGATCTTTTACTTCTTTGGTTAGGTTTATTTCTATGTATTTTATTTGTAGCAATTATAAATTGGATTACATTCTTGATTTCTTTTTCAGATTATTTGCTGTTGGCATATAGAAATGTTACTGTTTTTCATATACTGATTTTGTATCCTGCAACTTTACTGAATTTGTTAATCAGCTCTAATAATTTTTTGGTGGAGTCCTTAGGTTTTTCTAAATTATAAGATTATATCATCTGCAAACAAGAATAATTTGACTTTTCCTGTCCCAATCTGGATGCCATTTATTTCTTTCTGTTGTCTAATTGTTCCATCTAGGACTTCCAGTGCTGTGATGAATAATAGTAGTGAAAATGGGCATCCTTTTCTTCTTCCAGATCTTAGAGGAAAGGCTTTCAGTTTTTTCCCATTCAGAATGTTACTAGCTGTAAGACTGTTGTATATGGCTTTATTATGTTTACATATATTCCTTCTTTATCAATCTTTTCGAGAGTTTTTTTATCATGAAGGGTGTAGATTTTTATTGAATTTTTTTCAGAATTATTTGAAATTATCATATGGTTTTTGTTGATATGATGTACCATTCTGTTGATATGTTGTATCACACTCATTGATTTGCGTACGGTGAACCATCCTTGCATTCCTGGAATAAATTTCATTTGGTCATAATAAATGATTTTTTAAATTTGTTGTTGAATTTGATTTACTAGTATTTTGTTGAGGATTTTTGCATCAACATTAATCAGAAATATTGGCCTGTAGTTTTCTTTTTCTGTTGTGTGTTTGTCTGGCTTTGGCATAAAGGTAATACTGGCCTTGTAGAATGAGTTTGGAAGTATTCCCTCCTCTTCAATTTTTTGGAATAGTTTGAGTAGGATTGGTATTAGTTCTTCTTTAAATGTCTGGTAAAATTCAGCAGTAAAGCTATCATCAGGTTCCAGGCTTTTCTTTTTTCATTTTAATCCATTTGCTGCTACCAGAAAATTTAATTTCATTTTTAGTTAGTAGGCCACTGACTAGTTTAGTGTGTAGACTTTATGTTTCCATGGTTCTTAGTTTGTTTAATTGACTCAAGGTGGTAACCAATAAAAGTTTCCAAATTTAAAACGTTTCATTCGTAAATGGATTTCTGTGAAACTTGTAAGTACAAAATCTCAGAAAGATAAAATTAAATTATACTACATGATATCTACATGTCACAGAATCATGATCAGAAGTTTTCACTCCTGCTCCCAAATAAAATGTTGGCCTGGTAGATATTTTCAAGTAAAATACTTGGCTGTTCTTGAATCTGTAAGAACATAAGTCTTTTTAAATTACAGCATCTGAACAAAAAATTTAGGGAAAAAGAAATAAATAGGCCCTTGACTATGGCCTGCCAGAATCCAGTTTGGAGATAAAAAGGACTTAATTTGGAGGCACAGATAACATTGTACTATTAATTTCCTAGACTACTTGCCTAACTTTGATTTGTCTCATCCAAGAAATGACTGGAGAAGGGAAAGTGTATAGTATTATCTAATCTTTTGTTTAACTTTTACCTGTTTCTTCATGGAATTAAATGATAAAAGAGAAACAAAAATAGGTTTTTAAATTAAGCATCAAGACTAAAGACAGATATTTTAGACACATTTTAATGATTAATTGTGAAATCAGCCTTCAAAAGATGGAAATCTTGAAACAATCCTTGGCTTGGTCAGGAGGACAATTAGTGTTTTCAGTTAAAACTATGATAATAGTGTTGTCACCAAAATGGTGGAATAGGGAGCCCTAGGCCTTGTTCTCCCATAGAGACACCAAGTTAACAACAATATATGGAACAAGTTACCTTTTTTAGAACTCCAGAAACAACTTATGTTGCAGCACCCCAGGTAAATCCAAAGCCAAGAAGAGCTGTATTGAAGTGGATAAGAAAATGTACTCT
Organism: Nomascus leucogenys; assembly: GCF_006542625.1. NCBI lineage: Eukaryota > Metazoa > Chordata > Mammalia > Primates > Hylobatidae > Nomascus > Nomascus leucogenys. The sequence goes on from NC_044388.1 coordinate 82,665,469, forward strand.
ATTTACTCGTGATACCCCCTTCACCTAGTGTGCACAGCACAGTATGCTCAAGAGAGAATTTGGAATATCAAAAACATAAAGTGGGGAGGCAAGACGTAAAGAAGTAGAGTTTTTGTATGTGATTGAAGTTGTTACCAGTTTAAAATACATTGTTGAAACTTTAAGATGTTTTATGTGATCCCCATGGTAACCACAAAGAGAACAGCTTATGGATGTACACAGAAGAAAATGTGATCCTTTCAGTAACCACAAAGAAAATAGCTAATGAAAATACACAAAAGAAAATGAAAAAGAAATCAAGGCATATACTACCAAAAAGAAAATCAATGAAACAAAAAGGAAGGATGCCAGAGAGAAAGAGGTACAAAATAGCTACAAGGCATACAAAAACACAATGAATAAAATGTCTATAGCAGCTCTTCCATATTAGTAATACCTTCCATGTAAATAGACTAGTTTCCCCAGTAAAAAGACAGGTTGACTGAATGGATTAAAAAATTCAACTATATGCTATCTACAAGAGACTCACTTTAAATCTAAGGAGACATATAAGGTGAAAGTAAAAGAATAGAAAAGATACTCCCTGCAAATTGTAACAAAAAGAGAGTATACAAAAAGAGAGTATAGGTAGCTACATTTGTACCAGAAGAAAATAGTCATTAAGTAAAAAATACCACAAGGTACAAAGAACAATATATAATAACCTGGTCCATTTACCAGGAAAATATAATTATAAATATATACACACCTAACGTCAGTGTTCTCAAATATGTGAAGCAGACATTGACAGGATTCAAGGGAGAAATAAGCAGCATACAATAATAGTAGGATTCAATATTCCACTTTCAATAATGGGTAGAACAGCCAGCAGAAGATCAGTAATGAGACAGAGGACATGAATAACATCATAGACCAAATGGACCAATACACATCCATACAACATTTCACCCAACAATGGCAGAATACCCATTCTTCTCAAGCACAGTTGGAACATTCTGCAAGAAAGACCACATATTAGACCATAAAACAAGTCTTAACAGTTTTAAGCAGATTGAAATAATATCAAGTATTTTTCCCAGTACAATAGATGGAAACTAGAAATCAACAGAAGAAGAAAAACTGGAAAATTAATGAATATGCAGAATTTAATCAACACACTCTTAAATAACCAATGAATCAAAGAAGGAATCACAAGGAAAATTGCAAAATAATTTGTAAAAAAGAAACAAAAATATGACACACTAAAACTTACAGAAGCAGCAAAAGCAATACTAAGAGAGAATTTTATATTGGAATATGCCATTGAAAAAAGAAAGGTCTCTGGGCCGGGTGCGGTGGCTCACGCCTGTAATCCCAGCACTTTGGGAGGCTGAGGCGGGCGGATCACAAGGTCAGGAGATTGAGACCATCCTGGCTAACACGGTGAAACCCCGTCTCTACTAAAAATACAAAATATTAGCCAGGCGTGGTGGCAGGTGCCTGGAGTTCCAACTACAGGAGGCTGAGGCAGGAGTATGGTGTGAACCCGGGAGGCAGAGCTTGCAGTGAGCTGAGATGGCGCCACTGCACTCCAGCCTGGGCAACAGAGCGAGACTCCATCTCAAAAAAAAAAAAAAAAAAAAGGTCTCAAATCAACAAGTTAATTTTATACACAAAGGAACCAGTAAAAGAAGAACAAACTAAATCCAAAGTTAACAGAAGGAAGAACATAAAGATTAGAGTAGGAATAAATGGAATAAAGAATAAATTTTACAAAAGTTAGATTTAAAAAATATCAAGAAAATTGAAAATCCTTTAGCCAGATTAAGAAAAAGAGAGAATACTCAAATAACTAAAATGAGAAATGAATGCCTCATTCATTTTTTATCAGATATTATAACTGATACCACAGAAATAGAAAGGATTATAAGGGACTACTAAGAACAATTATAAGCCAATGAGTTAGGCAAACTAGAAGAAATGGGTGAATTCCTGGTAAGATACAACCTATCAAGATGGAATCATGAAGAAATAAAAAAATCTGAACAGATGTATAACTAGTAAGGAGAATAAATCAGTATTCAAAAATCTCCCAACAAAAAATGGACCAGACCCAAATGATTTCACTGGAGAATCTACCAAACATTTAAAGAAAAATTAATAATTATCCTTAACCTCTTCCAAAAAAATCACAGAGAGAAAACACTTCTAAACTTATTTTATAAGGGCAACATTACCCTGATACCAAACCTAGACAAAGATAAAAGAAAACTATAGATTATTATACCTGATGAATATTAATGAAAAATCCTCAACAAAATATTTGCAAACTGAATTTAACAGTACATTCAAAGAACTCTATATTGTGACCAGGTTTTATTCCTCCTAATGCAAGGATCATTTGACCCAGCCATCCCATTACTGGGTATATATCCAAAGGATTATAAATCATGCTGCTATAAAGACACATGCACATGTATGTTTATTGCGGCACTATTCACAATAGCAAAGACTTGGGACCAACCAAAATGTCAATCAATGATAGACTGGATTAAGAAAATGTGGCACATATACACCATGGCACATATACACTATGCAGCCATAAAGGATGAGTTCATGTCCTTTGTAGGGAAATGGTTGAAGCTGGAAACCATCATTCTCAGCAAACTATCGCAAGGACAAAAAAGCAAACACGGCATGTTCTCACTCATAGGTGGGAATTGAAGAATGAGAACACTTGGACACAGGAAGGGGGACATCACACACCGGGGCCTCTCGTGGGGTGGGGGGAGCGGGGAGGGATAGCATTAGGAGATACACCTAATGTAAATGACGAGTTAATGGGTGCAGCACACCAACATGGCACATGTATACATATGTATCAAACTTGCACGTTGTGCACATGTACTCTAGAACTTAAAGTATAATAAAAAAAAAGAACAAGGCAAGAATGTCCATACTGACCACTTCTTTTTTTTTTTTTTTTTTTTTTTTTTTTTAAGACGGAGTCTCGCTGTGTTCCCCAGGCTGGAGTGCAGGGGCACAATCTCAGCTCACTGCAAGCTCCACCTCCTGGATTCATGCCATTCTCCTGCCTCAACCTCCTGAGTAGCTGGGACTACAGGCGCCCGCCACCACACCTGGCTAATTTTGTTTTTATATTTTTAGTAGAGCTGGGGTTTCACCGTGTTAGCCGGGATGGTCTCGATCTCCTGACCTCGTGATCCGCCTGCCCCAGCCTCCCAAAGTGCTGGGATTACAGGCGTGAACCACCACGCCTGGCCCATACTGACCACTTCTATTCAACATAGTAGTGACAGTCTTAGCCTAGGAAATTAGATACGAGAAAGAAATAACAGCTATCCAAAATGGAAAGCAAGAAGTAAAATGATATCTGTTTACAGATGACATAATCTCATGTGTAGAAAGCACTAAAAACTGTTAGAACTAATAAATTCAACAAAATTTTATAATCCAAAGTGAACAAAAAGTAATTGCATATTTATACACTAACAGTCAGTAATCAAAAAAACTCATTTAAGAAAACAATCCCATCAAGAACATATAATAGCATAAACAATAGTAACAAGAAGAATAAGATACTTTGGAATAAACTTAAGCAATGCCAGGAAAATGTTGCACACTGAAAACTATGAAACAGGCTGGGTGCAGTGGCTCACACCTGTAATCCCAGCACTTTGGGAGGCCAAGGTGGGTGGATTGCTTGAGTCCAGCAGTTCAAGACCAAGTTGGGCAACATGGCGAAACCCTCTCTCTACTAAAAATACAAACAATAGCCAGGCATGGTGGCATGTGCCTGTAGTCCCAGCTACTCGGGAGGCTGAGGTGGGAGAATCACCTGAGCTCAGGAGGTGGAGGCTGCAGTGAGCCGAGATCATGCCACTGCACTCCAGCCTGGGCAAACAGAGTGAAATCCTGTCTCAACAAAACAAAGCAAAACAAAGCAAAACACAAAAAACCTATAAGACATTGCTGAAAGAAATTAAAGAAGATGTAAATAAACAGAAAGACATCCTGTACTCATGAATTGAAAGACTTAATGTTAAGATATCCATGTACCGAAAGTGATTTATTAATTCAATGCAATTCTTATCAAAATGCAAATGACTTTTTTGCAGAAATGGAATAAAACCATTCTATAACTTACATAGAATCTCAAGGGACCCTGCATAGCCAAAACAATCTTAATAAAGAAGAATGAAGTTAGAGTGCTCACACTTTTGATTTTAAAAATATTGTGAAGCTACAGTAATTAAAGACAGTGTAACACTGGCATAAAGACACATATAGACCAATGAAACAGAACAGGAAGTTCAGAATTAAACTGTCACATATATGATCTTCAACAAGGGTACCAAGACAAAACAATGGGGAAAGGACAGTCTCTTCAATAATTGGTGTTGTAAATGCTAGATATCCACATGCAAAAGAATGAAGTTGAAACTTAACCTTACATCATATATAAAAATTAACTTAAAGCTGATTAAAGACCTAGACATGAGACCTACAACTATAAAATGCCTAGGAGAAAAGTGTAAGAAAAGCTTCATGACACTGAATTTGGCAATGATTTCTTGAATATGATACCAAAAGAATAGGAAACAAAAGAAAAAGGTAGACAAATAGGACTACATCAAACTTAAAAATTTTTGCACATCAAAGAAACAAAGTGACAAAGCAACCTGTGAAATGAGAGAAAATATTTGCAAATTATATCTAAAAGGGGTTAATATCCAGAATACTTGTCTATAGAGAACTACTACAACTCAACAACAAAAGACAATCTGTTAAAAAAAATGGGCCAAGAACTTGAATAGACATTCCTCCCAAGAAGAGGTACAAGTATAAAAAGATATGTTCAGTGCCTTTAATCAAATTAAAACTACCATGAGCTATCTCATCCCCATTAGGATGGTCACTACAAAAAAACAGCAAACAAAACATATTGCAAGGATGTGGAGAAACTGGAACCCTTGTACACTGTTGGTGGGAATGAAAAAAATGGTGCAGTTGCTATGGAAAAATGATCCGAGGTTCCGCAAATAACTAAAAATAGAACTACTATATGATCCAGGAATCTCACTTCTGGGTATATCTGCAAAAGAATGAAAATAATTATGTCAAAGAGTTATCTGCATACCCATGTTAATTGCAGCATTATTCACAAAAGCCAAGAGTTGGAAGCAACCCAAATGTCTATTAAAAGATGAATAAAGAAAATGTGGAATATACATACAATGGAATACTATTTGACTTTAACAAAGAAGAAAATTCTGTCACATGCTACAACACGAATGAACCTTGAGGATATTGTACTAAGTGAAATAAGCCGATCACGGAAAGACAAATATTGTATGATTACATTTATATGAGGTTTCAAAAATAGACAAACTCATAGAAACAGAAACTACAATGGTGATTGCCAGAGACTGGGGACATGGAGAAATGGGGAGATGTTCAACTGGTGTAGTTTAAGGTTTGCAAGATTAAAAAGTTCTGGAGATTTGTTACACAACAGTGTGCATACAGTGAACACTACTGAACTGTGCACGTAAAAGTGGTTGAAATGGTAAATTTAATATGTGTTTTAAAATTTATATATATATATTTTTTAATTTTTAATTTTTTTGAGACAGAGTCTTGCTCTGTTGCCTGGGCTGGAGTTCAGTGGCGCGATCTCGGCTCACTACAAGCTCTGCCTCCTGGGTTCACGCCATTCTCCTGCCTGAAAAGAAACTTAAATTTAAGCTATATTTGTATTGAATTCTCAACTATTTTGCTTTTTTGATTAACATGTGTTAATTTTTCTTTTTTGGTTAACGTATGTCCAGTCAGCAAGACCAACATTTCTCAAATGTCAAACTTTACGTGGGTTTGAATTACCCGGGACTTTTGTTAAAATGCAGAATCTGGTTCAGTAGGTCTGGGAAGGACCTCAAACGCTGAATTTATAACAAACTCCAAGGAGCAAGAAGCTACAGAAAAGGAGTTATTAGACTTTGGATATATTTTGAATAAAACCAAATGGTAGTGCTTCTCCTGTAATAAAGCCTTATATATAAGAATGAAAACAAAATAGATCCTTTTGAATCTCCTAATACTTCTCACAAAATAATTTTTCCTTTTGCCAAAGTGTTTACCAAAGAGTATCTAGCAAATTCTGTTAGAGTTTTAAATAAGAAATTAGATAAAATTCTAAAAGAATCCGTAAAAATGAGGGACTCTTGGTCTGGGTTAATGATGTTGGAAATGGAACCTGAACTTGAACTCTTTTGCCGTGAGAGACTTGTCATGTTTCCCTGTATGGTCCTTGATTATAAGCATTTGTAGTATCCTTATCTGAATATTAAGAATAACAGCATAGTTTGGAACCAGAAGGCCTGGGTTTGTGTGTCAGTTGTGCTGTGTAACCTTGGGCGTGTGTCTTTATTTTTCTGAGCTTCGTTTTCCTCATCTGCAAAAATGAAATCAATACAGTTGCCTTCCTAAGTTAATGTAAAGTTTTAACAAAGGTGCTATGCTTAATATACGCTATTACTGATATGACTCTTCCCTTCTCTCACCCAAAGCGTATGATGTCACATGGTATACGAACAGTGTTGGTTTTATTGGTGGTGTTGGATGATGGATATGAAGACCTAGAATTCTTTTAGGCCACTACCTTACTTAATCAGAACCCTAGCATTTCGGATCTGAAAGGGTTGGTAAACTCTAAACTTACCACAACGTAAAGAAAGATAATGCTATCTAAATTTTATGGAATAGCTTTTCTTTTTTTCTTAGTGCTCACAAGAATTATTCTCTATAGACATCTTAAAAACTACTTGCTAACTGAGGAACAGCTACACAAAAATAACTACCCTAGACCATACCCCAACAAACCAGGAAGTATTCTTTTAAACCTAGGCATGAAAAAAACTTGGAAATGATGGTAAGTAGATGGGGCCCACAATTACCCTTTCTACATGCTAAGACTGAAACCTAGGGGGCCCAGTGTTCTGATAAATATATATGTATGTTTATATATATGTTTTTATATATGTTTATATATGTATATATATATGTTTATATATAATTATTTTAGTGGAAATGAGATTTTTTGGTCAGCATAGTTATACCACTGATAAAAACATTCTTGCACTGTATTTCATTTTCCTTTTCATTTCAATGATCTAAGTGCTTAATTTTATCTAAGTGATCTACTTTATTAAGTCCTCAAAACAACCATTTCAGATCAGTATTGTTATTCCCCTGATTACACAAATGAGGAAACTGATGTTCAGAGAAGTCAAATAACTTGTCAAAGGTCACAGAGAATAAGTGGGAGAGCCAGGATTTGAAGCCAAGGTGTCCAACTCCTGAGCTCCTATTCTTAGTCACTATTCATTTACATATACAATGCCATGTTTCGAAAACTATATAAATTCTCACTGTGAATTATTATACAAAGATTTATAATTAGTCTTATTTTGCATGTTCTCCAAATACTAGGCATAATTAGTTAATATGTTCATCCCCACTGAGAGAGAATGCTAAACATCACAGCTGTCAAACTAGGTTGATGATCAGAGTATGAAATGCAGTTATACAAATATTCTACAGTGGCTAGAAAATATTTATCATCTTCTGCCTCTTTAGGACTTCTCCCTTGGGATTATCTTCACTATTAGCTTTTCTCGTTTTGTTTTATTTTTTCAAATCCCCTCAATGGAAGGCAATGCACTTAGCAGGTAAGAATATGGGCTCTGAAGGGGGAAGTCAGGCTTCCTAAAGGCTGTTTTCTCAGTGAAGTGTTATTCAAGGTCTGGATGCTAGATAAGTCATTTAACCCCTCCTACCCTCTGTTTTCTCATTCTGAATATGAGGATAATGGTAACTACCCCATCAGGTTGTTGTAAGAATCCGTTAAAATAATGTATATAGAGTGCTTGACACAGAGCCTGCCCCATAATCTAATCTCATCATGGATATTCAAATAAGAGTTGCTGTTATCACCACTGTTATCACTATCAGAACCAGTCTGAGGCTTATTAATAAAACAAATATTCATGAATGGGTCTAGTGAAAAACGCGGATATACTCTTAATAACTTAGCAAATGTACAGTTTATTGTGGGAGACTCTTGAAGGGATAAAATCATAAGGAAGACATGGCTCCTATTTCAGGGAGCTATTATGTACTAGAGCAGGTGACTGGTCAAGTTGGTTACAGTCAAGTTGTAACACTAAAACTGCAATTGGCTGGCATTGGGCTGACTCTGAAGGTAGTTGGAGGGGAGAGGGTACCTGTTTAAGCAGCAGCCGCCCTGGTGCAATAGGCAGGCCACTTGCAAATTCTCCCTTGAGTGATCCTGTAGCTTCTCTTGTTACTCTGTAATCACACTGAGTATGTGCTTCCCATAGGACCCAGCATGCAAATGCAAGTCTCCACATTGGCCCATTTACCTTTTCTCTCCCATCTTGTCTGGAATAATCCTACTTCACGTTTTGTTTCAGCATCTAAGAAGATCTGTTGTCGATGTGGAAAAATAGATGGTGCGACTCCCTCAGGTTGACACAGCAGGGTAGAAGAATGTAAATGCCACTTTGGCTGAGTGTTGAGTCATAAAGACAAGTATTTGGTAGTTCTGTTTGGTTTGACAAGCCAATTGTTCAGAGAAAAGTGGAATGAAGTATTAAGTTCAATGTTCAGTACAGTCCAATAAAGAAAAAACTATATCAACTCTAAAACCTTTATTGTAGATACCTACTTCTGACCACCACTTGTCTTACCCTTGCAGCTCATTGGCTCAAGAAGCCTCAGGCTATGACAATTCTCCTTTTTTGAAGACCTTAAGTCAATCAGCTGCCTCCTGACCTTGCCCTTTCCACATGCCAGCATTGCAGTAGTTTTTGTTTGTTTGCTAATTGCTTCAATGCTTGCGTGTGACCTTGCCTAATACTTTACTGAAAAAACAAAGCCTTTGGGAAATAATGCCCTGCTCTTCCCTCCCAGTAGATTCACCAACATCTGCTCCTCTCCAGAGTCACGATGGAGGTAGCATCCCTGTTCCCGTCACAGTTCCTCTCCATGTGCTCTGTATCCTGTCCTCCTGCACCTACTCAGGGACTCACCAGACTTCCCTTCTCTATAAGATCAGCATGTTCTTGACATACCATTCCGATATCTCCCATTTGTTTTAGCAAACTAAACCTCCATGGTCCCAGGTCTCTTGCTGCATAGCTACTCTCATTTCTCCGCCTGTTGCATACACTTCATGCACAACAAAGAGTTGTCTGTGCTAGCTGGCTTTACTCTCTCCACTCACCACTGAAGCTCACATCAGTGACCTCGAGGCTGCTGGATCTAATAGACTTGTTTCTGAGTCACTTTACTTATCTTTTCAGTACTGTCCTACCTTATAGTATTCTCCTTTCTGCTTTTGTAACAACACCCACTTCTGCCTTTCTTCCTCCCTTCCTAGCTACTTCCTTTCAACCTCCTCTGCTGAATATTCTTCCTCACCAGCCTCTAGTGGCAGAAATTCTCAGAGCTTTGGGAGCCTTGTCTCTCCATCTCCCCCTTCTCCCTACATGAACTGATTCTTTCCCATGGCTTTCAACAGCCTCTAACTGCTGTTAGCCCCTAAATGTGTATCTCTAAAGAAACATTTCCCCTGGACTCCCAGCTTTGCTGAATATCCATCTGCCTGCTTATGTGGGTTTCCCTCGGGTACCACAGCATCACCTGCATGAAGATGAGCTCGCGATCCTCTCCCCACCCTGGGGTCATCTCTAGCACCCTCAATTCCCTATAGTCCACTTAGATGTATTTGTTCCCCTGCTTAACCAAAAAACTTGGTGTCATCCTCACTGCCTCCTTTTTGCACACCCTTTCATCTGGACAGTGTGCGAGTCCCACTATTCTGTGTCAAAAGCGTATCCCAAACCTGCTGCTTCTCTGATCTGGCCCCTGCCCCCTCTTCCACCCTTTCCCTTGCTGTCTTTACACCACACTTTCTCCCACCTTTCTGGAGCCTTCTTGCCTGCTGCATCCTCGGCTTTTCACATGGCTAGTTCCTTCTTAACCTGGAGGTCTCTGCTTAATTGTCACATCGTCAAGGTCCTTTCCTGACTGTACTTTCTAAATAGGGCCTCCCTCTTCTGCAGCACCCTGTCTCTTTCTTCTATAGCAGTTAACTATATTTTGTAATGAGTTGGTAATCTGTCCACCATCTTCAAAAAATAAGCTTCTGCAGGGACTGTCCAACATTTTTTTCTCCCCATTTTCCCCCAGCACTTAGCAGAGTTTCTGACACACATAAGCCATCAATAAACATTTGGATGGGTGAACAGGTAAATTATTTATGTAGATGTGGACATAACTATGGATAATATTGTAATAAATCCTATGGAAAAAAAGGAAAGGAAATAGAGGGGAACCATGGGAGGAAAAATATACAAATAAATAATGTCATAAAGTAAATCAGACAAGCTCAATCCATCTTTAAAGCATGGAGGGCTTAGTTTGGGAAAGTGGGAGACTGATTTCCAAGAAGACGAACAAGGAGGGAAGATGCTGAGGAAGAATAAGTGTAGCAAATAAACCAGTTGGGCTGATGGGACCATACAGGATAATGGGCAGAACAGGGACTTCGGAGCCGGCAGAGCTGAGAGTTGGGGCTGTTTTGCTGCTTGCTTTCCTGGGCACGTTACTTTTACATCCTGAGCTTTTCTTTACCATGTTTGTAGAAAGGGCTTTGTATGGCAGTTTTTACTAGAAAAACTAGTGCAAAAACCAATGGAGGCAGAGGGACTTGTTAGGGAGCAATTGGGAGAATATTACCTAGGGCCAGACAGAAGGGCTCAGGGTAGGTAAGGGTATGGATGAGTTGGATGATGGGAGTAGGGTAAGAAAAGACATATGAAGTCTTGAGATTATTGCTGGGAAGAATGTACAAGGTGTCTGGCAAAGGATGCAAAAGCCAAAGGCATCAGGACTTTGAAGGTCCAGCCAAGGTTGGAGCCAACATCTGTATTGTGGTCTCAGTCTGCATAACTGGGTGATTTTTCTTGGGTCAGATAAAAAAAATTTGGATACAGGAATGGAGAAGGTGGTAGTTGGAACTAGTCATACAGAAGGTTCTAGCAGCAAGAAAAGGTCAGGGAGTAAGAGTAGATGTTGAAAGGATGATTGAAGTGGTTTGGCTGTCAAACCAGTCAATGCAGGGTAAAGTAAGGAAGCTGGAGGAGAGCTGATGGGCCAGGGCAAATGATAAAAAGAGGGGAAGAAAGGTGTTCACAACATTAGCAATTATAATTCACCTTCAAGCATGGCCAGTGAGAACTCTGCTTATCGGAATAGATTTTTTTCTGTCTATTATGTAATATCTAAAAAAGTAACTGAAGAGAGGTGACTTAAAAATATTTGCACAGTAGAGTCCTTAAAGATCTTTAAGGGTCAAAGAAAATGCATGTTCATGAGATTTAGTCACTCCGCCTTGTAAAGCTTTTTTTGATTTTTATTTTTTCAGTTGGTTTACAGTCATCAGTGGCTTTGAATCTCGATACAGCTGTTGTGGAGGTTTCCTTGGATCCCCTCAGTGTCAGGTCGCCAAGGTAGGACTTGTCGCCCAAAGTGCTGCCTGTTTCAGAAACCAAGTTGTAGCCTCCAACACAGGCCTTGGTGATGATAAGCATTTGAAAAAATTAACTAATTTTCAGTTGATGACATTTTATGAGCCTAATTGTACTTAGAAAAAACAGTAATTTATTTGACAGTGTTTGTTTCAGCTTCATGTTCATGACCAAAAAGAAAACTTAAAGGGCTTTGTGAAGACTTTTGTCAAGTTCCCACCTGCTGATGGTAATCACGGTGTGTTTGCAGTAAGTTGTGAGGTGGTATGTTGGTTTTATATTTTACTTTACTGTGGCTATTATGACTGAATGATTGTGTAGCAGTCTACCTGGTATAAGGGTTTCCAGGGCCTTATTCCTTGATGACACAGTGCTGCATTGGTTGTTCACAAATTTTCAGATGAAGCCATTAAAGCTGAGAAGAGTTAGTGAATTGGTTAAGTTCACGCACCTAGAGTGATGGAGCCAGGAACTGTCCTGAGTGTCTTTTTATCGGTCAAATTTCTAAAATATATAAATAGTGGTAATTCTACTCATCAAATTGCTGAAATTATGTGAGTGAAAAATAATCAGCATAAATGCTTTAATACTTTTGGCAAAATCATTTCTAGAGACAATAAAATCTTTATAGGGACTTATGTTCCTTTATATAAGAATCAGTGCTAAAAAGTGGGGAAAACAGAATTTGGAATTACAAGACCTGGAAAGTTCTACTAGCTGTGACCTTCTGAGCAATCTCTTAGATGCCCTAAGCTGTAAATTATGGAGTCAGTAACAACCCCATAGTGACTCTGAAAATCAGATATGCTAAAATATAGGAAAGTGCTTTGTGCATGTCAAACATATGAATAGTCATCTTTAATAAAACATCAAGTTTTTATTCCCCATTGTATATTTGGAAAGAAGATTTGTGGCATTTCCTTATACTAAATGTAGAAGACAGTATTCCATTTTCCAGCTTAAGATCTTTTTATTATTATTATTATACTTTAAATTCTGGGGTACATGTGCAGAACGTGCAGTTTTGTTACATAGGTATACACGTGCCATGGTGGTTTGCTGCACCCGTCAACCTGTCACCTACATGAGGTATTTCTCTTAATGTTATCCCTCCCCTAGCTCCCCACCCACCAACAGGCCCTGACGTGTGTTTTTCCCTTCCCTGTGTCCATGTGTTCTCATTGTTCACATCCCACTTATGAGTGAGAACATGCAGTGTTTGGTTTTCTGTTCTTGTGATAGTTTGCTGAGAACGATGGTTTCCAGCTTCATCCATGTCCCTGCAAAGGACGGGAACTCATCGTTTTTTATTCCATGGTGTATATGTGCCACATTTTCTTTATCCAGTCGATCACTGGTGGATATCTGGGTTGGTTCCAAGTCTTTGCTATTGTGAACAGTGCTGCAGTAAACATACGTGTGCATGTGTCTTTATAGTAGAATGATTTATAATCCTTTGGGTATATACCCAGTAATGGGATTGCTGGGTCAAATGGTATTTCTGGTTCTAGATCCTTGAGGAATTGCCATACTGTCTTCCGCAATGGTTGAACTAGTTTACACTCCCACCAACAGTGTAAAAGTGTTCCTATTTCTCCACGTCTTCTCCAGCATCTATTGTTTCCTGACTTTTTAATGATGACCATTCTAAGTGGTGTGAGATGGTATCTCATTGTGGTTCTGATTTACATTTCTCTAATAACCAGTGATGATGAGCATTTTTTCATATGTCTCTTGCCTGCATAAATGTCCTCTTTTGAGAAGTGTCTGTTCATATCCTTTGCCCATTTTTTGGTGGTTTTTTTTTTTCTTGTACATTTGTTGAAGTCCTTGTAGATTCTGGATATTAGCCCTTTGTCAGATGGATAGATTGCAAAAATTTTCTCCTATTCTGTAGGTTGCCTGTTCACACTGATGATAGTTTCTTTTGCTGTGCAGAAGCTCTTTAGTTTAATTAGATCCCATTTGTCTATTTTGGCTTTTGTTGCCATTGCTTCTGGTGTTTTAGACATGAAGTCTTTGCCCATGCCTATATCCTCAATCGTATTGCCCAGGTTTTCTTCCAGGATTTTTATAGTCCTAGGTCTTACGTTTAAGTCTTTGATCCATCTCGAGTTGATTTTTGTATAAGGTGTAAGGAAGGGGTCCAATTTCAGTTTTCTGCGTATGGCTAGCCAGTTTTCCCAACACCATTTATTAAATAGGGAATCTTTTCCCCATTGTTTGTGTCAGGTTTGTCAAAGATCAGATGGTTATAGATGTGTGGTGTTACTCCTGAGGCCTCTGTCCTGTTCCATTGGTCTATATATCTGTTTTGGAACCAGTACCATGCGGTTTTTGTTACTGTAGCCTTGTAGTATGGTTTGAAGTCAGGTAGCGTGATGCCTCCAGCTTTGTTCTCCTTGCCCAGGATTGTCTTGGCTCTGCGGGCTCTTTTTTGGTTCCATATGAACTTTAAAGTAGTTTTTTCCAATTCTATGAAGAAAGTCAGTGGTAGCTTGATGGGGATAGCATTGAATCTATAAATTACCTTGGGCAGTATGGCCATTTTCACGACATTGATTTCTTCCTATTCATGAGCATGGAATGTTTTTCCATTTGTTTGTGTCCTCTCTTATTTCCTTAAGCAGTGGTTTGTATTTTCCTTGAAGAGGTCCTTCACATCCCTTGTAAGTTGGATTCCCAGGTATTTTATTCTCTTTGTAGCTATTGTGAATGGGAGATCACTCATGATTTGGCTCCCTGTTTGTCTGTTATCGGTGTATAAGAATGCTTGTGATTATTGCACCTTGATTTTGTATCCTGAGACTTTGCTGAAGTTGCTTATCAGCTTAAGCAGATTTTGGGCTGAGACAATGGGGTTTTCTAAATACAGGATCATATCATCTGCAAACAGGGACAATTTGACTTCCTCTCTTCCTATTTGAATACACTTTATATCTTTCTCTTGCCTGATTGCCCTGTCCAGAACTTCCAATACTATGTTGAATAGGAGGGGTGAGAGAGGGCATCATTGTCTTGTGCTGGTTTTTAAAGGGAATGCTTCCAGTTTTTGTGCATTCAGTATGTTGGCTGTGGGTTTGTCATAAATAGCTCTTATTATTTTGAGATACATTCCATCGATACCTAGTTTATTGAGAGCTTTTTGCATGAAGGGGTCTTGAATTTTGTCGAAGGCCTTTTCTGCATCTATTGAGATAATCATGTGGTGTTTTTCATTGGTTCTGTTCATATGATGGATTACGTTTATTGATTTGCGTATGTTGAACCAGCCTTCCATCCCAGGGATGAAGCCCACTTGATCATGGTGGACAAGCTTTTTGGTGTGCTGTTGGATTTGGTTTGCCAGTATTTTATGCAGGATTTTTGCATTGATGTTCATCAGGGATAATGGCCTGAAATTTTCTTTTTTTGTTGTGTCTCTGCCAGGTTTGGGTATCAGAGGATGCTGGCGTCGTAAAATGAGTTAGGGAGGATTCCCTCTTTTTCTATTGATTGGAATAGTTTCAGAAGGAATGGTACCAGCTCCTCTTTGTACCTCTGGTAGAATCTGGTTGTGAATCCATCTGGTCCTGGACTTTTTTTGGTTGGTAGGCTGTAAATTACTGCCTCAATTTCAAAACTTGTTATTGGTCTATTCAGGGATTTGACTTCTTCCTGGTTTAGACTTGGGAGGGGGTATGTGTCCAGGAATGTATCCATTTCTTCTAGTTTTTTCAGTTTATTTGCGTAGAGGTGTTTATAGTATTCTCTGATGGTAGTTTGTATTTCTGTGGGATCGGTGGTGATATCCCCTTTATCAACTTTTTTTTGTCTATTTCATTCTTCTCTCTTCTTTATTAGTCTGGCTAGTGGTCTATTTTTTTATCTTTTCAAAAAACCAACTCCTGGATTCACTGAATTTTTTTGAAGGGTTTTTCATGTCTCCAGCTCCTTCAGTTCTGCTCTGATCTTAGTTATTTCTTGTCTGCTGCTAGCTTCTGAATTTGTTTGCTGTTGCTTCTCTAGTTCTTTTAATTGTGATGTTAGGTTGTTGATTTTTAGATCTTTCCTGCTTTCTCTTGTGGGCATTTACTGCTATAAATTTCCCTCTACACACAGCTTTAAATGTGTCAAATGTGTCCCAGAGATTCTGGTACGTTGTTCTCATTGGTTTCAAAGAACATCTTTATTTCTGTTTTCATTTCGTTGTTTACCCAGTAGTCATTCAGGAGCAGGTTGTTCAGTTTCCATGTAGTTGTAGGGTTTTGAGTGAGTTTCTTAATCCCGAGTTCTAATTTGATTGCACTGTGGTCTGAGAGACTGTTTGTTATGATTTCCATTCTTTTGCATTTGCTGAGGAGTGTTTTACTTTCAATTATGTGGTAGATTTTAGAATAAGTGTGATGAGGTGCTGAGAAGAATGGATATTCTGTTGATATGGTGTGGAGAGTTCTTTTTTTTTTTTTTTTTTTTTTTTTTGAGACAGAGTCTTGCTCTGTCACCCAGGCTGGAGTGCAGTGGGGCGATCTCGGCTCACTGCAAGCTCTGCCTCCTGGGTTCACGCCATTCTCCTGCCTCAGTCTCTCCGAGTAGCTGGGACTACAGGTGCCCGCCACCACGCCCGGCTAATTTTTTTGTATTTTTAGTAGAGACGGGGTTTCACCGTGGTCTCGATCTCCTGACCTCGTGATCCGCCCGCCTTGGCCTCGCAAAGTGCTGGGATTACAAGCGTGAGCCACCATGCCCGGCGGTGTGGAGAGTTCTGTAGATGTCTATTAGGTCCACTTGGTCCAGAGCCGAGTTCAAGTGCTGAATATCCTTGTTAATTTTCTGTCTCGTTGATCTGTCTAATATTGACAATGGGGTGTTAAAGTCTCCCACTATTATTATGTGAGAGTCTAAGTCTCTCAATAGATCTCTAGAAACTTGCTTTATGAATCTGGGTGCTCCTGTATTGGGTACATATATATTTAGGATAGATAGCTGTTCTTGATGCATTGACCCCTTTACCATTATGCAATGCCCTTCTTTGTTTCTTTTGATCTTTGTTGGTTTAAAGTTTGTTTTATCAGAGACTAGGATTGCAATCCCTGCCTTTTTTTTTTTTTTTTTTTTTTGCCTTCCATTTGCTTGGTAAATATTCCTCCATCCCTTTATTTTGAGCCTGTGTGTGTCTTCACATGTGAGATGAGTCTCCTGAATACAGCACACTGATGGGTCTTGACTCCTTATCTGATTTGCCAGTCTGTGTCTTTTAATTGGAGCATTTGGCCCATTTACATTTAAGGTTAGTATTGTTATGTGTTAATTTGATCTTGTTATTGTGATGCTAGCTGGTTATTTTTCCCAGCAGTTGATGCAGTTTCTTTATAGCATCAGTGGTCTTTAGAATTTGGCATGTTTTTTCAGTGGCCGGTACCAGTTATTCCTTTCCATGTTTAGCGCTTCCTTCAGGAGCTCTTGTAAGGCAGGCCTGGTGGTGACAAAATCTCTCAGCATTTGCTTGTCTGTAAAGGAATTTATTTCTCCTTTGCGTATGAAGCTTAGTTTGGCTGAATAGGAAATTCTGGGTTGAAAATTCTTCCCTTTAAGAATGTTGGATTTTGGCCCCCAGTCTCTTCTGGCTTGTAGGGTTTCTACAGAAAGACCCGCTGTTAGTCTGATCGGCTTCCCTTTGTGGGTAACCCAACCTTTCCCTCTGGCTGCCCTTAACATTTTTTCTTTCATTTCAACCTTGGTGAATCTAACAGTTACGTGTATTGGGGTTGCTCTTATCGAGGAGTATCTTTGTGGTCTTCTCTGTATTTCCTCAATTTAAATGTTGAGTTGTCTTGCTAGGTTGAGGAAGTTCTCCTGGATAATATCCTGAAGAGTTTTCCAGCTTGTTTCCGTTCCTCTCATCTCTTTCAGGTACACCAATCAAACATACATTTGGTCTTTTTTTTTTTTTTTCTTTGAGACGGAGTCTCGCTGTGTCACCCAGGCTGGAGTGCAGTGGTGCAATCTCAGCTCACTGCAAGCTCCGCCTCCCGGGTTCACGCCATTCTCCTGCCTCAGCCTCTCCGAGTAGCTGGGACTACAGGTGCCCGCCACCACGCCCGGCTAATTTTTTTCTATTTTTAGTAGAGACGGGGTTTCACCGTGGTCTCGATCTCCTGACCTCGTGATCCGCCCGCCTCGGCCTCCCAAAGTGCTGGGATTACAAGCGTGAGCCACCGCACCCGGCCCATTTGGTCTTTTCACATAGTCCCATATTTCTTGGAGGCTTTGTTTGTTTCTTTTCACTCTTTTTTCTCTAATCTTCTCACTTTCATTGAGTTGATCTTTGATCTTTGATGTCCTTTCTTCCGCTTGGTCGATTCAGCTATTGATACTTGTGTATGCATCACAAAGTTCTCGTACTGTGCATTTCTCAGCTCCATCAGGTCATTGATGTTCTTCTCTACACTGGTTATTCTAGTTAGCAATTCGTCTAACCTTTTTCAAGGTTCTTAGCTCCCTCGCATTGGGTTAGAACATGCTCCTTTAGCTCAGAGGAGTTTATTACCCCCAGTTTCGTTCCCTTGCTGGTGAGGAGTTGTGATCCTTTGGAGGAGAAGAGACATTCTGGTTTTTGGAATTTTCAGCCTTTTTCACTGGTTTCTCCCCATCTTTGTGGATTTGTCTACCTTTGTTTGGCCTTTGATGTTGGTGACCTTCAAATGGTGTCTTTGGACGTCCTTTTTGTCGATGTTGATACTGTTCCTTTCTGTTTGTTAGTTTTCCATCTAAAAGTCCGTACCCTCTGCTGCGGGTCTGCTGGAGTTTGCTGGAGGTCCACTCCAGACCCTTTTTGCCTGGGTATCACTAGCGGAGGCTGCAGAACAGCAAAGATTGCTGCCTGTTCCTTCCTCTGGAAGCTTCATCCCAGAGGGGCACCTGCCAGATGCCAGCTGGAGCTCTTTTTTTATGAGGTGTCTGTCGAACCCTGCTGTGAGGTGTCTCCCAGGCAGGATACATGGGGGCCAGGGACCCACTTGAGGAGGCAGTCTGTCCCTCAAATGCTGTGCTAAGAGATCCGCTGCTCTCTTCAGAGCTGTCAGGCAGGGACATTTAAATCGGCTGCAGCTGTGCCCACAGCTACTCCTTGCACTAGGTGCTCTGTCCCAGGGAGATGGGGGTTTTATCTATAAGTCCTAACTGGGGCTGCTGCCTTCTTTTCAGAGATGATCTGCTCAGAGAGGAGGAATCTAGAGAGGCAGTCTGGCCGCAGCAGCCTTGTTGAACTGCGGTTGGCTCTGCCCAGTTTGAACTTCCCAGTGGCTTTGTTTACCCCGTGAGGGGGAAACCCCATACTGAAGCCTCAGTAATGGTGGACGCTCCTCCCCGCATCAAGCTTGAGCATCCCACGTCGACCTTAGACTGCTGTGTTGTCAGTGAGAATTTAAAGCCAGTGGATCTTAGCTTGCTGGACACCATGGGGGTGGGACCCGCCGAGCCAGACCACTTGGCTCCCTGGCTTCAGCCCCCTTTCCAGGGGAGTGAATGGTTCTGTCTCGCTGGCATTCCAGGTGCCACTGGGGTATGAAAAAAAAAAAAAAAAAAAAAAAAACTCCTGCATCTAGTTCGGTGTCTGCCCAGCCACCCAGTTTTGTGCTTGAAACCCAGGGCCCTGGTAGCGTAGCCACCAGAGGGAATCTCCGGGTCTGCCGGTTGCAAAGACTATGGGAAAAGCGCAGTATCTCGGCTGGAGTGCACCGTTCCTCCAGGTACAGTCTCTCATGGCTTCCCTTGGCTAGGGGAGGGAAATCCCCCAACCCCTTTCACTTCCCAGGTGAGGCGATGCCCTACCCTGCTTCAGCTCATCCTCCGTGGGCTACACCTACTCTCCAACCAGTCCCAGTGAGATGAACCGGATACCTCCGTTGGAAATGCAGAAATCATTCGCCTTCTGCGTCGATCTCACTGGGAGCTGCAGACTGGAGCTGTTCCTATTCATCCATCTTGCCAGCCCTCCCATCTATTTTACCCTTATTTGTTCATATTCTTCCATGAGTTTAACAGAATCTTCCCTAATTCCTTTTTTTGGAACGAATCAGGAAATAGGTAACTATTGATACTCATAATGGCAAAATGAGAACTGAAGGGCTGACATTAGTTAAAAAAAAAAAAAAAAAACCTTTGAATCTTGAAAACCTTCAAATGCATTTGATGCATTACATTCTTTAGAAAATATTTTTAAACAAACCCATGCACTCCATCTATGCTAACTTCTTCTTGATCTAAATGTCTTATTAACTATGTGTCATATTCCCTAACTAAGCCAAATAATGGAGCCAGGTATCTTTTGTTCCTTACAAAAGACAATATCACTATAGCTCCATTATTATGCTCCACTGTATTGCTGCATATCCTATAATGGGCCCTTGCACTCCCTCTGGGTTGTTTTGGTATGTGAATAGTTGTATTTATTTATTTATTCTTTTTTTTTGTGGGATGATAAATACTGGTATCTCCTAGTATGCCCTCTTGGTGTTGACATGGTGGACTGATATTTCAATGGCTTTTCATTCATGTTTCCATGTAGTTAAGTGTTATGTGAGTAGCCTTTATTTTGCTCTGTGTCTTTGCTGGAATATGCTGTTAGGAATAAAGAATGTTCAGGATGAATTCAGTTGCCTAGTTGTAATTCCTGAATACATAAGAATATGTAAAGTTTGTGCAGCATGTAGAACTACAATACGTCCTCAATGTTCTTGATAGGTTCTTAAGTGAAATGATGTACTGTATGCCACAGACACTTAACTCTTGTTTCTTTTTTTATTATACTTTAAGCTCTGGGGTACATGTGCAGAATGTGCAGGTTACGCAGGTATACACGTGCCATGGTGGTTTGCTGCACCCATCAACCTGCCATCTACATTAGGTACTTCTAATGCTAGCCCTTCTCAAGAGAGGCCTCCACCCCTGAGATGCCCTGCTGTGTGATGCCCCGCCACATCCCCCCATCTCCATGTGTTCTCACTGTTCAACTCCCACTTGTGAGTGAGAACATGTGGTGTTTGGTTTTCTGTTGTGTTAGTTTGCTGGGAATGATGGTTTCCAGCTGCATCCATGTCCCTCCAAAGGACATGAACTCATCCTTTTTTTATGACTGCATAGTTTTCCATGGTGTATATGTGCCACATTTCCTTTATCCAGTCAATTATTGATGAGCATTTGGGTTGGTTCCAAGTCTTTGCTACTGTGAACAGTACCACAATAAACATACATGTGCATGTGTCTTTATAGTAGAATGATTTATAATCCTTTGGGTATATACCCAGTAATGGGATGGCTGGGTCAAATGGTATTTCTGGTTCTAGATCCTTGAGGAATCTCCACACTGTCTTCCACAATGGTTGAACTAATTTACACTTTCAGCAGCAGTGTAAAAGCGTTATTTCTCCACATCCTTTCCAGCATCTGTTGTTTCCTGACCTTTTAATGATTACCATTCTAACTGGCATGAGATGGTATCTCATTGTGGTTTTGATTTGCATTTCTCTCATGACCAGTGATGATGTGCTTTTTTTTTCATGTTTGTTGGCTGTATAAATGTCTTCTTTTGAGAAGTGTCTGTTCATATCCTTTGCCCACTTTTTGATGGGGTTGTTTTTTTCTTGTAAATTTGTTTGAGTTCTTTGTAGATTCTGGATGTTAGCCCTTTGTCAGATGGATGGATTGCAGAAATTTTCTCCCATTCTGTAGGTTGCCTGTTGACTCTGATGATAGTTTATTTTGCTGTGCAGAAGCTCTTTAGTTTGATTAGATGCCATTTGTCAATTTTGGCTTTTGTTGCCATTGCTTTTGGTGTTTGTTTTAGTCATGAAGTCTTTGCCCATGCCTATGTCCTGAATGGTATTGCCCAGGTTTTCTTCTAGGGTTTTTATGGTTTTAGATCTTATGTTTAAGTCTTTAATCCATCTTGAGTTAATTTTTGTATAAGGTGTAAGGAAGGGATCCAGTTTTCTGCATATGGCTAGCCAGTTTTCCTAACACCATTTGTTAAATAGGGAATCCTTTCCCCATTGCTTTTGTCAGGTTTGTCAAAGATCAGATGGTTGTAGATGTGTGGTGTTATTCCTGAGGCCTCTGTTCTGTTCCATTGGTCTATAAATCTGTTTTGGTACCAGTACCATGCTGTTTTGGTTACTGTAGCCTTGTAGTATAGTTTGAAGTCAGGTAGCATGATACATCCAATTTTGTCCTTTTTGCTTAGGATTTTCTTGGCTATGCAGGCTCTTTTTTGGTTCCATATGAAATTTAAAGCAGTTTTTTCCAATTCTATGAAAATAGTCAATAGTAGCTTGATGGGGATAGCATCTTGTTTCTATCAGTTACCCTATGGTGAAATTGGTTTCATTATATAGTACTGCAGTTTCCACGAACCTGTCAGTGACATTAAGTGAGGACTATACTCTATTTAACATTGTGACACAATTAAAAGGAATTCCAATTCTAAGCCCTTGGTTCACACTGGAACACTCCCAAAGGTATACTGCCTGTTGCAAGAAAAAGAAATAGGCAGTAGAACACTTCTAGGAGACCTTTTCAATCTGATGAGCTTCAGATTCTGTATCTGGTGGAGTATACTCTCACTACTCTATGTGCTAGGGATGGATAATTTAAAGCATTTCTCTTTAAAGTATAATAAGGACATGTGGCAATAGCTATGAGACACACTCCTGGATGAGACGTGAGTAGGCAAGACATTTATTCACTCATGATATATCAGTGCAAAGTGTGCCTACAGTATACAAGGTAAGCTCACAACTCATCAAAACTAAAACTTTTTACAATGTGCAATACATGTAGGGATATTAATGCAATATATAAATGTCACATGTCTCCCAAATGTCACCCAGGCTTTCTGTTATTTCTTAAAATATACAAGTCAATGTTACCAGAGAAAAGAAAAGAAAATCCCATTATTTTATCTTAAACTTATGTATACTTCTCTAAAGATTCTTAGGCTTGTAAGCAATGAGATTTAAGTCTATTTTTAGATGTTAGCATTCTGGACTGACTTGCAGGCTGTGGAAACACAAGACAGAGTTGTCACATGACTAAATGAAATGGGACTGGCTGCTACAGGTGAGGGATAAAATTGAGAGAGAAGACTCTGATTTATATCACTTAGATTTTTCAGCTTCTTAAATATTAACCTATGTCTTGTTAGAATTCATATATTTCTCTCACTTAACCTGTACTATCAGGGTCATTGTTAGGTTTATTAACAA
Organism: Nomascus leucogenys; assembly: GCF_006542625.1. Lineage (NCBI taxonomy): Eukaryota > Metazoa > Chordata > Mammalia > Primates > Hylobatidae > Nomascus > Nomascus leucogenys. The sequence continues at coordinate 82,688,327 of NC_044388.1, forward strand.
TATTTTACTTTGACACAGCAAAACATTTAATAGCATTCAATATAAAGGTAAATATCAAAATATCTAGGAGAATAATGAGTTATGCATTATACTAATTGTACTCACGCCTTCCTATGAAGTCAACATTTTTAAAAAAATATATTATTGCATATGAAACCACAAACAGGCATTCTGATTTCAGCCCATTCTTAAAACAGTATATACAGTCCTATTAGAGTCAGAGCCTACTATATAGACCCACGCACGGGATCTATAGTAGTGAAGGTCCCAGGTGTACAGCACATATGTACACTTCTGTATCACATCTCTTGGCAGAGGCATGTTTTCTCAGCAGGTATCAAGGGTCTCCCATGCCAGTGAAAGGGAAACAGAGGGTATACAGATGTTCTGTCCTAGGCCGCTTCTTCAGCAGAACAGTCAATTCCTGCATAAGTAAACTTCTCATAAAGCGTGGTATTCACGTAGGTCTGGAAGAATGAGAATGGTTCAGAGACATAGGCTGCTTTGATTCCACCTCTGCCAGTGGCAGTTACAGCAATACTTTGGTTTTCTTAGTTTGTTTCAACTCAAATACTAAGCACTTAGGGGATACTTTTCTGTCCTCAGTCCCTCTGTTGTATTTGATGACTTTCTTCCTAAAATGCATCCCCTTGCCTTTTGCAAGTAAGATTTCCTACTGTATCCCCAGTTTCTGAGCTTGCCTTTCTCGCAGTGTCTTATTGGTTCCTCCTAATGTGCTCAGCTTCTCTAGGGTTCCTTCCTCTGTGTGAATCTCATTTTCACATCTCTCTGTGTGATCTCACCTGCATCTCAAGCTGAATTACCACTTAGGTTTTGATGACTATTTCTTTAAACTATATTTACTTTTCTTTTGACTCCCAGATGGGTACAGCCAACTTACTTCTAGAAATTTTTATGGAGTTCCTGACCCTCCTCATAGTAACCTGCAGGTCAGGCTCTGTTGTCTACTTGCTGTGTGTCCTTGGTCAAGTCACCCACTTCTGAGTCTGTTTCTTCATCTATAAAATTAAAGGGTCAGGCTATATGACTAAAATTCCTTCAAGCTCTAATAGGCTAATTATGTATGTTATTCTAGTGTGTACGTGACTATATCTTGTATAGAAATCTTATTTCCCCCCAAAATTGTAACTTCTTCAAAGTTGCGGGGGTGGGGGGACATCCTTTATTTCTATAATACTTAGGGCCATGCCAAGAAGAACTTCTTCGATTGTTTCAATGTTTTTTATGAACCACCCTGGGCACATCAGGAATTCCAATTAAAGATCTCCTGCCTGAATTTAATACTCACCTTTCGTTCCTCTAACATTCTATTTAAGGACACCAATATCTGGGCAAATGATGGCCTCTCGTAAGGCTTCTCCCGCCAGCACTGTCTCATTAGATCATACCTTTGAAAGCAAAGAATTAAAGGGTTAATTCTATAACTGCTTCAGTCCTGGGCACGGCAGGAAAAGAGAGGAGAGAATGAAGCCGCCCAATGCATGGTTATGAAGCTTAACCAAAGTACAGCAGCTAGGCAGTTTCTACTAGGCCTCCCACCTCCCTAGGGCAGTCCCATTTCAACTCCCCATAGATTTAGTTCCTGCCCTCAGTACTGTTTCCACAGGATCTTGGTCTCAGCTATTACAATCATCTAGAAAGAACTGGGTATGTGTCTACAGCAGCATTTGCCTTGGAGTGCTACATATTTCAAAATGTTAGTGTCTCTTAAAGGGCCCATGCTCAAACTTGTAAAATGCCACCCGTTGTATCCCCCTTTAAGAGGCAGGACTTTTAGAAGCACTGTCATTAGAAACAAAAAAACGCCTGTTTAACCAGGTGCTATGGACTGAATGTTCATGCCACCCAAAAATCATGTGTTGAAACCATGTGATGGTATTTGAAGGTAGGTCCTTTGGGAGGTGATTAGGTCATGACGGTAGAACCCTCATGAATGGGATTCGTGCCCTTACAGAAAAGGCCTCAAAGAGCTCTTTTGCCCCTAGTGCCACGTGAGGACACAGCAGAAAGATGGCCATCTATGAGCCAGGAAAGGGCTCATGGCCACCAAATCTGCCAGCACTTTGATCTTGGATTTCCCAGCCTTCAGAACTGTGAGAAATACATCTCTCTTGCTTATAAGCCACCAAGTTTATGGTATGTTGTTTGTTACAGCGGCCAGAAATGACTAAGACAACAGGTTTAACACAAAGTTTCCAACTTAAGTGACCACAGAACTCCTTTCCCCTCGTATCATGTATTTATATCTTGCACAACACGTGAACATAGTTTGGGAAACACTGACCTAAGACAGTGCTTTCTCAGTTGTGCTCAGAACTACTCGTGTTATTAAAATGCAGAATTCTGGAACCTGCCCTAAATTTATAGAATCAATGACTGGCAGTGGGGACCAAGAGCCCACATGCTGAGCAAATGACTCTGGGGAACCTATGTGCATGGAAGGCTATCGACCATTGGTTTAGGGTGTCACAGATCCCAGAACAGCTTATACTTTAACATACGTTTCTTAAAGACTAAAAAATCTTCTCACCCCTTATGAAGTGATCTCAAAAGGTGGAATTTTAGGGACTATGTCTAGTGATGGTCCAACTATGTCCAGGTTTTTCCAGGATGGTATGTATGCTTCTTGCTCCAGTGAGATGAACACCCTCCTTCACTCTTAGAAGTAGCCCCATTTAGACAATAAATTATTTGCTCAACCTAGAACCTTGCAGTCTTCAAACATGCCAGTTAGCTTCTACCATGGATAGTTCTGGGAATGCTGGTATCACTACAGTTCATTATTCTTGCCCTTGGAATAAATCTTACTTTTGAAAGTAATCTTAGCAGAAGCAAGGTTCTAGGCAAGAAAATGTATCTTTATTTTTTTATTATTATACTTTAAGTTCTGGGATACATGTGGAGAACATGCAGGTTTGTTACATATGTATACAAGTGCCATGGTGGTTTGCTGCACCCATCAACCTGTCATCTACATTAGGTATTTCTCCTAATGCTATCCCTCCCCTAGCTCCCACCCCCCAACAGGTGTGTGATGTTCCCCTCCCTGTGTCCATGTGTTCTCATCCTTAAACTCCAACTTATGAGTGAGAACATGCAATGTTTGGTCTTCTGTTCTTGTGCTAGTTTCCTGAGAATGATGGTTTCCAGCTTCATCCATGTCCGTCCAAAGGACAAGAACTTATCCTTTCTTATGGCTGCATAGTATTCCATGGTGTATATGTGCCACATTTTCTTTATCCAGTCTATCATTGATGGGCATTTGGGTTGGTTCCAAGTCTTTGCTATTGTGAACAGTGCTGCAGTAAACATACGTGTGCATGTGTCTTTACAGTAGAATGATTTATAATCCTTTGGGTATATTCCCAGTAATGGGATTGCTGGGTCAAATGGTATTTCTAATTCTAGATCCCTGAGGAATCGCCACACTGTCTTCCACAATGGTTGAACTAATTTACACTCCCACCAACAGTGTAAAAGTGTTCCTATTTCTCCATATTCTCTCCAGCATCTGTTGTTTCCTGACTTTTTAATGATTGCTATTCTAACTGGTGTGAAATGACATCTCATTGTGGTTTTGATTTGCATTTCTCTAATGACCTGTGATGATGAGCTTTCTTCATGTTTGTTGGCTGCATAAATGTCTTCTTTTGAGAAGTGTCTGTCCATATCTTTTGCCCACTTTTTGATGGGGTTGTTTTTTTCTTGTAAATTTGTTGAAGTGCTTTGTAGATTCTGGATATTAGCCCCTTGTCAGATGGATAGATTGCAAAAATTTTCTCCCATTCTGTAGGTTGCCTGGTCACTCTGATGATAGTTTATTCTGCTGTGCAGAAACTCTTTAGTTTGATTAGATCCCATTTGTCAATTTGTTGCCATTGCTTTTGGTGTTTTAGTCATGAAGTCTTTGCCCATGCCTGTGTCCTGAATGGTATTGCCCAGGTTTTCTTCTAGGGTTTTTATGGTTTTAGATCTTATGTTTAAGTCTTTAATCCATCCGAGTTAATTTTTGTATAAGGTGTAAGGAAGGAGTCCAATTTCAGTTTTCTGCGTATGGCTAGCCAGTTTTCCCAACACCATTTATTAAATAGGGAATCCTTTCCCCATTGCTTCTGTCAGGTTTGTCAAAGATCAGATGGTCGTAAATGTGTGGTGTTATTCCTGAGGCCTCTTTCCTGTTCCTTTGGTCTATATATCTGTTTTGGTACCAGTACCATCCTGTTTTGGTTATTGTAGCCTTGTAGTATAGTTTGAAGTCAGGTAGCTTGATGCCTCCAGTTTTGTTCTTTTTGCTTAGGATTGTCTTGGCTATGCAGGCTCTTTTTTGGGTTCCATATGAAATTTAAAGCAGTTTTATCTAATTCTGTGAAGAAAGTCAATGGTAGCTTGATGGAGATAACATTGAATCTATAAATGACTTCGGGCAGCCATTTTCACAATGTTGATTCTTCCTATCCATGAGCAGGGAATGTTTTTCCATTTGTTTGTGTCCTCTCTTATTTCCTTGAGCAGTAGTTTGTAGTTCTCCTTGAAGAGGTCCTTCACGTCCCTTGTAAGTTGGATTCCTAGATATTTTATTGTCTTTGTAGCAGTTGTGAATGAGAATTCACTCATGGTTTGGATCTCTGTCTGCTATTGGTGTATAGGAATGCTTGTGATTTTTGCACATTGATTTTGTATCCTGAGACTTTGCTGAAGTTGCTTATCAGCTTAAAGAGATTTTGGGCTGAGACGATGAGGTTTTCTAGATATACAATCATGTCATCTGCAAACAAACAGAGACAGTTTGACTTCCTGTCTTCCTATTTGAATGCCCTTTCTTTCTTTCTCTTGCCTGATTGCCCTGGCCAGAACTTTCAATCCTATGTTGAATAGGAGGGGCGAGAGAGGGCATCCTTGTCTTATGCCGGTTTTCAAAGGGAATGCTTCCAGCTTTTGTCCATTCAGTGTGATACTGGCTGTGGGTTTGTCATAAATAGCTCTTAATATTTTGAGATACGTTCCATCAATACCTAGTTTACTGAGAATGTTTAGCCTGAGGGGGTGTTGAATTTCCTTGAAGGCTTTTCTGCATCTATTGAGATAATCATGTGGGTTTTTTCATTGGTTCTGTTTAGATGATGGATTACGTTTATTGATTTGCGTGTGTTGAACCAGCCTTGCATCCCAAGGATGAAGCCCACTCGATCATGGTGGATAAGCTTTTTGATGTGCTGCTGGATTCTGTTTCCCAGTATTTTATTGAGAATTTTCACATCAATGTTCATCAGGGATATTGGCCTGAAGTTTTCTTTTTTGTGTCTTTGCCAGGTTTGGGTATCAGGATGATGCTGACCTCATAAAATGAGTTAGGAAAGATCCCCTTTTTTCTACTGTTTGAAATAGTTGCAGAAGGAATGGTACCAACTCTTCTTTGTATCTCTGGTAGAATTCGGCTGTGGATCCGTCTGGTCCTGGACTTTTTTTGCTTGGTAAGCTATTAATTACTGCCTCAATTTCAGAATTTGTTATTGGTCTATTCAGGGATTTGACTTTTTCCTGGTTTAGACATAGGAGGATGTATGTGTCCAGGAATTTATCCCTTTCTTCTAGATTTTCTAGTTTATTTTCATAGAGGTGTTTATAGTATTCTCTGATGGTAGTTTGTATTTCTGTGGGATCGGTGGTGATATCCCCTTTATCATTTTTTGTTGCATCTATTTGATTCTTCTCTCTTTTCTTCATTAGTCTGGCTAGCGGTCTATTTTGTTTATCTTTTCAAAAAACCAGCTCCTGGATTCATTGATTTTTTGAAGGGTTTTTCGTGTCTCTGTCTCCTTCAGTGCTGCTCTGATCTTAGTTATTTCTTGCCTTCTGCTAGTTTTTGAATTTGTTTGCTGTTGCTTCTGTAGTTCTTTTAATTGTGATGTTTGAGTGTCAATTTTAGATCTTTCCTGCTTTCTCTTGTGGGCATTTAGAGCTATAAATTTCCCTCTGCACACTGCTTTAAATGTGTCCCAGAGACTCTGGTATGTTGTGTCTTTGTTCTCACTGGTGTCAGAGAACATCTTTATTTCTGCCTTCATTTCGTTATTTACCCAGTAGTCATTTAGGAGCAGGTTGTTCAGCTTCCATGTAGTTGTGTGGTTTTGAGTGAGTTTCTTAATCCTGAGTTCTAATTTGGTTGCACTGTGGTCTAAGAAACTGTTTGTTATGATTTCCGTTCTTTAGCATTTGCTTAGGAATGTTTTACTTCCAGTTATGTGGTCAACTTTTTAAGTGTGATGAGGTGCTGAGAAGAATATATATTCTATTGATTTGGGGTGGAGAGTTCTGTAGATGTCTATTAGGTCTACTTGGTCCAGAGCTGAATTCAAGTCCTGAATATCCTTGTTAATCTTCTGTCTAACATTGACAGTGGGGTGTTAGACTCCCACACAATAATAGTGGGAGACTTAAAGTCTCTTTGTAGGTCTCTAAGAACTTGCTTTAAGAATCTGGGTGCTCCTGTATTGGGTGCATATATATTTAAGATAGTTAGTTAGCTGTTCTTGGTGCATTGATCCCTTTACCATTATGTAATGCCCTTCTTTGTCTCTTTTGATCTTTGTTTGTTTAAAGTCTGTTTTATCAGAGACTAGGATTGCAACCCCTGCTTTTTTTTATTGCTTTCCATTTGCTTGGTAAATATGCCTCTGTCCCTTCATTTTGAGCCTATGTGTCTTTGCACGTTAGATGGGTCTCCTGAATACAGCACACCAATGCGTCTTAATATTATAATGTGTGAATTTGATCCTGTCATTATGATGCACTAGCTGGTTATTTTTCCCATTAGTTGATGGAGTTTTCTTTGTAGTGTCGATGGTCTTTAGATTTTGGTATGTTCTTGCTGTGGCTGGTTCCGGGTTTTCCTTTCCATGTTTAGTGCTTCCTTCAGGAGCTCTTGTAAGGTACACCTGGTGGTGACAAAATATGTCAGCATTTGCTTGTCTGTAAAGGATTTATTTCTCCTTCACTTACGTAGCTTACTTTGGTTGGATATGAAATTCTCGGTTGAAAATTCTTCTCTTAAGAATGTTGAACACTGGCTCCCACTCTCTTCTGGCTCGTAGGGTTTCTACAGAGAGGTCCACTGTTAGTCTGTTTGACTTCACTTTATGGGTAACCTGACCTTTCTCTCTGGCTGCCCTTAACATTTTTTCTTTCATTTCAACCTTGGTGAATCTGATGATTGTGTGTCTTGGGGTTGCTCTTCTCAAGGAGTATCTTTGTGGTGGTCTCTATTTCCTGAATTTGAATGTTGGCCTGTCTTGCTAGGTTGGGGAAGTTCTCTTGGGTAATATCCTGAAGAGTGTTTTCCAGCTTGGTTCCATTCTCCCCGTCACTTTCAGGTTTGGTCTTTTCACATAGTCTCATACTTCTTGGAGGCTTTGTTCATTCCTTTTCACTCTTTTTTCTCTAATCTTGTCTTCATGCTTTAAGTTTATCTTCAATATCTGATATCCTTTCTTCCACTTGATCCATTCAGCTATTGATACTTGTGTATGCTTCATGAAGTATTCGTGCTGTGATTTTTAGCTCCATCAGGTCATTTATGTTTTTCTCTAAACTGGTTATTCTGGTAGCAATTCATCTAACCTTTTTTCAAGGTCCTTAGCTTCCTTGCATTGGGTTAGAACATGCTCCTTTAGCTTGAAGGAGTTTGTTATTACCCACCTTCTGAAGACTACTGTCAGTTTGTCAAACTCATTCGTCCAGTTTTGTCCCTTGCTGGCAAGGAGTTGTGATCCTTTGGAGGAGGAGAGGCATTCTGGTTTTTGGAATTTTCAGCGTTTTTGCACTGGTTTCTTTCCATCTTCGTGGATTTATCTACCTTCAGATGGGGTTTTGGTGTGGAGGTCCTTTTTGTTGATGTTGATACTATTCCTTTCTGTTTGTTACTTTTCCTTCTAATAGTCAGGCCCCTGTGCTGAAGGTCTGCTGGAGTTGGCTGGAGGTCCACTCCAGACCCTGTCTGCCTGGATATCACTAGCAGAGGCTGCAGAACAGCAAAGATTGCTGCCTGGGTTCGTCCCAGAGGGGCACCTGCCAGATGCCAGCCAGAGCTGTCCTGTATGAAGTGTCTTGTCGACCCCTACTGGGAGATGTCTCCCAGCCAGGGAGCACAGGGGTCGGGTCAGGGACCCACTTGAGGAGGCAGTCTGTCCCTTAGCAGAGCTCAAGTGCTCTGCTGGGAGATCCACTGCTCTCTTCAGAGCTGGCAGGCAGGAACGTTTAAGTCTGCTGAAGCTACACCAACAGCCACAGCCACCCCTACCACTAGGTGCTTTGTCCCACAGAGATGGGAGCTTTATCTATAAGCCCCTGACTGGGGCTGCTGCCTTTCTTTCAGAGATGCCCTGCCCAGATAGGAAGAATCTAGAGAGGCAGTCTGGCTACAGTGGCTTTGAGGAGCGGAGGTGGGCTCCACCCAGTTCGAACTTCCCTGTGGCTTTATTTACATTGTGAGGGGAAAACCGCCTACTCAAGCCTCAGTAATGGCAGATGCCTCTCCCCTCACCAAGCTGGAGCATCCCAGGTCAACTTCATACTGCTGTGCTTGCAGCGAGAATTTCAAGCCAGTGGATCTTAGCTTGATGGGCTCCACTGAGCTAGACCACTTGGCTCCCTGCCTTCAGCCCCTTTTCAGGGGAGTGTTCCAGGTGCCACTGGGGTATGAAAAGAAACTCCTGCAGCTAGCTTGGTGTCTGCCCAAATGGCCACCCAGTTTGGTGCTTGCAATCCACGGCCCTGTTGGCATAGGCACCAGAGGGAATCTCCTGGTCTGCGGATTGCAAACACTGTGGGGAAAGCTTAGTATCTGGGCTGGAATGCACCATTCCTCACGGCATAGTCCCTCCTTCGCTAGGAAGGGAGTTCCTCGACCCCGTGCGCTTCCCAGGTGAAGCTTCAGCTCACCCTCCATGGGCTGTACCCACTGTCTAACCAGTCCCTATGAGATGAGCCGGGTACCTCAGTTGGAAATGCAGAAATCACTTGCCTTCTGCGTTGATCTCGCTGAGAGTTGCACACTGGAGCTGTTCCTATTCAGCCATCTTGCCAGCCCGAAAATGTATCGTTCTTAATGAATAGCTTTGAAATCTTTATCCCCAAGAATGGTGTTGTACGTTTAATGAAAAACTTCACAAATTTGTTTCAGAGCTTTTCTGCATTTGTTGCCCTTCCTCATTTCAACCTTCCCAAGAGTCATTAAATTCCTCCTAAATTTCTATGCCTGTAAAGCTAATACTCCTTGTGGATTACATAACAGTATTAGTTTTAGGAACCCCTCCCCTTTTATTCACCTATTTGGGATCTCTGTGTGTAGGTGTTTGTGTATATGTGTATACCACCAGCTGACTCTGCTAGAGTCAGCTGGCCCCAGAAACACACAGGGGGAAGGTAAGACAAAATAGCCCCAGGATGAGGCCTGACTTACACCTCATCATCACAGTTCAGGGGCTTCTCCAGTCTGTAGCCCTGGGGCAGCTTCTCGTAGAGTTCTGCACAAGTCATCCCGCAGTAGGGTGTGCCTCCTGGAAGACAAACAGTGCCACTCTAAGTCCTCCCTGGCATGAAAAGCAATGCTTCCTGTCCAGGGGTTCTAAATCTAAGGGGCCAGGAGGAAGACATGGTATGTCAAGGGAGGGTGAGCATCCTGCATGCCTCCCTTGGCAAACTCACCGCACATCAAAGCTGGGCTTACACCATAGACTACGCGAAAGCATGATCATTGCTTCAGGGGAAGGAACCACCACAGGCTTCCTTAGTGCCTGTTCTCTTCCCTAAGTCTCCCCACACAGAGCACATCTATTATACCAATAAGATTAACCTTTTTTTCTGATTGGCAGTCCATAGTTTTATAACTCATATTTTATCAGTTATAGTTATGGCCAGTTTTAATTATAAAAGCAATGCATGTTTATTGTAGAACAGATTTTTTAATTTTAAGTTCTGAGATACATGTGCCATGGTGGTTTGCTGCACCTATCGACCCATCATCTAGGTTTTAAGCCCCACATACATTAGGTATTTGTCCTAATGCTCTCCCTCCCCTTGTCCCCTACCCTCTGACAGGCCCCAGTGTGTGATGTTATCTTCCCTGTGCCCATGTGTTCCCATTGTTCAACCCCCACTTATGAGTGACAGCATGTGGTGTTTGGTTTTCTATTCCTGTGTTAGTCTGCTGAGGATGAGGGTTTCTAGCTTCATCCATGGTCCTGCAAAGGACATGAAGTCATTCTTTTTTATGGCTGCATAGTATTCCATGGTGTATATGTGCCATATTAAAAAGCATGAAGAATAAATGTTATTACCTTTCTGTGTAGTACCTTCCAGTTTTTTAAAATATGCAATGTTGATAAAACTAGGATCAGCGTATACATGAAATTGTTACATATTTTCTGGCATGTATATTTTCACATGCTATTAAATGACTTTCAAAAATGTGACTTTTAATAGCTGCATAATCTAAGAGTTTTAGAGAAGTTAACTTGGCAACTTGTACAAGCAGAGCCAATATATAATGAAGTTCATGGCCTCCAGGTCATTAGTGTTAAATATGACATTAGGTATAGGGCTTTTAAAAAGAAAAATATGGGAATAAATACACTATGTTTCTATTTCCAAGTCACATCTGGTAGAACCACATACAAATGGTGTCCTGTGGAATTATGCAGCAAGGAAGTGCTAGGGGGGTCCACTCCCTTTGCCTAGAGTCTCACCTGGTAGATACACATAGATACTCACCTAAGCTAACAATCTCCCATAGTAACACACCATAGGACCATCTGCAGGAGGGACAAGTGTGAAACCAACAATCAGCAGAGTCACCACTCATTTTCCTGCCCCAAAAGCCAGGGAGACCCACCCTTTCTGAGAAAAGGAGATGTTAAATGTCTACATCCTAGGATAGGCCCTTGCACACAGTGTAGGTTTCTCTCCTCTTAGCTCTATGGAAGGGTTACAACAAAGAAACAGTGTTCACTTTGCCAAAGCCCCCAAATCACTTTAACTAGAGACTACAAGGTGGTACTGTCCAAAACAGAAGAAATTTGTTTTGGAGCTTGACAGATCTGAGTTAAATCCAACTCAGTTAAATCCAATCTGCCACCCAATACTTATGTGACCTGGAAAAAGTTGCAGAACCTCTTGGGACCTCTTAGTGTATTCTTCCAAAAGTGGGGACAATAATCCCTGCCTCAAAATTATGCAGAGAAACATAAAAAGCACCTTGCACACAGTGAGGACACAGCAATTGCCCGCCCCTTCCTCAGCCCCAGACATCAGCAAAACCCCTTGGACAAGTCACCACCAGCCTCGGGGCCTTGGTTTTTCCTCCTGGAAATGAGGTACAAGATTTAGGCAAGATAACCTAAATCTCGAGCCAATCCTTCCTTCCACCACCAGCCTCTGATGCATCACTGCAGGCTGCAAGCAGAGACGACCCCCACTGGCTGGCCTTATTTTGTCCCCAGCAGCTATTCTGGGTTGCTTCCTCTGATCTAGGTCTGGGAGAGGAGCCACAGGAAGGCCAGTATGTCCCTTCTTCCTGTTGAGTCCGAGAATTCGCAACTTGAAGCACATGCAGAATACACAGCTTCAGCATGCAGAGGGAAACCCAAAACCTGCCACCAGTGATTCTGCACTCTGGAAACTGTCTACTCTGTGGCTTTATTCTGTCATTTCCTGAGCTTTTTGGTTACCTTTGTTCCCGAGAGGTACAGGACATTTCTGTTTCTTTTTAAAACCCCTGTCAAATGTATATGTTTCTGGGAGGGAAAAAAATCCCTTGGCAATAAGAAGCTTACTCACACATCACTGTTGGTTGTATACACACTGTAATTCAGTGACTCGATGGCCATCCAGCGCACTGGGAGCCTTCCCTGGAGAGAACAAAGTGAGATGTCACTTAAGTGGGACAGGGTCTTTATGCGGCTCTCAGCCTGCCTGAGCTGTGGCTCCACAAAGCCCATGGGGAACCTCATAGGCAGGGCAGTCTCAGAAATCATTGCTTTGTGTATGTCCCAGCTACATGTGTGTTTTCAAATTTCAAAACATGCAAATAGCGTAAGTCCTATTTATCTTTGGGGTCCAGCAGTTTTATATGAATTGAAGTGTGAGTGTGCACGCATGATAGTCGGTCATTCCTTATTCACCTCATAGCCCTCAGAGGCACTCTGAGGTTTGAAAAGGGAGACAGGCATAGACACTGAGTGAGAATTTAACTGTATTAATAATGTGGAAAAGGGAAATGGAGGCACTGGGGTAGGGTGAAGAGAACAGCTGTGCCTGGAGATGATGGAGGGAGATTCTCCAGAGGACAGGACATCCCAGCATGGTTCTGTACGATGTTTAGGTGTCATTAGGTGGATGGGAGAGGAAAGAGCATCTCTGGACAAGGGGAACAGTGTGCATGTGTAACAGTAGAGATTGAGATGATTTGTAACTAGTGCAGTTTATGTTGGGTTTGGAGACATACTGATCCTTTGGATGCCTGGTCCTGACTGCCTCCAGGCTGTCCCCATATCTTAGTTTATTGATCCCAGGCTAGGCAAAATGAGATGTGCCTGGACATTGTAAAGCTTGACTTTAAAGTTTTATTCCTAGTTTCCTCAAAGTCTCTATGATTTGGGGCTCCCTTCCTATCTACTCATTCAAGAATCATAGGGTTGGTTATTGAGAGGTTGATCCCTCCCTCCCAGAGATTTGTCCAAACTTTCGCAGTGGCATTTCCACCTACATTAGCCAGTGGGTGGAACAAAACCAGGAGTACTTGAGGGACCTTTCTCAGCTCTCCAGAGCAGGTGTTCTCCTAGGTCGTGCATTTATGAGACCAGCCCTGCCCTAGATCCCCAGGACGATTCCTGAATGTGCAATTGTCTCCCAGTTCTTTGTGGAGTGGCAATATTCTGATGCATACATTTCTAAGCATAAATTCCTAATGGTAATTTTATACTTTTAGGTTCAAGTATGGAAGTATTTTTTCTCACATCTACGTATTTATTGTTCTCCTCCACATCCACACCTCCTCCCTTCACTCTGTCCACACCACCCCATCTCCCAGCTGTTATTCTAACTCTCTCTACAGTGTTACCTGCTTTCTTTTTGCCCTCATTCACTCCCAGCCTGCTGGCTTCCAACCTCACACCTCCTAATTGCTAAGTTTCTTGTGCACTTTTTCATTTATTTTTTTATTTGACTTCTTTTGCATCTTCTAACTTCTGTCTACTATATCACCTCGGTTCAGTCCGCCATCATACCACACCTGATGACAACAATCTCTCCTGGTCTCTCTGCCTAACTGATCTCCCTCCCTAATTATCTGTTCTCCTCACTGTAGTCAGGATGATCATGCTAAATGGCAAATTTGACCATGTAGTTCTATTCCTTAAAATTCTTTAATGTCCCTATGGTTCCAAGATCCCAAATCCTTAGCTGGAATCCAAGGCCCTTCAGGACTTTATCCTTGCTTCCTCTTCCAACCCTGAATTTTAACTCTCCCTTCCTCTCTGCAACACACCCTAGCCATAGTGAATTACTTAAAGATCTCCTAAAGGTTTCATGCTTTCCTTTTCCTTTAGGGGTTCTGTATGTACTACGTCCTCCAGCTCTTCCAACTTATTCTCACACCGCCACTGCCTATCTAACATTTACTGTGAAACTCAGGATTTGACCTCCTCCAGGAAACCCTCCTTAACTTCCTTTCAGCTTGGTTCAGTGCACCTTCTTTGTGTTCCCGTAGCACCATCAACTGTTAGAATCCTGAGTCATATGTCTACGAGCTCTTTGAAGGTGGAGACTGTGTCTGACTTATGTTACCCCAAGATCTAGCACAAGCATGAAACACTGTACTAACAAATCCATGATGAGGGGATGGAGATATTAGTCTATGATAGTAAAACCCCAAATTGCTTAGTTTAGTAGTTTGCAGTAATAATTTCAGTATTAAAATCACCCCGGGTAACTTAAAAAAAAAAAAAAAAACAAAAAAAAAAACAAAACCTAACGCAGGGTTCTCACCCTAGACCGGTTGAATCAGAATATCCACAGGATAGGACTCAATCATCTGGGGATCTTTAAAAAATGCAGATGATTTGAGGTATAATGAGAATTGAAAATCTGATTTTAAAATTGGCTGCCAGAGAAGGTAGCCACTGTGCTCTCTAGGAGTGTCTTGCTACACTGCACCTTTCTTGCAGGGAACTTGCTCCTCTCCAATCCTTCTTTCTTCCCCCTTCCCTCAACCTGGCCCTTTGTTCCCCAGCCCCAAGGTGCTAAAGAAAACCTTTACCCTGTTTAGTCTATTGTAAGATAGAGTTGAGCCCTGATGGGTGCTCTCCCCCTGTAAATAACCCCAATATTGCAGAAATCACTGCCCTTTATGAAATGCCAAGCAAACCAATGCTAGTCCTGGGAAGCTGAGGAGAGCATCCAAATAGAATGGGTAGATTGTGGGGTTATCGTGTGTTATCCCTCCACCTTCTCACCCAGGGTACCCACATCCCCCAAGTGCTGGAGTAAAGCAGGGAAAAGGATTTCAGGAAGGAGATTTGAGGACGCCAGGTGGTGAGGGAGGAGTTGGGAGAGCTGGAGTAGGAAGGTGAGTGATGGATTCTGCTTCTTTAGGAAAACAAGCCCACCCCTGCTCCAGAGAAGCATCTGCTTTGAGTGTGTCTGAAAAGCTTAGGGAGAAAAGCATCACCTGGAAGCCAGCCCTCAGGGAGGCACACATGGCTTCTGAAAGTGTTGATGTTGATAAGCATGCAGGGCCCTCAAAGAGCCAAAGGGACCCCGCTTCACACCCTCATCAGAAAGGAGAGTGGAAAGATCCAAAATGCTTATGTTCACTGTGGTTGTAGCTATGTGAAAGGATGTATGCTGTGGCAGGCAATAAGCCAAAATGAAAAAAATATATATGCCAAGATGGTGAATTATGGGTGATTTCCTTTCAAAATGTTCTTGAGTATTGTTTTATCTTCTCAGTAACTAAAATAAGTATGATGGGAAAAAAAAGGAAGCCTGGAATTGAGAATAAATGCAGGAACCTGAGCCTTGCTAAGAGACAATTTGGTGTGCCCACAAAAACAAAAAGATTGTCTATATCTCATGACAACTGGAGCCATCCCAGGAAAGCTGGGACCAAGTAATGTTCATCAGACCTAAAAAAGGGAGAGCCATCCACCAGAGTAGATCTGCCAGACACATGGAAAGGCTGCAGGGCTTGTCATCCCTAAGGCCCTGCATTCTGCGCACCCAAGGAAAAGAGAGGATGGTGACATTTCATCCACACAGCTGTAACAGGCAGGGATGTGGTACTTCTAGGACTATGTGATTCTAGACTGGGCACCAATAGCAGAATGAGTATCTCTCTTCCTCTAACACTGTATGGTTAGGTTCTCCTGCAATCTTGTACTTAAAATATTACTGTTTGGGTGAGTGGATTTTATTTGGGTTTGAATAGTGACCATTGAGGTTTCAGTGAAGAGAGAAATCTTAGATGAGTCTGTAGAAGTTACGAATTTCTCTATAGAGCCTCCTGGTGATTTAGAAACCATTTAGTTTGTTTTCTTGACTTTTGGAAACTATGTTAATTGTTTTCCTTGCTGTGTCAGCTGTGCATGAAAGAGGATTGTGCAAGCTCCTCAGAGGTTTCTGAGTGAGATGCCTTGGGGTCTGGACCGGATAGAACCAAGACCCCAAACCACTAGGTTTGAATGTTCAATCACTTGGTCACACATGACAGTGCCTTCTTCGTTAGTAATGCAGATGCTGCAATCATGTTAGGAACCAACATTTAGAAAGAATGTTTCCCAGGGCACACAGTATCTACTGGACACACAGTCAGATGCTTCAGTCACCACAGAGCACTGAGAGTCTCAGAAGCAACATCAGGAGATGGGGGAGTACCTTGGAAAGGATGCGATCAGTGTCCGTGTCCTGCACTTACCATTGTCTTTTTCACATACACCTCTTGACCTCGGGACAATCCAAAATCTGCTATTTTTGCCACATAGTTTTCACCAACTAAAATGTTTCTGGCAGCCAGATCCCTGTGGATAAACTGAAATTTTTGAAAACATTATGTATTTTCAGCCTAATGAAAGCCCCAGGGCTGAAAACTTTGGGGAATAGGAAAGAAGACAATAGTATAAAAAAGGATTTTAAAAAGTCACAATCCAGTTCCCTTAAAGTTCCCCTCCAAAATTCCCTGCTAATGGATTCTGCCAAATGACACACCACACCTTGGCAGAAGAATTTCAGAAAACGAACAAGTGAAAAACACAGGTTGTTAAATCCTCCAGCTGTAATGTAGTGTGTCTCTGTTATCACACATTATTTAGAGGCAAACCAGGCTAAGAGAGCTGAAGGTACCTCACTACATATTATGAAAATTATAAAATTTTTGTAATATGAAATCAGATAGAAGAAAATTATAAAATTTTCATAATTATGAAAATTGCTAGATAAACATATTGTCAGTATTAATTTTTATTTAAATAGATGGACTATTCACAAAGAGATTAAAATGAGGGAGATTTTAAGAAGGAGTTAAAGAAGAGAGGTTGACAGACCCTACAAACATATTGAAACTGACTTTAGCGGGAACTCCACAGGAAAGATATCTAAAGCAAAGTCCTCCAAACAAACCTGTTTTTGGCTCAAGTAGTCCATGCCCCGGGCCACGTCAGCAGCGAAGTGGAGGAGCTGCTGGGAGGACAGTGTGGACGCAGTGCTATTGGCAATAGCGAATGCTGGGTCCGTCTCCAGCACACGGCTCTTGCGCAGGAAGTCCAGAAGGTTTCCATGGGGCGCGTACTCAATGGCCAGGTACAAGTAGCCTGTGGGGAAGGAAGAAAGCATCGACTCATCACTGGCCCTGAACAGCTGTGACACCTAAGAGATGTGCTGTGGGAATTGCCTATAAACTCCATTTTGTCTAAAAAACACATCTAGTAACACTACCCAGGGAGCACTGCGGGACAGGAGGAAGACAGGTGACACCCTCCTGCAATACTCAAAGGGGGCCAGGCTGGAACGCTTGGTTTTGCTCCTTCCCACCCCCTATCCATTCCTACCAAACGTGCACTCACACAGAGGGCTTCCTGAAATGCTTTTACCCACTCAGTAACAACAGTAGAGTGAGTCAAAGCACACTCTCGCAGATCTCAGACACGTTCTTCACATCACCTTTTCATTTGCATTCCATTTTGATCAAGGAGCTTAGTAATATGAGCCAGGCATGTTATTCTAGTCTGCCTCTAGCTATTCCTGAGGTTATTATTTTTCAACAATTAAATATCCATGTGGAAGGAGCCACAACAGGTAACTTTCTCTCCTGCCTTCTACTCCTCCTCAAAACCCATACTAAGTCACCATATTGCTGATTGGGTCTCTCCGGCCACCAGAGGTTAGTTTCAAAGATTGCATTTTGCTTCAAGATACCAGAAAACTCAAGCTTTTAGGAAAAAATAAAACAATAGTTCCTAGAAAAACTTATGGTTCATTGTCACTTTTTTGTTGCAAATCATTTCTTTTTTTTTTTAATAAAACGTTATTTGCCCAGTTTTGTAACTTTTGTTTTCTTGGAATTTTTAAAAAATAATCCCCTTGCAAAAATTTTTTTAAAGGGAATCTACTTGCTAAAAACACTGACATTTATACCTAGTAAAATGTAAAGTTATTTTACTGTTTTTTTTTTAAAGAAGAATTTTTTGGGCAAACCATGTTTTTAAAATGATGTATGAATTAGAACTTGAAGCCCAGTGCAGTGGCTCACACTTGTAATCCCGGCACTCTGGGAGGCCAAGGCAGACGGATTGCTTGAGCCCAGGAGTTTGAGACCAGCTTGGGTAGTATACTGAGACCTAATGTCTACAAAAAATAAATAAAAATAAAATAAAAATTAGCCAAGCATGGTGGTGCATCCCTGTAGTCCCAGCTACTTGGGAGTACTTAGGCTGAAGTGGGAAGACTGCTTGAGCCCAGGGAAGGGGAGGTTGCAGTGGGCTGACATCGTGCTGCTGCACTCCAGACTGGGCAACAGAGTGAGACCCTGTCTCAAAAAAAAAAAAAAAAAAAGAAAAAAAAAAGGAAGCTTGAAAGATCTTCTAAGAAATTGAAATTCTAGCAAAAAAGGAAATCTAATATTGAAACCTGTTGCACTATAATGAAAGTTAGACCTAAATTATGGTATACATGTGCTTCCTCACATCTTTACTGAATTATTTTAAAATAATTTAAATATGTATTTATTAATAAAAATTAAGGTAAATAATTTACCTTAGATATATACACATATATTCACATATATACACATATATATTTATATACACATATATTCATATATACACATATATATTCATATGTATACACATATATATTCATATATATACACATACATATATTCATATATATATATATTTTTTTAAAACCGAGTCTCTTCTGTCACCCGGGCTGAAGTGCAGTGGCGCGATCTCAGCTCACTGCAACCTCCACCTCCCAGGTTCAAGCGATTCTCCTGCCTCAGCCTCCCGAGTAGCTGGGACCTACAGGCATGCGCCACTACGCCCAGTTAATTTTTGTATTTTTAGTAGAGACAGGGTTTCACCGTGTTGGTTGGCCAGGATGGTCTCAACATCTTGACCTTGTGATCTGCCTGCCTCGGCCTCCCAAAGTGCTGGGATTATAGGCGTGAGCCACCACGCCCGGCCTATCTTAAAATTTTAAGAGCCAACTATGTGCTAATGTGATGACAAAGCAAAATTTTAAGGGATATATTTTTGTTGTTGCGGTTTTTTTTCCCACCAAGGAAGCTGCATTAATATCGTGGTTTATTCTCTCCCGGAAGACCAACCGCAACCAAATGAAGTAAACATAACCTCAAGATTTTATTGTCCTCAGAATAAAACAAAAGATGAAACTTAGAACTGGATCAATTGGCCATTTCTCTTCTTATCTCCTCCTAGTGCAAAGTACCTGGATCCCTTAAGAGCCAGCATTCTCTTAGATCTGCAGTGGGGTCAACACTAAAGCCTCAGCACAGTCTTCTTTGTAGTTTTAGCCTTTTTCCAGAAAACTGGTTTAGTCTGTCCACCACGGCCACTTGGCTTCCTGTCATAACACCACTTTCCCTGGGCATCCAGGGAATCCTTGCCCTTTTGTACTGTGTCATTTGTAGGGTTTGTACAGAAAGTCAGGCGGGTTTTAAGAACACCATGTTTGTGGGAGTGCTATCAGCAAGGACAGCAGGGTGTGTGTGTGTGTGTGTGTGTGTGTAACTTTCATTTATACTCCTGTGCCATGCTGATTACTGTTTTCAGGAAGTAGCTCAAAAAATAAATGTCATTACTTCATTATTTAACCTAAGGGACACAATCTGGCTTTCAGAATCACACCCTTATTGGATCATAGAATGATAAATTGTTTGAAGCACCAGTATTTTTAGTTTAATAAATTGAGGAAATGGAAGTAGTCTCTTTTCTGTTGTTGGTGTTTGTGCTGCAAAGTTAACAAGAGGCTGTCAAGTTTGTAAATAATTACTGCATGGAGCTTTTTGTGGGAGCAAACTTTTCCGTGAGAAATGAAGTTTAAGCAGAGATTCAGAACTACAAGGCCATGCAGCATGCAGAGGTAAACCCATAGAAGATTTTTGTTGTTACCTACTCACTCACCAGTAATTACATGCATTACAATAGAAAGTACTCAATAAACATTTGAATTAATAACATAAATTTAACTTTAAATGCATGTGCAACACAGGATAGTTGTATTATACATTAAAGCATTCTGGATGAAAACAAAGCACTATCGCATGAAAGCTTCTTATAATTATTTTTAAAATCCAACCATCCTTAGTTTTCATATTACAGTAGATTGCTGGCATTCATGGCTTTTAACATTCAGAATACCAATTTCCTGGGTTTCCAGGAAAAATGTAAAGGTAGGCAATTAAGAAGCTGATGGTGGGGGCACCCCTACTATAATAGTAGTGGTAGTGGAGAAAACCTCTGCATGGCCAAGGATGAGGCAGGTAGGAGCCATGAATACCTTTGGGCAGTAATGGCTGAACCACATCAGAGGCTAAATAGTCCAGCCTCGGCACCTCCCTCCAAAAACAAGGCAAACCACAGCACAATCTATAAATGGGACTAGACAGACATTCAGATAGAAGATTCAACTTTTAAAAAAAATAGGCAACATTCTTAAGATCATTATCTTTCCTTATATCAATATGGAATTTGTCTCTTCTATAAAAACTCTGGCAGGAAAGACAGGAAAAGAGCATCTTACCTCGATGTTCACATGCTCCTAAGAGATTGATGATGTTTGGATGGTGTCCAAGTTTACAAAGAACTTCCAGTTCTCCTGCAAAGTCCCTGTGATCATCTTTGGAGGCATATTCTGGGAAGAAGGTCAAGGGTTGTGATTCTTCTCTGTTACACCTTTTCAGAATCAGCTGTCCCGTCCTGCCCCCCTAAGAACCTTCAGGTACCCTCAGTCATCAGATACCATCAACTGTATACAACCAAAGAGATTACTCTAAAGTATAGTTTCTCGGCCTTGGCACTGTTGACACTGGGCTGATAATTCCTTTGCAGGGGCCTGTCCTGTGCATGGTAAGATGTTTTGCAGCCATCCTGGCCTCTACCAACTAGATGCCAATAGCCAATCAAAAATGTATCCAGATATTGCCAAATGCCCCCAGGGGCAAAATCACCCCTGGATAAGAACCACTACTCTAAAGTGTTCTTGTTTAAACTCCCAGATCCTCAGGTAAATGACTTGGTAGAGGTGGAGCTGTATCATCTTTTAGATTTTAGCTCTTCCAGCTAAATCTACCATCCAGAGACAACTGAGGCATAGAACCAAAGTTTCCATGAGACATCACCAATAATGCATGCATCTTTATTCATTAATTGTAACTTATTTTTTTACAACTCAATCTGGTTGATTGAGCTAAACAAATCAAATCCAAATGGTATCTTATGGAAGTTGCATGGGAATCAGGAAACTGAGTCGCATCTGCTTCTATTCTTTTTGCCTTGTCTCTCCACTAGCACTTTAACCACATGGAGAACCCACCAGGCACCAGAATGAAGAGAAGGCTGTTGGTTGGTCCATAAACTGATCAGTCTTGAGTCCAGGACAATGAGCTATTACTATTTTTTTTTAAAAAAAAAAAAAACACATTGGGTGGCAAGGGTAGAAGTGAGGTGCTGGTGGCCATAAACATGGCTGCTCATGCTTAGAAACTGTGACAATCGTCTCATGAGGGGCTAATGGTACTCATAAGTCAAGTGCTCTGTTCATACTACAGAAGCCTCATTGAGAGTCAATATGTTGGGAATATTTTTTTTAAAGAAGTTCTTTATAGTGAGGTTGTCTGCTTACTTCAGTAACTGCCGTTCTTTGGATGCACTGCTTTGCCTGCAGGATGTATCTGCCCTGGTGCCTTATTAAGCTATTTTCCCTCTTCACATGGGCACAAGACAGAAAATCAGGCTCACAATAGATCCCAATAAAAACTGCCTTCGTAAGATTCTACACCCCTCTCCTCTCTCACTATCCTCACTGCTCCCCAAAACTTCCTGTGACTAAAGTAGCAAAACAGAAAAGGGATTTCTGGCTGTTTTGCAAGTAGTTTGTATTGTTTTTAAAGAAACATATTGCTGTTTCTAATCATAGATAATATTTTGTTTTGTTAGTCTTCTTAACAATGCAGAAAGCAGAGATGATTTAATAAGATTTAGAGGTAATTCATCATAGATTCAATATTGTGGTCCAAAAAAAAAATCTGCCAGCATCCTTAGAGAGCTCTTAAGATGGAGCTCCACAATGATAATAGTTCGTCACATTCTCTGCTTTAATGCACCACATTCCAAGCCTGTATTTTGTAAAATCAATAGTGCAGCCTCACAGTCAAGTCTTAACACAAACTGCTCTTTCACACAGAAGAGAAGACAGCTAGCTAATTTGCCAGTGAACTAGTCATTCTGCTTTCTCTGAAGATATTTATTATCAAGTATTATTAGATGGGTAGGTACCAAACAGTCTTGAAGCTGGAAAAGATTTAGTTCTTATGACCTTAAATCAGTGGTTTTCTCTGAAACTTGAGTGTACAGAGGAACCATTGAGAAAGCCACTTAAGAACACAGATTTTCATATGCTACCCAAGAAACTCAGATGCAGTCAAACAAGGGGTAGAAGAAACCCAAGTAAATGCATTTCTAACAGTGTCCCCAGGAACTTATATACAGTTAACCTATGAAGACTGTGGTTTGCAGAATGTGGTCCCCAAACCCACAAGATAGCATCACTGGAAAACTAATGAAAAATGCAGATTCTCTGGCCCTGCCCTAGACTTACTGAGTCAGAAATTGTGGGGTAGGGTCCAACAGCCTGTTCTTAAACAAGCCTTCCAGGTGATTCTGATGCACACTGAATTTTGAGAAGCACTGCTTTAAGAGAAACAATGATGCTCCCCAAAAGTTAGCTGTATATGACCAAGAATCTATAGTATCACATCCCAATGAATCAAGACAATGGTGTTTAAATGGCTCCTGCCTTTGTACTGATATCCTGATTATCACAGGCTCAACTTCAAAGGAAGCATAATCTTCAGTTGCAAATAACAGCTATGTCTGATACCATGCCAATTTTTTGTAAGACCACAGAGGAAAGAATCAGCAGGAAATCAGGTTTTCTCCACACCCTCATGCAATGCTGACTCTATCTGGTCAACCACTGACCTTTCATTCTTTTGATGGCAGCATCCATCCGTAACCCATCCTTCTTGATGCGTGCCTTAAGAACTTGGCCAAAATTGCCCTCCCCAATCACATCTTGAAATTTGATGTCATTCCAGTCAAGCACTGGATAAATTGTAGGATCTGGGTTGTTTTTGACCTTCCTGCTTAGGGCCAGAGTTCCTGAGTTGAACTGCACAGCTGGTTCTTCCCTCTGGAAAAAAATAATTATTTCATCATTTTGTGTCAGGATTTTTCATAATTCTAAGGGGCATAATGTCTTCTGGTTGGCATCCACACCAGATGAAAAAATAGTATATTTAATTATAGACTGGAAAGGGAAATAGGTTTTCATCACACAGGCCTACGCTGATAAACCAGCTGCCCACAGGGCTGCACGGGCACAATTCTGGGCCTCCCCAGAAAAGCTTGTTGATTAGCAATATCTGTAAAGGGTGATGGAGGAAGGAGTAACAGTACATATGCCATGTGTTTGCCATCCTTGTGTTAGTTGTACATGAGTTCCCTAAAGTGCTGTGAAATGAACAAGTGTTCAGTTCTGGTTTGGAAACTAACTTGGAGAGCCTATATGGGGCAGCCACAGGATGTGCCTCAGTGAGAGCTTTCTTAGCATTATCTTGATCCTGCTCTATTTTTAGTGCACACTCTTTCTCTCTCGTAGTAAGGCTTAGAATCCATAAGTCCACTCTGGCCACAGGATGACCGAAGCTTAGAGCCAAACCCAACACAGTATCTCTTTCTCCTGAATTCAAATAGCTGCTGGTGCTACCATGAAAAAGCACTGGTATTTTGACAGCGTCCAGCACTTCCAACCCCCTTGCTGGCCCTTCTTCTCCAGCGACAGCCTGAGTTGAGCCAGCTGTGGCATGGAGTCAGATAGTGAAGTTCCTCTTGTCCTCCACAGAAGGGAAGCTTGGGGACTCATGCACATGGGGTACACCTCATTTGAATCACTGCACTCAATGCATTATATACAGAATTGATAAAGTCTGATTCAAATTAATTTTACAGGGCCTGAACCCACAAACTAGATACATTTTCAGGCTTTAGTATACCAAAAGAACTCAAATAAGAT
The DNA here is from genome assembly GCF_006542625.1 of Nomascus leucogenys. Taxonomy (NCBI): domain Eukaryota; kingdom Metazoa; phylum Chordata; class Mammalia; order Primates; family Hylobatidae; genus Nomascus; species Nomascus leucogenys. Next base: position 82,712,210 of record NC_044388.1, read on the forward strand.
GCCTGTTGGTAAAGTGTGATTTTTATAGGCCTTTGCTACTGGTTAGAATTGCTAGATGAAAAAAAAAAATGAGGCAGTACCAAGTGCCAGGAACTCTGACTTCAGACGAGGGTACACAGGAATGGAAGACACACACAGGTATATATAATTCTTATACATACGAGGGGTGATAAGATTGAGGGACTTATTAGAAAGAAATGGGAACTGGAAATAGGCAAATGTGAGGAAAACCTGTCTAATATAATACGTCATTACCTATCTCACTGAGGTCTGGTTACCCTCTGTCCTTCCTTACCAAAAATGTTCAATTTATGGTATTGCAAGATATCATCTCTGGGGACTTATTACTAGGATGACCATACATCTCATTTCAGCAGGCAGGGACAGACCTAGTTTCCTGCATAATTTACTAAGAGCACCCTTTTCACTCTTAAAATTGTTCTGGTTTGGATAAGAAATTAAAAAGTCATACTTTTTTTCTCCCATTTCATCATGAAAGCCAAAGAGAAGATGAGGCTTGCCTAAGGCAAATATATAAGTAAATTTCCTAGTCCATATCTTTAAAGTGAAGGTTCTGCCTGTACTTGGACTTGCCCTTATTAGCTAGTAGGAAGATGAGACACTACCACGTTTTGGAAGGCTTGGGCCATTCTCCTTTGCACATTTGCCCTCTTCAATTGCAATATGATCAGAAAGGCCAACAGCACAGTCAGGCAGGTCATTCCAGCAGAGCCAAGGATGGCTATAAGCAGCATCTTCCCCCCTCCGAGGTCCGCTGGTGCTGTGCAGGAAGACAGAGGTGAAGCGAGTAATTTAGTTTACATAGAGAAACAGACCCACACCGTAAGTGGGAGAAGACGCAGTGTAATGGGAACTTAACAGCAGCCCTAAGCCTGCCACCTAACCACTACATGACCTCAGGCTACTCATTTATATTCCAAACTCAGTGGAGATGAGTCTGACTCACAGGGTTGTAATAACATTTAAAAAAAAAAAAAAATGCAAAAGTGCTGTTACAATTAGCAATATGCTAATCATTAGTTGTCCTTTGTTCAACTTTTATTTCCAAGTAGAATCCCAAGCAAATGAACAATGTTGAATAACAGGGAGAATTACTAGAGGTATAACTTTGAGAGAGTGACTAAACCTCCCTAAACCTCAATTTCCCCACCTAGAAATGCTTTAAAGTTCAATGATGCGAAAAGCTTAGAGTCTATCCGATATTTTGTTTTGTTTTTCTTGTTTTAAAGAGTTAATGAAGAAAACCTAATGATACCCAATAGAAGAAGAGAGAGAGGGAGGGAGGAAGACAGGAAAATACAGAGGAAAAATTAAATGTAGGGCTCAGGTCAAAATAAACTATTAAAGGCTATGGTCAAATCTATTTCTTTTCCTTATTTAAATTTAAATAAAATTAAACTCAATATATTTTTATTAGCAATAGCACACAGAACATGATCCCGTCTTCTTAAAAGAATCCCTCTCTTCTCATTTATCTTTTCTTCTATCTCTATATATGTACAGATACAGAGATGTCTAAAATAGTGAGAAACTTTTGGTTTTGTCTTGTTTTAAAATTTTTCTCTGGTATTTTATGTATAGCTTGAATTTAGGAAGTTACATTTCGCCAAAACACAAGTAATTACAAAAATGGGGCATTCACTAAGAGTGTGACCTGAAAACCATGATTTTCTATATTTGTCAGACTCTTCATTCCTTGAACATTTCAAAAATGTTCCAAAGAATCAGCACTGTTAAAGCAACTTGTTTGATTTTGTTTCTTAAGGCCTAGGTAATCCTCCAAGAAAACCAAGTTTTCAGATTTAGTTATAGTATTTTCTTTAAAAACAGACTGTAATCCAAATCATAAATTTTCAAAACTTGCCTCTAACGTGCCTCCATCTACATTCTCTGGCACACATTGTACACAACACAGAGAGCCGGGAGGTGCCTCTGCACAGACTTGAAGTCAATCCTCTCGCTGCAGCTCCACCCACATGGGACCCTTGTTCACTTAATTACACTCAACAGACCTTATCAATCACAGATGGTGGGCACCAGTATGGCATCCTGAGAGGATCTCTATCTAGCTCAAAGCACGTACTCTTTCTGGGGTTGGGGTTAGTGGTGGACACGGAGACCTAATAACCTGCATCAGTAAAGTAGAAGAAGACTCAGAATTGCACAGTGTCATCCAAGCTAAAAAAGGAGTGTTTGAGGAAGAATGGAGCATGGTTCTTGGAGCCTCCTACTGGAGCTCTTGCATAGCCTGCCTTCTATAAGCAGCTCCCACATTCTTCTTTCTCCTAGGAGTTAAAATTCATATTCCTCAGAGCTTTCTTCTTAGATTGCTGGATGGGGTATGCTGATAGACTGATCTATTCTAAGGTTTAACAATAGAAAATGGACCAACAGGGATCCTTCTCAGAGGCATTTTGATATTAAGGACCTCTCTGTATATGTCCATTCAACCACCGACCTTTCATAGGCTTTCATCTCACAGGCCTGTCCTGATAAACCAGCTGCCTATAGGGCTGCACAGTAATCCTATGTAAATACCTGTGCATTCAACCAACCTTGAGATTCTGGGAGGGTCACCAGTTCATGAGAAAAGGCTGGGTTGCTTGACCCTATGTTGTTCTCTGCAAAAATGTCCACCTGGTATGCTGTTTCAGGCTCTAGGCCCTTGAGCTGATACTGAGTGATGGTGGCATTCTTTATCTTCACATCAATGTGCTGGTCTTCATTCTTGCCTTGAACCTTGTAACGGATAGTAATAGAAGAAATAGAATAGCCATCCAATATTGTCCAAGAAATCACAGCCGAGGAGTGTGTGATGTTGGAAATCTTGATGTTTTCTGGTTGAGGAGGAAGAACTAGAAATTAAAAAGAAAAAAGATTCACTTAAGATACACTACCATGTCTTAGATCATTATGCTTTTGAGATAGAGTTCATGTCAGCTCATAAACCATGAAAGGCAAACAGATGTTTTCTCAGATGGTATCCCAATCAATTGGTAGTGGCTACAGGACTCCATGCAGACTTGAAAGAGTGGCACAGACAGAGAAATGGCAACACATCATCTATTTGTCATCTTGACAGTAAATGAAGGCCTTAGAAATTCTGTTATTCCACAAACCTGTACTTACTATTCTTGATGCTGGGAAGAATGGAAAGCTTCTGAGGGCTGGCATTTATATAGCTTACAGTATGGCAGGCATTGATCTAGGCTCTTGTATATATTAACTCACTTCCTCTTCATAGCAATCTTTCTGTAAGTGCTGAGGTCTGGAGAGATTAAGTGACTTAGCCATGGTGACACTACTGTTAAGTAGAAGAAACAAGATTCAACTCCTGGCAGTCTGGCTGTGTAGTCCATATAGTCTTAGTGTCATGTGGTCTGTCCTTGCCTTAAATTTATGGAGCAGCAGGCAGGTCAGTGTATACATGAGAAAATGTGCTAATAACTTTTAGTAGACAAAGTATTATAGGGATTTGGGGAAAAGTGGAATCACATTCCATTCAGGGACACAGGCAGGATGAGAAAGAGATGCCTTGAGGTTTTCCACATGTGAAGATGACAGGCACCGCATCATCACTACATTCTCACTCAGACTCTAAAGGGCACAGGCTAGAAGGGAAGTTCGCGACCCGATAAAGGCTAAGCCTATTTGATCCAGGAAAAGAATGGATTTGAGCTCTTGTCCTTAATAGTAACTGTACCTTACATTTATGAGGCTATTTACAATGTGCTTCCATATGCAGACACTCTCTTGACTTGTATAACCCCACAGTACTGAGATTTTTATGATCCACATTTTAGAGATGAGAAAACTGAGACTTCGAAAGTTTAAGGGATTCGTACTTGTCCCAGTAGGCGAATAGTAGACATAGGCTGTTTTATTCCATACACCATTGTTTTTCCACATGAAAGTTACTGCTTATAAACAAATTAGAACCTTTGAGAAGTATCTCAAGGTACATCCTTTCTATTTTAAATTTCTTCTTTTCATTATGTTGACTCGCCCTTGTTACTCTTTAGGGGACTATGGCAATTTATGAGAATTAGGTATTGGATTTAAAACCTTCCAAATCTGATTGTTATGTTCTATGTCTAGCAGATGGTACAGTATCCAAAAATCACAATTAATCAACAGTATGTCTTAACTTTCTTTACATCCAGTACCAAGTCTTTTGTATATTTTTATAAAAATATCCAATAGCCTTTCTTCCCACAGGAGATTGAAGGGGTAATAGAAATACCAACATTTTCAGATTAGTATGATCGCATAGTTAATATTGATTGGTATAGCTGTGGCTCAAAAAATTCAACTTAATAAACCAGTGGTCTTCTAAGCCTGCCACAAAAAACAGCAGTGTCTTTTAGATGCTTGTTAGAAAAATAATGAATATAATTTTTGTGCCAACTAAAAATCATAAATTTGCATCTACCAACTTATCCATTTTATGCCTGAAAGGAGTCACTCTTAGGGATAGCTCAACAAACCTTTGATTTAAATTCAGTGGGTCTGGACCCAGCAATCTACATTTTAGCAGGTTCTCTGGGTGACTCTGAAATAGATTCTAAAATGCTTTAGGAAACACTAATCAGACCTTAAACAATTTTGAAATGGGATATCACTACTTAAAGAAACTCTAGAAGCATAGTTGCTTTGAAGCAGTGGGTTGCCCATCCAAAGAGACAAGTGGAAGACATTTGTAGCATGGTGGGGGGAAAAACAGAACTAAAATGTGGATTAGAATCCTAATCCCCATGCCATACTAGTTCCATAATTTTGGGCAAGTCACTTACCCTCCTCTGTGCCTCAGGTTCCTCATCTGTTAACTGTGATAATCATTCTTACTCTGCCTTCCTCAAAAAGTCATTGTAAGGGTCAAATACTCCCCATGTAAATGTTTTCCAACAGGAAAACATAACACACATATATTATTTTTAACATATGATTGGGGTGACACGCCAAATCTAATTCACTCCACTTCTTACCCCTGGACCAGATGGAATTGCTAGGCTGGAAACCAATACAAACTTTATAACTGGCAGTATTAATTTTACTTATGAACATACATGATCAGCCAGTGACAACACAGCATATTAACAAATAGTTTCAGGTAAAAATGAGATGTTCTCATTCACATCCTCCTTCCTCGGATTTCCTGACCCTATAGGGATCAACTCCTACCCTGCCAATCTCACGTCCCTACTACCACCACCAGCACTGACCCTCCATCAAACTTCATACAATCATCCAAGGCAAGTCGACTCCCAGTGACTATTAACTAGTTTTTGTTTAATCCTATAAATATGATACTGATAGTGTGATTTTGAGAGAGTATCATTCTAATGAGGATGAAACTTACGTAGAATAGTGAGTGAGCACCTAAGATAATTTTGAAATAGGAAATAGTGATTCATCCCACAGTTACTGACATTTCACAAGTCTATAGTTAATATACTGGAAATGGTACAGGAACAAACAGATCAATGGAAGAGAACAGAACATCCAGAAATAGATGCAAAATGAATATGAGAACCTGGCATGATACAGAAAGCATCACAACTCACCATGGGGACTACTCAATACGTGGCACTGGGACCACTGACATGCCATATGTGAATAAAAATATTAAAATATACTGTACCCCAAAATAACATTCTTATATCTTAAAGACCTAAATACACAAAACAACACTAGGACTACTAGGAAAAACACAGAGACTATGTTTATGACCTTGGGATAGGGAATAATTCCAAAATGCAAAAAGTATAAATCACACAGGCAAATACTGACAGGTCCAACTGCGTCAAAATGTCAAGTGTCTGTGGGTTAAAAGCCACCACAAACAAGGTTACAATAAAGGGATTAGGAGAATATATTTGCAATACACATAACAAAGTATTTAGATTACACAAATAATTTTTACAAATCAGTAAGAAAGACAACCTATTCCAAATGAGCAAAGGGTATCAATAAGTATCAAAAAGGAGGACATCCAGATGAACAATTAACATAAAAAGATGCTCACCTTTGCTAGCTATCAAGGAAATCAAAATTGAAATTAACAATGAGGCATCATATTTTGCTTTTGAGATATGCAAAGTAAAAAGGTGTGACACTATCGAGTGATATAGGGAAAGGATATAGACATAGAGATGGGTATAAGGAAAATGGCACTCTCATACACGCCTGAACATAGTACACACTGACTGACCACTTCAGAGGGAAACAACCTATGAGTTCCACCACTGGACTTGTTCCTAGAAAAACTCTCACACCTGTCTGTGCACATGGAGACATGCGTAAGAATGGGCATTGCATTTTGTTCATGATAGTAAAAAATGAAAAAAACCTACATCTCCCTCTAAAAGGGAGAGGATGAATGACAAGATACATTCATAAGATAGAATATTATACAGAAGTTAAAATTACATGCATCAAAGCTAAGTAAACATGGATAAAATTCATAATGTTCATTCAAAAAATGAAGAATGATATGTATGCATGTGTATACTTTCAGAGATATTAAAATTATAGAACACTGGGCTTGGCACAGTGGCTCATGCCTGTAATTCCAGCACTTTGGGAGGCGAAGGCGGGAGGATTGCTTGGGCCCGGGAGTTCCAGACCAGCCTAGGCAACATAGGGAGATCCCATCTCTACAAAAAAATTTTAAAAAAAAAGTCAGGTGTGGTGGTGTGTGCCTGTGGTCCCAGCTACTCAGGAGGCTGAGGTGGGAGGATTGCTTGGGCCCAGGAAGCCAAGGCTGCAGAAGCCATAATGGCACCACTGCTCACCAGCCTGGGCAACAGAGCAAGACCTTGTCTCAAAAATATATATATACAACATTAAATGAAAATATACTTAACAAACTCATAATTTTGGTTGTCTCTTGGGAGAGGGGAATAGAAATGGAATAGGGATAACAGCTGCAGGAGATATTGATACACCTGTAGTGGTTTATTACGTAAGTCAACAACAAATGCTGAAAGCAAATATGACAAAAGACAAAATGTTAACAGTTGTTAATTCTGGATGATCGGAATGTGATTGTTCGTTGTGTTACTCTTAGCATGATTTTGCACCTTGGAAGTTTCACAGAATTAAACATTATATATGAAGAATCCCTAAACACTGACAAACAATTCAGACTTTCATAAGTCACTGATGCAATAAAAGAGTGGCCAAAGAAGCACTGAGCCAGCTTCCACACCTGTTCCTGAGGAAGTGGAGAACCAGCTGCAAAGATAGCCTCAGACTCTGGGAGCTGGCAAGGGGACCACATAATCTCCCATCCAGGCCTGACCCTGCTTAGCTTCCAGGATCAATGAGATCCAGCGTGTTCAGGGTGGTAAGGCCATAGACCACATGATCCTGACTTCAGTAGTAGTTGTGTGTGGCCAAGAAATAGTTTACCTTTCCAAGGGTTCCAAATGCACACAGTGCTAATTTCAGTGAATCAAAATAAAACTCTCTGCTTAGTAATGAATAGACTTTCAATACTACAAAGAAATCCAAGAAATTCCCATTAATTTTAAATGACCAATCTGAAATAGAGAAAAGCCTGAAATGCAAAATACTTTGGGGAAAAAAAGTGATTTTATTACTCCTAGATAAATCTTTTAACTTTTAAAATTACCTGTTTTCAAGGGGTTTCAAGCAAAGTTATTTGGTTTTTATGATTAGGAAAGACCCATCTGGAATTAACTGACATCTGTGTACATGTAGATATATGATAATTCTTCAAAACTACCCCATAAATGGTTCAACAAGCCCTAGAAAACCTTCTTCTTGTTACTAATTTACTAAATAAACAAATGCACACCAAGGGAAGGTAAATTTTAGCACAGACCTGCCTGAATTATTGCAAATCCAAATATATGTTATATATTGCAAGTTATTAAAATGATTAGGTGGGGGGCACTAATTAGCCTTCTCTCACAACTTTCTTTCATAATTTCCAATAGTCTTGAAGTGATGTTAGCTAAGTCTGCATGGCGGTAGCCCCTAATTGCTCAGATGAGGCTGGAGCAGCATGAATTACTTACTGTCACTAAGGGTCCAAGCAGTGAGATCTTCACTCCATTCCCCCTGGGCCTTGGTGTTGACTCTAGCTCGGACCACGTACTGCTCCCTGGGATGTAAGTTGTTAAGTAGCACCGAAGTCAAGTTGCCTGGAACTTTAATATTCTGCTGATCACTTTTTTGCACAGACCTTCTCTCCACTTCAACATAAAAGTCATCTTCCGAGCTTGGAAATATTGGTTGCCAGGTCAAATTTAGAGTGGTCTGACTTTTAGGCAGGAGATTTAGACCTCTTGGAGGAGGGAGTCCTAGGAGAATCCAGAAAAATCATTATTTTTATATACGGCTGACATAGTTTGGATTAGTGTCCCCACCCAAATCTCATATTGAAATGTAATCCCCAGTGTTGGAGGTGGGGCCTGGTGGGAGGTGATTGGTTGATGAGCGTTGACTTCTCATGAATGGTTTAGCACCATCCCCCTTGGTGCCGTCCTCCCGACACCGAGTGAGTTCTGATGAAATCTGGTCATTTGAAAGTATATAACAGGCCCCAGTGTGTGATGTTCCCCTTCCTGTTTCTATGTGTTCTCATTGTTCAATTGTCGGGGGTGGGGGGAGGGATAGCATTAGGAGATATACCTAAAGTTGAATGACGAGTTAATGGGTGCAGCACACCAACATGGCACATGTATACATATGTAACTAACTTGCACGTTGTGCACATGTACCCTAAAACTTAAAGTATAATAAAAATAAAAAATAAACAGGAGCTTTGTCAGAAAATGTTAAATAATTTCCATGGAAAAATAATAAATTATGAAACAGTTAAAAAAAAAAAAGTGTATAGCACCGCCCCCCTCCCTCTTCTGCTCCTGCTTTCACCATGCAAAGTGCCTGCTCCCACTTTGCCTTCTGCCATGAGTAAAAGCTCCCTCAGGCCTCCCCAAAAGCAGATGCTTCCTATACAGCATGCAGGACCATGAGCCAATGGTTACTGTTTTTACTGTTTGGTTTGGTAAAAAGCCAAACCTCTTTTCTTCTAAATTACCCAGTCTCAGGTATTTCTTTATAGCAATGCAAGTACAGACTAATACAAGGGTGGAGGCAATGACAGCGCTAAAGGGCACCTTTTAAGAGTAACCTTGGCTTCTAGAATAAGATACAACTTCATAAGCTATCAAAGAAACACAAGCAAGCGGCCATATGATACTTTCTTTCTACCAAAATGACTCATTACATAATTTATAATAGCAAACAATTGGAAGAAACCTAAACACTCAAAATAGGAAACTGCTTTAATAAATTATCATATAGCCATTCAGTGGAAAAATAGATCACTAGGAAAAGTATGAAAGCCCAATAAAAAGACTTCCAGTACATGTAGGCATGGTAAAAGTTATGTCGACAATGGTGAAGGATAGGAAGGAAACTGATAAAAATCAAAACAGTAGATTTGCCAAGGTTATGGGATTATGGGCGAGTATTTACCGTTTGTTACCATTTTGAGCAATACGTTGTAAAGCAATTTAGGGGTTCCTTCCCCTTAGCAAGAATTTCACAAATCATACAGCTGTGGTGGCAGGGCCAGGCCTATTCCTGCTCTGATCACATCAAGGTATCCGCTATGACTACGTGATGCCTGGCCATAATCACCCACAGGAGCCTGGGCTACCAAGACGTCACTGAATAGAAGCAATATGGGTTTTAAAATCAGAGAGACAGGAACATGCCACTTTACTTTTGCAACCCCGGGCAAATTCGTAATCTCTCCAAGTTCACCTGTAAAATAAAATTCAAATCTCCATATTCCAGACTCAGGAGTAATAAGTGAGACAATGGATGCGAAAATGCTTGGAAGGTGTTAGGGGCTCTATTAACACTGGTTTCCTCCCTCCCTTCCTTCTTTCAAGATGTCTTATGTCACTGGACAAAGGAGGAAATAGTGCGTTTTCAGTTTATAACAGTAAATTGATTTTTAAATTCCAGATATGAAGTCCTTCCAAAATGTAGGATAGAGATCCTCTAATTCATGCATTCTCAGTAGGGACACAATCACTCCTACGAGGCAAAAAAATTTGTTCTTAGTGTATGAGAAAATTTCAGATTACTACAATTGTTTACAAAGGACCATAATACAGAAACAGATAAAGAGCATATCTGTGGTATTAAAATTTCACGGGAGGCAGGATCTACTAGGACAAACGTATCTGAAACAGCTCACTGGGGATGAGCAATACATTTTTTTTTAAAAGGTTGAGAAACACTGCTCTTACTCTTGGTTCGAGGTGAGAGGAAGGGTCTGTTTCCATCTACTGGGAATCAAGTCCCACCAGCCTGGTTCTGACTACCCTCAGACTAGTGAGAACCAGCAGCTAGGCATGCATTTTCTTGGCATTATGCAAAAGGTCTGATGGCCCTTTCTCTGTAACCTTTGCAAGTGGAGAAAGGTGATGCCATCTCCTCTTGTTAACCTCTGAAGTTTAACCTCCAAAATAGCCACCCAGAGTGGTTTAGGCAGGTTTGCAATGACAAAGGAGAATGGGGAGTTGATATTTTAGAGGATACATTTACACCTCCTAATCCTGTGCCTGGTACAGAAGAGTAACTCAATAAATAGTCATTTCCCCTTTTCCTTCCTTTTGGGAACATGATGACCCCACACGCCTCCCTGTCTGCCCCTTTCTGCAATATGTTCAGAAAGTGTTCTCTTCCTTCCCCTCCCGGACTCCCTGGCCTTCACCATCTCAATCAACACACATAAACAGTGCAATTGCCAGATGAAATGAAAAGCAAACATCAGCAAAATTCAAATGATGGGAAAAGAAGAATCTTCAATAATTCCCTTCCCGCCTACCCCTGAGAACTACTTTGAAATATTCTGAGAGACCTCCTGGCTGGAACATATTCTGAGGGCTGAAGACAGTACAGTGTGGGGCTGTGAAGTGTTTTATGTTCTGTTCCATAAATACTTTCCATCTGAGTCAGTTTATGACCTTCCCCTTTTGACTCACCAACAGTGACTTGAGAGAGAATTAACTACCATTTGCCTTTTAGCAGTAACATGATGACATATCAGGGATCCCTTGGGTCACGGTTGTAGAGGTCCCTTTTTCCTCTCTGTATAGTTTCTGGGTTTATTTTTTATATTCACAACCAGGAGGGTCCCCAAGAAGCCATTTCTTACTTGTGTGTAATGCTTCTATAAGCCTCAGAGTAGCTTTTGAGTCTCATTTGGTTCTTTAAGGATGCTGCTAGTAACATAAAAACTAGGTGGGTGGTGTGAAGGAAGGATATTTCTGTGAAGGGTGCATAATCTCTGCAGAAGAGAAGTGGATGTTCTTCCTAGTTTTTTCACTCAATCATAACATACCCTTCTACTTGTAGTAAATGGAGTAAAACACAGGCAAATTTGTGAACTGGGATAATAAGCTGGTGCCTTTGGGATTCTAGGTAGAAATAATAATTGGTGAAACAAAAGGATATGGAGCCTGGACTGGGAGTGGTGGCTCATCCCTGTAATCCTAACACTTTTGAGAGGCCGAGGCTGGGGGACTGCTTGAGGCAGGAGTTTAAGACCAGCCTGGGCAACAAAGCAAGACCCCGTCTCTACAGAAAAAATTTTTAAAAGTAGCCAGATGTGGTGGTGTGCCTGCAGTCCCAGCGACTCAGGAAGCTGAGGTGGGAGGATGACTTGAGCCCACGAGATAGAGGCTGTAATGAATGTTGATCAAACCACTGCACTCCAGCCTGAGTGACAGAGCAAGATCCTGACTCTAAAAGACAAAGATATGAAGCCTGAAGATTTAGTATGGTGATGCATCTTACTCTTACCAAGTCCTCTGAGTCTCTATTTTTCGATCTATAAAATAGGGAAGATGATAATTCTTACTTTCCTAGGTGATATAAATCAAATATATATGAAGTTGAAAGTATAAAGCACTGACCAAGAGATAGTAACAGAATGGTTATACACAGTGAACAATTCAAAGAACCAGGAATGGAACCTTACAAAAGATCGCTCCAGTATTTCAATGGAGGGTACCTGGGTAACAGAAAGCTGGAGGTCAGGTTAGCATCAAGGAGGCTTCACAAAGTTAATTAATGCAATAGAAGGCCAGTCAATACCAAACACCACTGATAAATCAAGAAATAATTTTACACATGTTATCTAGAACACGTGGACCCAGGACCAGCAGCATCACTTGGGAACCTACTAGAAATGCAAATTATTGAACCCGGGCCCCATCCTCACCTCAAAACCATTGAATCAGAAACTCTGGGGATGAGGCCCAGAAATATCTTTTAACAAACTCTCTGAGTGATTCTGATGGACACTTAGGTTTGAGAACCACTGATTTAGAAAAGGGAGGTAAATATAAGAAATAGCTTAAGGAGATGAAAGTGGCTACCTATAGGAAGCAGGACTGGGAGGTGGAGGGTGGAGCAGGGGAATGCTGTTCTTTAGATAAAAGCTTCTTATTCTATTTGATGTCATGACTCTGCACATGAATTACTTTGAAAAATTAGAAATTATTTTTGAAAATAAATAAACTGGGACTTCTGAAATATGCCTGTGGCAAGAGCCTGGTCTGGGCCCTCAAGATGGAAACAGGAAGCCAGTGGTAAAATGCAGGAGCCGAAGCTCAGCACAGTTGCTGCTGTGTAAATCCCAGCTCCTAGGGGAGGCCCTGCCTTCCTGAAGGCTCATCTGCTTCCTTCTCTGTCCCTACAGAGTGCTGCAGACCTCCTCTCCCAGGGAGACAGACCAGGAGTCCAACCCAAATAAAGGAACAGTTTGGCTTGAAGTTGCTAGCCTTCCTGTCACTTTCCCACCCATTCAAAAGCAAACTCCTGCCACCTCCATCCCCACCCACCCACTCACCCACCACCACCCTTCCTGGTCTTCCTTCCTCTTTCCCCTTCCTCCCCCTCCCACCCAGCTCATGAATAAATGCCTGTTGGCTTCCACTGACCGATAGAAGCTGTTGTGAAGCGTCTCACAGGTCCAGGATGCCCTTCCCCACCCTCTCCACGACGGACCAGTTGCACACAGAGTTCATATTCTGTTCGAGGTTCCAAATAGTTGAGTGTAACAATCTCATTTGTCACTGAGAAGAGAAAACGTCCAGGAAACTTAAGTTGGCATTCTCTTACATTCCTTAAGCCGGGGTTGTTGTTATTGTGATGTGAACTAATTTTCGGTTTTCAAAACTATGTCTTAGTGAAACAGAGAGGCAATTCCATCGTCAAGGCCTCATCCTTCCTAATATGAGGAAAATTAGGCTTTTGAAATGTTTCCAGGTTACAATGTACACATTAAAGTGTATATTTCTGTGCCACTGACACATTTCTGCTCTGGTGCTTTTGTCTTTTCATTTGTAGACTAAAACCTCACAAATCTTCTATATGGAATACCAGATTGGGGAATACTCGATTAGAATAAAATAATTTAATTGCTACTGTTTTCAAGTATGTACACTGATTGCAATCAAGCTATCAAGAGAAAAAGATGCTTAGGAGGTTTGCTCAAAATGACCAGAAAACTGATTTGTAATGGTCAGACTATTACAATGAAGCATTCTGAAGTCCTTGAAAATAGTACCCATAAACAAATGGTGTCTGCCTCTTTTCTCCTTACCGACTTGCTTTAGTCAGCCTCTGTTTCTCCATGGATATTGCCAAGATAAATTTCTGCCTTATCATATGATAAACTCCTACTTGGTAAGAAAAAAACTGGGATGTGTTTAACAGTTCTTAGAAGACCACTTTGTGGATGTCCACTTGTAGAAAAAGGTGATGGATTATTACCACCATACGACAGCAAAAGACCTTCCATTGATGTTGGAAACAGCAATTCAGCAAATCAGCCTGACATCCCTGGAATTCTGAATTTTGATAGAATCTACAATAGCATGTGAAGGACTCAGTAATAATACCATTTTATCCGGTCTACCCAGGTCAGCCAGTGTTATTCAGCCCAAAACCCTCCTCCTCTTCTCTTTTTTTTTTCCGTAGTTTTCTTAATTATCTCCATATAGAGAATAGAGGGTCATTTTAAGGAAATCATAGGCATAGTAAGACAAAAGTATGGGCGGAGGAGGACATGCTGTCTAGAAGCATGTTAGTGGTAGGTCTTTTTACAGGATGGTCCAATTGAAGCAGCATGGTCACTGGTAATGCTGTCTTTGCTTTTTAAAATTGTGATTTTACATTATCATACAACAAATATTAATTGTAATTTGTGTTTCAAAATAAATTCAACTGTTTTCATGAACTTTTGGCATTTTGTCACATTTTGTTCAATTATTCTTTTCTTTCAGGAAGTTAAGGGAGGGACCTGTAGCTCTCTTTGCTGGTCCTTGTCCTCCCCCGAGCCCATTCCAGTCTGCCACAGCCCAAACTTTGCAGGTTCAAATTCCTTTAAAAATCTCTCTGTGTTAAGGGTCTGCAGGACAGGGCAAGACATGAAATGAGAAAAGGAATAAACAACTCAATACAGCAGCAACAATCACCCCCAGAATTTAGGGAGATTAAGCCTCTCTGCCCTTCCAGCAGGCTCTGGACTTTCCTGCTACCATATTCATGGCGTAAACAAGTGTCTTTCCCCATGACCAGCCAAGATAGAATAATTAAAAACAGGACTGGAGATCCAGAAAGAAATATTGATATAGATAGTAACTCATGGTGTGAGCTGGTTCTGTGTTCCAGAGCACACAGTGACTTCAGAAAGTTAGCCCCAGAGCTCAGAGGCCCCCTGCACTCTCTTGAATGCTCTGAAATGGAAACCTCTATAACAGCCACCACCTTGGTGTAGAGGATTGAGGCAGAGAGAAGGGAATTTCTAGATTTGGAGAAAAATAATTCTTCTGGTGCCACATCCCCAGCTGGCGTCTATCCTGTCCAAAGCTTACCTTGAATATGTTGCCAAGCCTCATAGTGATTAACGGGTTTGTATAGAAGCTTCTTGGATTTGATTGGTCCATCCCCAAAGTAAGGCTCAGAGCTGATGTTGATGACAGCAAAGTTATGTCCAGTGTCAATCACGTTTGGGGCATTCAGGGGCTTTGGAAGAACTAAATACAATTTCAGAAGGCAGATTAGTCCTTCGGCTTTGAGGTTTTATGATTGTTCTTAGGTAGAGGTAGAAGATGTGTTTTACCTGTCCAACAAAGTCCTCTTAAAGTTTTCTGCTCAGACTCAGTGAGATCACCCGCTCTCTAAGCTCTCTGCTTTGCTTTTGCTTCCCCAATCCATTATCCTCAAAGTGCTTCCTTAAAATAAATGTGCCCCTTTGCTCAAGACCCTTCAGTGGATTCTCATCACATGTAGGATAAAATCAAAAATTCATACCATGACCAGCCAGGCCTTGAGTGATTAAGCCCCTGCCCACTCTCCAGCTTCCTCTTCCCCTCACCTAGTACCCTCCAGTCCCACTGACCTTTCACTTCATGCAACTAACAAAGCACGAACCTCCTTTCTGTAGATTGATTGTGGATGTCCCTCTTCTGCAAGGAATGCTCCACCTCCCATTATTCTCCCAGTTAATTCTTAGCTCTGATGTGAATATTTCACAGGCGGCTATCGTAGAAACTGAATTAAGGTATTGTATACTTTCACAGAACCTCTACTTTTCCTTCATGGTGATTTTTAGAGTTTATTACTCTTTGTAGTATGATTATTTGATATTGGTCTTTCTGCTAGATCATAATTCATTCATTCTCTCTCTCTCTCTCTCTATATATATATATATATATATAATATATATATATATATATATTATATATATATATATTATATTATATATATATATGTCTTTCAGCCAAACAACACAAATTCATTACATTTCTAGAAGTCAGAAGTCAGACATGGGTCTCACTGTGCTAAAATTAAGGCATTAGCAAGGCTGTATTCCTTTCTGGAGGCTTAGGAGATAATCTGTTTCCTTGCTCTTTCTAGCTTCTAGAGACGGCCTGCATTCCTTGGCTCAAGGCTCCTTCCTATCCCTTCAAAGTCCACAACATAAGGCCTCTCTGATCCTTCTTTGACCACCACATCTCTGACTATTGTCAGGAAAGTTTCTCTACTTTTAATGACTCAAGGGATTGGAGTGGGTCCACTCAGATAATCTAAAACAATCTCCCCATCTCAAAGACCACGTATTCTCAATGGGGATGACAATGCCCCAAAAACAATGAAAACTGGTTCTTGGAGGATGCAAAAATTTTAGATATTACGATGGGTTGCAGCCCGCCGAAGAGCCATAGTACATAAAGAGATATAAAGTCCATCTGTGATAATAAAATTTTATGGTGATGAGGGATAGTTCTGGAATAAAATTTCTAAAAGAGCTCCTTAGTGGGATGATAATAAAAAGGTTGTGAAACACCACACTACACTCTAAATTCCAATAGGGCAAAGACCGTGTAGTTTGTTCACCAGCACCGACTAGGTGCTGAATTATTGTTTGTGAAGTGAATTTCCAATGAGCTCTATAGTTCCCTTGGCCCAGCCTTCTTAGAAATGCATAACTCGTTTTGTTTTTCCTCCCCAAGAGTGTGTATTATACAATGCAGAACCTTTCCGATTTCAGAGGACATTGCAATGTTCAGTAATTTTTCTTTTTCTTTCTGTCTCAATGCTTTGGCTCACCTTCCTTAGAAATGACCTTCAAGTCTTTGCTCAAATATCTTCTCAAAAAGGCTTGACTACCCTATTTAAAATTACAGTCACCACTCCAGCCCTGCCCCAGCATTCTCTACCCCCATTTCTGCTTTAATTTTCTCCAAGACACTCAGCATTTTAGTGAACTGTACATTTTACTTATTTATTTGCTCACTGTTTATCTCCCTGTGGGAATGTAAGCTCCATGATGAGTTTTTTTCCCCCTGTATTAGTCACTGCTCTATTCCCAGTGCCTAGAACAGGGGCTGAAACATAATAGGCCTAAAGTAAATTCTATTGACTAAGTGACGACTTAGGAAGTTGTCCAAGGTCAGGATAATAAAGCCAGTAAGAAGCAGTATCCCCTAACTGGAGGCAGATCGTGCCAATATTAAGTTAGATAAGTCTGAGTACACATTTCACTTAGGCTAGAAAGGAGGGCAGTGCTGTAAGTAAATTTGTTCAAGTAATGTTTCCTTGTATGATAAAATAAGGCCACCCCTTTAAACCAGCAGATGCACATTTTATTACAGCCATTAATGTCAGTCTGTGATACTTTTATGAGGGCTTAAAAATTGCTACAAAGGCTTCCTCTTAGTAATCTACCATTTTATTTTTTGCCTTTTAATCATTTTTACTGAGATGGAACATATATAGTGTAAAGTGCAAATATCTTAAGTGTATTTAGCTCAAGGGACTTTACCTGTGTATACACCCATGTAACCACCACTCAGATTAAGATAGAGAATATTCCCAGCCCTCCAGAAGGCACCTGTGTGCCCTTTTCCAGTCAATATCCTCTACCTAGAGGTAGCTACTATTCTGACTTCTGTGACTAAAGATTAGTATTGCCTGTTCTTTAGCTTTATATAAATGGAATCATAAAGCATGTACTTTCTTTCACTGGTTATCGTGTTTGCAAGATTCATCCATACTGTTGCAGAAATTAATTCTTCTTTATTACTGTTTAATATTCCTCTGCATGATTTTATGGGCTAAATTGTATTCCCCCCAAATCACACATTAAAGTCTTAACCCCTAGTACCTCAGGATGTAACCGTATCTGGACATAAGGCCTTTAAAGAAGTAATTAATTTAGAATAAGTTTATTAGGGTGTGGCATAATCCAATATGACTGCTGTCCTTATAAGAAGATTAAATTAGGACACAGGTACAAAGGGAAGACCCTGTACCTGTGTCCTAATTTAATCTCCCTGTGAAGACACAGGGAGACAATGGCCATCTACAAGCCAAGGAGAGAAGCCGCAGAAGAAATAAACTCTGTTGATGCCTTGATCTTGGACTTGTAGCCTCCAGAATTATAAGAAAATAAATTCCTGTTGCTTAAGCCACTCAGCCTGTAGTATTTTGTTATGGCAGCCCTAGCAAACTAATACATATGAATATACTATAATTTGTGATTTGTGTATCCTTTCTAATGTTGATGGACATTTGAGTTAATTTCGGTTTGGGGCTACTATGAATACAACTGCTCTGAGCATTCTTGAAGATGTCTTTTTTGAACATAATACAGCCATTCTTTTGAGCATATACCTAGGGGTGGAATTGCTGGTTCACAGGGTAAGTAAATGTTTAGGTTTAACACATGTTGCCAGTTTTCCAAAGTGACTGTACCAATATGTACACTGGTGTTAAAGCCTAGTATCTGTTTTCGTAAAGACTATAATAAAAGATGCTGATTAAATTGATTAAATTCCCTAATGGCTATTTACATTTTATGGCTGCCAGTCAATGTGACAGCAAAGAGACAGCAGTGACTTAGGACTGGAGACGCTTCTACACATTGATGTTGTGTGCTGTGTCTTTCACTACACACTAAAAACTAGACCCAGTGACTCTTCTGTGTATTCACATGGTTTGTTTTGGACGTATGTCCATGGATAGCCAACATTCCCAGAAGCTTAAAAGTAGGGTGATTTTTCTTGTCTGCATATCATTTCCTTTCTTCCAAGAACATGCAAGATGCAAGAAATTATCTTGAACATGTGAATGTTCTACCAAATAAAACAGATTTGGGCTGTTTCCTATAACCAAAAGTAATAAGAAGGAGGAGGATTCTGAGGTGGTTCATATGGATTCTCAGGGCACAGAATCCAAATCTGTGGGGTTGCATTTATGCTACTGTTGTTATTGGCCTTTAAAAAATAGATTGTGTTCTGAGTATTTACAGCATTTCATTTATAGAAGTTGCCTCTGGGATCTCTCAAGAGATTACTAATGAAGTAACGCAAGGGGGCCAAATACAAGTCAACTTTGGTCACCCCACAGTCTCCTCCTCTGTAACACATGAGACTCAGAAAGCAAAATGGTCCAGAAGAGATAGTGCTGGGTTTGGAGTCAGGAGATCCAGGTTTAATACTAAGATTTGTGCTTACAATCTGCGCTACTGTATAAAGTTGACCCTTTGTATCTGTGGGTTCACATCTGTGGATCAGCCAACTGTGGATCAAAAATATTCAGAAAACAAATTGTGTCTGAACATGTACAGACTTTCTTTCTTGTCATTATTCTCTAAACAATACAGGATAGCAACTATTTACAGAGCATTTACAATGTATCAGAAATTACAAGTAATGTAGGCCGAGTGCCTTTCCTAGAATATATGCCAGAGAGCTGTTAGGTATTCTTGTCTAAACAGGTGCATAAGTAACTTGCGGGTTTAAAATTCCTTGCTGTAGCTATGTACACCAGCCAAGTTAACGTGGACTTACCTCCATTTTAGTTCTTCAACTCAAGCCACAAATCTACACACAAACACTCAGGTTAATTTGAATTTTGAAATACTAATTTATAGCAGGAAAAATGCCCACAGCCCTGAATGTGAAAAGACATTCATGTTAATTATATAGCATAGCCTGGGCTTCTTATTAAGTGAGTAATCCTCAAAATAGGGATTCTCCAAATAATTCTCTACAATAATGAATAGGAAGTCACAACGGCAATGCTAACCTTCTTTTGAAATATAATCACTACCAGATATGTTGTGCCAGACACAACTCCAAGTATTTTATGTGTTTAACAAGGCTTCACAATAACCCTAAGAGGTACCTAAATTATGCTTCATTTACAAATAGAGAGAGACTCAAAAAGGTAACTTCATTTGGTCAAGGCCACCCACAAGATTATGAGCTGTTAGGGACAAAATCAAACCTGGGGCTGTGTGACTCCACAGTTCATACTCTTAATTTCTTCACTCTAGTTTCATGCATATAATTTTTTAAAGGCTTAGTACCCTGGAAGTTACCCCAAAGGTATTTTAGTGGTCACATACATTTCTGTCTAGAAGCAGCAATACAAAAACATAGTGCATCAAGGACACAATCCCTTTTTCTCGAAAATGAACTTACCTTTAACAGAAATGTTGAAGGGCTTTTCCACCATCCCAGCCACTGTGTTCACACTGCAGACCCAGACTCCTGAGTCAGGGGGGAGGATCCGGTGGATGGTGAATATGGCTACTGAGAAATGATCCGTACGGTTAAAGTCTTTGGGCTGAAAAGGTCAAATACAAAAAAATAAAAACTTCTAGGGAGGCATAAACACAAAGGTCCATAACACTGACCCCATCTCATTGTTTAATAAGAAGTTTCCTAGGAGAGATCAAGAAGCTAAATGTAATGCTAATATAATTATTGGCTTATTTCCAAAGCTATTGTAGTAGCCCTGAAAGTTTATTTTGGATTGATGCCCTGTCAGATCCTGCTGTTGTATTTGTGTGTTTGGGAGTACGGGGTAAACACTTACAAGCAAGACACCTGAAGCAGGATTTCTTTTAAACTACTCCTCGTAAGATTTGTTCGTTTCCTATCTAACACAGAGATGGCTGCGTGGGAGGACAAAGTGACTTCCTGAGTGTTTGAGAGGCTGTCAAGTGTGGAGTACTGGAAAAATCCAGGGTTCTGAAGATAGACGGACCTCTGCCATTTTTTTTTTTTGAGAGACAACAAAGTCTTGTTCCGTGGCTCAGCCTGGAGTGCAGTTGAGTGATCATAGTTCACTGCAGCCTCAAACTCCTGGCCTTAAGTGATCCCCCCACCTCACCCAAGTAGCTGGGACTACAGATATATGCCACCATGTCTAGCTAATTCTTTTCTTTATTTTTTAAGAGATGGGGTCTTGCTGTGTTGCCCAGGCTGGTCTCGAATTTCTGGCCTAAAGTGATCCTCCCACCTCAGGCTTCCAAAGCACTGGGATTGCAGGCATGAGTCACCATATCTGGCCTCTTTGCCATTTTTGACCAATTCCTTAGTTACTTAACTTCATCCAGCCAGTTCCCACTTCCGCAAAAAAAAAAAAAAAAAAAAAAAGAGAGAGAGAGAGACTAGGCAATGTTAAGTAAGAAGTTACATATAGTTATGGTCAACCTTACTACATAGTAGCCATTACTTTCATTAACTCATGAAAAAGCCAACAAGATTTTGGAAGCCATCAATTGGCTTCTTATACCTGATGGGTTGTTTGAGTGGAATCAGGGACACTGAAACGTGGACCCTAGTAATGGTACATTCTACATATTCTTCCCTCAGAAGGCCACTCATACCTGCCTCTGGTCAAGCTAATTTTGGTCATCTTTGGTAGAAAAATAGGATAATAAGTATTTCTAAATTTTTAGATTAAAAAATACATCAATACCCTAAGGATCACTTTCAACACAAGAGAAATTTGGGGTGGCTCCTGTCTCTGCTGCATTTGGTATAGTTGGGAGAGAGAAGGAAAGCATGTTCGAAAAGTACCTTGATCCTTTTAAACTAAAAAGAACTGCTGTGATATTACCTAACCATGGGTGAGCATCAGCAATGAGGGCAAAGGGAAGAGGTGGGGAGAAACCCGAGGAATGCATGCAGACCTAAGGGATCCCGTGGATTGTAGTTTCAGAACTGGGGAACTCTCCTCTTCTATGCTCCCCTAACTGCTGCTCCAAAGAGCGTAATAGGAGTGGACCGGTCATCAAAACTCCATGTCCTGGTTGCATCTGGTAGCACATAAATCTGCTGATTCATGGGTTGCAACACCACCTTACTCTCCTGATATGAGTGGTTAGAGATATGGGGACACTGTGAGAGCAAAGCTTTGCACAGATTGACACATACTTCTCCCCATACCAGCTGGACAGTCCTGCAGGATGTGTGCCATCCTTGGCACTCAGCTCTGTCAATTCCACGGGGGGCACATTCCCAACCTTGCACTGCAGTACTGGCCAACAGAGGAAATCAGTGAGGCTGCAGTGAGTCAGTTCTGCCTCTCCGGGAACAGGGCATTTTATCAAAGCCAACAACACACTAGCCTAGGAGGATAAAAGCACTGAATAATTCGTATCTATCATTTAGTGGGGTGATTACTACACTGAAGCATCTCATGGTTTAAGAAGGGCAGATTAAGAATGGCTCTTACATGGAGCACTGTCCCATCCGGCTTCACCAGGGTCATTTCTTCATTAGTAGGTAGCGGCCAGCCAGAAGCTTTGCAAATGGGATTAAATTTACCACTGTTTACTTCTATATGATCTGGCAAATCCACTATCTTTGGGGTCATCCTTGGTATGCCTGAAGGAAGAAAACAGCACTGTGAAATCTAATATTTAACAGAGCCAGCAGCAGTAGTAATAGTAATAGTTACTTTAGTAAGTCATGCATCGGGCAAGAACTTTGCAAATATTTTATTGTTTTGTCATCACATAAGACACCTGTGATGTGGATGATATTGTGGTCTCCCATTTTATGGATGAGGAGACAGACGCTCACAGCCCAGATTCAGACTCAGATCTTTATAAATCCAGAGTCCACACTCTTCGCCATGAGGCTGTGCTCCTTTCATGGACCAGAAAGGAACAGTCTCAATATTAAAGTGATTATCATGGCCATATCTTCCCTAGACTTTGCTGTTCAATCCCCCTCTTTTTACATGAATGATTACAAAAATACAACAAAAAAAAAAACTAGTTCTTCCTTCACTCATCAAATAACCCCATGGTATTGCTGTTCAACAGCATTGTCCTCAGTTGAGATATGTGAGAGATGTCTCATGCACTGGGAAGTCTGCAAATAGCAAATAACTAAGAGGAAAAGGTGAAGAAAGTTGCTCACCAAAGAAGTACATCAAAGAAGTGGAATATAACTTCCCCAAACCAATATCTACTCAACAGCCAAATCAAAAATGTTGCTGCCAATATTGAAAGAAGGAAAAATGTCTGTGGTGTCAATAAAGGTAATGGTGTCAGGTTTTCTTGCCTAATATCTACATAGTAGAGAATGAATAACCCTGAAATATACCAATTTTATTCTGAACCACAGGGACTCAGGGAACTGTGGACTATTTGTAATTGAATGTGAGACATGTTTGAAAATTGTCCAACACTCAGTGAACAATGTAGGCGATAGAGGTGCCCTCAGAGCAGCAGTAACTACAGACTGTTTCTTATCGGTGGTGGGAAGAGGCGGGGTCAATAATGATATTTTGTACTGATGTCCTACTTCTCAAACCTAGAATGAAATGGGTAAAGGTGCGGAGGAGAAGGGAAAGAGGTCTAATACTTACAAGGTTATTCCTTGATACATCTGTAAACTTGGAAAGATTATGGAAAACGTGCCAAATTTTTCAGCCTAAGTAGCTATTTGAATAGGAATTGGAAAACATGTTTTGACACTTTTAAAGCATTTCTTTCCTTCATCGTCCCCTTGTATTTTCTGAAGTTGGGTGGGGGTGAAGGTGGATGTGCTGGGCTAAAGTGGAATCTGGGAAGGGAGCTACTCTCTGAAAGCCCTAGTTGCACCCTGGTTAACCTGTCTTAGATTCTCCCATCAGAATGCGTTCCTTTTGCAGCATCAGCAGTAGGGAACAGACAGGAAGGAACAAAGCACAAAATTCAAATCCTTAAACTTGTTAGCTGCTCGCGTTCAATACAATCCCCTAGTAGCCCCGTGGCATTTCCTTCCCTTTCTAACCACTCCCTGATTCCTGCCCCATAGTAAAGTCCAGGCTTGGCAAAAGAATAAAAAATATAAAGTTTAAGGACTTTGAGAAAACACTTACTGGCATCCCACCCCCACTCCCAATATTTGTTCTGATTTCCAAAAGTTACAGAAAAAAAGGCCATAGCTGTATTATTATGAGTGTAGATTTCACTGGATATGTATTTATTTCAATGGCATTTATATTTATATGATTGAAAAAGCAACACATATTTATTATTTAAGTTTGAAAATACATATGTCTGCTTCTTTTAATTTTAAAAAGTATATTCTAGGGCAGTGGATAGCAAACATTTTCTGCAAAGAGAGCAAATATAGTCAGCTTTGCAAGCCATGTTTTCTGCCCTTGTAGTACAAAAGCAGCCACAGATGACATACTATAAGTGAATGGAGGTGGCTGTGATCCAAACTTTTTTTCTTTATAATAACAGATGGTGAGAAATAAAAAAGAATGAAGTACTGATACGTGCCACCACATAGATAAACCTCAAAAAAGGTGTGGCAAATGAAGCTAGTCACAAATGACGACACATTATACGATCTTGTTTACAGCATATAAAATGTCAAGAACAGACAATCTACAGAGACAGAAGGTATGGTTGACCCTTGAACAATAAAGGCTTGAACTGCATGGGTCCACTGACGTGGATTTTTTTCAATAAATATATTGGAAAATTTTTTGGAGATTTAGGATAATTTGAAAAAACTCACAGACAAACTGTGTAGCCTAGAAATACCAAAAAATTAAGAAAAAGATATGTCATGAAGGCATAAAATATATATAGATACTAGTCTATGTGTTAATTGACTATGTTATTGGTAAGGCTTCTCGTCAACAGAAGGCTATTAGTAGTTAAGTCTTTGGGGAGTCAAAAGTTATATGTAGATTTTCTACTGTGAGGAGGGTCAGTACCCCCAGCCCCCATGTTGTTTAAGGTCAACTGCAAATTAATGGTTGTCAGAAACTAGGATAATAGGAGAATGGAAGTTTCTGCTAATGGGTACAAGTTTTCTTTTGGTATAATGAATATGTTGTAAAATTAGATTATGGCAATGATTGCACAGCTCTGTAAATATACTAAAAACCATTGAATTTACATTTTAAAAAGTTGAACATTATAATATAAAAAATGTATCTCTATAAAGCTGTTTTAAAAAAGATAGTGGGCTGGATGTAGTCTGTGGGTTAAAGTTTGCTGACTCCTGCTGGAGAGTAATTTCCTAACTAAAATTACATAAAATTTCATTTTGAGCATAATCTTTTCTATTTGTTTTATTCTTTCTATTGCTTTAAAAATATCCCCTGTCTAAATCCATCCCAAATTGCTCTTTCTCTGTTACGCATGTCCAGGGAAAAGGCTGGTCCTAGAGAAGGGAGCAGAAAAGGTAGGAGAGCTCTCAGCTGGCCAGTCATCACTTAAGCTGCTACAAAGAGCACATGGTTTATGCCTAGTGCAAAGAAAAATAAAGCCTACTATTAGGATTAGTAGAGCAGAATTAAAATGCTGTGCTTTAGGATTTAGGATAAATTATTCCCAACTTCTGGATGGAAACAAAAGAGGCTTGAGGATCTTAGGATGCCGGCACAAGAATTACACACTACCACAGCTCAGTTCAGACATACTGAACATGGCCCTGACTACAGTGTTACCTTGCTTTACCTTCTCTCTCACACTGGAGCCCCTGCCATCCTGGAGAGCAGAGACATCCTTGGAAGCGATCACACATCTCCCCATTGTTGCAGCTGCACCTAAGCTTACAATCTGGCCCATAAAAACCAGGGTGGCATGCTGTAAACAAAGACATCAAAAAACCAGTATTAATCCAGGGGAAGAGAGGAAACTAAGGCTGCAGGTGCTTAGTTTTATTTTTCTCTCTAAGCCATCAACTTCTTTGCTGATTTGTGTACGGTGGGGGGTAATTTATCTGAATTACCAGGAACTTAAAAAGCTGGGGAGTTATGCCTCCAAAAAAAGTTGAATGAGCTCCTATCTTGCCAACTTTCTTGTAGATACAACTACATTTAGAAAATAACTTCCTGAAAGCACTTAAGAGTGGGTTAGGAAGAAAAAAGGCCTGGAAGATTCTGGAGGGTAATTGAAATTTGGAAGATGGGAATGATGTGTTTCCCAATTTTCAGCTTTCAGCCCAACTGTTAGGTACAGTGGACACCACGTATGGAAGCTAAAACTCCAAAGAAATCCTGCAGTCTACTGGCCTGATGAATCAGAGACAGAGTCAGGAAAACCACAGCCACTGTAAAGAGAGGGAAAACCCAGAAAGAGTCAGAGAAAATCCCAGATCTTTGGCTGATCCTTGATCCATGCATGCTCAGTACAGACTCAAAGCAGCCCAGCTAAAGATAAAAGAACTAAACTGAGTTTGACCTGATTCCTAACAGTGAGAGTTTGAGGTTTGAATCCTACCAAGTTAATTGCCTGCTAAAACAAAACAAAATCAACATTCCTGAAAGGAATATATCATATTCCAGAGTCTCCACAATGTAACATTTTCAGTGTTCAAGATACAATCCCAAGAAGAAATGGAGAATTAAGGCCCGTTTTTTAAGGGAAAAGAAAATAAACAGAGACCAACTGTGAGGACTCAGATGTTGGAATAGACAAGAATTTTAAAACAACTATAATAACTATGCTCAGTGAGGTAAAAGAAGATATGTTCATAACAAATGAAACAATGAGAAACTTCAGCAGGGAAATAGAAGCTATTTTTGAAAAGCAAAAGGAATTCTAAAACTGAAAAACACAATATTTGAAATCAAATAATCACTGTATGGACTTAGCAACAGAATGGAGATGACAAAAGAAAGAGTCAATAAACTTGAAGCAACATCAATAGATAGCCCATCTGAAGAAGAAAAGTAGGGAAAAGTTTGGAAAAAAATGATTATTAATCCTTAGGGACTCATGAGACAAAACATCTAACACACATGTAATTGGAGGTCCAAGAAAGATCAGAGAGAAAGGGTTAGACAAAATGTTTGAAGAAATAATGGTTTAAATTATCCCAATTTGTTGAATTTTACACATTCAAAAATTTGTTAAGCCCTTAGCAGAATAAATATAAAGTAAATTATGCATAGGCACATCATGGTTAAACTGCTAAAAACTAAAAATCAAGATAATTTAAAATGTTAGCTTTTTAAGACTGTTTCTTTGTAGTAGAATATTTAAGCCATTCAAATTATGTTTTGGTACTTGTAATAAGCTCCTGGGAGGACAGGGTAGAAGCATTATTTTCCCTTGGAGCTGACTAAACCTTCCAGGACAATTCTTAGAATTTGGTACATGGCAAATGGATTCTGTTAACTGGGTGTCCTTATTTTGATCAACTGTAACATTACTAGAAGGCTTCTAACCAAAAATTAACGCAAAAGCTTGTCTTTTGGGGCTCTGATGATTTGTTTTGATTTTGTATTTTATTCACCCAGCTAAAATGCACTCTTTATTTTTAGTATCAATCACAACTAAGTTACCTACAAATTCACTACAATCACTATCAAAATTGCCATGGTATTTTTCACAGAAATAGAAAAAACAATTCTAAAATTTATATTGAACCACAGAAGGCCTAGAATAGCCAAAGCAATATTGAGCAAGAAGAACAAAGCTAGAGATATCACATTACCTGATTTCAAAATATATTACAAAGCTATAGTAATAAAAACAGTACGGTACTGGCATAAAAACAGGCATATAGACCAACGGAACAGAATTGACAGCCCAGAAATAAATTTACACATTTACAGTTAACAGATTCAACAAAAGTATGAAGAACACACAACAGAGAAAGGATAATCTCTTCAATAAATGGTCCTGGGAAAACTAGATTACCACAAGCAGAAGAATAAAATTAGAACCTCATCTCATTATATTCAAAACTCAAAATTCACTAAAGACACAACATAAGACCTGAAATTGTAAAACTACTAGAAGAAAACAGAGGGGAAAAGCTTCTTGATATTGATCTGGGCAATGATTTTTTTGGATATGACCTCAAAAGCACAGACAACAAAAGCACAAATAGACAAATGTGATTGCATCAAACTAACAAGCTTCTGCACAGCAAAGGAAACAATCAACAGAGTGAAGAAACAATGTATGGAACAAGAGAATGTATTTCCAAAGTATACACCTGATAAGAGGTTAATATCCAGAATATATAAGGAACTCAAACAACTTAATAGCAAGAAAACAACCTGATTTAAAAATGGACAAAGGACCTGAATAGACATCTCCTTTTTTTTTTTTTTTTTTTTTTTTTTCCTTTTTTGAGATGGAGTTTCACTCTTGTTGCCCAGGCTGGAATGCAATGGCGTGACCTCAGCTCACCGCAACCTCCACCTCCCAGGTTCAAACGGTTCTCCTGCCTCAGCCTCCCGAGTAGCTGGGATTAAAGGCATGCACCACCACGCCCGGCTAATTTTGTATTTTTAGTAGAGACGGGGTTTCTCATTGTTGGTCAGGCTGGTCTCAAACTCCCAACCTCAGGTAATCCACCCACCTTGGCCTCCCAAAGTGCTGGGATTACAGGCGTGAGCCACCGTGCCCAGCCAACATCTCTTAAAAGACAACATACAAATGGACAAAAGGTCTATGAAAAATCCTCAATCTCACTGATCATCAGGGAAATGAAAATCAAAACCACAATGAGATATCACATCACACCTGCTAGAATGGCAAGGATGTAGATAATAGGGAACCCTTGTATGCTGTTGGTGGGAATGTAAATTGGTACAGTCATTATGGAAAACAATATGGAAGTTCTTCAAAACACTCAAAATATAACTGCCATATGATCCAGCAATCCCATTTCTGGTATATATCCAAGAGAAATAAAATCACTATCTCAAAGAGACATCTGTATTCTCATGTTCATTGCAGCATTGCTTACAGTAGCCAAAATATGGACTTGACCAAGCGTCCATCCATGGATGAATAGATAAATAAAATGTGGTGTGTACACATATATAATGGCATATTATTCAGCCTTTGAAAAGAAGGAAATCCTGTCATTTGCAACGACATGGATGAACCTGGAGGGCACTGTGCTAAGTGAAATAAGCCAGGCATATAAAGACCAATACTGTAAGAGCTCTTCTATAAGTGGAATATAAAAAAAATCAAACTTATAGAAGCAGAGTAGCATAGTGGTTCCCAGGGACTACAGGGTGGAGGAAATGGGGAGATGTTGGTCAAAGGGCAAAAACTTTTACTTACACAGTAGGATAAGTAAGTTCTGGAGTTCTAATATAAAGTGAGGTGGCTAAACTTAGTATTACTGTATTGTATACTTGAAATTTGGTGAGCGATTTTAAATGCTCTCACCACACCCACAGATAACTGTGTGAGGTGATGGATATGTTAATTAGCTTAACAGCAGTAATCACTTCACAATGTATACATATATCAAAATATCACATTTTGCACCTTAACTACATACACTTTTTATTTAGCAATTAGACTTTGATAAAGCTGGAAAAAAACTTAATCACAACCTCTTACTCAAAGCAGATGGTAGAAAGGTTGAGAATTAATTAATAAGCATAAAGGAAATCTGACTACTGAAATCAAGTTTCTGTTGGGATGGCAGAAGACCTTAAAATATCATGAAGCCTTGATTTTTTTAGTTTCTAGAATACACTGGAACTTTCTTCCTGGCAAAAGGTTCTGAATGACTTTGAATGATCACGTATTTGCACAGTGGAATTCCCCTGTTCTCTTTATTGTCCCCACTATTTGCTTCAAAAATTTCTATTATTGCTTATTTCCTCAGACAGAAACCAGCCCTGAGACATAAAACTTGCCAATGTACAATCTGTTATTGACTATTCTAAATCCTGGACTATTAAAGGAGACCATGTCCTTAAGTAGTTACTGTTAGAAATGTCTCCTTGCTTTCCTACTGCTTTTTGGATGGATTGAACAGGATAGTAATTGTTGAAAGGAGTCTGGAAGAATATTAGAACAGTTCTATTCATAAAATCTTGGTGATTTCTTGAGCCAGGAATGGGCTGAGTTCATGAAATGTACTCTTATAAACCTGGGCCCAGAGACACATTCACTATGAAGCTGATGAAGTTTATGTTCTAGAGACTGCCTGCATGCACCCCTCCTGGGTCCTAGCAAAGTGCTCATAGTTTGTGTAATATTTTATTTTTTTTTTTTAAAAAGAGGGATCTGCCCCCTTCCTGGAGTCACCTTTTACCTTAAGATGCACACTTCAGAGGCCAGATGGGATTCCTCCACTGCTGTGGCTCACTGCATGTTCCAGGGGGGCAGACATAGCATTTAGAGGGAACTGAATGAGGTATTGCAGGTTGCTGAAGGTAACTTTTGTGTAACTCTCCTCTTTGTCCTCCTCCTCCAAGCCCCTGGAGCTATGCTGTCCAGTACAGTTAGCCATGTGTGGCTATGGAACCCTTAAAATATAGCTAGTCCAAATTGAAATTTCAAAGACTTACTATGAACAAGGGAGTGTAAAATATCTCATTAATACTTTTTGCTATTGATTACATGTTGAACTGATAATATTTTTAAAATATTGGGTTAATAGATCAAAATTATTTCACCTATTTCTCCTCACTTTTTTAATGTGGACACTAGAACATTTTAAATTCTGTATGTGGATGGCTTCTATTTCTACTGAACTACTCTGCTCTGGAGCATTGTTATCAAGTTGCTGGGACCCCATCGTAGCCACCTTTTGTGCCAGATATGGGAAAAGCTGACTTTGTGAGGTAAACACTGAAAAGCCTTTGAGCTCTGGCTAATTCACAGTATTAATATACATTAGGGTGGTTCTGTCACGTTTGTCTGCAGGTTCATGTTGAGCTACTGTGCGACAGTAGATGTGAAACGCATACTGAAAAGTGGATGTCAGATGCACTCCACAGAACCTGGTCAAACGGGAAAGCTTATTTTAGAAAGGGCAGAGGGACTCTGAGTAGGTGATGTTAGTACTGCTTGCATAAGGTCCACGGCAGGTAAGATTTTAACTTCTTCAATTTTTGAGCCCCAAATCCTGTCTGGATCTAACAAAAAAGCTCTGATTTTTTTTTTTTTAAACGAAGTTTCACTCTGTTGCCCAGGCTGGAGTGCAGTGGTGCAATCATAGCTCACTGCAGCTTCAAACTCCTGGGCTCAAGGGATCGTCCTGCCTCAGCCTCCTGAATAACTGGGACAACAGGCATGTGCTACCATGCCCGGCTAAAGCTGTGATTTTATGATTCACTGAAAAAAAAAAAAACAAGTCTTCTATGGTCTTCCTACTCAAAGCGTGGTCTGAAAACCAGGAACATCGGAACTACTTGGGAGCCTGTTAGAAATGCAGAACCTCGGGCCCCAGTCCATGCCTACCAAATCAGAATCCGTGCTTTAGTAAAGATCCCCAGATGATAGTTATGACAAGTACTTTCTATGCAGTCTAGATTCTTATTGTGAAAGTATAATTAACATTGGATGTAATCATCCATGATTCAAAATCCTGTCGTCCAGTAGTGGGTAGCTAAGCAGTCCAGGTATATCCTATGTTGTGATTTCCAGCAAACTGGATCTCCTTTATATACCTGCTAGAACATTTTCTGTCCAAGGGTGTAATTGGTGCATACCTTCATTGCACTGCAGACCCTTCCAGCCTGTGGCACAGGAACACCCATAGGGGTCAGGGAGACAGAACACATAAGACTTGCATCCCTCTTGTCCACTGCACCTTTCTTTACAAGTTCTGCCAAATGTGTGCAGTTCACAAGCTTTGGGAGGAAAAGAAAAGATGATTCAGAGTCAAATATGCAACCCTTTGAAATACATAATTCTTTGGATTCATTTCTCCTAGTCTAGTGAATATGGGAAACAGTCAAATCTCAGCTGTGGCATGGTAGGATGAACACACCGTTATGGCCCATTTTACTGATAATGAAACTGCCCCACAGAGCAGACATCAGGGACATCACTCACAATCATGCAGGTTTGTGCAGTGCACAAACCTAGAGGACAACATTCACACCGTAAACATCACGGATCTGTATATTTATTATAACCTTCCAGTGGCTGCCATTAAAGAACCTTTAGGAAAAGGCACGTTTTTCTCATTTACACACAGTTACCATCTGACCTAACAGAGGCCATTTAGCTTCCATTCCCATCTGTGTCCAGATCTAAAATTCTAGATCCAGCAACGATGGCTTTTTTTTTTCAAGTTTTACAGACATTTATTTAAATTAATGCTGGTAAACTGGAAAGACTGTTGACCAGGTATTTACATTTAGATGACTTTAGATGATAATCTTCCCCTTGTTATGACATAAGTAGAGAAAAATGCATGATGACTTAATTTCCAAATATTTTCCGTCCAAGATATTGAGTGAGAATGATACATTGGAAAATTTATCACGAGTTACCAATTTGCATCACGTTAGACAGCATTTAGGAAGCAGAACAATTGGCTTTAAGACAAAAAATTTCAAATTATTTTCATATATCCTCAAAGATTAGGGGAGAATTACTAAGGGTTTACAGACGGGGCATTTCCAGCCAACATTTTCTCACTCAGCCATGCTTCTAACCTGCTCTCTCTGTTCTAGGGTCTTCTCTGACTCCAGGCATTAAGTCAGTTGTTTCAATGTGATGTCCCAAGCCATTTCCCCAGAGTTTTGTCACCATCCTCACCACCCCATCAATTGTGACTTCCACCCAGCCACCTGTCACTCTGAGTTTTGAACTTGACTTTGAATGCTAAATTTGGAATAAGAGGTCGTCCCAAAATACTTTTGAAGGATCACAATTTTAGGTGGCTACTCTTCAAAAATTAAACTCTGTTAAATTTCGAGTACAGTTCAAGTAACACCAATTACTGAGAAACAGATCAATTCTAATAAATTTTAAGTTGCTATTTTGTACAGCTAAATTGATAGCTACATAAATTCTCGCAAGGCTTATAATTAGTCGTCAGAATCAAAGTTTGCCCTAAAGCAATTCAAAATGAGTTCCGATTCTAATACATTATTGGTGTTTCTGTGATCTTGCCTGAGCAAGGTGAATTATACCACCTTCAGGAATATCTCTCTCTTCTTTAAAGCACAGTGACATGGTAATTCATGTAATCTGTCTAGGTATCTTCCTTAGGTCCTGGCTTTGGATGTGTCATTAAACCTAATGGTTTGGATGCATGGGAAAACTAGAATGGATCTTCAGACTCTAAGGTGTGAAGATAAAAGTTGTTACAAGCTTATTGAAAAAGCTAGTGAGTCAAGTTTAACTTGTTTTGTTTAATATCTCTTAAAGGAAAGTAAAACATTCACCTCTATTCAATCTTTTGGCTATACAGTAATCTAAATAATTTAGCTTTCATTATCTTGGTATTTAAAGTAAACCATTTTCTGACTTGAATTTTCTGTGTTTTGGGATATATAGGCAAAGTCAGCCCTTGTCAAAAATGGACTGCAGAGAGAGAAGACTGAAAGTAAAGGTAACAGGAGACAATGGTGGGGATTTAGAGTAGAAGGAGGAGGGCTAGAATTCAGTGAAGGGTACTGGAAACATAGTTTTTGGATAACAATTTGGGCTAATGCAACATTGTACACCTTTTTTAAGATCTTCATTGCTTAGGTTAAAAATTAATGTTAGTCTCAAATAACTCAGAAAGAATGAGAAAGTTACAAGATGTGAGTTTGATTCAAAGAAAATATGCAACTCATCTTTCAGTCTATTTCAGAAATGTTTGCCTTTCAAAATTATTTTTTATCTTCTTTTACCTTTTGGATATCCTCTGGACATAGTGTACTTTCTAGCAATTACCCAGAAAATATCTTCCAACTCATATCCTTTTCTTACAATGTGACTTTTTCGTTTCCTAGCAGGAGGTAGTGCCTGTGTCGTTTCTTCTTAAAAACCTATTGAATCCATGTGCCTATCACTATCCCGTGTAGATGCGTTGCTATGTGAGTTCTAAGGCTAGACAATAAAAGGAGAAATAGCTTCCTTCTAGCTCTTTTTCTTGGGACACTTGCTGTTGGAACCCAAACCTCATGCTGTGAGGAAGTTCAGGCTACATGTGGAGGCCTTGTATACATGGCTCTGGCTGATAGGCCCTGCTGAGATCCTAACTGAGAGACAGGTTAACCACTGAGGTAATGTGAGGAAGGAAGGTCTTGCAATGACAACAGTTCGGGACATCATCTGGTTGTAACTTCAGGGACATCTATGGAGTAAGAATTACTTAGCTCTGCCCAGTCAACTCCTAGAACTGGAAGAGATGAGAAATGATTGCTGCTGTTTTATGTTTCTAGGTTTGCAGTGGTTTGTTATGCAGGATGTCAGAATCAGACTCACCCAGATGAAAGCCTTTCAAATAAAGGCAAATGCACTAATTGTAAAAAAAAAAGAATGCATTATTGAAATTAAAATTTAAGAATACTATATTTCATGTTTAAATAGAGGGAGGTTAGAGGGCATAAGAAAAATGGTGGATGCATTTGTTCTGTCTTCCCACTTAGTTTTTTCCTTTTCAGTAAATGACTAGGACTGATAAACATCGTCAACATCATGGCTCCATCAGCAGCCATTCTTGTCTGCTATTGCAGCAGGGCTTGGGCTCAAAATAGGGCAGCCAGTTTTTCTGGGATAGTCTTGGTCTATATCTGCATGGTCTCAAGGTTATTACTGAAGACATTCCCCTGTCCCTCCCTTTTATTCTCAAAAGGGTCCTTGCTTGGACAGTAGATTAGATAGTTATTGTGGTCTAAGGGGACTGGCCAAATATACAGCCACATAGCTCATTATTCTCTGCATTTTTCTCACCCAAATTGAAGTGATGATAAGTGTGTGAAAACTACTTTGTGTTGATTAACCTAGTAAGACCATATCCACGGATCATGTCTCTATGGAGGGCACAATAGCTAGGCTTTCCCACATCCTGGTCAGGGAACCCATGAACATTTGGGTTTTTTAAATCCACAGCTTACTTTTTAAATCCACAGCTTACTTATCAAGTCTCTTGACTTACCCTTCTCACATGTCCTTCCCATAAACCCAGGAGGGCAAATGCATTCTCCAGTATCTTCATGGCAGACACCATTGTTCATACAAGCAGTACAGAGATGGTTGCATTCAGGTCCCCACTTCTGAGCTTCACATCCTTTTGTTAAGGAAAATAAGGCTGTGGTGAGTAGAGCACATTCGCTCAACAAATCTTTGTTGAGCACCTACTGTGTGTGTTGGTCATTCAGTGCACAATGGTGAATGAAGATAAAATACAGGCTCTGCTCTCTAAAAGCTAATTGTCTAATATGGGAGACAGACATGTAAACAGGAAACCGTGACAGAAACAAAGACAAGGGGTACCTAACTCTGTCTGGTGGATAGAAGAGGGCAAAAAGGAAGGCTTCCCAGAGGATATGGTAAGCAAGCTGAATCTGCAGGACCAACTAAGTAGCAAAGAAGATAAGGCTGGAGAGTGTCTTCCAGGCAAAGACAAGGCATGGGAAGACAGCACGGCATGTCCAGGGAGCTGCAGGTATGGTTATAGGCTGGAGCTGTGGTTTTCAAAGTGTGGTTTCTGACCAGTAGCATCCCCATCATCTGGGAATCTGTTAGAAATGCAAACCCCAGACCCCACCCAATCACCCAACCACGACCTACTGAATGAGAAGTTCTAGAAGTGGCCTAGTAATCTGTGCACATTGGTGTCAGAAGTGTTGTGTTCATTGAGAGCAGAGATTAGGAAAAACACTTTGGTTTTCCTATCTCAAACAACTATATATCAACATGTATAGGTATGTCTGACCTTCCTGGAAGATGTACCCCATTTACCCTCTGAGTACACCTAGTACATGGTGTTATATCAGACTCTAGAGAAACTAGCTAAATGAAATAAAGGCAAATTGCTTCCTTGACCTTCAGACTCTCCTGAGTAGTGGAATAAAAGGGGATGTCACTTGCTTCTTCCAAGTCCACAGAAACTTCACGTAAAGGTAGCTGTGAGGCAAGCTACTAGAAGCTGAATATTGCAATTTTGCTATCATCATAATTATATTTTTTAAGATTCATATTACAAAAAGGCTGCTCTGACATTTAATAGAAGTCAAGCACAGTAGTTATCCAGCAGGAAACAGGTCCTGGGTACGTGGAAAGATTCCTCTCGACTCAAGCCCAAATAGTCCTGCCTATAAAACACCTTGCTATATTTTATGTCCATAGAGGTGGCTAAGCATGGAGCATAAACTAGATGAACCACACTTCTCATACTTCTATTGTCATCTTCAATATTTATTTAGCTAATTATACATGTCCCTACTCTGACTGGGAATGACCCAAAGGACAGGGATTTATCTTATGATCCTGTATTCTCAACACCAACACAATTCTTGGCACAGAGTTATGACCAACACATTTTGGTAAATGAATGAGGGAACATAATGCAAAGCAAATGAATTGGAGATGGCAATCATTAGAGGAATGACAGAGAAGACCAGGCATTTAGACCTGAAAACTTCGATATTTAATATTACGAAAACCTGATATAGCTGGGGAAAATTCAGGGCAAATCATTTTTTTTCTATTTATGAAGTTCCTGTAAAAATTATAGGAAAATGTAATGGTGATATTCATGCCCCACTTCAATAGTTATAATGGAGAGAAAAAGTTTTTACTAGTTCTAACTCTTAGATGTTTCAAAACTGAAAATAAAAATCACACATGAGTTAAATGACCTGGGAAATGTGGGATTTACAGGAGGCAATGTTTAAGTCGATGTTAGTCTAACCCAAGAGGTCCAACTCATCCCTCTAGAGCAGACACCTTTCAGTGACACTGCTTTACTCATTGTGATCCCCCTTTTTATATGGATGATTATGCTGTACAAATGTGAGCTTCTAGTGCCTGTAACTTGTAGTATGTGGCTCCACCGTTGTCTATAGCTCACTGATCTAGGCTGATGGACATCTAATGTATGTTAGGCCAATCTGATTATTTATCCTGGAAATTCGCAATTTGGAACTGAAAGAAACATTGCTGAAGCTGAGACATGGTAAAAGCAGCATCTTAGAGAGAAAGCCCGCTCCCCTACCTCCCCACACCCACCACAACTAAACCTCAGCTCTTCCTTGAAGCTTATCTTTTCTGGAACTTGCTTTATAGTTTTTTTTTTTTTTTTTTGAGACAAGGTCTTGCTCTTTCAACCAGCCTGGCCCACTGCAGCCTCGACCTCCTGAGCTTTAACTATCCTCCCACCTCAACCTGTCAAATAGCTAGAACTACAGGCATGCATCACCATGCCTGGCTAATTTTTGTATTTTTTGTAGAGACGGGGTTTTGCCATGTTGCCCAGGCTGGTCTCAAACTCTTGAGCTAAAAGGGCCTCTCAAAGTGCTGAGATTACAGGCACGAGCCACCGTACCTGGCCACTTTTCAGCTTTCCCATCAATTTATTAAGAGTCCTTAGTGTCCCCCTGTGGTATGGTTTGGCTGTGTCCCTACCCAAATCTCATCTTGAATTGTAGTTCCCATAATCCCCACCTGTTGTGGGAGGAATGCAGTAGGAGGTAAGAGGTAATTTAATCATGGAGGCAGTTGCCCTCATGCTGTTCACATGATAGTGAGTGAGTTCTCTTGAGATTTGATGGTTTTATATGGTGCTTCCCCCACTCCTTCACTCTCATTCTTCTCTCTCCTGCCGCCACGAGAAGAAGGATGTGTCTGCTTCCTCTTTTGCCATGATTGTAAGTTTCCTGATGTCTCCCTAGCCATATTGAACTGTGAGTCAATTAAACCTCTTCCCTTAATAAATTACCCAGTCTCAGGTATGTCTTAATAAAGAGCATGTGAAATTAGAGATGATTTGCCCTGAGAAAATAAAATGATTTGCCCTGAATTTTCCCCAGCTATATCAAGTATTTGTAACATTAAATATTTAAGTCTAAAGGTCTAAATACCTGGGTTTCTCTGTCATTCCTCTAATGATTGCTATCTCTTATTCATTTGCTTTGCAGCATAAGAACAGACTAATACAACCTCCAACCAATCCCTGGTTTTTGCTTAAGAAGCCATGGTTAGTTTCTGTTATTTTCAACTAAAAATCCTAACAACCTAACAACTACACCATCACAAGTGGTGGCCTCTCCATCACTTACTCCGGACTATCAGCCTGGTGAAGGCCGAAGTGAAGAGGTTTCCTCCTATATACCTGGCCGAGTACACTCCGGCGTCCTGGGGCTGAGCATGAGGCAGG
This sequence comes from Nomascus leucogenys, assembly GCF_006542625.1. Taxonomy (NCBI): domain Eukaryota; kingdom Metazoa; phylum Chordata; class Mammalia; order Primates; family Hylobatidae; genus Nomascus; species Nomascus leucogenys. The sequence goes on from NC_044388.1 coordinate 82,750,144, forward strand.
TGTACTTCTAGAATATCAGGTACTTCATGCCGGGGCACTGAATGGATGAAGGAACCTAGTAAGAGGGAAGAGTGAAGAACCATAGGTCACACTGAAACATACCTGCTTCCTTGTCTGGTTTCTCCACTTAATCAGCTTTCCCTGACATGGTCAAGAAAATGTACTCTCACATATTGGATGTGGGGAAGAATGAAAATGCTGAACTATTCAGTACTCTCTCAATAGTCAAGAAAGTCATAGTGATAGAACAGATAGGGATCTACCACCAAACACATGAAGATGGGGGTAGTCTAAGTTCTTACATTCTACAGGGAGAGGTGAACATAGTTGGCAGGCAAAGTTAGGTGAAAAATGATAGGTAACCCTATCAACTAACCAATTAACCAGGAGATATCTATGATCGCTACTCCAATCTGGAAGTCCTATCCACTCACAGACTTCAGAATGATCCCCATCAATATTCCAGCTGGATCAGGCAACTGACACTGGGTGGTACCAAACCATAGCTAGGACCTAGACACATTTGGATTACACAGTTGGACGGCCAGAACTGCTAACAATTGGCTTCCCATGTTTACTGTGGTAATTTCCGAAACCTTGCAATCAAAAATGTCACAATCAAAGAAACTCACATTTTATATGGCTGAAGTTGGGATCTCACATTATGATGGGGTTTTATTGTATGTACACACACCATGTACATTCGTATATATGAATTCCACTTTAATATCCTTAAGTAACCAAATATGTCACCTAAGAGGGCTTCTATCATACACAGAATTTGAAAGCTTGCATCATAGCAGCTTTACTTCAAACATCTGCCCACAAGACCACAATAGGAAAATGATCCAATATGTTGTATGTTATCTGATATCTCACATCATACTGAGGAAAGCAATGAAACACATACTCACCATTTTTGTAAATCACTGCATCTTCTTCTTTAATCAATACCTTTTTGAAAGATATGTTCACATTATCTCCCTTGTCCACAGTCATAGTTAAAGTAGCCGGTAGGAAGGAAGCTTTTAAAAGAGAAAACAAATACCAAAAATGGGGTCACACATTTTCTCCAGGAGCAATTGAGCTTTGAGACTCAGAAAATGAGGGCTGGCACTTGCTAGGTGTCAGATGGTTTTTGTAATGTGAAAAACAGTGGTGGATAATGTGTTTTAAACTTTCTTAACATTATGTACCTTTTTAAGAATCTGATGAAAGGGATGGTCACTTCCTTTATAAGAGTGTAAATATATACAAACAATATGCCTATACACAATTTTTCTATTCAGTGGTTGGGGAGATGAGGACTTTGTGTTGATTAGTTCAGAATGAATATCCCTTATCTGAAATACTTAGGGCCAGAAGTGTTTCAGATTTTATTTTTCCATTTTGAAATATTTGCATTATGCCAGCTAAGGATCCCAAATCAGAAAATCTGAAATCCAAAATGCTCCAATGAACATTTCCTTTGAGCATCAAATTGGCACTCAAATATTTTTGGATCTTGGAGCATTTCAGATTTCAGATTTTTGGATTTGGAATACTCAACCTGTACCTATTATCAAACTAAGTCCTGATACTAACAATAAACTATATTAACTACGAATCTGCCATCCTTCTCCAATCCCAACCAAGTTTTCTTAAAGTGGAAAAAAAATATGAATGAAATCTGAGTTTCCCCAGAGTGAAGGAGAAATAACATTTACCAAATGGCTTTTCCCATGGTCCTTTTGTGTTGCTGTTGTTCCAAATAATTCTAATTGCTTTAGAAAGCCCCATGCATTTCTCAAATAAAATGAGCAAAATGCTGGACTTACTACTTATGGTGTAAATATTGGAAGATTGAAGAATAAAGACAAGGATGGAATCTAATATCTTGCCTTCTACCTTTTAATTATATATGTATGAACTGACATAGTTATGGAACTGGACAGTATTGAGATGTAACTGGGAAAATTATTTTATATTTGACTTATAAAATCATAAGCCAAGGCTGGGCACGGTGGCTCATGCCTGTAATCCCAGCCCTTTGGGATGCCAACGTAGACAGATCACCTGAGGTCAGGAGTTCGAGACCAGCCTGGCTAACATGGCGAAACCCCGTCTCTACTAAAAATACAAAAATTAGCCGGGCATGGTGGGACGTGCCTGTAATTCCAGCTACTTGGGAGGCTGAGGCAGGAGAATTGCTTGAATCCGGGAGGCGGAGGTTGCAGTGAGCCTAGATCATGTCACTGCACTCCAGCGTGGGCAACAGAGCAAGACTCAGTCTCAAAAAAAAAAATCATAGGCCAATTGACTGAAAATTTCTGTTACTGTGTCAAGCTTGCCATGCAACTGATTCCCTTGGCTTATTGGACAAGATATGTGAATAAAATCTTCTAACTTTCTTCCAGCAACAAGAGTTTCTGAATTCCCTTAAATTATATCATAATCTGCAGAAAGCCAAACTCTGTGAGATAAGGAGGCATTAGCTTTAGGCTTTAAGTTAAGCCAATGTTAACAATATAAGGATCACCACTAAAGGAAGAGAAACAGTATATCTAACTTCCTCAACAGGAGGGCAAGAGAGAAGGAAACAAAAGACATAAAATGAGAAAAAAAGGACCAGAGAAAATCATGGTGTGGAAAAGAGAGAATAAGGTGGCAGACGTTATGCCAAATGTATGTTAAAAGACGGGAGCTCACATCAAATTCAGATCAGAAAATCTTAGATTCTAGAATCAATTCTAAAACACACACACACATAAAACTGTGTGCTCTTTTCATGAAATATACATTCAACATAATGGCGCATAAGATTGTGAATAAAGGGATATGAAAACATATTGCAGGCTAATACTAAATAAAGCTAGTATTGCAACATTTATACAGAAAAAATTATTATAAAGCTGAAAAATTAGGGATAAAGATGGTCATTATGTAATGATAAAACAGAACCATCTACTTACTGATAAAACCTTGTTAGACTTTATTCACATGTCATGTTCAGAAAGATATTGTAATCCTGAAATTATATATGCATCTAACAACAGAATTTCAAAGCTCATGAAACAAAAAGTGTCAGAATTAAAGAAACTGACAAATCCGTGAACACGGTGGAAACTTTCAGAAATTAATCAAAAAGACTGAAAATTCCTAAGGAAATATTTAGAAGATTTTAATAACGCTATTAGAGATCTGTTGAATATTCATTAACCCCTTGCTCAGTTATTGAAATACACATTATTTAGCAGAACACTGCCTATTTATCCACAAAGCACATCTCTGTTAATAACAAAATTCTCTGACCAGAATGCACCTACATTAGAAATTAATAGCAAAACATCCTGTCCCCCGAAAGTAAGAATTCCTATAAAGATTCAGACCAGGACCAAGCCTTGGGATCGTAGGGATCCTGCTGAGGACCTTGTGATGAACCAGCTGGTCGCTGTGCCCTCATTCTCATCTCATCCCATCCGTGGCTTTCAGATGGTGGTTTGAGAAAGACGAATCAAGTGCTGTACGCGCCACTGGCTGAGACAACTACCCTGTGAGGGCAAAAGATGCCTCCGAACCATGCTCAGAAGGACCTGGGCTTTAGGTTTGTCTGCTTGCTTTCGTCGGCTATGGGCTGTGCCTGCTGACCCTAGCATGGGTGCCTTGCACAAACTCCCCTGGTGGTCAGGTATGTGAATGCCTTTGGTGCAGATGATGACCTGGGGGCAAACCCAGAGACAGCACAGGGTAGATCATTCCAGCAGTATGAGTGCTGGAATCAGACACATTCCTGGGCTTGGATCCACCCTCTGCCACCCTTTTTGAAAGTTGCTTCACCTCTGCAAATCTCAATTTTCTCATGTGTAATTGAAAAATAATAATACCCACCTTCAAAGGTTGTTAGTAATATTAAGTGATGCAGGCTAAGCCCTGAGGTGCTTAGAAGAGGTCAGTGTCCTTCTAATATAAACAGCAACACTGCTGTGCTGACATTTGTGATATGAACATGAGGGACACTTTTCTCCAGAGCACTAAAATGAGCCAGCCATAAAGGAGGAGCAGACAGGGGACTGGCTGGGGAGGGGGGCTGGCTTTGTGGGGCTTCTGCTCACATTGCCAAGTGCTTCATTTAGGCCTCCAAACACATGCAGCTCTTGCTCTCTGTGGCATGCTCCTGGACTCCTATGAGAATTTTTTTCTGACCATTTCATGCTGTTGTTCCCGTCTATGTGGTTTGTTTATATTTTCTGCGCCTTTGTGTGAGAATTGTTTAGCTGACCGTGGGACTTCTCACTCAGTATTGTGTTCTGAAAGGAACCAAGGTTCCCCAGTAGGCTCAACTCCAAGTAGCTTTCCCCCCACCACTCTGTGGCTCTTTATTATTTAGGACTGTGCTTTTTAAGCTCCTGTTTTCTTAGGGGCATTATCACACCAGAGTTTCACTGCTGTCCAGAGTTTACCTCTGCATGAATGTCTCCAGGCTGATTGTTCTCTGCTGAGTACTAACGAAGAAAATCCAACATTCATGTTCTACTTTGGGCTTTCTGATGACACAGAAGCCTGGCTTGTATTCAGTACACATATATTGATATCATGTGACTTGACTAGACCATAAAAACAATAAATACCTTTTAATAGCGCCTACTGTGGACCAAGCGCTGTTATAAGCACTTTACACAAATTTAATTGTCAACCTGGGGGCGGTGGCTCATGCTTCTAATCCCAAAACTTTGGGAGGCCAAGGTGGGAGGATCTCTTAAGGCCAGGAGTTTGAGACCAGGCTAGGCAAAACAGTGAGACTCCCCTCCCTACAAAAAAATATTTAAAAATTAGCCGGGTATGATAGCACATGCCTGTAGTCCCAGCTGTTCAGGAGGATCACTTGAGCTTAAGAAATCAAGACTGTAGGCCAGGCCTGGTTGCTCACGCCTGTAATCTCAGCACTTTGTGAGGCCGAGGTGGGCAGATCACGAGGTCAGGAGATTAAGACCATCCTGGCTAACACGGTGAAACCCCATCTCTACTAAAAATACAAAACATTAGCCGGGCGCGGTAGCGGGCGCCTGTAGTCCCAGCTACTCAGGAGGCTGAGGCAGGAGAATGGCGTGAACCCGGGAGGCGGAGCTTGCAGTGAGCTGAGATTGTGCCACTGCACTCCAGCCTGGGCAACAGAGTGAGACTCCAACTAAATAAAAATTACTTTTTATAATAGCCCTATGAGATAGGTACTACAATTGTCCTAATTTTACAGATGAGGAAATTAAGGTACAGAGAAGCTAGGTAACCTGTCCAAGATCACATACCATATACATGGGAGAGCCAGGATTTGAACCAAGGAATCTCACTCTGGATGCTTTCATAGATCATGTAATGTTAGCACTCAAAAGGCTTTAAGGTCCAACCACCTCATTTTAAAATCGATATTGCTGAGGCCTAAGTTGGAAGATAACTTGCTTAAGATCATTTGGATGGGCTAATTCATGGGCAGAACTTAACTAAAAATACAATTCCTTATTCCATAAGGGCTGGAGAAGAAAGCAGGTGGTAGTAAAAGTTATATACAAGTGAAAACACCGATGAAAAACAAGTGAGCTCAATTTCAGTCATCTCCTTTCAATTTAATTGTTGTGTAAGTACTGCAGGAAATAATGTAGTTTTATATCTTTGATTATTTTGTGCAATTTCACCACAGTCCTGTGAAGACAGTATAGCTACAGTTTATCCATATGGGAGATGGAGTTAAGGAAGACTAAGTCCCTTACCCAAGGCCTGTCCACAGTGAATAAACGTGGAAGTTGAGACACAAACTCAAGACCTCCACCCCTAGTTCTCCAGACTTATCATTCTCCAGGTCCACATCCTTAGCTCTCAATTCCAGCCACTTTGAACTGTATTCAGTTCCTCAGCCCGATCTCATCACTCATGTCCAAATCATGAGTTTTTCTTCTTTTCTCCTAAGCCTCACCAGCACCTACTCATTCATCAGTTTCCACTTAGGTATCTCCAGAGACCTCACACAACACCTGGAACACAGGTTAGATGCCCTCATAGCTACTCCCTAAATACCCTGCATGTTTTCATCATAGCCCCACTCATGGTATATATCCCCTACTAGACTGGGTGTTCCAGGAGGGCAAGATCACATCTGTTTTGAAAGGTAGCACAGGGTGATGGCTAGAGCCAGGCTTCTAGAATCAGGCCTGACTTCACCTTCGCAGATCCAACACTCACTAGCTAGTAAATGCACGTAAGTTACAATAGCTAAAGCCTCATCTATTAGTGGGGCCTTAAAAGTCCTCATCTGATATATATTTGATAAAGACTAAGTTAGTAATACACATACAGTTGCTAGGGGAATGTCAGGCATACAAGTATTTAGGAAAACGTGTGGTACAAATCGAGGCTCGAGAATAATTGTGGTGGCCGGGCGCACTGGCTCACACCTGTAATCCCAGCACTTTAGGAGGCCGAGGCGGGTGGATCACAAGGTCAGGAGACGGAGACCACCCTGGCCAACGTGGTAAAACCCCGTCTCTACTAAAGATACAAAAACAAGCTGGGCATGGTGGTGCGCACCTGTAGTCCCAGCTACTCGGGAGGCTGAGGCAGGAGAATGGCGTGAACCCACGGGGCAGAGGTTGCAGTGAGTCAAGATCACGCCACTGCACTCCAGCCTGGGTGACAGAGCAAGACTCCGTCTAAACAAACAAACAAAAAAGAATAATTGTGGAATGAAAGTATAAATGAACTAAACTGTTTCAGATTTTCCCATTTTCTTTTCTTGATGCTTTTAACATATTCCTTTGTGTTATTTAGGTGCAAATGGCTCTTCTCTATCAACTTCATAAATTATGTTTGGGAAGTTTGATATTTTTAATATAAAGCTATTTCTCAAATGAAAGTAGGAATAAAATAACCCTCTTTCTTCTAATGGATCAGTTTGAAACAGGTCTTTGGATCTGAAAATGTATCAAACTTTATATATAATTTCCTACCCCCAAATGAAATCACCAATGAGATTTGAGTCAAACTGCTGTTGACTATTTTGGATGATGCCATTGATAAAATCCAGTTTGGCTGTTTGGGGTGTGTGAGCCAATTTAAGCTGTGTTTTGGCACATCTCAAATGGATTTTCCACTTCCTCCACAGATGTACGAGTCAGCAGCAAGCAGGAATATATTGATGTTTATTTTATCCTGCTGTGTCCCTAGGCAGGCATTTCTGAGTTTCCATGATGTTTTAATAACGAATTAATAGTGACATGAAAACACAGTTTTGGAGGTTTTTCCTGATTCACCATAAAAGATTTCACTTTCCTCAAACCAGATTTCCCCCACTGGATGGTCAGCAAGAAAAACAGAACCTGTTCATCAGCCCAAGATGCTGTTATTGTTAAAATACAGGAGAGAACATACCACCTATTTTTCCATTTTGTGTAAAACTCCATAATATGTTAATGCATAGTAAACATTTCTACAATTGAGTAGGATAATTGTCTCACCAATTTATTACTCAAAGAAATTACAATAATCAGTTGTTAAACACTGTGAAGCAGATAATGTCATTGGTAATAAAGTGCCTCATTTAATTTTCAAATATGTGTGATAAAATCTCTATCCTTATTTTTTTTCACATGAGGAAAAAATATGACTTCAATTACGTAACTTGTCCTGAGCCACACCACTCAGTTGCAGAGGCAGACTCGAACCCATATCTGTCTGACTTCCACTCTCATACCTCTACTCTGTGCCCTGGGTTGCTTTTTAGGGCTTCAGGTAGGATCATTGTACTTTATAAAACAGAGCTCAGAATCAGGGAGAGTTGTTAATATTAAGTGAGAATGATATCCAAAGGGTAGTGTAGTGGTAATGAATACTGGCTCTGAAGTCAGATCACTTGGCATCAAATGCCATTCCCACCATTTACAAGCTGCTATTATTCTTATTACTATGTACCTTATTTTGCAATATATTGCTTTACCTAAGCTTTTAGGGACACATTCACTGTGTAAATCAATGCTTCTTGTATATACCAACTTATTTAAGACAAAACAATTTTGTAGGTATTATTATACCCATTTCACAGATGATGAAAAATGAGACCAATAGAAGTTAAATAACTTGCCAAAGGCCACACAGCTGGTGAGTGATGGAGAAAGAATTAAAACTCAGGTGAGTATAACTCTAAAAGCCATCTTCTCGTTAGTGTTTCTCACTGTCCAGGTCTGCCTTTGCCTCTTTTAACTGAAGTTAAGCCATCCTTTACAGTTTGGGGGGATCATTACAGTGGGTTTTTAACTCCCAATGTTCTGGTCCAGTTTGCTTTACATGTTCTCATTTATACATTGTCAAGGATGACCTCAGGACAGCGCAGCAAGGACACAGTGGCACTTCACATTTTGTTCCCACGAAATGACTGGGACATAATCTCAGATCGTCTTCCTTTAGAATGTGGAAACATCAGCAGAAGAACATTAGTCTTTATACAAGTCAAATCCAAAATGACACATGTGAAAAATAATAGAGCTGACTTTCAGCCATGATAGCTTTGGCACACCTCACATCCCTTTGTTCAACCTCTCTTCCCTCAACGGAGAGCTGCATTCCTGGGAATTTCTGTTGTGCGCTTTTCCCACTTGCCCTGCTGTCATTTAAAGGTGAACATTCTAGTTTTGCTAAGAAAACCCTTTCCTTCATTTGTAATGAATAGCAATTTTATTACTTTTGACCTTAAAATGAGTTTGCTGCCTTCAAATCTTTTCATTACTACCATTAATAAATTCAAAGAAATATTTTCAGGATGACCCCAGTTAGAGGCTAACTCTAAACTCCTGCTACTCAAAGCGTGGTCCATGGTCGAGCAGATTCTTACCACCTGGGACCTGAGTAGAACTGCAGAATCCCAAGACTGTCCCAAACAACCTATTAAATCAGAGTCTGCATGTTTACAAGACCTACAGGTGATCTGTAAGCATGTTCAACTTTAAAAAGCATTGATCTAAAAAAAATGCAGACTACAGGTGGTTGGATTATAAAAGAAACAGCCAATCAGCAATGCGTAGAGGTGTGTTACTTAACTGGATCAGCTTTCTAAAAGTCAGGCCTAGTGGGCTCACACCTGTAATCCGAGCACTTTCAGAGGCCAACGTGGGAGGATGGCTTGAAGCTACTAGTTTAAGACCAGCCTGGGCAGCAAAGCAGGACCTTGTATCTATGAAACATTTTTTTAATTAGCCAGGCATGGTGGTGCATGCCTGTAGTCCCAGCTACTTGGGAGGCTGAGGTGGGAGTATGGCATGAGCCCAGGAGGTCAAGGCTGCAGTGAACTATGATTGTGCCACTGCCCTCCAGCCTGGGCAACAGCAAGACCCTTGTCTTTAAAAAAAACAAACAAACAAAAAAATCAAACCCCTAAACAGCTGACAATGTCATTATTTTATGTAATGACAAGTCCTCAGTCCACAGCTCCTGTGGTGTGATGATATTAATTTGGAAAAGATTCCTTCATTTTAGGAATCAGCAGCCCAGACAAAGTGGCTGATAGGGGAGAGGCCAGATCATTCCAGGCAGAACAAAGAGAGGTCACCTTAGCTGGAATTCTGTACCTTCCTCCCAGCAGACAGCATCAAGGGCACCAGAAGTCTGCCCACCTGTCCAGGCCTGGAACCTTAGAATACGATTATTAAATAATGTTTGCAACACCATCTCCTTCAACTGCCATCACATAGGTGGACTGGTCTAAAGATTTAGCTTAAGGCCCACTTTTATTTTGAGAGAAAGACATCATCACATCATCGCCTTGTGGGGTGGCAGCAAGTCTTAATAATCCTCCCTTAGAGGAGGCCTTCAAAATCCTCCTGGCAAAATTCTGGTGTTTTCTGAGCTGGACCTGGGTACTCGACTGCTAAAATTAAATCATGGTCCTTTTCCAAGAATGGTAGCCTGCAAAGAGGGCCCTAATTCTTCATCCCTCCCTGTATCCCTGACTCTTTGTCATTTCAGTTTGTAGTGCCCTCTCACTCTGACACTAGGTTCAGCTACTTAACTGGCTTAGGTTGATAAAATGAAGCAGAAGTGATAGTGTACAGTTCTGAGTCTAGGTTGCAAACAGCCTCATGTCTACATCTCATGTATATGAGATGTAGATGGTAGTGGTACAAAAAAATAGGAACACGTGAGGCTCCTGGCAACCTAAGCTGAGAATTGTACACTATGACCTTACACTACCTCAGCCTGCTATAGTATGAGGAACTAAGCAAAGTTGCCCCAGCCAAGGCCAGCCTACTAAGCCTATAGCCAGGCAACACTATATATGTAAGGAATCCCAGCCAAGGTCAATACAGCCATCTGATCAACACAGCTGGCTTAGACTCACAAGCTGTAAATGCTCATTATTGTATGCCACGGTGGTTTGTGGTTCTGTTACATAGTATTATTGTGGCAATAGAAAATTGATACACTGGCCAGGCATGGTGGCTCACGCCTGTAATCCCAACACTTTGGGAGGCCATGGCGGGCAGATCATGAGGTCAACAGATGGAGATCATCCTGGCCAATATGGTGACACCCTGTCTCTACTAAAAATACAAAAAATTAGCTGGGTGTGGTGGTGCTTGCCTGTAATCCCAGCTACTTGGGAGGCTGAGGCAGGAGAATCGCTTGAACCTGGGAGGCGGAGGTTGCAGTGAGCCAAAATCATGCCACTGCACTCTAGCCCAGTGACAGAGTGAGACTCCATCTCAAAAAAAAAAAAAAAAAGGGAAAAGAAAATTGATATATCAAATAACCAATTAAGTTACTGATGGATATTCCCCTTCTAAAATTCTTATTTATATTTAATTTTCTCCTGAAAATATTAACTTCCATTAAGGGTATTTAGGGACAAGCAAAGCAGTGTATCACATGAAAAATCAAATAAGAAAGCTCAAAATAGTCAGTAGTTTGGCAATGAACACTTGTTTTCATTGCTATGATTTTCATATTACATACATGTAACAGTCATCTATCCATAGGTACCATAATGCCCTTAGAACATATGAAATATTTCATCTCACAAAGTAGGCACAGTATCTAGTTAAGGGGTTGGACTGGGTAGTCTCCTTTATCTCTAACATTCCATGTACCAGACACGGTGATGCATGGAAAGAGACAGACAAGATCGTCAAGCTCTACACTCAGGTAGTGCATGCCCTGCCCCCGAGGGAGCAGCTGCCAAGACAAAAGGTGTGTGTGTGCCTCAGTGGGCCTCACCTGCCCAAAACTTAGGGACATGTTACCTTGTTGACGCATCTTCATGGTTCGTATCCTGATTGCCTCTCCTCGAACTCGCCCTTCACAGAAATAAGCACCATTGATCTTACTAGCCTTTTCTCTCTTCCAAACAACTTTTTTAGCCCATTCTCTGGTCACATCTTGAGTAACTTCCAGCGGATCCTGGTGCTGGTTCATTAAGGCTTCAAAGTCCCTTCCTATGGTGATGGGCTCATGGGGGCGCCACCCAGAGGCAATGCAGGTGAGAGATGTTTCGGCATCAGATACAAGAGGTAGGGAATTGATCAAGATCAAGTCCATGGCACCTTCCACAGTTCCTGAAAGGAAAGAGAGATAATAATGTATGACTAAGGTTATTAACATGACCCCATTGGGTAAACTGGTGCTCACAAAGCCTTGTCTTAAAGTTGTGTGAGGATTCTTTCTAAAATGCTATTCTGACCATGTGCCTATCTTCCACTGGACGAAATCCAGAACTCTTTACCAAGGCATCAAGACCCTTCATCAGCTAGACCCTGCTAACCTCTCCTGCCCCACTGCATACCCTAGTTGCAATGGATTACCCATTATTCCCCCAACAAGCCATGTACTAGACATAGCTGGGTATTCAGGAAATGCATGTTGTATTAAGATGAATTAATAATAATGACATAATCATTATTCATTATATTTAATTATTAGTTATCAATTGATGCTAATGTGATACTGTCACAATAATAAAGTATTCTAAAGAAATATATCAACTACATAAACTTATGCCTTATAGATTCTCATTTTTAAAGAATTGCGCAATTCCACATTAAATACCTCAAGATAAGTGACAGACAGTGACTACGTGAAGTCTGCATTTCCCTCAGGGCCTCATTTACTCCATCCGGATTCTTGTAAAGATTAAATAAAATACATAACTTGCCAACCACTTTGTCTGTTATATATTGCATACTCAGTGATTATTATTTCATTTCTCTTTATTCTGTTTCCTGAACACTTAGCCCCAAATCTTACCCTCTCCCCAAATGTAAAAACAAAACCCTACCCAAACTTTAAATTTTATTTTATGAATTTGTTCTGTAAATGAGGAAGTACACTTTTAACAAGAAAATCCTCTCACGTTATTTTCTCACTATTTCTCTTTCTTTCTCTCTCTCCCCTCACCATCCCTCCCTTTTTTGATTCCTAAAGGTTCTAACATGAGCAGATAGAGTCTGTGCCTATTCTCTCCTCTTTAAATGTGGAAATATCAGGGATAGAAAATGTTCTCTAGCTCCAGTGATGGTTGGCTCTCAAATCTGCATAAAACAATGGGGAGACTGGAAAGATCAATTGAGTGATGAGGGCCCAACTAGAGTATCGGAGACCTTTGTGTAGAAGTGATTCAAATAAGCTACATGTTATCTTATTGAATACCCATTAAATTCGGCAACTCTGTGAGGTATGCACCATTATCTCAATTTTAAATATGAAGAAATGAAGGCTCAAAAGATTGAGCAGTTAGTTTCATTTTCACAGCTATTGAAGGCAGAGCTGGGATTCAAATGCTCACTGGTCTTTCATTCCTTGAATACAAGATGCTCTTTCCTACCTCAAAGCCTTTGCTGTTCCTTCTGCCTGGAATGCTTTTCTCCACTCTTGGCATGGCCACCTTCTGCTTGTCCTTTGGGTCTCAGCTGAAGTGCCACTTTCTCATAAAAGGCTTCTCTACCTGCCTTATCTGTAATACGTATACACACTCATCCCATTGACCTCTAATTTGGCCTATTTTATTCATAAAGATTACCATAATTTGTGATTATTTTATTTACTCCCTCTCTAAATGGTAAACTCCAAATGTTCTGTATAGGAACAGGAATTTAGGAATTGGTTTACAATGGAATATTCTCCCTAATCTCAACATATAGACGACTTAAGTATTTGTTGGATGAGTGGATGGATGGATGGATGGGCAAATTTTATTTCAGATCTGCCTGATTCAAGTCCATCCATTTGCTTGGCTTCCAACTCTAGAATAATAAGGTTAAAAATGAAAGTGCAGGCTGGGCACGGTGGCTCATGCCTGTAATCCCAGCACTTTGGGAGGCCGAGGCAGGGGGATCACCTGAGGTCAGGAGTTTGAGACCAGCCTGGTCAATGTGGTGAAACCTTGTCTCTATTAAAAATACAAAAATTAGCCGGGTGTGGTGGTGGGTGCCTGTAATCCCAGCTACTCAGGAGGCTGAAACAGGAGAATCGCTTGAGCCTGGGAGGCAGAGGTTCCAGTGCTGCACTCCAGCCTGGGCAATAAAGAGCAAAATTCTGTCTCAAAAAAAAAAAAAAAAAAAAGTGCTCCCCCGAGTCTGAACTGACCTCCTTGCCCATATTTAACTGTTTTGGGGGAAAAAAACATTATCCCCAATGTTTTGGGGAAAAAAATTACAATTTTTACAAAATGCCAAAGAAAAGTAATCAATGACTGCTGAGCATTTAAGGCTTACCCATTCATTTACCAGAATTTTTGAGCACATACTTATGTCAAGCATTGTACCTGATATAAAGTCCTCATACAATTTGTTTTTAATGGCAATTGCCAGTGTTTACTGTATTCAGTGATGTTTTGAGGATAATCTGGGTACAAATTAAACCTTTATCTGAATGATTAGGAAGAAAAATTTCCAAGTCAAGTCTTCATGTAAGCAGGAGTTACAGCTGCATTTTATTGTAATATTAACTCATTACATGAGATTAAGGGAGAAAATCTCCACTAGAGTGAGTTCCCAAACCTGGCCTTGAAGCATCATTTTACTTCTACCCTCACTGGTAACTTTTAAGATCTCAGGACAGAGAATACCAGTTAGGATAATAAAAACATTGAAAGAGACGATGAGCTACAAAGCCTAGCAGTGGAATTACAGCCTCCAAAAATAACACCAGCACACACCTCCCCTTCCACGTACATAGCCAGGCCTGACTCTGAGTGAACACCACCTCATCTCTTACACTCACACATTCCAGGCATGTTCCAGAAAGAGTCATCAAGAGGAAGGAAACACTGTAATTCTTTCAACTCCAGTTCAATCCAGCCCCATTTCTAGGGCCAGTCAAGAGTCTTGCCAAAACCACAGGATCTGCTCTGAACTCACAGCAGTGGCAGTGGCAGTGGCCGTGGTTTATTTAATAGCTTTAGGAAATAATAGAAAATGCAGTTGATTTGAAAAGACAACCACGCTATGTGTAAATTATTTCTAGGTATGGATCTAGTTTTTCCTCTTGCTCCCTTCAGAGATCTCCCTTAACTTTCAGTGACGGAAAATGAAATTCGGGTCTCTGGGACTCTGGGCTTGACTATACTTCACTGCCCTTGTTCAGCATGCCGGTTAAGGAAGCCCTCTTCCACCCGCCAGCACTCTGTCCTTTGTAACCCCATTTACAGTATCAGAAGGATCTTCTTTGTGAGCTTTGGGTATAAGAAGACATACCTACCAGCTTCCAAGGATGGGTCTTGAAAATCGCCTTTTTAGTTTTCTTAAAATGAGAATCTATAGTTGTATTTGCTAGTATCTGCCTAGAGAATTTCTAGAAGGTGACACATAAGAACAATGATGACCTATTCGGGGGAACTGGGTAGTTGGGGCACAATGGTAAAAGGAAGACTTTTCACTATACACTTGTGTGTACTGGCTTTTGAACAGTTTGACTATTAGTCACACATAAAAATTAAATGTAAAAAAAAAAAAGTTATGGCCCATTCCTTAAAAAGGGGCAGCTGGAGGCTGGGCATGGTGGCTCATGCCTGTAATCCCAGCACTTTGGGAGGTCGAGTCAGGCGGATCACTTGAGGTCAGGGAGGGATAGCATTAGGAGAAATACCTAATGTAGATGACAGGTTGATGGGTGCAGCAAGTCACCATGGCATGTGTATACCTATGTAACAAACCTGCACGTTCTGCACATGTATCCCAGAACTTAAAGTGTAATATAAATAAATAAATAAGAGAGAGAAAGAGAGAGAGAGAAAATGGCAGCTGGAAAAGAATCAAGAGCCATGGACATATATGTCCCTTTATGTCTCATCCTTCATCCCCATATCCACTCCAAATCTCAAATTACATCCAAATAATGCATTTTTCTCTTTCTCTCTTCTTTGGACTAATAATAGGAAATGTCATTTATGTCACAATGCTGAAAAATAAAGGAGTTAAAATTTAACGCTGAAAAAAAAAGTAGCCAAACTTAGCCTTTCAGAAAGAATAGAGCAGAGGCTCCACGACAATGAGTACAACTGTGGTCCGTGGCTTCTTGAAAGAGTTCTGCTGCTGACACCATGAAGGGCATGGCTGCAACTGCATATCTGGTGCCACTGAAGACATTTTCTATTAGAGACATTTCCTGAGAATCATTGCCAGAAGACAGATCCTATCTGGGCTCATACCAATATCAATCTCTCTGCTTAATACCCTTTCTTACATTATAGCGCTATCCTCTCCAAATCATGTTGGGGACGGATAATGAGTTGTTTCATCACAACCATATCTAAAGGGCTCTGATCAAGTTCATTAATAGTTTAATTCATACTTCTATCATGAAGGCTAATAATTTGCTAAAATGAGATGCATATTTAATATCACACATCCTATAAGTTTTAGAGATTAATGCTATTTTTCCTTAACAAAGATCTCTCAAACACTTTTTTTTTGAGATGGAGTCTAGCCCTGTCGCCCAGGCTGGAGTACAATGGTGCGATCTCGGCTCACTGCAACTTCCGCCCCCTGAGTTCAAACGAATCTCCTGCCTCAGCCTCTCGAGTAGCTGGGATTACAAGTGCCCGCCACCACGCCCAGCTAAATTTTTTTGTATTTTTAGTAGAGGCGGGGTTTCACCATGTTGGCCAGGCTGGTCTTGAACTCCTGACCTCGTGATCCACCCGCCTCGGCCTCCCAAAGTGCTGGGATTACAGGTGTGAGCCATGCGCCCAGCCTCAACGCTTTTTCAATGTTTGCATAAAAGTGTGTCCTTGTTTATAAGGAAATACTTGGCATTGTGGCATGACGTCTGCCAAGTTAATAACCAAGCATCACAATTAAAGCAGAACAATGCTCTAAAATGTTTTGCTCACTGTATTTTCTGTGTGCTATATTGAACAGTATCTAATCTTTCTTAGTCACATCTTCTCACTAAATCTTATTATGGTGAACTCAAAATGTTGTTTAACTCTAGTTTTTATATTTACATTTTCTTGTATTCAATATTGCTATGAATAATGAGCCATTAACTAAGACATGGGAATATTTTTATTTAAAAATAGTTGGCACATGTATACATATGTAACAAACCTGCACATTGCGCACATGTACCCTAAAACTTAAAGTATAATAAAATTAAAAATAAATCTATAAAAGTATAAAAAAATAGTTATAGAAATTATTGTGGGCCTGAATCAACATCCATAATAGAATTTAATTACATTAGAAACTAGAAACAGAGCCATGTTAAACTGTGTTTAAAGAAACTGTAATTTCTCATTTTCTTAAAAGGTGCTACAGAAGTTTCTGAGAGTGGAAGAGGTGAAATCAACAGAATGGACTCTAGACCCACACCCTCACCCGCTCCCAGTGAGCTGCTCAACTTTATTTTATTTTTTTGCGGGGTGGGGGGTGGGGGGGTTTCATATAAGATTCTATTTGAAAGAAAAAAGTTTTGCTTAATTAAAAACATAAAACCTCAAAGGTCATCAATTTTCATTTTTTCACAGGTGAAGGGGATGAAAGGTTAAACATATCAATGAAAATACACTCCACTGCAGCACAACATGCTTGCTCCAATTAGCTTTTTTTTTTCCACATTCCAGTTCAGATACAGCTGCAGATGAAATCAAGTTCTGATTTACCCAGTTCCCTGATCTTCGAAGTGTTGGCAAGCTAGGAGAAAATTTTAGGCAGGTTAAATTATGCCATCGCAGGCTTATTCCCTTGTGCTTCTTACTACCTCAGAATTGTAGTATTGGGTGGAATTCTGCTAATGTGTGTTTGGAATAATGCATCATGTCTTCAGAACAACTAACTGTATGGTCACTGTACGGTTTTTTGGAAATTTGGTATTAGCTGTGGTTAAATTTTTCAAAAGGTGTTCATGGTCATTTCATCTTTGTAACAGAAGTAGATATCTTAAAGTTCTAAATATTTGAAATACCAATTAGCACTTCCTTGGCCAAAGGCATTTCAGAAATCAGGGAATTGGCAATGAACTGAAAAGGTCTGAGTCAAAAGCATTTCTGGAATTAAGGCCGTGGCAATGAGCCGAAGAAGCAAAGACAACTCCCAAACTATCCAGGATATTTTGCAAAATTGTTTGGATTTTAGTTTAGGTTTTTTGTTTTTGCTGTCCTGAAAAAGAAAAATTATCTTCAGTTCAAAAAACACTCATTAAATTGTTTATATGTCCATTCATTCATTTACCAAGCAGACTTACTGCATGCTGCCCCTGTGCCAAGTACTGCACTTGGCCCTGGAGACACAGCAGTGAATATACAACCCTCTCGTAGCTTATAGACAAATGTAGGAGACAGACATGGAAAACTAATCACATAAACACATAAATACAGATAGGTACTAAGAGAGAGAATTACAAGATGCTTATGAGACACCATAATGGTAAACTTTATCAGACTTGACTGTTTTGGAGGAGGGTTTGTGGACTTTTGGCCTAAAGGAAAGCTGGGGTTAGCCAGGCAAAGCAAGAGAGAGATGAGAAGATAATCAGAAAAATCTTGCCCAAAATGGCAACTACTGAGCAGTACTCATTTTTCAAAAATGAGTTTTTAGTAGGACTCACTTCTAGAATATTCTTTCTCTATCTTAAAGTTGCTATTAATTTCTTTTTGTTGGGCCCTAAGAACTACCAGCACTATTCCTCTGTGTCAACCCTATGTTAAAGTATTTGCAGTATCTTTTCTGCCTTCTTGTCTCCCCTGAAGAAATCCAGTTCCCAGGCATGTTTCCAACACTTTAATCCTTTTTTATTCTCTGTCATCCTTTTGTGTATGTAGTAAGTCTCTGAGCAATAACTTCTTCCTCAAGATTCTTTCCAAGATGATATTGGGCAGCTAACAAGAAGATACCAAAATATACAAGACTGGAAATAACTAAAGGAAGCTGCTAACATTTTTATTGTATAGCTGGGAGTTCAGAGTTATCCAGGGGCATCCTGGATGTGACTGGGCTGTGACTCTCTAAAAACAAACTCCTGTTCTCACCCAGGAGTTGTATGTACCAAGCCAGTTTCCCCAAAGGCCATGCCCGTTTCCCATCCCTGCTTTCCAGCCAAATGGGACCCTTGTCTGTCTGCTGGAGGGAATGACATCCTCTCCCCACCTTCAAACACCGGAAATTTTCCATCTAGGCCAAATAACACATGTGTTAGTTAGAATGAGGATCAGTCAGCTGGCAGGAAACTTTGTATTTCCAGGGAATAGACAGAGCATCCACACAACGAGACTTTACTGAACATTCGTTTATACGCAAACTCCATTCTGTGAGGCAGTGGGGTGCAGCAAGCATGGTTCCATCAAATGAAGGTTTGTTTACACCGGAAGAGGTTTTACAGACTGCTTGGTGCAAGCCTCACACCTTATTTTTTTGAGACAGTGTCTCACTCTGTCACCCAGGCTGCAGTGCAGTGGTGCAGTCACTGCTCACTGCAGCCTCGAACTCATGGGCTCAAGTTATCCTCCCACCTCAGCCTCCTGAATAGCCAGGACTACAGGCATGCAACACCCCTCCCCCCGGCTAATCTTTACATTTTTTGTAGAGATGGGGTATCACTGTGTTGCCTAGGCTGGTCTCGAACCTCTGGGCTCAAGTGAAGCTCCTGCCTTGGCCTCCCAAAATGCTGGGATTACAGGCATAAGCCAACATGCCTGGCCAAGCTTTACACATCGTAACAGGCAATCTGAGGCATATAGAAAAGAGACCAGTTGGTGATTGCACAAAACGTAGTGGTAGAGCCAGCCGTCAAGTGCTGATTTCTCTCCAGGGCCCTTTCTGTCACCCCAGAGTAGCAGTGTTAACAGCCAAGTCCTTAGTGTGAGGGAATATGGAATGTATACACATCTGGCAGGAGGGCACCTGGAGAATCCTGGAGTTTGGTAGAAATTGGGGGAAGAGAAAAAAGATTTTGAGGAGAGGTGGCTAAAAAGCTAGAACGGGTACAGAACAGAGAAATTGAGAATATCTAGAGAGGAGTTTTGGCCACCTTACAGATTCCCTTAAGCCTGGCAGTGCTGCCTCATAATCTTCCCTATTCACTTTGTCTCAAGAGTGGGACGCTCTCGAAATGCGCCATGTTTATCAGCACCAGGATACCTGGTATGGGAAAAATGCATCTTTGGAACCAGACCACCTTTTTCTGGGCTCTTCTCCTGATTCAATTACTTGCCAAGTTCCCATCCACCCTTATGCTGCTCAAAGACGTGCATACCCACACCCACAACCAAGCATATCTATCTTCCAAGACAGCACTGAACAAAACTCAGTGTCTCCTCAATGCCCTGATCTTCTGCTCCCAACAGAGAAGGCAATTTGACTGATTTGCCTGCACAAAGAGGAGAACAAGCAAGAATCGCTCAAAGTGACAATTCACTGAGAACGATTGGAGGAGCAAACCAAATAAACGAGTCTATAATGGAAGAAATTCAGGATTATATTTGCTAAGAGGAAATTGACAAAAGAAGTCACCTAGCCTTCCTAGCAGGCCTGAGATTATACCATGTAGAAAAGGAAGCTGACAATTTGTATTATATAATACATAATAAACACAATGCTAAGTGCTTTACAAACATTGCCCACTTGAATTCTCACACTCTTGAAGGAAAGCATTTACAATCAATTTTATAAGTTAAAAAACCCTGAAATTCAGGAACGTTTAGGGATATGCCCAAGGTCACATAAGTAGAAAGACAGAATTTGAACCTATGTCTCACTAAGTTCCATTACTACCTACCATGCTTTAGTCTAAACACCATCTAAAAGTCAATTTTGCCCATCACTGTATCTCTAACAATGAGCATAATGCCTGGTTCATAATAGGTATTCCATAAATATCGATGAATGAATAAATAAATGAGTGAGTGAGATTGGCCTTCAGTGAATGAATTCACTCAATAAACCTTTACTTTATTACTATGGGCTGGGCTCTGTGCTGCTTTCTGTGGGTCAAGAAAATAATAAAAAATAAAATATGGTTTCTGCCTTCAAAAAGCTTACATTCTGGCCATCCAATGTCATGAAGAAAAGACACTGATAGATTTGATCACAGAAAAAGCCAAAACCTTCTATACAGCAAAAGATTATATAAATGAAGTTAAATGACCAAGCAGAAAAATACTGTTACATGTAAAACTTATGTTACATGTAAAACTTAAGGAGTTAATATGTATAACATATAAAGAAATTCCATAAGTCAATGAACCAATAGCAATTCACAGAGAAGGAAACACAAACAGCCAATCACAGTAGATTCAAGAAGAAGTGGTCACAATATTTTGCATTTCATTCCATCAAGAAGTGGAGTTTCTTTCTCCATCTCTTGAATCTAGGCTTGGCCATGGGACTTCTTTTGATCAATGGAGCATTAGCCAATGTGGCATAAGCAGAGGCTTGAAAAGTGCTTGCCCACTGGGCTCTCCCACTGGGCTTGCACTCTCTTGCTGCTCTGTGGAACCCTGAGGCCATCATGAGGAGACGCCAAGACCAACCTGCTAGAGGATGAGAGACCAATCCAGCTTAAGCCAAAGAGTTTCCCAGATGACCTACAGAAGCATAAGTCATAATAAATGTTTGCTGTTTTGCCATTATGTTTTGGATGCCTTGTTACTCATCAAAAGCTCATAACATGTGAAAAGTTGAAAAGATGTTTAACCTGACCACAGATCTCAAAATACAAACTAATAAGACATCTCATTATTTGCCTATCAAATTGTCAAAGAATGGAGGGGGTCATAATATCTGGTGCTGGCTGTTAAATAGAAACACCTATATTGTTGATAGGCAGTGTAATTAGTAAAACATGTTTACAGGACGTGCTTGCAATATATACAATAATTGAAAAGTTATATAAAAGCTAACCCTAATTCATCACTTATTATATGTCAGGTACTACTCTAAGTGTGTCAACACATAATAACTCAATCCTCATAGCAATCTAGGGAGTAGGTACTATGACTGTTTCCATTTAACAGAAAAGGAGACTATGACAAAGAGAGATTAAATACTTGGTGATTGTTACACAGCTAATTTGTAGCAGAGCTGAGATTGAAATTTAGGCGGACTGGTTTCACTCCATGCTTTCAACAATTAAACTATATTACACCATCTCACATCAAAAATGTCTAACAATTCAATGAAGTTGTTTTCAACAAATAATATTGGAACAGTTGGACGTCAATACGCAAAAACAGACCCCTAACCTAAAACCACCCATGTATATAAAAATTCACTAAAAATAGATCATGTAAAACATTAAAATACAAAACTTTTGGTATACAGAAGAAAATCTTCATGACACTGGAGTTAGAAAGTGATTGTTGGCTATGACACCAAAATTTAGCTGTCACAGACACCATGAATAAAAAAGAAATTGATACACTGAATTTTATTAATATTTAAAACTTTAGTCTATGGAAGACATTGTTAAGAAAATATAAAGATAAACCATGAACTGGGAGAAAATATTTGCAAATCACATATCTGGCAAATGACTTGCATCCAGAATGCATAAAAAGCTCTCAAAACTCAACAGTAAGAAAACAAAATTTTTTTAAATGAGCAAAAGATTTGAGACATTTCACCAGAGAAAATGTATAGATGGCAAATAGGCACACAAGATGTTTAATATCATTAACCATTATGGAAATGCTAAGTGAAACCACAAGGAGATAGTGCTACAAACCTATTAGAACAGATCAAAAAAAAAAGAAAAAAGAAAACCTGATAATACTCAGTGCTAGACAGAATGTGTGGCAACTGCAATTCTCGTCCATTGATGGAAGTAATGCAAAATGGGTGGTGTAGCCACTGTGGAAATTGGTTTAACAATTTCTTATAAAGTTAAACATACACTTACATATCACCCAACAATCCCACTTGTAGGCATTTACCCTTCAGAAATGAAAATTTATATTCATACAAAGAATGTTGGCCGGGCGCAGTGTCTCACGCCTGTAATCCCAGCACTTTGGGAGGCTGAGGCGGGTGGATCCTGAGGTCAGGAGATGGAGACCATCCTGGCTAACACGGTGAAACCCCGTCTCTACTAAAAATACAAAAAATTAGCTGGGCATGGTGGCGGGCACCTGTAGTCCCAGCTACTCGGGAGGCTGAGGCAGGAGAATGGCGAGAACCTGGGAGGTGGAGCTTGCGGTGAGCCGAGATCACGCCACTGCACTCCAGCCTGGTTGACAGAGCGAGACTCCGTCCCACCACCCCACCCCCAAAAATAAAAAGAATGTTTATAGCAGCTCTGTTTATTCATAATCACCCCAAACCGGAAGCACCCAAATATCCTTCAGTGGATAAATGCATAAACAAGCTATAGTATATCCATGCTACTCAACAATGAAAAGAAAAAAACTATTGCTACTTGCAACAACAAGGCATTATGCTGAGTGAAGAAGCTAAAATCATCTTCTACCTACTGTCCGACTGCATTTATATGACGTTCTAAGAAAGGCAGGCCTGTAGGGATAAGACCAGATGCGTGGCTGCCAAGGATTAGGGCTGGGAGAAATGTGACTACAAAGGAGCAGCACAACAAAGATTTTTCGGGTGATGGTACTATTCTGTATCCTGATCGTTGTTCTTAGTGGCAGATACATGCGTGTATGTGTTAAAACTCATAGAGTTGTATACACGCAAAAGCCAATTATACTGTATATTAATTTTAACAATTATAATAAAAATGTATCTTGCATGTTTACCAGGAAAAATATGCAAAGATATGGCAAGGATATTCATTGCAGCATATAGCCACAAACTGTAAACAATATAAAGCTCATCAACAGAAGCATCTTTAAATAAATAATGGTACATACATATAATAGAGTATTATAAGTTTGCATGAGCCTTGAAATATAAAGCGAAGAAAACAAGATATAGAACAGAACAGTGACATCTAAGCTTAGAATTCATACACCAACCTGATAACAGTGTTACTGTTGCTGATAAAATTGGCAGGCACATGGGGGCTGAGAGAAGCAGCAGCATAGAAGATATTCACTTATTGCTTTGCATGCTTAGTTTTGTATTTCATTTCCTCTATAATTTTAAAATAAAGATTTTTATTTATAGGAAGGCACACACAACTAATCTAATGACATTGTTCTAATTAAATATTGACATGTTTGTCTTCTTCCTTAGACAATGAGCTTTCTGTCTTCAACGCCCCAGCACCAAGCACTGTGGTTGACAGACTACACATTTTAAATATGTATGAGGTGAATTGGAGCAATTCTAGCAGTAATTGAAAGTAATACATCTTAAACCCAGGCGACTATTTTGTGAATTACTAATTGCCTGACATGATTAACAGGACAGTGGAGTCATTAAGAACTTTGGTCTTGAAGTTCTGTCTTAGTTTCCTCATGTGTAAAACAGGGCGATAGCTTCTAAATCATTGATTTCTGTGTAAAGGACTATTTGTATTATCACGGCACAAAGCTAGTTTGATCAAGTAAATCTGTGTGAAATTATGGTCTGTGTCAGCCCCAGAGGAAGACTGTTTTTAAAGTCATCTTGGAGCTAAGACATGCTTAGAAGGAAGGACGGCTCATGGCTTTGTGTCCTGCTGTGTGCTTACCCTCCCTCACACTTCAAACCCACATGGGCAGGAAACAGGCTGATCAAGAGCTAAGGAAGAGTTCCTGTGTTTCCTTCGAGAGTCCTTTGATTCTTGCCCCCTTTTTTACAGGGCTGACCTTAACAGGAGACCAGTTCTCTGCACGTGCAAGCAATTCTGGAAAAGCAGTTTCACAACCAGCCTGGCAGTGTGGTGGCAGCCTCGGGGAGATCAGGGGGCTATTTGGAGATGAGCTTAAGAAGTTGCTTCTTGGGCCTTTGCCAGCTGAGCCTCAGGGAGACCACTCACCTAACCTAACCCAAAGAGCCCACATATGTGTCTCTAAGCCCAAGAATCCCCACTTACATTTTCTTCATCTTTAGAAGTGTGTGCACAGTCGATATTCTATTCCTGGCACCACTGTCTTGTGGAATTCTCTTTGTTCAACCTGACAATGAAATATACTCTCCCAATATTTTGCTCAAAGAATTCTCTTTTCCCTCCCTATGTGTTGCTTCTCTTCCTTCTTGAACAGGACAGGAGCGCTATATTCTGAAGCATAATTCTCTGGCTCACTAGAGGGGACATATTCTTAGCTCAGTACTGGAAGAGGGCTCAGAGGCCCTCCAGCTTTGTACCATTTAGTTCAGGAATTGCTTTACTACGATTTTGGAATCTATTGTCTTCCAGGCCATATGTGAAGTATTTCTGTGATTGTGTGCCACCTATCTGGGAAGTAGTTGTCTGATCACATTCCCTCACCTCAATTTAAAAAAAAAATCCTGTGTGCTTCCAAACGACAGATACATTTGCCAGGTGGAATTCCAACTGGATTTTATGTCTGTTTTTCCTCTCTCAAACTGCAGGCCTAAGTATCTCAAGAGTCAGAGGCCTACGTGCTTTCGTTAAGAGAGAGTTCCTGAGAAACTTTAGGTATAAATGTATTAAGTGTAATCCCCGTGGGCCCATTCCAGTCCCCATATTCATTCCAATGGCAGTAACATCATCATAGCATGTTTGCATGAGCTACGCTCTTTACATATTGTCCTTTTCCTTTTTTTTTTTGAGATGGAGTCTTGCTCTGTCTCCAGGCTGGAATGCAGTGGCGTGATCTTGGCTCACTGCAAGCTCTGCCTCCTGGGTTCAAGCGATTCTCATGCCTCAGCCTCCCGAGTAGCTGGGACTACAGGCATGCACCACCACACGCAGGTAATTTTTGTATTTCTAGTAGAGACAGGGTCTCACCATGTTGGCCAGGATGGTTTCGATCTCTTGACCTCATGATGTGCCCGCCTCAGCCTCCCAAAGTGCTGGGATTACAGGCATGAGCCACTGCGCCCGAACTCTTTTCCATTTTTTCATGAGCTATACTCCCTGTCTGCATTGCCTTCCTCCAACACTTCTCTCCATATTCAACTGGCTAACTCCTGCTCAGCCTTCAAGACTTGGCTCATGCTTTCCTCTACCCTGGGAAACCTGCCAGATGCCAGGGTAGAGGAAAAATACATAAATGGAAGGGGTTACGTCTTATTGACTATGTAAATTTGGTAGCCAGGATACAAAAAATACAAAATGGAAAATACATAAATATTTTTTATGTTTTTTTAATGTATTTTATGTATTTTTTTATGTATGTATGATACAAAAAATACATAAACGGAAGGGGTTATGTCTTACTGACTATGTAAATTTGGTAGCCAGTAGGTATGGCAGTATGACAGGCCATGATCCTATATATAGCAGCTGCCATGCATTTCATCACACTAATGGCTTAGGAAAACAACTCCTTTATCTTCCTATGTAGACAATGTAGATAGATAGATAGATAGATGATAGATAGATAGATAGATAGATAGATAGATAATAGATAGATAGATAGATAGATAGATAGATAGATAGATAGATAGATAGATAGATAGATAATAGATAGATAATAGATATCCGTTGTTCTGGAAGTAAGGAGACAGTCTATCTGTGCAGTCACTTGAGGAAAAGCCATCTAAAACATGAAACCAGAGAGGCAATTTCATTGAATGTTCAAATCAGATATTCTGGTCATGGGCTGGGTCTATTCTTAAGTCACATTTAGTACACGAATTTAAACATCACAGTGTATGAGTGTCACTTGCTAAAACCAGGCTGTTTCTCGGTTCTTCTCTTCATTCTGACAAGGTGTGCCCCCTCTCTGGCTGCTCTCCTCCCTTCTCCACTCAACCCTGGATCCATGATGGCTACCTATGTCCCACTGGGTTCAGGTAATGGAAAGTGCCAGCGGGACACACAAGGGTGGAAGGACAGTGTGGTCAGGCTATTTATTTTCCCAGCTCCGTCTCTGTTGAGCCATCTACAGAAGCCACAGTTCTTACATACAACCCTCTCTCGCCAATGTTCTCTCTAGGTTCAATCACTGCTCCCTCCCCTGGTGCTTTTAGGTCTACCTACACTCATTTCAAGCAACGCTCACAAACAGATAACACCATGCTTCCTGTGGGTTGATAAAGAAATAGAAGCCCAGCTTTGTACATGCCCCCTCAATCTTGAAGCACTCCCTTTGGGTACCTCCCTAGAGTGGCTCTTTAAAGAGCAGTGTGCAAATCACTACTATCAAGTGTTTGCTAGTTATGTTTTACAATAGCAGTGTTTCAATGACACATGAATAGTTGCAAAAATCATTAATAATAGCTTTAACTTATTAAGTACCTACCAGTCTATTTACTTCAACATGCATTGTTTTTAATGAGTTCTCACAACCACCATATGAATTAGACATTATACCTCCATGCCACGGATGAGGAAACTGGCTTAGACAAAATAAGCAACAGCGATGACTAAAGGAGATCTCAAATGTAAAACATCCGGAACAGTGTTAGAATTCATAACTCTTCCTTTTTCCTAACAAAGTTGGGCACAGTAGCTTCTCCATATGCATTGTTTGACTGGGAACCCCTTTGCCTTGCTACTTTGATCATCCCAGTGGAAACACGAGTACTCTCTGGACCACATGTAAGACTATGAATCTAAAATAGCAGATTTCTCTTGGATCTCATTTCCCATTCACCCTCCTTGCCAAAACTCAGCAAGTGGCTATGGCCTTAACCCAGAAATTATGGCCTGACCAGTGCTACGGAAGTCCCATTTCCGTTTTCACAGTGATCTCACCAACTTTCAGGACTTTGCTTAGCACCTGTTCCAAATCTAGGTCTCTAATTCTGTCTTGCCAACAATAAATGCATGTTATGAAAGTGCCTGCTGGACACCTAGATAGGTATCTCAAATGCAACATGTCCAGTAAGAACTCAGTATCTTCTCTCCTCTCAACCTTCACTCTTTCTCTCATCGTATCTTAAAGATTCACCTTCACAAGTACAGATGCTTAAAAACTCCAAGTTATTGTCAACGACTCTTTCACTGCTAATATTTAGTCCATTGTCTGTCCATTCTAGCTCTGTATTGTCCCTCACATTCCTTTTCACATCCTCATTCTCTCACTTAAACTACTGCAAATTTCTACCTTTGGTCTTTTTAGCCCCAAACTCCCTGCAAGCTTTCCCTTCCTGGACATTGTTGACATTATTTCTCCTGCCAAGGATGCCCTTCTCTACATATATTTATCTGCTGAAGTCCAATCTCTTCCAAGATGCAGCTGAAATCTCAATGGTAATAGAGATTTATGTTCTGTTACTTTGCACAATTCAAAAAATAAAGTTTAAATGTGCAGACTGTTATAACTGAAAGTCCAAACCCATTACACCTGTTTCTTTTTTAATTACAGAAAACAAAGGATTTTAAAACACACCAATGTTAGGTCACATTTAATTAACAGCATCATGTAATGGAAGTATATCCATTTAATTCTGAAGTCTGGACCTCAGATTTAAAATGTAATTTGACTAGCATCCTTGTCAGTCTCTTCCAAGTTCCCACTAAAGACAAGAAAATATTTTTTAAAAATTGTAACTACAGGCCGGGCGCGGTGGCTCATGCCTGTAATCCCAGCACTTTGGGAGGCCGAGGCGGGCGGATCATGAGGTCAGGAGATCGAGACCATCCTGGCTAACACAATGAAACCCTGTCTCTACTAAAAATACAAAAAATTAGCCATGTGCGGTGGTGGGTGCCTGTAGTCCCAGCTATTCGGGAGGCTGAGGCAGGAGAATGGCGCGAACCCGGGAGGCGGAGCTTGCAGTGAGCCGAGATCGCGCCACTGCACTCCAGTCTGGGCAACACAGCAAGACTCCGTCTCAAAAAAAAAAAAAATTGTAACTACAGTGCTAACCAAGTAGTCAATAGACCTATTGTCACATCTAGTAACCATAAAGGCCAATGGAATTAGGCTGAAAAATGTATTTTCATCATTAAAGTATATTTAAAGTCAAAGTTCCTCTTGAAAATATCTACTGCAAAAAGTAACATAGATCTCAAATTTCATGGTAAATTAGCAGAGACTTAGAAGGGAAAAGGAAGGATGAGAGAAAGTTACAGTATGCAGAGTTCCTCATTGACACGAGTGTTCAAAATATGCTTTCACTATTTAATATTAGAAATAGAGAAGTATAGGTTAAACAGCAGTTTTGAAAAACTTGAAGGTGGCCATTAATAAAATTAAAAACAGGATGTATACATCAAAATAACCAGGGAAGATAAATGTAAACAAAATATAAGTCAAATAAGCAAAAGAAAGAAAACAAAAACCAAAAAGGAAAAACAGGAAAGTATAAAAAAAAAAACAAAGTATACAACAATATGTCAGAAGTTAAGATTGACTATCATTTATGATTTAAAGGTAAATGTTTTAAATGACCTATAGAACGACAAATACTTTCAGAGGGCAGAAGAAAATTAAATCTTCCAAGATGATGCTTGTGCAACAT
This sequence comes from Nomascus leucogenys, assembly GCF_006542625.1. Lineage (NCBI taxonomy): Eukaryota > Metazoa > Chordata > Mammalia > Primates > Hylobatidae > Nomascus > Nomascus leucogenys. The sequence continues at coordinate 82,779,066 of NC_044388.1, forward strand.
TCACTTAGAACAAAAATCATAAAATCTTAAAAACAGAGATAGGCAAAGAACTTAATGAATAAATTAAAAGAAAAAAGGACCAATAAAAGAATGAAGAAAGGAAAGAAAGCAAAAATGCTAGTTTCAGACAAGGTAGAACTGAAGATTGAAGGCATAAAGTAGAACATAGTCTATCATATTATGTTGCTAGAAAGTAAAATCCACAATGGAGGCATAATAGCTATGTATCTTTGTGCTCCAAATCATATAGGATCAAACATATAAAGGAAAAACTGTTAAAAGCAAAAAAAAGTAAGGAAAGCATAATAGTTTTGGAAGATAGCACCACACCACTCCCATTTTGACAGATAAAGTAGACTAAAAATCAAACATAACATTTAAATAATTATAAAGACATGTATATCTTTATATAAGACATACATAAGATATGTACATCTTTATATAGGACATATATAAGATATATATGTCTTTATAATTATATATATAGCCAGTGCAGCAACACATTCTATAGGAGTTAAGGTTACAAAGATCAGTGCAATTGTATATAGACAAAAGGGCTCTTGGCAATCTTTTAAATAACCCATAAAGGAAAATGTGGACATATATCATTTATCCATCAATGAAACAGCTAGGTTTTCCGCCAGCACTGGAAGAGATTAAGGTTTCTTTTTTTTCTTTTCTGCTAATGTAAGTTTCACAAACAGATCCCTGTTTCTTTGGGTGAGAACCAGATAAAGTGGTGTTCAGGAACCAGACAGCATAAAAAGTACATATGCCTTCAAACATGGTGAGCGTATGAGAGACCACAAGAATTGGGACTAAGCTCAGTGTGGGGCATATGAAGTGAAAGGGCAAGTGAAATCACCCGCATTGTTTATACTGTATTTGTTTTCTACATGTTTTAGATGAAGAATTGTATAGTTGAATTTGCCTAACTTAAGTTTGGTGTTGCTGAAAGGTGAAATTCAACCTGGACCAACCGATTAAAATGGACACTGATCTGAGCACCAGGAAATAGATCTGAAAAACCCTGAGGGGCTAGCATTAACCCTTTCATTGCTGAATTATTGGGAAGTCTAGAGAGTCTAAGTTAGGGGGACTGGGGAAGCCAAGGTGGCTGAACAGGGTGAACACAGGAGGCCCAAGCAGCAGTTATTTACCAAATCATACACAATTATTTCACTCTTTTAACAACTAACACAGACAAACTAGTATACAACAGTGGAATATCAACCCTGTTGTTACTCCTGCTATGCTATACATACACACACTCTCACTCTCTCTCCCTCTCCCTCGCAACTCACTGAAGCCCAACAAAGGAAATTTTCCATACAATATTCTCAAACCACAACAAAACAATCCCACACCACAACACAGTAAATCAAGTTTAACAAATATTGTTGAACAAAAAAAAAAGAAAACCAACTTCTTAAAAAATCATAAAGCTGTCAGCCAGGCATGGTGGCTCACCCCTGTAATCCCAGCACTTTGGGAGGCCGAGGTGGGCGGATCACCTAAGGTCAGGAGTTCAAGACTAGCCTGGCCAACATGGTGAAACCCCGTCTCAACTAAAAATACAAAAATTAGCCGGGCATGGTGATGCACGCCTGTAATCCCAGCTACTCGGGAGGCTGAGGCAGGATCGCTTGAACCCAGGAGGCAGAGGTTGCAGTGAGCCGACATTGTGCCACTGCACTCCAGCCTGGGCGACAGAGTGAGACTCAGTCTCAAAAAAAAAAAAAGAAAAATCGTAAAACTGTCTTCCAAATAATTATTAATTCTCAGAAAAAAATCAAAAGTAAAAAGACAGGATTTCTAGAAAATAAAAAATAAGAATTCTACTTTTTTTTTTCTTTTCTTTTTTTTGAGACAGAGTCTTGCTCTGTCGCCCAGGCTGGAGTGCAGTGGCATGATCTCGGCTCACTGCAAGCTCCGCCTCCCAGGTTCACGCCATTCTCCTGCCTCAGCCTCCGTCCGGAGTAGCTGGGACTACAGGCGCCCGCCACCACGCCTGACTAATTTTTTTGTATTTTTAGTAGACAGAGGTTTCACCATTTTAGCCTGGATGTTCTTGATCTCCTGACCTCGTGATCCGCCCGCCTCGGCCTCCCAAAGTGCTGGGATTACAGGCTTGAGCCACCGTGCCCGTCCAAGAATCCTACTTTCAAAACTGCTACAATGAATCTATAACATTATATAGCCGTCCCTTGCTACACGCAGGGGATTGGTTCCAGGACAGCTTGTGTACAACCAAATTCACACATACTCAATTCCTGTAGTCCACTCTAGTAACCTGCATATATGAAAAGTTGGACCCATCTGTTTATATGAGATTCAGATCCTGTGAATACTGTATTCTCCATCTGTGGTTGAAAAAAAGCTGGGTGCAAGTGGGCCCATGAAGCTTAAACTTGTGTTATTCAAGTGTCAGCTGTAGTTTTAAATACTTTGCTTATTACTGAAGATAAATAAATCAAGAACTCTGCTCAAGAAACAGTTTTGAAAGTGAGTGGTGAAGCCAGCTGGACTTCCTGGGTCGAGTGGGGACTTGGAGAACTTTTCTGTCTAGCTAGAGGATTGTAAATGCACCAATCAGCCCTCTATAAAAATGCACCAATCAGCGCTCTGTGTCTAGCTAAAGGATTGTAAATGCACCAATCGGTACTCTGTAAAAACGCACCAATCAGCACTCTGTGTCTAACTAAAGGATTGTAAATGGACCAATCAGCACTCTATGTCTAGCTAAAGGATTGTAAATGGACCAATCAGCACTCTGTAAAATGGACCAATCAGCAGGATGTGGGCAGGGCCAAATAAGGGAATAAAAGCTGGCCACCTGAGCCTGCAGCAGCAACCCGCTCAGGTCCCCTTCCACGCTGTGGAATCTTTGTTCTTTTGCTCTTCACAATAAATCTTGCTGCTGCTCACTCTTTGGGTCCGCACTACCTTTATGAGCTGAAACACTCACCGAGAGGGTCTGCAGCTTCACTCCTGAGGTCAGTAAGACCACGAACCCACTGGGAGGAACAAACAACTCTGGATGCGCCACCTTTAAGAGCTGTAACACTCACTGTGAAGGTCTGCAGCTTCACTCCTAAAGTCAGCAAGACCACAAACCCACTGGAAAGAAGAAACTCCAGACACATCTGAACATCTGAAGGAACAAACTCCGGACACACCATCTTTAAGACCTGTAACACTCACCGCAAGCGTACGTGGCGAGACCAAGAACCCACCGGAATGAATAAATTCCAGACACAAAAGAACTAATACAACCAGGAAAGGCAGAGAGAAAAAATAAACCTAACTAAAGAGAAAAATGAGAATTCTAAAAGATGTTCCTAGGTGTGGGTAGCATTTACAGTAGTGAGCCTCTGAGATCTCTTTGTAACTAAAATTGAGAGTAAAACAAGAGGTAAAATAGCTCTTGTTAAGAAGATGCTTTAATCATAGGAAAACTCTATGTACAATTCTCAGCTAAATTTAAAAATATATATAAAATGATTTTTATCAGGAAATATAAATTCCTAAAGTTGAACTCAAAAAGTAAAAAGCTTGACTTATCTCACCAAAAATCCATAGGGCCAGCTGGTTTTGCTAATGAGTTTATGTAATATAAGAACTTTTTTTTAAATGTAGATATCTATTCTTTTAAGCTAGTATAATTCTGTTACTTAACCTAAAATAGCTGAAAAAAGAAAACTACTCCTTACATTACATGTGAAAAACCAAAAATCCCAAATAAAATATTAGCAAATTATTTCAGCGACTTATTAAATGATTTATCTTCCATAGATACCAGGGTATCTGATTAGTAAATCACAATTGTAATAGCACAGTGTGAAATGCATAGGGTCCATATGAAAATATCCATGAAGTTTTATCAAAAGATGAAGATTTAAGCTGGGCACAGTGGCTCACACCTGTAATCCCAGCACTTTGGGAGGACAAGGCGGGTGGATCACCTGAGGTCAAGAGATCAACACCAACTTGGCGAACATGGTGAAACCCCGTCTCTACTAAAAATACAAAAAAATTAGCCAGGCGTGGCAGCAGGCGCCTATAGTCCCAGCTACTCGGGAGGCTGAGGCAGGAGAATCGCTTGAACCCGGGAGGCGGAGGTTGCAAGTGAGCCGAGACTGCGCCACTGCACTCCAGCCTGGTGACAGAGCGAGACTCCATTTCAAAAATAAATAAATAAAGATTTAAAAACATGGAGAGATGTTTTTTGCTCTTTGGTAGAAAGGTAGAACATTGGAAAGATGATAATTCTTCCTAAATTAATTCATAAATTTAATATCCCAATCAAAATTCCAATGGATGGCACAAAAGGAAAGAGAAGAAAAGAGAACGGCCAAGCAATACAGTACGTGCTGAAGGACTTGAACAGATGGGGAGACTGACACTTGTGAAGTTGTTTGCACTGGCTCTGTAGAAACTGCTTCTTTGTCTCCAATTGTCAGTTCAGTGTGTTGTACTCACAATACTCACAATTGTATGTCAGTCCCTGTGTCTCTGTATTTATGATTATGTCTGTACGTCCATCTGTACCTGTGTGTCTGTCTGGGGGTGGAGAAATTGTGCCTATTCTTAGTTTTAATTGAGGTAGAAGGCTGAGCTGCACATCTGGGTTGACACAAATTTGAACAGAGAGGCATAAGAGTGAGTGAATTAAAGTAAATTAAATTGAAGCCGCAGCTCAGTGTCAGAGGTAACTACAAGAATGTAAGTAGGGACCGGCACAGTGGCTCACGCCTGTAATCCCAGCACTTTGGGAGACCGAGGTGGGTGGATCACGAGGTCAGGTGTTTAAGACCAGCCTGGGCAACATGGTGAAACCCCATCTCTATTAAAAATACAAAAATTAGCTGGGCGTGGTGGCATGCGCCTATAGTCCCAGCTACTCAGGAGGCTGAGGCAGAAGAATTGCTTGAACCCGGGATGGGGAGGTTGCAGTGAGCCAAGATCGTGCCACTGCACTCCAACCTGAGTGACAGAGCGAGACTCTGTCTCAAAAAAAAAAAAAAAAAAAAAAAAAGGAACTGCCCTGGGAATTCACAGAGGAAACCTTGTAGAGGGCATTTGAATTCTGCAGGGAAGGATATAAAATTCAATCTTATCTAGAAAATATTAACAGTGGCTATCTCAGAATGACGGTATTGTACACACAGAACAAAAAGATAAACATTTTTAAAATTGAATCTTTTGGCAGGAATGCAAGTGACTTGTGCTCTGCACATTTAGTCTTGGAATTTATATTAGCACCTTCATCATGGTGATGTTTTAAAGGCGTCCTCTCTGCTTCTAAGGGCCTGCGCAGTGCTATGCCTATCTCAGATCAGATTAAGGTGGAAGGCCAGGAAGCTTCACGGTCAGAGTCCAGGGATTCAAGCCATCCGGAGTTTGAATTCTAGATCTGCCACTTACAAGTTAAGTTACTTAGCCTCTGTGCCTCAGATTGGTCATCTGTAAAATGAAGCTGGTGGTACTTACTTCTAAGCATTTCTCTGAGGATGTATCAATGTATACATACATATGAAAAAAAAATTTTGTAAATTTTATGGAGGCTGTATTAACAGTATGTGGCAAATGGTGGAATATTCAATAAATGATTACAAAGACATGATGATAAAGGTGATGATGATTTGTGATTCCCTAAAATTTTGAGACTAATGAGGAGAAATAGGATTTTTTCCCCTGCAAAATAGTCACAACTAGACCCTCCCAAGGTGGCATCCTACCCTACAGAGCCCATCACAAGGAAAAGCTAATGTTTGTGGTGGTATTTTTTATCTTACATGGAGAGAAAATGAGGTCTAAGGGTGGGCTAATGAATACCAACCAGCTCAAAAATAGTACACTAAGACAAGAATCCTTTGTCTCAAAAAAAAAAAAAAAGTCTCACTCTGTCACCAAGGCTGGAGTGCAGTGGCACGATCTTGGTTCACTGCAACCTCCACCTCCTGGGTTCAAGCGATTCTCCTGCCCCAGCCTCCCAAGTAGCTGGGATTATAGGCAAGCACCACCACGCCCAGCTAATGTTTGTATTTTTAGTAGAGACAGGATTTCTCCATGTTGGGCAGGCTGGTCTTCAACGCTTGACCTCAGGTGATCCACCTGCCTTGGCCTCTGAAAGTGCTGGGATTATAAAAATTTATTACGCACCCTTTTTGTTTCTTTTAAATCTAGTAACAGCCCAGAGAAGCAATACAAACATGGGCAAGAAATGAGCCGCAGCGGCATACATATTTCTGGAAACTCAGACCTATATTCCTCCTATGTCCTGGTATTCTGAGCACATTGCTAAGGTTTCTCTTCTCTTTATTAGATCTTTAAATGGACTTGACTTCTAGTAGGGGATCATGAAAACAAGTTTTAGTTTATGGATTATTTAATGATAACTGACTCCTTCTAAGGATGGCATACATATATCATCCAGGGTTACACTGGAAAATGAAGTTTGCCATGTACTCTAGGAACTGAAGTCTAAAATCTCTAGATTCAGAACTTTAAAATATGACTAGTCAGCAAGACCCCTAGGCTTCAAATCATATTTTTGATACTCCTAATTTTGGCTCATAAAAGAGACAGAAACTAGGTTAAACTGATTTTAGTTCTTAGACTGTGTAACATAGAATGTGTTCAAAGAAAACCGAAATTTTGCTCTGTTTTGTGATTGAAACTAAAACTTGGTTGCTGAGATTTGAGTGGTGAATTTTAAATTTTTAATGTCAACTTAGAAGGAAATAACTGTGTACACCCAATAGAGTCCCTAAACTCCTACAAATCCTTGAGTTTGTGGGCAGTGCATCTCACAGAGTAAATGAGCTGATGTTAACTCTCTAATCCAAGTAGATATAGCGTTAATATGAATACAGTAACAGTTCATCTACCAAAAACTTTTGCTTTCTAGCAAACATGCTTAACCATACCACTGACAAAAATCAATGTCATAAAGCTTATGACTTAAAATCCATCCCCTCTACTAGAACAGCCTGTCACTCAAACCTTCAATCTAAGCATTACCAGCCTCTACATACGAGCATGATTCTCTGGTTTCCAATCTACAGCCAGTGGAAAATACAAATCAACTTTCCATGCCTCATAGTTCAGTTTCAAACCTGTACCTCTAACTACTATTGGCTTGGCCAGTAACTCCTCACACAGGACACCTATCCATCACTTCCAGCTCTGGGCTGTCTTTGTCTGAGCAAATCCTGCAACTTATGTTAGGGGTTCCCCAATGTGTTTTTGTGTTTTTATTTAAGCAGAGGCATCGTTTTACCAAATTAAATATTACGTAGAAGACAATATGTTACACCTAAAGAAAAGTATAATTACTCTGGTTGAAATTGGGGTAAAATAGGGGTAAAGATCCCCGAGACATCCAGGCATGGGCCTCACCCTCACCATCCATGGCAGCCCCACAGGCATCTCCTTTGGAACCCCTCGAGCTCCATAAAGCAAGTATGAAAGCCACTAGCCTGCAATCTAATAGGAGATTTACAGAAAGATGAGGCATGCACTAGCAATTGATTTGGATACAGATACTAAAAAGTAGCAATAAATGGAGGACACTGGCTTTCAGGTTGGATGTATCATATGGTCACTGACATGACAAAGGAGGCTATGTTGGAAGATTGTAGAGGGCATCAAAAGGCTGTAGGCTTCACCTGACTCAAACTCAGCCGACTGTGGCTCTTAGGGCTCATAAGGAAAATGGTAAAGTGAAGAGCAAAAGACAGACTCAGAAGTACATGACATTTTGAAAGATGCCCTTTTGATGCCAGAAATTCTTAGACCTTTCCAACTATTTCATGATCCTAAAAATAAGCCATGACTTGTCCAGATATTTTTCATTAACAAATATCGTATATATGACATTCCAATCCCATTTCTGTTATTTACCCTCATACTTCTGCCATTCCTTACTCCATCCTTCAGGGTTAAGTCTAAGTGATGAGAAGAGGTCCGGAGATAAGAAGGAAGTATTTGTTTCAGGCATTACTCAGTAACAATATGGCAGCTTCGGAAGACCTGGATTAGTTCTGTGACTTGACTTTCCACGGGGTCTCTCTGGTTTATAGTCAATGATCCTGTAGTTGAAACTGTTTTCCTCTTTTTTAGCTACCCTTACCATCATACAACAGAGCATGTACAATTGTGTTTATGTTTAAAGATAATAATTACCAGATGTTTAAACCAAACAGCCAAACCTGTCTCTCTCTCTCTCTGTCATCTCTCTATTTCTCTGTCTCTCTCTTTCTCCCTCCCTCTTGATAGCTGTAGATATAGATTTCTTGTATCATTAAAGAAGCACATTTGTTAACTCTGGTGACCATAATTTTAAAAACATTTTTCTGTATGTCTACATTTTCCCACCTGAACATAAACTATTTCTGTAATCAGAGAAAAGGATATTTTAAGGAAGCTAAAGCACACAAATGCCACAGTTTGAAATAACTGAGTTCTCATTTTATAGTTTTTATTGCCAAACTTTAAAAATCAACTGAATACTATGAAAGAAACATTTCTCACTGTCTCTCCTTGTGTCATTTCAATAGGCCATCTGAATGCCCCAGTGTCCCAATAAAAATATCCAAGGAAGACATTGTCTCTGGAATCTTTTTCCATAATAACACTGAATTAATATCTGATAGTCTTAGATATTTTATGTACTCAAAATAGCAGTCCTGATAAATATGGGTTCTTCTATAATTATTTTTATCCTGTTAAGTGGTACTGATTTAAGAATAAAAATCGCACTTTGGGAAGCCGAGGCAGGCAAATCACGAGGTCAGGAGTTCGAGACCAGCCTGACCAACATGGTGAAACTCCGTCTCTACTAAAAACACAAACATCAGTCAGGCGTGGTGGCGCATGCCTGTGATCCCAGCTACTCAGGAGGCTGAGGCAGGAGAATCACTTGAACCTGGGAGGTGGAGGTTGCAGTGAGCCAAGATCATGCCACTGCACTGCAGCCTGGACGACAGAGCAAGACTCCGTCTCGAGAAAAAAAATTAAATAAAAATAAAAATCATCAAAACCACAAAAATAATATAGAGGTCTTAGAACATTCCAAATACAAATTATTTAGAAATAATATACCCTTATTATGAAATCCTTCTTTAAATACTAGATCCGTTCTATCTAAACACAGTACGAAATGGTTAGAAAGGAACATTTTAACCCTTGCTAACATTTTGATGTATAACTTTCATTTCTTTCCTAGACTATTTAGAGGGGAAACTACAGAAACAAACATATATAGCTTTATCAAATTTCTTTTTTTTTTTTTTAAATAAAATCTCATTCTGTCACCCAGTCTGGAGTGCAGTGGTGCAATCATGGCTCACTGAAGCCTCTACATCCAGGGCTCAAGAGACCTCCTGCCTCAGCCTCCTGAGTAGCTGGGACTACAGGCATACACCACCACGCCTGGCTAATTTTTTTTTTTTTTTTTTTAAGAGACGGGGTCTCCTTATGTTACCCAGGCTGGTCTCAAACTCCTAGGCTCAAATGATCCTCCCAATATGCAGGGATTACAGGCATGAGCCACCATGCCTGGCCAAATACTGTTTCATATTCTGAATTTTTACTTAATTTTATCATAACTTTTTTTTTTTTTTTTTTTTTTTTTTTTTTTTTTGAGAGAGAGTCTTGTCCTGTTGCCCAGGCTGGAGTACAGTGGCAAGATCTCAGCTCACTGCAACCTCCACCTCCTGGGCTCAGCTGATCCAACCTCCTCAGCCTCCCAAGCAGCTGGAACTACAGCACCACGCCCACCTAATTTTTGTAATTTTAGTACAGACGGGGTTTTACCATGTTGGCCAGGCCAGGCTGGTCTGGAACTCCTGACCTCAAGTGATCTGCCAGCCTCGGCCTCCCAAAGTGTTAGCATTACAGGCATGAGCCACCATGCCTGGCCTATCATAACTTTTTAAAAGCTCTTGGTCTATATTGCCAACTTTATTTCTAAAAAGGTACAGTATGTAAGAGAGTGAACATTTCACCAACCTCAGCCATGTATTACTGAGTCTTTTCACTTGTTTTTAATCTTTGCTAGTTTGACATGGAAAATTGGTACCTTGTTTTGATTTGATTTAAATTTGTTTTAGAAGGTAAACTTTTCACATGCTTATAAGCCATCTGTATTTCCTCCTTTTGTGAATTATTTGTTCCTCTTTTTCTATTGATATTTTTATTTTTTTCTATCAATTTCAATGAGGTTTTGTTTTGTTTTGTTTTTTAAAGTACTTTGGCCGGGCGCGGTGGCTCACGCCTGTAATCCCAACACTTTGGGAGGCCAAGGCATTTGAATCACGAGGTCATGAGTTGAAGACCAGCCTGACCAACATGTTGAAATCTTGTCTCTACTAAAAATACAAAAATTAGCCGGGCATGGTGGTGCACACCTGTAATCCCAGCCACTCAGGAGGCTGAGACAGGAGAATCACTTGAACCCAGGAAGCAGAGGTTGCAGTGAGCAAAAAAAAAAAAAGTACTTTAATCTTTTATTTACCATATTTGTTGCAAGTATTTTTCTCCTTTTGTTCTTTGCCTTTTATTATTCTTGAATTGACACTTTAAATATTTACATAGCCAAGTGTACTGATTTTTAGTTTTGTGGTTTCTTCTATTATGTTTTAAACTTAAAAAGTCCTTCTCCATATGAAAATTCAATATATATTCATTTCCATCTTCTCCCTTTGATGGCTTCAGTTTTTTTACATTTAACATTTTAATCCATTTTGAATTTATTTTGGTGTGTGGTAAGAGATGGTTTTTTTAAACAACTCTTTTTTCCAAACAGAAAATTAGTTTTCCTGCTATTTCTTTCTCCACTGATTTGTATGCTTTATACGATTATTTAAATTTTACATAAACTCAAGTCTGGTTCTGGCCTTTCATCTGTTGATCTGTGCATCCAAATTCCTGGAACTGTAACACTGTTATTACAGTAGCATATTCCACCCTAAGATCCAGTAAAACTATTCTCAAGACATTTCTTTTTCAGAATTTTTTCAGCTATTCTTCCTGCTTATTCTTCAAGATAAAGTGTATAATTATTTTGTTAAATTTCAAAACCAATATCTTTAGGTGATTGGATAAGAGTTATTAGAAGGCAATGCTTAGAACTTATGTGATACGAATTATGAAACTTTGCTGTGAAATACATAAGAAAACAGTCATTAAACTTACCTATGAGTTTTATGGAAAAAAATATTATACAATGTCTCTTTCCCCAAAGTCATCAGTTTAGTGGAAATCTATTCATTTATTGAATATCCAGTGTGGCCAGAGCCTGGTCTAGGGTCTTTAGAAATTTCAGAAACCATGGATCATGCATTTAAGATGAGAAAAATGCTTATTCTGTCAGGAATAACAGGCAGAGGCAATGATAGGGAGGGGCAACTCATCTGGGACCTTGTACTTCTTTATTGCTTGTGCCAAAATATGAAGGAAATATTTTATTAGGTGAATATTTGCTTAAGCCCCTTGGAAGGCGCTCCATGAAGGATGGAGTAAAAACTGAAAGCCATCCTTGAGTAACAATACAGAGCTCCTGCTAAGATTTCCAGAGGAGATGGGCTTAGATAACTACCTGGCTTCTGTTTTGCCAAGTGGTATATATGCAAGGGGGAAGTGTCATGAGGATGTGTGTGCAAAACTGGAATTTCCAGCAATCGTAGGGGCTGTGGAAGAGAAGAGAAAGAGTAGGGTGGGAACTGGAAAGGAAATTAGTCATAAGAACAGAGAGATATCTACTTGTGCATGTATTAAGTTTTATTTTACACACCGTACAGCACAAATCATCCTTTCCTTTGACCTGCTAAAAATTTTATGTTACAAACGTAATCCATCACATAAACAGAATGACAAAAACCACATGATTATCTCAATACATGCAGAAAGTCCTTTGACAAAATTTAACACCCTTTCATGCTAAAAACTCTCAATAAACTAGGTATTGATGGAACGTATCTCAAAATATTAACAGCTATTTATGACAAACCCACAGCCAATGTCATAATGAAGGGGCAAAAACTGGAAGTATTCCCTTTGAAAATCGGCACAAGACAAGGATGCCCTCTCTCACCACTCCTATTCAACATAGGATTGGAAGTTCTGGCCAGGGCAATCAGGCAAGAGAAAGAAATAAAGGGTATTCACGTAGGAAAAGAGGAAGTCAAATTGTCTGTTTGCAGATGAAATGACTGTATATTTAGAAAACCCCATCATCTCAGCCCAAAATCTCCTTAAGCTGATAAGCAAATTCGGCAAAGTCTCAGGATACAAAATCAATGTGCAAAAATCACAAGCATTCCTATACACCAATAGCAGACAAACAGAGAGCCAAATCATGAGCGAGCTCCCATTCACAATTGCTACAAAGAGAATAAAATACCTAGGAATACAACTTACAAGGGATGTGAAGGACCTCTTCAAGGAGAACTACAAACCACTGCTCAATGAAATAAAAAAGGACACAAACAAATGGAAAAACATTCCATGCTCATGGATAGGAAGAATCAGTATCGTGAAAATGGCCATACTGCCCAAAGTAATTTTAGATTCAATGCTATCCCCATCAAGCTACCATTGACTTTCTTCACAGAATTGGGAAAAACTGCTTTAAATTTCATATGGAACCAAAAAAGAGCCTGCACAGCCAAAACAATCCCAAGCAAAAAGAACAAAACTGGAGGCATCAAGCTACCTGACTTCAAACTATACTACAAGTCCACAGTAACCAAAACAGCATGGTACTGCTACCAAAACAGATACATAGACCAATGGAACAGAAAAGAGGCCTCAGAAATAACACCACACATCTACAACCATCTGATCTTTGACAAACCTGACAAAAACAAGAAATGGGGAAAGGATTCCCTATTTAATAAATGGTGTTGGGAAAACTGGCTAGCCATATGCAGAAAGCTGAAACTGGATCCCTTCCTTACACCTTATACAAAAATTAACTCAAGATGGATTAAAGACTTTAAGGAAGACCTAAAACCATAAAAACCCTAGAAGAAAACCTAGGCAATACCATTCAGGACATAGGCATAGGCAAAGACTTCATGACTAAAACACCAAAAGCAATGGCAACAAAAGCCAAAATTGACAAATGGGATCTAATTAAACTAAAGAGCTTCTGCACAGCAAAAGAAACTACCATCAGAGTGAACAGGCAACCTACAGAATGGGAGTAAAATTTTGCAATCTATCCTTCTGACAAGGGGCTAATATCCAAAATCTACAAAGCACTTCAACAAATTTACAAGAAAAAATCAAACAACCCCATCAAAATGTGGGCAAAGGATATAAACAGACACTTCTCAAAAGAAGACATTTATGCAGCCAACAAACATGAAAAAAAGCTCATCATCACTGGTCATTAGAGAAATGCAAATCAAAACCACAATGAGATACCATCTCTCACCAGTTAGAATGGCCATCATTAAAAAGTCAGGAAACAACAGATGCTGGAGAGGATATGGAGAAATAGGAACGTTTTTACACTGTTAGTGGGAGTGTAAATTAGTTCAACCATTGTGGAAGACAATATGGCAATCCCTCAAGGATCTAGAACTAGAAATACCATTTGACCCAGCCATCCCATTACTGGGTATACACCCAAAGGATTATAAATCATTCTACTATAAAGACACATGCACACACGTTTATTGTGGCACTATTCACAATAGCAAAGACTTGGAACCAACCCAAATGCCCATCAATGATAGACTGGATAAAGAATATGTGGCACATATATACCATGGAATACTATGCATTCATAAAAAAGGATGAGTTTATGTCCTTTGCAAGGACGTGGATGAAGCTGGAAACCATCATTCTCAGCAAACTAACACAAGAACAGAAAACCAAACACTGCATGTTCTCACTCATAAATGGGAGTTGAACAATTGAGAACACATGGACACGGGTGGGGGGGTGGTTGAGGGGGGGCCATCACACACTGGGGCCTGTCGGGGGGGTTGGGTGTTGAGGGAGGGATAGCATTAGGAGAACTACCTAATGTAGATGATGGGTTGATGGGTGCAGCAAACCACCATGGTACATGTATACCTATGTAACAAACCTGCACATTCTGCTCCTGTACCCCAGATCTTAAGGTATCATAATAAAAAATGTTGTGTTACTAGCTAACATCACGGAGTTGCATCTGTTTTATGTTGTTTTGGCATCTCTAAGTGTTGGCTCTTGCTTGTAATGGGTGTGGGTGAGGAGAGGCCTGCTTCGGGGAATCCAGTCAAATCTGGGTTACACTGTACAGTGATGGAAGCCAAAATCCTTCCATCCTCTGGCCCCAATCTGGGTAATCTGGCTGCATTTAGCCACATATTTTAATTCCTCCATGCTTCCATCACTACTGTCTCCTCTGTCTCAGAAATGTCCTTAAAAGTCTAATTTCAGGCCGGGTGCGGTGGCTCACGCTTGTAATCCCAGCACTTTGGGAGGCCGAGGCGGGCGGATCACGAGGTCGGGAGATCGAGACCACGGTGAAACCCCGTCTCTACTAAAAATACAAACAATTAGCCAGGCGTGGTGGCGGGCGCCTGTAGTCCCAGCTACTCGGAGAGGCTGAGGCAGGAGAATGGCGTGAACCCGGGAGGCAGAGCTTGCAGTGAGCCGAGACTGTGCCACTGCACTCCAGCCTGGGCAACAGAGCAAGACTCCGTCTCAAAAAAAAAAAGTCTAATTTCAGTTAGTGGAGCCTGATTGATTACCCTAGACTGGAGCAATTTATCTCTGGTCTGTACTGTATTGCCCTGTATTTCTATGGAAACTTTATTGCAGTCTGAGTTGCATAGTCATTTTTATATACAGTCTATCCTCATCATTTACAGATTCTATATGTGTGAATTTGTCTACTGGCTAGAATTTATTTGTAACCTCAAAAGCACTTTCCCAGTCATTTGAATACATGCACAGAGTCCCTGAATAAACACATTCCCAGCTGAAGCAGAAGTTCTGCTCAGCCCTTATACTATAAACAAGTGTCCTTTTTGTGATATATTTAGCGTATTAGTTTTTAATATTTTTGTGCTCTTTATTGTCATTTTCACCATTTACGATGGTCCCAAGTCTAGTGCTGAAGTGCCGTCTACTTCTTAAACATCGCAAAGCTGTGATGTGCCTTAGGAGAAAACATATGTGTTAGATAAGCTTTGTTCAGGCAGGAGTGCCTCTGGCTATGAGTTCAATGTTAATGAATCAGCCATGGAGACCAAATGGTTTGTCTTTACACCAAGACACACATAAAGCAGGGTTATGTATTAATGTGTTGACGAAAATGTCATGACCAGAAGCTTGCAGTGACCCTAACCTTGTGTTCGTGGTTTATAGAACATAAGCACCATGAATAACAAGAACCTACTGCATGTCTAGCTGTGACCCCAACAAAAGCCTCCTTAGCTGCAAGTTTCTGTATTTTTTTCTGTTTATATCTGCTGAGTACCTGACTCTGTGTTGGGCACAGAGTAGAAGCTCAAAAAAATATGTATAGAATAGAAAGGGTTGGAAAGAAATGAGATGTGTTGAGAGAGGTGGGATGGAATGGAACAACATTTACACAGATTCTTGGAGGCAGGGTACTGTTAGAAGCAATTACCCTAGTAGCACAGGGAGATACAAAAAAAAAATGATAGTTAATATTATATTGAACATTTGTTATAAACCTATATTTTGCTAAGCATTTGACATGCTTCAAATCATGTAACCCTCATTAAAGGGTAATATTGTTGTCCTCATGCTACAGAAAGGTGAAACAACTCACCCAAGGTCACACAGATGTCACATTTTTGAATGGGGCTCCAACCCAGATTTATCTGGCACCAGAGTCTGTGTTCTCAACTGCCTGGGCATAAGGTGAAAAGATGGGCTTGGTAGGGGTTATAAGTCATGAGTTTCCTTAGAAAGATCTCTAGGAGAGAAAAAGGGGGCCTCTGATAGAAGCTAGTCTGAGTCACTGGCTCTCCTAGCCTGAAAAAGAAGACACTGATGCAGTTAAAGGTGATTTTTTCCTGGCTGGCAACAGCACTGTCTTTTGTTTGATTCCAGAAGCAGCTGGCAGAACTCATGTATTACTCATGCTGCAATCATAATTTACTGATGGGCTTCCATACTCTAGAGTTACTCAGTAGTCAGAGCTGTATCCAAGCCTGTTAGGCGATTACTACAGGCTTCTGAATGTGGCTGAGCTTCTGCAGCTGTTGTGTGTTTCTGGCTCCAGCTCCCCATCTCTTGGCAGATGGTTTGTGTGAAAAGCACTGCTGACTCTGGGTGTGAGATACACAGGGCCGAGGGGGGTGGGGAGACCAGGCAACACAATGCAAGCCCACGCTGGTTGGGTCTTGAGTTTGTGGCTGTGATGCACTTATGAGAGGAAAAAGAGGATTTATAAATGAGCGACTGGGGACTGTTCTGAAGGTCACTCCTTCCTGCCCTTCTGCTGGAAGAGAATCAGCTGACACTAGGTCAGTCTGCGAAGTCAACCCTAACCCTCCTGTAGCCACTCTGGTGGTAGAGACCTCATATGCACAGGTGTTGATTGTTAGATGGATTAAATATTAGTACTGTCACCAATTTTCTTTGTGTTTTCTAAATTTAAGCATTGTTCTAAATGGTTTTTAAGAACTACGTGAATTACTTGTTCCCCCCTCCAAAAAAACCCATGAGGTAGGTACTATCATGCTGCATATTTTACAGATGAAGCCGAGTGAGTCGCACCACAGTACAAAGCTAGTAGTTGTTATAATAGGTTGAATTATTGGCCCCAACTCTCCAACCTTCCTTGCTTCCACATTCCTGCTTTGGCCTCGTTGTGGGCAGAGTGTATTTCCTGTCCCTTGACTTTGGGCACATCACTTTCGGAGTGACAACATGCTAGTTCTGAGCCAAGGCCTTAAGAAGCTCCACTTGTTTACTTGTTTCTACTTAGCTCTCTTGTGTTTCTAACATCACCAGTAAAACATGCCCTGAGTGATCCGCTGATCCAAGAAAGATGATATGTGCACAGAGTCATCCATGCAACCCACATACCTGCAGCAAGGAGCAGAGCGGCCCCAGCTGCTGCAACCTGAAGCAGAGCTACTCAGCTCTGTCAAGCATAGATCAGCTGAATCTTGAATGAGAGAAACATGGGAGTAATCATAAATGTTGGTTTAGCCACTGAGTTTTGGGAGTAGTTTGTTACATGGCAACAACTAACCGATACAGTAGTAAGGCTGGGATGCAAGCTGATTGTCTGACTACACTGTACATGCATTAAGCTGTAATTTACGTTGCCTTCCACGCTCTTTTAAAGTGAAGAAATTTGCCAGGTGCAGTGGCTCACACCACCCACCCAGCACTTTGGGAGGCCAAGGAGGGTGGGTCACCTTAAGTCAGGAGTTCGAGACCAGCCTGACCAACATGGCGAAACCCCGTCTCTACTAAAAATACAAAAATTAACCGGCGTGGTGGTGGGCACCTACAATTCCAATTACTCAGGAGGGTGAGGCAGGAGAATTGCTTGAACCTGAGAGGCGGAGGTTGCAGTGAGCCGAAATCATGCCATTGCACTTCTGCCTGGGCAACAAAGCAAGACTATCTCAAAAGAATAAAGTGAAGAAATTTAACCTCTAGTGAGTTGACTGAATCTGAACAAAATGCTGACCTCTCTGGGCTTCAGTGTTGTCATCTGTAAAATGAGCAGGTTAAACTGAACCAGAATTTTTCAAAATATAGAACATTAGCTCCACGTGATACTCAAAAACAACAAAAAAGATTATGCAAGTCTCCTTGAATTGGTAGTCTGTTAAGAGATTTCAGAAACACTGGGCTAGATAATCTTTTATGTCTCTGACAGTTCCAGTATTCTGTTACTCTAGGTAACAGTGCATGGCCTCTCCATGAAAACACCTACCCTCATTACAGTGTATTTATGAAACTAAAATATTCCCTAATTCGGGCGATTTAGGGACCACATGCAGGGGAAGGAGAGTACCTGTGATGGAAGAGCTCCTTCCCTACTCCCTTTACACCCCTGCATATCCTTTTAGTACCTTGAGCCTATGATGGCAGAGAGAAGGACCTAACCCCTTTTAGCAGCTTACCCTATAATTAAGCTTACAGAAAAGTACATGGAAATAGGAACCTACCAGGATGTGAAACATCTCTCAGAAAGGAATCTATGCTTACCCACCCCATCTCCCTCCTCACTTCCCACTTTCTCCTAAGCCCAAGCCCTGTCCATTCACTAAAAATGCTTTGCAACAGCACCTAGCTGCCAATTCTCTAGTCTCTCTTCCTAGCCTGCTCCTTCCTCCAATTTTTTTTTTTTTTTTGAGACGGAGTCTCGCTCTGTCACCCAGGCTGGGGTGCAGTGGCACCATCTCAGCTCACTGCAACCTCCGCCTCCCAGGCTCAAGCGAGTCTCCTGCCTCAGCCTCCCAGGTAGCTGGGACTACAGGCGTATGCCACCACGCCCGGCTAATTTTTTGTATTGTTTGTAGAGGCAGGGTTTCACTGTGTTAGCCAGGATGGTCTCGATCTCCTGACCTCGTGATCTGCCTGCCTTGGCCTCCCAAAGTGCTGAGATTACAGGTGTGAGCCACTGTGCCCGGCCTCTTTCCTCCAATTTTTGATATAGTTGAAGCTCCTCCTTCCTTGGCACATCCTTTCAAGATCGTCAGTCTCCTCTTTCTCTACCCGTATTACCTCTCAATGTAGGTTCCCAGACCTACCCTGCTGTCCTCCTCTTATCTCTAGACACGTCTCACTACCTCACACAGCTTCATCCTATACCCTAAAGGCTCCTATAAGTGGCTCTGTCCCTGCCCACTTGGCCAATCTCAAACCAAATTACCTTTTCTCCAGCCCATCTTCCCACTTTTAATTCCTGCCACCTTCTTCAATGAACCTATAGTGTAGCCGCAAAAACCACTGCATAGAAGTCTCTTAAACTTTTTATCCCAAATTTTCATGCTTTCCCCTCTGCCTAGAATGCCCCTCCTCCTCACTTCCACTCCTGATCTTCCATAATCCTGTTCTCCCTTCTCAAATGTCACCCTCCTGGTAAGATCCCTGTTTTCCCTCAGAAGTGCTCACTCCAGCTTCCATGCTTCCATCTGCCTTTATTAGGGCAGGGTTTCTCACCCACCAGACTGCAACTGCTTAAGTCCCTCTCTTAACTGTCTTTGGAACTCCAATGCCTAGCACATTCCTAGTACATAAAAAGGGTTCAGTAGATGCTAGCTTGAATGAATGAGTAGAACTGACCAACCATTTCTCTACTGATGGGCATTTCCTGCTGGTTAGCTGCCTGCTGGTTAGCCGGGTCTTTTGTGAGGAAGCCCACTGTGCCCAAGGTCTTGTCTATAATTTTATTAACAAATATCCACTTTCCAGGTTTCCTGGGAGAAACAAAATTAGAATCCGTGATGGTCCTTTGAGACAGGTCGATCACTGTGAAACTCTGTTTCACTTTGTTTATGTCACTAGGATAGTATAAATTACATGCCCAAATTGCTTTTGTTATTTATTTGGACACACATGCACATACACAGTTCTAAAAAGGACAGGATTCGAGTGGCTAACTCATCTGGTTATAGCAGTGTCTCTCAAACTGCATTCATTCATGGATCACTTTTGTGATTCTTACTGAGTCTCCATACCACCTGTGCAATTTTTCTATCAATCATTATATTTAAATTAACTTTTTTCTTATCCTCATATGAACGAGGACTAATCATGAAATCACATGACTGATATGATACATATGCACACATATATACATATATCTATAAACAAATGCAGGCCGGGCCCGGTGGCTCACACCTGTAATCCCAGCACTTTGGGAGGCCGAGGCGGGCGGATCACGAGGTCAGGAGATCGAGACCATCCTGGCTAACACGGTGAAACCCCGTCTCTACTAAAAATACAAAAAATTAGCCAGACGTGGTGGCGGGCGCCTGTAGTCCCAGCTACTCGGGAGGCTGAGGCAGGAGAATGGCATGAACCCGGGAGGCAGAGCTTGCAGTGAGCCGAGAAAGCGCCACTGCACTCCAGCCTGGGCAACAGAGCGAGACTCCATCTCAAAAAAAAAAAAAAAAAAAAAAAAAAAAAAAGCAAATAAATATGTTTATATATGCAAATAATTTTGCATATTGCATATAATATGCAAAATATATATTTATACGTATAATAGATATGCATATAAATAAAATAGATATGTATATAAATATATAAATAAAATATATTTATAAATAAAATATATTTATAAAATAAAATAAATTTTTATTTACGTAAAATATAAAAAAATCATCTTGCAGGCCAGCAGTAGTATATATAATACACTTAAGGTAACCCTGACTCAGAACATTTAATACAAAGCAAACCTATTTTTTTTATTTATTTATTTTGAGACAGAGTTTCACTCTTGTCACCCAGGCTGGAGTGCAATGGCATGATCTCGGCTCACTGCAACCTCTGCCTCATGGGTTCAAGTGATTCTCCTGCCTCAGCCTCCCAAGTAGCTGGGACTATAAGTGTGCACCACACCTGGCTAATTTTTTTTGTATTTTTAGTAGAGACGGGGTTTTGCCATATGTTGGTCAGGCTGGTCTTTAACTCCTGACCTCAGGTGATCCGCTGGCCTCAGCCTCCCAAAGTGCTGGGATTACAAGCGTGAGCCACAGCACCCAGCCAGCAAAGCTATTTATTAAAGCATTTCTTTGTCAGCTAGTATATCATATCAGGTACTGGAAATACTGAAATGCCAAACACAGCTCATAGCCCAGTGGGCAAAACCAACCAGTAAACTGTAAATTGTAATTAAATTTTCTAAGTATTATGACAAAGGCAAGTACCAAGGTGCCTGTATCTGAAACCTCTTAGGCACCAGTGCAAACCCTCCTCATCCTAGCTTTTGCCCTGGCTGCTCCTGCAAGGGCCAATTCTGATCTTTGAGCAGGTGCAATCTCAAAGTAGCTCACCTACAGCCCAGTCAAGTATATCTTACTTCCTCACCTGTGGTAACCTGCTAGGTTCTTAGATCTACATAACCCTTGAACAAAGAAAGGGAATAGCAATAGATGAATGCCTCCCCTTTCCATTTGCAGATGAAGTTCTAAGTGTCATTTCATAAGGCTCCTCAGAAAGTCTGGAGCACCAGGCTTCTGTCGCTGCAGCCAGCTTGATAATGCATCCTTGTCGAGTTTCATTCCCCTAGTCCCTCACTCTTGCTTCCTGGGATCATTATCCCACATAATCCACCTGCACATACGCCTTGGCCTTCAGGCCATGTTTTTGCCTCAGGCTAAGGCAGGGCCCTAATCCATGCAAGGAGGTTAAAGAAGACTTCTTAGAAGATATAACACCTGAGCTAAACCTCTAATCATGAATAAGTAAAGCAGGTGAAGAAGAGGTGACAAGGGCATGCAAGAAAGAGGAAACAGCATACACGAAGGCACAAATGCTTGAACATGAATGTTTGGAAACTGCAAAGAGCCTGGTATGACTTGAGTACACTTCCATCATAGTATGTGGGACTGAGAACCATGAGAGGCTGGTGAGGCAGGCAAAGACTGTCTCCTGAAAAGCTGCTGACCACAAGCAATCACTACCACCACCACCGTCTTCTTTGATTCTGAAGTGGTAGCAATGATTAATAAAATAGATGGATGTTTAAATCAACCCCAGAAGATTAGAACATACTTTCTAATGCAAGGGGTATTGGACACAAAGTAGAATTGAGACAAAGGAAGGTGGAATTAGAGGAAAGATGTGCTGAAATGGGGGCAGAGCTATTTCTTTCTCTCACACGTGTGCATCCACACCCACATGCACACACACACACACATGCATGTGCACACAGACACCAGGATGGGTCCAAAAATCCAACAAGCTTAGTCACAAGTGAGGCAGATTCCACTAGAAGTAAAAAAATTGTTAAGAAATAGGAATCAATAGGTTTGGGATAAATGAGGTGGGAACCTTCAAATGACAGATCATCCTACAGCCTGTGATCAATCAAGACCCAGAAATGAGAGGAAACTGGGGGCTGGCAGGAAAAAAGTTGGGAGCCCAATCTTGCCAGCTGGCTGGGCAATAGAGAGGAATCTCCCCACCCAACTCTCCACGTTTTTAGCAGAAGCCCAAGAACCCACAGGTCTAAGCCTCTCTCGCCTTGTCCCCACTGTAAGGCCAGACTTAGGACACCAAGGGAAGCCAGGGAGCCTCATCTGCATGGAATGTGAGTTGCCTGCCCTCGTGGATAAAAATGTGCTTTGAAAGGACTAGCATAAGGTAACATATGAGACACCAGTTTCATTTATAAGCAAACCTTAATAACATCTTATTTTTATTGAGTGCTAACTATGAGCCGGCACTGTTCTAAGTATTTTTAAGTTATTTTTTTAAAAAGTCTTCCCCAAAACCACATGAAGAAATGCTGTTAGCTTCATTTTCTAGGAACTAACCTGAGGTGACCATGAAACACTAGTTCGAAGGCAGCACAGTGAAGTGTTTCAAAGAGCCCAGGATTCGGGTTCAGGTCATTTTTCAGTGTAACTCTTGTCTCCATCATTTCCTACTGAGACATGTGGTCAGTCAGGATGATTCACTTCCAAGGGATAGAAGCTAACTCAAAATAGCTCAAAGAAATAAAAGAAACTAGCTCACAGAACTGGAAGAGGCAGGGCTGGATGTTTGAAAATCCTCGGACCCAGGGCTCAAATGCTATCAGAGTGCCTGTCTTGGTCCATGTTTTGTTATTGTCCTCATTCTCTCATACTAAAGACTAGTGTCGGCTGGGCGCGGTGGCTCACGCTTGTAATCCCAGCACTTTGGGAGGCCGAGGCAGGCGGATCACGAGGTCAGGAGATCGAGACCACGGTGAAACCCCATCTCTACTAAAAATACAAAAAATTAGCCGGGTGTGGTGGTGGGCGCCTGTAGTCCCAGCTACTCGGAGAGGCTGAGGCAGGAGAATGGCGTGAACCCGGGAGGCGGAGCTTGCAGTGAGCCGAGATTGCGCCACTGCACTCCAGCCTGGGCGACAGAGCAGACTCAGTCTCAAAAAAAAAAAAAAAAAAAAAAAAAAAGACTAGTGTCCTTCAAGTGGTCGGCAAAGTTGGTAGCTCCAGGGATACACTGTCCTCTATGAAAAAAGAGAGGCTTTTGCTTTCCAAGTGTTCATAAATTCCCAGGGAAAGAGTCTAACTGGCCCTGTTGGGTTGTGCATCTTCTGTTTGAACCAACTGCTGTTGTTAGTTGGCTGGGACATTCTGTGACATTCTGTGACCAGTGATTGGCAGACCCATCAGAATAACCCAGCGGGAAAGCATGGCAGTTCTTGAAAGTTTGAAATGTTAGGCATCGAAAATAATGGATGGCCGCCATTGTTGTTGTTTTCCGGTTTTTTGTTGTTGCTGTTGTTGTTGTTAAGATGGGGTCTCACTATGTTGCCCAGGCTGGAATGCAGCGGCATGATCACGACATTCACGTAGCCTCAAACCCCCAGGCTAAAGCGATCCATCTATCTCAGCCTCCCGGGTTGCTGGGACCACAGGAGTGTGCCACCATACCCAGCCAATATTTGTATTATTTGTAGAGATGGGTCTCCCTATATTGCCCAGGCTGGTCTTAAACTCCTTGGCTCATGCAATCTGCTTGCCTCGGCCTCCCAAAGTGCTGGGATTATAAGCATGAGCCACCACACTTGGCCAGTCACATTTTAACCTTGGACATGTCACTTAACCTTTGTGAGCCTTGGTTTCCCTTTCTATTAAAAAAAAAACAAATAATAATACCTATAGTGTAAAGTTGTTGTGAAATATTAAAAATCATATTTAACACTTGGCACATAGAGGCATTCAACCTTGGGTAGTCATTTTTGTTATTACTGGTACTCTTATTGTTTTGTGGTTGTTTCTGACACAGGGATCAGAATTTGAAGCCCATCCCAGATTCCCAGATGTCTAAAGCACTCCTGTCCCCAGGGTGGAGTCCCCTTTGGCTCTGCAGCCAGACGCCTTGCACAACCCAGGCCCTGTGTGCCAAGGTTAAGCTGGTTCACCATCTGACGACCGCAGAGCAGTGAGTGCCTCCCCAGCCCCAGCAATGTCAATACTGCCTTCCTGACTCCGCCTATTGTATCTGGAGGAAAGTGGCCGAGCATTGTCTTCCAGTGCTCCCCCCAGGAAGCATGATATCACCCTGTAACAAAAGCGGGAAAGCTGACAGATCTGCTGAGATGGGTGTGACCAGCACATACACCTCACTGGTCAAGCCCTGGGCAAGGGGCTGTGACAAGCAGAGAGCAAATGGCAGCCGCCCACGATGCCCCTCAACCCCATGCCTGACTGGCTCCTTTGGCTAGTCCAAATTTTCTCCCTCTCTTTGTCACACCCATACCACATTAGACATGACACCACCAAGCAATGGGTATACACTCCCTCTAATATGCAGATGTGTTGAAAAGTGTCAGGACTCTGCCCATCTGGCACACCCACGTCTTCATACCTGCTCCTGCAGCCTTTGGGAAGGAGCATGAGAGAAGAATGATCAGATTCCTGAAGGCACAAAAGGGGGCAATGGGGGTGGGGCTGGGGGAAGCGGTCACAGCTAGATCTAAAACTCATTCTGCACGTGTAACGCAAGTTAAGGAATTGTCTGGCCAGATGGGTAAGAATAGGGTTATCAGTTCAAAATTCCAAAAATAAGGGAGGCAACTTTAGACATTCCCTTTCCTGAAAGCCAGGAGTGAAGCCAGCTGCTCCCTTCCAGCTCTGGTTTGGTGATGCTGCCGGTGCAGCTGGCTCTCTGTAAAATAACACACCTGCAGGCTGGTGCTCCAGTGTCAGGCCTGGAGGCTGTTACTCTGCTGCCCCCATCTTACTGTCTTCTTAAAATTCTCTTTCCAGCCGGGCACAGTGGCTCACTCCTGTAATCCCAGCACTTTGGGAGGCCAAGGCGGGCAATCACTTGAGGTCAGGAGATCGAGACCATCCTGGCTAACACAGTGAAACCACGTCTCTACTAAAAATAAAAATAAAAAAATTAGCTGGGCATGGTGGTGGGCGCCTGTAGTCCCAGCTACTCGGGAGGCTGAGGCAGGAGAATGGCATCAACCAGGGAGGCGGAGCTTGCAGTGAGCTGAGATGGCACCACTGCACTCCAGCCTGGGCAACCGAGTGAGACTCTGACTCAAAAAAAAAAAAAAAAAGAATTTCCTTCCATGGCTGCTACAGCAGCAATTCTCTGAAGTCCCAGGATAGGAATGTCAACTTCTCCTGTCAGCTCCTTACCTGTTTCTTCTTCATCAAATTTTTGGGTATCTGCTTTTTCTCGTTCCTTCATTTCAATCTTGAAATATAGCCATGCCCGTGGCTTCACTTACCATATACCAAAGATTTCTACATCTCAATATCTTGCCCAATCCCCTTCCTCTGAGCTTCAGATCTGGAGAGCCAAATTTTGATAAGTATCTTCCTTTACGGCCGGGTGTGGTGGCTCACACCTGTAATCCCAGCACTTTGGGAGGCCA
This sequence comes from Nomascus leucogenys, assembly GCF_006542625.1. NCBI lineage: Eukaryota > Metazoa > Chordata > Mammalia > Primates > Hylobatidae > Nomascus > Nomascus leucogenys. The sequence continues at coordinate 82,804,624 of NC_044388.1, forward strand.
AGGCAGGTGGATCATGAGGTCAGGAGTTTGAGACATGGCCAACATGGTGAAACCCCATCTCTACTAAAAGTACAAAAATTAGCCGGCTGTGGTGGCAGGTGCCTATAATCCCAGGTACTCAGGAGGCTGAGGCAGGAGAATCACTTACCCAGGAGGCGGAGCTTGCAGCGAGCCAAGATCGCGCCACTGCACTCCAGCCTGGGCAACAGAGCAAGACTCAGTCTCAAAAAAAACAAACAAACAAAAAAAAAACTTCCTTTACATCTAGCCTCAAAATCAACATGAACAAAATAATTATTTGCCTTATCCCAGCCCATCTTCATTCAGCACACTGAATGGCACCACCATTATCCAAATCAGAATGCTGGAGCAACGGCTTGTTCTCCTCCCTCCCTCTCAACCTTCCATATGCAACCAATCGCTCACTCCTGCAGTTTCACCTCCTACATCTCTCTCAAGCCCCCTGTTATCCTCACAGTCCTCTTGCCTGGAATGTTAGGAAGCCAAGTTGGTCCCAGCCTATGGTCTCTACCATGTTAATCCATCCTGAAAACTATTATTAGAGTGAATTTTTCAAGACGTAAATCTGATATATGACATGATAGAACAAACACTCTGCTAAATTTCAACATGTACAGAATGAGATACAAGCTACTTAAAATGTGAGGCCCTTCTTGATCTGACCCCAACTTTAATTCTCCACCTTCATCCTACATTACAGCTTCACTCAGCTTCCTCAAGCCTGCCCTGCTATTTTATACACACCCCCTTTGTATAGGTTGCTCCCTCTACGTCCTTTCTTCCCTTTTCCTTTTCATCTTGGTTTCAAAATCATTTGGCTATCAGCATCTTATAACTATAACTGGACATGACTTTTGGCAATATTCACAACTATTTTGGAGTTCTTGCAAAGAGAGAAAAATCAACCTACAAGTTGTTTTCAAAATACTTCTCATTTTCTTTAGTTGACATTCCATGTTTTTAGACATTTAATTAAATATTTATGTTCAATTTGGTTTTGTTTATTGGTTTATTGTTTTTTGAGACAGGGTCTCGCTCTGTTGCCTAAGCTGGAGGGCAGTGGTATGATCATGGCTTATTGCAGCCTTGACCTCCCTGGCTCCAGCAATCCTCCCACTTCAGCCTCCCGAGTAGCTGGGACTACATGCACATGCCACCATGCCAGGCTAATTTTTGTATTTTCTTGTAGAGACGGGGTTTTGCCATGTTGCCCAGGCTGACCTGAAACTCCTGGGCTCAAGCAATTCATCTGCCCAGTCTCCCAAAATGCTAGGATTACAGGTGTGAGCCACTGCACCAGACCTTTATGCTCAATTCAGATATTGCTATTTCATTTCGTATCATTGGACGCAATACTTTTACAGCCCTTGAAAAGCTCAGATTTTGGAAAGACCTTTATTTGCTGTAATATCTCTATTAAATCATTTATCACAACATTTTACAGTTCATCCGCCTATATTCATTTTTCCCACTAAAATGTGAGCTTAGCAAGGGGAAAAAATTATTTATCCTTATTTATATTCCTAGTTTCCAGGACAGTATATGGCTCAAAGGAAACCCTCAATAAGTCTTTGTTTATTGAAAGCATAGATGAGTGAATGAATGAATGAATGACTGGCACGCAATAACTCAATAAATATCTATTGAATAGAAAATACGCCTATGTTATAGGTAATATTCAACAATCGTACAATACCTCATCTTAAGTAAGGCTCTGGTTAGACCCACTTTTATATCTTTTATGTTTCACACCTAACAGAAGAAACTTTCTTTCAACTTTATTTACATCAAACATTTAATATAAGCTAAACTTTTAAGATGAGAGTGAATATCATTTACAAGATACATAAAATTGATTATTAGGTTGGTACAAAAGTAACTGCAGTTTTTGCTACTTTTCACCAACCTAGTATTTTTTTTTTTTTTTTTTTTGAGATGGAGTCTCACTCTGTCGCCCAGGGCTGGAGTGCAATGGCATAATCTCGGCTCACTGCAACCTCTGCCTCCCAGGCTTAAGCGATTTTCCTGCCTCAGCCTTCCGAGTAGTTGGGATTACAGGCACGCGCCACCACACCCAGCTAACTTTTGTATTTTTAGTAGGCGAGGTTTCACCATGTTGGTCAGGCTGGTCTCAAACTCCTGACCTCGTGATCCGCCCACCTCGGCCTCCCAAAGTGCTGGGATTACAGGCATGAGCCAACCTGCCTGGCCCAATGTAATATTATTATTTTGATGTTACTGAGATCCTTTCTACAATGTTCTCTTTTCCTCTCAGGTCTGCTGTGAAGTACCAACATTTTCTTACTGTGACCATAAAACTCCATTCAACAAAAATTACTAAATATTAAATACATGTACTAATGAGAATAGAAAAGAAATAGTATCTGTTGTGAGAGATTTAAAGGCTAATTGGGCTAAATCTGGCTGCCCAAAGCTCAAAGACACAATCTGCATGGTAAAGGAGCCTAAACTTAGGGGAAGAACATCAGGAGGAAGAGTTGGCCTGGGCAAATTGAGTTGAATTGTGTTTGCAGAGTAGAGATGAAAGATGCCATTTCTAAATGGATGGAACAGGATGAACAAGAGCCAAGAAGAAAGAATGTGTAGATTGTTGAGATGGGCCTGGTTGAAGCAGACAAGGTACAAACAGGGATAAATAGATAAGTGAGGGGAGGGTAGATGGGTAGTTGGCAAAGTTTTTGGGTTTATTAAGTTGGAATTGGCCAGCACAAAATTTGAGAGATTGGATTATACTGAGGTTTTGTAGAAGGAGACAGTATCTATGAATATTAAGTGGTTCTCCTACATCCTGGGGCAGATTAGATCAGTCTTGACTAGCACAGTGGTTCTCATACCAACTCTTCCCTTTTGATTGTACTAGCTTCATTATTTATTTTATTTTATTTTATTGAGACAGAGTCTCGCTCTGTCACTAGGCTGGAGTGCAGTGGAGTGATCTTGGCTCGCTGCAACTTCCGCCTCCTGGGTTCAGGCGATTCTCCTGCCTCAGCCTCCCGAGTAGCTGGGAGTACAGGTGCCTGCCACCACACCTAGCTAATTTTTGTATTTTAGTAGAGAAGTGGATTCACCATGTTGGCCAGGATGGTCTTGATCTCTTGACCTCATGATCCACCTGCCTCGGCCTCCCAAAGTGCTGGATTACAGGTGTGAGCCACCGCACCCGGCCCCAAGCATCATTTATTAAGAGAGTTCTCACTGGCTAAGCATTTCGCAGGCATTATCACATTTGACTCTCATCAAAACCCTGGAAAATGGGTATTTCATCCGTAAAAGATGAGAAAAATGTGGGTTAGAGAAATAACTTGCTTATGGTTATCCAATTTGGGCTTTGACTTTGTAATCCATGTTTCCTCCTTCAGTTTGCCTGCTATGTTTGCTGTTAAATTTCTCAGGCCTTCAGTGTTTCATGGATGTGCTCTTAGCAGTAGATTTAAGTGGACTTCATATTTGGACTCCATATTTCTGCTAATGCAACATATTACAGCTTATGCATTACCTTTTTAGCAAGCAGAGCATATGTTGTCTTCCATGAGTTTTGCATATCCCCAAACCTAGGTGTCATTCACAAGAACTTTCAACAAACCAGGTCTCTCCCACATTAAATATACATAATTTATTTCTTGAACCCAAACACAGAACCAGACATTTATCTATTTTGAAATGGTATCTTTTTGTTTTGGTTTTCCACCCTTCCACCCTAGAACAATCTATTTAAATCCTGATTCTGTGAGCTCACCAGTAAGCCATCTACAGAGAATAAGCAGGTGATACAATCACGCAGATATCCTTTGGGGAGATAGAGGCTCAGGAGGCAAACTGATAATTTCAGAAGAATTTAGAGCCCACCCACCTAAATTCCCCAGAGAACATCACATAGTCTTTTGAGATGAACTTAGAAGGCTCCTTCCCTCCTGGAGAGACGCCTTAGAAGAACTAGACTCTTCCAGGAAGCTCCCCCAGGGCAGGGCTGAAAGGGAAATGCTGAGACCTAACAATGAAGACAATGCTTGGAAGGGAGCATCTGTGAAAAAAGCAAGCTCCTCCCTCTGAGAATAATTCCAAAGGGTGTCTCTGATCCCAGCTTCCAGACCTCCACCCTTGATTACTCAGACCTGACACTAGCCTTCCAAGACCAGCCCTAACAAGGAGGTTTCATGTGCGAGCACTTCCCTGACCTTACAACTGTTTCCTCTGCCACCCCAGACAAGATGTCTGCTGTCTCTGAATCCAGTTGTTATTTAAAATGTCAAGTGACAAGGCCGGGCGTGGTGGCTCACGCCTGTAATCCCAGCAGTTTGGGAGGCCGAGGCGGGTGTATCACTTGGGGTCAGGAGTTCGAGACCAGCCTGGCCAATATGGTGAAACCCCGTTTCTACTAAAAATACAACAAATTAGTCGGGCATGGTGGCGCAAGCCTGTAGTCCCAGCTACTCAAGAGGCTGAGGCACAGAATCGCTTGAGCCTAGGAGGCGGAGGTTGCAGTGAGCTGAGATTGCTCTACTACACTCTAGCCTGGGTGACAGAGCGAGACTCTGTCTCAAAAAAAAAAAAAAAAAAAAAAAAAAAAAAAAGTCAAGTGACACAGTTAAGAGGTATGAAGGCATGAGACTAGAGACTTCCTATTAGATCAGTGTTGATCATGTATTAGATACTATGATAAATCACAGTGATTTTTTTGTTAGTTTTCTACATACACAACTTTTTAAAGTGAGCAGCCTGATTTTACGAGGATGGGAGAGCAGGGAAAAGCGAATATAATAGAACCTGTTTGAAAGCTAAAGTTAGCAATGATTCTCAATTGAGAAAAGGAAAGCAACAGAATCTAGGAGTATTTGTGAGGAGCTTCTGAGAGCTACACACCCCCTCCAGCCCTCTTATGGGTCAGCAACTCTGTCATCCAGAGCCACCTTCACTGAAAAAAAGTGGCTTTTTTTTTTTTTTCAGTCTGTGGGTTCAGAAAAAAGAAATGAGAAACAACCCACTGGACTAGAGAGATAAATCTTTAAGCCATAAGCCCCTTGCTCCACTGCTATAGTCTACCAGGAGTTTGACTAGAGGAACGGGCTCCTGTGGCTGTGGACATGATCTAGCTGGATTCTTGTTGTTGCAGTTATCAAGCCTTGAGCAGTCTTGCGCATGGAGGCTTACACTAGGAATGCAAGTTACGATCAAGACAACAGACCTACCTCAGAAACTAACCTTGCTAGTGTCACCCTTCCTAACAAGAACATGACCTACTTCCTCTCCTTGGTCCCCTCCCTTTTAAAGGCAGTGCTGTTTTTTTCAGGGATCTAAGGTCTAGACATGGAGCAACTATTTTGGCCACGTAACTTTTTGTTTGATTTTATGACAATTCTTCTAAGCCTGTATTGCAAAGTGCTATAACATAGTTGCTTTAGGGGTTAAAAAGTGAATGAAAACAGTTGTGTGTGTATTAACCTACGAAGCACCTCAGAGAAACTATAGACACCTGGGCTTCACGTCACTATAATCCCTGGTATAGAATCAGTTCCAGATTTCATGCACATATTATTGGAGAAGTCAACATTATTTAAACAATTTCCATATAAATACTGAAGCCACCGAAAATCTTTAATTTTTAGCAACTTGTATTATACATTCTTACTTTTAAGAATATTATTAAATTCTCAATATATTGGTTGTTGAGAGCTATAAAACAAATGGTATTCAACTCTGTTATTTAATTGGATTAGTTTTTTGAATATTTAATAAAATATTTCAAACATCTAGGAAATACTGCAGATATGTATACTCGAATCAAATTATATTAATATAGCCTATATCCATGAAGTTTAGTGAATTTTCCCAAATTTATCTCCAATATCAATTCAATTTTCGTTATTATAATTAGAATGTTTTCAAACCGAAGGGGAGAGACTGATGGCAATGATAACGTATTTGTGATCTGTAGTTCAGGTTTGGATACTGCCTTCTGCCTACGTCATATAGGCTGAGTGAGCTACAGAGGCACACCACTATCTGGAGTATCTGAGCAGTAAACACACTGAACCCAAACACGCTGGCCAACCATTCCTTCACTCTACAACAGGCTTCATATACTCTCCTGTGTTAACGATTTTGGTAACTGCCTAAATTTTTGCTTCATTGGGCCAGTAAACCCTTTATGAATTACTACATGGCAAAATTTTTTTTAAATAAAACAAAAATTCTAATAGCCTCAATCTCCCTGACCCTAACTACAAGAAAAAAAAAAAAAAAAGCCTACAATTTCATTGCTTTGCTTAAAATAGGATGTAGATATAAAATCTTTTTACACAAAAGCATCTTTGTTCTCTTTTAACAGTGACAATCTATATACTGCCTTATTTGGGCCCCTGTATTTCTCAGCATGAATTTCATTTTTTACTGAAGATTTTCTTTAAAGCAGGTAAAACCGGTTTGTTCTTTAAAAAAATCAATAAGAAAAACACTCTAGAATGAGGAGCAGGAAAATAATGCATGATAGTAAGGAGATCTCTTCAAATAAGATGATTTAATAGGTCCTCAAAGAGTTTATAACACAGGGGCAAATCACCCAGAAGACAAACTCTAACAAAATCAGTTCATGCCACAGAGCCTTTGCATTTCAATCCTTCCACACATATTGACTGGAGACTCACAGAGAAATGGTGCCTTTGCTACAGCCACCCCTTGTTAATCAGCACTGATGAGATTTGGGGAGAGCACCCAGAAGTCACTACCTCTGTTTTTTAAAATACTCAATTAAAAAAATAAAGCCAAACCTTACCAGAAAGGAGCAAGCTGACTCCACAGAGAACTAAGCTGGCTAAAGAGTCCATGCTTCCCCAAATCTCTCCATCCAGTTTCCACAGATGTGCATGAGGTCCCAAGGATCCTTTCAAAAACCCAGCGGTTTGTGAGTTTCCATTAGCATCGTCCTACTACGTCTTGTTTACAAGTTAGAGGCAAGAAGGAACAGCACAGAAGCAGGCTGTAACAGTCTCATTTCTGTCTGAGCACAGGGAGTTTTAAGTTCCTTTTTCCTGTTTCCTTTGTAGATTAGGATGGGAAAGGCTGTATCTTAAAGGCATTTGGTATCAGCAGGGCTGGGGGCACTCAAGCCCTATCCATCTCGCAATTCATCAAAACACTTATCTGTTGCTGTTGCTTCTGCTGCTGCTTTTGCTGCTGCTGTAGGGGTAGAGGAATTTTTGTTGGAAGTGTGGGTCCCGGTCAGCATTTTCAGAAACAATAGGGGTATCCTCTCATAGGCGGGAAACTGAGAATAATAAGCCCTCCACCTATGTATGGTATGCGATGATGACCAATCCTTCTCAGACTTCTAACAGCTCTCCCGGGGCTACTGGGATCTCTGACAGAAGGAACTTTTGGGTGTGGGGAGCCGTTTTGGCTTTTGTTTTCTCGTTTTAACCCACATGGTTTGAATTGAGAAAAGAAGGTTTCCGTGATGAGAAAATACAACCTGAAAAGCAATTAATTTCAGTGAGCACCGGTGAGGTCAATGCTCAATGTAGCCCCAAGAGACCAGAGTCCAAAATTGTTAGCCTGTTTTCTTTCACACAGATGGCCTGTTGGTTGGCCATTAGCCCAAAGATACCCATGTTGCTGGCTATAGCTAATTTTAATTAACAATTTATCTAAAGGTGATCAAATTTCTTGAAGAAGCTGGCATAGAAGGATTTTGGTAATGAGAAGGATTTCATAGTCACTGAGCAATGGTGTTTCAGAAGCAAATTATATATAACATTTGAAAACTAATCTGTGTAAAAACACAAACATACAGGATTAGATTGGGATAAAAATAGTGCTCGTAAGAGCAAAGAGAGTACATGGGCCAAAATAAAAATAGCCATTGAATGTACAATATCTAAAATGAGGTCAGAGACCCTACACTTATCCAGATGATAATTACTCCACAATATGAATTATGACATTAGATTAGAGAGTATACACTTTGCTCATCATCGACCTTCATGCCTGATGAAATCATTATACTCCTTTTCCTATCCACCAGAGGAAAAGGCAGATGCAGCTAGTCTTGACTAATTTCTGTCCCAGGTTTTATCACATCTATGATGACCTTAAGAACCAATTAATGTTTCCAGTTTGCAGGTGTGAAAAAGCCCAGGTTCTGCCTGCAAACAGAACTGGGTTCAAATACCGGCTCAGCCACATGTGTAGCTGAGAAAAGTTACTTAATCTTTTTGAGCCTCAGTTTCAACAGCTGTAAAATGGCAAAAATACCTCCTTCCCAGGTGTTTTGAGAGGAATAAATGAGGTTTAAAAATATACAACCATTTGGTACTATGCCTAGTTCATTGAAGGTTCTTATTAAATGTTATTAAGTTTATTTTCTTTCATCTTTCCATTTAGTCTCAATTTGAATTCCAAGAGCTTCTACTAAAAAGCTATTTTCTATTCCTATGAGATGACTTTAAGTTTGTCATCATAAAAAAAAAAAAAAACAGTGGGCCTGGCACAGTGGCTCACGCCTGTAATCCCAGCACTTTGGGAGGCCAAGGCGGGTGGATCACCTGAGGTCAGGAGTTTGAGACCAGTCTGGCCAACATGGCAAAACCCTGTCTCTACTAAAAATACAAAATTTAGCTGTGCTTGCTGGCGTGCACCTGTAGCCCCAGCTACTCTGGAGGCTGAGGCAGGAGAATCGTTTGAACCTGGGAGGCAGAGGTTGCAGTGAGCCGAGATGGCGCCACTGCACTCCAGCCTGGGTGACAGAGCAAGACTCTGTCTTAAAAAAAAGAAAAAGAAAAAAAAGAAAGAAAAATGAAGTTCCACACAGGCTAAGTTACTTGCTTTGCTGTGAGTAACAGAGGTAATATCTGAATCCTGAGCTCTGGACCTCCAATTTTTCCTTTGTTTCATAGTTCAAAAGTAGATCAAGAGTAATGTAGGACGTCACAAACACCAGCAGGGTATACCTAGACCTTACAGAAGTATTTGAAATGAAACTTTGACAGATAAGAATAGTTTGGTGACACTGAGAAGTACGGTCAGTTCTTAGTGTGCTTCTGAAATAACTAATGTCAGGATCGGTGGGTGCTCCATTAATTCACTTGAGGAAAATGAAAGGGGCCTCCTCATGAGTCAAGCTCATTCCATTTAATTTGATTTTTCCAGACATATCTACAGTAAAACCATAAAGAAAACCAAACCAAACGAAACAAACAAAACAAGCAAACAAACAAGGCTCTTGGCTGATTCTTCATTTTCTATTTCCTGCTTTTTGCACTCAATACATGAAAAACACTACAGACAACATTAAAAGTCTTTGAGACTAATTAACAAAGATATCAATAGATAACGAAACGGTTTTTCTGAAAGAGGTGGAAAATAACTAACATACTACTACTATACACTGGTATCACATGTCTAGAGGTCAACATCACAAACACGAAGCAAAAGCCTTGTATGCATATCCTTTGGCCCAGAAAATCAAGTTGTTTTTTTTTTTTTTTTGAAATGGACTCTCACTCTGTTGCCCAGGCTGGAGTGCAGTGGCACTATCTCAGCTCACTGCAACCTCCGCCTCCTGGGTTCAAGCGATTCTCCTGCCTCAGCCTCCTGAGTAGCTGGAATTACAGGCGTGCACCACCACACCCAGCTAATTTTTATACTTTTTAGTAGAGATGGGGTTTCACCATATTGGCCAGGATGGTCTCGAACTCCTAACCTCATGATCCACCCCCCCTTGGCCTCCCAAAGTGCTGGGATTACAGGCGTAAGCCACTGAGCCCCACCAGAAAATCCATTTTTATGATACATACCAAGCCAAAATCAAATATATGCCCCAAGATTTGTGTATAAGGACATTATAGAAGCACAGTTGATAATAAAGCCTAGAAATAATCAAAATAGTCAACAAAAATGGATTATTTATTAAAAATCATGGTATACAATGAAGTTCCAGACAAGTGTTCAAATACTGTGGTGAAATCAGATTGACAAAAAAGATGTGAAAATGTTTATGGTATACTGTTGATTGGGAAAAAAACACAATTTAAACAGAATGAAATTTATACACACTCAAATACACACCACAGATATACAACAAACATATGAAAGCGTTGAAAGTGACTATTTCTGAGTTGTTGGAAAAGATAATTTTTATTTTCTTTTTTATACTTTTCTATAATTTTAACATTTTTAGAAATAATGAACATATATGTAAAAATGAAAAAGACTGAGGGGACGTCCTTGAGAAAGTTGACCCAGGGCAATAGGATGTATACTTTAAAACATCCACTGGCAAATAAGAAACAGAATCCAGGCTACCATATGACCCAGCAATCCCACTGCTGGGTATATACACCAAAGAAAGGAAATAAGTACATCAAAAATATATTTACACTCCCATATTTGCTGCACCACTGTTTACAATAGCTAAGATATGGAAGCAACCTAAGTGTCCATCAATAGATGAATGGATAAAGAAAATGTGGAACACCTACACGGCAGAGTACTATTTGGCCATAAAAAAGAATAACATCCTGTCATTTCCAACAACATGGATAGAACTGGAGGCCATTATGTTAAGTGAAATAAGCCAGACACAGAAAGACAATCACCACATGTTCTCATTTATTCGTGGGATCTAAAAATCAAGACAATTGAACTCAGGGAGATAGAGAGTAGAAGGATCGTTACCAGAGACTGAGAAGTGTTGTGGGAAGGTGGGGGAGGTGGTGAGGATGGTTAACGGGGACAAAAAAAGCTAGTTAGAAATAATGAATAATACCTACTATTTGATAGCACAATGAGGTGACTATAGGCAATAATGACTTCATTGTATATTTTAAAATAATGTAATTGGATTGTTCATAACACAAAGGATAAATGCTCGAAGGGATGGATACCCCATTCTCCATGATGTGGCTATTTCACATTGCATGCCTGTATCAAAACATCTCATGTACCCCATAAATATATACACCTACTACATACCCACAAAAATTTTAAATTAATAAATTAATAAAATAGGATAATTTTAAAAAGAAACAGAATCCAGATACATAAAGTGTGGCCTCCAGGAGGTGACCAAGAAGATGGGGTGCCAGCCACCTACAGTACAGCCTGGACATTCTGTCTTTTGCTGGTCTGTGGGCACTGGGCCACCAGAGCCATCCCATCTGACTTCTTAAGGACATTAATGAACTTTTATGTGAACCCGCTGTACATAACAGTGGCTAGCAGAAAAGGAAGGGTCAGGCCAGGCATGGTGGCTCACGCTTATAATCTAAACACTTTGGGAGGCCAAGGAGGGCGGATCACGAGGTCAGGAGTTCGAGACCAGCCTGATCAACATGGTGAAACCCCGTCTCTACTAAAAATACAAAAATTAGCCAGGCAGGGTGGTACATGCCTGTAGTCCCAGCTACTCAGGAGGCTCAGGAGAATTGCTTGAACTTGGGAGGTGGAGGTTTCAGTGAGCCGAGATCACACCATTGCACTCCAGCCTGTGGGACGGAGTGAGACTCCATCTCAAAAAAAAAAAAAGGAAGGGTCATTAACAATTAAGTTTTGGCCTTCAGCCAGGACACCACAGTTAAAGTGACAACATCCACTCTGGTTTGGCGGTGGAAAATACCTGACCCTCTCCAAACCCCATTTACTCTAAACTCTCTCAGCTATTGCAGCGTTTTTCTTTTACTCTTTCTTTTGTTAACGTTGAAATGGCAAGGACTGTATTATTCACTGTAGGAAGAGACACAGAAATAGAAGATGTTGTCTCTGCTTTTGAAGCTCATAATTACAAAATCCCAGCGTGGTGGCACTGCATCAAAACATGAAAAGTTAAATCACAAAATCAGGCATTGTGCTGTTGAATACCAAAGGGTGGTACAAGCAGTAAAGTTCTAGTAGTTGTTCGCTTTCAGACCCTTTAGACTAGAGAACACCAATTCTCATACTTTTTTTTTTCTTTTCCTGGTATTTCCTAGACACAGGTGGCATCTTTCCAGATAGACTGTAAGCTCTTAGGGCAGGAGCTCTGTACTTTTATTTCGAATCATCCTATGCCTTCTCCCAATGGCTTAAGAGAAGGAGTAGGCCGGGCGCGGTGGCTCACGCTTGTAATCCCAGCACTTTGGGAGGCCGAGGCGGGCGGATCACGAGGTCAGGAGATCGAGACCATGTTGGCTAACACGGCAAAACCCCTTCTCTATTAAAAATACAAAAAAATTAGCCGGGCGTGGTGGCAGGTGCCTGTAGTCCCACCTACTCGGAGAGGCTGAGGCAGGAGAATGGCGTGAACCTGGGAGGCGGAGCTTGCAGTGAGCCGAGATTGCGCCACTGCACTCCAGCCTGGGTGGCAGGGCGAGACTCCGTCTCAAAAAAAAAAAAAAAAAAAAAAAAGAGAGAAGGAGTAACCTGGATGTCTCTGCAACCATGTGAGATCATGTGGCCGCAGACAACATAGGCTAGGTATAGATAGAATAGATAGGACACAGATACAGGTATTCCCCTGCCTTGAAAAAAAAAAAGCTTTAAAAATGATAAAATAACATTAAAAGAAAGAGTAAACTCCTATTCCTCCTTCAAAATACAATCCAGGCCGGGCGCCATGGTTCATGCCTGTAATCCCAGCACTTTCAGAGGCCGAGGTGGGCAGATCACTCGAGGTCAGGAGTTCGAAACCAGCCTGGCCAACATGGTGAAACCCCCATCTCTACAAAAATGCAAAAGTTAGCCAGGTGTGGTGGTGCACGCCTATAATCCCAGCTGCTCAGGAGGCCGAGACTGGAGAATCGCTTGAACCCAGGAGGTGGAGGTTGCAGTGAGCCGAGATTGCGCCCCTGCACTCCAGCTTGAGGAAAGAGTGAGACTCTGTATCGAATTAAAAAAAAAAAAAAAATTCAAATGTCATCTCATCTATGAAACCTTCCTCTTGGTAGCTACCGATACCTAACAAACCACCACGTAATGCAGCAGCTTAATACAACAATCATTTATGTAGCTCGTGATTCTGTGGGTCAGAAGTTCGGGCTGCCCTGCACAGTTCCCCTGATCTCAGAGGGCCTCCCTCACGTGTTCACAGTCAATTGTCAGCCATTAAGGTAGTTCAGCTTCAGGTATGGGCTGACTGCCTGTGTGGCAACCAGGCTGGCAGAGCTTTAACTCTCTCACCTTCCAGCAAGCTAGCCTGACTTCTTAACGTGGCAGGCTCAGAAATCCAACAGAGTGGAAATAGACACGTTCTCTTGAGGCCTAGGCTTAGGATTAGCATATGAATACCACTGTACATTCTGTTGGCCAAATCAATTCATATCACCAAGACTGCATCCAGGGGCGGAAACATAAACTCCACCTTTTGATTTGTACAATTATAAAGTCATATGCAAAGTGTGAAACTGAAATAAAATTAAGAATTTTGGTCATTTTTTTCAAAAAGGTTTGTTGGGATATAATTTATATACAGTAAAATTCACCACCTTTTCAGAAAATTGTGGTGAAAACATACATACCATAAAACTTACTATCTTAACTGGTTTTAATTGTACAGGTCAGTAATGTTAACTATACTTACATTCTTGTACAACAGATCTCTAGAACTTTTTTGTCTCGAAAAACTGAAACACTGTATCCATTGAACACTCCCCATTTCCCCTCCCCTAACCCCTTCAACCACCATTCTACTTACCTCATACAAGTGGAATCCTGCAGTATTTGTCTTTTTGTGACTAGCTTATTTCACTTTGCATAATGTCCTCAAGGTTCATCTAAGTTGTAGCATGTGACAAGACTTCTTTCTTTCTTTTTTAAGGCTGAATAATAGTCCATCATATGTATATACCACATTTTCTGCATCCATTCATCAGTCCGTGGACATTCAGGTTGCTTCCACCTCTTGGTTGTTATGGGTAATGCTGCAAAGAACATGAGTATGCAAATATGTCTTCAAGATCCTGCTTTTAATTCTTTTGGATATCTACCCAGAAGTGGGGTTATGAGATTATATGGTAATTATATTTTTAATTTTTTAGGAATCTCCATACTGTTTTCCATAGCAGCTGCTCCATTCTGTGTTCCCACCAACAGTGCACCAGGGATCCAATTTCTCCATATTCACTTGCTGTTTTCGGGGTTTGTTGTGGTTGTTGTTGTTGATAATGATGATGTTGTTTTTGGATAGTGGAAATCCTAACAGGTATGAGGTGGAAATTCACTCCTTTTAAGTACACAATTCCATAACTTTTGGCAAATGCATACCTTGGTATAATAAGTGCTCCAATCACCCCAATATCCATCACTCCAAAAGTTTTCTTAAATCCCATTGTAGTAAAAATCTCCTCCCGCAACGAACAGCCACAGGGAATCACTGACCTGTTTTCTATCCCTATAGTTCTGATTTTTTTCAGAATGTCATATAAAGGAATCATACAGAATACAGCTTTTTAAATCTGGTTTCTTTCATTTGGCATAATTCATTTGATAAATTCATGTACTTGCATGTATGAGTAGCTTGTTCCTTTTTTGTTCCTCAAAAGTATGCCATTGTATGGACATACCATAATTTGCTTATCTATTCACCAGTTTATTTATTCACTATTTGGAATATTTTCAGTTTTGAGTGATTATGAATAAAGTCCCTATAACTTTATTCATCTTTATAATTTAATGTTCAGAAATCCACATACATATTTTTGTGTGAGCATGTTTTTCATTTCTCTTGGGTAAATACCTGGGACTGAAATTAAGGAACTCCTAAACTTTTCTGTTGTGGTTGTGCCATTTTTTTTTATTCCCATCATCAGCATATAAAGTTCTGTAAGTCACCATAGTGTTTGCAGAAAAAAAATCTGAAAAAACAAAAATGGTTTTAGTTATCCTGCATCCTTGCTAGCTCTTGTGATTGTCACTTTTTGTGTGTTTGTTTTTTAGCCATCCTAATAGGTGTGCAGAGAAATAAATCAGTGTGATTTTTAAATCTACATTTCCCTAATGACTAACAATGTTGAGTATTTTCTCATGTTCTTTTTGCCATCTATTTATCCTCTTTGGTAAAGTGTTCAAATTGCCCATTGTTCAATTCAGTTGTTTGTTTCTTATTGTTGAGTCTTAAGAGTCTTTTATGTACTTTTGTCAAAATATGTGATTTGCAACCATTTTCTCTCAATCTGTGGCTTGTCCATTTTTTTTAACACTGTCTCTTGCAGAGCAAACCTTTTTAATTTGAAAGAAGTGCAATTTATCCATTTTTTTCTTGAATAAATAGTGCTTCTGTATTATATGTAAGGAATCTTTGCCTAACACAAGGTCATAAAGATTATTTCTTATGCTTTGTTCTAAAGGTTTCATAATTTTAATACTTAGATAACATCCTTTTTGAGTTAATTTTTTGTGTAAGGTGTCAGGTATAAGTTGAGGTTTATTTTCCTGCATGTGGATGCCCAATCATTCCAGCACCATTTTTTGAAAAGACTATCCTTTCTCCATTGAATTTTCTTTGCACCTTTGTCAAAAATTACTTGGCCACAAAAGTGAGTACATTTCTAGACTCTCTGTTGTGTTCCATTTATTTACGTGTCTTTTTTTTTTTTCTAAGAGACAAGGTCTTACTCTGTCACCCAGGCTGGAGTATAGTGGTGTGATTGTGGCTCACTGCAGCTTCAAATTCCTGGGCTCAAGTGATCCTCCTACCTCAGCCTCCCAAGTAACTGGGCTGCAGGAATGCACCACTATGCCCAGATAATTTTTGTAAAGACAGGATCTCTTTATATTGTCCACACTGGTCTCAAACTCCTGGCCTCAAGGTGATTCTGCTGCCTCGGCCTCCCAAAGTGCTTGGATTAAAGGCATGAGCCACTGCACCAGGCCTATGTGTCTATTCTTTTGTGAATACTATACTGTCTTGGTTACTATAACGTTTTTGTTTTTGTTTTTTGAGATGGAGTCTCGCTCTGTCACCCAGGCTAGAGTGCGGTGTGATCTCGGCTCACTGCAACCTCCACCTCCCAGGCTTAAGTGATTCTCCTGCCTCAGCCTCCTCAGTAGCTGGGATTACAGGCATCACCACCATGCCTGGCTAATTTTTCTATTTTTAGTAGACACAGGGTTTCACCATGTTGGCCAGGCTGGTTTCGAACGCCTGACCTCAAGTGATCCACCTGCCTTGGCCTCCCAAAGTGCTGGGATTACAGGCGTGAGCCACCATGCCCAGCCAGTTACAACATTTATAGTAGATATTGAAATCAGGTAATAAGAAGTCCTTCAACTTTGTTCAATTTCAAAATTATTTTTGGTTGTTCTCGTTCTCTTGCCTTCTTTTGCTTGCTTTGGACTTACTTTGCTCTTTATTTTCTAATTTTTTAATATAGAAACTTATATCACTAATTTGAGACCTTTCTTTTTTGTAAAATATATTTATGTAATGATATAAATTTTCCTCTAAGCACTGCTTTAGTTTCACCCTACAAATTTTGATATGTTGAACTTTCATTTTCGTTTAGTTCAAAATTTAATGTAATTTCCCTTTAATCCATGAATTATTTAGAAATGTGTTACTTAGTTTCCAAAATCTGGGTGGATTTTTCAGGTACCTTTCAGTAAATAATTTCTTTTTCTTTTACTTTTTTTCTTTTTTTTTTTTTTTTGAGACGGAGTCTGGCTCTGCCGCCGAGGCTGGGGTGCAGTGGTGCAACTTTGGCTCACTGCAACCTCCACCTCCCAGGTTCAAGCAATTCTCTGCCTCAGCCTCCCAAGTAGCTGGGATTACAAGCGACCACCACCACACCCGGCTAATTTTTTGTATTTTTAGTAGAGACAGGGTTTCACCATCTTGTCCAGGCTGGTCTTGAACTCCTCACCTCGTGATTCACCCGCCTTGGCATCCCAAAGGGCTGGGATTACAGGCGTGAGCCACTGCGCCTGGCCAATAATTGCTAGTCTAATTTTTTTGTGATCAGAGAACATACTTTGTAAGACTTCAGTTCTTTTAAATTTGTTAAAGTTTGTTTTATGGCCCAGAATGTGGTCTATCTTGGTATGTGTTCCATGTGCACTTGAAAATAATGTGTATTCTGCTCTTATTGATGGACTGTTTTAAAATTTTCAATCAGGGCTGATGAGGCAGCTTGTCCCTGTAATCCCAGCAGTTTGAGAGGTGAAGGCAGGAGGATTGCTTAAAGCCAAGCGTTCAAGACCAACCTTGGCAACAAAGCGACACCTTATCTCTACAGTTTTTAAAAATTAGTCCATCTTGGTGGCACACACCTATAGTCCCAGCTACTTGGGAGGCTGAGGCAGAAGGATTCCTTGAGCCCAGGAGTCTGAAGTTATAGTGAGCTATGATCACACCACTGCATTCCAGCCCGGGCAACAGGTTGAGATCCTATCTCTAAAAAGGTAAAAAGTTTCAATTAGGTACAGTTGGTTCATAGTGGTTTTGTTTTTTGTTTATTTGTTTCTCTTTTTTTATTTTACTTTAAGTTCTGGGATACATGTGTAGAACATGCAGGTTTGTTACATAGGGTATACATGTCAAGTCTTCTACATATCTCTACTGACTTCCTTTCTACTCTTTTTCTATCCGTTCTGAAAACAGAGTATTAAAGGTTCTGCCTATAATTATGAATTTATAGTTATCCTTTCAATTCTATCAATCTTCACGTATTTTGAAGGCCATTTGTTAGGTTTATTCATATCTAGGATTTCACATTTGTTATGTATCTTGGTCAATTGAACTACTTATCTTTAATATCTATATTTATCTCTGGTAATAGTCCTTATTCTAAAGTCTACTTTGATATTAGTTGCGGTAATTTTTGAAATTTTTCATAGCAGACATTATTTATTCACAGTTACATTTTTATTCACCTTCGAAAAAGCCACATACAAGAAGGGACTCGAGCTAGATATTGAAAGCTGAAGTACTTCCCAGGTGAATCACAGCAGTGGGCAAGAAGGAGGTGGGACGGGCATTTCTGATAAATGCACCAGTAATCTGAGCCAAACATGAAAGTATGATATAATAAGTTATAGCAACTGGCTGGACATGGTGGCTCACGCCTGTAATCCCAGCACTTTGGGAGGCTGAGGCGGGTGGATCACAAGGTCAGGAGATCAAGACCATCCTGGCAAACATGGTGAAACCCAATCTCTACTAAAAGTACAAAAATTAGCTAGGCATGGTGGCACATGCCTATAATCCTAGCTACTCGGGAGGCTGAGGCAGGAGAATAGCTTGAACCAGGGAGTTGGAGGTTGCAGTGAGCCAAGTTCGTGCCACTGCACTCCAGCCTGGTGACAGAGAGAGACTCCGTCTCAAAAAAAAAAAAAAAAAAAAGAAAGTGAAATAATATACCACATGTTAGGCTGTGTTGCTAAAAGGAATATCTGAGACTAGGCAATCTATGAAGAAAAGAGGTTTAAATTTGGGCTCATTGTTCTGTCGGCTGTACAGGAAGCATGCTGGCATTTGCTTCTGGTTAGGGCCTCAGGAAGCTTACAGTCATGGCAGAAGGCAAGGGGGAGCCAATGTGTCACATGGTGAGCTACAGAGTAAAGAGACAGAGGTGGATGTGCCAGTCTCTTTTAAACAACCAGATCTCGCATGAACTCATTATTGCAGGGAGCGCACCAAGCCATTCATGAGGGATCTGCCCATGACCAAAACACCTCGCACCAGGGGATTACATTTCAACATGAGATCTGGAGAGGACAAATATCTAAACTTTATCATTCCACTGCTGGTCTCTCAAATCTCATGTCCTTCTCACATTGCAAAATACAATCATCCTTTCCCAACAGTCCTCAAAAGTCTTAACTTATTTCGGCATTGACTCAAAAGTCCAAATCTCATCTGAGACTCAAGGCACTTTCCTTCCACCTATGAGCCTATAAAATCAAAACCAAGTTATTTACTTCCAAGAAACAATGGTGGTATAGGTATTGGGCAAATGTTTCCATTCCAAAAGGTAAAAATAGGCCAAAAGAAAGAGCAACAGGCCCCACACATGTCTGAAACCCGGCAGGGCAAACATGAAACGTTAAAGCTCCAACGTAATTTCCTGTGACTCCAAGTCCTGCATCCAGGGCACACTGGTGCAAGGAATGGGCTCCCAAGGCCTTGGGCATCTCTACCCCTGTGGCTTTGTAGGGTGTGGCCTCTGTGGCTGCTCTCACAGGTTGGAGTTGAAGGCCTGCAGCATTTCCAGGCTCAGGGTGCAAGCTACTGATGGCTCTACTCTTCTGGGGTCTGGAGGGTGGCGGTCCTATTCCCACAGCTCCACTGGGCAGTGTCCCAGTGGGGAGTCTGTGTGGGGGATTTAACCCTACATTTCCCCTTGGTGCTTCCCTAGTAAAGGCTCTCTGTGGAGGCTCTGCCCCTGCAGCAGGCTTCTTCCTGGGCATCCAGGCATTCCTATACATTCTTTGAAATCTAGGTGGGAGCTGCCAAGTGTCCTTCACTCTTGCATTTCACACATCTGCAGGTTTACCACCACATGGATGCCACCAAGGCTTACAGCTTGCACCCTCTGAAGCCACAGTCTGAGCTATACCTGTGACCCTGTGAGTTCTGGCTGGAGTCAGAGCACCCAGGATACAGGGAACGGTGTCCCAAGGCCATACAGGGCAGTAGCTTCCTGGGATTGACCTTTGAAACGATTCTTCCATTCTAGGCCTCCAGGTCTGTGATGGGAGGGGCTTCCCTGAAGACTTCTGAAATGCCTTTGAGGTCTTTTTCCCACTGTCTTAACTATTAGCACTTGGCTCCCTTTTAGTCACGCAAATATCTCTGGCAAGTGGTTGCTCCAAAGCCCTCTTGAATTCCTCATCTGAAAATGCTCTTCTCTTCTCTACTACATGGCGAGGCTGCAAATTTTCCAAACTTTTATGCTCTGCTTCCTGTTTAAATGTAAGTTCCAGTGTTAAGTCGTTTCTTTGCTCCCATATCTGATCACAAGCTGTTAGAAGTAGCCGTACCACTTCTTGAACACTTAGTTGCTTAGAAATACTTTCTGCCAGATAACCTAGGTCATCACTCTTAAGTTCAACATTCTGCAGATCCCTAGGGCATGGACGCAATGCAGACAAGTTCTTTTCTAGGGCATTACATGGGTGATCTTTACTCTAATTCCCAACAACTTCCTTATTTCTATTTGAGACTTCATTAACCTGGTCTTCATTGTCCATATTTCTATTGGCATTTTAGTCACAACAACTTAAGTCTCTAAGAAGGTCCAAACTTTCCTTCATTTTCCTGTCTTCTTCTGAGTTCTCTGAACTCTTCTAACATCTGCCTATTACCCAGTTCCAAAGCTGCTTCCACATTTTCAGTTATCTTTATAACAACACCTCACTCCTTAGCATCAATTTCCTGTGTTAGTCCATTTGCATTGCTATAAGGCAGTATCTGAGACTGCGTAATATGTAAAGAAAAGAGGTTTAAACTTTGGCTCATGGTTCTTTGGGCTGTGCAGGAAGTGTGGTGCCAGCATACACTTCTGGTGAGGGCCTCAGGAAACTCACAGTCATGGCAGAAGGCAAAAGGGGAGTCAGTTGTGTCACATGGTGAGAGAGGGAGGAAGAGAGAGAGGTGGAGATGCTAGTCTCTTTTAAACAATAAGATCTTGTGCTCATTACCACAGGGAGGGCACCAAGCCATTCATGAGGGATCTGCCCCCATGATCCAAACGCCTCCCACTAGGCTCACCCTCCAACACTGGGGATACATTTCTACACGAGCTTTGGAGGTGACAGACATTCAAACTATATCACCATGTAAGGCGAAATGTAAGCTATTGAGCAAGGACGAAATAAGAGTGAGAAAGGGTGTGGCCAGAGACAAGGTGCTTTATACAGACTGGGTCCAGACTTGGTATTCCCTACCAAGGTCTATAACAATGAGAAATAAAAGGTTTTAAATCAAGGAGTGTCATGATCAAATTTCTACTTTAGGAAGATTACTCTGAGAGCAATAATATGTTAAATCGGTAGAGATTAAAGCCAGGAAAACACATGATAGACGAGTATTGCAATGTGGCATTTAAAGATCATGAAAGTCTGAAATAAGGCTATGGCAGCATCGGAGATGGAGAGAGTTACAAATGTTAAAGCAATGAAAATATTAACTTTAATGACTGTTAGAGATGGCACAGAGGGAGGACACTAAGACAAGTTCAAGGTTGCTGTTTTGTATAATTCGAGAAAACATCTAGCATAATTCCTGATCATGATAGCTATTAGTATTATCATCATCGACTACAACTCACACATTTCACAGGTTAAAAAGCATCAGCAACAACCTGTGGCCCCCATAGAAAAAGTGGAATCATACTTCTACTGGCGAAGCTACCATGCTTTATTGTAGAGTAACTGTTTGCCCATCTCTCTCTCTCATTGTTAAACTGTGGACTCTCCAAGGGCAGGAATCCTGTCATATTTATCTCTGCATCTCCAGCAGCTACTTTTATAAATGTTTGTCGATTTGAAACATAAAATATGGAGCCTTTAAATGCTATTTAGTAGCCATTCCTGTTTGAAGAACTTTATTTTGATACCTTGGAAAACCAAACAAAGGCAGCTCAACTAGTTCCTACTTAAGCAGGACTTGTTCAATTCAGTGCTGTTAGCACTGATGGCTTATATGTCCAGGAAAAGCTCTCTGAATAGAGGCTGTGTTTTGCATATAAGATTTACAGTATCCCTGTGCACGTGTTCATAAATGACATTCAAGATATCCTGCCAGACCAGTCAGGAATACAGGCATGTCACTGTAAAATAACAAAACAACACTCCTCTGACTTTCTAAACACCACTCACAAAACTGCTAGAAACTCAGGTCCAAATCATTCCCTTTTGATTCCCTGGGGATAAACTAATAGACGCTGAATTCCAGACCACATGGAAGTCCCCCACCCTTTGTGACTCAAGGCCTCCTCATCAGCTCTGTATTGTGACTCCTGGCATGGCTGCAGTCCCATACAGAAGCCATCCTGTCAGACTCTCCAGCTTTGTCTGAAGTTGCCCTCCCTGTGCCCTCTGCACTCTACACATCATAGCCTTCTCACTGTTCCTGGAACATTCCAAGCCCACAGCCCATGAACTCTTCCCCCTAAACCTCCAAGGGACTTTGTAATAGGTTCTCCTTTGACTTGAAAGCTCTTTCGGTTAATCACTTCAGTGAAGTGGGTAAGAGACGGAGAACAAAATTAACCTGGAAAGAATGTTAGATTGTGTATACCATCTTTTCACCCACACCCTCTCTCTTGAGATAGCAATCAGCGCTTCTCAGATATAAAAACAAACAAACAAAAAACAATTGTAATGAGGAATCTGACAAAGACAACTTAAAATAGAAACTTTCTTTTAAAGTAAGGAGCTATTTTTTTTTTTCTCTTGCATTTGGCAAAATACTCTAAGTTAGAGGCACGGAATCTGTGCTTTACTTTTTTTTACACTGGAAAGTCCATATTGGAGTTGACCTCTAAAACTGGCATCCCAGTTCTCATAAAGTTAATGGTGTTAATTACTGATAATCTTCTGTCCTTCAACCTGGCTTAATCTAGCTTAAATAAGGACAGACAATCTGCAAGCAGGAAAAACTTATTTAATTACTTATATGTGTTTAAAATATAGACACATATTAATACCATCTACACGCCCATGCACAATATATAAACACATATACGAACAATTCATGCTATGGCAGGTTTAGCCAACCTGGCCTGTCTATAAATCAATCAAACTAGGGTCTCTCCAAGTATAGTACACAATATTGTTAGGAAACCAGGCCTTGGAATCAGAAAAGCAAATACAAATGCCTAAGTTCACCATTTCATTCCTAGCATGTTACACCAGAGATTTAAGCCTCAGCTTCCTCACCTCTAATAATATTTTGAAAGTACTTACCTCACATATTGTGTCCGGAATTGGTGGGTTCTTGGTCTCACTGACTTTAAGAATGAAGCCGCGGACCCTCGCGGTGAGTGTTAGTTCTTAAAGGCGGCGTGTCTGTAGTTTGTTCCTTCTGATGTTCGGATGTGTTCGGAGTTTCTTCCTTCTGGGGGGTTTGTGGTCTCGCTGGCTCAGGAGTGAAGCTGCAGACCTTCGCGGTGAGTGTTACAGCTCATAAAGGCAGTGTGGACCCAAAGAGTGAGCAGCAGCAAGATTTATTGCAAAGAGAGAAAGAACAAAGCTTCCACAGTGTGGATAGGGACCCGAGCGGGTTGCCACTCGGGCAGCCTGCTTTTATTCTCTTATCAGGCCCCACCCACATCCTGCTGAGTGGTCTGTTTTGACAGGGCGCTGATTGGTGCATTTACAATCCCTGAGCTAGACACAAAGGTTCTCCACCTCCCCACCAGATTAGCTAGATACAGAGTGTGGACACAAAGGTTCTCGAAGTCCCCACCAGAGTTAGCTAGATACAGTGTGGATTGGTGCATTCACAAAACCTGTGCTAGACACCGGGTGCTGATTGGTGTGTTTAGAAACCTTGAGCTAGATACAGAGTGCCAATTGCTGTATTTACAATCCCTGAGCTAGACATAAAGGTTCTCCAAGGCCCCACCAGAGTTAGCTAGATAGAGTGTGGATTGGTGCATTCCCAAACCCTGAGCTAGACACAGGGTGCTGATTGGTGTATTTGCAATCCCTTAGCTAGACATAAAGGTTCTCCAGTCCCCACCAGACTCAGGAGCCCAGCTGGCTTCACCCAGTGGATCCCACACCGGGGCTGCAGGTGGAGCTGCCTGCCAGTCCTGCGCCCTGCGCCCACACTCCTCAACCCTTGGGTGGTTGATGGGACTGGGCGCCATGGAGCAGGGGAATGCGCTCCTCGGGGAGGCTGGGGCCGCACAGGAGCCCACGGACAGTGGGGGAGGTGCAGGCATGGCCGGCTGCAGGTACCAAGCCCTGCCCTGCGGGAAGGCAGCTAAGGCCTGGCGAGAAATTGAACACAGCAGCTGCTGGCCCAGGTGCTAAGCCCCTCACTGCCCGGGCCGGTGGGGCCTGCCGGCCGCTCCAAGTGCAGGGTCCGCCGAGCCCACGCCCACCCGGACGGAACTTGGGCTGGCCCGCAAGCACCGCCCGCAGCCCCGGTTCCCGTCCGCGCCTTTCCTTCCACACCTCCCTGCAAGCTGAGGGAGCGGGCTGCGGCCTTGGCCAGCCCAGAAAGGGGCTCCCACAGTGCAGCCGCGGGCTGAAGGGCTCCTCAAGTGCCGCCAAAGTGGGAGCCCAGGCAGAGGAGGTGCTGAGAGTGAGCGAGGGCTGTGAGGACTGCCAGCACGCTGTCACCTCTCAATATGAGATAGTATATGTACAATGTTTAGTACAGTGCCCCGGACAGGGTATGTAAAAAATAAATATTACTATGTATTATTATTGTTAAAGCTTTAAAAATGAAGTTAATAGCCATCACTTGTATAAAGCTTATAATAATGTCCCAGTGATTAATTTAAAAGATGAAAACAATACAAGATATGTTCATATAACTTTAAGTGATCACAAGAGAGACAACCCATTATAAATAATGCAAGTATGCTTCTGTGTTCATTTCTCTCCAAAGTAACATTTCACTCAAGTGTGACTTATGCCTTGATTACCCCTTTCAGAAACAGGAAACATTTGTTAAACCTTATTCTCCTTAAAAAAAATTCAAATAAGAAAAAACTCAACTTCACAGTGCAGATAGAAATGAAAATAAACTTCTAGAGAGAATGAATTAATCATATGCACTAGCTACATCTCTCTCTCAAAATTCATTAAAATGAAGTCCATGAAATTTTTAAGGACATAAGACCAACAAGACAAAGAAAACGAAACAGAAGACAGAAACCACAATATTTTGGAAGCTAGAAATTGTTAGACCAGAGTTAACTAGACACAGAAATGGTACTAAGTGATCAGTGGGGGAAAAGCAATCTGCACTGCAGAACCTCTAAAAGAGCATGAATTAGTGTCTACTTGTACGTTTGGAATTGGGGATAAGGTAAAATTAAAATTAAGAGGAGTCGTTGAAAGTATGTTTAAGGCCAGGTGTGGTGGCTCACGCCTGTAATCCCAGCACTTTGGGAGGCCGAGGCAGGTGGATCACGAGTTAAGAGATCAAGACCATCCTGGCCAACATGGTGAAACTCCGTCTCTCTAAAAATACAAAAATTAGCTGGGCTTGGTGGCACGTGCCTGTAGTCTCAGCTATTTAGGAGGCTGAGGCAGGAGAATTGCTTGAACCCTGGAGGCGGAGATTGCAGTGGGATGAGATCGTGCCAACACACTCCAGCCTGGCAACAGAACAAGACTCGGTCTCAAAAAATAAAGAAATAAATAAAAAAAAAATAAAGTATTTTTCTTCTTTTTTTTTTGAAACGGAGTCTCACTCTGTCACCCAGGCTGGCATGCAGTGGCGCGATCTCGGCTCACTGCAAGCTCCTCCTCCCGGATTCATGCCATTCTCCAGCCTCAGCCTCGCGAGTAGCTGGGACTACAGGAGCCCGCTACCACGCCCGGCTAATTTTCTGTATATTTAGTAGAGAATATACTAACACGGGGTTTCACCATGTTAGCCAGGATGGTCTCGATCTCCTGACCTTGTGATCTGCCCGCCTCGGCCTCCCAAAGTGCTGGGATTACAGGTGTGAGCCACCGTGCCCGGCCAAAATAAAGTGTATTTCTAAAAAAACAGGCAAAATGTGATACCAGTTCATTTATACCAGAGCGGCTATAATGAAAAAGATAGTAACAAATCTTACATAGGGCGTGGAGCAATGGAGACCTCATATGCTGCTGGTGGGAATGGAAATGGTGCAGCCACTTTGGAGACCTATAGTTCCTCAAATGATTAAGCACAGTGTTAGCATATGATTGAGCAATTCTACTCCTAGGTATATGCCCAAGAGAAATGAAAATATGTCCACACAAAAATTTATTCAGTATATGATTGTTCATAGCAGCATTATTCATAGTAGACAAACAGTAGACATAACTTCAAGCCATCAAATGATGAATGAATATATAAAATATGGTATATCCATACAATGGAATGTTTTTTGGCAAAAAAAAAATGAAGGACTGATTCATACTACTACACACATGGAAACAGAGGCTAAGAGAAAGAATCCATTCAGAAAAGACTGCACAGTGTATGATTCCGTTTCTATGACTGTCCAGACTAGGAAAATCCATAGAAACAGAGAGGAGAGTAGTGGTTGCCTAGGTCTGGGGTGGGGTGGAGGTGGGGAGTCAGTGAAGGATGCGGGCACTGGTTGCGAAGGATGACTTCTAAAGGGCATGTGGTTTCTTCTTGGGATGATGAAAATGTTCCAAAATTGATGTGATGGTTGCACAACTCTGACTAAATATACAAAAACCATTAAATTATATACACTTTTTTTTTAGAAGGGGTCTTGTATTGCTGACCAGGCTGTTTTTGAACTCTTGGGCTCAGGTGATCCTCTTGCCTCAGACTCCCAAGTAGCTGGGATTCCAGGTGTGCACCACCATGCCCAGCTGAATTTTATACTTTAAATGGGTAAATTGTGTGCTATGTGAATGATATTTCAGTCAAGCTGTTCAAGAAGAGTGGGGCTCTTTTCTTTGGAGGGGGTAAAAGAGAGGTTCACTGGTCCACACAGCATGGGCAATAAGATTGGGCTGATTTAAACCTCGGGCCTTTGTCCCTCTGTTGGCTCCCCGAAAGCTGTCAAAAGTTTATCCTCTAGAGAGATCAGTGGATCTCTGGGGAACCTGACCAGCCCAAGTGAATAAATCTGAAGATGTTAACATGTGTCCAACAAAGTCATTCCTCTAGTTTTGCTACTGTGGTGCTCACAGTCAACAAACTGAACTCATGCTCAGTCAGCGCTTTGGTGCTCCACTCTTAAATGGACAGGCAAGACAACCAGATCTTTTTAGGGAAGCCTCTAAAGCAGAGGCTCACAAAAATAGCCAGAAGAAAAGCAACCTGGAGGAAGAAGACACTACTAAGGAGAAGGAAATGACAAAATGTTTAAGGGACTAATATTAATATCAGAAATATATGACATGTTGCATGCTTGAAATAAGAACAGGATGCTATTCTTAAAATATTCAAATACATTCACACAATAGGATACTATTCGGTGATAAAAAGGATGAGCTATCAAGCTATGCATAGATATGGATTAATTTTAACTGCATATTGCTAAATGCAAAAAGTCAGACTGAAAAGGTCACATCCTGTATCCTCCAATTACATGACATTCTGGAAAAGGCAAAACCATAGCAGTAGTAAAAAAGACCAGCAGTTGCCAGGGGTCTGAGGAGAGTGCTAAATAAGTAGACCACAGCAGATTTTTAGGGCAGTGATACTATTCTATATGATACTGTAATGATAGATACACGACATTAAGACACGGTGCATTTGTCAACTTAAAAAGAGTAAATCTTAATGCAAAGTTTAAAAATTATTTAAAAGGCTAGAGGATCTCAGGATGGAATACAGAATGTGACAAAACAATCTAACTGTGTTACAAGTGCATGAAACAACCTCACTGAAGGGGGTGGGGAGAAAAAAGGAAATGCCTTACTTGTTTTAAATCCCAGCATTCCAAACATTTAACCGTGAAATTCTATTAATATTAGTGAAGTTAGCAAACTTTTTCATGTGATCTCCAAGTAGATTCTGTGATACTCAAAAAATGACAATGCTAGTTACAAAATAGCACAAGAAAAACTTGCTTTCTAGATAGAGTATCCCTAATCTTGAGAACAAGTTAAGCAGTCCATTTCTTTTTTATGATTTTCAGAAACTACCTGTTTATAAAAGAGAAAGAAAAACAGACATTTATGCCACAACACAGGCCAGGCACTTGCACATATGTTATCTCATTCAATCTTCCTCAACTTTGAAAGGTAGCAATTTCTATTCCCATTTTACCAAAAAAAATTACATAAATAATGTCCAAGATCACAGAATATGTGGCAGATTTTCAGTGTTTACTGGAAATGAATAAAACAATGAGTAATTTAAACACAAGTCATGCATGTGAAACAAAAAGTACATTATAAGGCCGGGCGCGGTGGCTCACGCCTGTAATCCCAGCACTTTGGGAGGCCAAGGTGGACAGATCACGAGGTCAGGAGATCGAGACCATCCTGGCTAACACGGTGAAACCCCCATCTCTACTAAAACTACAAAAAAATTAGCTGGGAGTGATGGTGGGCACCTGTAGTCCCAGCTACTCAGGAGGCTGAGGCAAGAGAATGGCATGAACCCAGGAGGCAGAGCTTGCAGCGAGCCGAGATTGCACCACTGCACTCCAGCCTGGGCGACAGAGCGAGACTCCATCTCAAAAAAAAAAAAAAAAAGTATTTTATACATCACTGAGCATGGAAATACATAATGAATTTAAATATTACTTATTTAGAAAGTTCAGTTATTGTTCAATGTTCACTGAAATTTTCATAAGAGGTTTCAGTGAGGGGAAAATATTTGAGTTGGGCTTTGAAGTATGGATAGACTATAAATAAATGGATGGGAGGGAGAAAGTTGAGGTGGAGGCAGCTACAGGCAAAGTCATGGGTGGGCAAGAACATGGCTGCATAGAGTGAAATGGATTAAAACACTTTCCTGCCGGGCGCAATGGCTCACGCTTGTAATCCCAGCACTTTGGGAGGCCGAGGTGGGTGGATCACGAGGTCAGGAGATCGAGACCACGGTGAAACCCCGTCTCTACTAAAAATACAAAAAATTATCCGGGCGTGGTGGCGGGCGCCTGTAGTCCCAGCTACTCGGAGAGGCTGAGGCAGGAGAATGGCGTGAACCCGGGAGGCGGAGCTTGCAGTGAGCCGAGATCACGCCACTGCACTCCAGCCTGGGCGACAGAGCGAGACTCCGTCTCTTAAAAAAAAAAAAAAAAAAAAAAAAAAACACTTTCCTAGGAGCTTTTCAACTCTAACTGTATTTCCCCACAATATGTAGAGGCTCTGCAATCAATGTCTACTAATGTTATGGCTCTTGTTAATATTTAACTTTCTTCAGTATAATAACAAATATGGAAACATCATCAGATAAATCATTAAGTCAAAGAATGTAACAACTAGGAGACCCTTAACATTTCCCAGGGCAACACACATGGTAAATGGCAGACTTGGGTGTGAACAGATATTTCTGGTTTCCATGTTCTTTATTCTTTCTACTTACAAGGTTTGATTCCTCATTTACAAATGAGGAATGAAGTGTGGAGAACTTATATTACATAGGTTTGTTGTTGTTGTTGTTTTGGTTTTGAGACAGGGTCTAGCTCTGTTGCCCAGGCTGGAGTGCAGTGGCACGATCTCAGCTCACTGCAAACTCCACCTCCTGGGCTCAAGCCATCTTCCTACCTCAGCCTCCTGAGGAGCTGGGACTAGAGGTGCACGCCACCATGCTCTGGCTAATTTTTGTAATTTTTGTAGAGACAAGGTTTCACCACATTACCCAGACTGGTCTCAAACTCCTGGGCTCAAGCGATCCGCCCGCCTCTGCCTCCCAAGGTGCTGGGATTACAGACATGCGTCACTGCCCCCGGCCCATAGTTTTTATTAAAGAGCAAATTCAGTCAGGTTTTTGCATTCCAGTTTCTCTGGGAACACAGAATAACAGAATATATAATATAAGTAGAATACAGATACCAGGCTCTGTCACGCAGAAACAGAAGTCAAAAGCAGAGGAGTACGTTGGGGAGGAAGATGAATCTATTTGGTTTGTGTTGAATTTGAGTTTCTGCTAGATAAGCTTTGGATTTCCAGAGCACACTTCTCAGAAGATTCTCCAGATTATGGGGAAACCACTTAGAGTTCTGGCAGAAATAATAAATTATTTGTATATGCGTCTGTTTATTCTAATTCCAAAGATTCCTTTTCTCCTTCAGTTAAGTGACCAAGTTGTGAATCGGCCCTTTGACAGTTAGGTATTATGTGTGTGTGCATTTTCTTAGCTTGATAGTTTAAATTACCCTGTAATCATTTGCCTCTTTGAAGGTTTAGGCTGAAAAGAACAGATATGGCACTTCTTAGTCACTCCCACGCTGGAAGGTATGCCTGGTCTCTACCTTCACCCACTTGTCTTCATTTCAGTGGAAACCTGATAAAGACCAGGCCCACTGCTTGTCTAAACCTAGAGCCGATGAGACAACACAGTCCCGATGTCACTGTAAAAGAATATTCTATGTCCTGCCCCTGACTTTCCCCAGGAATTGGGGCAGAATCTCTCTTCCTTTTCATGAACACATTGCCCACTTAATTTGAATTAGTGTTTTTTCAAAAAAATAAAATAAAATTGAGTTTCTGCAGTCCTTTAAAAAGATGACAAATTTCTTAGAAAAATAAATAATTTTCAGGATGCTCTCGTCTTAAGCATAGTTGTGATTCAAGAAATAAGAAAATACAACTGATAAGAAACTCTGATAATATTCTCATTGCCTAAGTTTCTCGATGTGTTGAGAAAGAAAGCTAATAACACTAGATTTATGTTAAAAAACGCCTTTCCATGTTTAATGAAACATATGGGAGAGTTTTGTTCTTAAAATAATTTAAAATTTCATAGGTACTTTGTTTCAAATTTCATTTTCATGGTGTCTTTTAAATTGGTTCATTTGGCCATGGACTAATCAGATTTTTTCCTGTTGATCTGCAGGCTAGAGGTTTCACAGTTTTAAGTCTTTTGCATTTTGAATAGTTTCCTTTTAGCTAATTTTTTTTTTTTTTGCCTTTTTTTTGGGTTGTTGTTGTTGTTGTTTTGTTTGTTTGTTTGAGACGTAGTCCCGCGCTGTTACCCAAGCTGGAGTGCAATGGCATGATCTCGGCTCACTGCAACCTCTGCCTCCTGGGTTCAAGCGATTCTCCTGCCTCAGCCTCCTGAGTAGCTGGGATTACAGGTGCCTGCCACCATGCCTGGCTAATTTTTGCATTTTTACTAGAGACGGGGTTTCACCATGTTGGTCAGGCTTGTCTCGAGCTCCTGACCTCATGATCCGCCTGCGTTGGCCTCCCAAAGGGTTGGGATTACAGGCATGAGCCACTGCGCCCGGCCCAATTTTTACTTTTGTATCACATTTTTAAAGTAAATGTGCAGATTAAGTATGTTAATATTTTTACTTATTTTATATCTACTATGTGAAGGACTAATATTTCTTTTTTATTATTATTATACTTTAGGTTTTAGGTAAATTACTAATGAAGAAATTTTAAAAAGCTAACTAGACTCTATTAGTGTTATTAACAGGAATGGCCTGATAAATATGTTTTATGAAGTGTTTTTTTCATTCCAACTTGTAAATCATGGTATTTTATTCTGCTCCCTAGAAAGATGTACTGTAATAGCAGTGAATTGCGCAATTAATTCTGCTAAGACTTCTTACGCGCTTGTTTAAGGACTTGATAGCATCATCGGTATATCACAAAAAGCCCTTGTTCTTGGAACTCTCTCCCCTTCCTCCACTCCTTACCACAGAAAAGTAGTGAAAAATGTTTAAGTGGTATTTATCAGCATGCTGCACACCACAAAACATTTTGTCAAAAAGAAAAAGCAGCCAATGAGCTTGGAAGGAAAAGTGTGTAATAGCAAAACAATTGTGTATTACTAAGATGATCAGACATCCTGTTTTAGGACAGCACTATTATGGAGAGGAAAGTCACTACTGATGAAAGTGAACTTCGAAAGATTTGTATTTCCGTATTCTTTCTTCTTCGAGCCTCCTGCCCCTGCTCCAATCCCCTACAGAATTCCACTTTCTAATAACAGTAATTTTAAAGGAGGGCATATCCCAATGGAATGCTTCTTTGTTTAGAACTTCCTTACCAGAAATTTATTGTTTTCTCTTTTTTAAAAGATGTTACATTTATTGCTACATAACCGTTGTACACAAGTGACATTTTCTATAAAAGTGACCTAAAATGTTTTTATATTTCCTGCTGTTAATGGAAAAGATTCATCAGTATCTATTAAAATGTAAAATGCACATGTCCTCCAATCTAGTAATCCTACTCCTGTGAATCTATCCCAAAGAAGTAAACACATCAGTAAAGACATACAAGGATACTTATTGTAGCAGTGTCTGCATTGCCAAAAAATGGAAACAAAATCAACAATTGAAAGACAATAGATAATGCTACCTCTAATCATGGAATATTGTGCTGCCATCAAAAACATGAATTCAAGGCCGGGCACGGTGGCTCACGCCTGTAATCCCAGCACTTTGGGAGGCCGAGGTGGGTGGATCACGAAGTCAGGAGATTGAGACCATCCTGGCTAACACGGTGAAACCCCGTCTCTCGTAAAAATACAAAAAATTAGCCAGGTGTGGTGGTGGGCGCCTGTAGTCCCAGCTACTCAAGAGGTTGAGGCAGGAGAATGGCGTGAACCCGGGAGGCGGAGCTTGCAGTGAGTCGAGATCGTGCCACTGCACTCCAGCCTGGGCGACACAGCAAGACTCCATCTCAAAAAAACAAACAAACAAACAAACAAAAAAATATATATATATATGAATTCAACTTTATACCCAAATGATTTGGATGTATTTCCCCCAGGTAATGTTGGGTGAGAAAAGCAACCTGCTTTATAATATGGCCCCAGTTTTAAAATTAATGATTTTTAAAACCCTGTATTTGCATTATATGTAAGTATACGTATGAATAGTTCTGCAAAGAATTACATAAATCAAGAGCAAAAATGTAAGGATACATACTAGGCTGTTAACGTGAATTACCATGGGAATGGGATGTAAGGAGGTTGAAGTGGGGAGAGAGGAGATGAGATTTTTAAAAATTCATTATGAAAGCAGGTATATAATCACATTTATGTATTATCTACAATTATATACAAAGTCTTAAAGATAGGAACATTTTTAAAAACAAAAGGCTTAGGCAACAATACCTGAAATTTGTCCAAGTCTATAATAATTATCAATGGAAACTGGAAATCAAAATAGGAAGTACATCATCTGAGGCTATTTGTTCTTATAGTGAAAAGGCACTCCTTAATACATTATAGCCATAATGCAATGTGTAAATGCCATTAAAATTTTAAATTGCTGCATTGCCATTACATAATATCTGAGAATGTATAATAACTTCCATTTAATAATACCAACTGCTACCATTTTTGAACACTTTGGTGTTGGGCACTGTGAAGATGCTTTAATACATTAGGTCATTTAATCCCTATGGTTTGCTATGAGAGAGACATAATTTTTCTTTTTTTTTTTTGAAACGGAGTCTTGCTCTGTCGCCCAGGCTGGAGTGCAGTGGTGCGATCTCGGCTCACTGCAAGCTCCGCCTCCTGGGTTCACGCCATTCTCCTGCCTCAGCCTCTCCGAGTAACTGGGACTACAGGCGCCCACCACCACGCCCGGCTAAGTTTTTGTATTTTTAGTAGAGACGGGGTTTCACCGTGGTCTCGATCTCCTGACCTCGTGATCCGCCCCCCCCTCGGCCTCCCAAAGTGCTGGGATTACAAGCGTGAGCCACCGCGCCCGGCCCATAATTTTTCTTATTTTGTAGTTGTTGAAATTGGGAATTAGGCAAGGTAGGTGATCTAAGTTTATCCGGCTGACAAGTAGAAGACCCAGGGTTAAAGCCCAGTTGGTCTGACTCCACAATCCATGCTATTAGCCACTATTCTACATGCACTCCCGTTGTTCTGAAACCCAGATTTCCTCTGTTTTGTAACTTTTTCTTCCCCTGCAAAGGTTGTTGTGTGATATCTCAATCCTCTTAGCTGAGGTAAGCCTGACCGTGACTCATAGGATGTGCAGTATATTTAGAAAGAAGGAAACCTTATTAAGAAAAACTCTATGATATGTGCTACTTCTCTGATTTGATCACTCTCAGAATCAGAATCTTGACTATCCAATACAGGGTATAAGTTTCTTAAGTTAGAATTTTATCACAGTAACAAAAATAATCATTCATTTATCCAACAAATATTTGTTGAATACCCGCCACATGCAAAGCATTATTCTAGGGACTGTTGGGAATGATAGGTTCATCCTCCATTATATTCCAAGATATACTACAAACTATACAGGATTTATAGTAAGGTTATTGTTTAATTTTTTTTTTTTTTTTTTTTTTGAGACAGAGGAGTCTCACTCTGTCACCCAGGCTGGAGTGCAGTGGCGTGATCTTGGCTCACTGCAAGCTCTGCCTCCCGGGTTCACGCCATTCTCCTGCTTCAGCCTCCTGAGTAGCTGGGACTACAGGCGCTCGCCACCTTGCCTGGCTAATTTTTTGTATTTTTAGTAGAGACGGGGTTTCACCGTGTTAGCCAGGATGGTCTCAATCTCCTGACCTTGTGGCCCGCCTCGGCCTCCCAAAGTGCTGGGATTACAGGCGTGAGCCACCGCGCCTGGCTGGCTATTGTTTAATTTTAACAAAAACTTAGTACTATTATCTAATTTGTTTTTAAATGTCACTTTGATTAAAAATTTCAAATAACAAATAATATCTTATTTTAGGTTGGTGCAAAAGTAATTGTTGTGTTTGCCATTAAAAGTAATTGCAAAAATCCCTTTAAATTTCTATAAAGTGAAAAGATAAGGCTTAGACTAAGAGAAGATATTTGCAACATAAAACTTCCAAAAGACAAATAATATAATAGAAAATGGGCAATAGATATGAAGAAGATAATTCATAAAAGAATGTCCAATTGTCATATGATCTCATTAGTCATCACAGAAATCCCATTAAAGCAACAATTAGAAAAAATTTAAAGTTTGAAAATACTGAATCCAGGATTCATAACTGGTGAGAGTGTAAGTCAGCACAACCTCTTTGGGAAAATCTAATTGAAAATGTGCATTCCTTATGATCTTGCAATTCTATATCTAGGTGATGAAAGTTGTATACATGTGCACAAAAAGTCACCAGTGAGCTCACTGGGGCATTGTAGTAGAGAAAAACGTAAAGCAACTAAACATCAATCTGTAAGACAATTGAAATAATAATGATGTATTCACACAGTGGAATACAATACACAGCAATTAAAATGGAAAAACAGGATCTATAAGAATCAACAGGGATAGCCTTCAATTAAGTAATGTTCAATGGAATAAAGAAGGTAGAGAATGATACCATTTATATAATTTTTTAAAGATATAAAACCATTCCATATTTTGCTTGTAAACACATATATAGAATAAAAGTATAAAAACAGCCTGGAAGGATAAACACCAAATTTAAGGTGGTGACTAATTCTAGACTATGGGAATGAGGAAGAGAACAAAAAGGACATCACCGTATTTGTAGTGTCCATTTCTGTTATCATATTTGTAACACCACTCATATGTAAACACAAATTATTAACAATTTGTAAACTCTAGGTAGTGAAAACACTGATGTTTGTTGTAAAATTATTTGTATTTACTGAACTTTTAATATTCTTTAATAAAATCAAAAGTATTACTGTGACTGCTCTTGAAGAATGGATTGCAGAGAGGCGAGAGATCAATTCAGGTCCAAGTATAATATGATGGTGGCTTGGATTAGCATTATAATAATGAAATGGAAAAAAATCCACTGATCAAGTGATTTTCTGTAGGTAAAATTTTAGAAGATGCTGATGAACGGAATGTAAGGGGTAAGGAGAGAAAGGAATGAAGGATATCTCTGAATTCTAAATCATTTTTTGTACACAGATTTATTTTCTGCATGGAGTCTGATCTTCTAAATAGTTTCTCAGTTGAGTAAAAACATGGATAGTATGAAACTATCTGTATAGTTCCATTAAATGTCATTCAAAAAAAGTCACTTGGAACAATTACTGGTTAATAACTTCAGGCATAAATGTAAGAAAATTATACTTCCACATCTTGTTGAAAAGGGCTTTATCCACAAATAATGCAAAGGGAACATACTAACAGGGCTTGGGTGTTACTGGTCATATTTCTAGTTAACCATGCTTTTTTATTCCCTGGAGTTCACCCTTCTTTTCTGTTTGGCCAGAACATGGCATGTAGGCTAGAGGTGGATAATAGGGACAGAGGCTGGAGAATGGCAGTAATATTCATTTATGCCTTCTTTAGAAAGTGATTGTGAGAAACACATTCACTCATCCAAACTCAAAGAATGGACTTGGAGACACAAAGAACAGTGGAAGCAAGACTTTGCATGGCAGTCTTGCAAAATTAAGTGTCTGGTAGGCAGGCACACCCAGGGCAGTTACAGCACGTAATTTATCTCCTAGCATGCAAGTCCCTCCCCCAGTTCCTCATTGGCCGAGTACCATCGGGTTACAATCTTTCCAGACAAAGCCTAAGTTTTATTATCCCCCTTATAAGGTTATACCCTCCCATCCCCTTCCCAGCTTAAGTTTTGATTTCCCAGTAACAAAACTTTCTTCCCTTTTATGGGCTGACCCCTCCTTTACAGTCTGTTCACTTATCGTGACTTTCCAGGTGCATGAGCTGTGTGGTGTTTTACATCCTTAGGCTGGCTGCCAGTACTTAGATTTATCATGCCTTGAAAATGGACCATTTAAAATGTTTTTTTCACAGTGATTATCCCATAAAATTTGAGAAAACTGATGTGAAATGAAATGGCAGGCCTTGAGGAATCCCTGGAGGTTTCATTTGAATACCTGAGGAAAAAACATTTTACAGTTAGTAAAGGGTTCATGAACCTGGAAGTTGGGTTTATGAAGGGACACTTGATTTAGTTTTCCAGAATCAGCTAGTATTTGCGCTTCCCACAGAAAATGTATCTTTATATAAAATTGCTTAATGTATTTATTGCCCATGTCTCCCATTAGAATGTAAATTCCAACTGGGTGGGAATTTTTATTGGTCTTGGTCATGTCTTTTTTTTTTTTTTTTTTTTGAGACGGAGTTTTGCTAAGTTGCCCAGGCTGGAGTGCAATGGCACGATCTCAGCTCACTGCAATCTCCACCTCCCAGATTCAAGTGATTCTCCTGCCTCCGCCTTCCAAGTAGCTGGAATTACAGGCATCCGCCATCCTGCCTGACAAATTTTTGTAATTTTAGTAGAGATGGGGTTTCACCATGTTGGCCAGGCTGGTCTTGAACTCCTGACCGCAGTTGATCCACCTCCTCGGCCTCCCAAAGTGCTGGGATTACAGGCGTGAGCCACAGCACCCGGCCGTGGTCGCTTCTTTATTCAATAAGTTTTAGTTAAATGAATTTGATAAATGGAAAGTTTTACTTGCTGATAGGTTGTCTTTATAGTACAAACATATTTTGTTTTACCCATATGATGAACTTTACATCGTTAGTGCTTCCTGTTATTGGCAATGGGATTATGATAAGTATGAGGATGAAAACTACAGCTGGTGAAAAAAAATAACTGCAGAGGGTTGAGGCATATGTTGCGTTCATGCTCCTCAATGCTTGCTGTATTAGTTTTGTATTGCTGCTGTGATAAAATACCACACATTCCATGACTTAAAACAGCACAAATTTATTATTTTACAGTTCTGGAAGTCAGAAGTCTGAAATGTGTCTTAGGGTAAAATACCTCTAGAG
Organism: Nomascus leucogenys; assembly: GCF_006542625.1. Taxonomy (NCBI): domain Eukaryota; kingdom Metazoa; phylum Chordata; class Mammalia; order Primates; family Hylobatidae; genus Nomascus; species Nomascus leucogenys. The sequence continues at coordinate 82,842,123 of NC_044388.1, forward strand.
GCTCTAGGGGAAAATCTGTTTCCTGGCCTTTTTCAGCTTTTAGAGACTGCTGCAATTCTTGACTCACACCCCCTTTCTCCATCTTCAAGGAGCATCAGTCCAACCTCTGCTTCTGTTGGCATAGCTCCTCTCTCTGACTCTGGCCCCCTTGTCTCCCTCTTATAAGGATATTTGTAATTATATTTTGCCAATCTGGATAATCCAGAATAATCTCTCCATCTCAAGATCCTTAAGTTAATCACATTTGTAGTCTGTCTTGCCATGGAAGGTAACATATTTGCAGGTTCTAGGGATTTGGATGTGAACATTTTTTGAAGGGGGAAATGTTCACATCCAAATCCCTAGAACCTGCAAATATGTTGTCTTCCATGGCTATTCTGGTCTACCACCACCATTTAGAAATTTTTCTTTCACTGAAATTTTCACTCTTTGCTCATCCACTACTATTGCTTCAATGGCAAAAATACTGAAAAATTCTGAAAATTTAGAGGCACACAGCAGAGTTTCACCCTGAATCAAAAAATTTTATTCCTATCTCAGCTGAGAATTTCCTCATTATCTTGATAATAAATGGGAGGAAGGGAGAGCATTATGTGTTTTATCAACCATTTTAAAAGATTGAAATATAAGTTATAAACAATAATTGTCAAGTTGTAAGGCAGGTTTGCACCTCACCTGGTATTTCTTACCTTCTAAACATGCTGAAATTTTCTTTTCAGTTACATTCAAATGTGCGTTGTGCTTCAAAGCAGCAAACTTGGTAGGGCAGGCTTTTAATCACAAGGATGTTGCTTTTATTCTCGACATTTTTATAGCTTCTTTTTTTGAATTGTCTTTAGAGACAGTTCAGTAGACACACAGGAAAACATGGCTCATTATTTTAAGGTCACAAGGTACTTTGCTTGCTCTGTCTTCTTCCCTTCCCCATTGTTTTAGTCTAGTTAGCCTCATCTCCACTCCTTCCTCTGCTGATATTAGTGCCAGAGATCTGTGAGGTTGAGAGGAAGGCCTGGGGAGCCCAGAGTGTAGTTGGGAAGGCAGCAGGAAGAGCCTCACAAAGGGCTTACAAGGTAACAAACTCTAATGTACATTTGTGTGATCCAGTTCATTTTACATACTATTAATAAGTTGCTTGAGCATCAAAGTCATGTCATTAAAATAAATATGTATTGAGAACTGTATGTAATTTAATCTAAACTTTTATTAGTTCCCAATGTAAATATTATCTTAGATAAAAAGGTATACTCAAACAGACTTTTTGATGTATTGCTTTTTAACAGGGGAGGTGGGCTCAGTAAAGGAGAGACTGGAAAAATGTTGGAAATTTTCTGTACTGACTCTTCTCAAAGTATGTTTCAGTTTAGAGATTTTCTTAGAACAGCTCTATGATTTGAAGCTTTTCAACTTCAGTAATGAAAATTTACTAGTTAGGTAGGTACACGGATAAATTTAAAACATTTTAATAATGGCATCATATGAAATATTTATACCATATAATACAGGCTACAAATATTTTTGAATACTGGAGTTATTAAATGTAAACACAATTTACAAACCTCCTGATATTTTCAGTTTTTGAATTTACAAAATATTTGGCCAGATTCTTTCAGAGGCCCCATTCAGAAGAAAGTTTCTAAAATATTTGATATCTATATATATAGATATATAGATATATATACACAGACATATAATATTTTCCTCATAAACCAATTAATATTACTAGTCAATAAAATATATTTGTTATATACATACAGACATATAATATTTTCCTCATAAACCAATTAAGATTACTATTTAATAAAATATGTCCGGCCAGGTGCAGTGGCTCACACCTGTAATCCCAGCACTTTGGGAGGCCAAGGTGGGTGGGTCACGAGGTCAGGAGATTGAGACCATCCTGGCTAACAAAGTGAAACTCGTCTCTACTAAAAATACAAAAAATTAGCCAGGCGTGGCGGCGGGTGCCTGTAGTCCCAGCCATTTGGGAGGCTGAGGCAGGAGAATGGCGTGAACCCGAGAGGCGGAGCTTGCAGTGAGCCGAGATCGTGCCACTGCATTCCAGCCCGGGCAACAGAGCGAGACTCCATCTCAAAACTTAAATAAATAAATAAATAAATAAATAAATAAATAAATAAATAAAATATGTCCGTAACTGAAGAGTAATCAAACGAAGTGCAATGATAAGTCTTATTTTAGGCTCTAATTTCACATAAGAAAATTGTTTTTTTCTTTTTCCTTACAGGACAGGTATCCTCTATTTAACAAAACTGCCTACAGCCTAGTTAGTTGCTGCTCTCACCGTGTCTTTCAGAATAACCTGTTTTGGTCTGAAAGCCATCAGAAAACTTGAAATAAGTGAACCATGTAACAAGAGCTTATAGAAAAATAAAGAAACTGTATTAGGCCATTCTTGCATTGCTATAAAGAAATACCTGGCCGGGTGCCATGGCTCACGCCTGTATTCTCAGCAGTTTGGGAGGCCAAGTTGGGCAGATTACAAGGTCAAGAGTTCAAGAACAGCCTGGCCAACATGGTGAAACCCTGTCCCTATTAAGAATACAAAAATTAGCAGGTCATGCTGGCGCATGCCTGTAATCCCTGCTACTCGGGAGGATGAGGCAAGAGAATTGCTTGAACCTGGGAGGCAGTTGAAGTGAGCCAAGATCACGCCACTGCACTCCAGCCTGGGTGACAGAACAATACTCCGTCTCAAAAAAAAAAAAAAAAAATCTGAGATGGGGTAATTTATAAAGAAAAAAGGTAGAATTGGCTCACAGTTCTGCTGGCTTTACTGGAAGCATGGTGCTGCTCAGCATCCAGGAAAGCTTCAGGAAACTTACAATCATGGTGGAAGGCAAAGGTGGGGCAGGTGCTTCACAAGGCAAAAGCTGGAGCAAGCAAGGGGGTAGGGAAGGGAGGTGCCAGATACTTTTAAATGACCAGGTCTTGTGAGATCTTAGAGGGAGAGCTCACTTATCACCAAGGGGATGGCCCAAGACATTTGCAAGGAATCTACCTCCATCACCCAACTATCTCCCACCAAGCTCTGCCTCCAATATTTGGGATTACAATTCAACACGAGATTTGGGCAGGGACGCAAAGCCAAACCATGTCAAAAACAAACAAACAAAAAAAAGTTGTTCTTCGGCTTCCTTTGATGGCTCATCCCCTTGCTATAATAAGAATAAAAAGCTTTAAATTCTAAATCCACACTGTCCCACATGCAGCCAATCTCTGTATGTGAACATCAAGCACTTAAGTGTGCATAGTGTGAACTGAAATGTGCTGCAGGTGTAAAATACACATCAGATCTCAAAGACTTAGAATGAAAGAAGAATGTAGCGGCAGTTGGCAAGATGGCTGACTAGAAGCAGCTAGTATACATGGCTCTCATGGAGAGAAACAGAAAGGGCTAGTAAATACAACACCTTCAACTGAAACATCCAGGTACTTGTATTGGCATTAATCAAGGGAACAACTCAACCCACAAAGAATGAAGAAAAGCAAGACAGGATAATGGCCACCTGGGGGCAACATGAAGACAGGGTATCCTCCTCTGCCCAGGGAAGTGGTAAGTGAATGAGCAACCCTGGGAAACCATGCTTCTCCCACAGATCTTTGCAACCCTTGGGTCAGATCTCCTTGTGAACCCACTCCACCAGGGCCCTCTGTCTTCAGTCTGACAGAGAGAGTTACATGGAATCTTGGCAGAGCAGCCACTCAGGCATGTGTGGAGACCCTGGAGGCTTAGATACTTGAGCTTTCTGGCAAAAGTAGCTGCAGCTCTGGCAAAGAGGGAGGTTAGACTCTTGTACATACCCCTAGGAAAGAGGCTGAATCCAGGGGGCTGAGTAGCGGCAGGCCGCAGGCCCCATTTTCATGGCACCTCACAAGAAAGACCTGTTGGCTTGTAATTCCAGCCAGCTACCACTAGCAGCATTGCACCTCCCTAAGAAGGAGTTTCTGGGGGAGGGGTGGGCCACCATCTTTGCTGTTCAGGCACCTTAGCTGTTCTAGCCTTCAGGCTTTGGAGTGTCTGAGCCAACCCAGGGCAGAAGGGGATCCCCCAGCACAGCACAGCTGCTCTACCAAAACATGGACAGACTGCTGCTTTAACTGGGTGGCCAATCCCGTTCCTCCCCACTGGGCAGGACCTCCCAACAGGGGCCTCCAGCTATCCCCCACCCAAGCTCTCTAGCTGACAGAGATCTGAATCCCCGCCGCACAGCACTCCCAGAGGGTGGGGCAAGCGTATTAGTCCATTTTCACACTGCTGATAAAGACATACCCAAGACTGAGAAATTTACAAAAGAAAGAGGTTAAATTGGACTTACAGTTCCATGTGGCTGGGGAAGCCTCACAGTCATGGTGGAAGGCAAGGAAGAGCAAGTCACATCTTACGTGGATGGCAGAAGGCAAAAAATGAGAGAGCTTGTGCAGAAGAAAGCCTCTTTTTAAAACCATCAGATCTTGTGAGACTTATTCACTATCATGAGAAAAGCACGGGAAAGACTTGTTCCCATGATTCAATTACCTCCCACCAGGTCCTTCCCACAACACATGGGAATTCAAGATGAGATGTGGGTGGGGACACAACCAAACCACATCAGCAAGCCACCATCTTTGCTGTTTGGGCAACTTAGCCATTCCAGCCTTTGGGCTTTGGAGTGTCTGAGGTGACTGGGGTCTGAAATGAACCCCCAGGACAGCATGACTGCTCTATCAAAATGTGGCCAGATTGCTTTTTTAAGCAGGTCCTGATCCCGTTCCTCCTCACTGGACAAGACCTCCCAATCAGAGTCGCCAGCCACTTCCTACAGGTGCCTTTGGGCTGACGAAAGGTCTGTATCTATCTGGGACAAAGCTCCCAGAGAGGACAGGCTGCCATCTTTGCTGTTTTGCAGCCTTCGCTGGTGAGACCCACAGGTTCTGGAAAATCTGAGGTGACTAGGGACTGGAGTAGGTCCCAAGCATACTGCAGAAGCCCTACAGAAAGTGACCAGACTGTTATGTAGGTGCCCATTCCCGTATGTCCTCATCAGGCAGGTCCTCCAGGCCTGGGCCTCCAGCCATCCCCTGCCACAGCTGTCAAACCAGTACCAACTCAGCAACTCCATGGACAGAGCCTCCAGGGCAACTGAAAGCCTCTCTGCCACTGCCTCTGCAGGGAAACTGCCCTTGCCACCGTTGGACTAATGAAGGAGCAAAGACCCTAAGTGCCTTATCCACACCTCCAACAAGCTGCAGTTGACCCAAGGAGAGGAGGCTAGTCTGTTCCCATGGGTCCCACACATGCCCCACAGCTCATCACCAGACAGGGAATACCTGGCTTTGGCCCTATACAAACTCTCCATGTTGGGCTGATTGCACTGAATGATTGCTAACCTCCATCCCTCTGGGGTGGAGCCCCCATGAGTCAAGCAAATGACCCTTGGCACAACCACTACTAAGATCTCTTCTTCTTCTGCTTCTAAGCTGGGGAAGGAACATAAACACTGAGATCACCCCAGATTGGCAGTGGGCAGCCCAGGAGTGCCAAGTTGTGAACTACAGCCAGCATTCAAGGGGGAGTGGAACCCACACTTTCAGAGCAGTGAGAGGGAACACAGCTGCAACTGTGAGGAAACACAGGGAAACCACACAGCTGAGCAAGAGTCAACCAACTGACCAATAAGCCTAAGTGTCACCTACTGGATCACATCCCAAAGTTTCAATACCAAAAATACCTTATTAACATATTTCCCTCTGAAACCAAAGATAAGAAGTCAGCTTCAAATAAAAAGCATAGCTACACAAAGCCTCAGCCCTGTGAAAACATCCAGAAAAGAAGTCTATTGGCTGTACTCTATCTACACTGCAGTTAAAGGAACACCCACACACAGAGGTGAGAAAGAACCAATGCAAGAACTCCGGTGACTCAAATGGCCAGGGTGTCACATATTCTCCAAATGACCAAACCAGTTCTCCAAGAGTTCTTAACCAGGCCGAACTGGCTGAAATGACAGAAATAGAATTCAGAATATGGATAGGAACAAAGAACACTGAGATTCAGGAGGATGGCAAAACCCAATCCAAGGAAAATAAGCATCACAATAAAGTGATACAGGAGCTGAAGGACAAAATAGTTGGTACAAAAAAGAACATAATGGGTCTGACAGAGCTTAATAACACAACACAAGAATTTTGCAATGCAATCACAACTACAAACAGCAGAATACACCAAGCTAAGGAAAGAATCTCAGAACTTGAAGACTGGTTCTCTGAAATAAGACAGTCAGACAAAAATAAGGAAAAAAGGACAAAAAAGAAAGAACAAAACCCCTGAGAGGTATGGGATTATGTAAATAGGCCAAATCTATGAATCACTGGCATCCCTGAAAGGCAGGGGGAGAAAGCAAACAACTTGGAAAATATATTTCAGGATATCATCCATGAAAACTTCCTCAACGTTGCTACAGAGGCCAACAGTCAAATTCAGGAAATACAGAGAACTCCTGCAAGATTCTACACAAGAAAATCATCCCCCAGGAAAATCTGACATAATCATCAGATTTTCCAAGGTCGAAATGAAAGAAAAAATATTAAAGGCAACTGGAGAGAAAGGGCAGGTCACCTACAAACTGATTCCCATCAGGCTAACAGCAGACCTCTCAGTTGAAACCCTACAAGCCAGAAGAGACTGGGAGACTATTTTCAACATTCTTAAAGAAAAAAATTTCAACCAAGAATTTCATATCCAGCTGTACTAGTCCATTTTCATGCTGCTAATAAAGACATACCTGAGACTGGGCAATTTACAAAAAAAGAGGTTTAGGACGGGCGTGGTGGCTCACGCCTGTAATCCCAGCACTTTGGGAGGCCAAGGTGGGCAGATCACAAGGTCAGGAGATCGAGACCATCCTGGATAACATGGTGAAACCCTGTTTCTACTAAAAATACAAAAAATTAGCCAGGCACGGTGGTGGGCGCCTGTAGTCCCAGCTACTCAGGGGGCTGAGGCAGGAGAATGGCGTGAACCCGGGAGGCGGAGCTTGCAGTGAGCCGAAATAGCGCCACTCCAGTCCAGCCTGGGCGAAAGAGCAAGAGCGAGACTCCTTCTCAAAAAAAAAAAAAAAAAAAAAAGAAGTTTAATGGACTCACAGTTCCACATGTCTGGGGAGGCCTCACAATCATGGTGGAAGTTGAAAGGCATCTCACATGGTGGCAGACAAGAGAGAGGAAGAAGTGAAAGCAAAAACCCCTTAGAAAACCATCAAATCTGGTGAGACTTATTTACTACCATGAGAACAGTATGCAGAAAACTACCCCCTTGATTCAATTATCTCCCACTGGGTCCCTCTCATAACTCATGGGAATTATGGGAGTATAATTCAAGATGAGATTTCGATGGGGACACAGAGCCAAACCATATCATTTTGCCCCAGTCCCTCCCAAACCTCATGTCCTTATATTTCAAAACTAATCATGCCTTCCCAACAGTCCCCCAAAGTCTTAACTCATTTCAGCATTAACTGAAAAGCCCACAGTCCAAAGTTTAAAGTTTAAAATTTACATATTTGGGCTGGACACGGTGGCTCACTCCTGTAATCCCAGCACTTTGTGAAGGCAAGGTGGGCAGATCACTTGAGGTCAGGAGCTCAAGTCTGGCCAACATGGCAAAACTCCATCTCTACTACAAATGCAAAAAATTACCTGGGTGTGGTGGCACTCACCTGTAATCCCAGCTACACGAGAGGCTGAGGCAGGAGAATCACTTGAACCTAGGAGGTGGAGGTTGCGGTGAGCCAAGATCATGCCATTGCACTCCAGCCTGGGTGACAGAGTGAGACTCCATCTAAAAAATAAAAATTATATATTTGGCTCACGTTTGTAGCTCATATTGCACAGCACTATTCTAAATCATAAGGGCAATATTTTTTCCTGTACAATCAGATAGCTTCACTACCAAGTAGATTTGTTTAAATGAGTTGCAGTAAACTTACACATTAAAATATCTTTAATTCAAAATATTTTAAAGGCATTATCTATTTAATCAGCATCTCATTCTGTAAGAGTAGATCATTATGTCCCCCATGTTCCAAAGGCAGCACACAGAGATTTAAATGACTGACAACTATAGAAGTTGTACAGGTGCTCTAAGTCTATAGCTAGATTAAATTACAATGCCTTCAATTTTACTTTTCTTTTTTTTTCTTCTTTTTTCTTTTTTTTTGAGATGCAGTCTCGCTCTGTTGCCAGGCTGGAGTGCGGTGGCATGATCTCGGCTCAATGCAACCTCGGCCTCCCGGGTTCAAGTGATTGTCCTGCCTCAGGCTCCAGAGTAGCTGGGACCACAGGTGTGCACCACGATGCCCAGCTAATTTTTTTAATTTTTAGTAGAGATGGCGTTTCACCATGTTGGCCAGGATGGTTTTGATCTCTTGACCTCATGATCCACCTGCCTTGGCCTCCCAAAGTGCTGGGATTACAGGCGTGAGCCACCGCAACCAGCCTAATTTTATACTTTTCTTTGTATACTTCCTTTAGAGAGGCAATGGTCATTTTATCTAAAAAACAAAACAAAACAAAACAAAAGGTTTTTTCTAGAAAAAAGCAAATCATTGATCCTAGGAAAAAGGCTTAACATATAGGAGCTTAAATGATGAATCTCAACAGATTTTCCCTCAACCACAGCAAAAGACGAGAAAAACCTGAATCTATTGCTGCAGTTGGCAAAAGTGTTATAACAGAAAAGCTATCGAAATTCTCACCAATTCCGGTACTCCACAAATAACTCTTTCTGAATTATGTTTACAGAAGGGCAACTTGGTTGGTTTTCACCAATAAATGTGGTCATCTCCCTCTTTTTTTCTCTCTCTCCATATGTATACATGATATATATATATCATATATAGCCATCCATATATTCATATATATGTGTCTATATTTTATATATATCCATCCATCCATCCATCGCCAGAGAACCAAAACCTGGACTGTTTTTTAATAAGCTTCAAAAAGTTCCCTTTTCCCACAGCTAACGTTATACTCAATGATGAAAAGCTTTTCCTCTAAGAGATCAGGAACAAAATAAGGATGCTCACTCTCATCACTTCTGTTCAACATAGTACTGGAAGTCCTAGCCAGAGTAATTAGGCAAAATAAAAATAAAAATAAAAGGCATCCATATAGAAAAAGAAGAAATTCAAGAAGTGTCTCTGCTTACTGATGACATGACTTATATATAGAAAACCCTAATTCTCTACAGCTAGTGACAAAATAGAAGCCTATGGAAAATAAGTAGTCTGATCAAATTTTCATTACATAGTTATCCCAATCACAAAGTCACTATCACAATTTGAGATTAGCCTGAGAAATAGGGATCTTTGAGATGATTCCAATAGCCATGTGGTCCTATCATAACCCTGGAAATAGACTCAGGGAAACTGAATGACTTTGGCTCAAAGTCCTCCCAGCTAGCAGGCAAAAGAGGTGCTTCAGATTCAAACTCCTGTGCCCTTTCATATGCTACATTTCCTTGATACAGCAGTCCCCCCTTAGCTTCGGTTTTGCTTTCCATGGTTTCAGTTACCCAAGGTCAACTGCAGTCCAAAAATATTACATGGAAAATCTCAGAAATAAACAATTCACAGGTTTTACTTTGTGCACCGTTCTGAGTAGCATAATGAAATCTTGCACCATCCCACTCCTTCCCACCCAGAACATGAATCATCCCTTTGTCCAGTGTACCCATGCTGTAGACCTGACCCTCTTGTTAGACACTTAAGTAGCCTCCTCAATTATCCAATTCACTGTCTTTAATATTACAGTGCTGGTGTTCAAACTGCCTTTGTTTTACTTAATAATGGCCCCCAAACACAAGAGTAGTGATGCTGGCAATTCAGATATGTCAAAGAAAAGCCACAAATTGTTTCCTTTAAGTGAAAAGGTGAAAGTTCTCGAAAAAAAATTGTATGCTCACATCTACTGTAAAAATGAATCTTCTATGCATGAAATTGTGAAAAAGAAAAGAAATTCATGATCATTTTTCTGTCACACTTCATACTGCAAAAGTTATGGCCAGTGTGTAATAAGTGCTTAGTTAAGATGAAAGAGGCCGAAAATATCTAATAATCTGATTTTAAAATGGGCAAAAGATCTGAATAGACATTTCTCAAAAGAAGACATACAAATAGCCAACGAGTATATGAAAAAATGCTGAACATCAGAGAAATACAAATCAAAGCTACAATAGATATCATCTCACCCCAGTTAAAATTTATCCAAAATACAGGCAATAACAAATGCTGGAGAGGATGTGGAGAAAAGTGAACCCTCACGCACTGTTGGTTCATACATACAAAAGAAAAGTATGAATTTACATACATTCAATGAATGTAAATTAGTACAGCCACTATGGAGAACAGTATGGAGGTCCCACAAAAAAACTAAAAATAGAAGTACTGTATGATACAGCAATCCCATTGCTAGGTAATACCCCCCAAAAATGAAATCAGTGTTTCAAAGAGGTATCTGCATACCCATGTTTATTGCAGCACTATTAACAATAGCCAAGATTTGGAAGAAACCTAAGTGTCCATTAACGGATGAATGGATAAAGACAATGTGGTACATGTACACAATGGAGTACTATTCAGCCATAAAACAGAAGGAAATCCTGTCATTTGCAACAACATGGATGGAATCAGAGGTCATTATATTAAGTGAAATAAGCAAGGCACAGAAAGATAAACTTTGCATGTTCTCACTCATTTGTGGTAGCTAACAATTAAAACAAGTGAACTCATGAAAATAGAGTAGAATGATGGTTACCATAAGTTGGGAAGGGTAATGAGGGGAGCAGGGGTGGGAAATGGGGAGGGTTGATGGATACAAAACATGGTTAGAAAGAATGAATAAGACCTACTATTTCATAGCACAACAGGGTGACTATAGTCAATAATAACTTAATTTTTACATTTATTTTTATTTTTTGTTTTTATTTTTGAGACAGAGTCTTGGTCTGTTGCCTGGGCTGGAGGGCAGTGGCGTGATCTTGGCTCACTGCAACCTCCTCCTCCCAGTTTCAAGCAATTCTCCTGCTTCAGCTGGGATTACAGGCGCCCGCCACCACACCTGGTTAATTTTTTTTGTATTTTTAGTAGAGACAGGGTTTCACCGTGTTGGCCACGCTGGTCTCGATCTCCTGACCTCATGATCCGCCCACCTTGGCCTCCCAAAATGCTGGGATTACGGGCGTGAGCCACTGCACCCAGCCCTGATAAACTCTTTTTAACAATTCTTTTCATCAACAAGCTTAGCAGGTACTGATGCCACCTCTCTTAATTCCTAAGACAATTAAGAGCTATGGCATCGCCAGGCGCGGTGGCTCACGCTTGTAATCCCAGCACTTTGGGAGGCCGAGGCGGGCGGATCACGAGATCAGGAGATCGAGACCACGGTGAAACCCCGTCTCTACTAAAAATACAAAAAATTAGCCGGGCGTGGTGGCGGGCGCCGTAGTCCCAGCTACTCGGAGAGGCTGAGGCAGGAGAATGGCGTGAACCGGGGAGGCGGAGCTTCCAGTGAGCCAAGATTGCGCCACTGCACTCCAGCCTGGGCGACAGAGCGAGACTCCGTATCAAAACAAAAAACAAAACAAAACAAAAAAGAGCTATGGCATCAATACCTGCTATGCTTGTGATTATTGGAGATGCGGATGGCAGTGCACAGTGAGGTCATGAAGTATTGTTGGAATTAAATATTTGACAAAACAAAGTGTGTGGTTAGGCAAACCCATATTAGACATTCAACCTATGTTCATTGAAAAGGTTCCGGACAGAATTTTAAGGTAAATTTTTTAGAGCCTTTTTTGGTTTGGTTTCTGCTGAAGTGGAGCCCTTTAGACATAATAAAGTGGCAAGTGATTTTGTAAGAGGCTTGCTTACCTTATTACCTGACACTCTTCGATTAACCGTTTCTTGAGGTCTTTTATGAACACCTCTTATCTAACTGGCTACCTCAACTGTGCCATAGGAAAAGGAAACAAGGCAGCTGGACTTTTACCGCTTTTATCCCCTTCTCTGACTTTGATATTTCTGGCAGGAGAAGGAAGTGGGCCAAGGAATGACTTGAAGGGGAGAGGCTCCCAGGAAGATAGGACGAGTTTATAGTAAATGTGCATTTGCCCTTCCGATAAAGGCCATTATAAGGGTAAGAGCTCCAGTACGCTGCAGGGATGCAGGCTTCATACATCTATCTATTGTTGGCACTTTTGTTATTTCCTCCCAAAGGGATTCTTGCTTTTCTCTATAGGCTACATAGGAAGTTGAAAGAGCTGGAAAAGCAATTTTCTTTTCCTCTCCTTCTTAACCATTTCCCCTGATCCTCAGACACAAGGTCCCTGCTTTGTCCTTGGCAGGGAGGCACAGGGTTGGGGCTGGCCAAACTCTGAGGCAGCCCTCTCCCCACCCAGTAAACTAAAGTGAGCTCATTTTAACAAGAAGCTAATTAAAGACCTAGAAATACTTTTAACAATGAAGGATATTTTCCTTTGGTTAAAAAAAATCAGATTGAGCTTATGAATTTTAACAAATATTTTCACCTTCATGTCAATCTGGACTTCCTCTATTAGAGGGAGTTTATCTACTGAAAATGATAACACAGAGAATGAGATAATATTTCAGTTTGGTTAGTTAGCTCAGCTATTGTCTTCTAATCTTAAATGGCCAATTTAACAATAGTTCTTTCTTCACCCTCTGCCAAAAGTAATTTTAATTGATTAAGTCTGCCTTTCTTACACGGGATTACCATATTGTTATCATGTTAAGAATATTGTTTTACAAAATATTTTGAAAGAAAACAGAATTTTGAAAACCTCATTTTAGTTTTCTTTTTTTTTATTTCTCTTGTAGAAAGCTTTCTGTAGCGTGCCTGAGCCTTTTTTTAGGTAGTAGACAACTGAAATTCTGACTCATGCTTTCTCCAAACCCTCTTGTATACTGGACTCCCCAATAAATAAATGGGTATTTCTTTTCCATCCTGTGACATACTTTTTTTTTTTTAGACGGAGTCTGTCACCCAGGCTGGAGTGCAGTGGCACGATCTCAGCTTACTGCAAGCTCCGCCTCCTGGGTTCTCGCCATTCTCCTGCCTCAGCCTCCCAAGTAGCTGGGACTACAGGCGCCCACCACCACGCCTGGCTAATTTTTTGTATTTTTAGTAGACACGGGGTTTCACCCTGTTAGCCAGGGTGGTCTCGATCTCCTGACCTCGTGATCCACCCGCCTCGGCCTCCCAAAGTGCTGGGATTACAGGTGTGAGCCACTGCGCCCGGCTGACATACTTGTTCTTTATGTGCAACCACTTGACTTGCAGGAGGCTACAGACAATGAACAAACAATACAGCCTTGATTACTGAGTAGATTATTCCTACACAAGTTATTCCTATTTCTCTTAAAGTTAAGCAGTCAGGTTTTCAGAGCAGCAATTCATTATGATACATTATGAGGAAAAATATTGAGGCAGTAATTTGCTTTTGATGTATGTTACAAAGCTATAATGAATATTTTTAAAGATTTTTAAGAATCAGACTGTAATTTTTGATATGAAAACATATTTTGCAAATTAAAATATAGCTTCTAATTGCAGTAATGCAGCAGTTTTTTTTAAGTAAAACAAATGAGGCAGTGCACTGTCAGCCTGGGTAACACCAGTGTTGGTGAGAGTGCAGGGAAACAATCAGTTTTGCACACTACTAATAATGACACCTTTCCCAGGACGATTTGTGTCAGACGTCTTGGGTTCTGCATACTCTTTGAACCAATCTTATGCGTTAAGCATTATTATTCCATTTGTAGATGAAGAAACTGAAATTCTGACACTAACTTTCCAAGGTCATATAACAAATTAGTGGTGAAGCTGGGATTCACATTTCCAGCTATCTGATCTAAAGCTTACATGTAACCTCTATATCATAAATCTCATTTGATAATGTAGGATTTGTTTTTGAAAGTTTTGCACAATGAAATAATATGCAACAATTTAACATGCTGTACAACAGTATATAATGACATGGAAAAATGTGTGCTAAATTACAAATAGCAAATGTAAAATTAAAAACAATATAATTTTAAAGGTGCATAAATATATAAATAAAACAGATATGTGTGACATAAATGTAGATGCATATCTAAAAAGACTGGTGAGATCACTAGTAACTTATTTTCTTCATTTTATTTATCTGTCTTCCTAAATTATCTACCTTTGTATTAAAAATTGTCTTTTTAAAAATGTTTTTCAGTTATCAAACTGTAAACTTGCAATTTTAAGACATAATCTGCTCTTATTTCAAAAGGTATACAAAAATGAGACACAATTATCAATTTAAAAATAGATTACTACAATTCTCTAGTGGTCCATCTTTATTTCTTCTTACTTTAAGTCTAAACATTATAATTTCCCTAAGGTTGTTTACACTGCATTTGTATCGCAAAAGGAAAGAAATCTAGAGAAACTGAGCAAGGGAACAGCAAAAACCCCTGGAACTACTACTAACTGGCCTTTCATCTCTGGTGTGAATATCATTATTCCATGCTGTGATCCTCTAAGCAGGCACTGAATTTTGTACCTTAAAATGAGACTATAGTATTGTCCAAATGAGGGACTCCACAGGAAAAAGAATATCAAGAACTCATGTTTATTTACTGATAAAAGATAAGGATGGGAAAAACAAAGACTTGCTAACTTTCCCATGTTGATCTTCACTAGTAAAACCGCTCAGCATGTTTGTTCAGTCTGCAGCTTCTTTCCTTGTGACTTACAAGGTGTTATTTTAGCATGAATGGAACCCCCTGAGTAATGTGACTGACTCAGGAAGAGCCAGTTCATGCAGCTATTAGCCTCCAGTTCTATCCCAGTAAAGAGAATATTCTTGTTAGATTTGTGGAAAGGCTCTGAGAGGAAGGAAGAGACATTAGTGAGAATTTCCCTCAGATAAAACATGTTTTAATTTAAAGAAATCCTGCTCAATTATTTCTCCCCCACCAATATTATATATGAATAGTTTAGGATGGAAATTGAAAGCCTTGCTTTTTGTCAAGAAATTTTTTTCCTGCCAAATTTCCCATTGTTATAATGCAAACACATATATTTAATGGACAGGCCAATCTTCCTCCTACTTTTTTTCTGCGTAAAGATTGGTTCAGTTCTAGAGTCAAGGACTGAAGAGTTTCTACTACATCCTTTCCGTGAGTTAAAGTAGTAACTGCATATAGTACTTTATTTGAATTTTATTGCATTTCTAAGTATTAAATGTACATCAGACAATTTAGCAAATACCAAAAAGCCCAAGGAAGATTACAATCACCCATAATCCCACCACTCAGAAAAAAACCCTTATTACTAATAGTAAAAATTACTAAGTTGGTTATTAGTTTAAAAGGGTGCAGTAAAATGTCAAGAACACTTAAGTAGAAATTAAAAAAAAAAAACTAAGGAAAAAGTAAAGGCATTTAAATTTGCTTTCAAATGAGGAAAACAAAGATTACCTATCCACAAACATGTTTTCCAGATTCCCTTCCTCCTTGGAAGTATCCACGAAATAGAATCAATGTGATTAAGAGACCATAGTAGTCAGTTCTCTTGCCTAAACTCTATGCTCAATCATACCTCTGGTTGTTACTGTATAAAAGATGAACGTTTTTCAGCAGTCGGGTATATCTACAAAGGCTCCTAATCACCAAATTACAGTAATACTTTAGGAATGAACGAAGGGCTGGGCAAACTGTCATCAAAATCTATTACCTGTTTTACCTACTGAATTTCAGATTTCACTCTCTTTAACTGCTAAAAGAGTTTTTTCCCTTGTGAAATTTAATAAGCACTTTCTGCTACCAATTTCCAATAGAAAACTCCATACGATCACAGCATAAAACAACTGAGGGTGGCTAAAAAGAGATATACTTAGGAGTCATGTGATAAAGGCCAAAGAGCCGCCCAAAGGACTTGAGTAGATGAAATTATTTTAGTGTATGAAGTCTATTTGGTGTACAAAGTCTATTTCTTGGAATGACACATCTCATGTGACCTAGGCTCTGTGAAAGTAAGGGTTTTGTGGACAACTATCTCTGGGAAATGCTTTACAGTATATATTCTTCTTGAGCTTATTATATATTAGCATATTAAGGGTTATGAGCAGTCAAGAAAAAATAAAGTAATTCACCTTTGTTTCAGACAATGTTTCCCAAACTTCTTTGACCATGAATCCTTTGGAGGCATAACACTATTAATAACTCAAGATGCTCAGGATTTGTGGAACACATTTTATGAATGCCACCTTAATGAATATATTGTCCAGGATCTTCAGCCATATTAGTAATCCAGAGTTAAGCAAACTCAACAATGCTCACTCCTTTATTTAAACGTATATAACTTAATTTGAATAATTTACCATTATAAATATTTATTTTAAAAAATCAACATATACGAGTAAATTTTAAAGTATGTAAATAATATCTCAATAAAGCTATTTGGGTTTAAGAAATCAATGTGTTGTTTCAGAAATACTGAAAAGTAGAGTTACTTAGTGAATACGATATCAGGGCAAAAATAGGATAGTTTTCAGTAATATTTTATGCTGGCCAAGGTGACTCATTCCTGCACGATATGAGAAGATACATCTACAGTTACTGTAATGTCTTCCAGACTCTATGCCTCTCTCCCAATCCTACCTCTTCTAGCTTTTTTCCCAAATATTCTGGCTAATGCTTATAAATTAATCTACTTAAGTCCTCCTAATAGTACAAGAGAGTAAACGCATACTGCAGGGTGGCAATGAACAGCAGTAGCCATAGTCCAAAACAGCCCACTATAAATGTAGTCTTTTACCTAATGTTTTCCAGGCATATATATGTGAAAAAATATTTTAAGAATTGCAAAGATTAAAAGTTTCTAATTCCAAATCTTTAGGTATAACTGCTATATAAAGAATATATGTTATATATTTACCTGTGATATTATATGGTCTAATACACATCAAATATAACCTATTTGAGAAGCAAGGTTCAAAGCTAAAAATCTCCCTTCTAATCTTACTAATTTTTTCTAGAAGTAAAAATTGACAAGGTTGATATAAGTGCTAAATCAGAATCATACTCCATGCATCTGTCCTAGAGTTGATACAAGAAAAGCTTATCTCATTTGTTGCCATAGATAGATTATACCAGCTAAATAAATTTCAATGGTCACTTTTAGTTTCTTTATCTCTTGGTTCAAATACAAGTAGCATAAAAAGAAAAGAAGATGGTACTTTTTAATATGCAAACCATTTACTGAACTATTTACTATTTTAAAATATCATTCTTAAAAGAGGCCACAAAAATTACAACATTCAGAAATTTTAGGTAAACTCCAAAGGTAAGCTTTTTTTTTTTTCTTTTGTAGTCAACTTGTACCAAGTTTAGCAGCAAGAGGACACTTCCTTAGAGACTTTCAGTTGAATTAAACTCAGTTTCCGCTGGTGCTATGTAAAGCATCCACGATGGTTTTATTGTACTCTGCAATCTGCTTGGTCACATTTTTCTTAATTGGCTGGTAATCACTCTCTTGACTCTTGGTTGCTATGACTAATTACATGAGTTAAGGGTGAAAACAATGTCAATAAAAATCTAATTGTGGCTGAGAAAGGAACTAAATACTGATAGTTTTCATACTGAAGATGGTACAAAAAAGCACAATTAGAATAGTTTAAAATACAGTAATTATTTTAACAGATTAAGCATCGATTAAAACCTAAAATGCCAAGCTAAACTTATTGCAAAAAATTCATACACAATGTAAACACTTTTTAATACTTAATATGTTATGCATTTTTAATCTAATTCTGGTCTTAGAACAATCTAACGTTCAATAAACTAGTTCCCATATTCAAACACACATACACACATACACATACCACGTTCTCTAGAGTACCACAAATAATTTAAGGCAAATTTCTAGACTTCACTCTGCTCCCAAATCACCTACTTTATGTTGCACAAAACTCCAGTGCTAGACTTAGAGCATACTGTGAAGAAGTCCTCTATTTTTAAACTAAGTTGCACTAACACTGGCAACAGAGCACCTAAAACACCTTATGTGGAGGTAAGCTGGGGTCCAGGCTGCTTCTGAGCTGAAGTTCAGCACCACCCTAGGGGAGAACCTATGCTGCCACTGAGTCAGGATCTAGTTCTCCAGGCAGAGACACCCTTGAATGGGTCAAAGAAGGGAATAGGAAACAACTTTTAAGGAAATATTTGTTACAACTTCACAACACATGTTCTCAACAGCTGCTTGCTGTCTCCTATAATCAAACTAAAGGTAAACAATAAGATGAGACATAAGTATCATCTTTGTAGACATATAATGGAGTTGAAATGGCTAAAACATGGATGAGCTTGGAAGTCAAACTTCTCAGGATCTTACTTAGTTTACCTCCCTTTGCTGCCCAGATATTCAAGGTAGAACCATATAAACAACAAACAACTATACTATATATTATGTACATATATATATATATATATATATATATATATACACTTGTGGATATATAACTATATGCTTATATATAATTCTCCAAACGCTATGAGAAGGAAATATTAACTGTATTTTAGAGATTTTAGAGATGATACAATTCTGGGGCTGAGAGCAGTGGCTCATGTTTCTAATCCCAGCACCTGAGCAGGCCGAGGTGGGATTGAGCCTAGGAGTTTGAGACCAGCCTGGCTAAGGTGGCGAGATCCCTGTCTCTAAACAAAAAAGAAATTCTTGCCGTGTTTATCAGAAGATTTACTGATAATGTTTAACTTTACCCAAGCCCTGTGATCCTGGAAAACTGAATCTTAAGAGATGATACAGTTCTAGCTTGAACAGATTAAATTGTCCAAAGTTTGTAATTTATAAGCAGTAGAGTTAACATTTAAAATTGGATCGCCCGACTCCAAAATCTGGGCACTTAATCACTATGCCACATTAAGTCTTTGTACTCCTTTTTTGGCAATTCCCAAAATCTGCTTTCTATCAGTTACTTGAGGGCGCGTGCGCGGGTGCGCGCGCACACACACACACACACACACACACACCTCTTAACGATTGTGGAATTGAAACAGTCATATTCATTTAATTTAGCTCAGTGTTTTGTACATATTTGGTATTTAATAAATAGGTGTTGAACTAAATTTGAGTCTTTAAAAATATTCCTAGAAAAAAAAAAACTCAGTCAACTTCATTTTCAGCTTTTTTTTTTTTTTTTCTTTTTTTGAGACAGTCTTGCTCTGTCGCCCAGGCTGGAGTGCAGTGGTGCAATCTCGGCTCACTGCGAGCTCCACCTCCTGGGTTCACGCCATTCTCCTGCCTCAGCCTCCCAAGTAGGTGGGATTACAGGCGCCCACCACCATGCCCGGCTATTTTTTATTTTTATTTTTTAGTAGAGATGGGGTTTCACCGTGTTAGCCAGGGTGGTCTCAATCTCCTGACCTTGTGGTCCACCTGCCTCAGCCTCCCAAAGTGTTGGGATTATAGGCATGAGCCACCGCACCCGGTCCCATTTTCAGCTTTTTAAAGGATACATTCTTTCATCACAAAATTATTTTGCTCAAGGTGTTGCCACTTTCTCTCCAAATTTGTAAGCTAAAAACATAAAAGAAAAATATTAATTAGTACCCATATTTAAAACAATTAAATGTGTTTCTAAGAGGATAAGACAGAAAAAACTCTCCAACTTTAAATCTTATCAACTTACATTTTATTGAGATAAAGCCATGGTAGAAAAAAAAAGATTAAATAATAGTAAATACATTAATACAGTGATGAATCCTATAACGTTTTACTCTATATATTTATTTTAATTATAAAATATTTTAAATGTTTACTATACCAATGAACATGCCAACTGAAAGACAATTTATGATTTTCCTTTCCCTAAAAAAATTTTTAAAAGAAAAATGGGACATGATGGGAATCTCTTCTTAAAATCTGGAAGTCTAATGCCACAAATATAATATATATTCAAACACTGTCAAAGGTTCAGCCATATAGGAGAAACTTCCTTATTTCCAGGGCTAAATTTCCTGTCTAATTCCACAAGCTGTGATAAGAGCAGAGCTGCAGTGTGAAGATTATAAGAGAGCTGGTAAAAAGCTGGCACTGTTACAATAATTTCTGCATCAACAGGAAGCTAATGTGGATATTATATTGATGGTTGCTTCCTCAGAAGACAATTTTACTGTTATAGAATTAAATTGTTTTTCTGATTTAATTAACCTTGTAACTCTGGTTATGGTCTTTCTTTTTTAAGATGCACATAGTTTTTTCCAAAGCAAAGGACCATTTGAAAATTGAAATGCTAAAACAATGTTCCACCTGGACATTTCAAAGAAGTAATGATTATTTTTAAAAATACAATAATTGAAGCAACAGTGGAAATGTTTCTTTCTATCCTCACGTTAAAATAATTTTCAGGGCGTAAATTCAGGCTTGATGTAGATCCATCTCATTGTTTCCTCCAAAGAGATAAATCTAGATATTAGAATGAATCATAGCTAATTAATTATGTGAACTGTATGTGCTGTGAGCTGGTATTACTAAATCACATCAATCTTCCCCAGACAGGACCTTGAAGTTAAGATGGACTTAAGGAAGCAGTCAGCAGTTTCTGGCAGTAAATCTCTAATAACCTTCAGCAAAGTCAAGTACCAGACTTTTTTGTCATTGTTTCATACAAACAGGTGGCCTTCTTATAATGCATCAGACCTGTTAAGTGCTATAGGAATGGTATAAAAGCAATGCTGTGTCAGATGGTCAAATTCCTTTTACATTATACCTCTATATTATTGACTCCTTTAAACCTCCAAGGACATCATGAAGAAAAAATTCATTTTGAAAATCTGTTTTTCCCTAACTTATTTAAATAATCTGTTACATAAAATTCTTTATAGATGCCAAAAGCCAGTAGGAAGACCAGGATTTGATTTAATCAGTTGGGATTCACAAAAGATGACAAATAACACAGAGAAGGATTCAAAATTGTGGCTTATGTTATGATCTCCAGTTATCAATACGTGGAGTTAAGAATAAAATTAGCAATTAATGTGGGGATAAACAAGGTAACCACTCATTGGCTCTAAGAAATGGTGTTTTTCAAGTGCTTTCCACCTTAAATCATCTATTCAGTGAATGAGGAGGGCTAATATTCCATAAGAAGTATCAGTATTTTTTTCTAAGAATCACTGAAGACAATGACCCCACAAACTTTGTCTTGTTTCTTCCCCAGCACTCATCCTCACTCTAAACAACCTAAGAAAATTGTGTCACTTATAAGTCTGTATCTAGGTTTGCATATGAAGTAGAATAGAGTAACTGGTAAATTTGAATTATGTAAATTAGTGATTTCTAAGCTTTTAGTAGCTGTAGCAAGCTTTCATGAGATTCTACCCTTTTCAAAAAGAATGTAAGGTGTATGTTGTTTTCAAATGGTACATCCATACAATGAAATAGCTAATGCTATAGAAATGTCACCAAAGGCCGAGTGTGATGGCTTACACCTGCAATCCCAGCACTTTGGGAGGCCGAGGCGGGTGGATGACCTAAGGTCAGGAGTTTGAGACCAGCCTGGCCAACAAGGTGAAACCCTGTCTCTACTAAAAATACAAAAAAATTAGCCAGGCGTGGTGGCTGGCGCCTGCAATCCCAGCTACTTGGGAGGCTGAGGCAGAAGAATTGCTTGAACCCAGGAGGTGGAGGTTGCAGTGAGCCAAGATCACACCACTGCACTCCAGCCTGGGTGACAAGAGCAAAACTCCATCTCAAAAAGAAAAAAAAGGCTGAGCACAGTGGCTCATGCCTGCAATCCCAGCACTTTGGGAGGCTGAGGCAGGAGGACAGCTTGAGGCCAGGAGTTCAGGACTAGCCAGGGCAATACAGCAAGACCCCGTCTCTATAAAAAATAATAAAAATTGGCTGGGCATGGTGGTCTGTGCCTGTAGTCCTAGCTACTCGGGTGGCTGAGGCAGGAGGATCGGAGTCCAGGAGCTCCAGGTTGCAGTGAGCTACAATTATGTCACTACACTCCACCCTGGGCAACAGAGTGAGACTCTGTTTAAAAAAAAAAGAAAAAAGGCTGAAAAAGTTAAGAAAATGTTGAAAGACTATATGAATAGCATGATTTCATTTTTTGTAAAAACAATATGGATGTATGATTGCAAAGGATGAAAAGACTACAAGGATATGGCACCAAAATGTTAACAACGGTTGTACCTAGGTAGTGGAAAATCAAATGACATTATTTTTATTTTGCTCTATCATGAGCACATAACTATATGAAGAAAAAGAGAGTTTTTTTTTTTTTTTTTTTTTTTTTTGAGACAGAGTCTCGCTCTGTCACCCAGGCTGGAGTGCAGTGGCATGATCTCAGCTGACTGCAAGCTCCACCTCTCAGGTTCAAGCCATTCTCCTGCCTCAG
Organism: Nomascus leucogenys; assembly: GCF_006542625.1. Lineage (NCBI taxonomy): Eukaryota > Metazoa > Chordata > Mammalia > Primates > Hylobatidae > Nomascus > Nomascus leucogenys. The sequence continues at coordinate 82,864,597 of NC_044388.1, forward strand.
CCTCCCGAGTAGCTGGGACTACAGGCACCCGCCACCACTCCTGGCTAATTTTTTGTATTTTTAGTAGAGGTGGTGTTTCACCGTTGTTAGCCAGGATGGTCTCGATCTCCTGACCTCGTGATCCGCCCACCTCAGCCTCCCAAAATGCTGGGATTACAGGCGTGAACCACCGTGCCTGGCCAAAAGAGGGAATTTTTAATGCATTTAGGGTTTTAAACCATGTGTGCAAATTTCTCATATAGACTAATTAGATATAAGAATGACCAATCTTTTTCAGACCATAGTTATTGACTTTGTATATGACACATAATGCTTCATTCAATCATTCAACAAATAATTGCTGAGCACCTACTATGTGCCAACCAATAGCACAGTGCAAGGAATAAAGTAAACGAGACAGACATTGTCTCTGTCCCGTCAGAGCTCTCAATCTAGACCTCACACACTGTTCAAGTAATTATCAGCAAGATGAGTGATATGAAAAGGGGGCTGCAGGTATATATATCTATGCATCCTATGTAAATAATTGGAGATATGAATTAAGAAGTTCGAGGATATCTGGATTGCTCTTTATAGCATTATTTCAATGGTTTTAAAACTAGAAATTACCTAAATATCCAATGAAAGGGAATTGGTTCAATATATTATGCTACATCCATGGACTACAATATCATTAAGCTATTGATATTTTTTAAAAGTCAGTATATATATTGACAAGGGAAAGTACTTATGATGTATAGTTAATCATGAAAAACAAGCTCCTAAATGATATGTACAATATGGTACAATTTCTGTAAATGCATAGAAATAAATGTGTACCTAAGTATATGCATAAATATGTGTATACACATATCTATCTATCTATCTATCATCTATCTATCTATCTATCTATCTATCTATCTATCCATCCATCCATCCATCCATCCATCCATTGACTAAAAGAACCCACACTAAAGCAACAATAAGCATTCTCTCTTCTGGGTGGTGGGGTACTAATCATTAGAATTTATTTTATTTGTGATTTTACGGATTTTTAGTTTCTGTATTAGTAATGTTTCACTTCCAAAATTTTTAAAAGATACTACCCCATATATCTTAATAGTTGTGCCCAAGACAGTACCTAACAGAGTTGGCTTTCAATATAGGTTTATGGAAGGTAAGAAAGCAGGAGTCCATTCATTCTGAATGAAGACTGTACAGAATCTGGCTGTCTTAAAAGTCAGAAAATCTGGAAGGTATATAAAGCAAATTTTAAAATAAAAAAATGATTGTTTTGGGGTGAAAATATAGACTAAGACAATTTCAAAGTCATTTAAAACATTTTTTACCTGAGAATGTGTCTCATTTTCTTGCAATTGTGTTTTTAGTGACTCATATTCTATGTTTAGCTTCTCCATTATTTTCTTAAAGGCATTTCTGCGGGTTGATAATATCATTCTCTCCTGATGTAATTTCTAGAAAGATCCAAATAGAAGAGACAGGTTATAGAAAATATGTAGTAAGCCAATAGAAATCATATTTAACTTAATTTCAGTAACTATATTCTGGTAAAATTATATCAAGGCTATAACTACTCTACAACCTGTTTGTAAAAATGCCCTTTGAACTATAAGCTATGTTAACATTATCTGTATTAATAACTCTATTAATGCTGCCGTATCTCTCCCGACCCTACCAAATTTAGTCTAAATTAATGTAAATGGCAATGGAAAGCCACTGACAAGTTTCAGGTAGGATAGAGTCATAATCTAAACTGCATTTAACAAAGCTCACATCTGCTGAAATGCTCTTTATTAATTAGCAGCTTATACCTTGCTTTTCAATTTTTGCTTTTCTTTAAAACTTTAAGTCACTCTAAATTCCAACTACATATGTAAACATTTTTATATTTCCTCACTTATATATATAAAATAATCAACTTAAAATAACAAATCCTATAAACCACAAATATATTATATTTGATCAAGAAAAAAAAATCTGAATTGTAATTCTGTAAGACTTGGTTAACATTTACCTTTTCCTTTTCTTCACCTGATGATTTTAAAGCTGGCAAATCATTATATGTCTCCAGATCAGTTGTCATTTGCTTAATTTTGCTTTTTAGAGAATGCTGTTCTTCAGTCATCTTACTTTCTAGATGCTCCATTTTCTGCAGATCCAACTGCAGACGCTGACTCTCTGAAACATAAGAATTTAAGGTGATAATCAAAATTTTATTCCTTTCACATAAGAAAATGTAATGCAACTGTTAAAAATCATGTTTTATAAGAATATCTGTAAAAGAAATACATGTTCACTGTAACCAGTGAGATAATATAAACTAAGAAAAAAAATACTTGTCCCCTCAGTAACCAATTTCAGGTAACCAATATATTAGGGAATCAAGTTAACCTGATATCTATTAGCCACAACTGTCTCCATGCTAACAAACATGTAAGTTGTTTTCTTGCTTAGTAATATAATCTATATTATGAGATAAAGACATATTATTTTTAATAGAAGCATGACACAGTTATGTAGGGAAAAAACCAAGTTATAAAACATTATATATATATTTGAGCACAATTTTATAATTGCACATATAATCAACTCTTACTCTCTGTGGTAGTTATGTCCTATGAAGTTATTGTGAACAATGAGTTAGCAAATATTGAACTATTGCTCCCAAGGGAAATACAGGGTTAAGTTCCTGTGAGCCTTTAGTCACATTTTAGTCAATTAGCCAATACACAATCTTTCTTTATGTGTGTTTGTTTAAAGACATTTTATTTACTATAGGTTGTAGATTCACTAACATTGAACTCACAGCCAACAGCACTGTAACTTATGCCTGAATTAAGTTTACCTGTCACACATTTTCTCCATAAGGCACATCATAGCCTTTGTGCTTAGGAATACTTAGCACATCAGCACTTTGCTTGGGGCCATTTTAAATGACATGATCACCAACAGAAAGCACAAAAATGCAAAAAACATGCCACTAAATATACTGCAAAAAGGAAACCTGTTTATAGTATGAGAACTGATATAAGAAGGCAGAGTGTTGCCTTTTTCAACTTCTGTTGGCAATGTGCACGTCAGGCTGTTGAAATTTTTCACGAGTCTGCGCATGTCCACAAATGATCATGAAAATGCTGCAAGGATTGATTTGGGGGGTACAAAGTAACTTTAGTGAGAAGGCAAATTCACAAATATGAATCTATGAATAATGAGGAGACCTGTGTGTGTCTCATTCTTACATTCAAAAATATCAAGCAGCTACTATGTGCCAGGTGCTGAGGATATAATAGCAATCGACAGAGACATGGTTTTCACTCAGGGAGCCATATTTTAGAGGTAGAAGCAGGCAATTAAATAAGTATTTACAATAAACTGGATAAATATGAAAAGAGTAGTACAGGGTTCCATAAAAGCATGTAGCAGGGATGAAGAGAGCTCTCTAAAGATATGCCTTTCAATTAAAGGCTTAAGGTTTATGAATATCACACAAAGAGGAAAGTAAAAGTGTTCCAGCAAAAACAATCAGCATGTGCAAAGTCCAGAGGTAAGAAAGTCTAGTACCTTTGAGCCAGTAACAGAAGTTCAGCATACTGAATAGTAAATGATATGAATGAATTTGAAGAGTAAAAAACAATGCTTCGAAAGTCACTGATTTGAGAAAAGAGGCTGTTACCCAACCAAAATTTTTAAAGTTAGTATAATTAAGCCAGTATTTCTTGAATGTTTCCTTTTATCCCTTTAAGAGTTTTAAAAGTCAACCACAGCAACATACACTATTTAAAAATATATATGTATATGTACACATAAATACAAATATGTATATAGCAAGACTTAAATGTTGTTGCAAAGAGTTTTGTTTTGTTGGATTCTTATCTCTACCAGGGTTAGAAATAGTTATGAGAATCAAAGAGCTGAACAAGTGACTAAGGCTTATGCTATTTTAATGCTCTAAATAGGAACTGTTTTTAGCCTGTAGATATTTTGACTATTTGGAATAAACACTGATATAAATCTAATTGCAAGTTTAATTTGAATATATACTAGGGAAATACATTTAAGAACCATACAAATTGATTTTTCTTGATAAAAGGAGAAAATGGTTGGTACAGGGTAAAGTTTATCTTCCTTTAACAACAGGTCCCCAATGAAAAGCTAAATGCTACTCCAAGGGAAGAGACAGGAAGAGGATGCAGTCTAGTTCCTTCTGATATGCTGTGAAGTTGCAAAGTTTACCAAGCAGTGTGTACATAGTAGCAAAATCTCAGAAGGAACCACTTTGACTCTGGGAAGTGTTTCTAAGATAGTCTGTCATCAGCACATTTGTTTACTCTCTGGAGTTTCCTTTCCAAAAATATAAATAAAAACTATTGCTGATTAATCCCTTGCCTCTTTGCCCATGCAGCACACCAGTGTTTCTCAACCTTTTTCTTACATTATTGATTCCCTAAGAAGTCCATTACAGACTCTTTTTCTCCAATCACCTCCCTCCCTTGAAATTTTTACAACACCCATGTGGTGTGTAGCCATTTAGGTACGGTGACCTCTGGAGGGCCATTATAATATCTAAGTTTTATTCACCCTTCCCCCAAGAAGTGATTGCTCCATTTAAAAAAAAAAAAAAAAAAATGCCAGGCGCGGTGGCTCACGCCTGTAATCCCAGCACTTTGGGAGGCCGAGGCGGGCAGATCATGAGGTCAGGAGATCGAGACCATCCTGGCTAACACGGTGAAACCCCATCTCTACTAAAAATACAAAAAATTAGCTGGGTGAGGTGGCGGGCGCCTGTAGTCCCAGCTACTCGGGAGGCTGAGGCAGGAGAATGGCATGAACCGCGTGGGGGGGCGGAGCCTGCAGTGAGCCGAAATCGCACCACTGCACTCCAGCCTGGGTGACAGCGAGACTCCGTCTCAAAAAATAAAATAAAATAAAATAAAAAATAAATAAATAAACAAGCATGGAGTACACTAAATCCATTATATCTGAAAGGCGAACAAGAATATTATAAACCTCTCATGGTGCTTTCAAGATACAAAAAATTTCTTGAGGTGGGGGATGGTGTTAGGGAAAGAAAGAAAGAATAAATTATATGGTTGGTTGAAGTTAAAATGAAAACAATGTAGTAAATGAAATTAATTATAAGCATCAAAGAATTTAACCCTTACTAAGAAAAATTTCCAGCAAAATCCTTATCATAGTATTAAACTGGATTTTTATCTCCATTGAAGCCAGTTTTCAATTTTTTTTTTCAAACTGTACATCTCTGGAGAACACATAATGACTACTTTTTTTTTTTTGAGACAGATTTTCGCTGTGTTGCCCAGGCTGGAGTGCAATGGCGCGATCTTGGCTCACGGCAACCTCCACCTCCTGAGTCCAAGTGATTCTTCTGCCTCAGCCTCCTGAGTAGCTGGGATCACAGGCTTGCGCTACCACACAGGCTAATTTTGTATTTTTAGTAGAGATGGGGTTTCACCATGTTGGTCAGGCAGGTCTTGCACTCGTGACCTCTGATGATCTGCCTGCCTTGGCCTCCCAAAGTGCTGGGATTACAGGCGTGAGCCACCTTGCCTGGCCCATAATGACTAGTTGTTAAAAGGAACTATAAACACAAAGTATAAAGTATGGAATGAATACAAAGTCTTGATTATGGAATTTGTTTCCTGGTATTGATTTTTGCCTTTTAAAAAATGTACATTTCTTGACAGCTGTTACAGAAAGATAGCTTAAAGGGGGAAAAACTTGTTGAATTTACATTGACTTTAGATAAATGAAAAACTTAGGCATGAAGGTCTAAAATACGAAACAGGTTTTCTAGATGAAATAATAAAACTATAAAATTATTTAGTTTATAGAAAAGAGAAAATATTTTTAAGTAATCATATATGTCCAAAAGAAATGAAAATAGGATCGTGAAGAAATACTTACACACCCATGTTCACTGCAGCATTATTCACAATAGCCAAAAGGTGGAAGCAATCTGTCTATAGATAGACTTTAAAATATGATATATACGTGCAACAGAATGTTATTCAACCTTAAAAAAGAAAATCCTTCTTTGCTACAACATGGATGAACCTTGAAGACATTATGCTAAATGAACTAAGCCAGTCCCAAAAGGACAAATACTGTATGACTTCATTTATATGAGGTAATTTAAAGTAGTCAGACTCATAGAAACAGAAGTAGAACGGTGGTCTCCAGGGGTCAGGGGATAGGGAAATATGGAGTTGTTATTCAGGAGGTATAGTGTTTTAGTTCTGCAAGATGAAAAAGTTCTAGAGATTTGTTGCACAACAATGTGCATATAGTTAACACTACTGTACACCTCAAAATGGTTAAGATGATAAATTTTGTTATGTGTTTTTTTACCACAATAAAAATATACTCACAGTCAAACGAACAGTAGTTATATATCAAGAATGTAACTCCTCCAGTTACTTGGCATACAGACATAGAAATAAAACTATGGCAAACAAACTCTCAACAAATCTGGATATAAAATAGGCTTAAATATAGCAATTATATACCTATATCACCACTATTAACGTAATTAATAGCATTCGGTATGCATTTATAGGTCCATAATCCCTTATCTAAAACTCTTGGGCAGTTCTATTTCAGAATGCAGAATTCTTTGGATTTTAGAAAAGTAATATAGCACATATACTAATGATTACATAACTCCCACAGCAGGGTCTGAGGGGAATACCTTGTCATCAAGTACACGAATATTTCTAGAGCAAAAAGCATAAATAGTCACACTAGGTAGGATAATTAAAAACTATAAATAGCCTCATGTCAGGTCAGGTCAGGTTTTGCTGCCAATATCTTTTTAGATTTTGGGAATCCAGATAAAGGTATTATGGATCATTATTTCATTTCAAAAATCTTTAGATATATATATATTTTTTTTATTATACTTTAAGTTCTAGGGTACATGTACACAATGTACAGGTTTGTTACATATGTATACATGTGCCATGTTGGTGTGCTGCACCCATTAACTCGTCATTTACATTAGGTATAACTCCTAATGCTATCCCTCCCCTCTCCCCCCACCCCACAACAGGCCCCAGTGTGTGATGTCCCCCTTCCTGTGTCCAAGTGTTCTCATTGTTCAATTCCCACCCAAAAATCTTTCAACATTCTTAAGTTAGCAAATATTAATTAGGTCTTCATTTCTCACTGTCTCACTAATTGTAGTAATTCCAGGTAGACAAAAACATAGTGAATTCAAAGCTGCGACACACCAGCATAAAGAATACCCATAGAAGCCATTAGTTCATAAACCAAAGATCCCATACAAATTTTTACATGACTTTATCCTAGTCTCTTTAACCTCAACTTTGTTTATCTGTATCTAATCTCCACCTGCACCATCCCAATGGCAGCCATTATCCACATGTGATTTTTGAGCCCTTTTAAGTATGTCTAGTCCAGGCCAGGTGCAGTGGCTTAAGCCTATATTCTCAATACTTCGGGAGGCCGAGGTGGGCAGATGGCTTGAGCCCAGGAGTTTGAGACAAGCCTGGAAAACATGGTGAAACCCCATCTCTATTAAAAATACAAAGTATTAGCTAGGCGTGCTGGTGTGTGCCTGTAGTCCCAGCTAGTTGGGAGGCTGAGGTGAGAGAGTCACCTGAGCCCAGGAAGCAAATGCTGCAGTGAGCTGTGATCACGCCACTGCACTCCAGACTGGGCAATGAGAGTGAGACCCTGTCTCATAAATAAATACATACATACATAAATAAGGCTAGTCCTAATTGAAATGTCGTGAAGATAAAATATCTCTTTGATCATTTTTATATAGCTTACGTGTTGAAATAATATCTTGGCTATATCAGTTTAAATAAAACATATTATTAAAATTAACCTGTCTCTTTTTACTTTTTCAACATGGCTACTAGAAAACTTTATATAAATATAATATATATTGGCATTACATTTCTCTTGGACAGTGCTGCTCTAGTCTCATGATATCAAGCATGACTGAAACTAATTAAAATTAAACATCATCTCTTCTTAACTATCCAAGACTGGGCTGGATATGCGCCCTATGTACTTCCTTTGCTCCTTATGCTTACTTCTATCATAGCATTATTTCATTGTATCATAACTGTCACTCCACCAAGTTGAAAGTTTCTTGAGGAAACAGATTAGATTTTTTTTAAGCCTCTTATACTGACAAAGATTCAATCCTTGACCAAACTAGCTAGGCTCCTCTGAGCTCTCTTCTCAACTAGGCCTCAACCTCTGCCTATAAAATTTCCACTCTCAGCACAAATGATTTCATGCACCACCTTCTACCCACATTAGAAGATTTAAACAAATCGTTTCTAACAGCTCAAGTCTGCATCCCTGGGATGACCCCATCCCCACTTGAAGTGCCTGCCAGACAAAGCTCAAGGCCGCCAAAAGAATGTACTATTTATTCTAGCCCATACTGGTCAACAGGCCCCTGACTACCCTATTTGCATTGGCTACCCTATTTGCATTGGGTACCCTATTTGCAACAGGCCCCTGACTACCCTATTTGCATTGCAAATACTATTTGCATTGCTATAAAGGAATACCTGAGACTGGGTAATTTATTTTTTAAAAATAAGTTTATTTGGCTCATGGTTCTACAGGCTGTACATGAAACATGGTGCCAGCAACTGCTTCTGGTGAGGGCCTCAGTTACCTTACAATCATGACAGAAGGCAAAGGGGAGCCTGCGTGTTACAAGGCAAGAGAGAGAGGGAGGAGGTACCAGGCTGTTTTAAACAACCACATCTTGCGTGAACTCACAGAAAACATACTAATTACTGCAAGGATGACACTGAGCCATTCATGAGAGATCTGCCCCCATGATCCAAACATTTCCCAGTAGGCCCACCTCCAACACTAGAGGTCACATTTCAACATAAAATTTGGAGGAGACAAAAAATCCAAACCATATCTATATGTACCTCCCACAACTCAGGAGTATTTTCCTCAAGGACCTAAAAGCCATTCCATTAAAATGTGATTATCAGGAAAGTTAGAGCCTCTGTCTGCTAGTCTGTGTACAAGCATAGACTCCTAACTTGATAATTGCCAGCTAACAGGCACAGCTGGCCTAATCAGCATGCACATTGATGAGCCCGGTAATTTTCCATTTCCCTTACTACTCCCTCATTCTCCCTTTAAAACACTCTATCACCTCTGTACAAATCACAGTTGATTTCAACTCATGCTGGACCCTCCTTCCTTACTGCCACACTGTATTACTAAAATCTGTCCTTAGCACTTTAACTTGCATCCAGCTTTGTTTATCTTTAACAATACCCAGAATTATATAGCACAGGCTTGAAATAAGTATTCAATAAATGTTGTTAAATCAGTGACAATATACAACATAATACTAGCCAGCTGATGAAAAAAGCCACACATAATTCTGGGGCTATAGGCAATCATAAATTATAGCCTCTGTCAATGAGGCTTTAAAAAAATCAAAGAGAATAACATTGATATATTTAAAAAAAGAATATTAAAATCTAGGTTGTTTTCTCACCTGAAGTCAAATTCTGAACTGTACTTTGTGACTTCTGCACTTCAGTAGATTTAAAATTGAGGTCATCCTGCATCATCTTTAGCTCTTGATTGCTGATAGAGGGTATCTGTTTCATACGATTTATATTCTGCATTTGCAGAGAAATAAAAATAGAAAAAAATCCACTGATTTAATTCTCAATAAAACTCTTGGAAAACACTGTCAAAGGATGAGATGTTTGGATTAGGTATTTGTTTTTGAAATACACCATTCAAGTTATATGTTGTATAGAAAATGAGATTCCAAATTGGGTTTTCTCAGTAAAGACAGACTGTAAATTCAAGATTGTGGGGTTTTTTTCATTTCCTTTATTTCACTGTAGAAAAAATTCAACTACACTATTTTAGAAACTGGTTGGAGTCTTAAAACACTAGAATATTGAAAGGGGACCATGCATTTCATAATAGAGGCCCAATAAACATTTTTTGATAATTTGAGATACTCATTACATATACATACAAGAATCTTTTTATTTACAATAAATTTACAGTATAAAAATATATTAACATTTTCTAACACGTCTAGATTTTGAAATTATCTCTGCACATGTTACTTTCAAAAGTTCAGATAGATTAACAATGGAAGAAGATCATAATAATTACTCTGAATTAGTGCTTCATTTACTGCTGAATATTGATATTATACATGTCATCCTTTTTCTCTATCGCCCTAATTACCTGACATTTTGCTAGAGTGATAAAAAAGTTAATGGCTGAAATAAATAGTAACAAGTAAGGGAATTGAATGGAAGCAGTTAAATGAGAAGATACAATAGTGAGCCATTCTATTTTTTGAGTTGTATTTGGAAAGTTAATCACGGCAAAAATAAAGAGGACACCAAGACAGGCACATGGTACTCACTCGACTACAGTGCTCCAAGAGTGCAACAATGTTGGCTTCTATCTGTGCCTTTTGTTCCTGTTCCTGATTCTTTGTTTCCTCAAAAGTCTCAAGAAAAGCTGACAATTGGAAAACATAAGAGAGGTTACTGTTGATAGAGTTAACACTATATAAACTGTGATTTGCAGGTCTTAAGAGTGCTTTTTAGAATTTTTTTTTTTTTTTTGAGACAGAGTCTCACTCTGACGCCAGGCTGGAGTGCAGTGGCGCGATCTCGGCTCACTGCAACCTCCGCCTCTGGGTTCAAGGGATTCTCCTGCCTCAGCCTCCCGACTAGCTGGGACTACCGGCATGCACCATCACGTCCAGCTAATTTTTGTATTTTTACTAGAGACACGGTTTCACCATGTTGGCCAGGATGGTGTCGATCTCTGAACCACGTGATCCACCCGCCTCGGCCTCCCAAAGTGCTGGGATTATAAGCTTGAGCCACGGCACCTGGCCCAATTTTTAGAAATTTTAAGCTGCCACTGTTTAATTTGTTATTAACCCAAAGGTAATTATTATTCAATAAGAACTTTATATACTTTCAAACTACCTAAATCCTGTGACCTTGATATAAGTAAATCAGAAAGTTATAAATATAGGCTCAAAAGAAATAGCTGATAAAATGACAATCTGAAGAAATTTGCTTTTATAAAGATCTCCTTTGATACATCAATAATTATTAACACCCTGGCTACTAACTTTATTTCTGTAATTTCCATTGCTGAATACCTATTTTATCTGAAAATAAGTATTTTATTTATAATGCTGGATTCATTTCAACTAAATGAATTTAATAATTTATTCAGATTGTAAATAAATATTCTAGGAAATTATCTTTTTACTTGTTTAATATGGAACCAGCTCTTATTTACATTTTCGCGTATTTCTATGGAGCATCTAAAAAATAGAAACTTTCGGCCAGGCGTGGTGGCTCACGCTTTTAATTCCAGCACTTTGGGAGGCCGAGGTGGGCGGATCATGAGGTTAGAAGATCGAGACCACGGTGAAACCCCGTCTCTACTAAAAATACAAAAAATTAGCCGGGCGTGGTGGCGGGCGCCTGTAGTCCCAGCTACTTGGAGAGGCTGAGGCAGGAGAATGGCGTGAACCCGGGAGGCGGAGCTTGCAGTGAGCCGAGATTGCGCCACTGCACTCCAGCCTGGGTGACAGAGTGAGACTCCGTCTCAAAAAAAAAAAAAAAAAAAAAATAGAAACTTTCAGTCAAAAATAATTTTACTGTTAGCATGAATAACATCAATAGCTTGCCTTCTGTAACGGATTCCCATTTCACTTTTTTCTTATATTTAGTATATGTTTTAAAGTGAAACAGTCTTCAACAAAACATTTTTTATTTGAATATGGTGGTAGAGGACCACAATCAACATTTTTTACAAAACTGAATTTTCTTTAATGTCCTGCTTCAGCATTCATACAGGTCTTATGTGTGAATATCCTGCTTTTATAATCTGTTGATCATACATCAAGTGGACACATGAGATTTTTATATATACAAAGGCATAAATGAACATTGTCTTTCAGGGATTATTTTTTAAGGAAAACAAACCATAATTAATATGTGGAAAGAAATCTGAGCTAGGTGACCTTCTATTTTAAGATTCTGTAGTATAGAAATTCTTTCCATTCATTCAGTAAACATTCATTAAATGAACACTTATTGACACCTAAGTGCCAGATACCACACTAGGTAGTATCTAGTAATTTCCAATACTGTGGTGTCATAACACATTGTTCCCTGATTTTATACCTTTCTCCTTTACCAAAAGACTTAAAAAAATGTTTTTGAGATAATTTTTGGTATTTACTGACATTTTAAAGAAAACTTGGTACATTGTAAAATAAGAGCTGACAATTACTCTTTTATAGCATGCCTCCATGAAGGTAACTATTGACATCAGACCTACATGAAATTCTAGCAAAATGATAACTTAAAAGGAAACCAGTAATAGATAATACATGCCAATTTTTAAAAAAATTATAAATGCATAACATAAGTTTAAGTGAAAACCAATTTATAAAATCAGGCTGAGATTTTTCTAAGTGAATCAAAACTAACAAAAGGCAACTAAAATTACAGCTGGTGATAGAAAAAAGTGACAATATCTGGTGTGAGGGCTAATAAACAATGAGATAAGTATTATGGAAAGCTAAATATTAAAGTGAAAGATACTAAAGGTGAATATAGTGAAGCATGTAAAAGAGAACATTCAATCAATAAATGATCTATAGCAGCAGTCCCCAACCATTTTGGCACCAGGGACCGTGGAAGACAATTTTTCTATGGACCAGGGCCGGGGGACAGATGTGGGTGATGGTTTTGGGATGAAACTGTTTTACCTGAGATCATCAGGGGTTAGATTCTCATAACAACAGTGCAACCTAGATCCCTCGCATGCGATAGGGTTCACACTTATATGAGAATCTAATGCTGCTGCTGATCTAACAGGAGGCAGAGCTCAGACAGTAATGCTCACTTGCCAGTGGCTCACCTCCTGGTGTGCGGCCTGGTTCCTACCGGTCTGCAGCCTGGGGGTGGGGACCCCTGGTCTATAGGTTTCCTCTATACAGACTATGAATGTAAGTACTAGCTTTAGAATCTAGCCCCAACGTATAGACACTCATCACATATCTTTTTAGAATTTTCTACCCATCTCTAAATTATACTAGAAACTATTTTTCAAGGCAAAATGCTTTGAATGTCCACACTTCTGCATTTATTAGCCATTATATCTGCCCAAAATGAGGTCTCTGAGTTGGTATAAATGAACAGCAATCTGAAAATATATTTTTATATCTACAAGAATATCACTTACCATCCATACGTTCCTCCCTTTTCTTTAGCTCCTTGTATTTCTGGTTCATTTCACCTATGAGAGATATAAAATACAACATTAATTTCAAAAATTCCACATACAGTGCTCTAAATTAAAAATCTCTCTTTGGTTCTCTCTATGCCATTAGTCATTGACTATTCAATGTGTTCCATTAGGTGAAATTCTTTTACAGTGACTTATAGAGACTTTTAAAGTAGACATATGCGTGTAACTTGAGTATGTGGAACAAACAATATGATTGGAAAGGACTTAAAGGCTTTCCATTCCCAACCTGGGGCTATTCAACCTATACATGAACACTATGGGTGCTGAGAAACATAAGTTCCCAAGAAAGTCCATTCCATCTTTGAAAGATCACCAGCAAGACAGCAGAGTAGCTTCACTCACAGAGTTTATACTCTAAAGATTTAACAATTAATTAAAATTAAAAGGTACTAAGTGCTATCATAGGAAAAATAAAAGATGCTATAGGAGCACACAGCAAGGGCAACTAATCTAGGTCAGGGTTACAGAGAAAGTTTCCCTAAACAAGTAATATTTAAGTTGTTTTATAAAGAATAGTAGGAGTTACCTGGTCAAAATACAGAAACTGCAAATGTCAAAGCATTACCAGTAAAAAGTTTCAAAGTGAGGGTGAATATGGTAGCATAAAGAACTGAGGGAGTGGTATGGCTGAGGCAGAGAATGAAGTGAAAAAGTAGCACAAAGATGAGGCAGCTTACGAAGCACCTTATAAGATCCATGTTAAAGAGTCTGGACTTTCTCCTAAGGACAATTACTAAAGAATTTTAACCAGGGAGATGAAATAATCCGTTTGCAATTTTGAAACATATTTCCAGTCTGGAGAATAAAACAGAAGTAAGACTGGAGGCAATAAAACCAGTTAGAGAGTTGTCAGGATAATCTGGGTAAAAGATGAAAGCTGCCTTGAGTAGAGTGGTGGTAATTAGGATGGAAAGTAGTGAATTATTATTTGTGACATTTAAGAGCCAGAGTGATTGGTTTGGTGAGGGTTAAACAGGGAGGAATCAAGTATGATTCCCAGGCTTCTGGCTTGGGCATCTGAGAAGATGGTAGTATGACTAACCTAAATGGGGAAAAAGTTGAGAAAGAGTTGCTTACAGCAGTTTTGGATATGTTGAGTTTAACAAACATGAAAAGCATGTCTAAACAGACAAAAATCCAAGGCCTAGAAAAATGAATGAATTCCGCCATTTTAGCCTCAGAGGGACCCATTAGTAGGAGTGGATCATGATTATTTTATGACAATAAGATTTCACTGTAACAAAAACTGAGCTTTAAAGGAACATGGCAGCTGCCCTCTGTAGAGAAAGCAGACAGAGACATGAACTTCCATCTGTGCATACACTTGCTTGGCGTTACGTGAATTATGAGAACGCAAGGGTGATGGCAAAGTCAGAGATGTGGATTAGCAAACAGCTTTTCTGCCTTCTGGTCTGAAGAGTTTTCTGAAATTCATTGATGACAACCTCAGCTGATACTGAGAAAATCTTATGTTAAGGCTTCCAAAATATTACTGGTAGTAAAAAGCTGCAAGTGAAAGCTAATGTTTAAGGAGAGTAAATACCTAATGGTCACAAATTCCTAGCCAGGCTACAACCAGCACCAATAGGAAACCCTGGATCCACTCAGATAAGGCTCTAGGTGGATTAGCAACTTTACTCAACTACTACTCAGTTCAAATGATCAACCATGGTCTCAAAATACACTAATGCACCCTGATGAACTGTGAAGAGGAGGCCAGAGGTAATCTGTTATTAATTAAACAAACTTTGTCTGTGTATGTGTGTGTGTATATATATATACACACATTTGTAAAATATACTACAGACAGGTTTTTGAGTGGGAAACAGAAAGAGTTGGAGTTTGCAGCACACATGATCTGGGATACCCTTATAGGAGGAAGATGTGCATATAAATATCATTGCACATGTGAAGTGGCAGAAAAGCTACTATCTCCTCAACCTGCCATGGCCCATGTTTCCAAGAAAGTCCTAGTTTCTTGTTCTGGCTATTTAAGTTCCACTCTTGGGAGACTGGTCAGGCATTAAGGGATTAGGAGGGAGGCCTGGATCCTAGACTTTACAAGGATTTAACTATCATCTTATCTTTTTTCTTTTAATCTTAAGAGAATTCCCACACATGATGTTTCCAGTTTCTCATCTTGCTTTTAAACCCCAAGACACTGCAATGAGGCTTTTCCTCCTCCTATTCCAATGAAATTGTTCTCAGTGAGATTATACAACTGCTTAATGATCAAATTCAAAGGGCAGTCAGTTATCTTACTCTGTAATATTTGACACTATTGATACAACCTTTAAATTTTCTTTTGTTTTCCTTTATGTTTTATTTTTGCTTTTTGGGGGGATGGGAGGGCTTCTCTGGCTATTCTTACTCTCAGATCATTATTTTTCTGTCTTCTCTTCATGGGTCTGCTTCCTTCTTCATTTATATTCTAGAGTTCTGTTCTTAATGAACTTCTAACGCTATATCCACGGCAATTTCATACAATCTTGTGGTTTAAGAACTCTCAAATTTAATGTATTCTCTGAGTTTTACATTCTTTAATCTAAATGCTTACTATATATATTCATTTGGAAGCCCTTTCAGGACATCCTAACTT
The DNA here is from genome assembly GCF_006542625.1 of Nomascus leucogenys. NCBI lineage: Eukaryota > Metazoa > Chordata > Mammalia > Primates > Hylobatidae > Nomascus > Nomascus leucogenys. The sequence continues at coordinate 82,880,555 of NC_044388.1, forward strand.
AGTATATTCATAATTAAACTCATAGTCTTCCCCCTCTTTATTCCCTATTACATTTGGCTGTCCTCACCATCCATTCATCATTCAAGTCAGAAACCTGAGAGGAGACTCCTCCCTCCTTCTCTCCTCAAAGTCATCCTTCTAGTTGCCAACAGATTGAGCTGGAAGATATAACTGGTTAACATTTACAGCTGCACAGCTGGCCAGCTGGATTAGATGGGACAGCTCCCACACATCTCAGCAGGTTCTCAAGCTTCATAAAACTTCCTCCAATATCACTATTGCTAAGAAGGAGAGTGGTCAGAGCATTAGCGAACTTCTCTATTTTGTGATTTCTCAGTGGAGGATTAGTATCTGAGTTGCCCATAAAGGCACTGTAAATGTAGGCAGTCCTAAGGTGGGGTAAAACATAATGGTTTTTAGCAAATATATCCTTAGATTCAGTATCACAGGACAGGACAAGATTGTAGATAGATGGAAGCAAATCAGCGTATCACAATGGAGGTACAAGCAGGTAAGCAGAAGGGTCTAATGTAGTAGAATCAACAATGAGGAGACCAAGGGAGAGGGAAAGGGACACAACGGTAAAAGGAAGGTAATTTTGGAGATATCCTTTAATTCTGAGCATTTGATGTGAGCATAGTTCTATACTCATTTATTTACTTCAGATAAATTTACTGATTATCTACTATGTGCCAGATACTGTAATAGATGTTGGGATATCAAACTGAGTAAGACAGTTTCCACCCTATTCTCAAAGGGCTTACACTCCATTAGGTGTACAAAAACAAAAATTTATAATGCAACATAAGTGCTCTAACAGGTATGTATGAAGTGCTGTGGTAACCAGATGCCTGAAAAGACTTCAGGAGGATTTTACACAGGAATTATACCAGCAAGGTACTTTATCAGGTAACATGGGGATTAAAAAAAAAAGTAAAATATTTTCCTTTGAAGAATTTATACTCTAATAAGACAAGTATATAAAAATGTATGCTATAAATTCAGGCTTTTTCATCCCTCAAGTAGGAAAGAAGAAATGCGTATGCGCTGTTAACAAAAGACTGGGGCTACTGTAGAAAGGACACCATTGCTTTTTTATAGTCTCTGCTGTAGCCAGCAGTGGAGTAAGGGAGATATGCTCTTCTTGCACTGCCAACAGTCTGAGCACCACCAAAACTACCTCTGTCCTCACTGCAGTGAAGTTCACCCCACACTTTTATTTCTCTGGCATCAAATGACGTTCTCCTGACTCAGGCTTTATAGGCTTTTATACTCTGAGAAGTAGTTCTGCCCCTAAGAAGGTCTGATTACCATTTTCCAAATAGGTGGCTATCCCAATCTTCTCTCCTGATCAATACACAACAAGGCATGTACTAGTAACTCTCCTGGCCTCAAGGCCCCCAACTCAGTAAAGCCTACTGATTTTGGAGTGGAAAGGTCAACAGAAAACAAAATCAGGGAGATGGGGCAAGAAAAAACTCCACAGGACTTTTGCACAGCCAGATTGTTTCTTAGCACTTGGAATACTTCTGAAGCACGCAAAATCTCCCAGTACCTTTCCTTTTTTTTTTTTTTTTTTTCTTTTGAGACAGAGTCTCGCTCTGTCGCCCAGGCTGGAGTCCAGTGGTGCAATCTCAGCTGCAACCTCCGCCTCCCAGGTTCAAGCGATTCTGCCACCTCAGCCTCCCAGCTAGCTGGGGCTACAGGCACGCACCACCATGCCCAGCTAATTTTTGTTTTTAGCAGAGACAGGGTTTCACCATGTTGGCTAGGATGGTCTCGAAATTCTGACCTCAAGTGATCCACCCACTTCAGTCTCCAAGAGTGTTGGGATTACAGGCGTGAGGCACTGCACCTGGCCTCAGCATCTTCTATATGGCATGGTTTCTATCCCTATTACCATTCTGGTCACTCTACTAGCAATGAGCTCTAGTTTTTCTCTAACCCTTTTAATATATTATGCCAAGAAACTTAAGATTCCAAGAAGACTATTACTCTCCATAGTCTACATAACCATTTTTTGTTATGCAATCTAGGATTTCAGCTATTTTCAAGGCTGTATCACATTAATTCATATTGAGTTATCTAAACCCCTTCTAACATTTTCACGTATTTTAGTGAACCAGAACACTTTCTCCTCCCTGACTCCTATTTCAATTTTAATTAGTTGTGGGGGCCTATAAAATTCCATCTTTTTGCATTCAGTCCATCTCTCCCATCTACTTTTCACATACCATTATTACAATAATTAGCAAATTAGTATATAAAATACAGTCATTCCTTGGTATCTGATGGGGACTGGTTTCAGTATCCCCATCCCCTCTGTAGATACAAAACCTGAGGATGTTCAAGTCTTTTACATAAAATGGCATAGTATTTGCATATAACCTACATATACCCTCCTGCTATATACTTTAAATCATCCCTAGATTACTTATGACACCTAGTATATTGTAAATGGTTGTTACACTGTGTTGTTTAGGGAATAATGACAAGGAAAAAGTCTGTACATGTTCAGTACAGGTGCAACCACTATAGGGCAAACTACACAGTATACATCAGCAACAATGTAACATTTTTTGTTTTATTTTTATTTTAAAAATAGAAATGGGGTCTTACTATGTTGTCCAGGCTGATTTCGAACTCCTGACCTCAAGCAATCCTCCTGCCTCAGCCTCCCACAGTGTTGGAATTACAGGCATGAGCCACCATGCCCAGCCACATTTTCTATCAACACTTGCAGATGACTTTCATTTAATGACCTGAAAGTATATTAACATGCATCAAAACTCTGGCTCTTCTGGCTAAGCAGAGGGGCTCACACCTATGATCCCAATACTTCGAGGGGCCAAGATAAGAGGAATGCTTGAGGCTGGGAGTTTGAGACGAGCCTGGGCAAAATAGTGAGGCCTGTCTTTACAAAAAATTTAAAAATTAAAAAAAAAAGCACAAACTCTAGCTTTTCTCTCTTGATAACCCTCATTTGATGATGATGACGATTATAATTTCTGTTTGACGGCCACAGTGCCCACATGGTGAGGTGGTGAGATGCGCAGCACTGTAGGTAACTGGTGAGACACGAGGCTAACTTGAACCTTCTAATAGGACATCGGAAAGATCATTTATGCTGGAAGAATCTTCAAGCGTTTAAGGTCAAGGCTTCATAATACAGACAGCTTTAGTTGGGAACATTGTTCTAGGAAGCTGTTTCTCCTTTTTCCTTGAATCATCAAACAACTCTTGCAGTGGTTGTAGGCATGTTGCTATCCCTCAGGTGACACGGAGGCTTTGTTCCACTGAAGGATCACACCATTTAACACTTGCACCTGTTGAAAAACTGCTGCAAATTTTTCAAGTATCCAAATTGATGACTCTGTTTCCGCTAAATCTGTATCACTGTCATCATCTCCTGTAGAGAATTTCAGCAGAACCTTGAGTTCCTTGTTGGTAAGGGTTTCTCTATGCTCTTCTATGTGTTCCTTGAAGTCACCCTTGATCATGTCAGAGAAGCGTTCCCCATCAACTTCCTTTGTAACATTCAAGATATTCCTGGGCCAGGCGCAGTGGGCTCACGCCTGTAATCCCAGCACTTTGGGAGGCTGAGACAGGCAGACCACAAGGTCAGGAGTTCGAGACCAGCCTGGCCAAGAGACCAGCCTGGGCAATATGGTGAAACCCGTCTCTACTAAAAATACAAAAATTAGCCAGGCGTGGTGGCATGTGCCTGTAATTCCAGCTACTCAGGAGGCTGAGGCGGGAGAATTGCTTGAACCCAGGAGGCGGAGGTTGCAGTGAGCTAAGATCACGCCATTGCACTCCAGCCTGGGTGACAGAGTGAGACTCCAACTCAAAAAAAACAAAAACAAAACCATATTCCTGACTTCTGCATCAGTAATGGGGAAGCTCCTGAAATCACTGACTACCTCATTCCATAATGGCTTCCGACATGCACTGACTGTCTTGGGCTTTGGGGCATCTACAGCCTCTGTAAAAAGCACAACTACATTTGCAATTGTGAAGCTCTTCCATAACTCCATGACACTGTAGTCAAGGTTAGCATCAAGGACAGCACAAATCCTCCCAAAGGTGAGGTGGGTGTAAGTCATTTAATGCACTTGCTGATGCCTTGATCAAATGGCTAAAACAGTGAAGTAGCACTTGCCTTAGGCAAGAACATCACTGCAACATTGTCATTAGTGAAGTAGAGAGATCAGGGATGGCTGTGAGTAATGTCAATTATGAGGATGACCTTGAATGGCAACCTGTTCTCTTCCAGGTATTTCTTCATTTTAGGAATAAAAGTGAATTCCAGGAACAAGATGGCCATCACCCAAGCCTTCCTATTGTGTTGCCAGAACACAAGTAGGCAATTTTTGATTTTGTTCTTAAGGACCCAGGGACTGTTTGCTTGGTACACAAGACCTGGCTTGACCATGTGACTTGCTGTGTTGCCACATAGAGCCAGAGTAAAACAAACTTTCCAGGCTTTGAACCCCAGAGCCTGCTTGACACTCTTACGGATGTAGGTATTAGGCCTCTTCTTCCAGAACAAGTCTCTTTCAACACAACTGAAGACTTGCTATGAAAGGTATCCTTTATCTTCTGAGTTTCTTGAGCTCTTCTGGGAATGCTGATACTGCCTGGCCATCAGCTAATGCTGATTCTCCTGTGATCTTTAAGTTCGTGAGGCTGTAGTACGTTCCACAGCTAGCTAGTCATCCCTTACTATCCTTAAATTCCTTCCTCTCACTCTCTTCAACTTCCTCACAGGAATGCTCACAAAGGCTAAATGCTTTTTCATGTGTAATTTTGCCATCAACAGGGACATGCTTCTGTGATATTTTGTCTACTCATACATTTAATGTTTTCTTAATCTCTGCAAGCTTTTTTTTTTTTTTTGAGATGGGGTTTCACTCTTGTTGCCCAGGCTGGAGTGCAATGGTGCGATCTTGGCTCACTGCAACCTCCGCCTCCCAGGTTCAATCAATTCTCCTGTCTCAGCCTCCCTAGTAGCTGGGATTACAGGCACCCACCACCACTCCCGGCTAATTTTTGTATTTTTTAGTAGAGACGGGGTTTCACCATTTTGGCCAGGCTGGTCCTGAATCCTGACCTCAGGTAATCAACCCGCCTCAGCCTCCCCAAGTGCTGGGATTACAGGCGTGAGCCACCATGCCCAGCCAGTCTCTGCAAGCATTTTATCATGAATCACAGTAACAATTTTTTTTTTGCCATTGTAGGGGCAGCACTAACACTTCCACAAATGTCAGCTTCCTTCTGTTTTATTGTGCCACTTCGGTAAATCACATGCCACTTTTCAAAAGATATAAGATTTTTATTTTCTTGTGAAGAGACAGCACTTTACATTCTCTCTTAGTCTGTAAGGGATTTCTTTCACCATATAATTGATTTTTAGGAGTCTTTTTTTTTTCACAAAAGCAAAGAGTGAACACAAGTAGCCAGTGAATAAAACGCCAGATGAACACTTCTCAAACAGTGGGTGCTAGAGAGAGACTGAAGATCTGTGAAACAGTGGGAGGCTACAGCAGGGTATTCTTCAGTTCAAATGGATTCAGCATAGTGCTTAGCACATGGCAGGTTCAAACTTGCTTTTTGAAACTTCCTGTATTTTTTTTCAATTATTTTCCATCCATAATCGGTAGGATCTGCAGATGAAGAACCCGTGGGTATAGAGAATTGACTATATTACAAAATTGCTATGGTAAAAAGAGTACACATAAGCTTAATGTTTTAAACTAACTTTGGCATGAGGTTTCGCCCAATTTTCTAAATATACATTCTCTGGGAAATTCAGGTGACCCTTGAATAACAGAGGTTTGAACTGGGTGGGTCTACTTACATGCAGATTTTCTTCTGCCTCTGCTACCCCTGAGATAGCAAGACCAAACTCTTCCTCCTCTTCCTCAGTCTACTCAGTGTGAAGACAATGAGGATGAAGACCTTTATAATGACCTACTTCCATTTCATGAGTAAGTGGAAAATAATAAAAAAAAATCTTTATAATTCTCTTAATAACATTTTCTTTTCTCTAGCTTACTTTATTGTAAGAATACAGTATATAATACATACAAAATATGTGTTAACTGTTTATGTTATTGGTAAGGCTTCCAGCCAACAGTAGACTATTAATAATTAAGTTTTTATGGAGTCAAAAGTTATACACGGATTTCTGACTGCATGGCACACTCAGTGCCCCTAATCCCAATGCTGTCTTGAAGGGTCAATTATATTTTAAATTTTAAATTACAGGTATGCAAACAAGGTCAGATAATTCTATTTCTAAAGACAGGAGGCACTTTAAAAACTGTAATTATAATTTTTACATGTCGTATAAATTGTATAATTTTTATTATCTAATTATGTAAAACAAAAGGACTATGTAGAAGTTTGTTCCAACAGAGTACTGTATATAAAATCATACAGTATAATTGGTAGTTCACGGCATATACTAAACATATGGTCCTTAATCATTTTCGAAAGTAGTGGTTATCAAACTTCAATGTGAATCAGAATCACCAGGAGGACTTACTGAAACACAAATTGCTGGGCCCTCTCCTTAGGGTTTCAAATTGAATAGGTCTGGGGTAGAGCCCAAGAATTTGCATTTCTAACAAGTTTCAGATGGTGGCGATGATCCTGGTGTAGACATAATACCACCATTTTAATGAAAGATTCAAAGTATAGTTTAAACAATTTCTAGATTGAACAATAATAATTCATTCTTCTTCAGCAGATATATGTTGGAAAACCACAGAATAGCAACGGATAGATGCCATTTGAAATCTCAGATACCAGAAGATAAACCACTTTGAAATTAAATAGGTTATTTTGTACATCCTGAAGGAAATACTGATGGGAAAATACTTTCTAATGTATGCTTTGGGAAAATAACTGCAGTAAAGTTATTCAATTTTGCTTTTATAAAGTAACAGCATTAACAATAAGTCACTAATTAATATTTATGAGCATATTTTAAATTGACTGCTATTATGAATGTGTTTTATGTTTATATATGTTTACCATTTATGTTATTGGTAAGGCTTCCAGCCAACATTAGACTATTAATAATTAAGTTTTTTAAATTATCTAATCTAATTCTCACAATAACCCTAAGAGGTAGGTACTGTAATTACCTCCATTTTCAAGAAAAAAAACTAAGATAAAGTAAGATTAAATAGCATAAATAGCATGTCCAAGATCAAACAGCACAGCCTGGATTTGAATCCAGGCATTCTAGTAACAGGACATGTGCTTAAAATAAAATGATTCTGGCCGGGTGTGGTGGCTCATGCCTGTAATCCCAACACTGTGGGAGGCCAAGGCAGGCAGATCACCTGAGGTCAGGAGTTTGAGACCAGCCTGACCAACATGGAGAAACCCCGTCTCTACTAAAAATACAAAAAATTAGCTGAGTGTGGTGGCGCATGCCTGTAATCCCAGCTACTTGGGAGGCTGAAGTAGGAGAACTGTTTGAACCTGAGAGGTGGAGGTTGTGGTGAGTCAAGATCGCACCATTTTACTCCAGCCTGGGCCACAAGAGCAAAACTCCATCTCAAAATAAATAAATAAATAAATAAACAAATAAATAATAAATAAAAGTATTCTGTCTTTAACATTTTTTATTTTACCCTCCATAATTAAAGAAACAATGGTCCTAACCTAGGCTTTAGAATTCTGGGTATGAAAAAGTATACTATAGACAAACCAAAGTATTATATTTTGTTATTTTACTACTTTGAATGACACATATCAATTATGCAGAAAGTTACAATGAATTCATTCAGAATTTAAGACAGTAATTCAATATTCCTATAGCACTTTGCATATATTTCTATTATGACATATTTACCACATTGTAGCAACTAGTTATTTATATGTATTATGGTATATTAACAATCATATATTTGGTTTTACAATCAACTCCACATTTGGGAAAATACTTGAATCTGGAAAGTAATCATTTTTGGTGAGTAATAATGCCCAATAATCCCTCCTGGAGAGACATATGACAGTGACTGTACAACATTTGTTAACTCTATTTGTCAATCCTACTGTGTATATATTAATAGATGCTCAGAAAATTAGCCCCATCTTGTGGATCACAGTAGTACTACAAATTCAGGCCTAACAGTCAAAACTTTGGAACTGTCAGTGATGTGTACATTATCTTGACTGACAAAAACTAAAAAACTTATGGCTAGCATTGGTGAGGAACCACCTTCACATACTGCTTTTGGTTGTATAACATAATACAACCTTTTCTAGGAAGAAATTTGCAAACCAGTTGTAAATATAAATAATATTCCATTCAAAATTTCACTTCTAGAAATTTATTCTGTAGAAATAAACAGACAAGTTAATAAACATGAATGTACTAGTGCAGCACTGTTCTTGGGAGTAAAAAATTAGAAACAGCCTAAATATCAATGTGGATACAATGAATCCTATGTAACAACAATCATGGGGGTAGCTAATGGTTGTCAGAAGCGCTTAATATGTACCAGTCACCTTTTTTTTTTTTTTTTTTTTTTTTTTGAGACAGGGTCTCACTTTGTTATCCAGGCTGGAGTGCAGTGGCATGATTTTGGTTGGAGTAATTTCGGCTCACTGCAGCCTCGACCTCCCAGGTTCAAGTAATCCTCCTACCTTAGCAAACAGCTGGGACTACAAGTAGCTGGGACTACAAGCCAAACACACATCACCATGCCTGGCTAATTTTTGTATTTTTTTGTAGAGACAGGTTTTTGCCCTGTTGCCCAGGCTGGTCTCGAACTTCTGAGCTCAAGCAATCCACCCCCCTCAGCCTCCCAAAGTGCTAGGATTACAGGCATGAGCCACCACACCTGGACCAGGCACCATTCTTTTTTTTTTTTTTTTTTAATTTCTTTTTTTTTTTATTATTATACTTTAGGTTTTAGGGTACATGTGCACAATGTGCAGGTTTGTTACATATGTATCCATGTGCCATGTTGTTTTGCTGCACCCATTAACTCGTCATTTAGCATTAGGTGTATCTCCTAATGCTGTCCCTCCCCCCTCCCCCCCACCCCACAACAGTCCCCAGAGTGTGATGTTCCCCTTCCTGTGCCCATGAGTTCTCATTGTTCAATTCCCACCTAGGCACCATTCTTAAGTCTGACTTTAGAGCCCTAACATTGACCACTATGCTATACCATTTCTCAGAATGAAGTATACATCCTCATAGGGAAGAATGTATATTATACAGTTAAATGAAAAGACTCAAGCTCAGAAGAATTGTATATTAGTATTAGTCCATTTAAAAATATGTTCATAAATGTATTAAAAGTCTAAAAGCCTAAACATTAAACTGTAAACCATGATTACCTCTGAAGACTTGGATGAGGAGAAAGATGACATTTTACTTTACATACTTTTCTACTGCTTGCATTTTTCATGTTAAATACATGTCAGATTCATATTTAAAATTACAATTAAAAAAATTAGTTAATCTGAATCTTTAAAATAATTTTAAGTAGTTTAAAGACTTTTTTTTTTCTTTTTTTTCTTGAGATGGAGTCTTGCTCTGTCACCCAGGCTGGAGTGCAGTGGCACGATCTTGGCTCACTGCAACCTCTGCCTCCCGAGTTCAAGCGATTCTCCTGCTTCAGCATCCTGAGTAGCTGGGATTACAGGTACACACCACCACGCCTAGCTAATTTTTGTATTTTTAATAGAGATGGGGTTTCACCATGTTGGTCAGGCTGGTCTCGAACTCCTGACCTCGTGATCCGCCCACCTCGGCCTCCCAAAGTGCTGAGATTACAGGCGTGAACCACTGCGCCCAGCCAGGACATTTTTTAAGCTGAAAAGGATGATCTCCTATAAGCTGAGGCTAATTGCCCAGTTAATGAAAGCATGAGAATGGTCATTTAAGGCAAAACACACAAAAAAAATCTTTTTAAAAATCAGTAAAATGATGTACCTTCAAGGTGCTTAAAGTCTCAGAAATTCTAGGTAAGTAAGGCTTATAATTGTCATTTCTTGGTATGAATGGCACGTTGAACATGCACATCTAATTTTGATCCTCCCGCAAACCCCACTAAAACTATAGCAAAAAGAATTTTTAAAGGTATAAATCCCCAGCATATAGAAATAGGAGACAACAGCAATAAAATTTTGGAAGCTGAAAGGAGATGGACAACTGGTAACTGACCTAGCAGACTTGAGAAAGTTTAAATCTAAGCCTGCATTGGGTAAAGCTGAGAACTATCCTGATTTCAAAAGGCTCAGTATTTTTGCATAGAAAGCTGATCACTTTTTTTGTGATTTGTGTAAGGTTTTGACATGTCTTATAATAGTAATGCTGTTCTTTATAGAATGTATTTAATGTAAGGGAATACACTAGCAAATGGTAAAACACCAGGCACAGTGGCTCACACCTGTAATCCCGACACTTTGGGAGGCCAAGGCAGAAGGACTGCTAGAGCCAAGCACCTTGAGATCAGCCTGGGCAACAGAGCAAAACCCTGTCTCTACAAAAAGTTTTTAACAATTAGCTGGGCATGGTGGTCTGCACCTGTAGTCCTAGCTACTCAGGAGTTTATTTTACTTTTATTTTATTTTATTTTATTTATTTTATTTAGCTAAGACAAGAGGATCACTTGAGCCCAGGAGTTTGAGGCTGCAGTGAGCTATGATGTCACACCACTGTACTCCAGCCTGGGTGACAGAAAGACCCTATCTCATTTAAAAAAAAAAAATGAGTAAAGTTAAGGGCCTGATTTCAGCTAAGTGGTCGAAGAAACTATTTACTCTGAAGGACTTCAATATAAGATATAAACCTTCAAGTATTAATTTGTAGTAAGAATAAAAGAATTTCTTTTTTTTTTTTTTTGAGACGGAGTCTCGCTCTGTCACCCAGGCTGGAGTGCAGAAGCGCAATCTCGGCTCACTGCAAGCTCCGCCTCCCGGGTTCACGCCATTCTCCTGCCTCAGCCTCCTGAGTAGCTGGGACTACAGGCGCCCACCACCAGGCCTGGCTAATTTTTTGTATTTTTAGTAGAGACGGGGTTTCACTGTGGTCTCGATCTCCTGACCTCGTGATCCACCCGCCTCGGCCTCCCAAAGTGCTGGGATTACAGGCGTGAGCCACGGCACCCGGCCTAGAAGAATTTCTTTTTTTTTTTTTTTTTTGAGACGGAGTCTCACTGTCGCCCAGGCTGGAGTGCAGTGGCGCAATCTCGGCTCACTGCAACCTCCGCCTCCCGGGTTCACGCCATTCTCCTGCCTCAGCCTCTCCGAGTAGCTGGGACTACAGTCACCCACCACCACGCCCGGCTTATTTTTTGTATTTTTAGTAGAGACGGGGTTTCACCGTGGTCTCGATCTCCTGACCTCGTGATCCGCCCGCCTTGGCCTCCCAAAGTGCTGGGATTACAAGCGTGAGCCACCGCGCCCGGCCTAAAAGAATTTCTTAACAGATTCCTTAACAAAAACAAGCTGGGCACAGTAACAGGGGCCTGTAGTCCTGGTTACTTGGAAGGCTGAGGCAGTAGGACTGCTTTAGCCCTGGAGTTGAAGGCCACAGTGAGCTATGATCATGCCTGTAAATAGTCACTGCACTCTAGCCTGGCCAACACAGCAAGATTCATCTCTATTAAAAAAAAAAAAAGTCACTTGGCTATATGTTAGAAGTAAGCCTTGAGGATAAAAACATCCTTATTAAAAATAGTATCCCAAGTTGAGTGAAAATATAAGTTGCTATTGTCCACTTGGTGTGTTCTGCTTTACTCAGAAGAACAATACTTTTTCTATTACTTTCCCTTGCTTATACAGAGCCAATATTTTAAAAAGCAATAATTAAGCAAATATACAATTGTTGGCACTTCAACTAAGAAAGGAGAAATCAGGATGGGTTCAGGCTTTTTGGAAAGTAGCATGACATCTGCCAATAATACTCCGCTTTACTAATGATGTAGAGCTTGTAGCCAAATTCTGACCATATAACTTTCATTAGAGCTATTTCTCATTGTTTCTAGTTAGCACACACATACAAATTCCTTCCCTGCTAAAATACAGAACAGTGTACCCTTTTTTTTTTTTTTTCAAGATGTAGTCTTGCTCTGTCACCCAGGCTGGAGTGCAGTGGTGTGATCTCGGCTCACTGCAGCCTCTGCCTCCTGGGTTCAAGCGATTCTCCTGCCTCAGCCTCCCAAGTAGCTGAGATTACAGGCATGCGCCACTACTAAAAATTTAAAACTTAGCTGGATGTAGTGGCAGACATTATATATTCCCAGCTACTCAGGAGGCTGAGACAGGAGGATCACTTGAACCCAAGAGTCTGAGGTTGCAGTGAGCTGTGACTGAGCCACTGCACCGCTATGAAGGTCTCCTTAGCCATAACAAGAATACATGTACATGTGCACACTGTTTATACCATACCTAACTCATAAGAATATACAATCAATTCTTGATAATCCAAGAGCATAGTAACTGGTTTGCAGTTAAACTATGATTAAAATGCTATGGGGAATCTACTTTTATCTTTCTTATTAGGGAGAAGCTTGTTAGGAAACTGATGCTCAACCTCCTGCTTTAACCATACACAACCATGTAGCCCCCATACCCAAACCCTCACCACAGTATTTCTACATAGTCAAACCCCAAGCTCCCTCAGGTGTTCTGGTGCCTGCATTAGTTCTTCAAATTCCCCTCCTGGGGAAAGTTAGGGAGGATAAGGTTAATCAGTCTTTGCTACTTCATTACTAGGCCTGGGTGGGGAATTAATTCTGTCTGGATTATTTGTGTGGTATTTGTGATTTGATTTTCATCCCCTCTAATGCTACCAGTTACTGCCATTAATAGTTGACTATATTATTATTATTTAATTAATTTATTTATTTATTGAGACCGAGTTTCACTCTTGTTGCCCAGGATGGAGTGCAGTGGCACGATCTTGACTCACTGCAACCTCTGCCTCCAGGTTCAAGCGATTCTCCTGCCTCAGCCTTTCTGAGTAGCTGGGATTACAGGCCTGCACCACCACGCCCGGCTAATTTTTGTATTTTTAGTAGAGATGTGGTTTCTCCTCCATGTTGGTCAGGCTGGTCTCGAACTCCCGACCTCAGATGATCTGCCCACCTCAGCTTCCCAAAATGCTGGGATTACAGGCGTGAGCCACCGCACCTGGCCGACTATATTGTTTATAGTAAACTACTGACTATTACTAGGAAGGAAGTATAATTTAGGAGGAAGTATAACTTAGGAATCTATAACAACTTTAAACATTTTACTTCTGTTTTTGTAAAAAAACAAAAAAAAATGCTTGGCAAAGCTAAATAAATTTTATGCAATCATTTTGACTCATAAGTGGTCAGTTTAAATCATTGCTTTAATATTACTCATATAGTATATACTTTAGTAAAGTTAGTAATATCACAGAGAATTAAATAATAAATCCCAGGTAGTTAAACAGTCTCTGAGACACCAGTTAACACTATATTAATACTGCTAAACATCTGTTAATCTGCATTATAAAAATACCAGAAGCATTACCTTGGTGTTCCTCTAAATCCATGTCAAGTTGTCTAATTTCTTCATTAAACTGATCTATCTTTTCTTTTATATCTGTTAACCTGTTGAAAATATTTTTAATGAATTTATGAAGGAAATGCAGACATTCAATAAAAACAATTGATGGGGAGGTTAGATATCTTTTCCAAGTTGCATAAACAATATCTAAAAATAATATGTCTTATTCTAAGGACAATACTATAACTGACGATGACATTAGGATATCTTTTCCAAGTTGCATAAATATCGAAAAATAGCATATCCTATTATGAGGACAATACTATAAATTTAGAGAGGAAGAATCTTGTCCAGATCTTTTTTTTTTTTTTATTTGAGACGCGGTCTCGCTCTGCCACCAGGCTGGAGTGCAGTGGTGCGATCTCGGCTCACTGCAACCTCTGCCTCCCGGGATCAAGCGATACTCCTGCCTCAGCCTCCCGAATAGCTGGGACTACAGGCACGCGCCTCCATGCCCAGCTAATTTTTGTATTTTTAGTAGAGACGGGGTTTCACCATGTTGGCCATGATGGTCTCGATCTCTTGACCTCGAGATCCACCTGCCTCAGCCTCCCAAAGTGCTGGGATTACAGGCGTGAGCCACTGCGCCCAGCCTAGATCTTTTTTACTGATTCATATTTGGAGCCCAAGTATATTCTGAGAACACTAGGTTGCCTGACTTAAACAGCACACCCCTTCCCAACTTTCCTTTGAGTTTGATTTGCAGTATTAAGAAAATGAAAAATATTTAACAATACTTTTTGTAGGTTTCTATAAGCCAAATTAAGTTGGAAAATTAATCTTAAAAATGAGAAAATAAGGGAAAACCTACCACTGGTAGAAGATTATATGGGTTAATATTTTAACATAAAGCAGTTATACTTACTATAAAGCTACCATAACAAAAACAATGTGGTATAGGCATAGGGATAGACATATATATCAATGGACTAAAATTGTGAGTCCAGAAATAAGACCATATATCTATAGCTAACTGATTTTTGACAAGGGTGCTAAGGTAATTAAATGGGGAAAGAAGAGTATTTTCAATAAATGGTGCTGGGAAAAGTGCATATGCAGAAGCTAAGGGACTCCTACCTCACATCACACACAGAATTAACTTGAAATGGATCAAAGATCTAAATGTAAGAACTAAATTACCAAACTCTTAGAAGAAAACATAGACATAGTCTTTATGACCTTGGATTAGGCATTGGTTTCTTAGATATGACACTAAAAGCAAGAGAAACAAAAGAAAAATAGAAAAACTGGACATAATCAAAATTGGAAACTTTTATGCTTCCAAGGACACCAAGAAAATGAAAAGATAATTCATAGAACAAGGGAAAATTTTTACAAATCAGGTATCTGATGAGACCTCTATCTAGCATATATAAGGAAATGTTACAACTCAGTAATCAAAAACAATCTAGTTTAAAAAATGAGCAAATGAACTAAGTAAACATTTCCCCCAAAGAATATGGCCAATAAGCATATGAAAGGAACCTCAACATCATTAGCCATCAAACAAATACAAATCAAAACCATAGTGAGACACTGCTTCATACCCATTAGGGATGGCTATAATAGAAAAAGAGATAATAACAAGTGAGGATGTGAAAAAAACTGGAACCCTCACATGCTGCTCATACGCTGCTCTTATTGTATTACATAGAAATGTAAAACAGTACCAATTCTTTGAAAGTCTGACAGAATTCAGCTGTGGCTCCATCTGGTCCTGGACTTTTTGTTGGCAATTTTTTTTTTTTTTTTTTTTTTTTACCATTTCAATCTCACTGCTTGTTAATGGTCTGTTCAGAGTTTCTATTTCTTCCTACTTTTAATCTAGGATTGTATATTTCCAGGAATCTATCCGTCTCCTCTAAGTTTTCTAGTTTGTGGGTGTAAAGGTGCTCATTGTAAGCTTCTTTTGTATTTCTGTGGTATTAGTTGTAGTATCTCCCATTTTGTTTCTAATTGAGCTTATTTGGATCTCTTCTCTTCTTTTCTTGATTAATCTTGCTATTGGTCTACCAATTTTATCTTTTCAAAGAACCAGCTTTTTGCTTCATTTATCTTTCATTTTTTTTGTTTCAATTTAATTTAGTTCTGCTCTGATGTTTGTTATTTCTTTTCTTTTGGTGGGTTTGGGTTTGGTTTGTGCTTGTTTCTCTAGTTCCTTGAGGTGTGACGTTAGATTGTCTATTTGTGTTCTTTCAGACTTTTTGATGTAGATACTTAATGCTCTGAATGTTCCTCTTAGCGCTGCTTTTGCTGTATCCCAGAGGTTTTAATAGGTTGTGTCATTAGTATTGTTCAGTTCAAAGAATTTTTAAATTTCCATCTTGATTTCATTGTTGACCTAAAGATCATTCAGGAGCAAATTATTTAATTTCCATGTATCTACATGGTTTTTACGGTTCCTTTTGGAGTTGATTTCCAATTTTATTCCACTGTGGTCTGAGAATACTTGATACAATTTTGATTTTCTTAAATTTATTGAGACTTGTTTTGTGGCCTATCGTATGGTCTGTCTTGCAGGATGTCCCATGTGCTGATGAACAGAATGTATATTCTGCAGTTGTTGGGTAGAATGTTCTATAAATATCTGTTGAGTCCATTTGTTCTAGGGTATAGTTTAAATCCATTGTTTCTTTGTTGACTTTCTGTCTTGATGACCCGTCTAGTGCTGTCAATGGAGTATTGAAGTCCCCCGCTATTAATTGTATTGCTGTTTATCTCATTTGTTAGGTCTAGTGGTAATTGTTTTTTACATTTGGGAGCTCTAGTGTTAGGTGCATGTAGATTTAGTACTGTGATACTTTCCTGTTTGATTAGTCCTTTTATCATTACATAATGTCCTTCTTTGTCTTTTTCAATTGTTGTTAAAGTCTGTCTTGTCTAATATAAGAATAGCTACTTCTACTTGCTTTTGGGACCATTTGCATGGAATATCTTTTTCCACCCTTTTACCTTAAGTTTACGTGAGACCTTATGCATTAGGTGAGTCACTTGAAGATGGGAGATACTTGGTTGGTGAATTCTTATCCATTTCGCTCTTCTGTATATTTAAGTGGAGCATTTGGGCTGTTTATATTCAATGTTAGTATTGAGATATGTGGTATTGTTCTATTCATTGTCCTAGTTATTGCCTGAATACCTTGGTTTTTCATTTTCATTATGTTGTTTTATAGGCCCTGTGAGATTTATGATTTAAGGAGTTTCTACTTTGGTGTATTTTGAGGTTTTGTTTCAAGATTTAGAACTCCCTTTAATTGTTCTTGTAGTGCTGTCTTGGTAGTGGTGAATTCTCTCAGCATTTTTCTGAAAATGACTTTATCTTTGCTTCATTTACGAAGCTTAGCTTCATTGGATACAAAATTCTTGGCTAATAATTATTTTAAGGAGTCTAAAGGTAGGACTCCAATCCCTTCTAGCTTGTAGGGTTTCTGCTAAGAAATCTGCTATTGATCTGATAGGTTTTCCCTTATAGGTTACCTGATGCTTTTGCCTCATAGCTCTTAAGATTCCTTCCTCTGTCTTGACTTTAGATAATCTTACGACTATGCCTAAGTGATTATCTTTTTGTGATGCATTTCCCAGGCGTAATCTTTGACATTCTTTCTTTTCTTTCTTTTTTTTTTTTTTTGGAGATGGAGTCTCGCTGTGTCACCCAGAATGGAATGCAGTGGCATGATCTTAGCTCACTGCAACCTCCACCTCCCAGGTTCAAGTGATTTTTCTGCCTTAGCCTCCCAAGTAGCTGGGACTACAGGTGTGTGCCGCCATGCCCAGTGGATTTTTGTATTTTTAGTAGAGACAGGGTTTTACCTTATTGGCCAGGCTGGTCTTGAACTCCTGACCTCATGTTCCGCCCACCTCGGCCTCCCAAAGTGCTGGGATTACAGGTGTGAGCCACTGTGCTCAGCCATGACATTCTTATATTTGGATGTCTACATCTCTAGCAAGGCCAGGGAAGTTTTCCTTGATTATTCCCTCAAATATATTTTCCAAACTTACAGATTTGTCTTCTTCCTCAGGAACACCCATTTTTCTTAGGTTTGGCCATTTAACAGAATCTCAAACTGTTTGGAGCCTTTGTGCTTTTTTTTTTTTAAATTCTTTTTTGGTCTTTGTTGGATTGGGTTATTCTGAAAGCCTTGTCTTAGAGCTCTGAAGTTCTTTCTTCTGCTTGTTTGATTCTATCGTTGAAACTTTCCAGTGTATTTTGCATTTCTCAAAGTGTGTCTTTCATTTCCAGAAGTTGTGACTGTTTTTTATTTATGCTACGTATTTCTCTGGAGATTTTTTTCATTCATATCCTGTATTTTAAATTTCTTTAAGTTGGTTTTCACCTTTCTCTGCTGGCTCCTTGGGTAACTTAATAATTGATCTTCTGAATTCTTTTTCTGTCAATTCAGAGATTTCTTCTTGGTTTGGATCCATTGCTGGTACTAGTGTGATCTTCTGGAGATGTTACAGAACCTTGTTTTCTCATATTACCAGAATTGTTTTACTGGTTCCTTCTCATTTGGGTAGACTATGACAGAAGAAAGATCTGAGACTCAAGGACTGCTGTTCAGATTCGTTTGTCCCATGAGGTGATCCCTTGATATGGTGCTCTCTCCCTTTCCCTAGAGATGGGGCTTCCTGAGAGCCAGACTGCGGTGATTGTTATTGCTGTTCTGGGTCTAGCCACCCACCAGAGCTACCGGGCTCCAGGCTTGTACTTGGGAGGGTCTGCAAAGAGTCCTGTGAAGTGATCTGTCTTTAGGGTCTCAGCTGTAGATACCAGCACCTGCTCTGGTGGAGGTAGCTGAAGAGTGAAGTGGATTCCGTGAGAGTTCTTGGTTGTAGTTTTGTTTAGTGCACTGGTTTTCTTGAATGCTGGTTGTGCTGGCAGTGAAGCTGTCATGTGAACAGACTCAGGGCCTCTGATTACTGTGGATGTTACAGGCAGTGGAATTAGCTGTTGTTTTCTCCTTCCCTTGGAGCAGGATTGTTCTGTTATGAATTGCTGTAATGGTTTGTGTTGGTTGGCCTCCAACTAGGAGGTGGCACTTTCAAGAGGACATCAGCTGCAGTAGTATGGGGGGATACAAGCTTGCCCTAAGGTCACCTGAATAAATATTTGGGTTTCTCAGGTGATTGGTGGGGCCATAGGCCTGCCACAAGTTTATGTCTTTTGTCTTTGGCTACGAGGCAGATAGAGAAAGACCAACAGGTGGGGGGCAGGGTTAGGCGTGTCTCAGCTCAGACTCCTCTTGGATGGGGCTGGCTGTGGCCAATGTGGGTGATGGAGGGGGTGGTTTCAGGCCAAAGAAGTTATGTTCCAAGGGGGATATGGCAGCCTCTGCTGCTGATCTTACTGAAACTATTCCAAAAGATAAAGAGGGAATCTTCCTTAAATCATTCTATGAAGCCAGTATCACCCTAATACCAAAACCAGGAATGAACATAACAAAAAAAAGAAAACTATGGACCAATATCCCTGATGAATTTAGAGGCAAAAATCCTCAAAAAAAAAATTAGCCAACCAAATCCAGCAGCATATCAAAAAGATCCTCCATGAACAAGTGGGTTTTATAGCAGAGATGCAGGGATGCGTGAACATACACAAGTCAATAAATGTGATACACCACATAAACAGAATTAAAAACAAAACTCATATGATCATCTCAATAGATGCAGAAAAAGCATTTGACAAAATCCAGCATCCTTTTATGATTAAAACCCTCAGCAAAATCAGCATAGAAGAGACATATCTTAAGGTTATAAAAGCTATCTATGACAAACCCACAGCCAACATTACACTGAACAGGGAAAAGTTGAAAGCATTCCCCCTGAGAACTGGAACAAGACAAGGATGCCCACTCTCACCACTTCTATTCAACACAGCACTAGAAGTCCTAGATAGAGTAATCAGAAAAAAGAAACGAATAAAGGGCATCTATATCAGTAAAGAGGAAGTCAAACTGTCGCTGTCTGCTGATGATATGACCATATAACTAGGAAACCCTGAAGACTCATCCAGAAAACTCCTAGATCTTATAATTAAATTCAGTAAAGTTTCAGGACACAAAATCAATGTACACAAATCAGTAGCACCGCTATATACCAACAGCAACCAAGCTGACAAAGAAATCGGTCGGGCACGGTGGCTCATGCCTGTAATCCCAGCACTTTGGGAGGCTGAGGTAGGCAGATCACAAGGTCAGGAGGTCGAGACCATCCTGGCTAACACAGTGAAACCCCGTCTCTACTAAAAATACAAAAAAGTAGCCGGGCGTGGTGGCACGTGCCTTTAGTACCAGCTACTAGGGAGGCTGAGGCAGGAGAATTGCTTGAACCCGGGAGGCGGAGGTTGCAGTGAGCCAAGATTGTGCCACTACACACCAGCCTGGGCGACAGAGCAAGACTCTGTTTCAAAAAAAAAAAAAACAGAGAAAGAAAGAAATCAAGAACTCAACTCCTTTCACAACAGCTGTGAAAATAAAATAAAATAAAATAAAACAAAATACAGTACAATACAATACTTAGGAATATGCCTAACCCAAAAGGTGAAAGACCTCTACAAGGAAAACTACAAAACACTGCTGAAAGAAATCACAGATGACAAAAACAAATGGAAACATATTCCATGCTCATGGATGACTAGAATCAATATTATGAAAATGACCACACTGCCAAAAGCAATCTACAAGTTCAATGCAATTCCCATTTCACCATCATCATTCTTTACAGAACTAGAAAAAAAAATCCAAAATTCATATGGAACCGAAAGTGAGCCTGCATGGCCAAAGCAAGACTAAGCAAAAAGAACAAATCTGGAGACATCACATTACCCAACTTCAAACTATACTATAAGGACTATGAGGTCACCAAAACAGTATTGTATTGGCATAAAAACATGTACATGGACCAATGGCACAGAACAGAGAACCCAGAAATAAAACCAAATACTGACAGTCAGCTGATCTTCGAAAAAGCAAACAAAAACATAAGGTGGGGAAAGGACACCCTATTCAACAAATGGTGCTGAGATAACTGGCAAGCCACAAGTAGGAGAATGAAACTGAATCCTCATCTCTCATCATACAAAAATCAACTCAAGGTGAATCAGAGACTTAAATCTAAGACCTAAACCCATAAAAATTCTAGAAGATAACATCAGAAAAACTCTTCTAGACATCGGTATAGGCAAAGACTTCATGAACTGAAAGAACATAAAAGCAAATGCAACAAAAACAAAGATAAATAGATGGGACTTAAAAACTTCTGCACCACAAAAGAATCAGCAGAGTTAATAGACAACCTACAGAGTTGGAGAGAACTTTCCTAAACTGTGCATCTGACAAAGGGCTAATATAATCTACAACAAGTTCAAACAAATCAGCAAGAAAAAAAATCCCATAAAAAAGTGAAAAGTGGGCTAAGGACATGAATAGACAACTCTCAAAAGAAGATATACAAATGGTCAACAATCATATGAAAAAATGCTCAACATCATTAATTATCAGGGAACTGCAAATCAAAACCACAATGCAATACCACCTTACTCCTGCAAGAATGGCCATAATTTAAAAATTTTTAAAAATAGATGTTGGTATGGATGTGGTGAAAAGGGAACACTTTTACACTGCTTGTGGAAGTATAAAGTAGTACAACCACTATGGAAAACAGTATGGAGATTCCTTAAAGAAATAAAAGTAGATCTACATTTGATCTAGCAATCCCACTACTAGGTATCTATCCAAAGGAAATAGAAGTCATTATATGAAAAGACACTTGCACACGCATGTTGACAGCAGCACAATTTGCAACTGGAAAAATATGGCAACAGCCAAAAGGCCAACAATCAAAAAGTGAATAAAGAAAATGTGGTATGTATATGTGCGTGTGCGTATATATTTATACATATACATACATATATATTTATATATATACATACATATATATATATATATATGTTTATACTACTCAGCCATAAAAAGGAACAAAATAATGGCATTCACAGCAACCTAGACGGAGTTGGAGACAGTTATTCTAAGTGAAGAAACTCAGGAATGGAAAACCAAACATTGTATGTTCTCATCTATAAGTGGGAGCTAAGCTATGAGGACGCAAAAGCATAAGAATGATACAATGGACTTTGGGGACTTGGTGGGAAGAGTGAGAGGTAGGTGAGGGATAAAACACTACACAGTGGGTAGAGTGGACACTGCTTGGGTGATGGATGCATCAAAATCTCAGAAATCACCACAATAGAAATTATCCATGTAACTAAATACCACCTGTTCCCCAAAAACTATTGAAATAAAAAAGATAGGCCAGGCGCAGTGGGTCACGCCTGTAATCCCAGCACTTTGGGAGGCCAAGGCAGGCAGATCACGAGGTCAGGAGATCGAGACCATCCTGGCTAACACGGTGAAACCCCGTCTCTACTAAAAATACAAAAAATTAGCTGGGCGCGGTGGCAGGTGCCTGCAGTCCCAGCTACTAGGGAGGCTGAGGCAGGAGAATGGCATGAACCTGGGAGGCGGAGCTTGCAGTGAGCCAAGATTGGGCCGCTGCACCCCAGCCTGGGCGACAGAGGGAGACTCTGTCTCAAAAAAATAAAAAAAAAAAAAAAAAAAAGATAAAAGATAAAATAAAGCTGCTTTAAATGTTCCTAAAAGAAAAAAATCTTCTCTTAGCCATAATAATATAGAAATTTGCTTACAGTTACAAATAACAGAAAAAAAAATTAGTTTCTTAGTACCTTAGCCAGTATTGCAAAAGACTTAGTAACACGGGCTGCAATTCAGCTCATATTAGAGA
Source organism: Nomascus leucogenys (assembly GCF_006542625.1). NCBI lineage: Eukaryota > Metazoa > Chordata > Mammalia > Primates > Hylobatidae > Nomascus > Nomascus leucogenys. The sequence continues at coordinate 82,902,926 of NC_044388.1, forward strand.
CTGTGATTCCAAAATTTAATTTCATAAGTTGTAATCAGCGACAAAAACATTACAATAGAATATGAGAGACATTAAAAGGCAATTTCGTCATTGTTGACTACTTATTAATTTACAACTTAGTTGATTAAAATTAAAACAATCTTAGCCGGGTATGATGCCGTGTGCCTGTAGTCCCAGCTACTCAGGAGGCTGAGGCATGAGAATCCCTTGAACCCAGGATGTGGAGATTGCAGTGAGCCAAGATTGCACCACTGCATTCCAGCCTGGGCAACAAACCGGGACTCTGTCTCAGAAAAAAAAAAAAAAAAAAAATTAAATTAAAACAATTGGTATGCTTTCTGGTGACTGGTGGTAAAGTGATTGTTTTACAAATTTCAAATAAATGTATTCAAATACAAATAAATGAAATGTAAAATGGTAAAGCTGTTTTGGAAAACAGTCTGGCAGTTCTTCAAAAAGTTAAACATAGTCATGAGTCAGCAATTCCACTCCTAGGTATATATACAAAAGAACTGAAAACATATGTCCACACAAAAACTTGTACATGGATGTTCATAGGAGCATGATTCATAATAATAAAAAAATGGTAACAGCCCATACATCCATTAACTGATAAATGAATAAAATATGGTATATCCATACAATGGAATACTATTTGGAAATAAAAATTAATAAAATACTAAGCATGTATTAATAAAAACTAATACATGCTTAGTATTTTATTAATTTTTATTTCCAAATAATATTCCATTTGTCTTAGTTTTCAAGGCTCACCTATGAGCCTTGGAACAGAACAGAGAACCCAGAAATAAAGCCAAATACCAACAGTCAGCTGATCTTCGAGAAAGCAAGGCTCATTGTGAAAGCATCCTGCCACACAGAAGCACATATTGAATGATTCCATATATATGAAATGTCTAGAATAGGCATGGCTAGAGCTGGGAGAGGGATAAGGGCGGTGATGGTTAAAGGGTGGAGGGTTTTATTGGGCTGACTGAATAGTTCTAAAATTGACGGGGGGCATGGCATACTGGCTCACAGCTGTAATCCCAGCTCTTTGGGAAGCTGAGATGGGAGGATCACTTGAGGCCAGGAGCTGGAGACTAGCCTGGGCCACATAGCAAGATCTCTACTCTACTAAAAACAAAAATAAATTAGCCAGATATGGTGGTGTGTGCCTGTAGTCCTGGCTACTTGGGAGGTTTGAGCCCAGGAGTTTGAGGTTACAGTGAGCTATGATCATGCCACTTGCACTCCAGTCTGGGCAGCAGAGTGAGACCTGGTCTCAAAAAGATAAAAATAAATAAAAATTGAAAAATAAAGGTGATTTAGGTGATGGCTGCACACTTCTGTGAATATACTAAAAAGTTTTAAATTGTTTACATTAAATATGTCTATTATATGGTATAAAGTATATCTTAATAAAGATACTTATAACAAACAATTATACTACGCAATGGCTCTTAAACACTCAAAGAAATATTTAAAGCTATAAGTAAAATTTAAAGAATGAAAGCCACTCCTGTACCTTTAGAATGTAATTTTTAAAGTGAGAAATGGATGTAAAATGTCCCTACTATAAAGATACTTACTGTCTTTCCATGCAGGCTATTTCCTGAGTATCGTCTTTAATCTACAAAGGCATAAAAAGAAAGTAGCATTTAAAAAAATAACTCATTGTAAGGCTCTCTTAAAGATAATTTCCTTCTAAAGTACATTGTACTAAAGTGTCAAATCTAGTCTCTTTCTTGAAATCTATTTTTTAGATTTCAACCTTTGAAGTTAAAGGGAACAGCACCAAGGAACCATTCACAGATTCCATCCTTTTTCCTCAAAGTAAGGGTAGTAACTGATATACTCACAGCTACCCTCCAGGCACCATGAGGTTAGCACATCTTCAGGCCTGGATAAGTTGATACAAACATCAAGGATTTCTGAGATTCCCCTCAGTTTCCCACAAGGTAGGGTTGCTAGATTGAGCAAGCCCAGTTAAATTCGAATTTCAGATAAATAGTGAATATCTTTGAGAGGATTTATGTACCATGTAATATCTGGAATATCCGTATCATTCACAAGCAATGAACAATTTTTCCATACACATATATATCTGAAAGATTATTTATTGCTTATCTGAAATTCAAATTTAAGTAGCCATTCTATATTTTATGTGGTAAGGATACCTCAAGATCACTCCTCCCCATCCTTCAGTGATTTCTTTCCAAGGAACTACACAGGTTCTAGATTTAATACCTTTCTGGAATGATTCTAATATTTAAATAGTCCCTGAATTGATACCTACATTTCTTCTAAATGCACTGGGCTTGATCTAAGTCTAAGGGCAAAGGAGTCCCTGACTGGAGCTGTGCCCAAATACATATGAAGTTCTCCTAAGGCCCTTATAGTTAGGATGTGTCAGGATAAACAACATGCTAATTATAATTTGGAGCTAAACTAAATCCACCCTTGGGGTAGTAAGAAAGCTACTAAGTACATGTTACATGTGTCATGACTTTAGGACATATGATAATTTCACAGGACATTTTAATTCCATTCTCTTCATGGAGGCACTGATAATAACAACCACAAAAAGTCATGAGCCTTGGGATACTCCATTTTCTAAATACAAGGCCCAAAACGATAATGAAATATATCTTCAAAAAGATTACATAAATATTTAATGACCAATAAAGAAGAGTTTCAAGTATTCCTAATAAGGAAAAATTAGCTTCACCTAAGTTACTATGAGATACTTGATTAAGAAAATCTAGGCTGGATGCCTATAGTCCCAACACTTGGAGAGGCTGAAATGGGAGGACTGCTTGAGGCCAGGAGCTGGAGACCAGCCCAGGCAACACAGTAAAACCCTATCTCTACAAAAAATAAAAAAAAAAAATTGGTGTGTTGGCACATGCCTGCAGTCCCAGCTACTCGGGAGGCTGAGGTAGAGGAACAGTTGAGCCCAGCAGCTCAGGGCTAGTGAGCTATGATTGCACCACTGTGCTCCAGCTTGGGTTACACAGCAAGATCCTACATCAGTAATAATAATAATAATAATAATAATAATAATAATAGGAAGAAAACCTAGATTAAAAACTCATTTCTTCACATAAACTATTTTTAGACAATACACTTACTAGCTTTACTACTTGCATTAATATCCCTTAAATAAAACAAATCAATACATGTACCAAAACCGGACATCTTAAAATAAGTATGTTTGTTTTACTCACCTGCTTAAGTAATTTCTCTCTCTCTTCCATTGGAGATCCTATGCTTTTGTCTTCTGCAATCATTTGATCTCGATGGGACTCCAACTCATAAAGTTTTTCATGCAGCAATACCGCCTCCTGTTTCACCTGGGAGTGAGCTATTTCCTAAAGGAAAATAAGAAGGGAAAGTTTTAATTAGTATTTTATCAATAATTATTCTAAAATAGGTTTCAGTTTATAAGAATGGGGGTAAATTTAAACTACCAGTGTCTTTAAATACAGACAGCAAATACCATTAGTACTCAATAATGCTACAAAGCACATTCCTAAATTGGAAGAATAAAAATAAATCCTGTATATTTTAATAAGCTATTTTCAGTCTAAGATTCACAAGAAGTTGATAGCCTTAGTTTATTTTATTTTCTACATATAAGACCTGAATAAATATAGGACAACTCTACAAATGGGAGGATAAAGACAATGTCAAAACATATGTACAACTTTAAACACAATGTCTGATTCAAAGTTCATAGAAGTGATCTTTGGAGAGAAGATATTTTTCCCTAAATAGGTCATAACATATATTTTTCCACAATTTTGTGGGTTGAATTGTGTCTGCTCAAAAAGGTAAGCTGGAGTCTTAACATCATAAACCTGTCAATTTGACCTTTATTTGGAAATAGGCTCTTTGCATATTTAGTCAAGTTAAGATAAGGTCATTAGGGGTGGGACCTAATCCAATATAATGGTGCCCTTTATAAGAAGAGTACAGACACAACAGAGACACAGAGGGAGAATACCATGTTTTGACTCAGGCAAAGACTGGAGTGATGCAGCTGCAAGTCAAGCAACATCAAGAGCTAATGGACACCACTAGAAGCTAGGAAGAAGCAGAGCAACATTCTTTCTAGAGTCTCAGAGGAAGCATGGCTCTGCTGACACCTTGATTTCAGACTTCCAGGCTCTGGAACTGTGAGAAAATTTGTTTGTTTGTTTTAAGCCACCCAGTTTGTGATATTCTATTACAGCAGCACTAGGAAATTAACACATGAAATAACAGTTACTGTGTACTCACCACTATCCCACCTTTCACAAAGAAAAAAATAAGGATGTGACAAAAATGTTATTAGATAACAAAAAAAAAGTAGGAATGGTGGTGGTGATGATTAAAATGACATTTGAAACTCTTGTTTACTGAGCATCTGTTCTGTGCCAGGCACTATACTACATGTTATTTATATGCTATCTCTACTATCCAAAGTGATACTCTACAAGATAGTACTATCATCTCTCTTTTACAGATGAGAAAACTAAGGATCTGACATGTAAATAACTTTTCAAAGTTAACAAAAACATAAGAGTCAACAGTGACATTTGAAACCAGACCTACAGCATGAACAAAACAAAATTCTTAAGAGGGAAGACCTCATTTTTTTTTCTTTTTCGAGACGGAATTTCGCTCTTTCACCCAGGCTGAAGTGCAGTGGTGCGATCTCGGCTCACTGCAAGCTCCGCCTCCCGGGTTCAAGCGATTCTCCTGCCTCAGCCTCCCAAGTAGCTGGGATTATAGGCGCCCGCCACCACGCCCAGCTAATTTTTGTATTTTTAGTAGAGATGGGGTTTCATCATGTTGGCCAGGCTGGTCTCAAAACTCCTGACCTTGTGATCCGCCCATCTCGGCCTCCCGAAGTGCTGGGATTACAGGTGTGAGCCACCGTGCCTGACCAACCTCTTCTCTTCTAAAAGTATGAAAGAAGGAACCTCCAAAAAAGGAACAAGTAGACAAGATAATTTTTCAAAGTCCATAAGCAATGGATTATATATACAGTTCAAGTAACAGATTAGGCATCAGATAAGATAAAAAAAAAAGCCATGCTAAAAAGACATATAGAAGAAATGCAGATATTTTACGCTATCCTTTTTCATAGTATGTTCTCCTTTTTGCCTAACAATCCTATAGATGTATTTGAATTTCATCTTGATAAAACTGTTCTGGAAGACTTAAGCTCCTGTTAATCCTTCACCTGATTTTTTCCACTCTTGTGAACTGAATAAGCATGACCTAATACGTTGTACAGTAGTGAACATAAAGTATTCAATAAATACTAGTTGACTGACCACTATCTGACAGATATTTTCTTGAAGAACAAGTCCTAAATAAATAAATAAAAGAAATCTGGGCTGGGCGCGATAGCTCACGCCTGTAATCTCAGCACTTTGGGAGGCCAAGGCAGGCGGATGACGAGGTCAGGAGTTCAAGACCAGCCTGGCCAACACGGTGAAACCCTGTCTCTACTAAAAATACAAAAATTAGCCGGGCATGGTGATGCACGCTTGTAATCCCACTACTCGGGAGGCTGAGGCAGAAGAATTGCTTGAACTCAGAAGGCAGAGGTTGCAGTGAGCCAAGATTGTGCCACTGCACTCTAGCCTGGGCAACAGAGCAAGACTCCGTCTCAAAAAAAAATTTTTTTTTTGAAAGAAAGAAATCTGGCAAAAGTTAAATAGAATTAGTGACTTATGTTATCTTAATTTGCACATATTGTGTATTTTTAAAACTCTTATTTTAGGCATAAATGTACTGACATCAGAGAAGAATGGCATCAGTACAAAAAGTAAATCTAAGGTTATAGCTTATGCTTTTTCCTATGGAAACTAAATTCACCAAGTAAAGTAAGACTTGACTCTCTCAAACCCACTCCAAAAAAGAACCGTGAGGAATTCTGCAAGCTGGTTGTATTAATACTAAATGTGGTCCTTCTTTCTTTAGCGTATTTCCATCACCAGAGATCTAAGGAAATAAAAATTAAGTGTATTTATAGATGGACAACCAGACACAGAAAACTACCTATTTTTTTTTTTTTAGACAGAATCCTGCTCTGTCGCTGAGGCTGGAGTGCAGTGGTGTGATCTTGGCTCACTGCAAGCTCTGCCTCCCGGGTTCATGCCATTCTCCTGCCTCAGCCTCCGCAGCAGCTGGGACTACAGGTGCTTGCCACCACGCCCGGCTAATTTTTTGTATTTTTAGTAAAGACGGGTTTTCACTGTGTTAGCAAGGATGTCTCGATCTCCTGACCTTGTGATCTGCCTGCCTTGGCCTCCCAAAGTGCTGGGATTACAGGCGTGAGCCACCATGCCTGGCCAACTACCTCACTATTTTTAATTAAATAACTTTTTCAATAGCAAATTCTCAAAAGAATTAATTACAAAATACTCATTTCTTTTGCAAGCTAGGGTGTCAGCAATCTGTCAATCTACAACAGTTCCTAATACTGTCATCATGATATCTACCTGAATCCACAGGAAGTCAGGAAAGGGAGGCAAGATTTAAGGTACAGACAGTATATTGAAATGCCAAAAATATGAAAAAGGAGTTCAAAGAAAAAGAAATTCATTGGCCAAAAATGATATAAACAGATACTCAACTTTATGCATAAATAAATGAAAATTCAAATAAGGTAGTAATTTTTACCTATTAAACTAGCTAAAATTGGAAAAGTCAGATAATATTTGCTGTCAATGAATGCAGGGGAAATAAGCATTCACATACATTACATCTAGAAGTAAAAGTTGGAACAACCTTTTTGAAGGCAATTTGGAAATCTGACAACATTTTTAAGCTGTATACCTTTTGACCCATTCTGAGAATTCAATCTTATGATATAACTTTGCATAAAATGTATGCTTTCACAGGAGTATTGTTTATAATCCCGGAAAACTATAAACAACCTGTTCATTTACAAGGCTGTGTTATAATTATACAACATAATACAATGTAGCAATTTAAAATAATGAGGAGATTCTCTAAGAACTGATATAAATAGACACCGAAGATACAATGTTAGGGTGAAAAAAGAAAGCTGCAGATAGCATAGCAAGTAGGAACCCCACTTGAGGTTTTCCACAACTGTAAAACCAAGATGGATTTAGGACTCTTGTGGGGATTACATGAAGATGATGCTGATATGTGTTTACATCTTAAAAAAGCATACAGTAAGCACTTGATAAATGTCTTTCCAGTAGTTCTATCTGGAAAGAAGGACACAAAACAGACATTTTGGCTGGGCGCAGTGGCTCACACCTGTAATCCCAACACTTTGGGAGGCTGAGGCGGGCAGATCACGACGTCAGGAGATCGAGACCATCCTGGCTGATACGGTGAAATCCCATCTCTACTAAAAATACAAAAAAATTAGCTGGGTGTGGTGGTGGGTGCCTGTAGTCCCAGCTACTCTGGAGGCTGAGGCAGGAGAATGGCGTGAACCCGGGAGGCGGAGCTTGCAGTGAGCTGAGATGGCACCACTGCACTCCAGCCTGGGAGACAGAGCTAGACTCTGTCTCAAAAACAAAAAAACAAACAAACAAACAAACAAAAAAACAGACATTTTTACTTTCATCTTGTTCAACTATTTTTAAACCATAAGCACATTTTGTTTTGTGAAATAAAATGTTTTAAATAAACGAATAAAAAAATGTAAGTTTTTACATTCTTAAAGAGATGAACTCATGTGTCTCCCCTTCCTTTGTTTTTACAATCTCTTGTGTATGTGTCTTTAAATTGCCATTAGAGGCTGAGCACAATGCCTCATGCCTGTAATCCCAGCATATTGGGAAGCCAAGGCAGGAGCACTGCTTGAGGCCAGGAGCTGTACACCAGCCATAACGAGACCCTGTCTTTACAAAAAGTAAAAAAATATTAGCCAGGTGTGGTGGTTCCTGCCCGAAGTCCTAGCTACTTGGGAACCTGAGGAGGGAGGATCGCTTGAGCCCAGGAGCTTGAATTTACAGTGAGCTACGATCATGTCACTGCACTCTAGCCTGAGTGACAGAGAAAGACTCTGTCTCTAAAAAAATAATTTTTTTCATTGCTATTCAATTTTGCATGTCCTAGGTAGGGCAGAATGATTTGTTTTATACATAGTAGGCACTCAATAACTGAATCTAATTTCTTAACATACTAGGATCTTTGTGGGTCCAGAATAGGAAGAAAAAGTATTAAACTCGTATTAGTAAACTGCCAGATCAATATGTAGTTGAATTAGTTATATTAATATAGTTGGCTGAATTAACTTTTTTAGCTGAGTAGTATGAGAACCCTTATTTGATTTTATACTTAACTGCTTCCAGGCTCTCTTTTTTCATGTTCTGTGAATCCAATTGTTGTTGAAGTGTATCTAATTCCTAAGTGGAAAAAAAAAAGCAAACATAAATCCAAATTACATTAAGAATAATTTGTTGTAGTGGGGGGAGGGAGCTGGGAAAAAAATTATTTCTGTTTCTCAACATTTCAAAGTGACTAAATTTTCTAAATATCTTCACTGGCATCTTACATTTTGACTAGAATTTATTAACACTTCATTATTTCTATTTTTCCCAACTTCTTTCATTATTCTTAAAAACTTGCTGTGTGCCTTCAAAAAAAAAAAAAACTTCATGAGTTTCTCAAAAGTAGCTAGACCTTAGACCTTTTCACACTGAATCATCACTATGTTCGGAGACATCAAATATCAGAAGCTTTCAAATTATGTCATTGTTTAAGGTTATTATTTAAAATTTTGATTTTTAACAATTTTCATATCTTTCGCCTAATTTCTCTATACTGTACACACACATGTAACCCATGCACACACACATATACGTATATGTAAATATAAATGTGGTTCACTCCTAGGATAAGATCCTTAAACTGTTTACTCATTCATTATCCCATACAAGATTAACTATATTTTGGTACTATTTTGGCATTTCTATCATGCTCTTTCTTTTTTCTTTTTGAGACAGAGTCTCGCTCTGTTGCCCAGGCTGGAGTGCAGTGGCATGATCTCGGCTCACTGCAAGCTCCGCCTCCCGAGTTCAACCAAGTACCTGCCTCAGCCTCCCGAGTAGCTGGGATTACAGGGGCCTGCCACCATGCCTGGCTAATTTTTGTGTTTTTAGTAGAGACGGGGTTTCACCATCTTGGCCAGGCCATACTCTTTCTTCAATGCTTCAAAGTATCTTAGAAATCTTGTCTAAAATAAAAAGGTTACTAAATTGTCAGCAAAGGAATGTCTAAGAAACTAAAACTATTATCATTATTGGCATTTATGGAGCCTAATTCTTTGCTTAACCTTTAGTTAAGGGCCATCTGGGCATGAAAGGGAACCGTCATGACTGAGTATTGAGAGGATTTTCAATATCCCCTCAACAGGGACTTAAATTGCTTATTTAAAATTGCATGTTCTCACTTATCTGTAGGAGCCTAAAAAAGTGGATCTCGGCTGGGCGCAGTGGCTCACGCCTGTAATACCAGCACTTTGGGGAGCCGAGGGGGGCGGATCACCTGGCTAACAAGGTGAAACCCCGTCTCTACTAAAAACACATAAAAAATTGGCCAGGCGTGGTGGCGGGCACCTGTGGTCCCAGCTACTCAGGAGGCTGAGGCAGGAGAATGGCATGAATCCGGGACGCGGAGCTTCCAGTGAGCCGAGATCACGCCACTGCACTCCAGCCCGGGCGACAGAGCGAAAACTCCGTCTCAAAAAAAAAAAGTGGGGGGTAGTAGAATGATGGTTACCAGAGGCTGAGAAGGTGGTGCCCAGTTGGGGGCATGGGGCGGTGAGGGGAAGAGAAGGAATAAATTCTCATGTTTGATAGAACAGTAGGGTGGCTATAGTTATCAATAATTAATTGTATGTTTCAAAATAGCCAGAAAAGGAGATTTACAATGTTTCCAGCATAAGGCCGGGGGCGGTGGCTCATGCCTGTAATCCCAGCACTTAGGGAGTCTGAGGCAGGCGGATCACGAGGTCAGGAGATCGAGACCATCCTGGCTAACATGGTGAAACCCTGTCTCTACTAAAAAAATACAAAAAATCAGCCGGGCGTGGTGGTGGGTGCCTGTAGTCCCAACTACTTGGGAGGCTGAGACAGGAGAATGGCACGAACCCGGGAGGCGGAGCTTGCAGTGAGCCGAGATGGGCCACTGCACTCCAGCCTGGGCGACAGAGCGAGACTCCGTCCAAAAAAAAAATGTTTCCAGCACAAAAAAAATGCTAAATGTTTGAGGTGATGAATATCCTAATTATCCTGATTTGATCATTATACATTGCATACATGCATGGAAATATCACATGTACCCCATAAATATGTACAATTGTGTATCAATTAAAAAATTAATTTTTAAAAATGGATATTTAAGCCAGGAGCGGTGGCTCACGCTTGTAATCCCAGCACTTTGGGAGGCCGAGGCGGGCGGATCACGAGGTCAGGAGATCGAGACCACAGTGAAACCCCATCTCTACTAAAAATACAAAAAACAATTAGCCGGGCATGGTGGCAGGCGCCTGTAGTCCCAGCTACACGGAGAGGCTGAGGCAGGAGAATGGGGCGAACCCGGGAGGCGGAGCTTGCAGTGAGCCGAGATCGTGCCACTGCACTCCAGCCTGGGTGGCAGAGCGAGACTCCGCCTCACAAAAAAAAAAAAAAAAAAAAAAAGGATATTTAGGTAATATAATTACAGGACAATAGCCATTCAAATCATAATGCTAACAGGTAAAAAGGTTAGCTGTTTATTAAGCAGGAAGGAAAAGGAAAGTAAATACATATATGGATCTGGTCTATGAGGCCTTTTTTTTTTGAGACAGAGTCTCGCTCTGTTGCCCAGGCTGGAGTGCAGTGGTGCAATCTCAGCTCACTACTGCAACCTCCACCTGTGAGGCCTTTTAATGTTTGCATTAAAAGTCTATAACTGCAAGTATTTATAGACTTTTTAATTTATAGACAAGTATTTTTATAAATGCAAACATAGAAAAGTATTTTTATAAATGCAAATATTTATAGACAAGTATTTTCATAAATGCAAGTATTTTCACGTGTCTTTATGAAATGCAAAATGAATAAATAGAAGTGAACCAAAAATAAAAAGAGTAAAAGCTAGGTCATCAAACAGCATATGAAAATGAAGTTTTCTAAATAAACGCTTCTGAAATGTGAATATCCGTATGAATCAGATGGGGACCTTGTTAAAATGAAAACTGATCTCAAAGTATAGTCAAGTTCTCAGGGGATGCTGATGCTGCTGATATTCAAACTATACGTTTAGTAGCAAGAATAATACATGCTTGGCACACAGCAGTAATTTGTATTACCTGTAACAGTTTCTCATTTGTGGTTTTCATCTCTACGTACTTGACTTGGTTTTCAAGAGACATATTTTTGATAATGTCATCTGCTGCTTGTTTTTCCTGTTCAATTTCTTCTTCTACACTTCTGATTTGTTTTTCTTTCCTAAAATCAGAAGTACGTAATATTCCTGATACTATATTGAGGAAAAAATATCCAATTATTTTATACAAGTCACGATCCTAATTTAATAGGATACTTAAAGACATTCAACCATAGTGTGTGACTGAAAAGTCTTTATATTTGTACTAAAAAATGCCATTTGACCTATATAAAATTTGGCCCCATTAGCACAAACTTATTTTACATCTTTCTCTTCTCCATCCCTAAATTCCTCTATTTCCTTACTCTCCATTTTATTTTACTAAGAAATCACAAAGATTACCAAAAAATCCTTAATGACTTATATATATGAGGATGCATTTATACTTTTTTAAAGTTATACCTTCAAAAGACAAATAAGAGGCTGGGCTCGGTGGCTCACGTCTGTAATCCCAGCACTTTGGAAGGCTGAGGCAGGTGGATCACCTGAGGTCTGGAGGTCGAGACCAGCCTGGCCAACATGGCAAAACACCCATCTCTACTAAAAGTACAAAAATTAGCGGGGCGTGGTGGTGGGCACCTGTAATCCCAGCTACTTGGGAGGCTGAGGCAGGAGAATCGCTTGAACCCAGTGGGGAAGAGGTTGCAGTGAGCTGAGATCGCGCCACTTCACTCTAGCCTGGGCAAAAGAGCAAAACTCCATCTCAAAAAAAAAAGACAAAGAAGTTTTAGAGCTGTGGTTTTAAAGCATCCTTTAGCCATAAATTTTTTTGACTAAATTAAATACTGTATAGAAGTTTCCTGTGTAAATCATCCAGTGTGGCTCTGACAGAACTAGGGAGTAGAGGGGCCTACAGTGCAATTTGATTTTTTAGTTATGGCTTTAGATTAGATTAATAATATGCTTTGCTTAAGTTCTCTTTTAGTTACTGCTTTAGTTAACATTGCTATTTCACAAATTATTGCTATTTTTTAGCATTGTAAAATATTAAGCTCATTTCTCTAAAAACAACAAACATTACAAATATAATCCTATAAAAGTAGTAATAGTGAAATTAATTAGATGCAATAACCATTTTTATCATGTAATCAAAAGAAATACCAATGACATGTCACTTGTTGCCTAGGCAAGGTCAATTATTGATAGGGTAGAGAAAAATTCTGAAAAAAGAATAGGTAAGATGCCACTTATCTAAATACTTTCAAGATTTACATTTTATAAAAAGCTGGATTGAACATACATTTTCAGTCCCAAGATCATTAATTTCTATTTTGAGTTTCAAAATCTGATTAACCTATCACTATTTACTCTCTTTCGCTCATAGATACCAACTTCTATAGTTCTCACAATCACCAGCTAAGCCTGTGGATCCACATATCCCCTACACACCTTCTACACATTCATATCCTACTACTAGAATAAACAACCTGAACTCAGAAATTTCCCTACCAAAAAAAATCTCAAAATAACCAAATAAAAGATGAACATAATAAAACAACCTGGAACTTCAATTTATTTCTGTTTCACTGTTGGAGAAGAAGTGGTATCTTCACTTGGAGCTTCAATTACAACAGTAAAACAAATGTGTTTCCTGCTGCTACAATTTGTATAGGTATATGAGGTCACAGAATTTGAAAGAGGAAAATATCTATTTTCATAGATTAAGGATACTGAAGCCCAGTGGAATTAATCTTTTAGAAGGAATTCATTCTAAATTTGATTACTGACTACCAACAGTGTTTCTTCTTACAATGTAGGAAGATGAGAACTAATGTTATAAAGTATTCCATTTTACAGAGGAGAAATTACAGCATAAGAAAGGTAACTGACTTTCTAAAGGCCATATGATGTCCAGGTATCAGGTCTTTTTGATGCTTTGAGTACTTTGCTCCTGTTATAACTTGGCAGTAAAACCACTGATGATGGTGTCATAAAAGTAAGTAAACAGTCTGGGTGTGGTGGCTCACGCCTGTAATCCTAGCACTTTGGGAGGCCAAGGTGGGCAGATCACCAGGTCAGGAGATCGAGATCATCCTTGCTAACACAGTGAAACCCCGTCTCTACTAAAAATACAAAAAAATTAGCTGGGCATGATGGTGGGCGCCTGTAGTCCCAGCTACTTGGGAGGCTGAGGCAGGAGAATGGCGTCAACCCGGGAGGCAGAGCTTGCAGTGAGCCGAGATTGTGCCACTACACTCCAGCCTGGGTGACACAGCAAGACTCCATCTCAAAAAAAAAAAAAACAAAAAAACAAAAAACAATAATAAGTAAACAAAAACGTTGAAACTCAATAAAATACAAAACTTGGGTGATATCTTTACAATTTGAATCCCTCCCTCACTCCTTTTCTCTCTCTCTCTCTCCTTTCTTTCCTTCCTTCCTTCCTTTTCCTCCCTCCCTGCCTCCTTCCCTTCCTCCTCCTCCTTCTTCCCCTCCCCCTCCTCTCTCTTCTCCTCTCTCTCTCTCTTTCCCTCTTCCTCTTTCTTTCTTTCTTTCTTTCTTGACAGGTACCACTTGTCACCCAGACTAGAGTGTGGTAGCACAATCATGGCTCACTGCATGCTCAAACTCAAGCCATCCCCTCACCCCAGCCACCCAAGTAACTGGGACTAAGGGCACACAACACCATGCCCTACTAATGTTTTTACTTTTTATTCTGAGTAGAGACAAGGTCTTGCTAAGTTGGCCGGGCTGGTCTCAAATTCCTGAGTTCAAATTATTCTGTCATCTTAGCTTCTCAAAGTGCTGGGATTACAGGCGTCAGACTCTGAATCTGACCTCAATTTGAATCCCTCTAAGCACAAAATACCATCAGGACAAACATAAATTAATTTAGCAACAGTATATCTTTCAAAAGTATGCATTTTCAATATTGTAAACTCTAAATCAATAAGTAAAATTGTTAATATTTTAATAAAATTTTCCAAGAGTAATTAAGGAACACAAAGGTAGGCTGGGTGTAGTGGCTCACACTTGTAATCCCAGCACTTTGGGAGGCTGAGGCAGGGGGATCACCTGAGGTCAGGAGTTTGAGACCAGCCTGGCCAACATGGCAAAACCGCATCTCTACTAAAAATACAAAAATTAGCTAGGTACAGTGCCAGGAGCCTGTAATCCCAGCTACTCAGGAGGCTGAGGCAGGGAGGAGAACTGCTTGAACCCAGGAGGTGGAGGTTGCATTGAGCCGAGATCATGCCACTGCACTCCAGCCTGGATGACACAGCGAGACTTCGTCACAAAAAAAGAAAAAAAAAAAGAAAGAAACACAAAGGTTAGGCAAACAGCCCTACTTGTTATTCTAAAAAAGGAAAAAACGACTTGAAGAAATTATTCTTCTAGTCAATCTTTTGCTAAGGAAGTCTAGCTTTTTTTTTTTAAATCACCTGTTCACTGGGTACAAAGGTTAAAACAGTGAAATGTAATCATACGATATACATTTTTTAATGCTGTTGAAGAAACAGAGTAATTTCCTTTAGCACACAAGTCTTAGAGACAAAAGAAAAAAGGTAAGATCTATATATTTATAGCTTTGGTTATTGTTGTATTTTTTTAAATCATATTTAAGTTTGTTAAGTCGGTACAACCATCTTTGCCTTTAAGAAGTGATGAAAAATAAGAAAATATGATTATATTTTCACATGGTCTACCTCAAAAATACTATATACCTGGGACACGGCCAAAGGGTCTTTCCTAAATAAAGTTAGAATATAATACTAAGTAATTGTTTTTGGGGGGGAAAAAAGGTTTCATCTAGCCAATCAAATTTATAAGATTTTTTATTTTAAAATATGTTAATCACAGAGCACTCTGAAGTGACACTAATCTAAAAGCCAATTTGCAAGATAAAAAAAAGACTGGCCATGAGTTGATAATTATTGAAGCAGGGTGATAACTATTCTTCTTACTTAGGTTTTTTACCTTGAAATTTTCCATTCCAAAAAGGCTTTAAATTTGAAAAAAATCTACACAATAGTTAAATAAGGAAACGAAGTTAATGGTGTATTATTAACATTGTACTCTAAATACATTGAATTCTGGCATAAATATCTAAAATACTTAATGGAAAAACTACATTTAGATTTTATTTAACAAAAGCAAAATAATTACAGCATCTCTTTATTTCATAGCTTATAATAATCATATAAATAACTTAAGAAACATGTACTTGAAACTTTATTAAGAACAATGCGTCTTTTTCAGTATCTACCATTTCCTTTAAGTAAAGCTCTTTTTTTTTTTTCAGTAACGTAGATCATATGCTAGGTAAAAATGCACGTAATTTTGTGAAATAACAAAAGAAACTGTTATTCCATCTTCTATTCCAGTTTTCTATTTTATATTAGCTCCTAAGTAATCACTATATGAAACTCAACTATCATTTCAAAAAAATCCAAATTAAAAAATATTCCAAAAGGAGAAAGAAAGCAACAATGACTGACTTCCTTTTAAACCAACTGTTGAAATAGGCTAAACTGACTCATGGATAATTTCTGCATAATCTACTTGGCTAGCTATTCTGCCTATCTGACTTTTTTTTTAAGACACCCAATAATGCTAGCAAATGCTTTGTCTGGGGACTTATTCAGTGTCATGATAATCAACATTCACCCCCTCTTTCAATCTTTCTCCTCTCAAAAGGCACATAAATATGTGAAAACTCTCACGGATAGTATGGATCAATCAAGGTATTTCACAGCTTCAGACCTAACGATGCTTTAGATTTGTTGAATGCTTTCCTGTACAGAATCTACCTTGAGCTAAGTATACACTGCTTCTAAGATCTATCAAATGGAAAGGAAAAAAAATCCTTTTCTAATCCTTATGATTTTTTTCTTTTAGCGCACTTGAGAAAACAATTATTAGCATTAAATAGCAGATACAGATAATAAATATAAAACCATACTCCGTCTCCATTTCCACATAAGCTCACAGTCCTGTCTTGCCTCCGTTACTTTTTTCACCTGCTTCTATTTCATATCAACTTTTAACTTAAATCTAGTTAATTTTCTTTGTAGCCTATTTGCTTTCTTTCACTCTCTCCATCCTATTTGTTTCTGGAAAAAAATAGCACTTCCCTTACCCGTCTCTCCTCAGTCACCTCTGCATCCTACTAGAGACATCAGTAAGAATTTCACCATATCATTGAGAAATACTGAAACAAGCCATTGAAGGAGCTGAACACCTATTCCTAGAAATCATTAAACATAAGTAAACTACCTTTTGTAAATGATTTCGGCATCCCTCTTCTATGGGCAATCATCTTGAATAAGTGATAGCTTAAATGCACTTCTGGCTCTAAAAGGGATTCTATTATGATCTACATCCAAATTTTATAAAATATAGGAGGCAGAGTAGCTTTTTCTAACAAATTTGATTTAACTATGGAAAGAGAGAAGGTAGAAGGGGAATGTGCATAAATGGATCAACAAATCGAAGGCAATGAGGAAGGTGACTAGAACAGACTAGCACTAAAATAGCAGTAAAATCCTTATTGCTAACGAGGCGAGTGACTTTAGTATGCTGCATGGATTCTTGCCTGCTCTGATTAGCTTTTCTTTTTTTTTTCTGAGACACAGTCTCACTCTGTCACCCAGGCTGGCGCACAGTGGCATGATCACGGCTCACTGCAACTTCTGCCTCCCAGGTTCAAACAATTCTGCTGCCTCAGCCTCCTGAACAGCTGGGATTACAGGTGCCTGCCACTGTACCCGGCTAACTTTTGTATTTGTAGTAGAGATGGGGTTTCGTCATGTTGGCCAGGCTGATCTCAAAGTCCTGACCTCAGGTGATCTGCCCGCCTCGGCCTCCCAAAGTGCTGGGATTACAGGAGTGAGCCACTGAACCCGGCCTACTCTGATTAGTCTTTCTATTACCTCCTGTAATGAAATAAACTTTCCTTAAAAAACATCATAAGTAACTAATTGTAACAAATGCTGTAAGAAGGCTCAAAAGACTAAATTTCTGAACACCTTTAAGGATGATGGAATATATTTATATATTTTCAAATGGATAATTTGCTTGCAAAAGGGTTTCTAAAGTTGACTTTAAGAAAACAGATAAAGAACAAGAAACATCAAGGTCATGAATAAAATAACTAAGTGAAAAAGTAACCATTTGGCAAGAAGAGTATAGTCCAATAAATGTCAATTTCTAGGCAAAGCTGACACCTTAAATGCACCCACTAACTTTAAATTGTGTTCAAAACCTGATTAACATGAAAATAAAAGGTAAAAAGGGATATAAACTCAAAAGGACAAACAGAATGGAAGAGGAGTCAATAGCAAACCTAGAAACCAGAAACCTAATAGCTGAGTGGAAACTGACTAGGAAAACAAAAATTTCCCAAGTCAGCAATGAGAAAAGCTGAGAGCCACTTGAATTACACTACAGAAACTCTAAATAGCCCAGAAATTGGCAGCAGCAGGTATTCTGAAAGCAGAGGAGCGGCTAATTCCTCTCTGTCTCTGCCTAGCCAGATAATGTTCCTTCTCTACACAAGTAGATTAGAGGATCCCCCATGCCACAAGAATAAAACAAAAGGAATTTGGGCAATGGGCACAAGTGAGTGCAAAGGCATTGTTGAGATTAAGTTATAGTTTCCATACTAAATATTGATATAAATCCAGCTTTTTTATCACTTAGCACTCAGAATGCTGGCTACCAGGCCATTATCTCTTTGGGCAGTAAATCAGAAGAGTCATTTTGTAGATAATGACATTCCCTAAGAAAACAGTCCAGCAGTTACACTGTGTGGTCAAGCCTAGAAACAATGAGACCCACACAAATGCATTTTCCTATCAGCTTTTTAGTTTCCCATTCTCACACATAAACCCTAAATAAAATATTAACAGACTCAGCAGAAGGCCTCCAATATAAAGCACACTGCCCAAAGATAACTGGAAAAATACAATCCAAGGATATAAAAGCTATTCAAAGAAAAGGAACATAACAAAAGGCACAACAATAAACAAGAAAATATAATATATTCATGCAACAGGATACTAATAAAGAAAATATTTTGAAACAAAAAAGCTCTTAGAATTTAAAAAGATGGCAAAAAAAAATTAATAGAAGAGTGTGAAGAGAAAGTTGAGGATGTCTCCCAGAAAGGAAAGCAAAAAACACACCAAGATAAAATGTAGGACGGTAAAGGTTTTACAATCATTCCAGGAGGTCCAACATCTAATTGAAGAAATTCTAGGAAAAAAAAGTGAAAATTTATCTTAAAAAATAAAGAAAATTGTATCATCAATGAGATAATTCAGAAAATATCCCAAAACTGAGTGACATAGCTTCTAGATTGAAAGGACTGACCAAATACCCAGTTTAATAAATGAAAACAGGCCAGGTGTGGTGGCTCATGTCTGTAATCCCAGCACTTTGGGAGGCCGAGATGGGTGGATCACGAGGTCAGGAGATCAAGATCATCCTAGCTAACATGGTGAAACTCCGTCTCTACTAAAAATACAAAAAAAAATTAGCCGGGTGTGGTGGCATGTGCCTGTAGTCCCAGCTACTTGGGGGGCTGAGGCAGGAGAATTGCTTGAACCCGGGAGGTGGAGGTTGCAGTGAGGTGAGATTGCGCCACTGCACTCCAGCCTGGGTGACAGAGCGAAACCCCGTCTCTAACAAACAAACAAAACCAAAAAAACCCAAAATAAATGAAAACAGACTCTCACAAAGACACAGGATAATGAATACAGTATTGATTTTAAAAGCTTTGATAAATAATGACATGGTATCATACTTCTTAACAGTAATACTAGAAACTCAAAGACAGTAGGGTAATACCATCAACATTTTGAGGGAAAATTATTCCTACCTAGAATTCTATCTCCAGCCAAAATATCTTTCCAAGTCTAAAAAGTTTTCCCTCCTATCCACATTCTCTAGAAGCTACTGAGGAAGCTCCATTGAAAAAAGGCAATAAACCAAGACAGGGTGTTCTAGAAAATAAGTACCCAGTAACAAAGGCAAAATGCAGACTCTTTGATGAAGGTGGAAGTAAACAGTTGTGCAGAAGGCCTAGTAATCAGCTCCTCCAGATTAGAGCATGGTAGCAGGCTCTGGGAGGGACTTTTTAAGCTGATAAAACAGATTAAATACTTAATATCCATAAATGAATGACAGATATGCTAGGGGAGAGTTTGGTCATAACAAGAAAAACTACAGAAAACCAAGCACATGAAAAAACAGCACAATTAGTTTGGAGGAAACAAAAAGGGTGCAGCAACAGAAAAGTGATCCTGTTACGTGGCTTAGTCAATAATAGCTTTTTATTGACAGTTCAATCATTCATGATAGTACAAACACTGAATACTCATCTAACCAAAATTACAAGTAACTATGTTGGGAGATAAAGACATAGGAAGTATATATTTGATGTGTTGGAGATAAAGGGAGGGGGTATTTGAAAGAGAGCTGAAGGGGCTATCAATTCCAAAATGGTGGCCAAGAAGCAAGCTGGCTTCACTCCTCTCTACAGAAAACCAAAAATAAATATACAGACCTGAGATCATTACCAGCAATGTACCAGATTTCAAACGTGAAGATGAGACAGTTCTAGGGCCACAGAGAAGTGAACAAACTTTGAGCAGACAGTAAGAATTGGACTTCCATATCCACAATGCCCCTCCCCCGATTCAACCTAGCACAAAGCATGTGGGAAAATCTCCCCCAAATCACAGTTTCTACCCACCATCTTATATTCCCTGGCAAGAGACTTGTCTCTGCATTAACCCATGGGAAACATCTCAAGTGGCTGAAGAGAGAACTATTCCTGAGGACATGTAGAGACAAAGAGGAGAGACAGGATTACCATCCCCAGATCTGGAAACTCTGCTCTGTAACTCAGCCAAAGGAGACACCAAATCAGAGTAGCTGTTCAGCAGTACCACTCTGTAGGAGGTTTGCTCCACAGGTCTCTAGTGTGGGAAGGCTGGCTGGGCATGAACCTCTAGCCAGCCTTCCCACACTACCAGGATATCCCCTGGAACCTCCCCCATTCAGGAAGAGCAGCACTCTGGTCATTTGCCAGAGCCAAGGTGAAGCTGGGCTTAAGGTGCCATCTAGAGCTGAAAAGGAGACAGCAACCTCGTGGTAAAAGACCCTCTAAGCAAATATATTCAATAAAAAACAAAATAAGCCATACAGAGAATATTGGAATAAACAACTAATCTGACAATGCAACGACACACATATACATCCACAAGAAACAACAGCAAACAGGCCAGGCGTGGTGGCTCATACCTGTAATCCAGCACTTTGGGAGGCTGAGACAGGCAGATCACCTGAGGTCAGGAGTTTGAGACCAGCCCGACCAACATGGAGAAAAAATACTAAAAATACAAAATACGTCTCTAGTAAAAATACAAAATTAGCCGGGTGTGGTGGTGCATGCCTGTAATCCCAGCTACTTGGGAGGCTGAGGCAGGAGAATCGCTTGAACCCAGGAGGCAGAGATTGCGAAGAGTCGAGATTGCGCCATTGCACTCCATCCTGGGCAACAAGAGCGAAACTCTGCCTCAAAAAATAAAAAAGAAAAGAAACAACAGCAAACAGGGAACCATGATGTGTTAGTCCACTTTTCATGGCTATAAAGGAATACCTGACATTGGATAATTTATAAAGAAAAGAAGTTTATTTGGCTCACAGTTCCACAAGTTGCAAAAGCATGGCACCAATATCACTCAGTTTCTGGTGAGGCCTCAGGAAGCTCTTAGTCACAGTGGAAAGCGAAGGTGGAGCAGGTGTGTCACATGGCAGAGAGGGAGCAAGAACAAGAGGAGGAGGTACCAGCCGCCTTTAAACAGCCAGTCAGTAGCTTCCAGTCAGCACTATGCCTTTTAATTAGAGAATTAAGTCTATTTACATTGGCTTCACTGTTGGATTCTATAAAATATTTAAAGAAGAACTAAACCAATTCTACTCAAACTCTTCAAACAAAATTAAAGAGGAGGGAATATTTCCAAACTCATTCTACAAGACCAGCATCACCCTGATACCAAAACTAGACAAGGACACAACAAAAATGAAAACTACAGGCCAATATCCCAGAAGAACACAAATGCAAAAACCCTCAACTAAATAATAGCAAACTAAATTCAACAATACATTAAAAAGATTATTCACCATACCAAGTGAGATTCATTCCAGACATGCAAAGATAGTTCAACATATGCAAATCAACAAGCATGACAATATAGTTTGGATATTTGTCCCCATCCAAATCTCATGTTGAATTGTAATCCCCAGTGTGGGAGACGAAACCTGGTGGGAGGTGTTTGGATAATGGGGGCGGATCCCTCATGAACGGCTTTGGGCCATCCCCTTGGTGATAAGTGAGATCTTGCTCTGAGTTCACAAGAGATCTGGTTGTTTAAAAGTGTGTGGCACCTCCTTTCCCACTCTCTCTCTCTTGCTCTGATTTCATCATGTGATGTGCCAGCTCCCCTTTCACCTTCTGCCACAACTGTAAGCTTCCTGAGGCCTCCCCAAAAAATGAACTGCACCATGCTTCCTGTACAGCCTGCAGAACTGTGAGCCGATTAAATCTCTTTTCTTATAGATTACCCAGTCTCTAATATTTCATTACAGCAGTGCAAGAACAGCCTAATACATATGATAAGCTGGGCACAGTGACATATGCCTGTAATCCCAGCTTCTCAGGAGGCTGAGGTGAAAGGATCACTTGAGTCCAGGAGTTTCCAACCACCCTGGACAGCAAAGCAAGACTCTATCTTAAATAATTATTATCACAAAATAAAATAAACATGACACATCACATTAATAAAACCAAGAACAAAAACCATATAATTATTTTAATAAATGATAAAAACACAGTTGATAAAATTCAACATCCCTTTATGATAAAATTCTCATTAAACTGGGCACAGAAAGATCATACTTCAAGATAACAAATGCCATATATGACAAACCCACAGCTAACATCATTCTGAATGGGGATAAATTGAAGGCCTTTCTTCTAAGATCTGGAACAATACAAGGATGCCCACTTTCACCACTTTTACTCAACACAGTACTAGAAGTCCTGGCCAGAGCAATTAGGCAAGAGAGAGAAATAAAAGGCATCCAAATTGCAAAAGAAGAAGTCAAATATTTCTTTTTAAAACACCAGACTTTGAGACAGGGTTTCACCGTGTTGGACAGGCTTGTCTTGAACTCCTGACCTCAGGTTAACCCACCTACCTCAGCTTCCCAAAGTGCTGGGATTACAGGCGTGAGCCACCATGCCCAGCCTATTTATTAATTATTTAACAGCCCTAGGTATAATGTTGTAATGTTGTTAGCTCTGCTGATTTTAAAAACACATATAGTTTTAAAATAATTTCCTCACTATAAAGCAATCATGCACACTGGAATATTAAATGTTAACAGAATTATTATTTACCATGTATTTCCACATATATAAATGGGAATATTCCAATGGCATTACTTTCTGTAATGATCATGTAATAACAGTTGGAAAATACCCGTATAACAAATTGGAATCTCTTTGTTCAATTGTATGTATCAGAATATCCTTAATTTTTAGTATTTCATCCCAATAAAGAAAAAGATTTGCTCTACTATAACACCAAAAGATTAGATAGTAGGTTTTTTTCCCAAAATAATGTCCTTCTAATGTCTAAGTGCTTAAATATGAAATTTAGGGAAATTCTATTAATATTTTTTTTCTGATTAATGCATTTCTTTTTTTTATTTTTCTAGGAAGTCCAATGTAATTTCACTGAAAAAAATATTCCTTGATTCCAGCAGACATCAAGAAAGATGTTACTATACTTGATCTCAGTTATAATCAAATTACTCTTAATGGTACAGACACAAGAGTTCTACAGACATACTTTTTACTCACAGAGCTCTATTTGATTGAGAACAACGTTACTATCTTACATAATAACGGTTTTGGTAACCTCTCCAGTCTAGAAATTTTAAATATCTGTAGAAATTCCATCTATGTAATTCAACAGGATGTATTTTTAGGCTTAAACAAACTAAAACAGTTATATCTCTGCCAAAACAAAATAGAACAACTGAATGCTGATATATTTGCGCCTCTAAGAAACCTAAAACTTCTGAATCTGCAAGGCAATTTGATTAGCTATTTGGATGTACCACCACTATTTCATCTGGAATTAATAACTTTATATGGAAACCTATGGAACTGCTCTTGCAGTCTATTTAATTTGCAGAACTGGTTGAACACATCAAATGTGACATTAGGTAAGCTATCATAATTAAGCAAAACCAAAATGTGATTAACTCAATGTTCCACCACAGAAAAATCTCATATCACGTTTTAAAGAAAAGGAAGCAGCCAAGCGCAGTGGCTCACGCCTGTAATCCCATCACTTTGGGAGGCCAAGGGAGGCGGATCACCTGAGGTCAGGAGTTTGAGACCAGCCTGGCCAACATGTGAAACCCCATCTCTACTAAAAATACAAAAATTAGCCAGGTGTGGTGGCGCATGCCTGTAGTACCAGGTACTCGGGAGGCTGAGGTGGGAGAATAGCTTGACCCTCGGAGGCAGACGTTACAGTGAGCTGAGATCGTGCCACTGCACTCCAGCCTGGGCAACAGAGTGAGACTCTGTCTCAAAAAAAAAAAAAAAAAAAGGAAAGGAAACAATTTCTGTTTAAGCAAAACAGAAGCAAACACTAAAAAGTAACAGCTGCATAGATGCTCTCCTTCCCCATTACCAGGGGGAAAAATTAAGAAATTTTTTTTTTTTTTGAGACAGAGTTTTGTTCTTATTACCCAGGCTGGAATGCATTGGCATGATCTCAGCTCACCACAACCTCTGCCTCCCAGGTTCAAGCGATTCTCCTGCTTCAACCTCCTGAGTAGCTGGGATTACAGTCATGAGCCACCACGCCTGGGTAATTTTTTGTATCTTTAGTAGAGATGGGGTTCCTCCATGTTTGTCAGGCTGGTCTCAAACTCCCGACTTCAGGTGACCCACTCGCCTTGGCCTCCCAAAGTGCTGGGATTACAGGCATGAGCCTCCGCACCCGGCCAGAAATGTCAATGTTCTATGCATGTGAGATGATAATGTCATTTCATGTATTGTTAGCAAAGTCAATATGTAAGACTAATTTTTTAAAAGTGCTTCCTAGACTAAGTGAAAAACGAGTGACCTATTTTAACTGCAAACCATACTGTGCCTGAGATCCAGATTGTAACCATGTAACCACAATATTAATAATAAAATCAACACTAATACAGATAAACTAAATAATAAAGATACTGCATTTAAGCCATATTTATAAAATAATAAACAGAAATGTGCATCATTCTTTCATTGTGTTGCTAGACAAATACAACAGGAATTTCTTATAATGCCTTTAAGAATGACAGATATGTCAAAAATTCTAGATAAAACAATTATAAAATGTTGTTAACTATTATTTTTCTCTATACTAAATCTTATTCTTTCTGATTTACTAGAAAATGAGAACATCACCATGTGTAGCTACCCCAACAGCCTGAAGAGCTACAATATCAAAACAGTACCTCCTAAGGCTGAATGCCACTCAAAATTTCCTTCACCAGTAACTGAAGATCTTTATATTCATTTTCAGCCCATCAGCAATTCAACATTTAATAGCTCTTCGAACAACTTAACAAGAAATTCAGGTAATATACTGGCGCTGAATATTAACACTGCTGAATGTATCATACTAAATAAACTGAGGTAGTTATCTTTATTTTAAATTTCTATTAAAAATGTAAAAGAAAGATTCTTCATCTCAACTAAAGATTTACAAAATATTGGTCTTCCAAACTAGGCTCTGCTAGTTACAAGCCAAATGCCATTGTGCAAATTATTTAACTTCTCTGCGCCTTTGTTTTAACTAGTCTAGTCACAAATCTTAACGAGTATAAATCAATAATGGTCTTAGGTAAAAGGGTAACAAAATTGCAAAGACAGCTATTTTGAAAAAAGAGAATTCATCCACCACACAAAATCTGTCTAAAGAAAACTACAATGTATGTTTATTTTTAATACCAATATTGAGGAGAATTAGGATATATAATTATGATTATTTTGCCAACTTAACAAATTTTCTTTCTCTCTCCTCTCTTGTATTCCATTAAAGAACATGAACCTCTTGGAAAAAGTTGGGCTTTTCTTGTTGGTGTTGTTGTCACTGTACTGACGACTTCACTTCTCATTTTTATTGCTATCAAATGTCCAATATGGTACGATATTCTGCTTAGTTATAATCATCATCGCCTGGAAGAGCATGAAGCAGAAACCTATGAAGATGGTTTTACTGGAAATCCAAGCTCTCTTTCACAGATACCAGAAACAAACTCTGAAGAAACTACAGTAATATTCGAACAATTACATTCATTTGTGGTAGATGATGATGGATTTATTGAAGACAAATATATAGATATCCATGAATTATGTGAAGAAAATTAATTTCTTTCAAAGTTTGCTTTTTAAAACAAAGTTATCGCTTACTCACAGTTTAGATATGGGGATTTTGCTATGTGACATACCAAAATACAGCTAGCAGACATTCACATTAACGACAACATACATGAATATCATAAAATTATGTTCTTTGCATTGTATTGAGCAAGCAGGTCCAAATACAATAACTGACATTCCTTGGTAGCTGACAGTTACATAATCTACAATACTAGCACCACTATTCTTAGCAGTGCTTGGGTGACCATATGGACTAGTAAAAAGGTCTAACTTATTCATGGATTCTCATATTAACACAGATATTTGACATAATATGTATTAAATTATACTAATGTTTCAATCAGTAAAGAAATAAAAGTTTGGATTTATTAATATATGGAAGTCAAAATGAGGAACAGAGATAGCTTAAATAATACACTAAGATTGATTTTATGCTCACAGAATAAATTCATAGGGTTGGAAAATATTTTTTTAAATGCTTCCTGAAATAGCACAATAATTTCCTTAAAATTTCATAGCAATTTAAAGCACAAGCACAATGTTCAGGCATAATCCCTAACAAGTCACTATTGATTCTGGTTATAAAGAAAGGCTGTCACCATAATGCAGGATCACTACAGTTTAATGTCATAGTGGCTTCCAAAGTGGGCATCACAATTATCTATAAATCTTGTTTTAAAAATACATATTTCTACCTCTCTCTGGGAGATTTTTATTCAAATTGGTCTGTGCTGACACTAAGGAATCTTCATGTGGTCCATGGACAGCTATTTCTATCTATTCAGTAGATAGAGCAATGTTTCCCAAATTGTTTTTCTAGAATACTAATTTCCAGAGAGACATTCACAAGTATTTACAGGAGAAGAGGTACATGGTCAAATTACTATAGGAAAAACTAGTAGTTTAAACTAGGTGAAACAAGATTCTTTCTCTTTTTTTTTTTTTTTTTTTTTTTGAGACAAAGTCTTGCACTGTTGCCCAGGCCGGACTGCAGTGGCGCAATCTCAGATCATTGCAACCTCCGCCTCCTGGGTTCAAGCAATTCTTCTGGCTCAGCCTCCCGAGTAGCTGGGAGTACAGGTGCACACCACCATACCCGGCTAATTTCTGTATTTTTAGTAGAGACAGGGTTTCACCATGTTGGCCAGGCTAGTCTCGAACGCCTGACCTCATGATCCACCCGCCTCAGCCTCCCAAAGTGCTGGGATTACAGGCGTGGACCACCGTGCCTGGCCAAGATTCTTTACAATAGGATTTATGCAAAACTTTACTAAGCTAAACTGCTCTCTGATTATTCAAGAGCAAAGTATTAAAAATTTCTCAAATTTACTTGACAACAAAACTCATTCTTTGAGTTACATCTACTAAGAGCTCGTAGTTCAGTAACATTCCAAAGAATGTACTTTGGGAAACACTGGCCTATGGGCTGTAATAGGAAGGGTCTAAAGAAAATTATTTGCCAAGTCCTTATAATCAATTGGCTACAATCACAATTTAATAATTTATCAATGCAAACAGTACATTAAAAACTGTAGCACAATCTATAATTTTTACCTTCATATGCAGAGAAATTAAGAATTTACATCTTTTACAAATAAGTATATCTCTGAAACACTGAAATATATTGATGGGTGAAATAATATTTCTGGTATTTTCTTCATTATAACACGTGGAATGGAACAGTGGCTAGAGGTATGGATGGAGCAAGGTCAAATATGAGCTGATGGAGCTGGGAGCTAAATAAGGGTATAATATGCTATTTCTGTGTATGTTGTGTATGGTATAGTATGCTATTTCTGTGTATGTTCAAATTGTTTATGCATATAATAAAGTTTTAAAAATTTGTATGTACTTGACAATTCCTTAGAAAAAAGAGACTAAAATAAATCTATGTCATAATCTATAGAATAGTCATTTTAAAAGTTACATAATTAGTAAATTCAATACAAATGTCTACTGAGAGAAAATAAAAACTAGGATGAGGCCGGGCGCAGTGGCTCACGCTTGTAATCCCAGCACTTTGGGAGGCCGAGGCGGGTGGATCATGAGGTCAGGAGATCGAGACCACGGTGAAACCCCGTCTCTACTAAAAATACAAAAAAATTAGCCGGGCGTGGTGGCAGGCACCTGTAGTCCCAGCTACTCGGAGAGGCTGAGGCAGAAGAATAGCGTGAACCCGGGAGGCGGAGCTTGCAATGAGCCGAGATTGCGCCACTGCACTCCAGCCTGGGCGACAGAGCAAGACTCTGTCTCAAAAAAAAAAAAAACAAAAAAAAACAAAAAAAAAAAAAACTAGGATGATATACCTGTAAAATAGAAGAACTTACTAATTTATAATACGTATTTGCTTGTGTTTACAGACACATGTTTTCAACAAAGGATATAAGTATATTATGGCTAATGTTTCTTTATATATCAATTATACTTTGTTTTAAACCTTAATTATAAGAATGAGATGATTACAGGAACATAAAATATATTTTTCCAAACAATGTATCATTCTGCTAAATTATTTCCTAATTATAAGATGTAAATATTAATATTTGAGAAATGTAGCAAAATGAAATATAATTGCAAATGAGCAAAGACTACACTTAAGCTTTTATATTCAAGGGCCTCTATTGAATATGGGGTATTCAATAAATATCTGACTACACAAAGAAAAATAAATCGGTATAAAATTATAATTACATATATTTTTACAGGGCAACTGATCTTGACTAATACTAACTAGAAAGTACAGGATTAGAAGAGAATCATTAGTTCAAGCAAGACTGTGAAACTGAATTAAAGCCAGGTGTCTTACATATTGTTGTAGTAATATATTGAGGCTGTTTATTATAACCAACTTTTTATAGACGAGTGTTTTCCATAATAAACCAGACGGTCAGACCACACTAAATGGTTGTATTGAAAGAGAAGAGAATGAAAACAGAAGCTTTTTTTTTTGAGACGGAGTCTCGCTCTGTCACCTAGGCTGGAGTGCAGTGGCGCGATCTCGGCTCACTGCAAGCTCCGCCTCCCGGGTTCACGCCATTCTCCTGCCTCAGCCTCTCCAAGTAGCTGGGACTACAGGCGCCCGCCACCACGCCCGGCTATTTTTTTTGTATTTTTAGTAGAGACGGGGTTTCACCGTGGTCTCGATCTCCTGACCTCGTGATCCGCCTGCCTCGGCCTCCCAAAGTGCTGGGATTACAAGTGTGAGCCACCGCGCCCAGCAACAGAAGCTTTTTACACCTGCCTTCTCGAGGTATAGCATTTCTTGGTCACTCTGAATGTGTAGAGCCAAGATAGATCTTTGTGTTACTGAGATGCTGGCCATCTGGTTAACAGAAGAAATAAATCTATTCTACTGCTGTATAGAAAAGTAACCTGCATAACAATAATTTTTGTTATTTTTTTTTTTGAGACAAAGTCTTGCTCTGTCACCCAGGCTGGAGTGTAGTGGTGCAATCTCAGCTCACTGAACCCTCTGCCTCCTGGGTTCAAGTGATTCATGTGCCTCAGCCTCCTGAGAAGCTGGGATTACAGGCACCTGCCACCTCACCCAGCTAATTTTTATATTTTTAGTAGAGACAGGGTTTCGCCATGTTGGCCAGGCTGGTCTTGAACTCCTGACCTCAGGTGATCCACCCCCTTCAGCCTCCAAAAGTACTGGGATTACAGGCATGAGCCACTGCACCTGGCCAATTTTTGTTCTTAATTTCAATTTCTGCCTGAAACAGACAAAAGAACCAATTTCACTCAGCCTCAATTACAAATTACAGACAGAGTTTTTAAACGGTTTGGATGTATCTTCAGGACAAAGTACCATATTTGAAGATTTTCCTTAATCAAAAAAACCAAATAGACGTAAAAATCTATGACATTCTTAAAACTTTTGTTCTTGAAATTATGTTTTCAGATGAAATATCTGTAAAATATGTAAATATAATATTTAAAACCTGACCTAGGTATTATATAACTTTGAGATAAATGATGAAATAAATGAGAACTTAAATGTTCTAAACTCTTTAAGGCCTTCAGGGGATTATAGCACACACACACATATATATATATATATAATTTTTTTTTTTTTTTGAGACGGAGTCTCGCTCTGTCGCCAGGCTGGAGTGCAGTGGCACGATCGCACGATCTCAGCTAACTGCAACCTCTGCCTCCCAGGTTCAAGTGATTCTCCTGCTTTAGTCTCCCAAGTAGCTGGGACTACAGGCCCGTGCCACCACGCCCAGCTAATTTTTGTATTTTTAGTAGAGATATGATTTTACCATGTTGGCCAGGATGGTCTTGATCTCCTGAACTCATTCATGATCCACCCGCCTCAGCCTCCCAAAGTGCTGAGATTACAGGTGTGAACCACCACACTGGCCTATAGCTTATATATTTCTTATTGTTTGAAGTACCTAAGAGAGTATCTTATATATAGTAAATGATAAATATTTGCTAAATGGATTAAAACCAGGATAACAAAAAAAAAAAAAAGGAACATTTTCAAGTAAGAGCTTGGTTACCATGAACAAAATTTTCCTTGTAAAAGGAAAAAGACTGCTAGTTTTTGAGTTTATATCACTTTACAGCAGCATCAAATGATAGATGGTGGCCGGGTATAATGGTTCACACCTGTAATCCCAACACTTGAGGAGGCCAAGTTAGGAGGACTGCTTGAGACCAGGAATTTGAGACTAGCCTGGGCAACGTAATAAGACCCCATCTCCACAAGAAACAAAAAATTAGGTGGGCATAGTGGCATGCACCTGTAGTCTCAGCTACTTGGAGGGCTGAGGCAACATCACTTGAACCCAGGAGTTCAAGGCTGCAGTGAGCCATGAGCACACCACTTCAATTCAGCAAGGGCAACAGAGCAAAACTCTACATAAAAAAAAAAGACAGGGGAGAAGAGATTCTTGATTTTAATCAACAGAAGAATTACATTTATCTTTCAAATGTTTTATCAGTATATTTTAACATCTATCCATCATCAAATATTTACTGTTTTATGCAGAGGTAACAAGAGAGTGTATTTGGTGTTACTGAATTTTGGTAATTGAATATGGTAATTTGGGTTTATTATTGTCTTTGCTCTCAAAGAGACTAATATTAACAAACTTCTGGGAGAGAACGTGCTTGTATGTGTATTTACACAACACAGCTCATTGTCTGTGTTTGTGTTGCCTTAGAATAAATAATTCAGGAATAAAATTTGTGTTGGTTCTAAATTAATTATTCTTCATCAACTTTTTGACCTTAGAAGCAACACAAGTTTTATTCTTGAATCATTCAAGATTTTATCTGAGTATCCCTAGTTAACTCAACCTGTGCATACCCAGCCTAGAATATGGACCCATCCCAAACAACTGACAAAACACAAATAAGTTAACTACATCACATCTATTATTATCTTTGTAGGCATTACTCCCACTGCCACAATTACTTTATTTCCAGCGTTAGTTGGTATTTAGTCTTTAGACAGGTTATATATAAAGATACACATATAATCTATATATGATGTAGATTGCTAATATAACTATTAAATATCAATGCTAATGAAATAATGTAAATAGCTTCCTAATGAATAATGTGTCTTTCACTGGATTGGGGATGAAACACCAAAATTCAAATTAGTTAAAAGCCCAGGTTAAAACTAAAAATAGTAGATATAAAGATGTTCTTATCCATCCTAAGTTTTCAGCTCCTAGCAGCATAAATCCTATTTATATAAGCTATGTAGTAATAGTCTTTATACAGAATTTAGCTATTTAATGGTAAATGAAGATAACAGAAGTATAAGCAACAAAACTTGTGTTGTAAATATTTTTAAATGAAAAAGGCAATGGGGAAACTGTTAAGAAATTTACAAGGAAATAACTGGATCACAACTTAAACTACCTAATAAAGCTTTATTTATGAATCTGATTTTTAAATTAGCTATACTTACGCTTGTCTTTCAGTAAATATGACATCTATACTTTGTGTTTCTCGATCATTTTGAGCTTTAAGCTGAATAAAGTTAACACATAAGTTAGTAAGAAATAAATATTACACCAAATTTTTTCTTTGTAGGTTATTTTGGCTACAAACTAAATGAGAAATTATTATAATTATCCTAGTGCCACATACAAAGTTTAAGAAGAAAAATAAAGTAACTGTCTCATTTAACAAACAATATCAGATTTTTAAAGTCTTTTTAAGAACCATTGTAATCTTATACCAAAAATATGCATTGTTCTTCAGTGATCTGTCAAATAATTCAACGTAAATTCAATTTATGTAAACAGCAAAGAATGTATTGAGTGTTCAATAAATATTTGATTAGTAATATGTTAAATTTAGAACCACCACAAGTTTTATTCCTGAACCATTCAGGGTATTATCTAAGTACACCTAATTAACTCTACCTGTGCACACCCAGCCTAGAAAATGGACCCCCCATCCCAAACAACTGACAAAACACATAAGGTTTTTACTTTTTATATCTGGCATTGAAATAAGATAATTAGTGAATTCTCTTGTGTTCTAAAGCTAAAAGTAACTAAATTATCATGGTTTTAGAACCCCAAATTTAGAAGAGTCATTTTATAAATCCTATGTCTTCATAGAATAGTCTTTACTCATGTAAATAAATTATAAACTATATAAATTATAAATTGTATGTTATTTTCATCCAAATGCTTATAATCAAAATAAGCTAGATATTAACATATTTTATTGTTTTCTACCAAATAATTAATCTAAGAACACTGAATACAAATTTGTTTTTGTTTTATTTTAGAATCAGAGGTACATGTGCAGGTGTGTTACCTGGATATATTGTATAATGGTAAGGTTTGGGCTTCTAGGGAACCCATCACCCAAATAATGAACACTGTACCCGCTAGGTAATTTTTCCACCCTTATTGCACTCCTATACCATCCCCCTTTTTGGAGTCCCCAGTGTTATGTCCATGTTAAACACAAATTCTCATTTACCAATCAAAAATTAGTATTTTATGTCTGGAGTCATATCTATTCATTTTTCTCCACTGGTGACAAAAACTATGTAAAGTTATCATTTGTCACATTGAGTATTTATCAATATTTGTGCTTAAACTAAGCCAGAAATATTGTAAACTAATACATATAAGGAAATGTAGAGGGCACTCCCTAACTAATGTTGCACGTGACACCAGTTCAAACACAGTAGACAGTCACTAAACATCCACTTAGGAAAGCCAACCAACAGGAAGAAAATTTAAAAGAGCAACTAAGGGAGCTCAAGGAACACATAATAGTGGTATTTACGATCAGAGTAAAATTCATCTCTATAGCACTTAAGGTTTTATCAAACTATTTCTAGATATAAATGCTTTGTTTTGTAGGATATGACTTACATAGATCAATTTGCTTATATTTATAAATTTTCTTACCATATTGAAATCCTTCATTACTTCTTCCATTTCAGTGTTGGTATTAAGTTTATCTACCACCTAAAAACAAAAATACAAACAAACAAACACCATTTTATTAGTCTTTACACATGTTCTCTATAATTAATAATATAGGTATTCAGTCTTACAAATAACAAGTAGTAACTTAAGTATTAATACTTTTGAATATTTTCTGTTTTAAGATAAAAACAAATATTGAGCTACCTAAGTAAGCATATATTATGCACCTGGCCAATAAACAAATTACATTTTTAACATGGATAAATGAGCAGTAATAAACTACTCTTCCTGCATATTGTACCTTGTGGACCTTTGCCTGCTCTGAAAAGATGGCTGAGCTTATAAATAAGGGTCTGGAACACACAAGAATTTTGGAAAGATCTATCACTCTCTCTTCCCCTGCCAACATCCCCAAGGAGAGAGGAGTGTTGGTAGATTTACAAATTTACACTAGTAAGCTGGGCTCGGTGGCTCAGGTCTGTAAACCCAGCACTTTGGGAGGCTGACGCAGGTGGATCACCTGAGGTCAGGAGTTCAAGAACAGCCTGACCAACATGGAGAAACCCCGTCTCTACTAAAAGTACAAAATTAGCCGGGCGTGGCGGCACATGCCTATAATCCTAGCTACTAGAGAGGCTGAGGCAGGAGAATTGCTTGAACCCGGGAGGCGGAGGTTGTAGTGAGCCGAGATTGGGCCACTGCACTCCAGCCTGGGCAACAAAAGCGAAATTCTGTCTCAAAAAAAACCAAAAAACCAAAAACAAATTTACACTAGTAAAAACGTAAAAAGATGTTCTTTATCTTCTAATAATTAAAAAAAAATCAACAGGGCTTGCACAGATGGAACAGTAAGTAGTAAGCCTACTTCAAAAAGTTAGGCAAGGATATCAGTTGTCAACATAGGATAGTTACCTAGTGTCAAACACTATTACATATGTATTAACTCAATTTTTACAATTACTCTATGAAGTAGATATTATTGTACACATTTTGCAGAAAAAGAAATTTAGCAAGCGATAGAGCCAGAATGTGAACAGAAGGTCTACTAAAAGCAAACTATTTGGGTATAAGGTATATCACATTTTTCATTTATGATATAAATAATAAGTGCTAGTAAGATCTAACATTTATTGAGTGCTAACTATATGTCAGATACCCAGCTAACTGCTCTGTATCAGATATTAGCTCATTAAATCTATAAATAGCATATTTTACATAGTAGTATTTTTACATGAATATGCCTAATTTGTTCCAGCATAACTAAAACTCTCTTTCATCTAATGTCATTTCATACCTTTAAAAACTACTTTTCTCGGCCGGGCGCGGTGGCTCATGCCTGTAATCCCCACACTTTGGGAGGCTGAGGTGGGCGGATCACGAGGTCAGGAGTTCGAGACCAGCCTGGCCAACATGGTGAAACCCCTTCTCTACTAAAAATACAAAAATTAGCCAGGCATCTGTAATC
Organism: Nomascus leucogenys; assembly: GCF_006542625.1. Lineage (NCBI taxonomy): Eukaryota > Metazoa > Chordata > Mammalia > Primates > Hylobatidae > Nomascus > Nomascus leucogenys. The sequence goes on from NC_044388.1 coordinate 82,937,691, forward strand.
CCAGCTACTCAGGAGCGCACCTATAATCCCAGCTGGTGGCGCGCACCTGTAATCCCAGCTACTCAGGAGGCTGAAGCAGGATAATCACTTGAACACAGGAGGCAGAGGTTACAGTGAGCCAAGATCACGCCACTGCACTCTGGCCTGGATGACAGAGCAAGATTCCATCTCAAGAAAAACAAAAAAAACAAAAAAACACCTATTTTTCTCATTTAAAACAGAACATCATTTACTAAAGAAAATCCCAGTGAATCAATAGCAAAGAGTTGGAACCAACCCAAATGTCCAACAACGATAGACTGGATTAAGAAAATGTGGCACATATACACCATGGAATACTATGCAGCCATAAAAAATGATGAGTTCGTGTCCTTTGTAGGGACATGGATGAAACTGGAAAACATCATTCTCAGTAAACTATCGCAAGGACAAAAAACCAAACACCGCATGTTCTCTCTCATAGGTGGGAATTGAACAATGAGAACTCATGGACACAGGAAGGGGAACATCACACTCCGGGGACTGTTGTGGGGTGGGGGGAGGGGGGAGGGACAGCATTAGGAGATACACCTAATGCTAAATGACGAGTTAATGGGTGCAGGAAATCAACATGGCACATGGATACATATGTAACAAACCTGCACATTGTGCACATGTACCCTAAAACCCTAAAGTATAATAAAAAAAAAAAAAAAAAAAAAAAAAAAGAAAATCCCAGTGAATAATGGGCTCTACAAAATGTTTCTGATGAATTGTGTAGTCCAGCAAATTTAAGAATTATAAGAGGGCTGGGTGCAATGGCTCACGCTTATAATCCCAGCACTTTGGGAAGCTGAAGCAGGAGGATCACTTGAGCCCAGGAGTTCAAGACCATCGTGGGCAACACAGCAAGACCCTGTCTCTCCAAAAAATTTAAAAATTAGCCAGGCATGGTGGCATGCACCTGTAATCCCAGCTACCTGGGAGGCTGATGCAGGAAGATCACTTGTGCCCAGGAGTTCGAGGTTGCAGTGAACTACAATCATGCTACTGCACTTCGGCCAGGGCAACAGAGCAAGACCCTATCTCTAAAAAAATTAAAAAATAAAAATAATCCAGGCACAGTGACTCAAGCCTGTAATCCCAGCACTTTGGGAGACCAATGTGGGCAGATCACTTGAGCCCATGAGTTTGAGACCAGTATGGGCAACATGGCCAAACCTCATCTCAACAAAAAAATACAAATAATTAGCCTGGTGTGATGGCATGTGCCTGTAGTCCCAGCTGCTTGGGAGGCTGAGGTGGGAGGATCAATTGAGCTCAGAAAGTCTAGTTTGCAGCGAGCCATGACTGAGCCACTGCATTCCAGCTCTGGCGACAGAGCAAGACTGTCTTGAAAAACAAACAAATAAACAAACAAAAAACAAAAAACAAACAAAACCCGCCACCACCACCAATAACAACAACAAAAACAAAAATAAAAAGTTATACTACAATCAGCAAAATTTTTGATAAGCACAAGGTAACACTATCAAGTAGGTATATCATAACTTATCCTAACCATTATGATAGAATGTTTATTTCTTGTAACACTATTTCTTAATAAGGGTAGTGAGATAAAAATTTGTCTTTTTCATTAAATCCAGACATCACTGCTGCTAAAGCAACTAAAGAGTTAGAAAAAAGAAAATTCTGACACTAGAAATTTTCATGGGGCCAATATCACCCAAGGACTGAGCAGTTATCAATACTGCCAGGGGGATTGTTTCTTCTCAAAGTCCACAGGTAGAAGCATCTTTGGTAGAGCTATATCATGTTATATACTCTATTTTGACAATGTACACAATATTTCAAGTAAAACATAGAGATGGTGGCAATCTGTATGTTAAATAATTAAATTTTAAAATTTTCAAGATGACAACACTCAACAAAAAATGTGTTTTTAAAGCAATGATCACTGATAGGACCAGTAAGTTTTAGCTATTTTTAAAATCATTTAAATTATTTTTTAATATATTTTAGGGAGAAAAGCATGTGTGCATTTGTGTATGTGTCAGTAAACGTATTTTACAAAAAACAGTGGAAGAATATATATTAATCTGTTAAGCCAAGTTATTTCTGGGGAGGGAAATGAAGCAGAAAGTAAAGGGATACTTTATTTGTTGTATTTTTTATGGTTTCATCTTTCACAATAAGTATGTATTCAGGTATTATTTGATATTTTAAATAATAAATAATTTTTTCATCAAATGTTTTATTGTTTTTGAAATTTTTATTTTAGGTTCAGGGGTATATGTGCAGGTTTGTTTTACAGATAAACTGTCATGGGGGTTTGTTGTGCAGATTATTTCATAACCTAGGTAACTAAGCTAATACCCATTAGTTATTTTTTCTGATCCTTTCCCTCCTTCCAGCCTCCAACCTCAAGTAGATCCCAGTATCTGTTGTTCCCATCTATGTGTTATCATTTAGCTCCCACTGGTAAGAGAGAACATGCAGTATTTGGTTTTCTTTTCCTGCGTTAGTTTGCTAAGGATAATGACCTCCAGCTCCAACCATGTTCCTGCAAGGGACATGATCTTTTTCTTTTTTATGACTGTATAGTATTTCATGGTATATGTACCACATTTTCTTTACCCAATCTGCCACTGATGGGCATTTAGGTTGATTCCATGTCTTTGCTACTGTAAACAGTGCTCCAATGAACACACATGTGCATGTGTCTTTATGGTAAAATGATTTATATTCCTTTGGGTATACATCCAGTAATGGGATTGATGGGCTGAATGGTAGTTCTGTTTTCAGCTTTTTGAGGAATCGCCACACTGCTTTCACAGTGGTTGAACTAATTTACACTCTCACCAACAGTGTATAAGCATTCCCTTTTCTCTGCAACTTCACCAGCATCTGCTATTTTTGACTTCTTAGTAATAGCCATTCTAACTGGTGTGAGATGGTATCTCATTATTCTTTTGATTTGCATTTCCCTAATGATCAGTGATGATGAGCTTCTTTTCATATGCTTGTTGGCTGCATGTCTGTCTTCTTTTGAAAAGTATCTGTGCATGTCCTTTGCCTACTAATGTATTTTTAAAGTAGTAGTAAAAACTAATGAAAATATTAGCAGTAAATTCTCTTAGAAAAGATAAAATACCATGTTGTAGTCTGCTAGTTGTCCTTGAAGCTCTTTTATTTCAACAGCTAAAGTCTCAGCCCTGCAAGCATAAAATAAATACATTCATAAATATGTACATAAAAATATACATAAGAAAATGAACATTACAAACAATATGGATAGCTACAAATTTAGTATTATACGTACAAAATACTGAATACTGAATACTTATTACTCACCTCTTTTCATATGACAAATATACTGAATTCTCTTGATTGTACATTTCTATTTCCTTCTGAAGTTTATTAACTTCAGGTGTAAGTTCACTTATTTTACTTCTATTAGAGAAGAAATAAGAATGTCAGCAATACTTTTAATCCAGAAAACTCTAGTAACACAAAATTTTAACTTTCCATTAATATGTAATAATAATATAAATAGTTTTGTGAAATTCACTAAAAGAATGCAAAAAGTTTAGGTGGCTTATTTCATTAAGAATGAGGTATATTCCGGCTGGGTGCGGTGGCTCAAGCCTGTAATCCCAACACTTTGGGAGGCCAAGGCAGGCGGATCACATGAGGTCAGGAGTTCAAGACAAGCCTGGCCAACATGGTGAAACCCCATCTCTACTCAAAATACAAAAATTAGCTGGGCATGGTGGCACATGCCTGTAGTCCCAGCTACTAGGGAGGCTAAGGCAGGAGAATAGCTTAAACCTGGGAAGTGGAGACTGCAGTGAGCCGAGATCGTGCCACCACACTCCAGCCTGGGAGACAGAGCAAGACTCCATCTCAGAAAAAAAAAAAAAAGAATGAGGTATATCCCATCCTATTCTACTCAACTGATGAGAAACTGACATAGATTCATTAAGAAAGATGAAATAGAACCAGAATGAAAGCCTGGTCAAACTAGTACAAGCCACAGGCAGATGTAGGTGCTTAACTGTCATTATCACAGCTGCTACTACCCTCTAGAGCACAGTTTCTCAACAGTAGCACTAATGACATTTTGGGTCAGTGATTAGTACTTCGTGTTGAGCACTATCTTGTACACTGCAGGATGTTTACCAGCATCCTGGATCTGAGTATCAGTAGCACTTCCTCCAACCTCACTTGTGACAACCAGAAACATGTACAGAAATTGCCAAATGTTCCCTGGGGGCAAAATCACCACCAGTTGAGAACCACTGCTCTAGAGCCAGACAATTACACAAATAGCTAGAACTATTCTTTCACGTGGAAGCACAAATCCTGGGGGAGAAAGGCAATGCAATCATTAGGAATAACTATATTTCCTTTCCTTCTTTTGATTAAAAAGTGGCTGAATGTCAGAGGTACTAAACAACTGATGGCCTTACTATCTTTCTTACTACTCTTAGCTTTGAGAACAGATGGGGGGAAACCATACTTTTCTTTATTGCCTTCTAGGAGTTTGAGACTCAATAGGATCCAAGTAATTGAGAAATAAAAGAAAACAGGGCTTTCAGGGCATGATGGGAGGGTGGATTAAACAAAAGAGAAATAAAAGAGAAAGAAGATACAAATAACGTGCCAAAAAGAAAATAAGGTAAAATGGGAAGACAGAGATAGGACAGTAGAACAAGTAAGTGGAAGAATAGTAAGAATAAGAAAAAGTCATTGATTTAGAGATGCATCCCCAAAGACATATAACAGAAGTTTATGAGGCGTGCGGCGGCTCACGCCTGTAATCCTGGCACTTTGAAAGGCATAGGCAGGCGCATTACCTGAGGTCAGGAGTTCAAGACTAGCCTGGCCAAAATGGTGAAATCCCCATATGTACTAAAAATACAAAAATTAGGCCAGGTGCAGTGGCTCACACCTGTAATCCCAGCACTCTAGGAGGCCAAGGTGGGCAGATCACCTGAGGTTGGGAGTTCGAGACCAGCCTGACCAACATAGAGAAACCCTGTATGAACTAAAAATACAAAATTAGCTGGGCATGGTGGCACACACCTGTAATCCCAGCTACTCGGGAGGCTGAGGCAGGAGAATCACTTGAACCCGGGAGGCGGAGGTTGCAGTGCCAGAGATCAGGCCATTGCACTCCAGCCTGGGCAACAGGAGCAAAACTCTGTCTCAAAAAAAAAAAATACAAAAATTAGCCAAGTGTGGTGGCAGGCACCTGTAATCTCAGCTACTCGCAGATTACAGGCATGAGGCTGAGGCAAGAGAATCACTTGAATCCAGGGGGCAGAAGTTGCAGTGACATGAGATCCCATCATTGCACTCCAAAAAAAAAAAAGCTTATGAATTAATTAAAATTAGGCCACATTGGTAGCAACTGACCAAATATATATTTATGTAAAATTCACTGATTAATATAACATAAATAAGTATACATATTTTCCCTTTCTTATTAGATGTAGCTGGTAATATTTTAATGATATGAGTAACGCATTTCAGATTAATTACTGAAAAAAAACATAAAAGATTATTCTAGGCCAGGCGCAGTGGCTCATGCCTATAATTTCAGCACTTTGGGAGGCCGAGGCAGGTGCATCACCTGAGGTCAGGAGTTTAAGACCAGCCTGGCCAATATGGTGAAAGCCCATCTCTACTAAAAAATACAAAAATTAGCCAGGCATGGTGGCGCATACCTGTAGTCCCAGCTACTCAGGAGGCTGAGGCAGGAGAATAGCTTAAACCCGGAAGGCAGGGGTTGCAGTGAGCTGAGATCACGCCACTGCACACCAGCCTGGGCGACAGAGTGAGACTCTGTCTCAAAACAACAAAAAAATTATTCTTTTCATTAGATGAAAAAAGTGAACTTTTAAAATGCTACAAGGGGTTAGACACGGTGGCTCATGCCTGTAATCCCAGCACTTTGGAAGGCCGAGATGGGCGGATCATTTGAGGTCAGGAGTTCGAGACAAGCCTGGCTGACATGGTGAAATGCCACCTCTACTAAAAACACACACAAAAAATTAGGTGGGCGTGGTGGCACACACCTGTAATCCCAGCTACTTGGGAAGCTGAGGCAGGATAATTGCTTAAACCTGGGAGTCAGAGGTTGCAGTCAACGGAAATCATGCTATTGCACTCCAGCCTGAGCTACAGAACAAGACTCTGTCTCAAAAAAAAAAAAAAAAAAATGCTATGAGGCCAGGTGTGGTGGTAGCTTATGCCTATAATCCCAGCACTTTGGGAAGCTGAGGCAGGAGGATCACTTGAACCCAGGAGTTCAAGGTTGCAGTGAGCTGTGATCATGCCACTGCACTCCAGCCTGGGCAATAGAGTGAGACTCTCTCTCTAAAATATAAATAAAATAAAATAAGTATGCTATGGTTTGGATGTTTGTGTCCCTCTGAAATTCATATCAAAACTTAATCTCTAATGCAATAGTATTAAGAGGTAGGGACTTTAGGAAGTAATCAGGACATGATGACTCTGCCCTTGTGGATGGGATTAGTGCCTTATAAAAGGGGGGAAGGAAACTAGCTAGGCACCTTTTGCCCTTCCACTCTTCTGCCATGAGGACACCTTGATGGCACCATCTGTGAGAAACAGGTGTCCACCAGACACTGAAGCTGCTGGCACCTTGATCTTGGACTTCTGCGTCTCCAGAACAGTAAGAAATAAATTCCTATAAGTCACCCAATCTCAGGTATTTTATTATAGCAGCACAAACAAACTGAGAGAAAATATAGCTCATGTACATGCAAATTCATAAAATTATAAATCTCAGGCTAATTATACTATCACATTTATTTTACAGCATAGCCAAATTAACCAGAAATTGTTAGAATACAAAATAATTTTTATAAATCAATGGACACCTAATTATCCTAATAAGTGCCATAGCTAAAACTTCATATTAAAGTTATATACTCTATTTTGACAGAAGGTACACAATATTTCAAGTAAAACATACGGATGAAAACACATGTTCGACATACCTAAGAAGCCCAAGATAGTAAGATTTGTCTAAAATTTGCCTCTGGGGACCTAAAAAAAAAAAATGTTTTAAGTGTTAGTGTTCAGTTTGAAATGCCACCAGAATAGCAAATCCAAAGCACAATCAGAATTACACTCCACAATTCTCAAGACAGTCTTCATGAATGCCCCAATGAATCAAGAAGAATCACTGAAACTGAAAGGAGAACTAATATCTTACAATCATGACATAAGGGAAGCTTCAATTAAAACTACGAAGATGGGACTAGAGGTGGGGCTGTTAAGACAGTAGACTCTACAGAACAGGACGATGGAATGAAAATTTAGTCTAAGGGAATCTGGAACAGAGCTGTCCAAAGTAACTTTCTGCAGTGACAGAAATATTCTAAATTAATACTGTCCAATAAAGTGGGCAGAGGGACTACAGAGCACTTAAAATTTGGCTGGTGCTACTGGGGAACTAATTTAAATTTCTGACTACTGGCTGTCATACTGGACACTGCAGACATTCCTCAGTGTGAGAAAGTGACTATGATTTTTTATCATTTGTCTCAGAGACTTTTTAAGAAATGGTCTTACATTTCAGTAGAACTAAGAAAGTATTCCTGGCCGGGCACAGTGGCTTACACCTGTAATCCCAGCACTTTGGGAGGCTGAGGTGGGAGGATCACTTGAGGTCAGAAGTTCAAGACCAGCTTGGCCAATATGGTGAAACCCCATCTCTACTAAAAATACAAAAAAATTAGCTGGGCATTGTGGCGTGTGCCTGTAATCCCAGCTACTCAGGAGGCTGAGGCGGGAGAATTGCTTGAACCTGGGAGGTGGAGGTTGCAGTGAGCCAAGATCACACCACTGCACTCCAGACTGGGTGACAGAGAAAAACCCCATTTCAAAAAAAAAAAGTGTTCCTAGGTTAAATGTCTCAAACTTTGTAAGAGATGAAGTGCCCTGCAAAGTATGAGTGTATTAACTATAAGGTCTATGCTGAGAAGTAGAGCTAATACCTTATTATACTGGGAAATGGGGCACTAGAGAAGGTAAGAATGAAAGTCACAGTAGACAGCTGTGGTGGTAATGTTCCGAATTCTCTCTTAAAAGGCTTTGAGGTATACTTGTAGAGACTAACAATCTTAAATTATATTGGTTCTGTTTTGAAGGATAAATTAATACAGAAATAAACATTTGATAAATTTACTATAGAATTTTAATATGTCTTTACCTTTGATGTTTTAAAATAATATTAAACATATAAATATTTCTGTGCATCCACTTTCAAAAGGCTAAATGACTATGTAATTTTGAAATATCTTTTCATGGTACTGATAATCATTAAGCAAACATTTCTAAATAATCAATTCATTTTTAATATTTAGTGATTTAGATGTTATTAGAATGTAGATGAAAAAATTTCAGTCTCTTGAAAGGGATGATATACTGTATTACAGAAAGTAGCATATACGTGGCTGGGTGCAGTGGCTCATGCCTGTAATCCCAACACTTTGGGAGGCCAAGATGGGCGGATCACGAGGTCAGGAGATCGAGACCATCCTGGCTAACACAGTGAAACCCCGCCTCTACTAAAAATACAAAAAATTAGCCGGGCGAGGTGGCGGGCGCCTGTAGTCCCAGCTACTCAGGAGGCTGAGGCAGGAGAATGGCGTGAACTCCGGGGGGCGGAGCCTGCAGTGAGCCGAGATCGCGCCACTGCACTCCAGCCTGGGCGACAGCGAGACTGTCTCGAAAAAAAAAAAAAAAAGAAAGTATCATATATGATACAATTAATTTTGTACTAGCAGTATATCTTCATTCCTGATAGATCACCTGTCAAAAATACAGAAAACAAAAATCTCTGAAACAGCTCACCACAGGCTACTGACCACTGCCTATGATAAAAAGAAAAAAAAAAAAAAAGGAGTTTACCATACTTTGGTTTATATATACCACAGATCTAAATTTTAAACTCTAATATATAATGTATTCCTATGCTTCTCTAAATACATATGCAGAAGCATAATGAGAGATTTAATATAAATCTATGTGTTAGCCTCATTTCCTTACATAAGTATTAGAACAGATGATAATTATCAGAAAAAAAGTAACATTTCTTGAATCACTTCTCATAAATACACAAGTATTTTAAGTGTCATTTTAATATAGAAACTATCCAAACTATTTCAGAGTATTTCGATATAGTACCAAAAATCTAATTTTCAATCTTGAACTTTTCTCCAAGATCATTTCAAAGTTCTTCAAGTTGTACTACAGCTCCATGTCAGAAAAATGAAGACTGAAATAGCTCACATCTGTATATAGCTTTCTAATTCAAACTGTATTTTCATATTCACTCTGTTGTTTAACCATCACAGTAATTTTGTGAATCAAAGAATAACGATATGCCATAATTCTGATTACATGCCAGAATTACATGTAATAATTCTTACATGCTATAATCCTGATTTAATAAAATGGTACTATAATACTTATTGTTCAAAATATACTCAACTTTTACTTTTTTTAATTGTTCACAATTATTTATTTCTTACAAAACACAGGCCCAAGTGTGATACTTATCTTAAAATAGGTACCTTTCCTCCCAGTTTTCATTCCAGTCAAACCTTGTTGTGTTACAGGGCGACTGGCAACTTTGATTTGAGAAGACAGAACTCCACCAGTCCCTATGGGACAACCACGAGAACCTGGTCTTGCTGTCCCAGGTGGCATCTAAATGACAAACAAGATTTCATTTTTAGTAAACTGGAAAAAACACTGTACATCTACTATTGTAAAACTGCAAAGACAATTTTTTAAAAAAACAAAATTCTACTTGATTTGTAAAAATTTCCTTATTTTTTAAATGTCTGAATTATTAAATACTGTTGTTCAATTTATTAACATAGTTCTTTAACATTTAACGTTCTATGACTATTTAAAAATACGTTTCAGGAAAATTTTAAATTGTATACGTAGACATTATTTATAATACCTCAAAACTGGAAAGGAGTTAAATGTCCACAGTAGAAAATGGTTAAATAAGCTGCAGTATATAAAAAGGGCAGTCTAAGTTGGGTGCGGTGGCTCACACCTGTAATCCCAGCACTTTGTGAGGCCAAGGCAGGTGGATCATGTGAGGTTAAGGAGTTCAAAACCAGCCTGAACAACATGGCAAAACCCCATCGCTACTAAAAATACAAAAGTTATCCAGGTGTGGTGGCACAAGTCTGTAATCCCAGCTACTTGAGAGGCTAAGCCATGAGAATCGCTTGAATCTGGGAGGTCAAGGCTGCAGTGAGCTGAGATCATGCCACTGCACTCTAGCTTGGGTGACAGAGTGAGACTCAGTCTCAAAAATAAGTAAATAAAATAAAAATTAAAAGGCAGTTTACAAGATAGTATTTATAATTCCGTTTTTGTTTGTTTTAGAGACAAGGGCTCACTATGTTACTCAGGCTGGTCTTGAACTACTGGCCTAAAGAGATCCTTCCGCCTCAGCTATCCAAGTAGCTGGGATTACAGGTGACAGTCACTGTGCCTGGTTCATAACTCTACTTTTTTAAAACAAAAAAAGGCTGGAAGTTTGGGCATGGTGGCATGCACCAACAGTCCCAGCTACTTGGCAGTCTGAGATGAGAGGATTGTCTAAAACCCAGGAGTTCGAGGCCAGCCTGAAGAACACAGAGAGTCCATCTTTTAAAAAAACAAAAAATAAAGACAAAAATAAAAATTTTAAAAACTATATGAAAAAATAGTAATGATGATCGATAATGGTATTATAGTTTTTATTTTCTCCTTTATACAATTTGGTATTTTCAGCCTTATTGCAATGAGTATATATTAACTTTAAAAATCAGGAAAAAATAAGAAAACTTAAATCTTGTAAAAACAAATGGATATAAATCCATCCTAAGATGACCACGTAAGTACTAAAGGGCTTACATTGTTAAACAAGCATTCATATTATTACCCAACATGATTCTCTACTTCAGGTATGCAAAATCCAACATAACACTATATGACCTCAGGAAAGGCCAAAAGACTCCCTTTATGTCAGTTCATATAATACATACAGGCATGAGAAGATATAAAAGATGTGAGATATGGCAAGGTTTCTCTTCAAACAGCCTGCTCAGCTACTTATTCTCTAATTCCAGGTACCCCCTGCCTTTCTTCTCCTTTTTTCTTTTTTCTGATTTTACTATATGCCCAGGCATGCCACAGCCCCAGCTCACATTCCTTTCCTTATTTAGGAAAAGACTGGCTCTCTAGTCCTCTGTAGATGACCCCTCCTTCTCTCTCCTCTCTCCCATCATGCGCCCACCTTATCTAAGAAAGTTTAAATGTTTAGCCAATTGGGTCTAGTTTAGATTGTGCAGTCCGACCCCAGCCAATGGGGAAAGGACACCAGGGCAGGAGTCGCATTAGGAATAAAAGCTTCTACTCTACTTTCTTCAGTGTGCTCTCGTGACAAACAGCCCTGTGAGAAGCAACCTACTGCGCAAAAGTAAATTTGCTTTGCTGAGAAATCCTTTGTTTGAGTACTCGTCTTTCTTTATGACTCCAAGCTTTATTTCTAACAATTCTGGGGGCTTGTCCGGGATTCCCATTCTCCTTCAAGAAGAGGTCTTAGTCACCCCACCCAGGGGGAGACGTGTCCCACCGTCCCATTGCAGTGGCCTCAGGGACAGGAGACTGAGACCCACCCATTGTGACAAACAAATCCAAGCTCTCAGCAACGGGGAAAGGAGAGGCTTACGACACCGCGGCGACCAAGTAACTCTGTGCACAGACCAAGGTGAAAATTGGTACAAGAGCAACAAAGTATTTCCTAGGTGGGTCAGGGTGTCTTGGAGGATAAAAGTGTGTGTAGATTATGTTAACACTACTGCTGTGTGGATTGAGTGGGTCCTATCTGTGCGGTCCCGTGGTCACCTCATGTGGCAGATCCTGCCATTTCCGACAAGGGAAGCAGCCAGAGTGGAAAAAGCAAAAGAAGGGTGCAAGGAGCCTCCAACAGGTGGGGCTAAAGGATAGGCAAGAAATCTCTAATATGAGGGACTGAGCCTTAATAATGCCTATGGAAATCGATAGGCAAGAAATCTCTAATATGAGGGATTGAGCCTCTGAGCCTCAGTGAGCTTCTGAAAGGAGGGCGAGAAATCTCTAGTAGAAAAGCTTGACAAGCTCCAGGGAAAGGCCTATTTCAGTTAGACACCATCCCAAACCTCCAAGATGGGAAATGTTTCAAGTAAGACAGGAAAAATAAAGAGCCAAGCGCGTGATGAAATTCCTCCTGATAGTCCCTTGGGACTTATGTTAAAATATTGGAAAGATAATGAAAGAACTAAACATAAAAGAAAACAGCAAATGATAAAATATTGTTGTTTTATTTGGACTGAAGGCCCATCCTCAAACCCTCAGTTTTCCTGCCAAAATTTGGTTCCAATGAAGAGTGGATTTTTCAGCTCTTAATCGAACATGTTAATGACAAAAGCCCTGTCTCCCAAAAGGAAACAGACTATGCTCTTTGTTGGAGGCAAGAACCTGTCCTCCTTTACCCTTTAAAAACCAGAGAGAACAAGCCAGAAACCAACTCCTCTAACAGAGAAAGAGTCCCTGTTCCTAAACAACCCACACCCACCAACACATGAGATCCTCTGGATCATCTTCCTCCGCTCAGTGCTCCTGACCCTCCCCCTCAGGCAGCTGCTGCCGCCTCAGGTCCCATTCCAGATCCTTTCCAGGCTCATGTTATTCCTCCTCCTTATAACCCTGACTTTGGGAATTATCATCCCATGAGCCTTTCCCCTCCCAGCCTATTAAGTACCCCTCCCTGAAAGGACTTCAGCGTGAGATAGAACAATGTAAAAAGATATCCAAAATTTCCCATTTCCCTCCACACCTAAGGAGTCAGCCCCCGACTCTCTTCCCCTTAAAAGAGGTGCCACAAGGAGGGGGAGCCATCGGCTTTGTAGACATTCCCTTGACCAGTTCAGAGGTGAGAAGTTTGAAAAAAGAGCTTAAGCTCCTGTTGGATGACAGGAGCTTATGGGGTGGCTGATCAAGTTGATCAATTCTTAGGACCTCAGTTATATACCTGGGTCGAGTTAATGTCCATCCCAGGCATCCTCTTTTCGGAGGAGAAAAAAAGCATAACTGTAGAGCTGCTATGGCAATTGGGAAACGTGAATACTCTCCTGGTCAGAATGTCCCTACCGCGGACTAAAAATTTCCCGCTTAAGACCTCAGGTGGGACAATAATAATGCAGCTCACCGGGAAAACATGGAAGATCTAAGGGAAAATGATAATAAAAGGAATTAAGGAATCAATACCCCGAACTAAAACCTCTCTAAAGCATTTGATATATAACAACAAAAAAAGATGAGGGGCCTATAAAATTCTTAGACAGGCTAAAGGAGCAAATGAAACAGTATGCAGGCCTAAATTTGGAAGATCTCCTCGGGCCGGGAATGTTTAAGCTCCATTTTGTCACTAAGAATTAACCAGATATTTCAAAAAAGTTACAAAAATTAGAAAATTGGGAAGACCAACCACTAAGTAAACTTCTTAGGACAGCTCAAAAAGTGTATGTAAGGAGAGACGAAGAAAAGCAAAAACAAAGAGCAAAACTTATGCTATCCACCTTTCAACAGGTGGCTCCAAACCCATATGCTTCTCAACAAGGCTTCCAGGGGGCCAAGAACTATAAAGGATCCAAACCCCCATTCAAAGGAACCAAGCCTCCAATTAGAGGACCTGGGCCTTCATTTCCTAGGCCCTCTAAAGAGTGTGGGGGAGCAAAGTCAAAGAATCCCAGAATTGAAAGGGCGGAAGGACAAGATACATGTTACAAATGTGGAACAGGCCACTTTAAGAGACAATGTCCCAAATTAAAAAGGGAAAAAGAAGTCCTTCCACTCATGACTTTCAAGGAAGAATAGGGGAGTCAGGGGCTCTGTCTCTTAATTTGAGTCCCACCAGGAGCTCTTGATAAATTTAGAGGTGGGAGCTAAATGTGAACTTATCACGTTTTTAATTGATTCAGGAGTGTCTCACTCCTCTGTTTGTCTCACTCCATCTAATCTTGCTGGCTCTTTAGAAGAACTGGGGTAAAAGGAGAAGGAGAAGGATTTAAGGCAAAAATCTTAGAAAATACAAAAGTCAAACATCAAGATCTATTAACTCACATTCAATTTTTGTTGATCCCTGAGGTGGGAACTAATCTATTAGAAAAAGACTTAATGCTAAAATTAGGCATAGGCCTTCACAAGCTGGCCCTAAGGGATTCTTCACCTCATTAAATCTACTCACCACTGTGGATGAAAAATACATTCATCCTGATGTCTGGTCAAGAGAAGGGAATTGAGAAAAACTTCAAGTTCCCCCAATACACATCAAACTAAAAACTCCTGGGGACATAGTAAGGAGAAAGCAATACCCCATTTCCTTCGAAGGCAGGATAGGGTTAAAGCCTGTAATTGAGAGTCTCATTAAAGATGGACTCCTTAAACCCTGTATGTCTCCCTATAATACCCCAATCCTGCCTGTCAAGAAATCAGATGGGTCATAATGATTAGTACAAGACCTCAGAGCTATTAACCAGATAGTCCAGACCACTCAACCTATTGTCCCCAACCCTGACACCATTCTCAGCCAAATTCCTTATGATCATCAATGGTTCACAGTAATAGATTTGAAGGATGCTTTCTGGGCATGCCCCTTGGCTGAGGATAGCCGAGACATATTTGCCTTTGAGTGAGAAGATCCCCATTCAGGGCGAAAACAACAATATTGATGGACAGTCTTACCCCAAGGGTTTACAGACTCCCCTAACCTCTTTGGTCAAATTCTAGAACGAGTATCAGAAAAAGTTGTTGTCCCAAAGCAAATATGCCTGCTTCAGTATGTGGATGATATTCTCATATCTGGTGAAGATATAAAAAAAGTACGTGACTTCTCTATACATATTCTTAACCACCAACAGTTTGAGGGGTTATGGGTCTCAAAAGGACAGCTTCAATATACAGAGCCCGAAGTTAAATATTTAAGCCACCTAATAAGTGCAGGTAAGCAAAGAATAGGGCCCAAATGGATTGAGTGAATTGTGTCCTTACCCCTGCCTCAAACTAAGCAAGAACCAAAAAAATTTTTTAGGATTAATTGGATATTGCCGTGTATGGATTGACTCATACTCACTAAAAAGTAAATTTTTGTGTGAAAAACTTACCCAGTGGAAGCCTGACCATCTCTTGTGGACTTCCGATAAAATCCATCAGATTAAAGAGCTGAAAGAGATGCTCATAACTGCCCCTGTTCTAGCCCTACCTTCCCTAGAAAAGCCATTTCACCATTTTGTTAATGTGAATAACGGGGTAGCTTTAGGAGTGCTTACCCAAGAGCATGGAGGCAACTGGCAGCCCATGGCCTTCCTGTCAAAAGTTTTAGACCCAGCCACCTGTGGATGGCCTCAATGCATCCAGCCCATTGCAGCTAGAGCTGTATTGGTTGAAGAAAGTAAAAATTAATCTTCGGAGGAAAATTGACAGTAAGCACGCCCCACCAAGTTAGAACTATCTTAAACCAAAATATAGAGAGGTGAATCACTGACTCAAGAATTTTAAAGTATAAGACCATTCTGTTAAAAAAAGATGATTTAGCATTAACTACTGATAATTCACTCAACCTAGCTGGTTTCTTAACAGGGGATCTAAACCCAAAAAGGGAGCACACATGTTTAGATCTAATTGATTACCATACAAAGGTCCAGCCAGACTTAAGAGAAACTCCCTTCAAGACAGGGCGACACTTATTTATAGATGGGTCCTCCCGGGTAATTGAAGAGAAAAGACATAATGGGTATTCAGTAACTGACGGAAAAACTCTTGAAGAAGTAGAGTCAGGAAGATTGCCCAACAATTGGTCTGCCCAAACTTGTAAACTGTTTGCACTCAGCCAAGCTTTGAAACATTTACAGAAACAAGAAGGAACTATCTATACTGATTCTAAGTACACCTTTGGAGTGGCTCATACATTTAAAAAAAACTGGACTGAGAATGGTCTTAATAGTAAAGGCCAAGACTTGGTCCAAAAAGAACTAATTGTCCATGTCTTAAACAATCTCCAGTTGCCAGAAGAGATAGCTATTGTACACGTCCCAGGGCATCAAAATGACTTTTCCTTCCCAAGTCAAGGAAATAACCTTGCAGATCAAATAGCCAAACAAGCTGCCATTTCTTCTGAA
This sequence comes from Nomascus leucogenys, assembly GCF_006542625.1. Lineage (NCBI taxonomy): Eukaryota > Metazoa > Chordata > Mammalia > Primates > Hylobatidae > Nomascus > Nomascus leucogenys. Next base: position 82,953,935 of record NC_044388.1, read on the forward strand.
ACACCTGTCTTTCACTTAACTCCTTGCCTTCCTTCCCCTGCCACAGTCCCCATTTTCTCTTCCACTGAAAAAGAAAAATTAATAAAAATAGGAGCTAAAGAAAACACAGAAGGAAAATGGATATTACCAGATCAAAGACAGATGTTATCCAAACCTCTCATGAGGGAGGTCTTGTCTCAAGTACATCAAGGAGCCCACTGAAGACACCAAGCTATGGGCGATGTGGTTTTCAGAGTTTATGGGTGTATCAGAATTCATACCCTAGCCAAACAGGTCACAGACAGTTGCTCAATATATTAAAAAAAAACTAATAAGCAAGCTCTAAGAAAATCACTCCTCAGGGGAAGAGATCCAGGGCTAAGACCACTCCAAAGTGTTCAAATTAACTACACTAAAATGCCCCCAATCGGTTGCCAGAAGTATTTATTGATAATAGTAAATCACTTTACTCACTGTGTAGAGACTATCTCCTTCTCAAGCGCAACTGCTAGTAATGCAGTTATAAAGGCATTAATTGAAAACATCATACCCAGGTTTAGACTAATAGAAAACATTGATTCAGACAATGAAACCCATTTCATGGCACATGTCATTAGAGAGTAAGCACAGGTGCTAGACATAAAATGGGAATACCATATCCCTTGGCATCCATCCTCTTCAGGAAGAGTAGAAAGAATGAACCAAACCCTAAAAAGTCATCTGACCAAATTAGTCCTAGAAACCCGGTTACCCTGGATTAAACATCTCCCCATTACCTTGTTAAGAATCACAACCGCCCCTTGAAAAGATGTCAGTTTATCCCCTTATGAATTACTTGGGAATTATTTTGAGCACAGGGGCCAGGAATAGTACTAATTCTAGAGAATGTGTTGGACACAGGAAGACTGTCAACTATAAATTCAAATGAAATGAGTTAAGGGTTGACCCGAGTGATCTTTACAAGACAATGTTAAATCTCTTCCTGGTAAATTTTCTGAATAATTTCTTCTTTGGCTTTATGCAAGCATAACTGTGAGACCTACTCAACTAATTATGCTACTTTTTGTTTTCCATTCATCAGGTGAAAGTATAGAGAAGAACATATAAATTAAAACTGTACACATTAAAAATAATGAAGTGGATGTATATGTATTCACTTGGCAACATATTCATAATATATTGCTGAAAGAAATAGATGAAAAAAATAACAATGTATACAGTACTATCTTCATTTTGGAACAGACCAAAGTCACACAAACTGTGTATGTATGTGTGTGTGTTTATAAATACATTAAAAAGTTTAGAAGATACTGTTGATAGTGGTTATACCTACAATAGGAATGAACTCTGATACTTCTCCATTGTTTGTTTTACAACAAGCATTACTATTTTCAAAAATGCAAACATTAAATAGTTGAAGTCACTGCAAAGAAAAAGTCGTTTTTGCAATGCCTTCACCATGGCATATTATCAGAATGTCTGAAGTCAATGTGAAGGAAAGAATTTTAAAATTAATAAGAGAAAAGTATCTAGTCACCTATAAAGACAATCCTATCAGAATAAAAGCAGACCTTTCAGTGGAAATTTAAAAAAAAAAACAAATAAAAAAGAGAATAGGATTTCATTTTCGAAGTGCTAAGGAAAAAACCAAAAAACAACAAAAACAAACTGTCAGCCACGAATTTTATAACCTGACAGAATAAGATTCATAAATGAAGGAGAAATAAAATATTTCCAGGACAAGCAAATGCTGAAGGAATGTGTCACCACTAGGCCATTCCTACAGTACATGTTCAAAGGGGTCTTCAACATAGAAATTAAAGGTGGATATACAGTATCACAAAAACACATAAAAATATTAAACTCACAGTTCTTATAAAACAACCACAAAGGAAGAGGACAAAATAATCAAATGCCAACATGAAAGAATTTCATCAAAACATAAAGATAAAAAGACAGAGAAAAAGAAAGAAACAAATAATTTATACAACTTAAAAACAACTAACAAAATGACAGGAACAAAGCCTCACATATCATTATTAACTGTGAATGTAATGTAAATGAATTGAATTATTCACTTAAAAGAAACGTATTAGCAGAAGATTTTAAAACAACAACATAATCCAACTATATCCTGCCTATGAGAAACATATCTAGCCCTAAAAGACACACGTAGGCTAAAAATAAAAGACTGGGAAAAGGTATTCCACGCTACCAAAAGCAAGCAGGAGTAGGTATACATACATCTTCAAATAAAAAAGTTTAAAAAAAAAAAAAAGACAAGAAGATCATATAATAATAAAGGAATCAATTAAGCAAAAGATACAACAATCCTAAATATATATGTATCTTCTCTGACCATAATGGAATAAAACCACAAATTGATAACAAGAGGAATTTTGGAAACTATACCAACAAATAGAAATATGTTCCTGAATGATCAGTGGGTCAAAGAAGAGATTAAAAAGGAAATTTTTTAAAACTCTTGAAACAAATTACAATGGAAACACAACATATCCAAAACCTATGCGATACAGCAAAAGCAGTACTAAGAGGAAAGTTTATACCTGTAAGTGCCTACATTAAAAAAGTAGAAAAACAAAATAAACAACCTAATAATGCATATTAAAGAATCAGATAAGCATGAGCAAACCAAACACAAAATTCATATTAGAAATTAATAAAGATCACAGTAGAAATAAATGAAACTGAAACAAAAAAATATAAAAGATCAACGAAACACAAAGTTGGTGTTTTGAAAAGATAAACAAAATCAACAAACTTTTAGCCAGACTAACTAATGAAAAAAAGAGGGAAGACTCAAATAAATATAATCAAAAATGAAAAAAAAAAGATACTACAACTGATAACAGAAACTCAAAGGATCATTAGAGGCCACTATGAGCAACTCTGTGCCAATAAGTTGGAAAATCTGGAAGAAATGAACAAATGACTAAACACATACAACAAACGGAGACTGAACCATAAAGAAATCCAAAACCTGAACAGACCAATAACAAATAATGAGATCCAAGCCATAATAAAAAGTGTCCCGGCTGGGCGCAATGGCTCACGCCTATAATCCCAGCACTTTGGGAGGCCGAGGTGCGCAGATCACGAGGTCAGGAGTTCAAGACTAGCCTGACCACCATGGTGAAACCCAGTCTCTACTAAAAATATAAAAATTAGCCAGATGTGGTAGCACACGCCTGTAATCCCAGCTACTCGTGAGGCTGAGGCAGGAGAATCGCTTGAACCCGGGAGGCGGAGGTTCCAGTAAGCAGAGATCGCATCACTGCACTCCAGCCTGGGCGACAGAGTGAGATTCCGTATCAAAAAAAAAAAAAAAAAAAAAAAAAATTTTTTTTTAATTTAAAAAATGTCTCCCAGCAAAGAAAAGCTCAGGACCTGATGGCTTCACTGCTGAGTTCCACCAAACATTTAAAAAAGAACTAATACCAATCCTACTAAAACTATTCTGAGAAATAGAAGAGGAGAAAATACTTTCAGACTCATTCTACAAGACTAGTATTACCCTGATTAAAAAAAAAAAAAAAAAAACAGACAAGACATATGAAGAAAACAGAAAACTATAGGCCAATATCCCTGATGAACATTGATGCAAAAATCCTCAACAAAGTACCAGCAAACTGAATTAAACAACACATTAAAAAGATCATTTGTCATGACTCACTGGTATTTACCCCAGGTATGTAAAGATAGTTCAACACGTGCAAATCAATCAATGTGATAGATCATACCACCAGACTGAAGGACAAAAGCCTTCCGTTGATATTGTAAAAGCATTTGATGACATGTAACATCTCCTGATGATAAAAATCCTTAAAAAACCAGGTATAGAAGGAACATATCTAAATACAATGAAAGCTATATATGACAGATCCACAGCTAGTATCCTATGGAATGAGGAAAAACTGAAAGCCTTTCCTCTAAGATCTAGAACACAACAAGGATGCCCACTTTCACCACTGTTATTCAACATAATACTGGAATTCCTGGCTAGAGCAATCAGACAACAAAAAGAAACAAAGTGCATCCAAACTGGAAAGGAAGAAGTCAAATTAACTCTGTTTGCAGATGATATGATCTTATATTTGGAAAAACCTAAAGACTCCGCCAAAAAAACTATTCGAACTGATAAATAGTAAATTCAGTAAAACTCAGAAAAATTGCAGGATACAAAAATCAATAGCATTTCTATATGCTAACAGTGAACAATATGAAAAAAAATCAAGAAAGTCGTCCCATTTACAATAGCTACAAATAAAATAAAATACCTAGGAATTAACCCAAGAAGTGAAAGATCTCTACAATGAAAACTATAAAACATTGATGCAATGAACTGAAGAGAACACCAAAAAATAGAAAGATATTCCATGTTCACGGATTGGAAGAATCGACATTGTCAAAATATCCAGAATATCCAAATTAACCTACAAATTCAATGCAATCCTTGTCAAAATATCAATGACATTCTTCTCAAAAATAGAAAAAAAAATCCTAAAATTTATATAGAACCATAAAAGATCTAGGATAGCCAAACCCATCCTGAATAAAAAAAAAAAAAAAAGAAAGAAAAAGAAAAAGAAAAGCATACTGGAATAAAAACAGAATAGAGAACCCAGAAATAAATCCATATATCTAGAGTGAACACATTTTTGACAAAGATGCAAGGAACATACACTGAGGAAATGCCAGTTTCTTCAATAAATGGTACTAGGAGAACTGGATATCCACAGACAAAAGAATGAAACTAGACCCATATCTCTCACCATATACAAGAATCAAATCAAAATGGATTAAAGACTTAAATTAAGACCTCAAACTATGAAACTACTAAAAGAAAACATGGGGGAAATTATCCAGAACATTGGTCTAAGCAAAGATTTCTTGAGTAACATCCCACAAGCAAAGGAAACCAAAGCAAAAATGAACAAGTAGAATCACATCAAGTTAAAAAGCACCTGCACAGCAAACAATCAACAAAGTGAAGGGACAACCAACATTAATAGAAGAAAATATATGAAAACTATCCATCTGACAAGAAATTAATAAACAGAATATATAAGGAGCTCCAACAACTCACTAGCAAAAAAATCTAATACAATAAAAAACGGGCAAAAGGTCTGAATAGACAACTTCTCAAAAGAAGATATACAAACGTCAAACAGGTATATGAAAAGGTGCTCAACATCACTGATCATCAGAGAAATGCAAATCAAAACTACAATGAGATACCATCTCACCCCAGTTAAAATGACTTTTATCCAAAAGAAAGGCAATAGCAAACGATGACAAATATATAGAGAAAAGGGAACCTTTGTACAGTGTTGGTGGGAATGTAAGTTAGTATAACCACTATGGAGAACAGTATGGAAGTTCCTCAAAAAACTAAAAATAGAACTATCATATGATCCAGCAATCCCACTGCAAAAGGAAAGAAATCATTATTTCAAAAAGATACCTGCATTCCTATGTTTATCACACTACTTGCCACAATAGCGAATATATGAAAAAAACCCTAACTGTCCATCAATGGAGATGGAGGGCTACGTAAAGAAAATGTGGTATATATGTATATACATATATATACACATACACATACACATATATATATATACACACTATGAAACACTACTCTGCCATAATAACGAATGAGCTCATGTCTTTTGCAGCAATATGGATGGAACCAGAGGCCATGATCCTAAGTGAAATAATTCAGAAAAAGTCAAATACCGCATGTTCTCACTTATAAGTGGGTGCTAAACAATGGGTACATATGAACATACAGAGTGAGATAATAGACACTAAAGATTACAAAAGATAGGTGGGAGGAAGGTGAGGGTTGCTAAATTACATATTTGGTACAGTGTTCACTATTCAGGTGATGGGTACACTAAAAGCCCACACTTCATCATTACATAATATATGTATGTAAGACAACTGATCTACCCCATAAATACATACAAATTTTAAAATTTTACAAATAAACAAATAGATAACGTGCCTGGCAAATAGTAGGTGGCCAATAAATGTCAGATTCTTTTTATAAATATTTAATTATCAATTTTTACTGGAATAAAAGAAAAAGATACAATTTCTCATACTATCCTATGCATGAAGACTTTAGAAAAATTATTTCAGTCTAAGTTGATGACGATGTACTAATATTATTACCCGAAACTCTAGAAAAACAATCTGAAAACTTTAGGAAAATCTGACTTTAACAAAATCATTCCCTCCAAAAAGTGCTGCTCTTCTTATGAGTTAACCATAGGACCCAACATTATCTGTAGTTTGCAGTTAGCCTACTGTAGGGGCTTGAGTATTGGCCCTCTGCACTTTCTCAGTTGAAATCACCTGTGTGAACATCAGATAAATTTATGGACATTTTTGTCTATTCATTTATTTCCATTTCAATTCTATGTATTTATAAATTTATGTTTTCTATGTTAAATTTATATCACTTTTAAATGTTTGTTAAAGTATATTATTTTCTGAAATATCTTGAAAGTAGTTTGTAATGACTATCTAACAGCCTATTATAGGGATATACATATCATTATTTAAGATTCACCTGTTGTAAGTATTCTAGGTTGTTTCCCAATTTTTACATTATAATGATAATGAAAATGTAATAATTATCTTTACAGGATATCCTTCTGCTTAAGAATATCAACTCATAAACTTCATCTAACTTTTCCTCATATGATGTGTTTCTCTTATTCACTATTTATGACACACTCTCTTATATTAAGCTCTTTAACATTTACTAGAGTTTATCTCCAGATGCCGTGGCAATCAGAATATTGTTTCACTCATTGTCTATAACATACTTTACATTAGAGTATTGTACTTTTTCTTATTTTTGTTGTACTGTTCTAGATGAGTTTTAGAATAGTTTTATAATAGTACCCCTAGCATCAAATGTCATGAAATTTTGATTGGACATAAGGCTTGTAGTCTTAATACTGAAAGAGCACTTAAAAATTAGTAAAGTTTACCTTTTAACTTTAAGATTCTGATCCTATATATGGTATATATATTATAAATGTTTTTACCAGTTGTCATTTCTCTTTTAATTTTTATGGGTTTTTTTGTAAATTCAGATATATAATAAAAATACTTTCCTTTTCAGTACTTGTTATTTCTGTCATTTTTAGAAAGCCTAGCCCATATCAAGTTTATACAGAATGCTTGCCAACATTTTTCTCTACTACATTTATGGTTTCATTTTTGAAATACCAAGTTTCTAAACTATGTAGAATTCTGATAAAAGGTATCAGAGAGGATTAAAAATACTTTTAAACAAATGGTTTAACAATTATTGTAATGTTCTATTGAATGCTCCATGTTTTGCCAACTAATTTGAAACACACATTAATCATTAACTAAATTCTTATATGCTTGATTCTATTTCTGGTCTATTCCATTTCATTTTATTCTGGCCCCAATACACTATTCAACTAAAATTATTGCAGCTTTAAATTGAGTATCTGCAGGAGCAGGCATCTTCTTCCCAGAGTGACTTTCAAACACTCTTCCACATTTACATTTCCAGATGCTTTCCAAAAAACAACACAAACATGTTTAATAATATGCTTATGAAATAAAGAAACAAAGTAGAATCTCTTATTACAGAGAGGATTTCCAACTTCTACCACAATATATGCACAAGCATTCAACAGATTTTTTTTTTTGAGACAGTCTCAAAAACTCAAAAACTGGGGTGCAGTGGCATGATCATAGCTCACTGAAGCCCCAGTCTCCTGGACTCAAGTGGTCCTCCCACCTTGGCCTCCCAAAGTAAATAGATTTGTTTCAAACTTACTGCAGTTGCCACTCGAATATTTCCTGATAGGGGTCGTATCCCAGAAGGAGGCCTTCCTGTTAACCCAACTGCACCTCTTGAAACAGGGCGAGCTGCTGAAGATTTGTGATTGCTGGCCATTGTTTCTTCACTTTAATCACTGTTTGGAAGCAATAAATAGTTCAATACTTTGATGTCTTCTCTAGCAAGACAATAATGACCCATCATACCCTTACATTTAATTCACAACAATTGTTCTTGCAAACTGCCATTCTGTGTACCACTACGAGGCTAATTTTGTTCAAATATGACATCGTGCTCCATTTACACCTATGAGATTGTTTCTTGCAATATTCTTTCCTCATCTTTCTATTATCTTACCAAAATGCAAGCCCCTCTATTATCTATTTCTTTAGTATTCTCATCCCATACTCTGGTAAATTTTCTCTCCTGTCATAGCCAACATCTTTCTTTGCTCCTAATCCTTTCTCTGCACTTTCTGGTCCATGATTAACTCATATTCTGAATCTTGTTAGAAATACTTTCCATTTTCGGCCGGGCGCGGTGGCTCAAGCCTGTAATCCCAGCCCTTGGGGAGGTCGAGGCGGGCGGATCACGAGGTCAGGAGATCGAGACCACGGTGAAACCCTGTCTCTACTAAAAATACAAAAAATTAGCCAGGTGCGATAGCGGGCGCCTGTAGTCCCAGCTACTGAGGAGGCTGAGGCAGGAGAATGGTATGAACCCGGGAGGCGGAGCTTGCAGTGAGCCGAGATTGCGCCACTGCACTCCAGCCTGGGTTATAGAGCGAGACTCCGACTCAAAAAAAAAAAAAAAAAAAAAAAAAAAGAAAGAAAGAAATACTTTCCATTTTCTTAACTTTAACAGAATCTTGGTTTCCCGTGAGAGTAACACTTTCGGTAGTGCTAGTGGTTTAGCTTCCCATCCCACAATTTTAAAGCAAAGGAGGTGGCACTTTTCTTGCTCCTCAGGGTCACTTTCAAAACATTCTTCCACACCTTTAAAAAAATTAACAAGAGGCCAGGCGCGGTGGCTCATGCATGTAACCCCAGCACTTTGGGAGGCCAAGGCAGGTGGATCACGAGGTCAGCAGATCGACACCATCCTGGCTAACACAGGGAAACCCCGTCTCTACTAAAAATACAAAAAATTAGCTGGGCGTGGTGGCGGGTGCCTGTAGTCCCAGCAACTCCGGAGGCTGAGGCAGGAGAACGGCATGAAACCGGGAGGCAGAGTTTGTAGTGAGCCGAGATTGCGCCACTGCACTCCAGCCTGGGCGACACAGCAAGACTCCATCCCCCCAAAAAAATTAAATTAAATTAAAAAACAAAAAAAAAACAAGATTCACTTCCTCTGAGGATCTGGGAATGCAACAATATTGCCTTGATCTTTCCTGGTTGCTGGTAATTAGTGACTTCCTAATCTCTCCTCTATCTTTACTAAAGTCTTTTGTACATAGTTCACAGCTTCTCTATTCCAATCTCACCATCATCCTGGATGACTTCCATCTAGATACTAGATCCAATACCTAATATTCCAGCTTCACAGTTCCCTGACCTCAACTTTAGCAATGATCTTAACTCCATTTCAGTAATTTATAGCCATGGCGAGACATGGAGCTTGTCATCATCTGGAATTGCTTCATCTCAAACATCTCATTGAAATACTCTATTCTCCAGTCTTCTCCTCTCCTTCTACCCTTTTCTCATCTTCATTCTGCTACACCTGCCTTTAAACCATTTCCTTAATTCACTCATTCTCTCCTAGTTTATCAGCCCTCTCCTTTATTCATCAGAATATAATATTATTTAAAATTCTGTCTCATAATTTAGAGTAGTAGTTTTCAAATTGTTGGTCACATCCATTAGTAAGTTCTGAAAACAATTTTGCAGGTTATGACCAAGATACTTAAATGTGAAATAAAATTTAAACAAAAAGAGTTCACTGAAAATATGAAGGGTAAACATTGTTTCAGTAAATTTTTGTTTCAGCTATATTTACATAAATTTACACATATGTGTTTACTGGGCTACAATATAAAAATGTATGTCCTATTGTAGGTCATATAAAATAGTTATGAAGATACTTATCTAGAGAGAGAATATGGAGAAAAAGAGAATAGTGCTCAAGATTCTGTCCTGAGGAACATCAATACATACAGATTACACAGAAGAGGAAAATCTAGTATGAGAGACTGAAAATTAAGGCCCAGAAAGCAAAGAAAAAAACCAGGAGTGTGTGTCAGAGACGCCAAGAGAAGGCAGGAATCTGAGCCATGTCATTTACATTGGAAATTCAAGTAAGATGAAAACTGAAATGTCCAATGGAGTCCCCATCCAAGAAGTCACTAGTGATACCTTGACAAGGGTGTTTAAGAACTCTCCTCCTTCTCTCATGAAATTAGTGTCTCATGAGCACCATCAACTAATTTGTATCCTTGAACTATTCTCCAGCCCATCTGGCAAAATCAGAAACCCTTCTCTACATCCAATCTGAAGTGCTGAACATTGCTGGTGGAATTCATACAACTGTATCGACTGGGGTACTGCAAAGTGATAGTCACAAATCTTAGCTGGACCCTCATTTCAGAAATGATTTATCCTTGTTAAGATACTTGTCTACTTGATAATTCTCACCCTTAACTACTTTTCTATTTAACCTCTGTTCCTGCCAGTCTCAGCAGATGACTCATTTAAGAAAATTACAACTTGAACTCCATCACCTTTGGGACACATAAACTTCTCTACATCCATCCTGCCCTCCAATCTCAACAGCCATTCCTTCTCTCATTCAAGCTCAATCTTACTCTGATTTACTCCTGATCCCATCTTCTTTGTGGCATTAACCTCACTGCTACCAATTATCTTTAAACTTTCTCCTTTCCTTCAGTCTGTTACTATGTTCAATTCCTTCCTACCTTCAAAAACTTATTTCTTGATCCTGCAACCACCTCTATCTAACTGTCCCATATATCCTTCCCTTATGCAGCCAAATTCCTAAGAATAGCTTATATCCGGCCGGGCGCGGTGGCTCATGCCTGTAATCCCAGCACTTTGGGAGGCCAAGGCAGGCGGATCACGAAGTCAGGAGATCGAGACCATCCTGGCTAACACAGTGAAACCCTGTCTCTACTAAAAAACACAAAAAATTAGCCGGGTGTGGTGGCAAGCGTCTGTAGTCCCAGCCAATCGGGAAGCTGAGGCAGGAGAATGGCGTGAACCCGGAAGGCGGAGCTTGCAGTGAGCTGAGATCGTGCCACTGCACTCCATCCTGGGTGACAGAGCGAAACTCCGTCTCAAAAAAAAAAAAAAAAAAAAAAAATAGCTTATATCCACTATTTTCTACTGCTTCATTTCCCACTATCTCCTGGATTGCTACTGTTTTGATTCAAATGACCCCTGCCAATATTGCCAGTGATGTAAATGTCATCCTACTTTACTGGTGTCCACATTTATATGAAACATCTCCATGACACTTCCCTCTCTTCTGGTTCTTTTTTCTGTCTTCTTGATCTGTCCTTATATAGAGCATTTTCTAAGATACCATCCACCATCTTTTTCTTTTCTCTCTCTAAACTCTCCTTGGGCCCCCTTATCCACACTCAGGGTTTTAACAATTAATAAACTGATTCCACACAACTTCCTTATTTTAGCACTTAGCTTGCGCTGTTTATTTCCAAATAATAACATTTCCACTTAGATGACTAAATATTTCAAAATAAACATATGTAATCCAAACTCATTATCATCTCCCCAAAATTTGTCCTTCCTCTTGGTGTCACCTCCTAGTCACACAAGTCAGAAATTTAGTCCTTGACATCTTCCTCTCCCTCACTCCCATGGCTGATCACATAGTTCTACTGAGTTTGTTTTGTTTAGTTCTACTGATTTTGTTCCTAAGTGTTTAACAGGTACTTTACTCTCTATTCCTACAGCACTGGCCAATTCAGGGCATCACTGACTCAGGTGGACTATTACACCAGCCTCTTAAGTGGGCCCCTTGCCTAACACACATTTTGCCTGTTACTTTCTCTGGGAATCCTTCCATGACCAGTCCATAACTGGTCTTGGAATCTTCATCTGCCTCAATTTCAGTGTATAGGTCTGTTCTATATGCTACCATGCATCCTGTGTATTACTTTATTCCAGAACCTATTACACCACTTGAAATGATCTGCTTAAGTATTTCTCGCCCTTTACGGCAAGAGCTGAATCTTAATCATCTTTATATCCCCAACATCTGTCTCAGTGATAAGCAAAAACTTTGTTCTCTCTTGTACCTTTTAAATTTCCTACTACATAAAGGTATTGCCAATTATAAAAATTTACTAAATTGTTAAAAAGCAAACAAAGCGACCGGGCGCGGTGGCTCACGCCTGTAATCCCAGAACTTTGGGAGGCCGAGGCGGGTGGATCACGAGGTCAGGAGATTGAGACCATCCTGGTTAACGTAGTGAAACCCCATCTCTACTAAAAATACAAAAAAAAAATTAGCCGGGCGTGGTGGCAGGCGTAGTCCCAGCTACTCCGGAGGTCAGGCAGGAGAATGGCGTGAACCCAGGAGGCAGAGCTTGCAGTGAGGTGAGATCGTGTCACTGCACTCCAGCCTGGGCGACTGAGCAAGACTCCGTCTCAAAAAAAAAAAAAAAAAGGCAAACAAAGCGTGTGTTGGACCAAAATGATTTCTCTGTTTCTACACTATGTCCAGTACTACTTTTCTGACTTTTCTTAAAATTATTCATAATTAGTCCTTGGACTGCTTCTGTCCTTTCTACAGTCATGCATCTTTATAACTCCAACTATCTGTACGGCTCACTAATCAATGCCTACAGTTCTGCCCTTTCAACTGTGCACCAATTTTGAGTTTTCAATTGTTTATCTGAAATTTCCATTCAGATATCTCATTTGAATATGTTCACACCAATCTTCCTGATCCCACTAGCTCCCTGATTCTAATTCCTTGCCATTTTGAACTCTATGTACAAAGCAAAAGAATTTCAAATGGAAAAAGGAATTTCATGAAATGACTCTTTGAGAAGGAAGACAGGGTGTATGATCAAAATGGTTTTTCCACAAGAAAACGAGTACAATAAACATCTCTTTCCGGTGGAAAAGATATTACTCTAGGTTTCCTGCTAACTTTGAGAAAATGTACAATATACAAAAATTTCACCCAATTTTCTTTGCCACCGTTTTACTGTGGTGAGAAAAAGCTTACCATTATATTATTACCAGTGGGATTAAGAGGCGGGCATTAGCAACAAATACACCACTAACTTCGGGGTTATTCAATCAAAGATTCACACAATTTCCAGTTATTCACACAATCAGAGAGGCAGCCTGGCCTTCGGATCCAGAATGATTAGCGATACAAACTAGTGCTGACAAAGTTAGCAGCTGCATAATCTTGCCACCTTACTTAACCCCTCGGGATTTCACCTTCTGTAAAACAGAAGGGTCACATCTACCTTGCAGAGCTGTTGTGAAGACGATAAGTATTAAATTTGAAACATCTGCTTCTAATTATATTACTATCGTTATCCTCCCTAAGCCAACCATTCTCACACAGGTGAATAAGTGGAAAGTTGCTAACTGCCCGCACTGTGATCAACAGACAGAAATAAGTCCCTTCCACTGTAACAGGCAGAAATCTATTGCTTTGACTAAATTTCAGCCCATCTTGGTCCTTCTCTCTGCTCTGTGCTTGGCGGGTCTCCTGCGGGGGGTGGGGGAGGGGTTGGGCTGTTGGAGGAGGTCTGTTCGCACCCTTTGCTCAACTAGAATTCGTACATGCCTGGCCTGGCTACAGGCCCGACGGTAACAGTTAGCTAAGACCCAGAGTTTGAATTTGTTTTGTTTGGAGCGGATCAGCATCTCCAAGGCAAGAGAACAGACGTGGGAGGGAGGGAGGAAGAGATGGGCCCCGGGGTTTCTCACCTCCGGACGGCGGTTGCCCGGCTCGCGGGTGCCCTAACGTCTTTCTGAGGCCCACGCGCAGTTTTCCTCGGCTCTCAGGCCTACCCGCTAGCGGCCGTGCGCCCGCGGCGTATCCCGGCAACGGGGGCGGGATAGCGGAGACTCCTCATCCTGAGTGACCAATCCTCCGCCTCAGCCCTTGGTTACACGCGGAGCTCTCGCGAGAATTGAGCTGATGTTTGTTTCTTCACCATCAGTGCTTTTTGGAAAAAGTGAAAAACAGCGGGGCGGCTGGAAAACAAACATTTTATGTGAACGTTTGGTTTTCTTGATAATTAGAGCAACCTCCGTGTGCCTTACTTGAAGTAACTCTAGCGAGTTTTGCTATGTCCATATGTAACCTCACGTCAGCTAACGTGTTAACAGGTTACATTTGAAGTTATTAAGTGGTAGGCAGCATTGTGCAATTTCCTAAACTCCTAATTTGTGGTGCTTTTCTTTCCTATTAGGACGGCATAGCGTACACAACGCATCATGAAGTATGGATGCGATTCTGGCACCAACTGTTCCGTTCCTCCTTTCACCAGAAGCTTTGCGTCTTTAAGCTTCCTTTCATTAGAATTTGGATCCAAGTTTGTGGGGAAGACTGTGAATTCAATGGAAAGTGTCCTTTTTTTTTTTTTTAATTTAAGAACTACTTCACCTCAAATCCCACTTCTTTAATAAAATAACTTTTACTGTATGTTTCCTTCCAGTCTTCATTGATACAGCTTAAATGTGATTGCATATGTATTGGGATTTTAACATTATTTTACACATTATTTCCAACTTGCCTGCCCTCAAGGAGTTAAAAATCAATGCAATACAAAATGAGATAATGTCATGTGGCTGAATTCTCCCTTAGTTTGTGAAACATTTTCATTTAATTATCTCATATGAGCCCACCCTATTTGCAGTGGCCATTTGTCATCCTTTTGGCAGAACTTCTCCCTTACCCTGCCCCCCAACACCCTTACAGGAACTGAAAGTGACAGATACTGGCTTTCCTAGTCTTCCTTATTACTGGGACATGAGTATTATTGCTTGCTAGACTCTCCAATCTAATTTGGTGGACCCAACTCAAACTTGAATGACAACCAGAAGCAGGACTTCAGTGAGTCTGTTGAAGTAATAAGGGTGACAGCCACAGTAACTACATCGTTTCCGAGACTGCAGGGTTCTATCACCAGCAACCAGTGTCCAGCATCAGTGTGTTGGAGCAAGCTGCAGTGTTAGGTACTCAGAGGCTTTATTGGGAGGAGAACCTCTAGCTTGTTTCTGCAGCTTCTGGGAGTCTGTGAGCTGCTTAATGTCCTTTAATAAATTCATTTTCAGCTTTTATATCATTTATAGATGATTTCTGTTTCTTGCACTTTAGGACCCTGACAGATATTAACAGTTGAAATTGGCAGGACAGATACTATTATCCAAGTTTTAAAGAGATTACATAATTTGCTTAAGCTTATTTAGGTAATAAGTATTGATCACTGTCCCCATATCTTTTTCATGATGAAAAAGGAATAGAGAATAGGAATACATCTCACTTATTTGCCTCTGAGCTTCCTTAGAGTAGGCACCATATCTTATTTGACTTTGGATCATTATGTATTAGGTTCTGTTGCTTTTAAGGTTATATCAAATTGGAATTAGGTTATATCAAGTTGTAATTTGGTTAGTAATTAGATTATGTCAAATTTTAAGTTTATTGTAAGACTACTTGTGTTTCAAGTTCCTTTCTGTCTCTAGTCCTTTTCACTGCAATTCTCTCTTCCTGGAATCTTTGTCCCTCTGCTTTTCACTGTCCAAAATCCTGTTCATCATTCAAGTCTTAACCCAAATGTCTTTTATTAGAGAGGTCTTCTCTGGCAGTCCATACTAGATTAGTGCTCCAACTCCTTCTGGCCCCCCACCTCATTATATGTCCTCAGTGCACCCTGTACTATTCCTATCTGTTAAAAGGTAAACTTTGGCACATTAAAATTTTACAGAGCTTATTTGAACAGACAGCAATTCATGAATTAGGCAGCTCCAAATCATAAGTGGTTTGGGGCTCCCCCAGAGGTAGTTGAAAGCTTTCAGAGAGTGAATGCAGAGCACAGCAAAGAAATTATTTGATTGGTTAAAGTTTGAGCAGTTGCCTTATTTGGACTGTTGTTGTGGGAAGTTCAAAACGATATAGCTGATGACTAGTTGGCCACTTGTGATTCCGTTTTAAGTTTCAGTTTCCTCATGTAGGAACTCAGTGCATTAGAGTGACTTCAGTCTAATGGCCTCCAATTTAATTATTTTAACGCTACATATCACTCATTATAACTTGCAGTTATATATTTATTTTTGTTGTCAAAGATAACAAACCCTGACAGTAGGGATACATTTTTATCCATAATTTACTACTGCAATGGGGAAAATAGTCCAATGTGAAAGGAATTCAACCTTGATTTGTACAGCAGTTATCGGATGTTTTAAATGGAGAATGAGGGAGTAGGGAAGGGAGCAAGTGGGTACTCAGTAGAGTCAAGGGCAATAAGGCCCAATGAAGAGGATACCACTTGGTACTGAATATGGCCAGTTATGCTTACGTAGCCCAGGGTGCACAGAAGAAAAATGTTAACAAAATAACTCAAAAATGTCTTTGTAGGATGTTTGTAGGTTTTTTAAGAAAATAAACTTTTTGGCCAGGTGTGGTGGCTCATGCCTCTAATCCCAACACTTTGGGAGGCCAAGGCAGGAGGGTCACTGAGGCCAGGAGTTCAAGACCGGCCTGGGCAACATAGTGAGACCCCCTTACAAAAAATGAAAACAAAAATGAATTTTAAAAAAGAAAAGAAACTTTGAGGAGTGACATCATTAAGTTATTCTACTGTAAAATAGAGAAAAGTTAGCGAACTTACTAGTGAATATGTACATCAACTGAAATAAGATTTTGGATACACTGGTAGGAGTGTCTATTGAAAGAAGATGGCTATAGAAATCCAAATGCACATGTCCTTTGACCTAGTAACTCCAGTTCTAGGAAGTGAGCATATATTCACACTGAATTCATACATATAAATGACATATGCTGATGTCCAAGGTTATTTATTTGAGCAGTGTTTGTTACAGAGAAAGATTAGGAAAAAAATCAAACAACACTGAATAAATAATGCTATAGTCCTAAAATCACATAAAATTTGGCCATCTATAAAAAAGAATGCTCCTTGTATACTGATATTGCAGAGGCTGACTAGGAACCCCAGAGCTAGTATAAAAATATCATTTTAACCTGAAGGCATTTGATGAAGGGGTAAAAAAGCCTTCTCAGAGAGTTCCTTATCTGACTAAAAGCAAAATTTCTGGGGAATGATGCTACCATAAATACCCTAACTTATGGCCCGGAAGAACACCACTCTTAACTGTATAGATGAACGTGAACGCAAACTTTCTTATTTGTTCTCCTAAAAGTCAATGTTTCCATTTTTTTCCCTGTAAAAGCTGTTTCTCCCCCACCATTTTCCCTACTAAGTTAGTTATATAAGCCTTCAACTAATCATTTGACTAGTCAGCTGCTGCTTTTGTTGGCTGTTTTATGCATAAGAAATTGATATTTTTCTCCTGTTAGTCTGTCTTTTGTCAGTTTAACTCATAGGCCCTTGAATAGTGAACATGACAGGGTAGAGGAAAAGCTTTCTTCTTCCCATACAATATGGAAAGTTTTCCAAGATACATAAAGTAAGGTAAGTAAGTATTCAATGTTAACATTTTCTTGCATCTATATAAACAATCTTTGGGAAGAACACAAGAAACTGATAAGCCTCCAGAGAGGAAAACTGGGTGGTTAGGGTTTGAAAATGTGCATCCTTTACGTCTTCTGAATTTTAAACCATGGAATACATTATTATTACTTTTGAAAAATAAACTTTCGGCCAGGCACAGTGGCTCACGCCTGTAATCCCAGCACTTTGGGAGGCCTAGGCAGGTGGATCACCTGAGGTCAAGAGTTCGAGACCAGCCTGGCCAACATGGTGAAACCCCATCTCTACTAAAAATACAAAAATTATCCGGGCATGGTGACAGGCGCCTGTAATCCCAGCTACTCGGGAGGCTGAAGCAGGAGAATTGCTTGAACCCTAGAGGCAGAGGTTGCAGTGAGCCAAGATCATGCCATTGCACTCCAGCTTGGGGACAAGAGTAAGACTTCGTCTCAAAAAAAAAAAAAAAAGTTAAAAAAATTAAATAAACTTTCAATAAGGGGACGATAAAAATCATAATGATATTCACATTAGCCATCTTTTAATGAATTATGCAATTATCTACATAGTATTTCAAAGTATATGAAAACAAAAGACAAAGTGTCCTTAAATGTTTAACAAAAAAACTCACTAAAAGCCAAGAAAAAAGCTTACTAAATGTATTGACACTAGAAGAATGTTTTTCTCCTCTTTGGGCACCAAAAACTTGAAAACAATTATCTTTTGGGAAATTGAAATGTATTAGCTTTGAAACATTTTCTGTAATGTTCCACAGGACTGGCAAGACAAATGTGATTTAGAAGCTGATAACCATCCTTAAAGATGAAGTTCATATTTCACTTTTTTTTTTTTTTGAGACAGTCTTGCTGTGTCACCCAGGCTGGAGTGGAGTGGAGCTATCTCGGCTCACTGCAACCTCTGCCTCCCAGGTTCAAGTGATTCTCTTGCCTCAGGCTCCCGAGTAGCTGGGACTACAGGCGCATGCCACCACGCCCGGCTAATTTTTGTATTTTAGTAGAGATGGGGTTTCACCGTGTTGCCCAGGCTGGTTGTGAACTCCTGAGTTCAGGCAATCCACCTGCCTCAGTCTCCCAAAGTGGTAGAATTACAGGCGTGAGCCATTGCGCCCAGCCCATATTTCACATTTTATGGGTTTTTTCTTATATATATGGACTTTGTTTTTTCAACATTCCCCTTATGGGGGACATATTTGTAGCCTCAATTTTCTAAGATCTGCACATGTAAAATTTCTATCATTTTCCAATGCATTTTAATATTTTATTTCACGTATGTATTGTGCTATACTAGCCCAAAGTTTTGGCACCAGAGTCTATGTGTCAAATTTTAGTTAAAAAAAAAATGCTAAACAATATTCTGTCACCATCACTTTCATATACAAGCCAAATATCATCCCTGTTACAATTCCTTTCTTTAGTTTGCCTGGGTTTTCCTACTAAGTTGCCAGCCCCGAACCATATTGACCGCAACTTCATTCTTGTATAATCTGCATTAATGCTGTTCTTCTGTGCATTGAGGGCTTTTAAAATTAAATTTTAATGAAAACATCATATTGAGAACATAAACTGCAATGTTCACCTCAATTTACACAAACTGATGTTTAGTCCAGCTACCCAACTATTCCATGCATTTTCTCTGAGAGAACTACTGCCATTATGGACATTTTTCCTTCATGCCTTCAGGCATATGGGAGGGGGATCCAGAATTGTTATTTGTGTGCAGACAGACAGTTGAAATAAACTATTTGTTTTAAACCTTTGAACTGCTAAACACATAAAAACATTATAATTATTTTTAAAGTATCAAGAACCCAATTTAGTGTTCATAGAATTTTAGTCCCAGCAGCACTATGTTCTAGTTATGTGACATTAAAATAGTTATTTCAGTTATTCATTAATTCATTAAGGTAACCAATAACATCTACTAAGCATTAACCTCCTATCAAGCTGTTAAAAGACAACACACATTAAAGTATTAAAGAGTTCAGTTGAGCAGACAGTGATTCAGGAATTGGGCAGCACCAAACCACAAGTGGTGAAACTCCATCTAGGGGCACTTAAACTACCTTTGCAGAATTATAGCTAATGAGAGAAATCTAACATGATTGACTCCATTTTGCTTAAAACTTCATAGGCTAAACTAGTTTTTTGTTGTTGTCATTTTATTGTTTGTTTGTTTTTTGCTTATTCTAGTGTGGAGGCTAAAATAACTATGCCAGGAATTTGGTTTATAGTTAAACTTTGTGGCAAGGAAAAGTGACCCCCACCCCAACTCCTTGTATGGAGATTGAAGCTACATTCACAAGACAAGATTAGAATTATGGTAGAGGCTTGAACTTTGCTAAAGAATAGTCATGCTTAAACAATAACTTGGCATTGTTTGATTAGCTTGCTTTTCTTTCTTTTTCTTTTTTGAGACAGTCTCGCTCTGTTGCCAGGCTGGAGTGCAGTGGCGCAATCTCGGCTCACTGCAACCTCCACCTCCCAGGTTCAAGTGATTCTCCTGCCTCAGCTTCCCGAGTAGCTGGGACTACAGGTGCGTGCCACCACACCCAGCTAATTTTTTGTATTTTTAGTAGACGCAAGGTTTCAACATGTTAGCCAGGATGGTCTTGATCTCCTGATCTCGTGATCCACCTGCCTTGGCCTCCCAAAGTGCTGGGATTACATCATATTGAGAACATAAACTGCGTGAGCCACCTCACCCAGCCTAATTAGCTTGCTTTTCTATAGAGCCTCCTGCCCTGGAGTCACGTAACCAGAGGTCACAAGATTTGTAACTTTGCCAACTACTCCTGTAGATAACATCACTATTGTGAAACCTAATTAATGGTCTTTGAGATATTTTTCAAATTTAGCATTTTGGCAGACCAACAGACACAACCTGGACCTGTGAACCCCACTCCTCAGAAATGACTCAGGTTCATGAAGATAGTTCTGACACACCTGTGATTCATCCCTGACCCCACCAATTAGCATTTCCCATTTCCTAGCCTCCTGCCCACCAACCGATCCTTTAAAAACCTAGTCTCCACATTCTTGGAGGTGGATTTGAGAAATAGCTCCCATTCTCCTTGTTGGCTGGCCCTGTGATTATTCATCTTTCCCTGCTGCAACATTTGTAGTTCTCAGTGCATTGGTTTTTTGGAAGGCAGCAGGCAATTACACAGGGAAATGTGTAATAAACAAATATGTAATTTCCCTGTGTAAAAGAACACAGGGGCAATTACAGCATGAGAGGAAAA
The DNA here is from genome assembly GCF_006542625.1 of Nomascus leucogenys. Classification (NCBI taxonomy): domain Eukaryota; kingdom Metazoa; phylum Chordata; class Mammalia; order Primates; family Hylobatidae; genus Nomascus; species Nomascus leucogenys. The sequence goes on from NC_044388.1 coordinate 82,974,710, forward strand.
CTTTTATAAGGGGTTGGTGGAAGCAAGACTAAGAAAATATACTTACTTGATTGGTTAAAGTGGAAAGTCCACAGTTAGAGGTCTGTCTGTTTCTGTTAGTTAAGCTTAAGTTTCATTTTACTGTTTACATTGAGTTGGGCTCCAGAGCTGGAGCTGTCTCAACCTAATGGCCTCCAAATTAACATTTTTTAAACAAGGCAAATTCTTCATGTGTGAAATGGGAATAATACTATCTACCTTGCAGGGTTATTGTGAGAACTAAATGAGAGACTGTGAAAATTGGTAAACTGAATACTATACAAAGTTGAAAAACATTTCCTATTATATAGGAGGCAGTAAACTAGATGGTTAACATTCATGTAAAATAAAGGTCTTGATAATAATAAAATGTAGTCCGGTAGAAAAGACAGACATAAAAGAATATATTAGAATGCAGTAAATACTATATTGACAACAAATAAAATTGCATTAGTTCCCCAGAGGAACTAGAAGAAACCAGAAGATAAACTGGTGTTGAACTATGATAGATGGAGAAAGTGGAATTCTAAGTTTAAAAAAAAAATGCATGTACAAAGAGCATAGAGACATGGACAGCACACAGCATCATGTGTTCAGGGAATGGTGACAAATTCGAAATGGCTAGAGAGATAACAGAGGGAGATGAATCTAGTAAAACAGATTAGGGAGATTGTGTGAAAGGCCCTATGTAATGCTGTACTATAAGAATGGAAAGGCGGCCGGGCGTGGTGGCTCACGCTTATAATCCAGCACTTTGGAAGGCAGAGGCGGGCAGATTACGAGGTCAAGAGATTGAGATTATCCTGGCCAACACGGTGAAATTCCGTTTCTACTAAAAACACAAAATTTAGCTGGGCATGGCGGCGCGCTCCTGTAGTCCCAGCTACTCGGGAAGCTGAGGCAGGAATCGCTTGAACCCGGGAGGAGGAGGTTGCAGTGAGCCGAGATCGCGCCACTGCACTCAGCCTGGCAGCAGAGCGACACTCCGTCTCAAAAAAAAAAAAAAAAAAAAAAAAAAGAATGGAAAGCCATCAGAGGTTGTCAAGCAGAGAAAAAACAATTAAGTGTATATTTCAGAACGATAATTATATTTTAATGTATAGGCTTGGCTGGAGAGAACGGGTAGAAAGGCTAGAGAAATACTGAAATAATTTAAGTACGACTAATTGGTAGAGATTTCCAACAGATAGCTAGAAATACAGATCTAGAGTTTGGAGAAGACAATATGGGAATACAGCTCTAGAAATAAGCAAAGTAGTAAATAATCCACCCAGGGAGGGGATATGATAGCAAAGAAGTATCAAAAGTCAGCATTTCAAGAATGAGCTCCCAAACCAGGGGAAAAGTGATTCCAAACCTAGAGTAGGAGTTTTAGGAAGGGAGAAGTCAGAAAAGGGTGAATTGGGCTTAGCAATTTAGAAAGGTTTGTGGAAAAGTGTAGTTGGATGCGAGAGAATAGCGGATGGGAGGGAAACAAAGTAAGGAGACAGGTCATGTTTACCCTGGCTCTCGATAAGGTCTGATAATGACTAGCAAGTAGCACCACGGGTGGGTGGGCGGGGGGGTTGTTAAAAATACGTATCTCAGCTCTAACCTAGACCTATTGAATCAGAATCTACATTTTAACAAGCCGCCAGAGAAAAGTAGTTATACCTTTAAAAAACTGACTTGGACCACCGTATTTATTTGCTAAATTTGACAATAGAGAGTAGGAGATTCGGATAACTTGAAACGGAGGAATAGTTCAATGATTAATAGTTCCCAATTTGGCCTCAAGCTTTCTCGTTTTAATTGAAAACCAAGGTTAACTTGCAAAAACCTCGAGATTCTCAGGGAAAAGCAGTGAGGATGACCTAACAATAGACGCCAAACAGTATCACTCAGCCATTCCGCCATGCCCAGCGCGGAGGACTCAGGTTTAAAATATCCGGATTCGGCGCGCCGGCTGTCCACGCCAACTGGCGCGGCATTATGGGAATTGTAGTCCCGGCCCGCGTCCCGATTTACGACAAACTGTTGGGCCCGGAGTCGGAAGAGACCGGGGTTTGGGAAGGACCCCCGGGTCAGGCGTCCTGGTGGGAGGGCGGGCTTCCTTCTCTCTTCCTCGGCAGGGAGTCCCGAGCCCGGGAGGAAAGAGAGCTCAGCTCCGCATCGGCGTCGGCGGCCGGGACGCACACACTCTGCGTCATGGAGGACTGAGGCCGATGATGAATTCCGGTGTGCCTGTCAGGCTTGCTGTGTCACTCGGGCCGCTCGGCGCGCCCCTTCCCAGCCGCCCTTCCGTACCGGCTCTCGGGCTCTTCCGGTCTCCGGCCGCCTCTTACCTGTAGGCCCTTCTCCGGCCGCGGCCCGGCGCTCTCCGAATCGCCCCTGCGGACTGCTCTCGCACAGTGCCCGGGCACCGGGCGCCCGACAGACACTGGCCATGACGAGCGGCGCCACCAGGTACCGGCTGAGCTGCTCGCTCCGGGGCCACGAGCTGGACGTACGGGGCCTGGTATGCTGCCCCTATCCGCCGGGAGCCTTTGTGTCCGTGTCCCGAGACCGCACTACCCGCCTCTGGGCCCCAGACAGGTGAGCGCTGGGAGTCGGGTTGCCCCTGGCTGTGTTGCACGCTTCCCGGAGAGTGGAAAGAGAGTGACCCTTCCCCGTAAGTCCTGCCGTCTCTGTCTCCCTCCAGCCTTCCCTCTGCTCTCCGCTCCCTTCCAATTCTCAGACTACTGGAACTCTGTTTAAGAAACCATCGAGATTTAAGTGGAAAGAGCACCGGGTTGGGCGACCAAAGACCTGCCTTGTTGTGCTAACTTGACCACAGACAAGTCTCCTACCTTTTGGGCCTTCAGTTTTTGGACGATGATCTCCCAAGTTTCCTTTAGACTTGAAAATTTACTGATTCCAGTTGCACCCTCCGAAGTGAGGTAGTTTGAAGGCATCTGAAATGTCCTTTTTTTTTTTTTCGAAGAAGATGCTCTGTAGTATTCTCTAAAATTGAATTTTTGAAGACTTTAGTTCTCAAAAATTGCATTGCTGAATCCTCTTCTCGTCCAGGTTAGAATTTTAGTCTGTGGTCTGTGCTGGTCTTGAGGGAGTGAAACCTCTCGGATGTTTTGTTTCTGTGCATGTGCTGTTTCTTGAGGAGAAGGAGCATCCATTGCCTTCAAAGGATTTATCAGAAGGGTTCACGAACCAAAAAAAAAAAGAAAAAAAAGGTTAGGAATCAGTCCTGATCGAGTTCACGGGTTCAGCCCTGATTTGGCTGGTTGTAACAGGATATTTAAGACGTAGAAGACAGATTGCAGTTCAGAGAAAGAAAAATTGAGGTTAGTTATTTTGTTATTTAGTAGGTTTCCCACTGCTAGAGATTTCAGAATTTGAGTCACCATCCATAAATTCAGTTGTAACTATTGAGTGCCTCCTCTTTGTTTGGGATATTGGAGAGGAATAGACAGACAAGTTGCCAGTGTTTCTGGAGCTTTCTTACAGTCTGATGGGGAAGATAGATTAAAAAACAAGGCAATAAATAATTAAAAACTGGCATATGAAGAAAACATACAGTTAATAATTAGGTGGAGAGAGATATTAAAGGAAGCCTCTCTGAGAAGTTGTTTGTTTAAAGCTGGCATTTGAAGCATGAGATGGATGGAGCTGGTCGTGGAAGAGCAAATGCGGAGGGTTGAATTGGAAGAGCATTCCAGGCAGCCGGAGGAGTAAACAGGAGAGAATTAGCTGTGAGGTGAGGGCAGGTTTTGAGGCTGGCAAGAGCCAGGTTATGGAGTTTGCAGATGGAAGCTTTCAAATAGTTTCAAGCAGGGAGCAACCTGATCTGATTTCTGTGTTGAGAAGTTTCTGCTAGCTGATGGTAGAGAATAGATTGGGAAGGGATAAGTGTAGAAGTGGGTTTGCTTGGAGGCTTTTGAAGTAGTATAAGCAACACAAGATGGTCCACTAGACTAGGGATAGTATAGAGCAAATTCCTGTATTGAATTGAATGAGATGATCTCTAAAGATCTCTTCTAACTCTAAAATTCTGTAATATCCAAAACTACTTAGTAATACTAATATGGAACTTTTTGTTTGAGTACAGTTATTAAGTTTTTGCCTTTAAAATTGAATCCAGTAGAAGCATAAGCCCAGTAGAATATAACCATTGCAGTAAGGAGTATAATCAAGGATACCTGTTTTAATAGTGGAATCCTGTCATTAAACTTTTGGGACTGTACTAGTTTGACAAGAGTTTCATCACTGGAGTGGTTGTGCTTACCAGGAACTTGAAGAACTTTGGGCTGAACTGATTCTCTATTTGAAAAGTGATTTTGTTGTTCATTGAACTATTGATTTTTTTTTTTTTTTTTTTTTTTTTTTTTTGAGACAGAGTTTCGCTCTTGTTGCCCAGTCTGGAGTGCAATGGCTCGATCTTGGCTCACTGCAACCTCTGCCTCCAGGGATCAAGCGATTCTCTTGTCTCAGCCTCCCAAGTAGCTGTGCTTACAGGCATGTGCCACCATGCCCGGCTAATTTTGTGTTTTTAGTAGAGCTGGGGTTTCTCCATGTTGGTCGGGCTGGTCTTGAACTCCCGACCTCAGGTGATCTGCCTGCCTTGGCCTCCCAGTGTTGGGATTACAGGTGTGAGCCACCACGCCTGGCCGAACTCATGATTTTTTTGTTTTTGTTTTTCAAAGTTCATTCCTGTATGTATTTATCTAACACTGATGAAGAACTTGCATTTTGCCACAGTGTGTGCTAGTGCGCAGCGAGATAAGATTATTTAGTCTCTCATATCCTGCTGGTTAGGTTAGCAAGCTTGTCCATCCTGTGGCCCATGGGTGGCTTTGAGAGTAGCCCAACGCAAATTTCATAAACTTTCTTAAAACATTATGAGGCTTTTTTTTGTGATTTTTAAAAGTGCTCTTCAGCTGTTGTAATTATTAGTGTATTTTATGCGTGGCCAAAGACAATTTTTCTTCCAATGTGGCCCAGGAAAGTCAAAAGATCGGATACCCCAGGGTTAGAGTGTTTCATAGTCATTAGGTGATTAAGCTCTTATTGATGCCAACTAAAGTGTCTCAACCATACCTTTAATGTTGTAAAAGTGTCCTCAAGTCTGACATAGTAACAATTTTTATTTCATGATACATGTCTTCTCTTTTGTGTTGCTGTAGCAGAATACCACAGACTGGGTAATTTATAAAGAAAAGAAATGTATTTTTCATAGTTCTGGATGCTGGGAAGTCCATGATCAAGGTATCGGCATCTTGAGAGGGCCTCTTTGCTGCTGTATCATCCCATGGTGGAAGGGCAAGAGAGTACACAGCAAGAGGCATAGAGGGGCCAAACTTGCTTTTGTAACAAAGCCACTCTCTAACCCAGTCCCGCAGTAATGACATTAATCCATTCATGGGGGCAGAACCTTCTTGATCCTACTTCTCAGCATGGTTGCATTGAAGGTTAAGTTTCCAGCACATGAACTTTGAGGGACACGTTGAGGCCATAATAGAATATTTGTGTGATTTTGTTTTTTTGACACAGGGTTTCGCTTTGTTGCCCAGGCTGGAATGCAATGGCATGATCACTGCCTCACTGCAGCCTCGACCTTCTGGGCTCAAACAATCCTCCCACCTCAGCCTCTTAAGTAACTGGGTCTACAGGCGAGAACCATCAGGCCCAGCTAATTTTTATTTATTTATTTTTGTAGAGATGAGGGTCTTACTAGATTGCCCAGGCTGGTCTCAAACTCCTGGGCTTAAGCAGTCCTCCTGCTTCAGCCTCCCAAAGTGTTGGGATTAAAGGTGTGAGCCACCACTCCCAGCTCATAACAGCATATTAAGTTAATGAAATGCTATAAATGTTTGGAGCCAAGTTGTAAGTGAAATTTGCTTTCCCATGTAGCCAAGTGGTAAATGAAATTTACCACTGTAAATTTGAATCAGTACCACTGATTCAACTTCAAATTCTTTGTTCGTTACCGAATTGCCTCTTACTGAATCTGACCTGGTCTGTCTACCTCTGATGCAAATGAAATTTACCACTGCTTTCCATGTATGTGGAAAGGTTCTAGATCAGGGTAGTAAATGTAGGGATGGACTGGGAATAATGGGGAAAGTTAGTTCTAGGGAGGCAGAAATAGTTCTGTTTTAGAGCAGACTAAACCAGGTACCTAGTTTTTCACAAAAGCCCTTTGAAAACCCAGAAAGTCTTTGGACCTTCAGAATGGAGACATATCTGTTGGTTGGGCATTGAACTGAGCCAGCAACATGCCATTGTTTCAGACTACTTCAGGCCTCTATAAGCTAGCTTCAAGCTAAATTACATTTCCCAAGTCTGTCCTTGACTTCTGGGTGGGGAGAGATGAGGGAGATAGGACTTCAGCAGCTTTGCCTTTATATTGCCTTGCCTTTTGAAAAACGACCCATACTTGAAGACACATCTTCAGATATAGGATCTGATTATATTAATCTATATTAATAGATTTTTTTAGGTGCAATCTATTAGTTCCTACTGTAGAATATGAGAATTTAGCTCTCTTTCTGCCTTCCACTCACCCCATCACATATGCATCTTTTCTGTGCTCTCTTTTTTTTTTTTTTTTTTTGAGGCGGAGTCTCGCTATGTCGCCCAGGCCAGAGTGCAGTGGCGCGATCTCGGCTCACTGCAAGCTCCGCCTCCCGGGTTGACGCCATTCTGCCTCAGCCTCCCGAGTAGCTGGGACTATAGGCGCCCGCCACGGCGCCCGGGTAATTTTTTGTATTTTTAGTAGAGACGGAGTTTCACAGTGTTAGCCAGGATGATCTGGATCTCCTGACCTCGTGATCCGCCCGCCTTGGCCTCCCAAAGTGCTGGGATTACAGGCGTGAGCCACCACGCCCGGCCTCTGTGCTCTGACTCTTACAATTTAAGCTGTGGAATAATCTATGATAACTCTTCCTCAATAATTTTATGATCTTCATGTGGCTAATAATTGTTTTCTTTTGGTTTTCATTTGCTTAGCTTTCTATGTATTTATCACTGATTCAACTTCAAATTCTTTGTTCATTACCGAATCACCTCTTAAAGCATTTAGATACATTGGATATTTTACAATTTCCTCTTCCTGACAATGCAAACTTTCTGACCTGGTCTGTCTACTTCTGATGCACAGCTAATCCTGGGATTTCCCTTCATTGTTGTTTCCAGAATAACTTTTTTGAACCTCATATGTTGGATTTTTATTGTCAGTATCCTTTAGCTTTCTCTTGGTTGGTTTTCTTCCTTGTTGCCTTATTGGAACATAACCTCTAGGAGCTTCCTGAAATGTAGTGCATCAGTAATAAATGTTTTAAGACCTTGCAAGTCTGAAAGTGATTTTATTTTACCTTGCTACTGGAATGATAATTTGAGTGGTTGTAGCATTCTAATTTTAAAATAATTTTCTTTCAGAATTGTGATGGAATCCATTGTATTTCATCTTGTAGTGTTACTGTTGAGAAGTCTGAAGCCATTCCGATTTTTGAACTATTTTTTTTTTCTTTCTGGAAGGCAGTCTACTTCTATCCATTGTTCCAGGCCATTGGCAGACCCTTTTAATATGAAAACTCATGTCCATAAAGTCTGGGAAATGTTCTTCAATTAATTCTTTGGCTGCTTTCTCATTATTTTTTCTGTCTGCTTTTTTCTGGAACTGTTTTTATTCAGATATTGAACTTGCTTTCTAAATTTCTCTTTCTTTTTTTTTTTCTTGGCTATAATCTCTAGTAGGTTGCCTTGACTTTGTGAAATTATGTCCTTGTTTCATGGTTGCAATATCTTATACCTCTAAGGATGATAATGACAATTTAAAAAAATGTTTTAAGTTATTTTCTCCTTAATGGTCTGTTTTCCTCCATATTGGTTTTTTTCTCGTCTCTATTTGTTTTGATCACTGTGTTTCATGCTGGAGGCTTTCCCCAGATGTCTGGTAATCTTTATTGTGTGCTCAGTGTTATGGGTAGAGAATTAAGAAGCTCCTGGGAGATCTGTGCTCCTGGATGGGGCTTGCTGGTTGTGAGTTTTACTGTTGAGTTATCTGGTAGGGCTGATCTGCTGCGTAGAGGATGAGGGTGTGGTTTCCAGGGTTTTGTTTTGCTGGTCTTGGGCTCCAGTAGGAATATACACATTCTTCACACTCCAAGACTCAGCTATCGTTATGTCCCCCCATTCAAAGATTTTCATCTTTTTGAAGAAAAAGCTTCAGACTTTTGCTGAGTGCTAGCAGGACAGTTGTCTGGCTGGGTTGTCTAGCTGCACACCACCGCCCCCCCCCCCCTTTTTTTTTTCTTAATACCTTAAGTATTTTTTAAAATCAATTTAAGAAATACTTAATGCTAACCATTTAAAACATTGTGCTAGGGACTTGGGAAGACACAAAGAACCTAATCGGGATTCTGCCATTAAGAACTTCACAGACCACTACGGAAGATGAACACAAATATCTATGCTTTGAAGTGTTAAGGGTTACACATAGTGGGTAGATCTAGTGGTTTACATAATACAGATTTTAAAACATGTTCTGGCTTTTGACTTCCTCTGGGCTTATTGATAAAATGGTTTCAAAAGGATTAAAAAACAAAAACAACACCCACTAAAATGAAGTGAACAAGTTGAAATTGGTTACTACCAGATACCCTTCTTTGAAGACTTTTTCATAATGCTTCAGATTCTGAAGACTTTCGATTAGTCTTTCTTATCTTAGTTCCTGCCTCTTTGTCCTCACGTCTGGAGGTATATAGTGCTGTTAATTCTTTTCCTCCAATTTTTTTATTGTGATAAAATACACATAACATAAAATTTGCCATCTTAACCATTTTAAACTGTACAGTTCAATGGTATTAAGTATATTCATAATGTGTAACCATCACCACCATCCATCTTTTAACTCTTTTTATCTCTTTATACTGAAACTGTACCTGTTTAAGCAATAACTCTTCATTCTCTCCACCCCCAGACCCTGGCAACCACCATTCTACTTTATGTCTCTCTGATTTTGACAGCTCTAAGTTCCACATATAAGTGGGATCATACAGTATTTGTCTTTTTATAACTGGCTTATTTCATTTAGCATAATGTCCTCAAGGGTCTTCCATGTTGTAGCATATGTCAGAATTTCCCTCCATTTTAAGACTGAATAAAATTTCATGTTTATACCACATTTTGTTTATTCATCCATTGATGGACACTTAGGTTGATGCCACATTTGAGCTATTGTGAATAATGCTACTACGAATATGGTTGTACACATATCTCTTTAAGATCCTGCTTTCATTTCCATTGGGAATATATCCAGAAATGGAATTGCTGGGTCATATGGTAATTTTATTTTTAATTTTTCTAGGAATTGCCATACTTTTTTCTGTAGCAGGTGTCTTTGTTTTCACATAGTATATTCTGTATGTCTGTTAGTTCTAGTTGATTTATTTTGTTAAGTCCTCTTTTTCCTTACATGTTTTCTGTCTGATTATTCTATCCATTATTGAGATTGAGATATTGAAGTCTTCAACTATTATTGTAGAACTATCTATATATCACTTCAATTATGTCAGTTTTTGTTTTATATGTTATGTGCATAAATGTTTATAATTGTTATATCTTCTTGCTGTACCGAACTTTTTATTAATATATAATATCTTTCTTTGTCTCTGTTTTCTTTTTTTAAGGTCAATTTTGTCTAATGTCAATATAGCTACTCCTGCTTTCTTTTGTTTGCCGTTTTCATGGAATATCCTGTTTCATCCTATCACTTTCAGTATATTTGTGTCTTTGGATCTAAAGTGAGTCTCTTATAAACAGCACCGAGTTGGATTATGTTTTTTAAAATGGTTTCTGCCAATCTCTGTCTTTTGATTGGAGAGTTTAATTCATTTACATTGAAAGTAATCACTGATACCATTTTGCTGTGTTTTCTATATTCCTTAAAGTTTGTTTTTTTTTTTTTTTGTCTCTCATCTCCTGCATTACTGTCTTCTTTTGTGTTTAGTTGATTTATTTATTTATTTATTTTATTTTTATCTTTTTTTGAGACGGAGTCTCAGTCTGTGGCCCAGGCTGGAGTGCAGTGGCGCAATCTCGGCTCACTGCAAGCTCCGCCTCCCGGGTTCACGCCATTCTTCTGCCTCAGCCTCCCAAGTAGCTGGGACTACAGGCCCCCTGCCACCACACCTGGCTGATTTTTTGTATTTTTAGTAGAGACGGGCTTTCGCTGTGTTAGCCAGGATGGTCTCGATCTCCTGACCTCGTAATCTGCCCGCCTTGGCCTCCCAAAGTGCTGGGATTACAGGTGTGAGCCACGGCGCCCGGCTTAGTTTATTTATGTTTAAATTCCTTCCCCATTTCCTTAGTGCATATTCTATTTTTGTGTGTGTTTACCATGGGGATTATATTTAATATCTTAAAGTTGTAACCCTCTAATTTGAATGTATACATTTAACTTCAATAACATACAAAAATTCTTCTTTATAGCTCCATCTTCACCCCTTTTGGTTGTTGGTGTCAGAGAATTACATCCGTATATACTCTGTGTCCTAAAAACGTAAAGTAATAATTATTTTAAATGTATTAATCTCTGAAATTATGTTGGAAAAATTTGGAGTTACAAACCAAAGTTACAATAGCATTAGCTTTTAGGCTAATTTTTTTTATGTAATGTTCCTTAAATGACATAGAAATCAAAAGGTGGAGTTATAAACCACTATCGTATTTACCATTTTTGAGATCTTTATTTCTTCATATTGCTTCAAGTCTGTCTAGTGTGTTTTCATTTCACTGTGCAAGAAGGCTCCTTTAAGCTTTTTTTACAGGGAGGTCTAGTGGCAGCAAACTCCCTCACCTTTTTTTTTTTTTTTTTTTTTTTTTTTTTTTTTTTTTTTAAAGAAATAGTGTCTTACTCTGTTGGCCTAGGCGGGGATACAGTGGTACAGTCATAGCTCACTTAAGCCTCAAACTCCCAGGCTCAAGGTATCCTCTTGCCTTAGCCTCCCAAGTAGCTGGGACTACAGGTGTGCACTATCACACCTTGCTAATGCTCCAAAAAAAATTTTCAAGATGGGGTTTTGCTATGTTGGCCAGGCTGGAATGCAATGGCTGTTCATGAGTGTGGTCACAGCACTCTGCAGCCTCCAACTCCTGGGCTCAAGCAGTTCTCCTATCTCAATCTCCTGAGGTGCTGGGACTACAGGTGTGTGCTACTGCACTCAGTTCGACCTCCAAAGTTTTTGATGAGAAATCTACTAATTATATTATTGAGGATCCCTTGTATGTGATAAGTCACTTCTTTCTTACTGCTTTCAAGGTTCTTTATATCTGTCTTTCTTAAGTTTGAGTATAATGTGACTTGGTGTGGGTCTCTTTGAGTTTATCTTCTTGGAGTTTGTTGAGTTTCTTTGGATGTTTATATTCATGTCTTTCATCAAATTTGGGATGTTTCCAGCCATTATTTCTCCAGATATTCTCTCTGCTCCCTTTCCCCTCTCTCTAGGACCACCACAATCTGTATGCTGGCCTACTTCATGTTGTTCCACAAGTCCCTTAGGCTCTGTTCATTGTTTTTTCAGTCTTTTTTTGTGTTCTTCAAACTTGGTAATTTCTACTGTCCTATGTTCAAGTTTGCTAATTATTTCTTCTTGCTTGAATCTGTCTTCAAGTCGTCTAGTGAATAATTTCATTTCAGTTATACCTTTCATCTTCATAATTTCTTTTTGGTTTCTTTATAGGTTTTCTGCCTCTTTACTGATACTTCAGTTTTCTTCATGCATAATATTCTTGACTTTCTCCATCTTCCTTTAGTTCTTTGAGCATGTTTAAAACAGTTGTTTTAAAGTCTCTGTCTAGTAGATCTGCTGTCAGGTCTTTTTCAGGGACAGTGTCTATTGACTTAATTTTTCCTTTGAATGGGCCATACTTTTCTGTTTATTTGTATGCCTTGTGATTTTTTTGTTGTTGTTGAAAGTGAACATTTAATCTAGTAATATGATAACTCTAGAAATAATATTCTTCCCCTTTTCCAGGGTTTACTGTTTTTCGTTATGTTTTTGTGTATTATCTTTTTGTTGTTGTTGTTGAAGGGTGTCTTTGTTCCAAATATCAGCCTAAGATATAAACTTATAGTCTTCTCAGGTCTTTTCTGAGACTGTGCTTTTCCCTGGGCATGCACTTTCACTTTCTAATTTTTTCCATATATGTAGTTCCTTTTGAATGTCTTAGTATTTATTATCTTGCTCCCAGAAGAGGAAGATGAAGGTGTTAGGGGAATGGGCATCAGCCTTTTTTTTTTTAATTTTTTGAAACAAAGTCTTGCTGTTGTCCCCCAGGCTGGAGTGCGATGGCGCAATCTTGGCTCACTGCAACCTTCTCCTCCTGGGTTCAAGCAATTCTCTTGCCTCAGCCTCCCGAGCAGCTGGGATTACAGGCATCTGCCACTACGCCCAGCTAATTTTTGTATTTTTAGTAGATACGGAGTTTCACCGTGTTGGCCAGGCTGGTCTCCAACTCCTGACCTCAGGTGATCTGCCCACCTCGGCCTCCCAAAGTGCTAGGATTACAGGCATGAGCCACTGTGTCCGGCTGGGCATCAGCCTTTTAAATCCTCTTGGAAGTCACTTTAGCTCAAGAGGTAGAAGCCTGCATCAACGGGGTGAGGTGCAACAACAATGGCTGCCTGCCTCTTTGTTGTTGCTCTGTGATCAAAGCAGCAATCAGTGATCAGTGAACAAATCTCTGATATTTGGAGGACAGGATCCTTTTGGCCAACCCTAGTTCCTACAACTGTGAGCAAGGTTCTCTGGGAACAGATGCATGACTGCCTGCCATGGGGCTAGAAGGGTGAGGTGTGGGTAACGGCTACTGTGCCAAGAGCAAGCATTGATCAAAATTAACCTCAATTTACAATCCAAGCCTTTCCCTAGAAGTTGCAAGCATTCAACTGACTGCAAAGTTTCATAATAGTTACATCAGACAGATTCTGCCAGTGCCATCGTTGTCTAGGTGGGAAGACAGATGCCTGGTGCTTCCGACTCTGCTGACTTCCCAGAATATTCTCTAGTTCTTAAGCCCTTTGTTGGTAAATTGGTTCTTCGGTTGTCCTGCTGCCTGCTAGGACTCAGGTTTTCTAAGGCCCTTACTGCTTTTCTGTAAGCTTTAAATATTCAAAGTTGTATTCATGTATTTTTTTTTTCATTCTCCTTGGCCTTGTGGGTTTAATTAAGCCTTTATTAAGAAACATAAGTATTTATTGTTTTTAGTGGGATTTGGGAAGGAAGTGAAAATAGATGAGTTTGTTTAGTCTTTATCTGGGAGTCTTACCTCTTCATGTGCACTTGTCTTCTTCAACCAGACTGCAAACTCTTTGATTTAGCTGAGTTAGGGATATAATTCTTTTTATCCCTTTCAGCAGCTAATTTATTGCTTTCCACATAGTAAATCATAATCTGCTGGTTGAACTTGTTAAGTAAGGCAGTGATGCTAAGTGATTGATATAATATATAACAAATTGGTAATCATTTTAATCCCAATGCAATTATTAATGTATTGTGTTCATCGATATATATAATTATATATAACATTATATATTATATAATATACTGTAGCCATTTATATATTTGTGTATTAGGTGGGGGTTTTTTTTGTTTGTTTTAGCTTATCAGTTATCGTTAGTGTTAGTATATTTTATGTGTGGCTCAAGACAATTCTTCTTCTTCAGTGTGTCCCAGGGAAGCCAAAAGATTTGACACCCCTGTTCTAGCTATGTAGAAACACATACTGTACTGTACTACTGGGCACCAAGTCAATGCTTCATAATGTGAAAAAGTCCTCAGTATATTTAGGCCTTCTTAATAATAAATTTCATTGTCTTAATTGCATGTATGTTTCGTTTAACCAGGGATTTCTTAGGGTAACAGTCACTAATGTGTCGAAGTGAAGATGGAGATTGAGAAAAAACCCAGTCATGACTATTTATTGCCCTTTCTTTTTTCCTCGTTCTCTGTGTTAACGTATTCTTCTCAGTGAAACACTAGACAAAATTCTCTTAATCTAATGTAATTCTCTGTGGTAGTTCATATGAATTATGTAAGGTTCAATTTAAAACAATGGATTCTTAAGATAGTATATACTCTAAAGTTTGTCTGGACACTAAATGAAAATGAGTGCTTTGACAGTTTATGTCCTAGGCTAAGTCAGGGTATGAATATGTATCCATTAATTATCTTGTCTTTCCAGTCCAAACGGGGGCTTTACAGAAATGCACTGTATGAGTGGCCATTCCAATTTTGTATCTTGTGTATGCATCATACCGTCAAGTGACATCTACCCTCATGGCCTAATTGCCACTGGTGGAAATGACCACAATATATGCATTTTCTCACTGGACAGTCCAATGCCACTTTATATTCTAAAAGGCCATAAAAATACTGGTGAGTATAATAATACTTTGGTGTTTTTCTACTTGAAGTTTTATCCCTTTGAAAGTAAAATTTACATATCCATTTTCTCAAGTTTTTATTATATTTTGTTTTACCTGTAGCTGTGGTTTGGTAATGGAAACCCTTTTGGGCTACCTTAGTTCTGTAAAAATTCTGTTACAAATTTACTGTGATCAGTAAAGGTTGATATGCTTATATATGTAAAAAGTAATCTGTTCAGTTATTGGCCGGGAGCGGTGGCTCACACCTGTAATCCCAGCACTTTGGGAGGGTGAGACAGGCAGATCACTTGAGGCCAGGAGTTCGGACCAGCCTGAAAAACATTGCAAAACCCTGTCTCTACTAAAAATACAAACATTATCCAGGTGTGGTGATGCCCACCAGTAATCCCAGCTACTCAGGAGGCTGAAGTACGAGAATGGCTAGAAACTGGCAGGCAGAGGTTAGAATGAGCCGAGATCCTGCCACTGCACTCCAGCCTGGGTGACAGAGTGGAGACTGTCTCAAAAAAAAGAAAAAAAAAGCAAAGTATTCAGTAATAAAAGAGGCTATATAATTTGAATATACTTCATAACTTTGTTTTTTAACTATTTTATGCAATGAATGCATTTATTCAGCAAACTAAAAGTATTTAATTAAAGACCCAGAAGCAACGTGTTTAGGGCTCTGGTATTATTGAGGAGTATTTAATATATTTGAATATTATTTTCTGTGATTTGTGTATATTGCAGATTCTGTGATAATTCTGGATTTCTGTGTGGCTTAACCGTTCTTTATTGTAGAATGACATGCTTAATTGGTGCAGTAAGTGTACTTCTTAAAAAATATAAATGAAATAGTTTGGAACATTTTTCATAAACACTTAAATTCCTTTAAACAATTTGTATAATGTGCCAGGCACCATGGCTCATACGTGTAATCCCAACACTTTGGGAGGCTAAGACAGAAGGATTGCTAGAGGCAAGGAGTTTGAGACCAGCCTGAGCAACATAGGAAGACTCCATCTCTACAAAAAATTAAAAAATTAGCTGGACATGGTGGGGCATGCTTGTAGTCCCAGCTACTCAGGAAGTTGAGGTGAGAAAATTGCTTTAGCCCAGGAGTTGGAGGCTGCAGTGAGCTGTGCCTGGGTGATGGAGTGAGACCCTGTCTCTAAAAACAAAAAAAATTTTTTTTTTTTTTTTTTTTTTGAGACAGAGTCTTGCTCTGTCGCCCAGGCTGGAGTGCAGTGGTGTGATCTTCGCTCACTGCAAGCTCCGCCTCCCGGGTTCACGCCATTCTCCTGCCTCAGCCTCCCGAGTAGCTGGGACTACAGGCGCCTGCCACCACGCCCGGCTAATTTTTTTGTATTTTTAGTAGAGACAGGGTTTCACTGTGTTAGCCAGGATGATCTCGATGTCCTGACCTCGTGATCTGCCCACCTTGGCCTCCCAAATTGCTGGGATTACAGGCGTGAGCCACTGCGCCTGGCCAACAAAAATAATTCTTTATTTTAAATTATTTTTTAGTTTTAATTTTAATTTATTTTGAGACAGAGTCTCGGTCTGTCACCAGGCTGGAGTGCAGTGGTGTGATCTTGTGATTCTTGGCTCACTACAGCCTCTGCCTCCCAGGTTGAAGCGATTCTCCTGCCTCAGCCTCCAGAGTAGCTGGGATTACAGGTGCCCCCCGCCAAACCCAGCTTTTTTGTGGTTTTTTTTTTTTTTTTTTTTAAGACAGAGTCTTGCTCTGTCACCAGGCTGGAGTGTGGTGGCGTGATCTTGGCTCACTGCAACCTCTGCCTCCCGGGTTCAAGCAATTCTCCTGCCTCGGCCTCCCAAGTATCTGGGACTACAGGCGCGCGCCACCACACCCAGCTAATTTTTGTATTTTTGGTAGAGACAGGGTTTTACCATGTTGGCCAGGATGGTGTCAATCTCTTGACCTTGTGATCTGCCCAACTTGGCTTCCCAAAGTGCTGGGATTACAGGCGTGAGCCACCGTGCCTGGCCCATTTTTGTATTTTTAGTAGGGGTGGGATTTCACCATGTTGGCCAGGCTGGTCTCGAACTCTTGACCTCAGGTGATCCACCCGCCTCAGTCTTCCAAAGTTCTGGGATTATAGGCGTGAGCCACTGTGCCCGACCAAAAACAGAAAGAATTTTTTAAATGTTTGTGTGCATGTATGTGTATTTGTGTGAGAAATCTTCAATACAGAGGGATACAGATTTTTAAAATTTTATTATAGAAATCAAATGTACACAAAAGTAGAGATGTCTTATTTTTGTTTCATCTTCCCCCTCCTTCCACTACATCATTTTAAAATTTCTGATATTCTACTGTTTCATTTATAAATACATCCTTCATTATGTGGCTCTAAAATAGGGGTTGGCAAACTTTTTCTGTAAAGGATCAGATAGTAAATAAATTTTCTGCTTTTCAGGCCATATGGTTGCTATCATAACGGCTCAACTCTGCAGTTGTAGTGCACAGCAGCTATAGACAGTAAATAAATGAATGAGCATGTCTGTGTTTCAATAAATCTTCATTTGTGAACACTGAAATTTGAATTTCATATAATTTTCACATGTTAGAAGATTGCTTTTGATTGTTTTTCTCTCAATTACTTAAATACGTAAAAACCATTCTTAGTTTGTTAGGTATACAAATACAGGTGGCTCACCGGCATTAGTTTGTTGACCCTTCTAAAAGATAAGGACACTCTCGTCCTCTAAAAAGAAAGTATAACCACAATATTATTATCACACCTAAAACAAAACAAAAACTAATTTCTTGTCAACTATCCAATGAATGTTCAAATTTACCCAGTTGTCTCATAAATCTTTTTTTACAGTTTATTTGAATTCTGACCCAAATAAGGTCATCTTTTTTTTGTTTGTTTGTTTGTTTGTTTTGGAGATGGAGTCTCGCTCTTTTGCCCAGGCTGGAGTGCAGTGGTGCAGTCTTCAGCTCACTGCAACCTCCACCTCCTGGATTCAAATGATTCTCCTGCCTTTACCTCCCAAGTAGCTGGGATTACAGGTGCCCACCACCACATCCAGCTAAGTTTTTTGTAGTTTTAGTAGAGATGGGGTATCACCATGTTGTCCAGGTCTCAAACTCCCGACCTCTGGTGATCGATGTTGTCCAGGCTGGTCTCTAACTTGTAACCTCTGGTGATCTGCCTGCCTCAGCCTCCCAAAGTGCTGGGATTACAGGCATGAGCCACCGTGCCCAGCCCTACATCTTTCAATCTGTCAGTTTCTTTCTTTTTTCCTTGTTGTTTAAAACCAGATTATTTTAGCTGTAGAATTTCCCACAATCTCAGTTTTACTGGTTAAAGCCTTGTTTCCTTTAATGTGTTCTACAGTCACCTATATTTCTTGTAAGCTGTTAGATAGATCGAGTAGCTTTATCAGGTTCAGATTCAAGTTTTTGGCAACAGTATAGGTGGTATTCTGTATTTTCTATTGTATCACATCAGGAAACACACAATATCTTTTTGTGATATTAAGATTGATCAGTGGGTTCAAGTATTGTACCTTTCTTTCATTATGAAGTTCCCATCAGCCTTTCACATAATGGTAATTTTTAGCAGCTACTGATAATCATTGCCTAGATTCAATATTTTATTCAGGTTTACAAAATGTTTGTACTGTAATTCTAATATTATTTCTGCATTTGATCACCAACACTTTTCTGTATAGATCTTTCCACATCAACTGGTTACCATGTGGGACTTTTATACAGAAAAGACAGAATAAATGCTTGCCTTGACCCTTCTCCCAACTTATTTACTGGGTTTCAGAAGGAGTTGTTTCCTGAATATCTTTTTTTTTTTTTTTTTTTTTCAGTTCTCAAATTGTTCCATATCTGGCCATTGGAAACCTCTATAAATTGGCTCCTGACACCTTTTTATAAGACCTTCAGTAGTATTCCTTGCTTTCTAATATTACAGAATATTCTAGGTTCAATTTGTACATTTCTTGCTCTAGACCTCAAACCAGCACTTTTGCCAAGAAGTCCTGTTTTTTTTTTTTTCTTTTACTGGGAAATGGTATTTTATCCAATTATATTATACTGATTTGTGGAAGAATGTAAAGAGCACCCAGGTTACAACTATTAAGATCTCAGGCTAGGCGTGGCGGTGCATGCCTGTAATCCCAGCACTTTGGAGGCCGAGGCGGGTGGATCCCTTGAAGTCAGGAGTTCGCGACCAGCCTGGCTAACATGGTGAAACCCCGTCTCTACTAAATACAAAAAAATTAGCTGGGCATGGTGGCACATGCCTGTAATCCAAGCTACATGGGCGGGTGAGACAGGAGAATCACTTGTGCCTTGGATGCGGAGGTTGCAGTGAGCCAAGATTGCACCATTGCACTCCAGCCTGGGCAACGAGAGCGAAACTCCCATCTCAAAAAAAAAAAAACCAAAAAATCTCAGTGATGTAACATATGAGTATTTCTCATTAACCCTGCATGTTCAACATGGATTAATAAAGGGACTGTGTTCATCAGATTTTCTCAGGGACTCAGGCTAATGGGGCTTTCTCTCCACACATGCTTCAGTAGTTGTTGGAGCAGTCAAAGGGCAACATGGTTAATAAGGCACTGGTTGGCCAGGCGTGGTGGCTCATGCCTGTAATTCTAGCACTTGGGAGGCCAAGGTGGGTGGATCATAAGGTCAGGAGATCGAGACCATCCTGGCTAACACGGTGAAACCCCATCTTTACTAAAAATACAAAAAAATTAGCTGGGAGTGGTGGCGGGCGCCTGTAGTCCCGGCTACTCGGGAGGCTGAGGCAGGAGAATGGCGTGAACCCAGGAGGCAGAGCTTGCAGTGAGCCGAGATCACGCAGCTACACTCCAGCCTGGGCGACAGAGCGAGACTCTGTCTCAAAAAAAAAAAATAAATAAATAAAATAATAATAATAATAATAAGGCACTGGCTTTTAAAAGCATGTGCCTTCCTTGAATGTCACAGTAGTGGAGGATTAAAAAAATCAATTTTAAAAAAACACCAAAAGCGTGTCTGACTGAAAATGTCAGCTACCATTTTGTCTGGTGACTAAGGCAAGTATCGTGGCTATGCCTAACTTCAAATGGAGGAGGAAAGTACCATTCTCCCATGTGTCCAAAAAGGGAGAGTTACCACAGCATGCTTTCTGGTCATCATGATTCAGCTTCATCAAAAATCCAAAAGTCTCCTCTGAGTGACACTAAGTATTCTAAACATCAGGGAGGTGATGCTTATAAGTAAGCTGTCACCCATACCCAATATACAATTATGGAAAAGGAATAGGATAATCAGAGCAAACACTCTCATTCAGAAGAGGAAGCAGTGCAAGACAACAGTTTTTAATCTAGAGCCATTCTGAAATCCAGATAAGTAGCTCTCTCAAGGATCCTCAGCTCAGGGTAGAGAGACTTTTGTGATTGCTTCCTTCTGGTCTAGGAGAAAGGTTTCCCAATCCAAGGTTCTTTATGGCTATGCTTCAACCCCCAAGGATATTCTTCTTTCCTAAGATAATTTTTCTTTTTTTTTCTTTTATCTTTTGAGAGAGGGTCTCACTTTCTTGGCCATACCAGAATGCAGTGCTGCTCTCACAGCTCACTGCAGCCTTGACCTCCCATGCTCAAGCAATTCTCTTACTGGGACAACAGGTGCGTGCCACCATGTCTGACTAATTTAAAATTTTTGTTTTAGAGCCAGAGTCTCACTGTATTGCCCAGGCTGGTCTCAAACTCCTGAGCTCAATTCAAAATGCTAGGATTACAGGCATGAGCCACTCCACCTGGCTAATTTTTCTTTTCTTTCTTTCTTTTTTTTTTAAAGACAGGATCTTGCTGTGTGACCCAGGCATGAAGTACAATGGTATATGATCACAGCTCACTGCAATCTCTGCGCCCTGGGCTCAAGCAATCCTCCCACCTCAACCTTCCAAGTAGCTGGGAACAGAGGCGCATACCACCACGCCCAGCTATTTTTTTGTATTTTTAGTAGAGATGAGGTCTCGCCACATTGCCCAGGCTGGTCTCGAACTCCTGAGCTCAAGCAATCCGCCTGCCTTGGCCTCCCAAAGTGCTGGGATTACAGGTGTGAGCCACTGTGCCTGGCATAATTTTTCATATTTGTAATTTTTAGCCTGCATAATTTTACATCAAGAAAGTAAGACATTTAATTAACCACTTCATTACTGTTGGACATTGAGCTTGGCTGCAGGTTTTATGGTCATTTTCATGAAAGCAGCCTTAAATATTTATATAAACAGTGTTTCAAAATCATTTACATTATCTCCCTATTATGATTTGTTAAAGCTGGAAGGATTGTGTAGCTCACTTAAGTTCTGCTCACTCATTTTACAGACAAGGAATCTGATTTTGAGTAGTATTTCTGCAGTTACATGGCTTGTAAGTGGCACAGCTAGGCCTTGTGCCCAGGCAGTCTGGCACCAGAGTCTGCTCTTGACCACTGTACTCTTACGTGTCTCTGCTGAATTGAGCCTTAGTTAGCTAAGATACTGCCACTTCAAAGAATGTTTTTTAAATTGGAATGCTTTAGTAACTTTCAGTGTTGAGCATTTTTCTGTATGAAAATGTGTTATCCAATGATGTTTTTTCCTTAGTTTGTAGTCTATCATCTGGAAAATTTGGGACATTACTTAGTGGTTCATGGGACACCACTGCTAAAGTCTGGCTGAATGACAAGTGCATGATGACCTTGCAGGTACAGTAGTTCTGTGAAAATATTCTAAAGAATAATTAAGTTGAATGATTCTGTGGCAACTTAAATTGATACTCATTTTACTCACAGGGTCATACAGCTGCAGTGTGGGCGGTAAAGATCTTACCTGAACAGGGCTTAATGTTGACTGGCTCAGCAGACAAGACTATTAAACTGTGGAAGGCTGGAAGATGCGAGAGGACTTTTTCAGGTAAGATCAGGGTAGACAAGTTTTATAATATCATTGCTTTTTATTTGCTCAGATTTTCTCAGAAGTTTAAAAGCATGAAAATATTTGAAAAACATTAGTATATTTAAGCTATTGAGTTAATGTAATTTGTCTGATGAGTTAATATCTAATACCTTTAAAAAAGATATAATGAAACCTCTCATAAAACAGCCAAGTGTAGACTGATAAATAGCTGTCTGATAAGCTATATATAATATGTGTATGTGCTTCTACATATATGTATGTAATTTTTGGTACATAGTTATATTTTTGGTTGTCATTTTAATACTTTTAGCCTGAAACTTCTAAACATAAGCCTTACTGATGGTCAGTCAGCAGTGTTATCTTCATTTATGGAAGAAAGCATTATTAGTGTCTTTATATTGAAGCACATTTTTATAACGAATTTCAAGCTTTGTTTATGTTGTGGTTTATGGTGAGTATTCTTTTTAAACCCCAGCTATTAAATAATGCCAATACTGATGCATCTGCTATCTAATAGTAGTATCACTTATTTGTAGGGTACTTAAATATTTACTGTTAATTTTAATTGGTGTTGCTTTTCCTTTTTGAATTTTTTCATTAAAAGTTGGTAACTACCCTAGATAATATGCAAGAAGTCCCTTTGTACAGATAAAAGTATCTTTTGGCTGGGCGCGGTGACTCACACCTGTAATCAGCCCTTCCGGGAGGCTGAGATGGGTGGATCACTTGGGGCCATGAGTTCGAGACCAGCCTGGCCAACATGGTGAAACCCTGTCTCTAATAAAAATACAAAAAAATTAGCCAGGGGTGGTGATGCACGCCTGTAATCCCAGCTATTCGGGAGGCCGAGACACAAGAATCTCTTGAACCCTGGAGGCAGAGGTTGCAGTGAGCAGAGATAGTGCCGGTGCACTCCAGCGTGGGCAACAAAGTGAGACTCCATCTCAAAAAA
Organism: Nomascus leucogenys; assembly: GCF_006542625.1. Taxonomy (NCBI): domain Eukaryota; kingdom Metazoa; phylum Chordata; class Mammalia; order Primates; family Hylobatidae; genus Nomascus; species Nomascus leucogenys. The sequence goes on from NC_044388.1 coordinate 82,997,019, forward strand.
AAAAAAAAAAAGAAAAACAAAAAAAGTATCTTTTGATGGAAAGTGGATGATTACTAAACATCCTTGTGTTTCTGCTTCAGTATATACTATATATGTATGTATCAAGTCATTATTAATCTGTGATAGCTACTCTTAAGTCAACAAATACTGAACATAGGAAGTCTGACTTCACAAGCTTCAGAGAATGTTTTGTTCTTAAATTTATGTGCTACTCTTTGTTATTTTTTTTATATTTGAATATTATATATTTTATAAATTACTCTTATTGGGGAAGAAAAATTAAAAATGAATTATCAGGTGAAAATGAATTATTGGGGTCAAAATACTATTTCTGGAGGTTTTTGGAGAGGATAGGATGAATATAAAATAACTTCCAAAGACTGGTGATAAAAAAATATTGCTAAACCTTAAATACAAATTTTTGTTACCAGGCTTTCAACAGAAAAAAAGATTTCTCTAACTTGAAAATTAATTTTTACTACTCACTGATATGTTTTATAATGTTAGTAAAATGTATAGAGCCATCAGCCAAATTATCAGTTTTATTGATTTGCATTATTGTTTTTTAATGCAGGGCATGAAGATTGTGTAAGAGGTTTGGCAATTTTGAGTGAAACAGAATTTCTTTCCTGTGCAAATGATGCTAGTATTAGAAGGTGGCAAATCACTGGCGAGTGTCTTGAAGTATATTATGGACATACAAATTATATTTATAGCATATCTGTTTTTCCAAATTGTAGAGGTAAGATTATTTTATGCTATGTATTTAATGTTTTGTATTGAGCATTTTTCCATCCCATTTGTGAGATGGAGGGAGGAGGGCTGATTACTTAATTCAGTTTAGTATCTATGACTTGAATAATTTAGTAAATTTATTTCATTAAGTATCTTTCTCCTGTTTACAAAGAAGAAAATTGTATGGCCATCTTTATATTAATTCAGATTAGATTGTTGTGTTGTAAAAAGTTCTTGGGTATCTGAAGAAACACTGTAAGATGTGACATGAATAAAAAATGTGATTTTGAAGTTGTATATGTTGTAAGTGACAAACATGAAATTTAAAACTAATTTTAAAACTCTTTGGGTTTCAAAAAGTCAGTGTATCTAGAAAGATGGTATGTATAAATGTACTTAATTTTATTCAAACTAATACTTCCTATATTCATTAATTTTAGACTTTGTGACAACAGCAGAGGACAGATCTCTGAGAATCTGGAAACATGGGGAATGTGCTCAAACTATCCGACTTCCAGCTCAGTCTATATGGTGCTGCTGTGTGCTCGACAATGGTGACATTGTGGTTGGTGCGAGGTATTTATATTCTAGTCAGTCATTAAATGTTATATACTCTAGGCCTTCAGTAGGAACTAGAGTGTACAGAGATGAGCCATAAGGAATTTCAGGTGACTTGGGGAGACTATATGGACACTTCAATTACTAAACAAAACAGTAGTAGATATAGCTTTCATACTAAGTGATGCATGATATACCAGTATTGTACTGCAATTGTGCAGTCAAGATATTGACTACAAAAGAAGTTAGAGAAGGTAGAGATTGGTGTGGGAAAACTTTGTGTAGAAGAAATTTGAATTGGAGTTTGAAAGATTATGAGTAAGAAAAGATACGCAAATTTTTGTCAAAGCTAAGAGTGTAAGTTTCCTTCATGAGAATGAATGCAGCATGCATAGGAAGTGAAGTAAAATGATGGAGTACTAATGCTGGGATAATAGGTACAATGTGGCTTAACTGTGGAGAACCTTTAGTGCTTTCATGCCAGGCATTTTTTAGATTCATTGCTTGGGGTTGAAGGGTTGTGGTTCTTGAGCAAGAAATAGGATTGAAGCAAAACTTATGAATTATTAAATATGTAGATTGGATTTAACTGCTGGTGACAATGGACAGGAAGGTAAATTAGAAAGCAAGTACAGAAGGAGTGTGAAGTTATAAGACATTGGCCCCACAATGCTAATGGGTAAGAAATAAGTAAATGAGATAATCCAGAAGGAAAACAATCAGAAAAAGGATGAAGGAAAAGGATAAAGCTTCAAACTGTTAGTGATTGGAAGTCCTCATTAATAAAAATGGAAAAGTGGGAGAATTGGTTGGGTACAGAAGGTGATGACTGTGGCCTTAGACTTCCTGAGGTCTGCAGTTGTGGTGAGCCACACTCATGCCGGTGGATCATGGTCATTTGAACTGAAGCTTAGTATAAGAACTGAGGCTAAGATAAAGATTTCGCAAAGCTTCCAAAAGGAAACCATAGAACACCATTCTCTGAGGGAAGAAATACAGGGGAAGAACAGAAGACTAAGAACTAAGTTTTATGATATACCATTAGTAGAGAAAAAGAAGTTAGTAGGTTAAACAGAACAAAGGAATTTAAATGTTCAAATTTCTGGGAGACAGAAAAGGAGAGATTTTGGAGGAAGATTGTCATCAGTGTCAAAAGTGAGGAGTCAAGGAATGGAAAGTTTGAAAAGCATTTGGATTTGGTTTGGAAGATGTTATTAGTGACTTTTGGCATCAATCACATTTTGAATAGAAAATGACAGAAAAAAAGGCAAATAAGAGGAAATAAAGGGTTGGAGGAGATGGATGAAGGATCATAGACTACTCTATAATGCGACTCTAGCATTGAAAGCAATAAGAAGGCCAGCTGCTGTGGCTCACACTTGTAATCCCAGCACTTTGGGAGGTCCAGGTGGGAGGATCGCTTGAGCTCAGGTGTTCGAGACTATCCTGGGTGAGCTACCGAGACCCTGTCTCCATACAAAAAAAGTCTTTAATTAGCTGGGCATGGTGGCATGCATTTGTAGTCCCAGCTTCTCAGGAGGCTGAGGTGGGAGGATTGCTTGGGCCCGGGAATTTGAGGTTGCAGTGAGCTGTGATTACCGCCCCTGCACTCCAGCCTAGGGGACAGAATTGGACCCTGTCTCAAAAAAAAAAAAAAAGGAGAAGAAAAAGAAGGTGACAGCTATAAGAGATAGAGGGTCTAATAAAGTGAGCGTTTTATTTTTTGGCTGGGGCAGGGGGTGGTTTATAGGCTTAGTTTTTTTCCCTTCTAAGCATATGAAGAAAAACCAATAGAAAGAATGATGTACATGCTTGTGGACGAGTAAGTTAGAAACAGGTTTCCTGTAGGATGGGCCAGGATTAATACAGTTGGAAGTGTCTAAATTGCTTCTCCTATCTCAAAATTTCAAATTAAGAAATCATGGAGATAAAGTAATTTTTCTGAGAAAAGAGGTTAAGGACGGCCATCTAATCCAAACATTAGGCCTTTTTTTTTTTTTCCTTGATTGAAGTTACATTGCTAGTTGCTGGCATAGTAAAGGATGACCATATTTTTCTACTGAACATCTGCTAATTTTAAGCCCTACGTTGGGTCTTTGAGCCCTTTATAAACTAAACTAGCCCACTACCCTTCTCTATATGGTAATAACTATGTAATATTGACTTTAAAAGTACATACTATAGCTCTAGATTCTTATGATGTTAAATATTTAACTTGGAATTGGAAATTGTATAAAATACATATTTCTCTGTTCTTTATCAATAACTTCTCTATTAAATAGTTGATATAATAGAGAGTAGCATGTGCTGAAGTCAGCACAGTGCTGTAATCAGCAATTAATAACATGCTAATGTTTCTCATATTCACAAATACAGTTTATTTTGACTATGGATCATTCAGGTGTGATAATGTTAATGTATTATGGCAATGACTTTTAAAATCAGTTTATTTTTCCTTACAGTGATGGCATTATTAGAGTGTTTACGGAATCAGAAGGTCGAACAGCAAGTGCTGAAGAAATCAAGACTTTTGAAAAAGAACTGTCTCACGCAACCATTGATTCTAAAACTGGCGATTTAGGGGACATCAACGCTGAGCAGCTTCCTGGGAGGGAACATCTTAATGAACCTGGTAAGTATTTTATTGTACCTAGTAGAAAAAATTCACCATATTTGGCTTTTGGAACAATCAAGAGAAGAAAAATAAATGTTGTTTTGCTTGTGTTTTAGTGTTACTCTTATTGCTAGATGCTGATTTTTGAGGATTTTTACTATTACATATAATCACTATGAGAAACCATGTTCTTGCCTCTGTCTCCCAGAAGACTTTGAATTAAGCTTCTCATAAACAGGAATTAAAAAATAAATCTCCTAACACTTAGATCATTTACAGTAGACATTCAAAAGGCACTCATTTAATACTTTTTGGTTGATTGGATTCTCTGAGAGGGGTTACAAACTGAATATTAAAATGAGTTTAAATACAAAATTAGCCAGGTGTGATGGCATGCGCCTGTAGTCCCAGCTACTCAGGAGGCTGAGGTGGGAGGATGCTTTGAGCTCAGAATGTTGAGGCTGCGGTGAGCCGAGACCACACCATTGCACTCCAGCCCGGGTGACAGAGTGTGACTCTGTCTCAGAAAAAAAAAAATGAGTTTAAATCAAGCATTGTCTGTGTAATGAGTTGGGAATCATTTGAGTTTGAAATCAGAAGACAGTAGTCATCTTAAATGAAATCTTGGGTTGGATGTATCTCTTGACTGCATTATTATACCAATGCTTCTCAAGCCTTGATTCATGGACCTCTGGGGATTCTGAGATCCTTTCAGGATGTCCATGAGGTCAAAACTAATTTTTGTAATACTAGATATTATTTGAATTTTGTACATTATATTAATGTTTGCACTTATGGTGCAAAAACAATGGAGGGTAAAACCACTGGTTCACTAGTGTGTAAATCAAGCCAGGGGCTTTAAACCATTCTGGTAAGTTACTATGTTCTACTTGCATGCAGTTGTAGTTTTAAAAAAAAAACAATAAACAAAAAAAAACAGTTTGCCATTGAGCATGTCCTTAATGAGGTATTAATATTAAGAATTATCAGTTTTATTACATTTTCACACATCTTTTTAAATATTCCGGGTGAGAAAACCTAAAGTAGACATAAAGTAAATCAAAATACTGTGGTATCTCAAAGAAAAGAATGTGTGCAGTCGTTTGAGTTGCAGGCTAAACTACCAATTTTTTCATGGAGTGCTATTTTTATTTGAAAGAATGACTACGGTTATTCAGGCTTTGGTATTTGGCAGACGTTTTTTGAAAATGAACAAATTGAGAATGTTCCGTCAAGGAAAATAACTGACAATATATGTTGCCAAAGATAAAATTCAAGTGCTTGAGTGAAAATTGAAATGTAGGAAAAATGTGTCTCCACCAGGAACTTAGTAGCTTCCCATTTGTATTGATACTAGTGGTAATAATATTAACAAATGCCATTTTTTAATATTGAATAATAAACTATGAATATGCAGAAGATCTGCGTAAGTCATTGAACCATTATTTTTCCATATGACTAGTATCTGATACCATCTCAGACATGGGTAAAAGATCCATTCAAAGTACAAGATAGACCAGTGGATTTTAGTATAATAGAGCATGAAAAATGCATTGATGTGGTTTCAGATTGTACACTGTAGCCTTTAAAAAACTGCTATTTCTGGCCTATCCACATTTTCGTCTTCTTTTTCAACTACCTACGTGTGTTAGGCTGGATTTTCTTTTTTTAGTCAACCAAAATAACAAATTGAAACAGATTAAGATGGAGTAAGAGGGGAGATTAAAGTATGATGGACTAGGCCAGAACTGGCATATATCACATCCACCCAGATTCCACTGACCATTACTCAGTAATGTGACATCATGTGACTGCCCAATGCAAGGGGGCTAGATAACGTAGTCTCTGGCTACACAACTACGGCTGTATCTAATGGAAGAAGAGCATGATTCTTTGGAGGACGGATAGCTGTCTCTGCCACTGAAGGCCTTGTCGAGAACGTGACATTTGTGTAAAATTGTTAAAGAGGGAAAGGAGCAAATACTGCCAATATCTGTATGAAGAGTATCATAGGCAGAATAAAAAGCTAGTGCAAAGGCTCTGTGGCTGAAGTTGGGAGATGAGAGGACAGGGGGAATAGTAGAAAGTAAGGTCGTATAGGATAGTGGGGACAATTTATATTTGGTCTTGTACACTACTCGAGAGTTTAGGCTTTTACCAAGTGAGATGAGAAGCATTGATGGGTTTCAAGCAGAAGAGTGTCAGGACCTACTTAAACTTTTGAAAAAATTGCTGAGGTTGCTGGGTGGAATATACACTGTCGGGGGCCAAGAGCACAGGAAAGAGCCGTTGAATCAACCCAACTGGGAAATGATGGTGGCTTGGACCAAGGGATGATGATGGAGATATTAAGGAGACAGTTTTCTAGATATATTTTAAAGAATGAGCTGATAGAAGTAGCTGAAGGGGGTGCTGAGAAGTAGCTGAAGGAGCGATGGGGTTGAGAGAAAGGTATCAGACTTTTCTACTTTTTGGTTTGAGCCACTGGATTAATGGAGAGCCATTTACGGAATGAAATGTTAGGAAGATATATTCACTAATAAAACTTGTTTTATTTTTGATGGGCCAGTTGCTTCCTAGTAGAATCATGTTTTGTTAACCTTCCTTTGATTAATAATATTTCCTTTTAACTGTTATTTTCTTTTGGCCACATTTTTAAATCTTTTATTTGATACAATTTTATTTTAAAACAAAATCCATATTCTCTTATGTGTAAATTTTAATGTTAAGAATTTTCTATCTAAATGTTTTTCAATTTTACACTGCCATTCTACCTTTGATTCTTAAAATTTTTATTTTAAGGTACTAGAGAAGGACAGACTCGTCTAATCAGAGATGGGGAGAAAGTCGAAGCCTATCAGTGGAGTGTTAGTGAAGGGAGGTGGATAAAAATTGGTGATGTTGTTGGCTCATCTGGTGCTAATCAGCAAACATCTGGAAAAGTTTTATATGAAGGGAAAGTATGTCGACTTCTACTTTCTAATTACTATTGTCTTAAATATTAGGCAAATTAAAGGTTTCCTTTGCCCCATAGTGATAAAATTTTCTTTGTTTTGACATTTAAAAATCCATTACTGTGGGAAACTAATCTTTTTTTTCCCTGTCTTGAAATAGATATTTTAAAAGTATCTTTCCTTGTAGTGAGAGCTGCATTTGAGAGACAAATTATCAATTGTCTGTCACGTAGTAGTTTCTATACAAAAGCTGTTCCCAACCATTTTGGATTGGGAGCTTCTGTGCCACCTTTCATCTAATGCCTCATGCCTGGCTATATTTAACTTGACAAGACATGAGAGACCCTGCGGGGCAGTGCTTAAAATGCCAGCATGTTTTGGTGAGTAGGGCACAGCAACAGCTGATAATTTTGACCTTGGTATCAACCAGTTGGAAACTCTCCTTTGGCTCTAGAATTAATATGTAGTTGTAATCCATCCTTCATCCTCACCCCCATCCCCTAATGAAATACTAATTTTGCATCACATGCAGATGGGGGCTGTTAATCTTTATCTGCCAAAAAGGAAGATTTTAGCACTGCACTTTGGAGAAAGTTTAAGTACTATGATTATTAAAGAACACATCTGTGTTATGTTGTATATGTCATTAATATATGTGAACAGATAATAAGCATGTGTCTCCTTTTTATATTCCTACTTTAGGAATTTGATTATGTTTTCTCAATTGATGTCAATGAAGGTGGACCATCTTATAAATTGCCATATAATAGCAGTGATGATCCTTGGTTAACTGCATACAACTTCTTACAGAAGAATGATTTGAGTCCTATGTTTCTGGATCAAGTAGCTAAATTTATTATTGATAACACAAAAGGTCAAATGTTGGGACTTGGGAATCCCAGCTTTTCAGATCCATTTACAGGTAAGTTAGTGTTTATATTGAGTCTTATGTAGTTCCATTAGTGTTGATTGATTTTTTTGATGTTTTCAAACATTCATGTGATTAGCTTTTTCAATAAATACCAATATCTACAGCAGAGTTTTGCTTCACATTCATATGTTTAAGCCTCAAATTATGTAGTAATTCTGTATTTTACAGAAATAATAGTAAATTGTTGTCTTTCAAAAATACAATCATACTAATGGAATTTCAGTTATTTGAAACAAAAATAAACTTGTAAGTTCTTTTATATAGTGTTTCTTTTTAAGAATTATATTTTGGCAAAATTTAGTAAATCTTTTTTCACATGAGGCTTAATTGGTCAGTCATGCATCAAATCTAAAAGTGAACCCTATGGGTAGTTTTAGTTTATATGTGATGTGTATTCTACACATTCCTTTTAAGTTAATTGTTTGTAACATCATATGCAATATCTCAGATGTTATAAATACAGTTAGGTGCTCATACCAGTCTGTAAATTGTAATCCTGGTGGTACTACCAAATTCTGGCTCCTAGGAAGTGGAATCTAATCCTAGTAATATTAACATGAGTTCTGGAGACTGGTGGAGGAGGAAATAAAATGCCTCCTCTAAATAACATTTTGAGATAGGCACTTTACTGTTAATGTTTTCCTCTCATCATTTCTGACTCAACATTTTTCATGTACTAGTGCTCTTCCTTGTTTTACGAGGACCTCGTATTATATTCCTGTCTCAAATCCTTATGTAGATCCACCTTTTCTTCCCTGACAGCTACTCCAGATTCCCAAATTATCTCTTCTCCTTCTACTTCAAAATTTCATTGCCCATTCATATAATAAAACTAATGTTACCTGCATGTTGATTTAAATAGAATTATCAGGCCAGGTGCGGTGGCTGACGCCTGTAATCCCAGCACTTTGGGAGGCCAAGGCGGGCAGATCACAAGGTCAGGAGTTCAAGACCAGTCTGGCCAACATAGTGAAACCCCGTCTCTACTTAAAAAAAAAAAAAAAAAAAATACAAAAAATTAGCCAGGTGCGATGGATGTGTGCCTGTAATCCCAGCTCCTTGGGAGACTGAGGCAGGAGAATTATGTGAACCTGGGAGGCAGAGGTGGCAGTGAGCCAAGATTGCACCATTGCATCCAGCCTGGGCGGAAGTGCAAGATTCCGTCTGAAAAAAATTAAAAATTAAAAAAAAAAAAAGAATTATCAAAGTAACTTACTACTGAATTACAGATGATCTGATCCTCCAAGTACTTGCACTTAAAAAGAAAATAATTGCTTAGTATGTGGATATTTTTGTTGTTGGAATTTCAAACTGTAGTTCAGAAGAGTGAACACAGATTGTAGTACTATGTAAGCTATTTTGCATGTGGGATACAGCAAAGGAATTAAAGCAGCTGACTTTGTCTGGAAATCTAGGAAGCACTTGGCTGGTTTTGCTCTTGTGAGACTTAACTTTTTAAGCATCCTTACTGTGGTTTTTTGTTTTGTTTTTTTTTTTGTGGACAACCTGATTATTTCCCTAGAGGTACTAACAAAACATAGGCACATACGCCACACATTCGTAAATGTATAAATGGAAATCTCTTTCCTTTGTAGTTTTCATCCCCTTTCTAATTCTCTTCTCCAGTAGGTTGTAAGCTTCAGTGGATATAAGCAATTTTGTTCCCTTCTGGATCCCCAGCCCTGAGTCCATTGTTTGACCCATGAATTAACGAACCTAGAGCTCTAAAAGATTAACACTTAGTGCCTGTGGTTTTGATAACAACAACAGCAGGAACTCTTCTGAATTTGTATAGGAACAGGGTCAGGAATTGATTGTATGTATATATATTTAGGTCAGATATTACCTGCAATTCTCTTTTGATATTTGAATTAAGTTTTAATATTTAAGTGCTGGGGCTAAGATAACAATAAAGCATTAAAGTTAAGAAAACAAAACTTGGAGAATCATTAAAATTTCAGTTTTTTCCCAGCTATAAGACTTCTAACTATAGTTTCTGTCATTCTATCATGTGAAAGTTTTGCTCTTCTGTTTTTCTCCAAATGTAGGTTCTTCTAAAACAAGCATTGTGCTGTTTGAAAAATTCAGAACTTTGGTGCACTTCTGCCTTTTCTTTGTTTTGCATGCACAGGTGGTGGTCGGTATGTTCCGGGCTCTTCGGGATCTTCTAACACACTACCCACAGCAGATCCTTTTACAGGTGGGATGTAGTTTTGATTCATGTATCTTTCTTCACTAAATATATAGCATCTTGCATTACATGGCTTTACGTCTTGGAGATGTGATCCAGTAACTGGTAATTCCCTTATCTGTATTTCCAATTTTGATGGATCTCCTTTTCTTTAACTTCTGATTTTTGCTTTTTTCTGGAGTAGTTGTGTAGATTCCCTCATGACTTTTAAATAGCATATTATTAGAACTCATTGTTTTGTCCAGGGGTCCTTCCCACCAGGAAAGCAGTGTAGTTAAAAACATAGGTTTTAGAGTCAGACAAGCCTTGGTTCAAAATTGGGCTCTACCACTTACTTGCTATGAGAAGTTGGCAAGTTACCTAACCTGTCTGAGCCTATTTTTTTTATCTGTGAAATTAGATAATAGGGGAACCCACCAACCAAGACACAGCATGAGTGCTATCACTGGCGAGATGCTACCAATCACGAGCAGAGAAGGAGCCATGTGAGTCCCTGATTTTGGATGGAGCAGTACAATCAAGAAGTCTCCCCAGGCATATTTTGACTTAACATGGAAGGAGACATTCCACCCAGCTACCCAGGAATAGTCTTCCTAATCTAAGTTATTAATGTCCTTCTTGAAGCCCTTGAAGTGTTGGTGTATCTCTTCAAAATGAATTTATTTACCAAGGTATGCATGCCTCAGCGTCAACACTACTGGAAAAAGTTGCCAGAGTTGGACTTTAAGGCAGCTGAAGAAGTCTCTATTTTCAGAATGGCTTTTGATATCTTGTATAATGCTGTTGTTGGATCTTCAGACAGAGTTCCTCGACAGTATACTCAGTTTGGGAAGAGATCATAGCCGTTAGGTATCCACTGGCCTTGCAGATTAGTACTGTGAGCTATAAAAATGACAACCTACAGTCCTCTCTAAGTCATAGGGACTGGACAAACATACAACGTTAGGTCAGCGTCATGAAGTTGTGGATTGCTGTCAGTGAGCTTCCTTTTTCCTGTGAATGTATTGGTGGCCCAGATGCAAATGGTTGTACCATGTGCATTGATAACCAGTAAATGAAAATAATTAACTATCACACTAAATGCTGTGATGGCACAGTGGCTGTTAAGGAAGTCTTTGATAACATAATGTGATTTCAAATGGTAGTAAGGATCTGAAGAGTAGATAAGATGGCTTTCTCTTTATCAGCAGTTCACAAACAGTGATACCCTGAAACTTAATACCAAGTGAGAATCCAAATCACTTTGGCGGCTTTTTTTCTAGAACAGAAAGAACATATCAAGCTTCAACTAATACCAGCAAAATCAAGAAAACTCCTGGGGCCATTATAACCAGAGCATAGCTCACTGTTCCATAATGTCAGTAACTCGGAAGATGCAGTGATTAGGTAGATATGCAAGATAGCATACACAATGTCCAAGAGAATTAGGGTATCAGGATAATTGAATACACTTTTATATAAATATATAACAGCATCTACCATATTGAGGTATGAAAATAAAATAGCATAATATATGTAAGTGTTAAGCAAAATGCCTGGAGTATATTTAAGCCACAGTATGTATTAGTTATTGTTGATGAGGATGTTTTCCCAACTTCGTCAGTGGCACTGGGGCCAAAAGATTTCCCTATCTGGCTACAATTTAAAGTCAGTCTTAATTCTTCTTTGTTTTCCTTATTAATGTATGCAGTCCTTAAACTGCTAATGTTTATTAGAATGATCTGAGAAGCTTGTTTAAATTACTTATCCCAGGGTTCTACGGCCAAGAGATTCTGATTCACTAGATTTAGTGAGGAGGTTAAAGCTAAAATTATTCATGCTCTGATCTCTCACCCAAGGATTCTGATTAAATAAATGATCTTGGTAGTAGTTTGATCTTAGATTTTTGTGTGTGTGTGTGTGTCAGAGTTTTGCTCTTCTTGCCCAGGCTGGAGTGCAATGGTGCGATCTCAGCTCACCACAACCTCTGCCTCCCATGTTCAAGCAATTCTCCTGCCTCAGCCTCCTGAGTAGCCAGGATTACAGGCATGCGCCACCACGCCCGGCTAATTTTGTATTTTTAGTAGAGACAGGGTTTTTCCATGTTGGTCAGGCTGGTCTCGAACACCCGACCTCAGGTGATTCTGCCCACCTCAGCCTCCCAAAGTGCTGGGTTTACAGGCATGAGCCACCACGCCCAGCAATCTTATTTTTTAAAGTTCCCCAAGTGTTTCTAAAGTGGAGCCAGTTTGGAGTAACCCTGGGTTATGGGTGGACTCTGGGAATCTGTGTATTGAATCTGTGATTCATTCAGGTGGTCAGAAAACCATATTTAGAAAAGTGTGAGAGTGTACTTTACCTCTTAACAGCTTAATGCCTTGGGCAAGTTATTCAACCTTCTGCTTCTAAAATATTGTGAATTATAATGGTATCTATATAATACTTTAATGAATATATGCATAGAAGATGATTAGCTGGCATATGGTTAAATTTCAACAAATCCATTCTGTGTTTCTCATTATTTTAATTAATCTTACTTTTTTTTTGGTTTTGCTTTTTTAATTTTGTTTGGCATTTCTGTATGTGTTGCACCTGTTATAACAACTCCTAGAGTATAAATTGAGAGAGGCTAGAACAGTAGCTCATTTTTCTTCTTCCCATAAAGGCTGATCTGGTATTCTGAATATCTCCAAATCCTGCTGATTCTCTCTCTATACTTACTTTTTAAGTTTCCTTCTTTCTATTTTCAGTAAGACAGCCACAAGTATTATCTATAATAAAATGTGACTGGGCTGTTGTCATAGTATCTCTAACTCTTACCTGAGTCTTTTCCAATTGTCTTATGTGCTAGTTAGTCCCACCTCTTTACTTCAGTAGAATAGTGTTCACATTTTATTCTGGAAACTTTTATTTCTCTCCAGTCCACTTACATTTTTGTAATTTACTAAACTTCTACAACTATAATATATAAGGCATGTAATGTTTAGTTTGTAGCTGACATTTATTGGGCACTTATGACATGCTCAGGCACTGTTCTAAGCATTTTTCTGTATTAAATTTGTGGCATATTTATTATGTATATAATGATGCCATTGTGAAGTGTGCTTAATAATGGAAATAAGCGAAGGAGCGGTTTGAACTTTATAATTTACAGTCACCTTTGCTTACTGGGAGTATTATTGTATTGTAGGTGCTGGTCGTTATGTACCAGGTTCTGCAAGTATGGGAACTACCATGGCCGGAGTTGATCCATTTACAGGTACATACTTTTTATTTCTTTTTCTTTTTTTTAGATTTTAAAAATTCGTTGGAACTTTTATGTAATGAAAAGAGTAAGAAAATTTGTGTCATTTTTTTGCTTGAGAACTTTTTATATAGTAAATCGAGACCAAACTTGTCTGGCTTTTTGAGCGTTCTCAGAATTGTCTCATTACTACATATTAGAATCATCTGGGCAGCTTTACAAACGTACTTCAGCCTTATCCCCAGAGATGCTTACTTGGTCTAATTCTGCTCTGAGTTGGGGGCTTGGCAAAGGGTAGTTTATAATCTTCCAGTGTGATTCTAATATGCATCTAGGATTTACTGTAATAAATCTGCTTTCCTCACTACTTTTACAAAGTCTGTGTTTATTCTTTTCATTCTTACTTAATGTGTTGAGAATGTTATTCACTGGATTATACATTGTTCTCTTTAAGAAGACTCAGGAAAGAATTTGCTTCTGTGATTTATGCCTGGAATAGCTATCGTTCTTCTGAGCAACTAATTTTTTTTTAATCCTTAGTTACCTAGTCTACAGTCTGACATACCTCACTTGTTCATTGTATATGTGCTGGCATGTTTTCCTCTGTATTGGCTGCCAGTAAAACACAGAGCTAAATTTGTGGTTCGTCTCTTTCAAGTTTGACAGATACCTTGGCATATATTTTTTTTCTACTTACTTTTTATGTTCCTTGTAATTTATATGAGAGAGATTGAGTAACATATATGTTATTCAGCATTAAAATAAACACCCATAAACTTACCACTCAATAACTAATGTAGCATGCGTTTTTATTTTTTATTACTTTTGAGATGGGATCTTGTTTTGTTGCCTGGGCTGGGCTGAAACTCCTGGGCTCACATGATCCTCCCACCTCAGCCTCCTGAGTAGTTGGGTTTACATGCACACACTACCATGTCCATCACTTGGCATGTGATTTTGTAAGCTATTTTTTAATTGCAAAAGTAACATTGGTTAGCAATACTGAAGTATAACATAGTACCTGTAATTAAGATTATGGATTCTGGAGTGAGAATCTAAATTCAAATCTCAGCTCTACTACTTTTTATCTGCTTGACCTTGAACAATTTATTTCATGTGTCTGTGCTTTTGTTTTTCTCATTTGCAAAGCTGAGGTCATATCTACTTCCTAGAATTAAGAGCTTAAAATTGTAAAACTGAAGAAAAAAGAAAAGGGAGAAAAACAGCCAATAATTTGTGGTCTAAATGACAAGGCAAAGGGCAATGCATAAGTATGCCAAAAGAAAACAGTGAGTTCAAAGCTCTGGAGGTAGAAAATAGTATTACATGCTCAAGAAACTGACACCGGCCAGTATGGCTGGACAGAAGAACGGCAGTGAGGAATGTGGGGCAAGGCAAAAGAAAAATATTCACTGGGAAGCCACTGAAGAGTTTTTTAATCAAAGGAGGTGCATAAACAGAGTAAACAATAAAAAGATCACTGTCTGCAATATGGATCATGGAGAGACCAATTTGGAAGTTATTTCATTATTCCAGGCGAGAGGTGACATTAGCTTGTACTAAGGTATATATAGCTCCAATATGCACACCATATTGTTAAAAACTAACTTCTCGAAAATGGGAGGTGGAGCACTGTTAACCTTTGTTAACAAGTACAGCTAACAATTACCAAGCATTAATTTGGTAAAAAGTTATTTACATAAATTTTATAATTTTAAGCTTTTAATTCTAGGAAGTAGATATGACCTCAGCTTTGCAAATGAGAAAAACAAAAGCACAGACACATCCCAACTATTCTGGAGGCTGAGGCAGGAGAATTGCTTGAACCCAGGAGGCGGAGTTTGCACTGAGCCGAGATTATGCCACTGTGCCCCAGCCTGGGCAACAGAGCGAGACTGTCTCAAAAAAAAAAAAAAAAAAAAGGGCTAGGACTCCTCAGCAAACCACCATGGCACACATTTACCTATGTAACAAACTTACACATCCTGCACATGTACCCCGGAACTTAATAGAATACTTAAAAAAAAAAAAAAAGACTAGGACTCCTGTCCTTCAGGGATTTACAACTTGGGGATCATAAAGATGATGCAGAAAAAGATTAGAGAAAATGATAATGCCTACGACATCATTTGGAATAAGCAGTAGAAGACATAAAAAGGGAGAGATCAGCATGCCTTAGAGAAGATGAAAATGGAAAGTTTCATGTAATTATATGGTATTCTTTGACTTTTTTTAAATTTATAATTTAGATTTAATCTTAGGCCAGGCTCGGTGGCTCACACCTTTAATCCCAGCACTTTCGGAGGCTGAGGTGGGAGGATTGCTTGAGCCCAGGAGGTCAAGGCTGTAGTGAGCTGTGATTGCATCACTGCACCGTGTCTCAGAAAGAAAAAAAAGTAAAAAGTATGAGATGATCATTCTACATTTAAGCTTCCATTCCCCAAACCAAAAAATATTATATCAATAAATATAAATTATACAAAATATTGTGGATATTTTTCCCCTTGAGGTTCCTTGTTTATTGCATGCACTGAATAGTTGCATATCTCAATAATTGTGAAAACTAAGTCATATAGTTAGAAAAATCTCATTTTTGATCACTCCTTGTGATTATCATCATTTTCTATTCTTTAAATAGGGAATAGTGCCTACCGATCAGCTGCATCTAAAACAATGAATATTTATTTCCCTAAAAAAGAGGCTGTCACATTTGACCAAGCAAACCCTACACAAATATTAGGTAAGTCTCTTTAATTAATTTTTTCACATATTCACAGACGGTTTGAGATGTCATCAAGGTTGTTTCTCTTACCAACATGTGTCAGGAATTGGGTACTTAATATGAATAGAGATTTCTATTGCGGTATTAAACAACTGTGTTCACTACAAATATACAATCTGGTAAAGGATCCATAATACTTTCTTTTTTTTTTTTTTTTTTTTTTTTTTGAGACGGAGTCTCGCTCTGTCCCCCAGGCTGGAGTGCAGTGGCGCAATCTCGGCTCATTGTAAGCTCCGCCTCCCGGGTTCACACCATTTTTCTGCCTCAGCCTCTCCGAGTAGCTGGGACTACAGGCGCCCGCCACCACGCCCGGCTAATTTTTTGTATTTTTAGTAGAGACGGGGTTTCACCGTGGTCTCAATCTCCTGACCTCGTGATCCGCCTGCCTCGGCCTCCCAAAGTGCTGGGATTACAAGCGTGAGCCACCCCGCCCGGCAAGGATCCATAATACTTTCTAAGAAGCCTTACACAAACATAAAGTAAGTAATTTATGATGACTAATAAAAAAAATTAAAGGTGGAAAATGTAAATTCTACCCACCCAAGCTCTTAATGTTTTCAAAAAAAAATTAATGAATATGAATGACTAAAGCATTTGAAAAATTAAGATCTTAACTTTAAAAAATTAGTAGCCCTCAGAAATAATACAGGTTCATTTTAAATTGCCCATTAGAAATGAATCTGCTGGCCTGGTACAGTGGCTCATGCTCGTAATCCCAGCACTTTGGGAGGCCAAGGCGGGCGGACTGCGTGAGGTCAGGAGTTCGAGACTAGCCTGGCTAACGTGAAACCCCGTCTCTACTAAAAATACAAAAATTAGCCAGGCGTGGTGGTGGGCGCCTGTAATCCCAGCTACTCTGGACGCTGAGGCACGAGAATCACACCTCCCTCACCTGGGAGGTGGAGGAATTGCAGTGAGCCCAAGATTGCGCCATTGCACTCCAGCCTGGGCAACAGAGCAAGACTCCATCTCAAGAAAGAAAAAAAAAGGCAATGAATCTGCTTTAGTGACTTTGATTGCTTTTTCTGTTGGTGTTCCTCAAAACAAAATACAGTGTTTTGTTGTCGTTGTTGTTGTTGTTGTCTTGGACCTTGACTCCTGTTAGCTTTGTTTACCACAAAGATTATGATGAGAATTAATTGGGTTAACATAACATAACGTACTTACCAGAGTATAAGGCAGGGTCAGTATTGTAAAAATTTATAAAAATCACTCATTAATATTTTCTTAATTGCTTTATTTTGAATAATGTAGTATATGCACACTTTCAGATTTTAAAAAAAAAACTTGTGAAAATCTAACAGGTATCTTGATTTTTGCATTCCTTAATGAACTTGATTTTTATTTATTAGAGTTAAAGTTGTTAATACCTGAGATTAGTGAAACAGGCCCTAGTTTCCATTTATAATTGATTTCAACGGTGTAAATTTGGATAATTTACCTTATTATTGGAATTTGGACTTTTTTATTCTTGAGATAAAGATTTTTAAAGAAACACAGTATCTCAAAGTCATGATAAAAAGGATACTGATACTAAAGATACATGTGAAGGATTTGAAGGAAATTGTTTCATGAAATGTGAACATGGGAAGAAAGGGCAGTATGTCCATTAAATACATTTTTAAAATAATGTGACATCGAATATGCATATGGAACTAAGTCATAAATTAAATGTTATCAGTAGGCGTTTAACTCTTTGACTATTTCATTGACAACTGTAGAAATTGACATAAATTGGCTAAAAAGTTGTTATAAATTTTCTCATGGAGAAACTAGGTTATTGACTTACACTTGAATATATATTACACATGATATTGCTTTGAAAGTCATCCAGAATGGAGGCCGGACGTGGTGGCTCATGCCTGTAATCCCAGCACTTTGGGAGTTCAAGGCAGGCGGGTCACTTGAGGTCAGGAGTTTTTCACCTTGTTGGTCAGCCTGACCAACATGGTGAAACCCCATCTCTACTAAAAATACAAAAATTAGCTGGTGTGGTGGTGCATGCTGGTAGTCCCAGCTACTTGGGAGGCTGAGGTAGGAGAATCGCTTGAAAATCCTGATGGCGGAGGTTGCAGTGAGCCGAGATCACGCCACTGCACTGCAGCCTGGGCAACAGAGTGAGACTCCGTCTCAAAAAAAAAACAAAATAAAATAAGGCCAGGCGTGGCAGTGGCTCACACCTGTAATCCCAGCACTTTGGGAGGCTAAGGCGGGTGGACCACGAGGTCAGGAGATCGAGACCATCCTGGCTAATGTGGTGAAACCCCGTCTCTACTAAAAACACAAAAAATTAGCCAGGCATGGTGGCGGGCGCCTGTAGTCCCAGCTACTCAGGAGGCTGAGGCAGGAGAATTTCTTGAACCCGGGAGGTGAGCTTGCAGTGAGCCAAGATGGCGCCACTGCACTCCAGCCTGGGCGACTGAGCAAGACTCCATCTCACACACACACACACAAAAGACAAAGCTCATAAGCCTTATCCTTACTTTATAGAGTTTGATAATTGCTGAGTAAAGTCTTAACTCCCCATGGCGTACACTAGAGTACTTTTATTGAAAGTCTTGGCATTTATATATTATCTGGCCAATTACAGTTAGAGAATTTTGAAAGTTTGGTTTTGGGTTCTAGGTAAACTGAAGGAACTTAATGGAACTGCACCTGAAGAGAAGAAGTTAACTGAGGATGACTTGATACTTCTTGAGAAGATACTGTCTCTAATATGTAATAGTTCTTCAGAAAAACCCACAGTCCAGCAACTTCAGATTTTGTGGAAAGCTATTAACTGTCCTGAAGGTAAATAAACACTCTTCAAAAATGTAACCGGAAAGCAAGAGGTTTTATCTTCATTTCTACCAATATTACTGGTATTTGTAGATTAAATAAAAGTTAACTTGGGTAGTCGTAAATCACTATGGAAAATCTTCATGAAAAGGGTTCACTACACTACTGGAATTGATAATCTTGTTTTCGTTACATGCGTTTTGAGAATCTGAAGGTAATATAATGATCCCCATATATGCACCAGTTTGTTTTTTGTTGTTGTTGTTTGTTTTCTTTGTTTGTTTTTTGGTTTTTGTTTTTGAAACGGAGTCTCGCTCTGTTACCCAGGCTGGAGTGCAGTGGTGCAATCTCGGCTCACTGCAAGCTCTGCCTCCCGGGTTCACACCGTTCTCCTGCCTCAGCCTCCTGAGTAGCTGGGACTATAGGTACCCGCCACCATGCCCGGCTAATTTTTTGTATTTTTAGTAGAGACGGGGTTTCACCGTGTTAGCCACGATGGTCTTGATCTTGTGACCTCTTGATCCTCCCACCTCAGCCTCCCAAAGTGCTGGGATTACAGGCGTGAGCCACCGCGCCCGGCCATGCACCTGTGTGTTTACTGTTTCAGAGCATTTGTGGATTCCCAGCCAGGCATCCAAGATACTCTTAGTGACCTGTTAACCCTAGGCTACAAATATTTACTATAAGTTTTTTTTTTTTCCAATTATGTCAGTTAAGTCTTTTTTAATTCTCAAAGAGTCCTTGCCCGTTATTTTTTTTTTTATGCCATTGATTTATTGGAGAAAAAGTCTTTTTTTTTTTTTTT
Source organism: Nomascus leucogenys (assembly GCF_006542625.1). Lineage (NCBI taxonomy): Eukaryota > Metazoa > Chordata > Mammalia > Primates > Hylobatidae > Nomascus > Nomascus leucogenys. The sequence continues at coordinate 83,016,590 of NC_044388.1, forward strand.
TCAATAAAATATCCCATATTATGGATTTTGCTGATGTGTTCCTCCATCTCTGTATTTATTGCTAGTGGCAAAATTAGATTCTGGTTCAGTAGGGGTTTTTTTTTGGTGAAATCCTTTATAAATGATGATGCATACTACTTTTATATTATGGAGCACATAATGTTGGATTTCCTCACCTTTAGTGATGCTAAGATTATTTTATGTATTCATTCAGATGGCATCTACCTAGGCCCTTGATTATAAAGCTCCCACCAACCTATAAGCATCCTATCACTTGTTAACTGGAATTCTTCTCTTAAGAACTTTCTGGCTGGGCACGGTGGCTCATGCCTGTAATCCCAGCACTTTGGGAGGCCAACGTGGGTGGATCACCTGAGGTCAGGAGTTTGAGACCAGCCTGACCAATATGATGAAACTTCGTCTCTACTAAAAATACAAAAATTAGCCGGGCGTGGCGACATGCATCTGTAATCCCAGCTACTTGGGAGGCTGAGACAGGAGAATTGCTTGAACCCGGGAGGTGGAGGTTGCAGCGAGCCGAGATCGCACCATTTCAATCCAGCCTGGGCAACAAGAGTGAAACTCTGTCTCAAAAAAAAGAAAAAAAGAACTTTCCCTGTTTAATTGTTCGGTCTTACAGAATTTTTAAAAGCAAGGTCTGCACCCCATTCTTTCCATTCGTTTTTGAATACTCACAGTGTATAGGCTATTTGATAACCTGAGAGAGTTACCTTATTTTTAAAGCGAATATGATTTTACAGTAATAAATCTAGTTTATGTAAATATGAAAAATTAACAAAAGTTTCAGAAATATATGCATTTTTTTTAAAGCAGACACATGATTTTTCACATTTTCGAAAATGATTAGTTTTGTAGTGGGAAAATAAAATCCTTAAAAGTCGATAGTCAAAAGAAATTTTCTTTATTTTCATAAGCATTAATGACTTTTTTTTTTTCCATAGATATTGTCTTTCCTGCACTTGACATTCTTCGGTTGTCAATTAAACACCCCAGTGTGAATGAGAACTTCTGCAATGAAAAGGAAGGGGCTCAGTTCAGCAGTCATCTTATCAATCTTCTGAACCCTAAAGGAAAGCCAGCAAACCAGCTGCTTGCTCTCAGGACTTTTTGCAATTGTTTTGTTGGCGAGGCAGGACAAAAACTCATGATGTCCCAGAGGGAATCACTGATGTCCCATGCAATAGAACTGAAATCAGGGAGCAATAAGAACATTCACATTGCTCTGGCTACATTGGCCCTGAACTATTCTGTTTGTTTTCATAAAGACCATAACATTGAAGGGAAAGCTCAATGTTTGTCACTAATTAGCACAATCTTGGAAGTAGTACAAGACCTAGAAGCCACTTTTAGACTTCTTGTGGCTCTTGGAACACTTATCAGTGATGATTCAAATGCTGTACAATTAGCCAAGTCTTTAGGTGTTGATTCTCAAATAAAAAAGTATTCCTCAGTATCAGAACCAGCTAAAGTAAGTGAATGCTGTAGATTTATCCTGAATTTGCTGTAGCAGTGGGGAAGAGGGACGGATAGTTTTAATTGATTAGTGTTTTTTTCCTCACATTTGACATGACTGATAACAGATAATTAAAAAAAGAGAATGCTGTGGATTAAGTAAAATTTTACATCTTGTAAAGTGGTGGGGAGGGGAAACAGAAATAAAATTTTTGCACTGCTGAACTGTGAGATTTTCCTGTGTAATTTGGGTAGATTTTCAAGAGTATGAAAACAAATTTAAAAAGAGCTATATCAGCAACAACACAATGACAATGACATCTTCCCCTTACCTTAGCCACTAAGGAGAAGACAACGGCTGTTACTCATATAACTTGCTTTTATTACTTAATGTACACCAAACTGTTAATTGTTGTCAATTATCTTTTATTTAACTTCTCTACCTTCATTGCTAGATCCTTCGAACGGCACTGATACAATTCAAGGTCTTGTTTTAGGATAACTACTTTAAAATTTTTAAATTATATTAAATTTACAAAATAATTTATAAATTCATATATTAAAACAATATAATTTCTTGATTTGTCATTTATAAATCCTAAAGTATATTTGTTTAATGGCCTGTTTTTAGATGAAGAAAAAGCCAGTTGGTAAGCTATGTTAGTCATGTATCAGTTCAGACAGACAAGGTCTCAATTTAACTCCAGGCTTAGATCCAGTTTCTTTTGCCCTTCACTATTTAACTTCGTTTTTCATTCTAGTTTTGATATTTGGCTGTTTATTTTTGTCATTTTCCATTATTTCAGAGGGAATTTTGGAACATGTTGAATTTTATCAGGTGATTACATAAGCAAGAGTACATCAAACTGTATCATTTGAAAGTCTAGAACCTGTCATGTGAAATTAACTATTTTTGAGCTCTCTATGTGGTCCGGGCAGAATAGTAGACACACTGATACTTAATACTTAAAACCCCTTTAAATGAGGGCCAGTATTATCTCTGCTTTCAGAAGTAGACATAATAGGATGAATCATATAAGAGAAAAAAAAAAAAGTGAAGCCAAGAGGGAGTTAACTACTTAAAGTACATGCCATGCTATACTTTCTAGAAAGGAGATCACAGATGTGTGTGAACATCCTAGCAATTAACAGAAAGAAGGAACCATCACATTAATTACACAATTTATTGTGTTTGAGGTAACCCAATTTCTTGAGAGAAGTGTAACTATTCTATTTTCAAAAGTGGGAAAGATCTTTTCATAAAGAAGACGTTGCCAAAAATAGTGAGCAACATTCTCAATACTCATGGTATAAAGAACCATGAATTTCCTGGCTTAATGCCAAATTACAGCCTTAGATGAATAATTGTTCCCCAAATGGGCAAGAAAGGTTCTAATTGCCTAGAGTAATCCAAGTAAGAACTTTTGGAATATCAAAAGGAAATGAGCAAAATGTAAATAGAGGGGATATGTACTTTGCTGAGTATTAAATTGGAACTTCCTGGTGTGTACCTGGACTAAATATTCTGTTCACTGGCTCAGTTAGGTACCTATACTTTTTTTTTATTGGGTTTAGGTGGTTATGTCAAAGTTAAATCGCAAAATTAGGAATTTAACCCAGGTCTGGCTGGTTCCTTTACAATACACTGCTTTCTTGTAATAAGTACAAATAATTTAATTGCAATATTTAGGAAAAGTAGATACCTTTGAATAATGATAAGAGATAGTCTTGGTTAAGAACGTGAGTTCCCTCTTCAAAATATAAGGGGCGGCAAAATGTAAACACTGCTTCCTATTACTGTGCAAGTTTTTTTATATCAACTTTTATTATACTATTTCATGTTTGTTGTGGAGATTACAAAACATAGCTTAGCAAAAGGAAACAATCTCACTTGAAGAATATGTTAAATAATTTAATGATATTTTAAAGATTTTCTTTTTTAGTTAAACTTTCCTATGATTCTCTTAATGTTTTTTCTGAATACAAAAGTAATAAACATTTATTGAGTAAAACACACACACCCTAAATAAAAATTGCCTGTAAGGCCACTATCTAGAGAAAACTATTCTTAACGTCTTGTGGCATAGTGACTATGTATGTAAATGTATTTTATTTTATTAAAAAAGCGTTGTATCATACATACTGTTTGATAACCTGATTTTTAAACTTATATTTGGTACAAAGAGCTCCACATTAATAAATATAATATTCTATCATGGATATACCCATTTCTTATTAACTGGTACTGTTTCCAATTTTCAGCTATCAAGCAATGATATGACAAATCTCATAACAGTCTTACTAGTTCCCTAGGAACATTTTATACATGGAATTGGTAGATCAAGATAGTGTACATTGTTTAGACTGTTTACATTGCCATCGCACCTCTAGTGGTACAACTCTTGGAATTAATGTACTTCATACTGCATTTGAAACCCCATTGCCTACAAGAGTTAAGTTATTATTGTCTCCATTTCATAACTATTATCTTCTCTCTGGCATTAGGTTCCTTTAGATGAGTATGTTGCTGTTTATATGACTAGCTGAATTTATAACTAAATAGCAATGCAATGAAATTTATTATCTACCTCATAATCTTCTTAAGTGATGGAAGAAGCATAGGTAAAAATGGATTCTTTATGTAGATAATTCTGGGGATAAGAGTGGGAGGTAGGTTCCTTAGCAGTTATCACTTTGTATGTTATGGTAATTTTTTTTTTTTTTTTTTTTTTTGAGATGGAGTCTGGCTCTGTCGCCCAGTCTGGAGTGCAGTGGTGAGATCTTGGCTCACTGCAAGCCCCACCTCCCGGGTTCACGCCATTCTCCTGCCTCAGCCTCCCGAATAGCTGGGACTACAGGTGCTCACCACTACGCCTGGCTAATTTTTTGTATGGTTATTTTATGAGGAAATGATAAAATGCATAAAAGGCCATTTGTGATAATGTCATCCTCTCTGGAAGTCTTAGATAAATTCCAGGCTTTCAAAGTGTTACTCAATCTTTTTTTAAAAAACTATTCTAATTTCTAATGCATTATTTTCTGTTAGAAATTATATGCAGTATAGTTGTGATTATAAATACAGTTTTGAAGACTTTAAAATAGCATTTTTTCATGAGTTTTCCTTCAACTTTTTAATAAAAATATTCATACATAAAAATTTTAAAAGGCTGGGTGCAGTGGCTCACACCTGTAATCCCAGCATTTTGGGAGACTGAGGCGAGAGCATCGTTTGAGCCCAGAGTTCAAGACCAGCCTGAGCAACATAGATCGCATCTCTACAAAAAGTTTAAAAATTAACCAGACATGATGTTGTGTGCCTGTAATTCCAGCTACTCAGAAGGCTGAGGTGGGAGGATCACTTGAGCCTGGGAGATCAGGGTTGCAGTGAGCCATGATGGTGCCACTGCACTGCAGCCTGGGTGTTGACAGAGCAAGACTTTGTCTCAAAAAAAAAAAAAAAAAAAAAAAAACTGAAAGAAAAGTACAGTGAACATTCATGGACTTGTTAACTAGATTCCACAGTTATTAACATTTTGCCAGATTTGCTTTATCTCCATACTTTATACTTTCTTTTGAAATTACTTAAATGCTTATCAACTGGATACTTCCATATGCATCTTATAAGAAAGGGCATTTTTAAGAACATAACTTGTCACTGATAATATCACATTTGTAGGAATACTTTAGTATTCCTACAAATAACAAGTGATATGTACTTGTTATTTTGTCTTGATTACATCATATATGAGCTTCCTTAAGGGGTAAAATAGTCTTCAGAATAAGGTGGGTAATGGAAGCTGTAAAGAGGAGAAAGTTGCCTAAAGCCCTTTTGTAAAGTAGATAGTCTGATATTGGTCCTAGGCCTAAAATGAGATGTTGGGGCTTAAAACCTGGCCTTAGAATTCCTGGACACATGGTAAATCAGAAAAATAAAATGTTCAAATGGCTGTGATCATCAGATTTCAAGTTATATACCAACATTTACCACAACAGTTTGCAACTTGACTTAAATCAAACCAAATAGCAATGCAAAGAACAACTAGACAGCCTGCATTAAGCACTTATTCTTTTCTAGTTGTATATGCATAGTTGATCCTCTTTATGAGGTAGGTATTACACAGGTGTAGAAACTGAAAGAAGTCAAATCTGTTTGACAAGTCAGCAGTAACCAAACAATGGAGAAGATAACAGTATTTAATCAATGATGTTGCCAAAACTGGATATCAATATGAAGAAAAATATCAGTTTGTAGTAGCCACTTTTATCATAACAGCAACTACAGTGCCTGCTAGTGCCATATAAGCATGACATGGATCAAAAGAAAGTGGTTTTAAGCCATTAAATGACATTTCTTTCATTCCTGTGTCCTCAAAGGAACTAATAAATTCAATAAATATTCACTTATTTCTATATTATTCAAAATTTTCAGTAGTAATAGCAACCAAAGGTGCAGTATAATATAGAGAAGGAGCATGGCTTTGGACTTCAAAAGGCACACATCCCAATAGCATTCCCACCACTGAGTCGTGAATTCAGGCAAGTTGCCTAACCTCAGCCTCAGTCAGTCATCTGTTCAGTGGGACTTCACATGACAGATGAATAATTTAAGATTCGTGTAAAAGCCTAGCAAAATGATGGCCACATAAATGCTTAGCAAGCATTTCTTCCAAAGACAATCCAAGGCTACCATGTTCTTTAATAATAAGAAGAATTGCCTTTACCAAAACAAAAGGGAAAAAAGTAATTAGGTTTTATTTCTACTGGGGAAAAAATGCCCTTGGGGTGGGGGGTAATCCTGGGGACATTTATAAAGTTGTTTGGAGCTCAAAATCCTTACACTTCTTTTAAACTTCATATAATGCCCCAGGACCCAGCAAGAAAGTGTTTCTGTTGGACTGTAAAAATCACATATATGCATAATACAGCCCTAGCAGTGGTCTCAAGATTTCTTGTAAGACTTCTGTGTATCGAATAGTGACAATATCAAACCAGGTTTGAAGACTTCTTACTGCTAACAGAGAAATACAGGGAAAGGGTCTCTTTTAGACAGAGTGCATATTGGTTAACTATAGCCACAGTAATACTGTGCAACAACCAACAACAAAAATAATAGTTTTTATTTAGCTCAGGAGTTTCAAGCTTGGGGTAGGATGGTCCTGGCTGGGCTCATTCCTGTTTCTACAGGTCTGAGGACTCAGCTCTAGGCTGGGCTTGTCTGGGTAGCTTAGTTGAGGCAGCTCTGCTCTACTTGTTTCTCATCTTTCTTCTAGGACCAGTGGGCCACTCTACTTGTTTCTCATCTTCTAGGACCAGTGGGCCACTTTGGCCCATCATTTTCATGATGATGGTGGAAGCACAAGTCAACCATCCTAATTGCACAAGCTTTTTTATAGACTTCACTTGCTGCACATCTGCTAACATCCATTTGGCCAAAGTAAGTTAGATGGCTAAGCAGAAGGGTAGGGAATTATGTCTCACCTGTAGCAAGAGGGTACTGCCAAATTACATGGCAAGCTGTGGATATAGGAAGAGATGAAGAACTGGGGTCATTCATGCAATTTGCCACAAGGGTGATAAAGAAAGAAGCTCTGTGTGGGTCCTGAAATTATCAGTTTAGAATTTTAACAAATATTTGCATCCCTAGCTTGTTCCAGACAATGTATTAGGTGTTGAGACTACAAAAATGTATATGCATAGTTCCTGGGAACTAACAGTATATTGGAGAAGATACTGAGCAAGTGCCTGCAGTAAAGAGTTCTGGACACTCTGTAGGGAGAATAGTGGGTTACAAAAAAAGAAGTGGTTAATTTTAGGAGGATTGAGAATGGAAGTGATGTGGAAATGTTCTAAATAAGTTATACTTAAAACGAATCTTAGATACAATAAGTATAGGTGGGGTTGTTGAATAGGCCTGAAGAGTATATTTCTAGGAAAGGCTGAAGAGAAAAATGCCGTTCAGATCATGGAAGGTCTTACATGTACTATGTTGTATTAATTAGGACTTCAGGTTGCAAGCGACAGAAATCAACTCAGATCAGACAGGGCACTGTGGTTCATGCCTGTAATCCCAGCAATTTGGGAGGCCGAGGCGGGGGATCATTTGAGGTCAGGAGTTCAAGACCAGCCTGACTGATATGGTGAAACCCTCCAAATTAGCCAGGCATGGTGGTGCATGCCTGTAGTCCCAGCTACTCAGGAGGCTGAGACAGGAGAATCGCTTGAACCCAGGAGGCGGAGGTTGCAGTGAGCCAAGATCACGCCATTACACTCCAGCCTGGGTAACAGAGCGAGGCTGTCTCAAAAGAAAAAAAAAAAAGAATCAACTCAGATCAGCTTAATGGGGGGAAAAAAAGAATTACAATGGCTCGCTGATGGAAAATGATAGTGTCAGGATTTTTTGTTACTTGTTTCAGCAAGTGCTTTTGTTGGCCTAATTTTCTTAGAATTGTCACAAGACAGAACATGACAACGAGCAGCTAGGAGACAATTTCCTTCCAGTTGACTGTAATGAAGTTAAGTGATGACTTAGTGTGAAAGAGCAAATTCCTCACCTAATATCTCTTTATAAAATCCCAGAGAAGAACTGATTGACCCCAGCATTAATGCATGCCTATCCCTGGCAATCATTGTGATCAATGCTCAATGCATTGCTAAAATTGGTGTATAAGAACCAATCTCTGTCCACCCTCCCATATATACTTGTTCTAGGCAGAAAAGCAGTCTGCATTTATTTGCAGAGCTTTAAGTCCATAGCAATGTTTAGTGCTGGGCCTCTTAAGCATATTAAGTTGAACCATATGAAACTGTCAATATTCAACTACTTTTTCCTTTTCTTTTTCTCTCTGCTGCTTGAATCAACATTCAACCATTTTCAACCTGTAAAAAGCCAGTTTCATATGGTTCAACCTAAAGAGACATCTCTCTGACTGTAAGTCAAGCTTGTGATGTCTCTATGGCATGTTCTTAGCATAAATCAAAGTCCTTTCCCCGTCTTCCATTCAGCAGAACCCCAAGTAGAAAGCATTTTGTACCTGTGGTTCCAAAGCCCACTTGACTGTCAACTTCACAGTAGCAGCTAAGTCCCTACAGCTATATCTCTCCACCATGCGACGTAAGAGCACTGCAAACCTCCTCCCGACCTCATTTATTAAAAACTAGTTTCTAGCCATTAATTTTACTCACTCTGTCCCCCATACTGGAGTGCAGTGGCACAATCACAGCTCACAGCAGCCTCGGTCTCCCCAGGCTCAGGTAATCCTTCCACCTCAGCCTCCTGAGTAGCTGGGACCACCATGCCTGGCTAATTTTGTTTTTTTTGTATTTTTTGTAGCGATGGTGTTTTGCCATGTTGCTCAGGCTGTTCTTGAACTCCTGAGTTCAAGGCATCTGCCCACCTCAGCCTACTAAAGTGCTGGTATTACAGATTGGGCTACTGTGCCTGGCCTGTGCCAAATTTTTATTCAGGACAGTGGGATATTGGGAATAAAGAAGCAAATAAAGCCAGGAGCAGTGGCTCACGCCTGTACTCCCAGCACTTTGGGAGGCTGAGGCAGGCGGATCACAAAGTCAGGAGTTCTAGACCAGCTTGGCCAACATGGTAAAACCCCATCTCTACTAAAACTACAAAAATTAGCTGTGCGTGGTGGTGGGTGCCTGTAATCCTGGCTACCCGGGAGGCTTAGCAGGAGAATTGCTTGAACCCGGAAGGCAGAGGCTGCAGTGAGCCGAGATCGTGCCATTGCACTCCAGCCTGAGCAACAGGGTGAGACTCTGTCTCAAAGGAAAAAAAAAAAAAAAAGCAAATAAAACAAAGTCCTTGCTTTCAAAGAGCTTACATTCAAGTGGAAGGACAGAGATAAATATATGTGTGGTGGTGTTTAAGGGTGCTGAAGAAAAACAGGGTAAGAAGAATGCAGAGTGCCATAGTGAGTGAGGATAGAAGCACTTCCTACTGTGTATTTTCTTATTGTTTCCCCTCACTAGAAAATTGCTTATGATGACATGCATTTTGCCTATTTTCTCCCCTTCTCTATCACCAGTGGTAGAACAATGCCTTTGTGTCCTAGAACAAGTGTGTGAGAGGGCAGAAAAAGACTGTGATTCAGCTGCCAAGTTCATAAATACTGTACAGCAATCTAGTGAGGAGTGCTTTGCCTTCTTGGTCCACCTGAAGAAATATGAACACCGTTTGTCAGGTTGCTATAGAACAAAGTGGAAACCCAGAAGCTTCTCAATTGATTTTATAAGAGCGTAATTTGCAGCCAGGAATTAATAAAGAACTAGCTCTATCCAGGCACACATAACATTTTAGGTCTGTATTAGCTAGCTCGGGCTGCCATAACAAAGTGCCACAAACTGGGTGGCTTAAACAGAAATTTATTTTCTCAGTTCTGGAGGCTAAAGGTCCAAGATCAGCAGCATATCATAAAGGTTGGTTTCTGGTGAGGCTTCTCTTCCTGGCTTGTGGATGGCTATCTTCTCACTGTGTCTTCACATGGCCTCTCCTGTGTGTGTGGTGAGAAGACAGGGCAGTCTGTTCTTTTCTTTAGAGGCATGGTCTTGCTATGTTGTTCAGGGTGGAGTACAGTGGCTATTCACAGCTGTGACCTCATTACTAATCAGCATGGGAGTTTTTGTTTTGTTTTTTGAGATGGAGTCTTACTCTGTTGCTCAGGCTGGAGTGCAGTGGCACCATCTCGGCTCACTGCAACCTCTGCCTCCAGGGTTCAAGCAACTTCTGGCTGATTTTTGTATTTTTAGTAGAGACGGGACTTCACCATGTTGGCCAGGCTGGTCTCGAACTCTTGACCTCAAGTGATCCGCCTGCCTCGGCCTCCCTAAGTGCTAGAATTATAGGTGTGAGCCACAACGCCCAGCCTGGCATGGGAGTTTTTACCTGTTCCATTTTGTACCTCAGCCAGTTCACCCCGCTTAGGCAACCTGGTGGCTTCCACTCCCAAAAGGTCACCATATTGATGCTGAATTAAGTGCAGACACCTGATCAGTACAGCGCACCACAGCCTGGAATTTCTGGCCTCAAGCAATCCTCCCCAGTTTGCCTTCTTAATAGCTTGCACTGCAGGCATGCACCACTGTACCAGGCATTTTTTTTTTTTTTTTTTTTTGAGACGGAGTTTCGCTCTGTCGCCCAGGCTGGAGTGCAGTGGTGCGATCTTGGCTCACTGCAAGCTCCATCTCCTGGGTTCACGCTATTCTCTTACCTCAGCCTCCCGAGTAGCTGGGACTACAGGCACCCGCCACCACACCCAGCTAATTTTGTTTTTGTATTTTTAGTAGAGACGGGGTTTCACCATGTTAGCCAGGATGGTTTCCATCTTCCTCATGATCCACCTGCCTCAGCCTCCCAAAGTGCTGGGATTACAGGCATGAGCCACCATGCCTGGCCCAGACTCTTCTTTTAATAAGGACACCAGTTATATTAGATTAGGGACCCACCCTTATGACCTCATTTAACCTTAATTACCTCCTTAATGACCCTATCTCCAAATTCAGTCACATGGGGGTTAGGGATTCAAGATATGAATTTTGTGGGTGATGTTACAGGACCATCAGGTTCTATTAACCACTACGTGGTACCAGACCAACACATGGAAACAGCAGGAGTTGCAGCAGAGAAAGAGTTTAATAATGGTATGCCAGTCAAGGGAGAAGATGGGAGGGAACCTCAAATCACCTCCCCAGTAAGTTTTTGGACAGGGGTTTTTAAGGGAGTTTTGGTGGGTAGTGGGCTGAGGAGCTAGGGGTTGCTGATTGGTTAGGGCATGGGGGATGTAATCATAAGGAGGTAGAAAGTGCATTCTTGTGCTGAGTTCATTTCTCAGAAGGGGTCTTCAGACTGAGTAGCATCAGTGACCCCACTGATACAGTTCCAACAACTGGAGGAACACCAGAGTCCTTTGTCTCGTGCTGGTTTAAATAAAACGATACAGAGTGGAGAATTTAATAGGCAAGAAAGAAGAGGCTCCCTCATACAGAATCAGAGGGAAGAGGGCTCCAAGCTGAAACAGGGAACCCTGGGTGCAGCAGACAAGAGCCAGTTATATTATGAGGCTGGAGGAGGTGGTGACTAATTTGCATATGACCCAGGGAATTGGTTTGACCAGGTATGTCATTCATGTAGCCTGCAAAAAAAGTGGCCCTCCCACCCTAGCCTTTTAATATGCAAATGTAGGGTGCCATGATGTTCTACACATGTGGGGATATGTGGGGATGGCCATGTTGCTAGGCACATGTGGGGACAAGAAGAAGAGGAGAATCGCCATATTGTGTAAACCCAGTTTCTAATGGCCTGCATTTGCATATCAAAGCTTGCCAGCCCGGCTTTTTTGCTAGACAAGAAACATTTCTGGAGCTGCTTTAAAAGAAAAAAAAAAACTTCCCAAAGACCCCTTTTCCTCTCTATCTGCCTAAAATAATTTCTTAACTTCTGTAACACCATTGGAGTACAGAATCTGGTAAATATCTCAAAATGGAAAACTTGAGATTTCTTAACCGAGTCAAAGATATCTATAAAGCAATAAGCAGCTATAAGGAAGTGGGCTATAGAAAAAGTTGGTCAACGTTTAGCTATGCTTCTACCAAAAGCTTATCTTTTGTTAAAAATCCAGCCATTTGGCAGGGCACGGTGGCTCACGCCTGTCATCCCACCACTTTGGGAGGCTGAGGTGGGTGGATCACCTGAGGTCGGGAGTTCGAGACCAACCTGACCAACTTGGAGAAACCCCGCCTCTACTAAAAATACAAAATTAGCCCTGCATGGTGGCGCATGCCTGTAGTCCCAGCTACTCAGGAGGCTGAGGCAGTAGAAATGCTTGAACCTGGGAGGCGGAGGTTGCAGTGAGCCGAGATTGCGCCATTGCACTCCAGCCTGGGCAACGAGAGTGAAACTCTGTCTCAAAAAAAAAAAGAAAAAAGAAAAAATCTAGCAATTTAGTTTTATTAAAATTATGATGGTTTCAGGGACACAATTCATAACAGGTTTATAAATGTAACGTTATTAATTTTTTTTTTTTTTGAGACGGAGTCTTGCTCTGTCACCCACGCTGGAGTGCAGTGGTGCAATCTCGGCTCACTGCAAGCTCCGCCTCCCGGGTTCACGCCATTCTCCTGCCTCAGCCTCTCTGAGTAGCTGGGACTACAGGCGCCCGCCACCACGCCCGGCTAATTTTTTGTATTTTTAGTAGAGACGGGGTTTCACCATGGTCTCGATCTCCTGACCTCGTGATCCGCCTGCCTCGGCCTCCCAAAGTGCTGGGATTACAAGCGTGAGCCGCCGCGCCCGGCCAACATGTAATTAATTTTATGTATTTTTCCTGTCTGTGAACACAACACTCTCAATCCTTTCAGGTATGACTCCAATGAGTGTGATACTTAGTGGAACTCCTGGGAACACAGTGGGCTCAGCCTCAGCATTTACCTTAGAAGGCCAATTTAAGAGTGGGGCCTGGGGGAAGGCAGTTTTCCTAGGGCTGGAAGTACCCCTATTTATTAACCTTAGGCTGGTTTTAGGCACTTAAGTAGTTGTTGAATGACTGAGACAAATAGGAGACAAAGTGAAGGGAAGCTTCTTTAACTGCTTCTTACCCCAGGGAAAGGCACAGAATTACTACCACCCAGCTGGCTTTGCCCCAGGCTCTACCTTTTTCCCTCAGTGGCTAAAGGCCCCTGCTGAAAGGACAAAGACCTTGGTTCACGTTTTAAGTGTTCTAGCTCCCTTGTCTTAAAATCTGCCTTCTGTTTAGATTACATCCACCCATAAAATCTCATAAAGCTTTGACCCATTCTCAATTTTTCAAAAACTAACTCAAGCTCTTTACTTGTCCATGTTAGACTCTACGCAAGAAATACATAATTTGCCCAGGTGATGACGAAAACGAGATGGAACAACTTTTCCCTAAGTTCTCTTTATTGTTATAGCGTTGTTAATATCTTAAGATTTGGAGGTAAACGGAAATGGAGAATCAGCAACTATACTTCAACTTTACTGTAAACAAACACTAACAATAAAAAGTTTTGAAGTTAAAAGGACGTAAGTTCCACCTTCTATCCTTTGTAGAGGTATAAAAACAAAACAAAACAAACTCTGACTAGACAGGGTACCCGCTACACACTCAAATCGACCTCCGCGACTGGAGGGGGAAGCGCAACTGGTTCTGGCAACCCCCCCGCCGCCACCCCGGCCCATAACGCTTCACCACGTTCTGCGCCACGGCCGGAAGTGACGCATAACCTGCGACGCCAGTGCCTGCCGCCCACGGCCGCAGGAGTCGGGCTTCGGTTGCACCAGAGACAGCGGACTTTCATCCGATGGTTGCAGCAAAGGGATCATGACGGGGAAAAAGTCCTCCCGGGAGAAACGGCGCAAACGTAGCAGTCAGGAGGCGGCCGCAGCGCTCGCGGCCCCGGACATCGTACCCGCCTTGGCCAGCGGCAGCAGTGGAAGCACTAGCGGCTGCGGGAGCGCCGGGGGCTGCGGGAGCGTCAGCTGCTGTGGGAACGCCAATTTTAGTGGAAGTGTCACCGGCGGTGGGAGCGGCGGCAGCTGCTGGGGCGGGAGCAGCGTAGAGCGCAGCGAGCGCCGGAAGCGGAGGAGTACCGACTCTTCCAGCGTCTCGGGCTCCTTGCAGCAGGTGCGTGCGCGCCTCTCTGGCCGCTTCCTGGAGCTGCTGCTTTTCCGGAAGAAGTCGGGCTACCAGAGGGATGGGGCGCTGGCTGGAGCTCACTGCTAGCGCGGCGATCCCAGGGTCGTCCGTGCTTGAGGTTCATGTTCCTACCTAAGTCCTGGTGAGCCCCACACTCCCATCCGTGTCTTGAATCTTGAACTTCAAGTTTCTGGATTTCCTGATCACTTTTTTTTTTTTTTTTTTTTAACTCTTGGCACCTTCCACTCCTATGGTTTCAGTCTCCCAGAAGAGTATGAGTTGGAAGCTGGCCTTCATTTCCCTTGCGAGCCAAACACTTCTCCCCTCGTCTTCACCTTTTCGTAGATATGGTTAACTCCACATTAGAGATAAGAAAATTGAGGCCCTAAGAAGTTAAACTTTACCCACTGTCACAGAGTTTGTTAATAGCTCCTAGGTTTGAATCCAGATATCTGACTACAAAAGCCATGTTGTTTATGCGCCACCAATCTGCCAAGAGAACGCCGTTTAAAAAAAGTTCATAATTTGTTTGAAAACAAATGAATGAATATGTACTTTAAATTCATCCAATGCGGAAATAAAGGGAAAGCGTCAAGTCCCTCTTCTTGCCCCTCCATTAGTATTTTGATACACGGCCTCTTTTAATCACTCCTCGTCAGATACGTGTTTTTAAGTTCCTACACTTAAGCTGTATTGTGTTATTCCCGCTGTTGAGTACCTGCATTGTTGTGATAGGCTTCTTTATATACGTGGTTTGTTATTTTTAGTGACTGCCTGGTATTTTATTATATTTTTCGGATATTTAGGTTTGCAGTTTTTTTTGTATTGTGACTACAATACGAACACCTTTATGTATATATCTCCTACAAGAGTTATGTTGGGAGAGAGTGTGAGAACTGAAATTCCTGGGTCAAAGTTTATGCCATTAAAAACTTAGTGAATGCCACCAAATGCTTTCCAAATGAGACTTTACAGATTTATAGTCCAAACAGTACATATATAAGAATACCTATTTCTGAAATTCTTAACTAGCTTTTGATAACCATTTTTTAAAAAAATTGCCAGACTAATGGGTCAAATTAATATTGTGTTTAATTTTTATTTTCCTGATTAGTGAGATTGAACATTTTAATATTTTTACTTGCCATTTGATTCCTTCTTATGTAATTTTCTGTACATATCCTCTGCTCATTTTTCTCTTTGGTAGAGTAGAAACAGTTTCTCTTTATGTAGAGGTTTTATCAGGTGGTTTTCTGGCATTCTGTTGAGATGATCACATGCTTTTTCTCCTTTAATCAGATAATGTAATTTATTGATAAGTTAGTTGATGTTGAACAGTCTTTGGAGTCTTGGGACAAGTTCTGTTTGGTTTGTTGAGTTTGTTGTACTTGGCTGGAATTCAGTATTTTTAGTTTCATGTGTATGTTTTTTTTTTTTTTTTTTTTTTTTTTTTTTTAAATCCCCGCTCTGTCGCCCAGGCGGGAGTGCAGTGGCGTGATCTCGGCTCACTGCAAGCTCCGCCTCCCAGGTTCAGGCCATTCCCCTGCCTCAGCCTCCCCAGTAGCTGGGACTACAGGCGCCCGCCACCATGCCTGGCTAATTTTTTGTATTTTCAGTAGAGACAGGGTTTCATCGTGTTGGCCAGGATGGTCTTGATCTCCTGACCTCATGATCCACCCGTCTCGGCCTCCCAAAGTGCCGGGATTACAGGCGTGAGCCACCGGGCCGACTTTTATGTATATGTTTCTATATTAGATCAGACTGTAGTTTTTATTTTTGTAATGGATTGAATTAGGAAGCTTTGTGTTTTTTTGGTGTGTTCCAGAATGGTTTATATTTTCTTCTCAAATATTTGTCATTAGTATCTGGGTCTAGTGGAGTTTTTTAGAGAGATTTTTAAAGACACTCTTTAAAAAATTATTTAATATAGATCTATTCAGTTTTCCCACCCCTTCTAGATTCAGTTTGGATATCACCATTCTTATTTTAAATAGTTTCCTTTTTTTTTCTTGTTTTGAGATAGGCTTTCACTGTGTTGGCCAGGCTGGAGTGCAGTGGCACCATCTCAGCCCACTGCAACCTCCGCCTGCCGGGTTCAAGTAATTGTCCTGGCTCAGTCTCCTCAGTAGCTGGGATTACAGGTGCCCGCCACCATGGCCAGCTAATTTTTGTATTTTTAATAGAGGTGAGGTTTCACCATGTTGGTCAGGCTAGTTTCCAACTCCTGACCTCAGGTGAGCCACGCGTCTCAGCCCCCCAAAGTGCTGGGATTACAGGCTGAGCCACCGCGCCTGGCCAGTTTCCCTAGTTCTAATACTCCATTATGATGGGGAGACCAACAACATTGGTCAATTGAATATTGAAAACATTTGCGTACAGAACTAAACCCATCTTCGAATGGAAAATTAGTGTATTTGTGAAGAAAAGATCATTGCATATTAGGCATGTAGATAACATTTCAAACTTTAGAGAGTGCCATTATATCTGTTGTGTATTGAGTTTCCTAGTTTGTTTTTTTTTTTTTTTGTGAGACAGAGTCTCGCTCTGTTGCCCAGGCTGGAGTGCAGTGGCGTGATCTCGGCTCACTGCAAGCGCCGCCTCCTGGATTCACGCCATTCTCCTGCCGCAGCCTCCCGAGTAGCTGGGACAACAGGCCCCCGCCACAACATCCAGTTAATGTTTTTGTATTTTTAGTAGAGACGGGGTTTCACCGTGTTAGCTAGGATGGTCTAGATTTCCTGACCTTGTTATCCGCCCACCTCAGCCTCCCACCTCAGCCTCCCAAAGTGCTGGAATTACAGGTGTGAGCCACCCTGCCCGGCCGAGTTCCCTATTTTCTTAGGAAGAACTTTATTGAAATATAGTTGACATACTGTACAATTTACCCATTTCACATGTACAGTTAAGTGATTTTGTATATATTCAGAGTTGTACAACCGTCACTACAGTCAGTTTTTGTTTTTGTTTTTGTTTTTTTGAGATAGGGTTTCCCTCTTGTTGCCCAGGCTGGAGTGCAATGGCGCCATCTCGACTCACTGCAACCTCCGCCTCCTGGATTCAAGCAATTCTTCTGCCTCAGCCTCCCGGGTAGCTGGGATTATAGGCACCCGCCTCCACACCCGGCTAATTTTTCTATTTTTTATTAGAGACGAGGTTTCACCATGTTGGCCAGGCTGGTCTCGAACAGCTGACCTCAGGTGGTCCGCTCGCCTCGGCCTCCCAAAGTGCTGGGATTACAGGCGTGAGCCACCGCGCCCGGCCTAGTCAGTTTTAAAATATTTTCATCACTCCAGAAAGCAACCTTATGCGTAACTTTTAGCTTATATAATATGTGGTGTTTTGTGTCTGGCATCTTTTACTTAGCATAATGTTTTTAAGATTCATCCATGTCGTAGCACATAGGGTTCATTCCTTTGTATCACAGAGATTCATGCCTTTTTATGGTTGCTATACCACATTTTGTTTTGTTTTTGTATAGCTGTACATATGTACCACATACGTCTAGATACCGCTGTACAACATTTCATTTTTCCATTTATCACTTGATGGACATTTGTGTTGTTTCTGCCTTTTGGCTATATAAATAATGCTGTTAAGAACAAGTACAAGTTTTTGTGTAGACATATCATTACATTTCTCTTGGATATATATCTAGGAATGGAATTGCTGGGTCATATGGTAACTTTTTGAGGAACTGCCAAATTAGCTTCCAAAGTAGCTGCGCAATTTTATATTCCTGCTAACAGTGTATGAGGATTCCAGTTTCTCTACATTATTACATTGTAAGCTGTTAGAACAAGTGCTGATTCTTCTACTTTTTCAGTCTAATTATCATAGTATTCATTAAAATTGACCCATTTTAAAACTGCTTTGTAAACAACTATCTGACCTCTGTGGTCAGGGAAGATTTTCCAGAGGAAATGACTGTTGAATTGTCTGAAGTATCTGAATTTGTTAATCTTGTGAATATAGTGTGATAGAGAAAGGAGGGAGGAAAGACTGTCATAGGAAAATAGTATGCAAAAGCCCTGCTTGTATGAGCTGAAGGAAGGAGAACGGGTTACAGTCGAGTAATTCAAAGAAGATTGTGTCCTGAACACAAAGAATGAGCATGAAGGCCAGGTAGGCCATATTACCTTAAGAGCAATGGGAATTCATTGAAGAGTTTTAAACAAGAAGGATGAGTACATATACATTTTATAAAATCCATTCTGCTAACAGTGTACAAAACAAAGAGACCTCAGATTAGATGCAGGGAGTCCCATTAAATGGCTATTGGTGTAACCCAGGCAAAAAATTGTGGTAGTTTGGAACAGAATTATGGCAGTAGATTTGGAGAGACTGGATAGAGTTGGGAGACAGAAAGTAAAATGGACAGAAATAAATTACTGAAATTATTTGGTTACTTTGATTATGGTTATAAAGTTTTAAAAATGATGATAGCTCCTGGTAAGTATGTTACTTTTCTGTATAATATTTGTGATTTGTAACATCTTTACTTCAATTTATTTATATGAATTTAAGTACAGTGATAATGCATACATAGAGCTTTTGGTTGAATAGCCTTTTAGGGGAAAATCCTAATTCTCCAAAAGTCTAAAACTTTAAGAAATTATTCAATATTTACTATACTTTTGTTTATGTATCCTAAATATCTCTTCCCTTTATAGCTACTCCTTGAGTTAATTGCAGTGTGGAGAGGAAAATCAAATAATATTAAACAAATATTCTCTCCTATGGTTTTGATAAATAATTATGCAAAGAAGTTGGGAATTTTTGATGAAGAAGAATTTATTAAATGAAAACGTATGATGTCATGTACGTATTCTTTATATTTTAAGTAGTATTGTTTAATGGTTCTTTATTCTTTTAACTTTAGGAAACTAAATATATTTTGCCAACTTTGGAAAAAGAATTATTCTTGGCAGAGCACAGTGACCTTGAAGAAGGTGGACTGGACCTGACTGTGTCATTGAAACCAGTTAGTTTCTATATATCAGACAAAAAAGAAATGCTTCAGCAGTGCTTCTGTATTATAGGAGAGAAGAAGTTACAGAAGATGCTTCCTGATGTGTTAAAGGTACTTCATTACACATCAGACTAGATACATATGTAGAAATACAGCTTTCTTTGTAGCAGTTGTTTTACTTAATGTGGTTTTTTCTGTTTGTTTGTTTGTTTGTTTTTTTGAGACGGAGTCTTGCTCTGTCTCCCAGGCTGGAGTGCAGTGGCATGATCTCGGCTCACTGCAACCTCCGCCTCCTGGGTTCAAGCAATTCTCTTGCCTCAGCCTCCTGAGTAGCTGGGACTACAGGCATGAACCACCATGCCCGGCTAATTTTTGGATTTTTAAGAGACGAGGTTTCACTGTGTTGGCCAGGCTGGTCTCGAACTCCTGACCTCGTGATCCACCCACCTTGGCCTCCCAAGGTGTTGGAATTACAGGTGTGAGCCACTGCACCTGTCCTTAACGAAGTTTTTAATTGGATGTTTACATCTAAAATAAGCTACTTGAAAAGATTTTGTAAAATAGAGAACCATAATGTATTTGGTTCTTGGAGCCTTGTATATTTAAAAATTTGCCAAGAAAAAATGTTTAGGCAAGAAATGTGTTGACCCTGTGGAGATAATTCTGTTAAATGCAGGAAATGATAGTAACTAAATTGGACATACAATCTTTGTGGTGCTTTAAGAAATAATGTCACAATATGCTGCTGTGTATCAGCAAACAGCAATGGTTAATAATAGCTTATATTTCATTAGATTCACAAGTATTTTTATTTATTTTTGAAAATTATTTAGGGAAATATTTGTTGTTCTAATTGTACAGTTGTAGAAATTGGCCTTGGACCGTTAAGTTAAGCCCGAGATCATATATCTAAAGATACAAGACTTGAATATTTAAACCTTTAGAATAATTACTTAACATAAACAGACTGCTGAAGAATAGCTGGGAAACTGACTCACTCTTTAGTTTGTTCTTTGATAGTAAATACAGTTTTATGCATTCCCATCAAATATACAGTGTTCACATATTAACTGGCAGTTTTTCAGATTTCATCCCAGGAAAAGATGTATGTGAATCTACTTGAGGCTTTAATTTATTTTATTGTAAGATTTTGCTAACTTAAATTTTTATGATTGAAATTTTCCAGTTTACATTGGGGCTGTGTTACATAAATGCATTTTTTTAAAATGTCATTTCCTTTAGAACTGTTCAATAGAAGAAATTAAAAAACTATGCCAGGAACAGTTAGAGCTCCTGTCTGAAAAAAAAATTTTGAAGATTCTTGAGGGTAAGAATACATATTTTCACATTCTGGCAACTTCTTAGTTAATACTATATTCAGCATAAATCCTGAGGCATTCTTTCTCCTACTTGGATATTTAATTTCATTATTGGGTTATTGTTGAAGAGTATTTTTACTTCTATTTGTACTAAAAAATATAGTTTACATATCAGAAAAGCATTTCAAGAATAGACAATATATCATTTTTCCAGGTCAAGTGTATATAGGTAAGAGTATAACTAATAAAATGAAATAAAAAATGTTTACCAAAAATCTGTAAAAAAATTAATTATTGGAAAGGCAAAGATTTCCCTTAAAATCTTTTTAATTTTCTGCTTTAGATTTTTTATAGTGTTTATTTACCTATTGCATATTGTTTACTCTCTAATAAGACCCAGATATAGAGTTAGAATACTTCCATGCAATTTACCAATATTTGTTTGTCTGCCTGTAGTATGACTACTCTTGGTGATACTCATACCTCTAGAATTTTGGATTATCAGGCATGTTTTTTTTTCTTTTGGAACTTTGCAAGGATTTTAGCTTTAACGTGACAGAAGAAGAAACAAAAATTGGAGCCTTTCAGTCTCCAGAGATAGCTTCATTTTTAAATGTAAAATTGATGGCATTTTGTAACTCTGGAAATAGATATATACATATGTACGTAGTATGTAAGTGTATATACACACATTCTTGTCTGTATACATTTATATAATAGATAAAAAGAAGGCAATGAGGCTGGGCGCGATGGCTCATGCCTGTAATCCCAGCACTTTGGGAGGCTGAGGTGGGCTGATCACAAGGTCAGGAGTTCGAGACCAGCCTGGCCAACATAGTGAAACCCCGCCTCTACTAAAAATATAAAAATTAGCCAGGTGTGGTGGCGGGCACCTGTAGTCCCAGCTGCTCGGGAGGCTGAGGCAGGAGAATTGGTAGAACCCGGGAGGTGGAGGTTGCAGTGAGCCGAGGTCGCGCCACTGCACACCAGCCAGGGTGACAGTGTGAGACTCTGTCTAAAACAAAAAAAGAGCAATGAGAAATACCTAATAAGGCATTGAAAAAATTATTTTAAATGCAAGCAATTAAAAATTTAAATTTTGACCCAGTATAAAGTTCTTTAATCGGCATCACTTTTAAAGATTATTCTTTTTAATGTAATGATTACATCATTTTAACATTTTTATAAGTGTGCTTTCAATAGTTTCTTTCATTTATAAGGTGACAATGGAATGGACTCTGATATGGAAGAGGAAGCAGATGATGGTTCTAAGATGGGATCTGATTTAGTCAGTCAGTAAGTTGAAAAACTTTCATTTTTATTTCAAAATTTCTTTGTTATTCCTTTGGTGACTTCTTATGTCAAAGATATGATTGTTTTTCTGTGTTTTATTTATAAAATCATTCAATGGTATAGAAAGATTTATTTGTCTACTTGTAATAATTGGTCCTTTTGGTATATATGAGGATGGAGTTAACTACTTTCAGGATTAAGATGATTTTTAAAAACTACTTCACATAGGTATAGAACAATAGCAGTGCCAACCTGAAGCAGAATCACTCCCATTTGGATTTTGAATACACTATTCACGATCCTCACTGTTTATTTATTAAGCACTTACTCTACCAGGTACTATATTAAATAGCATGGAACACTTGATCTCATTAAATTAATCTATGTATTTATTAATATTAGGCAATAATAGCCTCATTTCACAGAAGAGATAGTTACGTTTGTGTAAGTCTACATATTTTACCTATAAATATATATTATTTGACTGTCGGGATGATAAAAGAAATACCTGAAGTTTTGGGATGCTGACTAATCAAGAAGCTACATGCTAATTATTCGTTTTTTCTTCATTAGTGCACATCAAAGTTTCACCTTTTAATTTGAGCATCTATTGATGCTATTTGCTTAAAACAATTAACTATTTTGGTAGTTGCCAAAGAATGACTTGTTCTTTGCGAAGGTTAGCATTTTTCCTGAAGAATATAAGAGATTTGTGCTAGATCAGAAAAAGGTAAAGTATAAAAGAAAAATAAATACTTGTGTCGCAGGCAGTAGTACACATAAGAAGAGGTTACCAGGGGCAGTAGCATAGAGAATTACATAGTTAACCAGAAATACAGAATTTTTTCATTTTAAAAGAATGCTATTGGGTAGGAGTGTTATAGGGTAATTTATATGAAAACATAGAGTAGAAAATATACACATTTTTAATGTCTTACTATTAGCATTCCTGCAAAATACTTAGCTTTAAATCATTTATGTAGTATACTAATTTAGTTCCACTAGTTTAAGCATTTACAAGGCCTGTTAACTTTTTAATATTTTAAAGTTTCTTAAATTATCTAAATTAATCACTTTGTTTCTTTTTAAAAAAATTTATTTGCCCAATCCCCACGTTGATCAGCATTTTGTTTCTTGATGCTACTTACAGAGAATCCTGAATTGAGCTTTTGCTTGATTATATTTGTTATCCCTTTTTTAAAATCTATTATTTTTTTCCAGTTTTTGAGGTGCCATTAGGCTTAAGTGCTTTGCTTCTTCATACCTGAGCATTAGTGTTACCTTTTCAACTGTTAGAAGCCATTTAATGATGTATTAGTCTGTTTTCATGTTGCTGATGAAGACATACCCAAGACTGGGTAATTTATAAGGAAAAAGGGATTTAGTGGATTCATAGTTCCACGTGACTGGGGATGCCTCACAATCGTGGTGGAAGGTGAAAGGTGCTTCATACATGGCGGCAGCAAGAGAGAATGAGGGAACCAAGTGAAAGATCTGATGGTTGTAAAACCACCCCAATGATTCAGTTATCTCCCACTGGTTCCCTTCCACAACATGTAAGAATTATGGGAACTGTAATTCCAGATGAGATTTAGGTGGAGACACAGCCAAACCGTATCATTCTGCCCCAGCCGCTCCCAAATCTCATGTCTTCACATTTGAAAACCAATCATGCCTTTCCAACAGTCCCCCACAGTCTTAACTCATTTCAGCATTAACTCAAAAGTCTACAGTCCAAAGGCTCATCTGAGACAAGGCAAGTCCCTTCCGCCTGTGAGCCTATAAAATCAAAAGCAAGTTAGTTACTTCCTAGATATAATGGGGATACAGGCATTGGATAAATACACCCCTTCCAAATGGGAGAAATTGGCCAAAATGAAGGGACTACAGGCCCCATGCAAGTCTGAAATCCAGCGAGGCAGTGAAATCTTAAAGCTCCAAAATGATCTCTTTTGACTTCATGTCTCACATCCACGTCACACTGATGCAAATGGTAGGTTTCCATGGTCTTGGGAAGCTCCGCCACTGTGGCTTTGCAGGGTACAGCCTCCCTCCTAGCTGCTTTCACATGCTGGTGTTGAGTGTCTGAGGCTTTTCCAGGTGTGTGGTGCAAGTTGTCAGTGAATATACCATTCTGGGGTCTGGAGGATGGTGGCCCTCTTCTCACAGCTCCACTAGGCAGTGCCCCAATGAAGACTGTGTGTGGAGGCTTCAACCCCACATTTCCCTTCTGCACTGCCCTAGCAGAGGTTCTCTATGAGAGCCCCACCCCTGCAGCTAACTTCTGTCTGGACATGTAGGTGTTTCCATACATCCTCTGAAATCTAGGTGGAGGTTCCCAAACCTCCTGCAGGTGCACAGTTCTTGACTTATGTGCACCTGCAGGCTCAACACCACATGGAAGCTGCCAAGGCTTAGGGCTCATGCCCTCTGAAGCACCAAGTCCCTAGGGTGCACATAGCAGGGGAGCCCTGAGCCTGGCCCATGAAACCATTTTTCCCTCCTAGGCCTCCAGGTCTGTGATGGGAGGGGCTGCCATGACCTTTGACATTTTCCCCATTGTCTTGGCAATTAACATTGGGCTGCTCGTTACTTATGCAAATTTCTGCCGCCTGCTTGATTCTCTCCTCAGAAAATGGGTTTTTCTTTTCTATGGCATTGGCAGGCTGCAAATTTTCTGAACTTTTACGCTGTTTCCCTTTTAAAACTGAATGCTTTTAATAATACCCACATACCTCTTGAATGCTTTGCTGCTTAGAAATTTCTTCCACCAAATACCCTAAATCATCTCCCTCAAGTTCAAAGTTCCACAAATCTCTAGCTCAAGGGCAAAATGCTGCCAGTCTCTGCTAAAATATAGCAAGAGTCACCTTTACTCCAGTTCCCAACAAGTTTCTCATCTCCGGCTGAAACCACCACACCCTGGATTTCCTTGTCCATATCATTATCAGCATTTGGTCGAAGCCATTCAACAAGTCTCTAGGAAGTTCCAGACTTTCCCACATTTTCCTGTCTTCTGGGCCCTCCAAACTGTTCTAACCTCTGCCTGTTATCCAGTTCCAAAGTCACTTTGACATTTTCATGTATTTGTTCAGCAGTGCCCTACTCTGCTGGTACCAATTTGCTGTATTAGTCTGTTTTCACACTGCTAATAAAGACATACCTGAGACTGGGTAATTTATAAGGAAAAAGAGGTTTACTGGACTCACAGTTCCATATGGCTGGGGAGGCCTCACAGTCATGGTGGAAGGCAAAAGGCACTTCTTATATGGCAGCAACAAGAGAGAATGAGGGAACCAAGCACAAGGGGTTTCCCCTTATAAAACCATCAGATCTTGTGAAACTTACTACTACCACCAGAAGAGTATGGGAGAAACTGCCCCCATGATTCAATTATCTCCCACCAGGTTCCTCCTACAATATATGGGAATTGTGGGAACTACAATTCACGATGAAACTTGGGTGGGGACACAGCAAAACTATATCAAATGGATAGCCAATTATAGTAGCTATGTAACTTTTTATAACGATTACAACAACGGCTGTGCATGGTGGTTCACACCTGTAATCCCAGCACTTTGTGAGTACAGGTTGAGAGGATCACCTGAGGCTGGGAGTTTGAGACCAGTCTAGGCAACATAGTGAGATCCCGTCTCTACAAAAAATTAAATTAGATGGGGTCTTGCTACGTTACCCAGGTTGATGTTGAATTCCTGGCCTCAAACTGTCCTCCCACCTCAGCATCCCAAAGCATGGGTGACTCAATTTTGATTTTTAGTCAATGTTTTTTCTAAAGTTACGGAATAGCATTTAAGGTTTGAAGATGAAAGAGAGGGCTTGGCACACTTGCTTATGCCTGTAATCCCAGCACTTTGGAAGGCCAAGGTGGGTGGATCACTTGAGGTCAGGAGTTTGAGACCAGCCTGGCCAACATGATGAAACCCGGTCTCCACTAAAAATACAAAAATCAGCCAGGCATGGTAATGCGTGCCTATAATCCCAGGTACTTGGAGGCTGAGGCAGGAGAGTCACTTGAACCTGGGAAATGGAGGTTGCAGTTAGCCAAGATCCCACAACTGCACTCCTGGGTGACAGAGCAAAACTCCATCTCAGAAAAGAAAGAAAGAAAGATGACAGGTTTTCACAACTTCTGCTGTACTACTGACCCACTGTGACTCTCCAAGGCTGGTGCCATCTCTAGCTCACTGAACTCTAGGTGAAGGAAAAGGGGACCAAGTAAGGAGGTTGCTATATGGTGGCTCCTACAAAGCAGACTGCTTGCACATTAACTGGTGGTAAAGCATCCAGGAAGCAACCCACTACAAAGGCTGCTTATGAGAGTGCACCCTCTCCTGGAGTGGTGAAGAAACCTCATTGTTACAGGCCTAGTACTGTGGCACTCCATGAAATCAGTTGTTTCTGGAAGTCCACTGAACTTCTGAATCACACACTTCCCTTCCACAGTCTGGTTTGAGAAATTGCTCAGGACTTCAAATCAGACCAGTGCGTCCGGAGCGCAGCTATTGGTGCTTTGCGGGAGGCAAGTGGGGCCTATCTGGTTGGCCTTTTTGAAGACACCAACCTGTGTGCGTCCATGCCAAATGTATAACAATTATGCCAAAAGACACCCAGTGAGTGTGGAGAACGTCCTTTAA
This sequence comes from Nomascus leucogenys, assembly GCF_006542625.1. Lineage (NCBI taxonomy): Eukaryota > Metazoa > Chordata > Mammalia > Primates > Hylobatidae > Nomascus > Nomascus leucogenys. Next base: position 83,042,961 of record NC_044388.1, read on the forward strand.
AGAAACCACTGTGATGGGAAACATTTCATTCTCTGAAAGAGAACCTCTCCCCCCCAAATTTTTTTCCTATTATTGGTAGTTTTGAGCTTATTTTTTTGCCATAGAGTCAAAAGATACCTGTATTAGTTGGGGTTCTCTAGAGGGGCAGAACTAATAGGATATATGTATATGTGAAAGGGAGTTTATTAAGGAGAATTGAGTCACACGATCACAAGGTAAAGTCCCACGATAGGTCGTCTGCAGGTTGAGGAGCACGGAAGCCAGTGGTGGGTCAGTCCAAGTCCCAAAACCTCAAAAGTAGGGAAGCCGACAGTGCAGCCCTCAGTCTGTGGCCAAAGGCCAAGAGCCCCTGGCAAACACTGGCGTAAGTCTAAGAGTCTAAAAACTGAAGAACCTGGAGTCCGATGTTCAAGGGCATCCAGCACCGGAGAAAGATGAAGGCTAGAAGACTCGGCAAGTCTACTCTTACATTTTTTCCTGCCTGCTTTATTCTAGCTGTGCTGGCAGCTGATTAGATGGTGCCCACCGATTGAGGGTGGGTGTGCCTCTCCCAGTCCACTGACTCAAATGTTAATCTCGTTTGGCAACATCCTCACAGACACACCCAGGAACAATACTTTGCATCCTTCAATCCAATCAAGTTGACACTTAATATTAACCATCACAGTACCTAAGTATATGATTGTTAGTGAAAAAATAGGGAATAGAAATCAATTATTTCCAGTTTTTCCATTTTTATTTATCTGTGAATTTTTAACATACATTCAGGGACATAAAGCATTAATGCAAGTCAGAATATTTCGGTGAACAAGTTTCAATGGTTCAACTTTATAAATTGTTAAAATTTTCTGGAAAAAGAATGACATCATAAACAGCAGTTTTGCCCTTCTTAGAATTTACTACAAAGCAACAACAAAAATAAACAGAAATAGAAATTATCTTGGATGAAATTAGGAGATATCCTTAACTTCAAATCACTTTGAGGAGCTATTCTTAAATGCACTGATTTTCAAGTAATGTCGTGGAAAGATACCTGTGGAAAACTTCCATGTATACAAATCTCAAAGATTCAGTGTACATTTCTCCAAAGTCAGAGGAAGAGATTGAGGGAAGAAGGAAACTTGAATGTTGCTCCTTTTTTCTTTGACTAGTAACCATGTAGTGTATCTGTTTCTCCAAAGTAAGATGGGTGTTGGTTGCAGGTAAGATTTTGTCTCTTTGGGAATCTTGGCAAAGATAATAACTACAAAGTGTTTACTTTGGGCTGGATAGGTACTTGTTGATTTGCATTGAAGATCCTAGAGGAAAGTGTTGGATTTTTTTTTTTTTTAAGACAGTGTCTCACTCTGTCCCCCAAGCTGGAGTAAGTGTGCAGTCTTGGCTCACTGAAACCTCTGTCTCCCATGCTCAAGTGATCCTCCCACCTTGGCATCCCAAACTGCTGGGACTAGAGGCTTAAGCCACCATGCCTGGCCAAAGTGGTGGAACTTGGTTTACTGAGGTCTGAGAACTCCTGTGGGGAAGTGGAGGAAGATGGGGAATGGGAAGGGGAAAGTTAACATATACCTTGCATGAATATGCCTGGTTTCTTTCATTTTATAAGTTGAAGATAGAATTGAATGGGCCAGCTGTTTCCTGTCTCTGAGTCTGGCAGAACCTGAAAAAACTGGGGAGTAGATATCTCAAAGTATAGTGGTTTACTTCTTCATTGTGGATCTGTGGAGGGAGAGACTGCTTTGCTTTCTGCCATTTTGGAGTAGCTACTAAACCTGAGCCCCAAGGAATTGACCATAATGACATACATAAACACATGCATGAATTCATATATAACATCTTTAAAGGATCTTGATATCTAGAGAGAAGATTACTTGAAAGAAACAAAGCACATGCCAAGCTAAATTAAGCTGTTAGAGGAGTGAACACTTGCAGGGAATAAAATGAGCTCTTATGGAAAATCAAGTGCAGCACGAAGAATTATTCTTGGGCTGAAAAATATGATTTTTTAAGCTAAATTCTGTAAGTTAATCAGAATAGGGGATCGTTACCATTAAGTCCCAAATTAGATCCCTGAAAGAATGGATTCACAAAGCAAAAATATAAAGGATGGAAATCATAAGAGAAAATAATTGAGTAAGTTAGAAGGCTTTGGCATCCTCATGTGTAATAAATAGGAATCCTAGAAAGAGAAAATGAAGCATAGAAAGGAGAGGCAAAATACTAAATCATTAAGTAATTATTAAATAATAATTTAATAATGTAGGAAATTTTTCCTGTGTAATAAATATAGGAAAATATAACAAATATAGGAAATATATTTAATAAATATAGGAAAATTTTTCTGACCTGAAAAACAAATTTAAGTCTTCAGATTGAAAGTGCTCACTGAGTTCTAGGCAGGATTGCAGGGAAAAAATAACACGGAAGCAGATTTTTTTTTTATAAAGTGAAAAATTTAACAGCCTTCCAGTCGACAGAACACATCAAAGAAGGAAAAGGATCAGATTTTTATCTGCGACACCAGAAACTGTAATAAGATAATGGAGTAACATGTTCATACAACTGAAATTGAACCCTTGCTTCTATACTTGGCCAAGATACCATTCATTTGTTGGGTGAAAGAAGGATGCAGATAGGCAGGAATGCAGAGATGATATATCCACGTACTCATCTGAGGAAAATACAGTCATGTGACACTTAATAATGAGGAATTGCACTGAGAGATGTGTAGATAGGTGATTCGCTGTGCAAACGTCATAGAGTACACTTACACAAACCTAGATGTTACAGGTTCAGTATCCTTTATTGGAAATGGCGTGGGGCCAGAAGTGTTTTGGATTTCAGATTTTTTTTCAGATTTTGGAATATATGCATATACATACTGATATCTTGGGGATGGACCCAAGTCTAAACATTAAATTCATTTATGTTTCATGTACATCTTACGGCTTGAAGGTAATCTTATACAATATTTATTTATTAAACAAATTTTTTTAGAGGCAGGTCTCGGTCTTTTGCCCATGCCAGAGTGCAGGTACAATCATAGATCACTGTAGCCTCAAACTCCTGGGCTCAAGTGATCTGCCTCAGCTTCCCAAGCAGCTGGGACTATAGGCCTGTGCTACCATCCCTGGCTTACTTTTAAATTTTTTGTAGAGACAGGGTCTCACTATGTTGCCCAGGCTGGTCTTGAACTCCCAGCCTCAAGTGATCTTCCCACCTTGGACCCCCAAAGTGCTAGAATTACAGACATGAGCCACTGCACCTAGCCAATTTTATAAAATTAAAGTATTAAACTTCTATGCACTTGCCACAGAGGTCAGGTGTGGAATTTCCCACTTGTGGCGTTACGTTGGTGCTCAAAAAATTCCATATTTTGGAGCATTTTGGATTTCGGATCAGATTAGGGATGCTTAAACTATAGCCTGCTACATACCTAGGCCATATGATATAGCCTGTTATTCCTAGGCTCCAAAACTGTACAGCATGTTATTGTAGTGAATACTGTAGACAATTGTGGTACAGTGGTAAGTATTTATGTATCCAAATATTATCTAAACATAGAAAAGTTACAATAAATGATACACCTGTACAGGGCACTTACCAATACAGAAGCATGACCATTTATATAGAAAGTTTTAAGGAATCTCAAAAAAAAAAAAAAAACCTTCTAGAATACATATATGAAAGAATAATGACCTCCCCCTCACCCAAGAGATATCCAGATTTTAATTCCCAGAATCTGTGAATATGTACTTTGAAAAGACAAAAGAGACTTTGCTGATGTGATTAATTAAGTTGAGGATCTTGAGATGGGAAGACTATTCTGGATTATCAAGCTGAGACCAGTATAATCATGAGGATCCTTATAAGAGGGAGATAAGACAGTTAAAGTCAAGAGATGCTGGAAGCAGAGATTAAAATGATGTGCTTGGAAGATGGAGGAAGGATCCACAAGCCAGGGAATATAGGCTGCCTTTTAGAAGCTGGAAAAGACAGGAAGGAAGTAGATTTTTCCCTGGATCCTCTGCAAGAAATGCAGTATTACCTACAACTTGATTCTAGTTCTTAAGACTTATTTTGGACTTAGAACCTTCAGAACTGTATGAGGATAAATATATGTTCTTTTAAGCCACTAAACTTGTGATAGTATGTTAGAGTGGCGATAGAAAACTAATACAATGTATTGATTAAAACCTGGACAATAAGCCAAAGTTATAGATTGGTTGCCTAGAGCAATAGGGTCATTTTCTATGACCTAAGCAATGTTTTAAAATTTTTGAAATTGTTTCCAAAATTCCAAATGAGATCACACCACAGTCTGGATTTCTTAGTTGCCTGAAAAAAAATCAGATCAAGCAACTTTCCTGGGCATGCAAAAAATTAGAGCTGAGTGCTGCAGTTCTTTATATGACATTGTATTTCAGTGCACTACCTAGTACTTCATTTGCCTGAATGTTTAATACACAAAATGTTTATAAAATGAGACTCTGATTGAAGGGGAAAATACATAAAGGACAAAGGTTGGCTTTAGAAACAATTATATCAGTTTGTCAGCTTCTTATCAACTGAGACATACAGCTTTTTTAATGAAGAAAAATAATTTCAAATATGTCTAGATTAAAGAAATCTGTGTTATTAAAATACATGAAAAAATTTGATGTTTTCTTTTAATAGGCGACCTCTGCTCTTTTATTATAGTGCTTTTTGTTTTTGTTTTTTGAGACAGAGTCTCACTCTGTTGCCCAGGCTGGAGTGCAGTGGTGTGATCTCAGCTCATTGCATCCTCCACCTCCAAGATTCAAGCAATTCTCCCACCTTAGCCTTCCAAGTAGCTGGGATTACAGGTGCATACTACCACGCCTGGCTAATTTTTGTATTTTTTAGTAGAGTTGGGGTTTCACCATGTTGCCCAGGCTGGTCTTGAACCCCTGACCTCAAGTGATCCACCTGCCTTGGCCTCCCAATTGTCTTTTATTATAGTTTTAATTAGAAAGGAACATAACATCAACAGAATTGTCTAAGAAGCTGTAAAGTGACATCTTTCAGTATGAGGTGTACATATACGTGTGTGTGTGTATGGTATTTAACATACCCTATGTGTGTTAGTTTTCTTAAAACACATTAAATATTTTAAGATACAGAATTATGCACAAGTGTTTATGAACAAGCTTTAAAGATTATAAACTTATCTTTACAGTTTATCTTTTCATATTGCCAGCTTTATATATTCAAATTCTATTTCTCCGCTAAGGTCAGCTTTCAAAGATATTGTTTTTTTCCGGATTTCTCTTTCTATTGCTGTTTTAAAGATTATTTCCCTACTCTTACCATACCTTGAGATAGCTCCTTTTTACTACCAACAGTAACAAGAAAGTAGTAATCATAAGAAATTTTTGATAGTATGCTAGTTTGAAACCTGAAATTAATGAGGGTTACAAAAATTTTAATGGGGATGAAGATTAGGAACTGTGAAGATACAACATCCATCGTTTCTAAATACATTCATTTTTTAAGTGAGAAAATTGATTTCATGGAGGTAATGAATAGAATGGTGGTTACCAGAGGTTACGGTGGGTGCGGGGAGCGTTTGGGTGAAGAAGGTTAGTTCAGTGGATACAAAAATACAGTTAGATAGAAGGAATAAGTTCTAGTGTTCAGTAGCACAATAGGGGTACTGTAGTTAACAATAATTTATTGTTTATTTCAAAATAGGTAGAAGAGAAAATTTAGAATGTTCCCAGCACAAAGAAATGTTGAGTTTTAGGTGATGGATATTCCAGTTACGCAGATTTCATCATTATTCATTGTATGCTTGTATTTGAAATATCACATATACCCCATAAATAAGTACAACCATTAGGTATCTGTAAAAAAAAAAAATTTTTTTTTTTTTTTTTTTTTTTTTTTTTTTTTTTTTTTGAGGTGGAGTCTCACTTTGTTGCCTAGGCTGGAGTGCAGTGGTGTGATCTCGGCTCACTGCAAGCTCCATCTCCCAGGTTCATGCCGTTCTCCTGCCTCAGCCTCCCAAGTAGGTGGGACCACAGGCGCCTGCCACCACACCCGGCTAATTTTTTGTATTTTTAGTAGAGACGGGGTTTCACCATGTTAGCCAGGATGGTCTCAGTCTCCTGACCTCATGATCTGCCTGCCTCGGCCTCCCAAAGTTCTGGGATTACAGGCGTGAGCCACCGCGTCCGGTCCAGGTATCTGTAAAATTTTTTAAAGAGTGAAAAAAGACGAGGAATGGTATTGTCACCTTAGGGAAAAGAAAATGAGCAAATTTATATTTTATTTCAGGTTGTCTAAAAACTTTAGCATGTATGGTTTTATGGTGTTTTAAAACTATTAGGAATTGTGACAACATTTGTAAAAGTTACAGATTAAGACAAAACTGCTTAACAATGCAACAATTTTAAGTAAATAGGTAATATGAAGTCTTGGAATTAGAGTGTTGTCTCTGATCGGAGATGGGCTGGGAAAAAAGCTTTATTCCAGTTAAAATAACACTAAAAATGAGAACAGGTATTAGTTTGGCCTGTAATATTAGATGATTATATTCCAAAGAATGTGCTTATAATGAAATTTAAGTCTTGAATAGCACAATAAAATAATTAGGATTGAGGTTTTGTATATAAGAAATAAAAGTATAAATACTGTAGGGAAATCTTAGCAGTTTTAAAATTGCTTTCTCTAAATATCTTTATGAATTTTAAATGAATGTGCTTTTATTGAGTGATTTTGAGGGAGATATCAGTGAAAACGATGCTGCATTTTCCTACAGATAATAAACAGTGTTGAGATAGTATCGTAGTTGTAGAAGATAAAGAAATTTTAAAAATCTCAAGTTCTTAAAATAAGTTATAACACAAAGTAGGTACTTGTTCTTTTTGAGGCAGCTGCTCACTTGTCACCCTGGCTGGAGTGCATTGGCTCAATCACAGGTCACTGCTGAAGTGATAAGTGATCCTCCCACCTCAGCCTCCTGAGTAGTTGGGACCACAGGCATGAGCCATGACAACCAGCTAATTTTTAAATTTTTTATAGAGACCACGTGTTGCCCAGGCTTGTCTCAAACTCCTTGGCTCAAGAGATCCTTCTGCCTCAGCCACCCAAAGTGCTAGGATTATAGGCATGAGCCACTGCACCGAACCGAAGTAGATTCTATATGAGTGTTTTGGAGCTGTTGTTTCTAGCCACTACTGCTTTCTTAGTAGAGGATGGATGTGTTCTAAATTAGTTACCGAATTTTAATTTGAAATTATTAACTTAAAAAAAAAAGATGCTCCTAGATAGGCCTTACATTTAGACAATATGTATAAATGGAACCATTTTATTTCCATGAGAATATTTAAATATCTAGTATATTCTTTAGGGAATTGTTTGTAATATGAGTAAATCTTTGATAAGAATTATTTTAGGGCATGGTGGCTTATGCCTGTAATCTGAGCACTTTGGGAGGCTGAGGGAGGAGGATTGTGTGAGCCCAGGACATTGAGGCTACAGTGAGCTTTGATTATGCCACTGCACTCCAGCCCGGGGAACAGATTGACACTCTTTCTAAATATATATATATTATATGTATATCTATCTGTCTATTTACAATCTCCATTTAAGTTGCCTGTTTTATAAATCTGAAATAAGTGTGCTTTTGTTTAAAATGGAATACATATGTATTCTTAAAATATAAATTGGTTAAAAAGCAAGTTGGTGTCCTGTAGTTACTAGTTACTACTTAAAGTGTACTGGTTACTAGTTATACTAGATTTTAGTACATTGTAACAGTTATGTTTCTTATGTAGTCTGCAACTTATTCCACCCTTCAAAACAGGAGTTTCCTGCATACTGCTATTTATGGTCAGGATAGGCATTTAGAGAAGATAGAATGAAAGAACACAGTGCATAAATGTAGGAGGTTTAATGACTGCTTTTGCAGTAAGATATTTATTCTTGAAAAATACTGGCTATTCCTTTGGCTCAATCAGTTGTCTTATTGAGAGCAGTAACTAGAGTTACCTGTATAACCACTCTTCTGTTGCTGAACCCTAGCAGTGATATGTGGTAGAACTCTTGCTGTTTGTCAGTTTAATAAATTTTCATGAGTGTATAGAGTTACATAGCCCATCCACTTACATAGCCCAATTGAAAGCCAGAGATTAGCAGCTGCATTAGATTTTTTATTTTATTTAATTCTTTATTTATTTATTTTGAGATGAAGTCTGGCTCTGTCGCCCAGGCTGGAGTGCAGTGGCATGATCTTGGCTCACTGCAACCTCCGCCTCCCAGGTTCAAGTGATTCTCCTGCCTCAGCCTCCTAAGTAGCTGGCACCCGCCGCCATGCCCAGCTATTTTTTGTCTTGTAGTAGAGATGGGGTTTCACCATGTTGGCCAGGCTGGTCTCCAACTCCTGACCTCAGGTGACCCACCCACCTCAGCTTCCCAAAGTGCTAGGATTACAGGCGTGAGCCACCATGCCTGGACTGCATTACTTTTTCTACTGAGCTATTATAACACAGCTACTCACCATCTTTTTTTTTTTTAAAGACAGAGTTTTGCCATGTCACCCAGGCTGGAGTGCAGTGGCACAATCTTGGCTCACTGCAGCCTCTGCCTCCCGGGTTCAAGTGATTATCCTGCCTCAGCCTCCTGAGTAGCTGGGATTACAGGCACGCACCACTGTTCCTGGCTAATCTTTGTATTTTAGTAGAGACGGGGTTTCACCATGTTGGCCAGGCTCGTCTCTAACTCCTGAACTCAGGTGGTCTGCCCTCCTCTGCCTACCAAAGTGTTAGGATTACAGGCATGAGCCACTGCGCCCGGTCTCTTTTATTTTTAATAAGGGAAAAACATCCATGTCCTTTTTCATGAGTTGGAGCCATCCAGTAGGTTCAGCTCATGTCATTAGAATACTAAGAATTTGAATTGTTTCAATTTAGGTGACATATATTCCCTGAATATGTATGTATAAATAACTTTCAGAGGGGCAGTGGTGTTCAGCCAAATGATAACCTCTCTCAGTAAGTGTCAGCAAAACTGAACTTGTTGGGAATAAAAGAGTCCTCCGTAAACCACTATTGATAAACTTGAACGCAATAAAGTATTTGAGTAAAATTTACTGTGCTCTATAGAACTGCATTGATGGGCAGCATAAATCTGCAGTACATACCTAAGGAAATATTTTTATCAAAAATACAGACCTGCGGCTGGGCTCAGTGGCTCACGCCTGTAGTCCCAGCACTTTAAGGGGCCGAGGCGGGTGGATTACTTGAGGTCAGGAGTTTGAGACCACCCCAGCTAACATGGTGAAACCCCATCTCTTCTAAAAATACAAAAATTAGCTGGGTGTGGTGGCACATGCCTGTATTCCCATCTACTTGGGGGACTGAGGCAGGGGGATCACCTGAACCGGGGAGGCAGAGGTTGCAGTGAGCCGAGATCACGCCATTGCACTACTCCAGCCTGGGCAACAGAGCAAGACTCTGTCTCAGAAAAAAAAAAAAAAAAAAAAAAAAAATATATATATATATATATATTATATATGTATACACACACACACAAGTATATATGTGTGTATGTATGTATACTTGTGTGTGTATGTGTCTATATACACACCCCTGAGATCTAGGCCTCTTGGGAATTACCCACTTAGGAAATTGACCTGTGATTCAGACAACTCAGCTAACCACTCTGGAATGTATCGATTGTTATGTACCAGTTACTTATTTGCTTAACTCTATGGTAGAGAAATTTTAACCTACAAAAAAGACAGCAGTAGGATGAACCCTTGCATATTTATCACTCACTATGTCCCTTCCATATTATTTTAAACACCCTCCTCCCAGTTTTTCTAATCTGATTACTTTGAAGCAAATCTTGATATAGTTACTTTTAAATAGGAAGCAGATAGGCACCTTTCCAGAATCTATAGAACTTTTCCTTAGAATGGGAGGGCATGAGCTTGTCAGAAGCCCCAGATGGGGTCTTCGTTTCAATCAGGTGTTATGCTTGGCGACTGTTTCCCCGTGGGGAACTTTGAGGGACTTGGGAAGCATTGTTATCTGTTTTTGTAGCTGCCTCTGCATTAAAAAAAAAAAAAAAAAAAAAGTTATTCTTTCTGTTACAGAAACCTAACTTTTAAACTGTATCTATTGTCATTTTTCCATCAGTCAATTTACTGCCTCATCCTGCTGCTCAAGCACTGGGTTAGATGATTAGCAGGTATTTTTCCTTTTTTCTACTCTTTCTCTATCACCTTTTTAAAAAATTGAAGTTTCTCTTAATCACTTAACTGATTCGTTTTATTAATTGTTCATTTCATTTGAAAAATAAATTCACTAATGTTCACAGTGTCCCAAATTGGTTGTTAATGACTACTCTCTAATAATGCCCATGTACCTCTCCCACCATTTAAACTGTTTGCTTACCAAGAGTTACTCCTGTGTTTCCAAGGCAATTTATAATTGTGTAATTTAAATGTGTAAACAGGTTAACTATTAATAAGAAAAGATTAATTGATTAAATTGTTTTGAGTTTGGGAAAACTCAAGTTGAGTTGCTGAAAAGTTGCACTCAATTAGCTGTAGGGAAATAGAGTATCTGGAGGGGCATTGTATAAATATAAATGGGTTTTTTTTTCCACACTCAGATTTTTTCATTTTAACTAAGCCAAAACTAGAAATGTCAACAATGGTTTATGTGAGTAGAATGATATGGAACTCTCTTCCATGAATTTGTATTAAAGGTAAGGCCATGGCCCCATATCCAAAGATTGGTGAGTTAAAGATGTGTTTTTAATTTTAAGTTAATAAAAAATGCTCAAATTTACATATTTAACTTTAAAAAAGTGTTTCCTGTGTTAATAAGTTTCTTTTTTATGGAAGTGACATTTTCTGTCTGAGTTAAATAAAAGGAATTTCACTGTATTAGGTTTTATTTTGGTTTATTTTATGTTTTTTTTTTTACTTTTTATTATGAAAAATATCAAGCATATAGAAAAGTAGAAAGAATAGTGTAATCAACTCCCATATACCTGTCATCTAGATCTAACAATTATTATCATTTTCCACATTTGCTTCATCTATTGTCTTATAGTATTTTCAGTATATTAGACATTTTAAATCTAATTTTTTAATTTTAATATTTGCCTATGCAGTCATATCTTTATAACACTTAATGTAATTAGCAATAATTCTCTGATATGTGATATTCATTTCATATTCAGATTTTCCTGGATATTCCCTAAAGGTCTTTTACATGTGGTTTCTCTGAAGCAGAGTACAAGCAAGAGTACACATTGCATTTAGTTGTTCTCTCTCTTAAGTCCTTTTTAATGTAGAACTGCATCCACCTTCCTATTGTCTCTTGTTTGCTTTTTTATTAATAAATGAACTTGTTGAAGAAAGTAGGTAAGTTGTCCTGTACACCTGTTGGCTTTATCTGATTGTATCTTCATGGTGTTATTTGACTTGTTCCTATATCCTCTGAGTTTTCTTGTAAGCTGGGATTTAATAACTTTTTAAAATTATAACTGTGTTAGTTTCCTATTGCTGCTATAACAAATTACCACAAACTTAGTGGTTTAAAGCAACACATATTTATTCTCTTATAGTTCTGGAGGTCAGAAGTGAAAATCAGTTTTTCTGGGCTAAAGTCAAGGTGTCAGCAGGGCTGGTTATTTCTGGAAGCTCTGAGGGGAGAATTCATTTTCTTGCCTTTTTCAGCTTCCAGTTGCTGCTTATATTCTCTATCTTGTGGCCCTTTCCTTCATCTTCAGAGCATATCACATCATTCTCTGCTTCCAGGGTGATATTGCCATTTCTTCTAACTCTGACTTCTCTTACATCCTTATGAAATGATTACTATGGCCACATTGGGCTCACCAGAATAATGCAAGATAATCTCCCCATTTCAAGATCCTTAATCACAATCACAAAGTCGTTTTTTGCCATATGAGGTAACATTCACTAGTTCTGGGGAATTAGAATGTGGGCATATTTGGGGGGCTGTTTTTCAGCCTAGCATAATAAGGAAGGAATAGTATGAAACTGAAGAAAACTCTTGACTTTCAAATAAAAGCAGAGTTGTATGTACATAAATAATAGATAAATTCAGATAGTACACAAGTTTAAAATGAAGATAAAAACTTTTCCGTTTCCCCTTCTGATCTCACCCCATCCTCCTCCCATACTTGTTCTTTCTCCAAAGCGGTACTATACTTGTAAAACTTTTTTGTGTCAAGGACCCTTGGAAGTCTAGTGAAGCCTATGGATTCTTTTTCAAAATGATGTTTGCTCTTTTTTTATTTTAAATTCATGGATTAAAACAGAATTAGAAAGGAAATTAATAATAAAATAGTTAATATTAAAATATTTTGCAATATGGTAATATACTTATGGACATATTAATAAGATCTAGCAGCAGTTCTAATAACTTTAATAATTTTAAAGTACAGGATAAGTATAAACAGTATTTTGGATGTGTGCAACAACTATATTATGTGAAAATATGTTGATTTCTAATGATGACAGAATCACAGATACTGCTAATACCTAGAAAAAATGGATTCTAGTGAAAATACAGATGTAATTTTTCCCCATCTGTGATAGGCTAAAGAAAATCCCCCCCACATAGCCACATCTTAATCCCTAGAATCTGTGAATGTTAGTTTATATAGCAAAAGGGACTGCAGATATGAGTAAGTGGGATGGTGAGTTGGGAAGATTTTCCTGTATTGTTTTTGTGGGCTCTAAATGCAATCACTTGCATGTATCTTTGTATCCAGTGTCCTTATATGAGGGAAACAGAAGGAAATTTGACAGTCTTTGAGAAGACTATATGATAGAAGCATAAGGAAGCAGAGTCAGAGATGTTGGCTTTGGAGATAGAAGAAAGGGCCTTAAGGCCTGTGAAACAGTGTCTTCTATAGAGCAGCGATCCCCAACCTTTTTGGCACCAGGAGCTGGTTTCATGGAAGGAGATTTTTCCATCAGGGAATATGTGGGGAGGATGATATCAGGCTGAAACTGTTCCACCTCAGATTATCAGGCATTAGATTCTTACAAGGAGCATGCAACCGAGATCCCTTGCATGTGCAGTTCACATAGGGTTCACACTCCTATGAGAATCTAATGTGGGGTGGAGCTCAGGCCGTAATGCTTGCTTGCTTACCACTGCTCACCTCCTGCTGTGTGGCCCGATTCCTAACAGGCCACAGATTGGTACCAATCTGCGGCCCAGGGGTTGGGGACCCCTGCTGTAGAGCATCTGGAGGGATTGTGGCCCTGCCAATGTATTGATTTGGGGTAATTTATAGCGATTTTGGGCTTCTGGCCTCCAGAATTGGGAGATAATAGATTTTTGTTGTTTTTCAGTCAGCAAGCTGTGGTAGTTTATTACAGAATTCATAGGAAACAAATACACTAGGCAAATTCACAAATCTCCTGAATTCAATCCATACACCTGGCAGTAAAGAGGTGGAAATGGTCCAAGAATCCAAGTTAAGGTCCCAAGCTTCAAAGGTAACCACTGTTAACCTTTTCTTGTGTATCCTCTTATTCAGAAATGTTATACCAGAGTGTTTGTTTTTTAACAGCTTACTTATTTGAATTATAAACACATATACATAATACAAAGATTTTAAAAGGATACAGTGAGAGTAAGTCTCTCCTTTTGCCATTCCCTATTCTTTCTTCCTATAGGCAACCACAATAAACCAGTTCTTGTGTCTCCTCCCAGAGATATTCTGTACATTTACATATATATGTATATATTTTCTTCTCACACAAATGGTAGCATATTGTACAAACTATTCTGTACCTTTTCCCATTTATTTCTTCCATATAATAATGTCTTTCTCTTTGACTTTGTCCTACCCAGTACATATACTTATGCGTATTTACTATTCCATTGTTTGGTATAGCAGAACATAAAACAGTCTCTTATTAGACATTTAAACATTTTATTAGTGTCCATTTAAAGTTATTTCCTGGCCATGTGTGGTGGCTCATGCTTGTAATGCTAGCACTTTGGGAGGCTGAGGTGGGCAGATCACTTGAGGTCAGGAGTTTGAGACTAGCCTGGTCAACATGGTGAAACCCCGTCTCTACTGAAAATACAAAAATTAACTGGGTGTGGTGGTATGCGCCTGTTATCCCAGCTACTCCGGTGGCTGAGGCAGGAGAATCACTGGAACCTGGGAGGTGGAGGTTGCAACGAGCTGAGATTGCGCCACTGCACTCCAGCTTGGGCAACAGAGCAAGACTCCATCTCAAAATAAATAATAAATAAATAAAATTAAAGTTATTTACTGTCTTTAGTTAGTACTACGAAACCTTCCTAGGCCTCAATTTTCTCATCTGGAAAATAGAATCCTACCTCATAGGATTGTTATGATGATTAAATGAGAAAATGATTTAAAGTCTTTAGAATTAGTACTTGCCACATGGTAAGCATTGGAAAAAAAGTTACTGTATTTGTTTTGGAATTTTTACTTGGAATCTGTAACAATGACTATTACTAAAATTCTACTTTATACTGATGAGTATTGGGGATTTCCCCTCCATTCCTTTTATGCTACACAAACCTAAAGAAACCAATAAATTTTTTTTTTTTTGAGACAGAGTTTCTCTCTTGTTGCCCAGGCTGGAGTGCAATGGCATGATCTTGGCTCACCACAACCTCCACCTCCTGGGTTCCAGTGATTCTCCTCCCTCAGTCTCCTGAGTAGCTGGGATTACAGGCGTGTACCACCACACCTGGCTAATTTTATATTTTTAGTAGAGATAGGGTTTCTCCATGTTGGTCAGGCTGGTCTCAAACTCTGACCTCAGGTGATCTGCCCACCTTGGCCTCCCAAAGTGCTGGGATTACAGGCATGAGCCACTGCCCCCGGCCAAATTTCTTGTGATTTTTTAATCTTTACTATTGCTTAAAAAATTCATTGGTATGTGTCAATTTTTTTCATGTATTACAAAAATCATTTAGGAGAAAACATATATATTTGAATGTATAAAAGGATTTTTCTCACAGTTGAGATCAATTTGTTATATTGACATTATTTTCTATAAATTCAATTCTCTTAGACACATTTAAAGAGCTGACTATGCTTTTGGGTTGGTAAAGGATCATAAATTGGTTATCTGGACACCACTTAATGTTCTCATATCCTTTGTAAATTGCTATTAGCCTATATAATATGTAGAATGTTCTGTATAACATAATAAGCTTATTCAAAATAACAGTTTTTCAGAAAATCTTTACAGAAAGTATTACTAACCACTGGCAATATTGTGACCTAAAATGCTAGATAGCATTCCACATTTTAAAACCTGCATGTTTGCACCTTTAAATGTCCATACAAAGTGATCTAACGCTGATTTTTGAAGTTGGAAAGGACATTAAAACAGTAATATAGGGATAGAGCAAAGAGGAGATACTATACTCACCTCTTTGATTCCTTTTAGTCACTTTAAAATAAAACAGAGCCCCCTATTTAGGAAAATGCCTATTCGCAAAATCTTGGAGTCGCAGGGTGGGGAACAGTTTATATACAATGAAGCCTTAGAGAATCATGGGTCAGAAAAAGCACTGGGGTGTGGTAACTGATCGTTTGTTTTATATTATTTGAGCAGAGGAAACGGAGATAAGGTTTCCTTCAGCAGGTGTAGGATTAAATTTTTCTGTCTGAGGAAGGGGGCTTGATGAGGGACACAATAGGGATGAGTTGATTTATTTGCCATTGTTTTACATTTGGACAAGAAATTTACCCCCACCCCCCACATTTAGAAATATATTTTTAACTTTTAGGGGTTCATATGTGTGGTTCTTTATTAGGTTCCACAGATCTCCCCAGTGTATTACTCTGATTTAAAAAAAAATCATTGAACTGCAAGAAAGGATGGACAGTGGATAGCTTGTGGAGGTAAAATAAAGTAAGTTGGACTGATACTGGTTTCAGAACTTAAATCTCAGTCATAAGTATAGGGCTCTCTTGTGATTCAAGGCCAAGCTTGTAAATTAAGCTGCTTTAAAGGAGTGTTGGAGATAGGAGAAGTGAGTTAGAAATATAAAAACAGAGCTGGGTGAGGTGGCTCATACCTGTAATCTCAGCACTTTGGGAGGCCGAGGAGTTCAAGAACAACTTGGGTAACAGGGCAAAATACCACCTTTACTTAAAAAAATTAGCTGGGCATGGTGGTGTACGTCTGTAGCCCTAGCTGCTTGGGAGGCTGAGGTAGGAAGATTACTTGAGCACAGGAAGTCAAGGCTACAATGAGCTGTGATCACTGCACTCCAGCCTCCTGGAAGATGGGGCAACAACCTGTTTCAAAAAAGAAAAACAGGCTTTTTTTTTTTTTCAATTTAAACAGAAAGGAGCAGAAAGATAATTGCCAAATTCTTAACCCAAACTGGCTTTGGCAGTGTGTTCCCACCCTCTCCCCATTCCTCTCTTTACAGTTGTTTATAAAATTCTTCCTTAAAGTGTTTGATAGAAATATTTGAATGTCGTTTAAATATATATCCTGATTCTGGCGCTTAATATGTCTTACCACCTGAGAGTGGACAAAATTTTTATTTTCATAAAACTAGAAATAAAAAGACATGTACACATAATTTTCTTACAATTTAAGGTATTTCCTTTTTGTAAATATCTTGCCTTTTATGCCATTTATTGGAGATCTTTAAATTGTATTAGAGAACTTTATATTTTAGTCATAAAGTACATCTTGTAAAAATTAGCTAACATGGATTTTAAATTTTCAAACTATTAAAGACTTTCTGGGATTTTTTTTTTCCCATTTACTTCAGGTAATACTGACAGCATCTAACTTCACTTTTCTGCCACAGGGTGGTGTACAGTACTTACTGTCTGAAATTCTGTTTGGCGACTTCAACAGCCTAATAGAACCCAACTTAAAATAGAATGTTGTAGAAGTTCACTTTGGGCACTAAAATAAATTGTTTATCAGAGAAGATAGTCCTTATAGAGGGGTCCAATTTTTATTTAAAGGGGCTGTAAGGGGCTTTCATAGGGAAGGCAGTTATATTGCATTATTATTAAAACATTTGGAAATACTTTCAGACTTATTACAATGTTGCAAGAATAAGAATAGTACAAGAAACATCCATATACCCTTTTTCAAGATTTACTTATTATTGACTTTCTATCCCATTTGCATACTTCCTTCTTATAAAAGTGTTTTTTTAATGAAACATTTGAGGCTAAGTTATATACACCATGACACTTTTCTCTATATGTTAAATTGTGTTTTTCCAAGAGATAGAGATACTCTATTATGTAACCATAACAGTATCAGCTCGAGTAAATTTAACATTGATACAATACTTTTATCCAGTTCCCCATCAGTATTTCAGTTTGTCTTTTGACTCAGTAATGTCCTTCATAACATTTTCCCTACCAGTTCAGCAGTCTCAGGTCAGTTATAACATTTAATTGTCTTGGCTCTTTAGCAACCCTTTAACCTGGAGTAGATCCACAGCCTTTGTATTTTATAACAATGACATTCAACTTTTCCTTAACAGAGCATTACTCATTTCCATTTTGAGTTTGTCTGGTGATTCTTCATAATACAGGTTATATATTCTCAGCTAGAATATTATATAAATGATGTTGTATCTTCCTTAGAGTATTACATATATCCATCCTCCTCTTATTGGTGATGTTACATTATGTTTTGAAGTCTTTTTTTTTTTTTGTAAATTTAGATGTGTATGTTTAGAAGAATAACTAAATGCAATTCTAAGATGTGTGAAAGCAAACGTTTTCTCTAAAGGAAGATACTTAGACTAATGCTCCCGGTAGGTAAAATCTAATTTGACTGGAAGGTTTGAGGTAGCACATTTTAACTTTAAACCTTGCAAAGCTCTTAATGTAGTATACTGGCATTTAATCTGTCCTTGGATTGCCAAGAAGAATTGTTGATATCCTCCTTGGGACCTGCAAGTCATTCTGGTGAACGAATAAAATCTGAGTAGGTAACTTTGGACAGAAGTATAAAACACTGAGATCTCAATTATAAATTTCTGATGTCATAATTAACAGCAAAGCCAGATAGTTTTGTATTCTCTGAGTTTGGGCTTGTATTAGTGCAGTTTTAATAAAAAACAAACATAAAAGTGCCAGAGGTGCTGACTGGAAAGAGTATTGTAAACTTCTCAAAGAAATGATCACAAGTCTTTTTTAATCCTTCGGTTATTTGACGGATTTGTTACTGTTAATGAATAGACACAATTTTGTGAGTAGGAAGATTTCCTAAATATTTCTACTATGTTAGCCTTAGGATGTGTATAAAAATTCTCAGAAGGCAATAGAGAAGAGATACTTATTTTGAAGAAAGTGGTCACATAGCTCATTTGAATATTTATAATTTCTTGACCTTTTTGCTGAAAAGTGTATTAATATTAAGATGATATAATGCTAAGAAAGCACATTATTTTGCAGCTCTATTCCAGAACATAGTGAATTGAAACTTTTTTGCATGATCTTACATTTAATCCTTTTACTTTGATTACATATGTATATTACATATAAAATATGTATTTTCCACGTACTGTAGACATCAGAGCATTTGAGATACGAAATTAAATGAATATAAAGTAATTTGAGTGCCAAAATGCTCATTAAATTTAACAGTTGAACTTGAAAAATTATTGGATACTCCTGTGAGTTGTGATTTCTCCTGTCAGCTACCCTGCAGAGTATTGTAAGGGAGAAAAAATTACTTCCCTGTTCCTTTCAGGTTTGCCCCTTGATTTTACAAAGAAGTATACTGCTTAAATTGCTAGTAGTTTGTAGCTGCTGCTTCTGACACTTGAATACTTGTTTCTGAGCTTCCAGAGTAGACTGAATGATACCCTGGGAGCTTAGAAGAATGTAGCCTGTCTTCCCTAGTGCCTAACTCAATTCTGGGAACCTGGGTAGTAAATATTATGTGATTGAATATAGTTTTAAAGGTTGATCTTATTTTCATTTCCCAGGCAAGACATCTGTATAGATTCTGCTTCATCCATGAGAGAGAATAAGCAACCTGAAGGTTTGGAATTAAAACAAGGTATGAACCAAGTACTTGATTATTGTATAAAATTTACCTGAAGAATAGAAGCATTTTACCAATAATAGATTTTCAGTGTCTAACTCACCCCATTTTACAGCTAGAGGAAGAGAGCAATTTATTTGGTCAAAAATCAATCACTTCATGATTCTTTTAGCTACTGGAATAATTATATTTTGTGATGTATAGTTACAGAAGCCACCAGAATTATCATCTTGAATAGTTTTATTTCAGTAAATTAAATTAAATTAATTTATTTATTTATTTTGAGACGGAGTCTCGCCCTGTCACCCAGGCTGGAGTGCAGTGGCGCGATCTTGGCTCACTGCAAGCTCCGCCTCCTGGGTTCATGCCATTCTCCTGCCTCAGCCTCCCAAGTAGCTGAGACTATAGGTGCCAACCACCATGCCCAGCTAATTTTTTGTATTTTTAGTAGAGACAGGGTTTCACTGTGTTAGCCAGGATGGTCTAGATCTCCTGACCTTGTGATCCGCCCGCCTCGGCCACCCAAAGTGCTGGGATTACAGGTGTGAGCCACCACGCCCGGCCTATTTCAGTAATTTACATATCATCAGCTGCAAGACATTGGAGATATGTTAACTGGGTAGCTTTGGGTTGTATGTGGAAAAAAAACAGTAAGTTTATAGGATAACGTTTTTCCCCCTGAGGTATTTTTGTCCTTGTTTACTTACTTGCATCGTCATCTATTGCTTTCTTTAAATCAGTAGTTTTTGACATTACCAGCTAGCAGAAATAAAGTGGTAATTTTAATTTATTCAAGCCAAGTAAGTTTGTAGGGCTAATCTTTTAAATGCCTTTTTTGCTTCTTTTCATCTTTAGTAGGAAGAACTGAAAGTAAAATAAGTTTTTATTAGTTACTCAAATGCCAGCTCACATTTGTTTCTGATAAAATTAATTCAGAGCAATAAAAATTTGTTGCATCCAAGAAGATTAAGTTATCATGTAATCACCTAATCTTTGATAGCTTAGAATAGTTTCTCTAAAATATGAGTCATATGAACTTATTTGGTAGAGAAAAACAAGTCATTATTTAGGCAGAATTTGTTTAAAAACTGGTCTTTTATTAATGCTTAATTTAAAAAGTGGAAAAAAGGTTAGACAGCGAATTTAGTGATTTGTTCAATTTATACGTAGGGAGAGCAAAATCTAGATTTTCTGTAATTCTGATTTATTTACTGTAGGATTTATGAATATTTCTGATTGTTTTGAAAATTCCCACTGCTTTTCAAAAGTCCTGTTGTGATAACCTCATATATAGCCAGACAAAATTACGTCTTTGTACTCTGACTTCTTCTGAGCACCCCCATAAACTCAGGTTCATAGTTTAATTGACATTTATTTGTCGTATGTAAATACATGCTAAACACATTATTTTTATATAATATAATCATAATCATATTACCTTATACCTCATGTATAATTAGATTACACCTCATGTATAATTAGGTGTAACTGTTTCTTGTTTCTGCTCTTTGTATCAAATGAACAGGCATTATGGAGGGTATGCTATTAGATCATCTGAGAAGAGAATGTTGTATAAAGAAAAGCTAGAATGGGCAGATTCATTTCCAGCTCCTAGGAAAAAGGAGTGGAGACCACAAATTAGCCAATGTTACCTTGTAAGAGAAGATGTTTTTCTGTTCCCATGTTCACACGCTCAGAGTTCTTTAGAACTCCCTTCCTAGTGTCAACAGCCTGTTGTGCTGTGATTTATGAGAACTTTAGTCATGTGAAAAACCAGTCATGAAGGTGCAGAGAGGGAGAGAAGAAGACTTCCAATGAGTCAGATGTCAAAAGTCCAGGCCTTTTATGTTTAGGAGCCTGTAACCACACTCAGGTTCTCAAGGTGGTAGGAGACATTAACACACATCAAGCAGAACTGAGAAGATGTAAGATCAACGTGTAGCAGTACCATTGTACAATACAGTTCATGCTCATGTTGTGCCTAAATCTATAGCAAATAGTTAAATTAAGTTTTAAGTTTTAACCCTTTTTTTTTTTTTTTTGAGACAGAGTCTTGCTCTGTTGCCCAGGCTGGAGTGCATGGCGTGATATCGGCACACTGCAAGCTCCGCCTCCCGGGTTCATGCCATTCTCCTGCCTCAGCCTCCCGAGTAGCTGGGACTACAGGCACCTGCCACCAAGCCCAGCTAATTTTTTTTTTTTTTTTTGAGACGGAGTCTCACTCTGTCGCCCAGGCTGGAGTGCAGTGGCGCAATATCGGCTCACTGCAGGCTCTGCCTCCCGGGTTCATGCCATTTTCCAGCCTCAGCCTCCCGAGTAGCTGGGACTACAGGCGCCCGCCACCATGCCCAGCTAATTTTTTGTATTTTTTAGTAGAGATGGGGTTTCACCGTGTTAGCCAGGATGGTCTGGATCTCCTGAACTCGTGATCGGCCCGCCTCAGCCTCCCAAAGTGCTGGGATTACAGGCGTGAGCCACTGTGCCCGGCCAGTTTTAACATTTTTTTAAAAAGCAGGGAATTAAAGTCTTTTAGAAGAATATCTACTAAATGATTAAAATATAAAATGTTTTATTGCATAATGATAAACATAAGTTACTTAGAATATTTATTTATGGAAAACATCTTCCAGATAAATATTAATATTGCTGAAATCTGAACTAGATAGTAACTTGCTTGAAGTTACCAAACAAGCTGAGGTATATCAAGAAATAGAAATCCTGATAGGCTCAATAAAGATTATTCCCTTTTTTCTAAGTGCACTAATATTGTCTATTTGTAATGTGCATAACCTGCAAAATCTAGTATCTCTAACTTTTCTTGCATAGCTAGCTATTTTTGTTCACAGTGAGCTCAATAAAAGCAGAATATAAGCTCCTTGTGAATGCATTGTCATTTTAATGGCTTGACCAATTGAGAAAATTCACTGAAGCTTATTTAGTACGAAAGTAACCTTTTGTTCAGTAGACCAAAATATAAAGCAGCATTGAATTTTCTTTTTGCTCTTTCAGAATAAAATAAATCATATCATGTGACCTATTAATGGTATATAAGTTATTTAAATTATCAGTATTTAGAGAATTTAAAATACTGAAGTATTGCTTGAATAATATACAAGTACTAATTATGAATTAAGTTGAAATTGGCATTTTTTTGGTCTAGTACTGGTTTCATTCATTTTTGTTGCTAGAAAATATTTTTGAAACTGGCAGTGCTGAAGATGAGTGTGAGATTGTACACTAACTTCCACTGCACTTTAATAATGGGCTAATAAAAGGACCTACCTTTACAGTGAAAATGTTATTTAAATGTAAATATAATCTATTGGTTCAATCATTGGTACTGTAGTAAAACAGAAACTCTTCTGTTAGAAATAATTTCTTTCTTTCTTTTTTTTTTTTTGCTCTGTCACCTAGAGTGGAGTGCAGTGGTGTGATTTCAGCTCACTGTAACCTCCATCTCCTGGGTTCAAGTAATTCTGCCTCAGCCTCCCGAGTAGTTGGGATTACAGATGCCCACTACCACGCCTGGCTAATTTTTGTATTTTTAGTAGAGATGGGGTTTCACCATGTTGGCCAGGCTGGTCTCGAACTCCCTACCTCAGGTGATCCACCCACCTTGGCCTTCCAAAGTGCTGGGATTATAGGCTTGAAGCACCATACCCAGCCAGAAATTATTTCTTAAATCATTCATTTCAGTCAGAATGTAGTTGTATAAGAAACATCAGTTATAGTTTTCACTCATTAGCACAGCTATAGCACATGTGTTGGTACACGTGTGCATGCACATACCTGTGTAAGCTCACATGTGCAAGTTTCAGATCTTATGTTAATTTCCTGGAGGATTTCAGGGATTGCTGTTTTTCAAATAATGGTGGCTTATATAAATTTTCTGAATTGGTCAGTTGTGCTGTAGTTAAAAATAAAAAGTGTTTGTTGAAGGTATTTCATTTGTAGAAAATATTTTAAAAATATCAAATATCTGCTAATGTTAAGTTTACTCAAGACATTCAGCAATAGTAAAATATTGGTCTGTATTTAAATTGTTGCTTTAAAGTTTACAGTTGGAGAAGTATGTCATTTTGTGAACTATTTTCCTTTGTAAATTCAAAAATTAGGTTCTTACGGTTTTTGTATTTTTTCTTGGAAGTTTTCATGAGAAAATTTAAAACTATAAATGAGAAATAGCTTTGTTAAGTTAGATTGAAGAGTTGACGTTTATAGTTGCTGTAAAATATTTGAAGAACTATTAAATGGAAGTGTCATTAGATTTTTTCTGTATGGCCTTGGAGAAAAAAAAATAGAACCAATGGATAGCATTATCATTAGACAAAATTTTTTGGTCTAACGCAGTGGACTGCCTTCTAAGATAAGTTTCTGATGCTGAAGGTGTTTGGACACAGGCCACATAGATAGCCACTTGGTGGTGCTGTTGTAGAGGATTCAAGCAGTGGTTGGCTGTTTGGCCTTGATCATCTAGTTCCTTTCTAGCTGTCAGGTTTTGTTAAGACCAGTGCCTAGTGCATTGTTTGTACTTAGGAAGAATGGTTAATAACTGTTTTCCTAAATTGTTTAATGGAAGCAATGTGAAATATACACTTTTTTTTATCTCTACATTTTTTATTCTATTGGAAGAAAAGACAATATGTTTGATTTAGTCTTTGATCTGTTTAATGGTTCCTTAAAATATATTCATTTGAATACAGTCATTAAAATAAATAATATAATTAAATGGTATATAAACTGATCAAAATCAATGAAGATATTTTCTACATCTTATTTCGAATATTTGTACATTAGCTGTCTGATGTGAGAATCTTTTCCTTAAAGACATGCAAGCACAAAATATGCACACAGAGTTTTGCTTTAAATAGGCTCAAATCCTACCCCTCCCCCTTTTAAAAAAATTACTGGCCAGGCTCATGCCCACAATCCCAGAGTTTTAGGAGGCCGAGGAGGGAGGATCACTTCAACCCAGGAAGGAGGTTGAAGCTGCAGTGAGCCATGATTGCACCACAAAGATTTCAGTATTTTGAGAGAAATGTTTATTTCTATGTGTCTTTAAGTACTCATTTTAAACATTCTATCCTGTGATGTATATCATAGGATCTTTGACACACTCTTAAGGCATCTACTTTGGAGGTCACATAGTGTAAACCTTCAGTCATTATTGGGACCCTGGGTTCTTTTTAGTCATTACGCTCTTACCCAGTTCATTAGGGAAAGCGCCTCTTTACCATAGGGCTCCTACCAAAGGAAAGACAGTAAATACTAGGCTTGAATCCAGATTTGGTTTCCAGTTTCAGAACTCTTTACACACAGCACATCATAGTCTATGATTTAATTTGCAGTTTTGGCTGCCACATCGTATAGTTGATACACGATGAATTTACGCTTTATTTTTTATTAAAGACTTTTTTTTTTTTAGCAGCTTTAGGTTTACAGAAAAAGTGAGCAGGAAGTACAGAGAGTTTCCATATACTTGCTTACCAACTCTTCTCCAAGTGAACCAATTTGTACATTATTATTAACCAAGTCCATAATTTATGATTAGGACTTAACCTTTGTGTTGTACATTCTGTGGGTTTTGATAATTTTATAATGACATCAATCCACTATTACAGTATACAGAATATTTTCACTGCCTTAAAAGTCTTCTGTGTTCTACCTATTTATCCTGCCCACTCTCTCTCCCCCAACCCCTGACAACCACTGATCGTTTTACAGTCCCTATAGTTATGCTTTTCCTAGAATCTCTGTAGATTTGAATCATACAGTGTGTAGCCTTTTTAGATTGGTTTCTGTGACTCAGTATTTGAAGTTCCTCCATGTCTTTGTGTGGCTTGATAGCACATTTTGTTTTATGGCTGAATATTTTCCAATGCATGGATGTACAGCAGTTTGTTGATCCATTCACCCATGCCATCTTGGTTGCTTCCAAGTTTTGGCAATTACGGATAAAATAGTGTGCAGGTTTTTGTGTGGACATAACTTTGCAACCCATTTGGATAAATACCAAGTTTAGTTTTGTAAGAAATTGCTTAATTTTATTCCAAAGTGTACCATTTTGCATTCTCACTGACAATGAATGAGAGTTCCCATTGCTCCACATTCCTATCAGCATTTGGTAGTGTCAGTGTTTTGGATTTTGGTCATTCTAAAAGGCATAAGTAATCTCTTGTTTTCTTTTGCAATTCCCTAATGATATATGATGTTGGACATCCTTCATACACTTATTTGCCATTTGTATATATTTGGTGAGTTGTCTTTTCAGATCATTTGTGCATTTTAAAAACTGGGTTGTTTTCGTATTGTTGTTTTAAGAGGTCTCTATATATTTTGGATACCAGTACTTTGTCACATATGTTTTGCAGATGTTTTCTCTGAATCTGTAGCTTGTCTTTTTGTTGTCTTACTATTTATTCATATTTAATACACAGACTCTAGGTGTATGTTTGGTACATACTATGTTTATTCAGGTGAGACTTTGTAAATATATCATTTAAGGGACGCACAAGAAGAAGATACATTCAGCTGAACCCAGCATCCTAATTTGTGAAGCTTCTGTGGTTATTTTGAATCTGTTAAGTTCTGGGAAATAGTATAGGATGTTTTAAGTGCATAGGTTTTGGAAACTTACTTGGGTTTGAATTTTGTTTCTGCTACTTTAGCTATATGAACCTAGGGCAAGTTACTTAAACACTCTGTTCCTCAGCTTCCTCATTTATAAAATGAGGATAGTAAATATGAATGCCTATTTCATTATGTAGGATAAGGATTGAATGAATTAATACATGCAAAATGCTTTAGAGCAGTGCTTAGTACATATTAAGTGCTCAAAAGTATCAGCCCTTGTAATTATTTCTGTTATCATTGTTGTCATTATTGTTTTCTGTCTCATCACCTCAGTATCAACCTGGCAGTTTCTAATTGGTAAAAGGGTCTCTATATATTGAATCATAATATGCCTTCATGTAACTTGTACTCATTGGTTTCTCTGTGCCCTTTATCCACAAACTTACTGTTTTGTTCTAGGCACTAGGGATAGAAAGATAAATATGTCCGGATCTGGAGAGAACTTGTCTAATAAAGGAAAACAGATATGTAAATAAAGTTTTTCATATCCATCTGTATCTTAACCTATATACTCCCCTTATCTCCTGTTAAAATGGATGAACTCTTTGTGCTGCCAAGACCAGCCCCTCTGTTTGAGTACTGATCCTGCTATCTTTTGGTACCTGCAAATACTTCATTTCTCCATCTAATTAATGTCCCCCTCTGTAGTGAATTATTGCCAGCAGCCATTTCACTGGTCATTGCTCAGTACTCATCTTGACCCATCAGCGGCATTTGACAGCATTGGTTATTTTCTCTTTCTTGACACTGGCTTTCCTGGCTTTCTATGACCTCCAAAGGATGAGTGCCCCAGGACTGACTTTTTTCTTCACTGTCTAACTGATGATCTTATGTAGTTTCAAGATTGGCAACTACTCATTTATTTCTACAATGCAGACTTTAACACTTGTGTATCCAGTTTACTTATTAAATGTCCAATAAGCATTTTAAGTTAACATGTACCTGAATAAATTCTAGATCCCTCTGTGACACCTCACCCACCCTAAAAACAAGAAACATAAAAACAAGAAACATAAAAACATAAAAACCTTGCTGCTTCTACCATCTATCCCCGTTTTAATAAATAGCAGTTACATTCTTCTCAGTGTCCAGGCCAAGAACCTTGGAATCATTCCTTAGTCCTTTCCTTCATCTCCATCCTGATCCCCCTGTTTCTATCCATGCTCCCAGGAGTCTCTTTCACACAGCAGTCTGATTATTTTGTACTGTACGAATGATCATGCCACTGTTCCTTATCAAAGCTTTCTAATAGCTTCCCATCTCTACACAAAATCCGTAGTCCATCTTTCCTTTGGCCAGTATACAGCCTTAACATGATGTGACTTGTTACTCTCTGCCTTGCTCTCTCTGCTCCTGCCTCCTTGCTTTCTTCTAGCACTCCAAACACTCCTGTGTCAGGGGCTTTGCTTTTGCTGTTCCGTCTGCCTGCCTGCTTCCTCCTCAGATAACCATATGGGTCTTCCATGCATCATTTAGATTCCTGATCAAATGTTACCTGATCTGTCTAAACTAGTTGATGCTAATTTTTTTCCAGAGCTCATAAAACTTCTAATAAACCTAGAATTTCACTGGGAATTGATGTCAGGTTTACTGTACTGTAGTCTTATAGAAGTCACCTTTTGAAAACCAGGACTGTGTTGATCTATCATCACATGTCTAGTTCACAGCCTATCAGTTGTGACCGCAAGTTTTAATACATGTGTTCCAATATGTCAAATCTGAGATCTAAACTTATTTACACCAGTAGTGTACTCTTTATTTATGTCAAACTACTGTTTTTAAGATTATCTCCATATCTATGAAGCCTTCTCTTCCCTAACCTGCTTCTGCTCACCTCCCCTCTTCTCTCAATACCCTTTTTTTTGTTTGTTTTTGAGACAGAGCCTCTCTCTGTCACCCAGGCTGGAGTGCGGTGGTGTGATCTCAGCTCACTGCAGCCTCCGCCTCCCAGGTTCAAGCAATTCTCCTGCCTCAGCCTCCTGAGTAGTTGGGATTACAGGTGCACATCACCACGCCCAGCTAATTTTTGTATTTTTAATAGAGACGGGGTTTCACCATGTTGGCCAGGCTGGTCTCGAACTCCTGACCTCAAGTGATCCACCTCCTTTGGCCTCCCAAAGTGCTGGATTACAGGCATGAGCCCTGGGAGACTGAGGTGGGAGGATTGCTTCAGCCCAGGAGGCAGAGGTTGCAGTGAGCCATGATTGTGCCACTGCACTCCAGCCTGGGTGACAGAGTGAGACCCTGTCTCCAGAAAATTTAAATTTAATTTAAAAATAAATAATTTTACATTATCTAAAATTAGAATCAAGTCTCTAGTATCTCTTTCTGAGCTTATATTTATATTTAAACAAGCAAAAGCAATGCCACAGGAAACATGGTAGTTTGTGAAGTAGACAATGAGTTTGAGCACACTTTCCTAGGATGGGTAGATTATGGAGCACTGAGATTTTACTAACAGAAAGTATTTGAGTGTGATGCCCTTTTGAATGAGTGTAAGTTCCAAGAAATCTTGAGGGGGAAAAGTTGCTTGCTTCCAAACTCCAGTACTTGGAAATTGAGACAGCTGTTCTGCCTTCATTTTTCCCTTTTGGGTATTTTCATTTTTTATATCAAACTTTTATTCTACCAGAACCCTGTTTAATAAGTGGTAGGAGAAATGATAAATGCTATTTTAAACAAATTTTTATTTACTTTCAGATTACTCAACAAAAGATTATAGTCAGGAATTGCTTATGTCAGCCTGTTATTGTGCCCCAATGCAAGACCAAAAATATCCACTTATCTGATCCATTGTAAAAGACTAGCAGGGAGTCCCTATTGTGCTTTTTATCCTAGAATGGTGATGTCTTCAGAGACAATAATTTTGGATACTGCCTTTTTTTATATATTCTCACCTGTGCATTTTATTTTGTCAGGCTCACATACCTCTGTACTGAGCTTTACATCTAGCATTTTGCTTGTGCCCATTCTGTCCCTCACACTTGGAGTTTCCTCTTCTGTTAATATCACCTATTAGATTTTACCCATTCTTAAAGACTTGTCTTATATCATGTATCTATGAATATCTCCCTGATTTTTGCCTGTTGCCTTGTATATTCTGAAATTCTGTTATATTTTGTATTGCATAATTTGGTATATTAAAGTATAATGCCATACATTAAGCATACTGTGAAGGCAAAACCTATGTCTTAATCATGTCACAAATATTTTGTCACTCTGACATTTTGCAAGACCTACTTCTAAGGCCTTTACAGCACCATCATGGCATGTGTAAAAGAGATTTAGTGAATATTTATTTGATTCTTGGAATAATCTCTGAAGGGGATAGTTAATGGATTTGTGAGTCTTAAAAGTTAAGTTTACAGGCTGGTGGATATTCATGTTATTTGGAAGTTCAGTAATGGTTCAGTAGAATACTAGACAAGTTTTCTTTACTGAATCATTTGCATTTTTTCTTTATCTTTAGAAATCAGTCATGCCACAATTAAATTTTATAAATGATGGTCAACCTAATGCACTTAAATCTAAATCAGTAGTTTAACACACTACATATAAGAAAAAAAAAAAGACAAATTCTCTGTAACACAGTATTGCTGAATGCCTTCGTAGATTTCACCTGTCCATTATAACTGCATCATAGATGCCAAAGCTTTTTATACATCTGAAATAATTTAGTATACATTAAGTGACTTGTACAATAGAACATGGCAAATTATTGGAAGAGCTTTATACTTCAAGTCATTTCAGTATTTCTTAATTTTCATCATTCCAGTAGAATCAGTCAGTAACTCATTTTTAAAAGCATCATCTGCAAACTTACTAATACATTTCCAAAGATAATTTACTCTCGTTTTTGGTATTAGGGAATTATAGGGTTTTCCCTATCAATCATGATCCTCAAATAGAAGAGGTAAAACCTGTACCTTCTTTCCAAAGAAGTAACTTCATCCTCAAATAACTCATTCAAAGATCTCAACATTTTTGGGGTAGTCATGTTCTGTCTCTCCAACCCCCACTCTGCCCACGTACATGTGTGTGTAAGTGTGTGTGTGTGTGTGTGTGAGAGAGAGAGAGAGAGAGAGTTTTCAGGAATAAGTGAGGTAAATTATTTCTACTCCTTCAAATAAAGTCTAGTCAGTAGTAAGAAATATAACAGGTAATGTGATACCTATTTTAATAAAGCATTAAAATAAGTTTTCACAAAGTTTTGTTAAAAAATTGTTTTACTAGCTGGGCACGGTGGCTCATGCCTGTAATCCCAACACTTTGGGAGGCTGAGGGGGCGGATCACGAGGTCAGAGATCAAGACCATCCTGGCTGACACGGTAAAACCTTGTCTCTACAAAAAATACAAAAAATAAGCCGGGTGTGGTGGCAGGCGCTTGTAGTCCCAGCTACTCGGGAGGCTGAGGCAGGAGAATGGTGTGAACCTGGGAGGCGGAGCTTGCAGTGAACCATGATCATGCACTGCACTCCAGCCTGGGTGACTGAGTGAGACTCCATCTCAAAAAAAAAAAAAAAAAAATGTTTTACTATTAGAAGCAATCATATAACACGGTTTATGGTAAAATGTCAAAAATCTGTTTATGAACTAAAGAGGTGTTTGGGTTCTACAAAGTCACTGCTAGTACTTTAAGCCCACTTAATTTAAGCTTTTTTAAAAATACCTAAAGGAAAAAAAGGAAATAAAAACAGTTTTGATGTATGCATGATGTTAAACTAACGTTATTGTAATCCACCAAGAAAAATAAAAGACAGTTGGGCCTGAGGTAAAATATAAAAAATGCAATTAACAATAATAAGAATAAAAATTCAGACTATTAACTAGAGACATAATAATCAAAGTGGCACAGGAAAGAGAGCAAATAAAAACTTAGATCTAAGTTACTCATGTTACAGAGCAGCGAAAGAACTAAAGTTAACTTTAAACAATACACAAAGGAACAAGAAGATACGATATGTTCCTTACATTAACTGTGCTCCTTCACTAAGATGGGTAACCCCTGACATACTACATACCATTTAGGGTACTTGAGAGAAAAACAATACAAATGAAGAAATGGAGCAAATAGCTTATGAGAAAGGAGTAAAGTAGTTGAAGAGCTTGGCTAGGCAATAGTTATAGGAAGACAAAGATGTAAAAGATTTCTCAGGGAAAAAAAGGGCTTTATCATGCATTCATGCCTTATAGTTGATCCTTTGGCTAGCTACTCACCAGTGTACCTTCGTTGTATTACACTGTCGTCTAGCCTGTATACTTTCACTGTTTCTGTTGTTTTCCTGCTGTCTTCAGTCCTACCAACTTGATTCATATCTCAAACTCCGCACCCAGGTACTGAAGATTTTTTAAATAAACGAATCCATCTAGACTTAGTGTCTAGACAGCAAAATGAATCAGTCACTACTCAGATTCATCACTGACCTATAAATAAATGGAATAATTTTTCAGAGGAATATATGTTTATGTTATTCAGTGAGCCATAGTTGTGAATATGGGATAAAACCATAAAGGCAAAATATTTGGCAGCTAAATAGAACAGCCAACACTCTAAACATTTTATTAGCAAGGAGAAAAAATAAACAACATAAGACCCAATCTCTCTAAAAGTAATATACTCCTAATATAAATAAAAACGAGTGTGCCACATAATAGAAAAAACTAAAATGTAATACCACTGTTTTTGTTATCATCTATAACAAACCTCAGTGCATGAGAGCTGTGGGATTCTCTAAATTAGATAAAAGAAAATACTTGTGGCATAGGTTTGCTTTCTGTTAAAAGTTTTAAATAGAATATCCAATGAAAGTAAACAAACATGTAAGAACAATTTTTTTAAATTTATTTTATTTATTTATTTTTTTTGAGATGGAGTCTTGCTCTGTCGCCCAGGCTGGAGTGCAGTGGTGCAATCTTGGCTCACTGCAAGCTCCGCCTCCTGGGTTCATGCCATTCTCCTGCCTCAGCCTCTTGAGTAGCTGGGACTACAGGTGCCCGCCACCACGCCTGGCTAATTTTTTTTGGTATTTTTTAGTAGAGACGGGGCTTCACTGTGTTAGCCAGAATGGTCTTGATCTCTTGACCTCGTGATCTGCCCGTATTGGCCTCCCAAAGTGCTGGGATTATAGGCATGAACCACCGTGCCTGGCCACATATAAAAACTATTAATCACATCACAAACATTTTGAATTATAAAAATAAAAGGAACTTTTAAGTTATGCTAAAGTATTTAAACCTTGATGGGACTTATAAATATTCTAGTTGATAATAATTCAGCTTATCAGAAACAGTTCTTATGCATAAGATTATATCTAGTGTTTTCAGTGATATGCTTGTGAAACCTCCTGATAGTGAATTATTAAATTAAGCCAAGAAAAACTCTAGAACATGGATTATTTAGATACTGGTGTGAATTTCCGCTAAAGATAGCAAATTGAACATACGTATCTACTTCCCATCCCTACCAAGAACCCACTGAAGTGACAGAAGAGGGATACTTAAAATAATAACATAAGTTGTAAATTAACCGATGACAAAACTAATAAACAGCAGTCCTTCCAAAGTAAACCACAAAATAGGGAATAAACAAAGGAAAAAAAATCAACAGATTTAGCTAAATGTTAATATTTCTGAGAAAAAACCCCGCCATAAATAAAATTATAAGACAGGAAAACTACAAAAAATGGACAAATATAAGAATACATAGAATCTAGGTATTATTAAGAAACAAAAACATGGGCAAAGGGTAGAAACAAGTCAGATATTTCACAAAACTGGAAATACAGAAGGCAATACACACGTGGAAAAGAATGCTCAACCTAATTTCTAATCAGATAAATGTAAATTAAAACAAAATATTGCTTTTTATTACTAGTAAAAATGAGGATTTTTATCTGTCTATAAAAGAAGCTAGTACATTGCTAAGATGAAAAAAAAATGACCAAGATATATTTTTAAGTCAAAAAAGTAAGCCAAAGAGTGATAATTATGTTTTTGTTAAATATAAAATAAGTACCCTAAATTATTAACAGTGATTACTTCTGGGAAGGGGAGTAAAAGAAGAAGAAAAATTGGCCAGGCACGGTGGCTCACGCCTGTAATCCCAGCACTTTGGGAGGCTCAGGCAGGCAGATCACCTGAGGTCGGGAGTTCAAGGCCAGCCTGACCAACATGGAGAAACCCCGTCTCTACTAAAAATACGAAATTAGCCAGGCATGGTGGCACATGCCTGTAATCCCAGCTGCTCCGGAGGCTGAGGCAGGAGAATTGCTTGAAGCCAGGAGGTGGAGGTTGTGGTGAGCTGAAATCGTGCCATTGCACTCCAGCCTGGGCAGCAAGAGTGCAACTCTGTCTCAAAAAAAAAGAAGAAAAATTAATTTTCCCATTTTGCTCTGTGAACATGTATTTCTTCAACCTTTTACAAGAATGAACTGTAAAAAACGTTAAAAGAAAGAATGAATTTACAGTATAACAAAAAAAGATATAATGTAAAGACAAGAAATTTTATGGTTTTCACAAAATGTAAGTAGACAGGATCAAATTGACAAAAGAAAGGAAAATCGTAGCCAAAGACACCATAGATAAGTGTAACTCTTTCTTTTTTCTTTTTTTTTTTTTTTTTTGAGGCCGAGTCTTGCTCTGTCACCCAGGCTGCAGCACAGTGGCGCAATCTCGGCTCACTGCACCCTCTGCCTCCTGGTTTCAAGCAGTTCTCTGCCTCAGCCTCCCGAGTAGCTGGGATCACAAGCACCTGCCACCAAGCTCAGCCAATTTTTGTATTTTTAGTAGAGATAGGGTTTCACCATCTTGGCCAGGCTAGTCTTGAACTCCTGACATCGTGATCCACTTGCCTCGGCCTCCCAAAGTGCTGGGATTCCAGGCGTGAGCCACCGTGCCTAGCCGGTAAGTGTGACTCTTTCTTGAGTCTTGGAAAGAAAGAAGAATTGACTGTGGAACAAACAACATGGCAATTAAAATTAAATTCATTTTGAATAATTAAGCCAACTGAACTCCTCCTCCTTTCCCTCCTTTTCACGGCCATATATCCAAGCACTCTACTCTGAGAGGCCTACCCCTCATCCATTTTACATCAAAGAAAAAGATCTGTTAGAGAAATAAACAACTGCTCAAAAAAACCAAACCAGCTACCAGAAAAACATAGCTAAAACAAATGAAGGACTAAGATAAACAAAAGAAGAAATAAAATTCAGAGATCAGAAGATAATCTTTTGGAGAAAGGGGAAGAAGAGAGTCCATTTAATATCCTTATTAGAGAGACTAATGTGGACACTGCAGCCATAAAACAGGGTGCAATGGAAAAAAGCCAGAGACCAAGAATTGTTAGAATTTAAAATTACAGATATCGGCCAGGCGTGGTGGCTCATACCTGTAATCCCAGCACTTTGGGAGGCCAAGGTGGGTGGATCACGAGGTCAGGAGTTCCAGACCAGCCTGACCAACATGGTGAAACCCCGTCTCTACTAAAAATACAAAAATTAGTCGGGTGTGGTGGCACATGCCTGTAATCCCAGCTACTCAGAAGGCTGATGCAGGAGAATCCCTTGAACCCTGGAGGTGAAGGTTGCAGTGAGCAGAGATTGTGCCACTGCATTCCAGCCTGGGTGACAGAAAAAGCAAATATTCAGCAGTTGCTGGGAGATAATGTTAAGGAAATATCTCAAAATCCAGAAAAGAAAAATTTTTTTAAATGTGCAATAAACGTTAAGAGATGAACAACTCATGAAGTCCAACATGAACTGAGTATAATTCAACAAATATTACTGAGCACCTACTGTGTACAAGACACTGTTTTAAGCACCAAGGAAACAGCAGGGAACAACAACAAAAATCTCTGCCCTACATCAAAGTAGTAGAGAGATAGTAAAAATACATAAAAATGTCAGGTGCAATGAAGAAAAATAAAACAGGATAAGAAGATAGTAGTAGGATGACACTTTCACAGAGAGTGATCACTGTGATCTGATAAGGTACCATTTGAGCAGGGACTTGATAAAGTGACAGAATAAGTCAGAAAGCAAGAAAGTAGACAGTGGAAAGGGAAAATAAAGAAATAATCTGGATAAAACTGTTAGGAGGTGAAGAAGGCCGTCACCCTGAAAGGGCTTGCCAAGTGTAGAACATCAAACCTAAGACACATCCTATGAAATAGAATTCAAGAATAAAAAAAATTCCTGAAAGTTTCCACAGAAAAAAACTAGATTACAAACAAAAGCATTACAATGGTTAGGTTCAGGGAATCAAGAGTATTCTCATCAGCCACTGTAGACAATACCCAGTCCCAATGGATACTGACATGATCACAAAAAGAAAAGCAATTATATATTACGTGCTGGAAGTACACAACGTCACTTCTAAATATTCTTACCAGAAAATTGAACCTGAGTCTGATCAAGCCTCTGAATCAACTACCAGTTTACCTCTTCTCCACCCCCTCATTATATTATTCAGCTCTTCATTCATTATCTCGCAACAACCTCTAGTCTGAAAAACAAGTCACATTTTTTAAAAATTTGTATTTTAAAATATTTTATACAGCCTGTAGTTTCTTATTCAGAATCAGTGACTATACACTTTAAATTTTAGTTGAAGCCTGGTAAACACTAAAGTTAATTTTTTGAGGCTGTGAACAACTTAGCACTTATTTTCTTTTCTTTCTTTTTTTTTTTTTTTTTTTTTTTTTTCTGAGACGGAGTTTCACCCTTGTTGCCCAGGCTGGAGTGCAATGGCACGATCTTGGCTCACCACAACCTCCGCCTCCCGGGTTCAAGTGCTTCTCCTGCCTCAGCCTCCCGAGTAGCTGGGATTACAGGCATGCGCCCCTATGCCCGGCCAATTTTTGTATTTTTAGTAGAAACGAGGTTTCACCATGTTGGTCAGGCTGGTCTCAAACTCCTGACCTCAGGTGATCTGCCCACCTCAGCCTCCCAAAGTGCTGGGATTACAGGCATGAGCCACCACTCCTGTCCTTATTTTCTTAAATCTATTTTAGTCTCAAGTTAGAATACTTGTATAAAATATTGTTTCTTAAAACAAAAGGTTTTATTCAATTTTCTGTAGTTTTTTATGCTATTTGGAAATATTTGTTGCTTTGCGAACATATATAAAATGTTCTTTGCCATCAAATAAAATGATAATCTTATTTTTACAAGTTCTATTTATGGACACAAAAATAATTTTTTGTTTTATTTTCCACTTTAATTTTGGAATAGGGCGTGGTTTTTCAATTATAAGCATGTAGGAGGATCACTGAAGGTCAGCAAATCATCATTGGTTATAAAACCAATGGAGTGTAATTGTTTATGTCCTTCCTGTACAGTCTGTTATCAGAATTTACCATCCGTCAATCTATGTTTTGTAAAGAAGCTTTCCCTACTGTAAGGAAAGTGCTGTCAAAGCTTTCTTATATTAGGGAAAGCTAACATTTTGGGGATCATGACTTTTCAAAAAAAAAAACATTCTCAATATTTAAAAGATAAATTAATTAGAAATGTAAGTGAGTACTCAAAGTTGCAAACGATGCCTGGAATTGGGTAGTATTCAATGCCAAGAACAAGGTGGTCGAAAGCCATAATCTGTGTTTATTCATGTTCTTAGCATCAGTTATAGAAGTTTTATAACAAATGCATTTTTTAAAATTATGTTGTACTAACTTTGTTAATTAAAATCCTCGTCATTAAAACACACTACCTTAGAAAATGGCCTTAGGCATTCTTCTTTAATTTATTGATTTGGAACAAAGTGTTTGAAAAAGCATATGAAAAGATTGGGATAATTGCAATGCATAGGTTGTCCTGCTTGCTGATGATACTTTTTCTTTTTTGTAGTTTATAAAGCAAAGTATTTAAACACCTTCTAGAATGAAATTTTACTACTTGAATAGTAAGCCATACTCTATCCAGAGGATTTCCAATGTCAGCTTTCATTTTGTAGTGCAGAAGCTTTACGGTGATATAAAATATGACATTTTAATTAGGAAAATAGATCATGGGTACTGCATATGATGGAAGAAATTTCTTAATGTTCCCATGTTCTACTAATTAGAATGAAAAATACATTTGAATTTACATTACATTAGATCTGCTTTGAAGGTTGAGGAGTCAGGGGAAAAGAGGGTGGCATGGGGATTATGGAATGTGTTTGGGACTCCATGGTGGGAGGTGGGATCAAAGCAGTTTTTAAATTATAAACAGTAAGGAAATTTTGACCCATGGCATTTAGGTTACATGGATCTTTCTCCTTTTTTTGTTACAGGAAAAGGGGAAGATAGTGATGTACTCAGTATAAATGCAGATGCTTATGACAGCGACATAGAAGGCCCATGCAACGAAGAAGCAGCTGCTCCCGAGGCACCAGAAAATACAGTCCAAAGTGAAGCTGGTCAGATAGATGACCTGGAGAAAGACATTGAGAAAAGTGTGAATGAGATTCTAGGACTGGCAGAGTCTAGCCCAAACGAACCCAAAGCAGCCACCCTGGCTGTTCCTCCACCAGAAGATGTTCAACCTTCTGCACAGCAACTGGAGCTGCTAGAACTTGAGATGAGGGCAAGAGCGATTAAGGCCCTAATGAAAGCTGGTGATATAAAAAAGCCAGCCTAGGTATTTAACTTGAGTTTGAATTTTAGGTATGTTTGAACAAAGCCACGTCATTTAATTTTGTATCTAAAATTTATTTGGGGTCTTATATGTTATTTCTCATGTAACCCTTATTAGGTCAACTCATTTTAGCCCTAAAATACCTGTGGCTGTTTCTTTTTATTTTTTTGACTACTTTTATATTATAAATGTGTGTTACTGTCTTATGAATTCATGGCAATATAGTTGGATAGCCTGGATACTTTGTTAGATGAGTATTTAGCTGTGTCTGCAAATCTTAAAAGCCATTAGCAAAGAGTCGTGGTATTTTTTTCTTTATTTTTAAATGTTTGGGCACCAAACCTAAAAGCAAAAGATTGACCAAGCATGTTTCTCTTAAGGCTACTTATATTTTACAATACAATATTAAATTATTGCTTTAAACTTGTTAACAATTTGAGAAATTTAGTTTTGCTTATATGCACTTTTTAAATATATACTATTTTGAAGATTCCTTATGTAGATGCAAATTTCCTAGTTAAAACCGAATAACAGAGATCTGAAATGACTGAGAAAAACTTTTTTATTAAAGGAAGGAATTAACTTAAGGCAATTTTTAACTATGTAGAACTAATTGCCCATGTTTAATTATAGCAGACACGCCATTCTAACAGGTATTTGATACCATTGGATGCATTATTCTAGGTTTTTTCTTTAATAAAAATGGAACAAGTTTTCATTTACATTCCAAGCTGTCAGGAAATGAAGAATATTTTATTATCTAGGATTTTATCTGATGTAGTTGCTTAAAGATCTGATGTGCTATAATTCCATGAATCAGAAATAATAAAATGCTATCATTCTGGATCTGAAGACTTTTGATACTTTTTCAAAAACAAAATTAATTTCAGGAACCTTTGATAAGTTGTTGTTATAATTAATCTAATTTTGTATAGTTTTTGTAAATAAATTACCATCCTTCCACAATTAGGGATGCTTTTATCCTCCCATCACTAATTGCAGTTGTTTGATACCAAAATAAATTTACATAGAAATCCTTAACTTAAAATAAATTAATTTTTTCAAAAAACATAAATCTGGAACTGTTGTTTCTATATTTGATAACAAATACTGTATGAGGACTTATATATAAAAGTTGCAGGGATTGTGTTTTATTAGCTGCTTTAATTATGTTAATTTTAGAGAGTTTTTAAATGGAAATAGAGGACATTTATGAAACGCTGGAATTTCAGTTACAAATTCTTTTTGTTGTTGTTGTTCCTGAACATGCCTTGGAATAATTCTACCATTTTTTCCCCTCCATAAGTCTTTCTAATAAAGCAT
Organism: Nomascus leucogenys; assembly: GCF_006542625.1. Lineage (NCBI taxonomy): Eukaryota > Metazoa > Chordata > Mammalia > Primates > Hylobatidae > Nomascus > Nomascus leucogenys. Next base: position 83,081,584 of record NC_044388.1, read on the forward strand.
AGAAAAAGCCTATATGATTTTAAATGCTTCTCTTAAGCTGATAAACAGATTTGAGTTATGAGTTCATTGTTACTGCTTCAAGATGAAAAGACAGTGATATAATTTTTCTATTTCAACTTAATAGTTAATATGCTAAAGTAGTACAGAATAAACTATTGCTGCTTACTAATTACAAAATACTGTAGATGGCATCTGTATGATTAAACATATAAAGTAAAACAGGTCTGAGGGCTTTGTAGATGATTAAAGTCTCCACCTTCATGAAGCATTGTGTGTCTGTTCTACTCTATGCAGAATGGTTTACAGGACATTTGACTGGAGTGGATATGTGTGAGGTAGAATGAACAGAACAAATTAGAGGCTACTTAATTCCCTACCTTGGAAAATCAACTTTTTATCTTCTTTTAAAATGTTGAAAGACTTGAGAGCTTTTTGAAAATGAATGGCTTTAGAGAATGGGAATGTTTGCTTTAGAAATGCCTAAGTAATGGGAAAATACCATGTATGGATCTGATGCTGCCATTTAAGTAATCAGCCCAGAGGTATTTATTGAACGCCTATAAGGTTCTCAGTCTTGTTCAAATCTTAAACCTAAAGGCCAGGTGCGGTGGCTCACGCCTGTAATCCCAGCATTTTGGGAGGCTGAGGTGGGCGGATCATGAGGTTAGGAGACTGAGACCATCCTGGCTAACATGGTGAAACCCCGTCTCTACTAAAAATACAAAAAAATAATTAGCCAGATGTGGTGGAGAGCACCTGTAGTCCCACCTATGCAGGAGGCTGAGGCAGGAGAACGGCGTGAACCTGGGAGATAGAGCTTGCAGTGAGCCGAGATCACACCACTGCTCTCCAGCTTGGGCGACAGTGAGAATCCATCTCAAAAAAAAAAAAAAAAATCTTAAACCTAGAGCTCTTACAATATAGATTTTATCATGGAGTAGACTGGTTAATAATGACATGGGTGGGTGCTGCTTGTTTTTATGCCTGATTCCTTCCTTTTGTTAAGGTGAGCAACATTTTTAGGCAATATTTAATTAGTAATTAAAACAAAAAAAATTGGCAGCTGAATTTTTTATTCAATGTCAGGCAATCCTGATATTTGATGAAGAACTTGACTTAAATCTTTTTTATTTTTATTTTTTTAGAGATGAGGTTTTTGCTATGTTGCCCAGGCTGGCCTCAAGCTCCTGTGCTCAGGCTATCTCTCCCACCTTAGCCTCCTGAGTAGCTGGGACCACAGGCACACGCCACAGAGTCTGGCCCCTCAAATCTTGAATGCTGGGTGGCAACTGATAATAAGTCTTCTGTGTTAATGAGCAGATACCTCAAACTAAGCCTTGGTTCACATTTAGATGTTCCTCCTAATCCACACAGATATATCCTAAAAATCTATCACCAGGTTACCAGTAACATTTCAATTATGAAAAATCACTCAAAATCCACACATCTTTTTGTTGAACACTATTAATTCCTCAAGTTAATCAGGCAATGTATTCTTTCCTTATAAATCTTTTGGCCAAAACTTATTTTCAGCAAAATGTTAGATCTTAGGATTTGTTATCTGATTAAAGGTATTCTGAACCGTTTGGACAGTAATACAAATTGTAATAAAATCACCATTTTTCAATGCCATTTTCAAGATAGATAAAGCAGAGGTGAACCTGTAATTTGGGCCAAATATTTGGGCTTTAAAAATTCTCAGTTCTAGGCCGGGCGCGGTGGCTCACGCTTGTAATCCCAGCACTTTGGGAGGCCGAGGCAGGCGGATCACGAGGTCAGGAGATGGAGAGCATGGTGAAACTCCATCTCTACTAAAAATACAAAAAATTAGCTGGGCGTGGTGGCGGGCGCCTGTAGTCCCAGCTACTCGGAGAGGCTGAGGCAGGAGAACGGCGTGAACCCGGGAGGTGGAGCTTGCAGTGAGCCGAGATTGTGCCACTGCACTCCAGCCTGGGCGACAGAGCGAGACTCTGTCTCAAAAAAAAAAAAAAAAATTCTCAGTTCTAGTCCATCATAAAAAGCAAGAAGAGGTCAGTTATGGATACTTTTCCTTGATTGTATCTGCTTAATTCTTTAAAAGGCCAATATGTTTTAACTTAAAACTTCATCTTTAGATGTGTTTACATTTTCTTTATATTCTTTAAATAAAACAATGAAGTATATCAATAGGAACTCATATAGTCAACATACTGACATATTTGATATTTAATAATTATTTTTAAATGTTTTGTGATAGAAGAAAAAGAATGTGAGAGTTAAGAGCAGAAGGGTCTGATTGTGCCTAACCAGCTGTGTTACCTTGGCAAGTAACTGTAAAATGAGGGAAATAAATTGTAGCCAATATGTAAGATTTCTTTCAGCTATAATAGTCTGTGATTCCAATACAGAATGCTGTAAACTTTGCCAAACTTACAGAACTCTTTTGAGTTCAAGTATTTCTCATCTCTCTTCCTTCCTTTCCCCACCCAATTCAAAATGAAGCCATTTGTTTAGTCTCTCTTGTCCCTCACTGTTGCTAGTTGTGAACAATCTAGTATTCTTTTTTTCTTTTACCTGTTCCAGTCTTCAATGTCAAGATTGCTTGGTAAGTATTAATGTATATTGTGTAGAGTTACTCACTGCGGTCCATAAATGTAGCTATTTAGCTGTTACCTGTAATGTTTATCTCTGTATTTTTAAATAACATGATTATTATCCCTTTTTAACATATTTCATTTTTAGATTTTATCAGTTGGTCTATTTTGGGATTTGAAGATTAAGCTGTAATTCCTGTACCTCTCCTCTAAGCGCGTACCTTCCTCTCTCATTTTCACAGTAGAGTGCAGTTACATCATACTTTCTGGTTAAGTTAGCATTCAATATTTATACTATTTTGACTCTGTAAATACTGTTCACAACTGGAATGTGTGGTATCTGTAATTATATTTACTTTTCAGGTCCAATTTTTGGCTTGAGTTTTTTGGAATTAATAATACTGCCTTATTATTTTATTTGCTGAGTGGTCTATATAGCAGAATACTGCTGTACAGTAGTATTTTAAAACTTCCCAGAACAGAATGACATGAATTTACACCTGGGCTGTCCTCCAGACGTGTAAATCTCTTCTCAGTAGGTTCAAACACATCATATAATCCATCACTTTTTTCTTTAAAGATATTCCTTTTGGAGCTCTCTGTACTATTCTAATCTGGATTGGTTGCTCTTCACCTCTGTTAGGTTGGATCCCCCATTTCCTGAATTCTCTTTCTCTTTTGGTGGCATACCTCTTCCGACAGCTTCCTGTGAAAGACTGCATGCACAGTAAGTTATTTTGATTCATTGGTGTGACCCAACATGGCTCAGTTCTGCCTACATACTGGATTGAAACTTTCTGTGAATAATAATGTTTACATGCCAAAAATCAATGTCCTGAATTTTACAGTACTGCACCAGTGCCTTCCAACTTCCATTAAATTTGTTGAAAATTCATTGGTCATTCTGATTCTTTTTTTTATTATACCTTAAGTTCTAAGGTACATGTGCACAACTTGCAGGTTTGTTACATATGTATACATGTGCCATGTTGGTGTGCTGCACCCATTAACTCATCATTTACATTAGGTATATCTCCTAATGCTATCCCTCCCCTCTCCCTGCACTCCACGACAGGCCCCAGTGTGTGATGTTCCCCTTCCTGTGTCCAAGTGTTCTCATTGTTCAATTCCCATCTATGAGCGAGAACATGTGGTGTTTGGTTTTCTGTCCTTGTGATAGTTTGCTGAGAATGATGGTTTCCAGCTTCATCCATGTCCCTACAAAGGACATGAACTCATCATTTTTTATGGCTGCATAGTATTCCATGGTGCATATGTGCCACATTTTCTTAGTCCAGTCTATCACTGATGGACATTTGGGTTGGTTCCAAGTCTTTGCTGTCCACGTTTTGATGGGGTTGTTTGTTTTTTTCCTGTAAATTTGTTTGAGTTCTTTGTAGATTCTGGATATTAGCCCTTTGTCAGATGAGTAGATTGCAAAAATTTTCTCCCATTCTGTAGGTTGCCTGTTCACTCTGATGATAGTTTCTTTTGCTGTGCACAAGCTCTTTAGTTTAATTAGATACCATTTGTCAATTTTGGCTTTTGTTGCCATTGCTTTTGGTGTTTTAGACATGAAGTCCTTGCCCATGCCTATGTCCTGAGTGGTATTGCCTAGGTTTTCTTCTAGGGTTTTTATGGTTTTAGGTCTAACATGTAAGTCTTTAATCCATCTTGAATTAATTTTTGTATAAGGTGTAAGGAAGGGATCCAGTTTCAGCTTTCTACATATGGCTAGCCAGTTTTCCCAGCACCATTTGTTAAATAGGGAATCCTTTCCCCATTTCTTGTTTTTGTCAGGTTTGTCAAAGATCAGATGGTTGTAGATGTGTGGTATTATTTCTGAGGGCTCTGTTCTGTTCCATTGGTCTATATCTCTGTTTTGGTACCAGTAGCATGCTGTTTTGGTTACTGTAGCCTTATAGTACAGTTTGAAGTCAGGTAGCGTGATGCCTCCAGCTTTGTTCTTTTGGCTTAGGATTGACTTGGCAATGCGGGTTCTTTTTTGGTTCCATATGAACTTTAAAGTAGTTTTTTCCAATTCTGTGAAGAAAGTCATTGGTAGCTTGATGGGGATGGCATTGAATCTATATATTACCTTGGGCAGTATGGCCATTTTCATGATAATTGATTTTCCTACCCATGAGCATGGAATGTTCTTCCATTTGTTTGTATCCTCTTTTATTTCATTGAGCAGTGGTTTGTAGTTCTCCTTGAAGAGGTCCTTCACATCCCTTGTAAGTTGGATTCCTAGGTATTTTATTCCCTTTGAAGCTATTGTGAATGGGAGTTCACTTATGATTTGGCTCTCTGTTTGTGTAATTTTGGTGTATAGGAATGCTTGTGATTTTTGCACATTGATTTTGTATCTTGAGACTTTGCTGAAGTTGCTTATCAGCTTGAGGAGATTTTGGGCTGAGGCAATGGGGTTTTCTAAATATACAATCATGTCATCTGCAAACAGGGACAGTTTGACTTCCTGTCTTCCTAATTGAATACCCTTTATTTCTTTCTTCTGCCTGATTATCCTGGCCAGAACTTCCAACACTATGTTGAATAGGAGTGGTGAGAGAGGGCACCCCTGTCTTGTGCCAGTTTTCAAAGGGAATGCTTCCAGTTTTTGCCCATTCAGTATGATACTGACTGTGGGTTTGTCATAAATAGCTCTTACTGTTTTGAGATACATCACATCAATACCTAATTTATTGAGAGTTTTTAGCATGAAGGGTGGTTGAATTTTGTCAAAGGCCTTTTCTGCATCTATTGAGATAATCATGTGGTTTTTGTCTTTGGTTCTGTTTATATGCTGGATTACATTTATTGATTTGCATATGTTGAACCAGCCTTGCATCCCAGGGATGAAGCCCCCTTGATCATGGTGGATAAGCTTTTTGATGTGCTGCTGGATTCGGTTTGCAAGTATTTTATTGAGGATTTTTGCATCAATGTTCATCAGGGATATTGGTCTAAAATTCTCTTTTTTTGTTGTGTCTCTGCCAGGCTATGGTGTCAGGATGATGCTGGCCTCATAAAATGAGTTAGGAAGGATTCCCTCTTTTTGTATTGATTGGAATAGTTTCAGAAGGAATGGTATCAGCTCCTTCTTGTACCTCTGGTAGAATTCAGCTGTGAATCCGTCTGTTCCTGGACTTTATTTGGTTGGTAGGCTATTAATTATTGCCTCAATTTCAGAGCCTGTTTTTGGTCTATTCAGAGATTCAGCTTCTTCCTGGTTTAGTCTTGGGAGGGTGTATGTGTCCAGGAATTTATCCATTTCTTCTAGATTTTCTAGTTTATTTGCATAGAGGTGTTTATAGTATTCTCTGATGGTAGTTTGTATTTCTGTGGGATCGGTGGTGATATTCCCTTTATCATTTTTTATTGCGTCTATTTGATTCTTCTCTCTTTTCTTCTTTATTAGTCTTGCTAGCGGTCTATCAATTTCATTGATCTTTTCAAAAAACCATCTCCTGGATTCATTGATTTTTTGAGGGGTTTTTTTGTGTCTCTGTCTCCTTCGGTTCTGCTCTGATCTTAATTATTTCTTGCCTTCTGCTAGCTTTTGAATGTGTTTGCTCTTGCTTCTCTAGTTCTTTTAATTGTGATGTTAGGGTGTCAATTTTGGATCTGCTTTCTCTTGTGGGCATTTAGTGCTATAAATCTCCCTCTATGCACTGCTTTAAATGTGTCCCAGAGATTCTGGTATGTTGTGTCTTTGTTCTCATTGGTTTCAAAGAACATCTTTATTTCTGCCTTCATTTCGTTATGTACCCAGTAGTCATTCAGGAGCAGGTTGTTCAGTTTCCATGTAGTTGAGCAGTTTTGAGTGAGTTTCTTAATCCTGAGTTCTAGTTTGATTGCACTGTGGCCTGATTTCTTGATGCTTAATGTGTGTCCTGTTTCTCTTTGGAAGCTGTCAGAATCTAACCTCTATCCCCAATATTCTGAAAGTTTTTGATGATGTGTTAGGATATGGATCTTTTTTTTATCTGTTGAATTACTCATTTAATGTTAATGAGTTAATCATGAGCCTTTGCATGATCTTTTTCTCATTCACCGTTCTTGCATCCGGGAGGCTCCCTGTCTTGCAGGAGGATGTCTTCAGTGGAGAAATTCATGTCATTCAGTTCTGGAAAGTTTTAAAATACTGCTTGAAAAGTTCCTTCCCTCTATTTTTTCCAGTGTTTATTCTAGAACTCTTTTTATTCAGATATTGATACCTAGGCCTGATTCTTTTTTCTTATTATTTCTATTTTTCATCTTTTCTACTTTCCTTTATATTTTCTCAATTTTCTCTTCTGGTTCTTCCAATGTTTTTTTTTTAAAACTTCAAACATATGTTTAATATCCCAAAGATCTTGTTATTTTTTATTCTCTGAATATTCCTTCTTTAAAATAGCACTAAAATTTTGTGTCTATAGGGCAGCGGCTCCGGCTTGGCATCCTGGTGACCCTGCATGTATCTTGATAGGCCATGCAGGTGGAGCCTGAACCTCAAAATGAACTAAGTCTTGGTAGAACACACCCTGTGATGCTCCCAGGAGCATAGCCAGTTTTGTGAGGAGCCTTTGCGTGATCTTTTACTCGTTTGCCGTGCTTTCATCTGGGAGGCTCCCTATGTTGCAGGAGGATGCCTTCAGGCAATTTTCTCGTCTCCCTGCCTGTTTCCTTTGAGACATGGGACATGCTTGGCCCCTTGCCCTTGGCCTTGTGCTTGATAGTTTCATGGATATAATATTTACTTCTCTGAGGATGTTAATTTTAGTCGTTGTTTTCAAGTTTTCGTCTACTTCTTGCCTGCTGTTTCTTTCAAGTTAATTTTTTCTTATTTTGCTCTCTGTGATGTTTTCTCGAATTTCCTTAAATCTTTTGATTATGTGCTGCTTTAATTTTTATTTTATTTTATTTTATTTTTTATCGAGACAGGGTCTCACTCTGTCACCCATGCTGGAGTGCAGTGGTTGATTCATGGCTCACTGGAACCTTGACTTCCCCCACTCAGGTGGTCCGCCCACCTCAGCCTCCCAAGTAGCTGGAACTACAGGCATGTGCCACCATGCCTGGCCAATTTTTGCTTGTTTGTTTGTTTTATAGAGATGGAGTTTCGCCGTGTTGCCCAGGCTGGTCTGGAACTCCTGGCCTCAAGCAATCCACCTACCTCAGCCTCCCCAGGTGTTGGGATTATAGGCATGAGCCGCTGCACCCCGCCATGGCTGCTTTTATATTTAAGAGTAAGACACTAAAAAGCTGATTTATAAGAGTAAGATACTAAAAAGCTGATTGGAAGTTCTGTGTTTATGGATGAAGCTTCTTAATTGGAGGAATTCTCTCTTTTCTCTTGGGCTGGCTGAAGATACCCACGGATCACTATGTAGACTTTTACTTAATCCCCCTGTTTTCAATAGGCGAACCCTCCAATTAACTCTCCTTGGTACACCTGAGTTTAGAATCTCTTACTTTGAGTCTTCTGTGAAGATGGTGAATGGTTGCCTGTTTGTGAGGAGACCGACTTTCATGTTTTGCTCCTTGCACTCTGTCTTAGAAGAACCTAGGATCAGTACTGAGCCTTACTTTTGTTTGTGTTTAGAACCAAGTTCTTAGGTTTGAAACTGCCTTTGCAAAAACATTAACAGCGAGAAAATTGTGACAGTGAAATAAGTCTGACATAACTAACCTCATCTTGCTTCTAACCTCCAAGCTGTCCTTGTTCATTCCTGAGCTGTAGGCTGAACTAACTTTGGGAGGAACTTAGTTTATAATTTAACTTTGAAACAAAGATGGATGATAACAGCCATTTCCTGAAACGAACCTTGCCTGGGGACCAGACTGCCTTTGTAGGACTAACAAATTATCCACAGGATTAGAAATTATGGTTTAGGAGTCATGCATGCAGCTAGAGGCCATCAGATTCTAAACCTTCCCAATTGCTCCTAGGGATAACATCACTATTACAAAACCTAAGATTGGTGCTCAAGATATTTTTCAGATCCTGCACTCAGTAGGTCAGCTGGTACCACCCAGATTGATAAACTAGCTCATCTGGTCTTGTGGCCCTGACCCAGAAACTGACTCAACACAAAAGGACAGCTTTGACTCCCTGTGATTTTGTCTCTGACCCGACCAATCAACTCTCCCCACTTCCTGGCTCCCTACCTGCCAATTATCCTTAAAAATCCTGTCTCCAAATTTTCGGGGATATCTCCTGCTTGGCGTGGCCAGCCTCATGTCAGTTAAACTCTGTGTACTGTGATGTTGTGGATTGGTTTTTGTTTGTGCAGTGGACAGAAAGAACCCATCAGGTGGTTACAGTTTCATCTCTTTACAGGCCCCTAGGTTGAAACCTTCCTCATCTGCTGAATCATTTCCATTCACTTATTTGTCTCCAGCTTCCAAAATTTTCTTGACTCACCTCTGTCATTTCTTCCATTATCTAAATAGGATAAATTCTTTTAATCTCTTGAACTTTTAGTGGACTTTCATGAGGGAGCCATGGTAAATGTGATGTTCAGTATACCATGTTTAAGCAGCTGTTACTTTTTAAAAATCTATTTTTGCTTTTGTCCTTCCTAATTTTTATTTTTTGCTAAATCCAAGTTTAGTGAAATTAATGTAGAATCTTAATAGATTACAAGTGGAAAGGATGTGATAAAGAACAGACAAGAATGGCAGCAAATCAGTGATACATGAGGCTGGCAATGACACTGTTCCTTATAGGGGGCCATGTTTCTTCTTTCTTTCGCTTCAGGAAGTTTTTCTAGAATATGTCTTGGTATTGATTGTTTAGTATTGACATAATCAGATATGCCATGTGCTCTTTCATTATGTAATTTCACATTCTTTGAAAAAAATTTCAAGTATATTTCCTTGAATTATTGTTGTAGTATTTGTTCTTGGTTCGATTTTCTTTTGGGTTTCCCATTATTGGCATTTTATCTTCTTTGCCTCGCTTCAACATATGTCACTTTCTTAAATCATTTGGTTTTCTTCCTTTTGAGTTTAAAACTTTTCCTTTTTCACTTGCTTCTTTTCAGGCTTTATCTATTGTGTTTATTTACTCCTATGTTCCTTCTAGTTTAGTGTTCATTTTTGAAATTTTTTTCTTTCATTTCTAATTCTCTGAATTCCATCATTTCATATCTAATGCTGATTTATGTTGCTATGCCTTTTATCATTTTCACAACTTTTGTCTCATTTTAAAATACAAGTAATAATTTTAATATGTGTACCTTTGTCTGTAGCAGTGTTATTCTGCTCGTTTTCTCTTTATTTTTAACAACATTGCCTGGGATTTGACCTCAGTATTTTTGTTTCTCATTTTTATGTGAAGCTTGTTTTCCTGAACTTGTAGAAGGAACTTGGCACAGGTTAGCTTTTCTATCTTTATGCTCCTTTGTCTGTTTTTGTTCTCTAATGTTCAAAAATATGGTGGCTTGCTTTCTGAGATTTATTAGCTCTGTTCCCTTCCTCCACTTTTAACTGGGCTTCATTCCATCTTGATGATTTTCACTATGTGGCTCAGCTCAGATATTGTGTCTGGAATTTATTCCTTCCGGTGGGTTCTTGGTCTCGCTGACTTCAAGAATGAAGCCGCAGACCCTTGTGGTGAGTGTTACAGTTCTTAAAGATGGTGTGTCCGGAGTTTGTTCCTTCCGGTGGGTTCATGGTCTCGCTGACTTCAGGAGTGAAGCTGCAGACCTTCACAGTGAGTGTTACAGCTCTTAAAGGTGGCATGTTGCAGTTGTTTGTTCCTCCCGGTGGGTTGGTGGTCTTGCTGACTTCAGGAGTAAAGACACAGACCGTGGTGGTGAGTGTTACAGCTCATAAAGGTAGTGCAGACCCAAAGAGTGAGCAGCAGCAAGATTTATTATGAAGAGCAAAAGAACAAAGCTTCCACGGCGGGGAAGGGGACCCGAGCGGGTTGTCGCTGCTGGCTCGGGTGGCCAGCTTTTCTGGCCCTGTCCACATCCTGCTGATTGGTCAGTTTTACAGAGCGCTGATTGGTCCATTTTACAGAATGCTGATTGGTCTTTTACAAACCTTTAGCTAGACACAGAGCGCTGATTGGTGCATTTTTACAGAGTATGGATTGGTGCGTTTACAAACCTTTAGCTAGACACAGAGTGCTGATTGGTGCGTTTTTGCAGAGTATGGATTGGTGCATTTACAAACCTTTAGCTAGACACAGAGCACTGATTGGTGCGTTTTTACAGAGTATGGATTGGTGCATTTACAAACCTTTAGCTAGACACAGAGCACTGATTGGTGCATTTCCAAACCTTTAGCTAGACAGAAAAGTTCTCCAAGTCCCTACTCGACCCAGAAAACCAGCCAGTTTTACCTCTCAATCCCCCCTCTAAACAGGACACCCCAACTGCTGTTGGGAATTGGGCAATGACTGTTCTAGCTAATTCCTGCTGGATAGGGACAAAGAAGGGGCCCTGCAGTTGTAGCATCCTCCAGAGGGGAACTCTTTAGGCCAGTGAAAGGGCCAGCAGGTCAGTCCAGGGGTCCTCGGTAGAAGTTGTTAGTTGAGCTCATTTGGGGTTCCATTTGTAAGACCATCTGTAGCTTGATGGCCTCGATTCTAGAAGAAACAAATTTAACAAGGAGGTTAAAAATACAGAGTCTGAAGGCAAGTAATAGCAAGATGGCTGCCATGGGACCTAGAAAGGGGAGAAGCCATGATGCCCAACTCCAGAGGTTGGTATAAGAGTTTGAAAGGCATTGTCTGATTTCAGAAGCCTTTTCCTGAAAACGCCAGGCAGCATCTCGTACTATCCCTGATTGGTTAGTGTAAAAACAACACTCTTCCCCTAAAAAGGTGCAGAGTCCTCCTTTCTCAGCAATGAGGAGGTCTAGGCCTCGGCAGTTTTGGAGAGTCACTGCAGCCAAAGAGTCTATTTGGGATTGTAATTACTATCCTTACTGGATAGATTTTGTTATTTCTTGCAACTGTCTGAGAAATCCTTTGAGAGTGTGTGGTAGTAGGATAATGCATATTACACTGTTAACTTTTAGCAAACTTTAGTTGAAAACCTTGTAAGTTGGGGATTTTAATTTTTTCTTTGCTATTAATAAAACCTCGTTCAGTCTTATTAACTTAGAATTGGTATAGATGGCTCCTTCCTGATTCTGTAAGTACTTTAAGATTTGGCTGAGTGCAAACAGTTTGAGCAGACCGATTATTAGGCAATTTTCCTAACTGCTTATCACTTACTGAATACCCATTGTGTCTTTTTCCCTTAATAGCCTGGAGGAACCATCTATCCTCCGGTCCTGAAGGGAGTTCCTCCTAGATCTGGTTGGACCTTTGTGTGGTAATTAATTAAGATTTAGATCCTGTGTTAGTAAACCTGCTGCGTTAAGGATTTTTGATAGGAAGACTATGGGTTGTCAGTGGCCTCAGTGCTTTCAGGCTATGCCCTTGTTTACACTGACAACAAGGTGGTATTGGAGTGTTATAGGGTTACAGAGAAGACCTTTAATTATCAATTATAGGTTTTAAATTTACCTTGGCTTTTAAAGGAATAGGGTACACTTTTTTCTTTACTACTTCTATATCTCTCATTCTCTCACTTTGACTTCTTCTTTGTCTGTATCTCTCTTTGTCTCTTCCTCTCTCTGTCTCTCTCTTTGACTCCTTCTTTGTCTCTGTCTCTTCCTCTCTCTCTTTGACTTTCTGTCTCTCTCTCTCTCTGACTCCCTCTTTGTCTCTTCCTCTCTCTCTTCTTCTGACTTTGTCTCTTTCTCTCTATCCTTTCTGCTGGTCTTTCCCTGCCTCTGCCAGCCACTTATGCAGCTGTTCTCCCCTCTCCTTCCCGTTTTTGATGGCTTCGGCAGTGTAAGACTGCCACCTCCTTGGGTTTTTGCACTGCATGCAATAACTCCATGATTTCCTTGTGGTATTTAATGGGGGTTCCCCCAAAGGTTAGGAACTCCTTTCCTTTCTGTATTGCAGCCTGGGCATGTAGGATTAGATAAGCATACCTGCTATCTGTATACCCATTTATTCTTCTTCCCTTTCTCAGTTCTAAGGCTCGGGTAAGTGCCACTATTTCTGCTAACTGGGCGCTGGTTCCTGGGGGAAGAGGCTTACTTTCAAGTACGGTTACATCACTAACTATGGAATAACCTGCCCTTTGCATCCCACTCTCCATAAACAAACCTCCATCGGCATATAGGTTAAGGTCAGGATTAGCCAAGGGGACTTCCAAGAGATCATCTCGGGCGGCATAAGTCTGGACTACAACCTGTTGGCAGCCATGCTTGACCGGCTCCCCATCCTCTGGGAGAAAAGTAGCAGGGTTGAGGGCAGCACATGTATGCACTTGAAGCACTGGTCCCTCAAGGAGTAGCGCCTGGTATCTAAGCAGGCGGTTGTCTGACAGCCATAAACTTCCTTTGGCACTTAGTATGCCATTTACATCATGAGTAGTCCAGACAGTGAGATCCTTTCCTTGTATTATTTTGATTGCCTCTGACACTGAGACGGCCACCACCGCAACTACCCATAAACAGTGAGGCCAACCTTTTGCTGCTATATCAATTTCCTTACTTAGGTATGCCACTGGTTGTGGGGTTGTCCCACGAGTCTGAGTAAGGACTCCAAGGGCTATCCCTGCTCTCTCTGTGACGTATAAAGGGAAGTTCTGTCCTGTGGGAAGGCTTAAAGCTGGAGCTTGTACTGGGGCCTGCTTTAAGTTTTCGAAGGCTATTTCTGCCTCTGATTCCCATTCTGCTAGATGAGTATTTGCCCTCTGAGTCTCCTTGATTAGAGTAGAGAGGGGCCTGGCTATCTCACTGTATCCGGGGATCCATAGTCATAGGCAAAAGCCGGGGATTCCAAGGAACCTCTGCAACTGTTTTAATGTCTTAGGGCAAGGATAAGCCAGTATAGGCTGTATTGGTTGCTTGCTGAGGGCCCTGGTCCCTCTGGCTAAGATTAGGCCTAGATATTTGACCAGCTGTAGGCAAAGCTGGGCCTTCGACCTAGACACCTTGTACCCTTGATTAGATAGAAATTTCAAGAGATCTAGAGTAGCCTGCTGGCATGAGGCTTCTGAACTGGTAGCCAAAAGTAAATTATCCACATACTGAAGGGCCAGAGTGCCTGGACTTGAGAAGCGGCCTAGATCTTGGGCCAGTGCCTGACCAAAGAGATGAGGGCTGTCCCTACACCCTTGGGGCAAGACGGTCCATGTAACGTGGGACGTGTGGTCTGTGGGATCCTCAAAGCAAAGAGAAACTGGGAGTCAGGGTGCAGGGGATACAGAAGAAAGCATCCTTGAGGTCCAGAACTGTGAACCATTCTGCTTCCTCCGGTATTTGAGAGAGCAGAGTATAGGGGTTGGGTACAACTGGGTATAGAGGAATTACTGCCTCATTGAGGAGTCTAAGATCTTGCACTAGTCTCCACTGACCATTCAGTTTTTGTACTCCTAGAATTGGGGTGTTGCAGGGACTGCTGCATTTCCTTACTAAGCCTTGAGCTTTTACATGTTTAACAATATCCTGTAATCCTTTATGAGCTTCAGGCTTTAAGGGATATTGCCTTTGATAAGGAAAAGTGGTGAGATCTTTTAGCCTGATTTGGACTGGGTGGGCAATTTTTGGCCTTCCAAATTGTCCTTCCAATGCCCAGACTTCAGTGTTTATTCCCTCCTCAAGTAGGGGACAACAAATGGGTAACTTGTTCCCCATATTCATGTAGATAATAGCTCCAGCTTTGGCCAATATATCCCTCCCTAATAAGGGTGTGGGACTTTCAGGCATAACGAGAAAGGCATGTGAAAAGAGCAAAGTCTCCCAATTACAACTGAGGAGGTGGGAGAAATACCTGGTTACAGGCTGTCCCAGGATTCCTCGGATGGTAATGGACCTTGAGGACAGTCATCCAGGACAGGAGATTAACACTGAGAAGGCTGCACCAGTGTCCAGGAGGAAGTCAATTTCCTGGCCCTCAATGGTTAAACGTACCTGGGGCTTAGTGAGGGTGATGACATGAGCTGGTGCTTGCCCCGGGCACCCTCAGTCCTGTTGTTGGATCATCTGGTTGGGGGCTTCTGGCCTCTGGGCAGTGTGCCTTCCATTGATTGCCTCAGCACAGGGGACATGGATGAGGGGGCAGCTTGTTTCTCGTTGGACCATCTTTTTTAAAGTGTCCTAGTAAACCACACTGATAACAAGCCCTACCAGCTGATTGGCCTGCTCCATTTTCTGTCCTCTCTGAACCACCAAGATTTGTTTGTCTGAGGGCCACGACTAAGGCTGCGGCCTTTCTCTGATCTCGCTTTTCGTTTTGGGCCTGTTCCTCTTGGTCCCTATTATAGAACACCAAGGTTGCTAGGTTTAATAATGCTTCCAGATTTTGTTCAGGGCCCAGGGCTCACCTTTGGAGCTTTCTCCTGATATCTGCAGCTGATTGGGTAATAAACTTATCTTTTAGGATCAATTGACCTTCGAGGGAGTCAGGTCACAGGGGAGTATATTTCCTTAAGGGCTCCCCTAGCCGCTCCAGGAAGGCAGAAGGATTTTCTATATCACAACTAGCTCTTTCTCCTTAGTGTGGAATTCTGTTCTAGAAGGGAGTCCTGGCTGGTCAGTTTCTGGAGTTCTTCGGGGCTACACTGTTCTGGCTCCGTTCAGACCTTATTATTCCTTGCATTCTTATTAGAGACAAAACCTATCCTAATTGGCTTTCCTTTGCTTTCTTCCACAGAAATGCTGATATTATGAAGGTTTTATGACTTGTTAGTGGCCTCTTCTAATAATAAATAATAATTTATATTATGGAGTTCATGAGAATATCATAGAAATATGGTCTTATGATGGTTCAACTTAGAATTTTTTGATTTTATATTGGTGCAAAAGCAACACATTCAGTCGAAACTGTACTTTGAATACCCATACAACTATACTAGTTTTTACTTTCAGTACAGAATTTAGTAAATTACATGAGATATTCAACACTTTTATTATAAAATAGGCTTTGTGTTAGATTATTATGCCCAATTGCAGGCTAACGTAAGTGTTCTGAGCGTGTTTAAGGTAGGCAGGGCTAAGCTATGATGGTTGGTAGGTTAGATGTATTAAATGCATTTTTGGCTGGGCACAGTGGCTCACACCTGTAATCCCAGCACTTTGGGAGGCCAAGGCGGGCAGATCATCTGAGGTTAGGAGTTCTTGACCAGCCTGGCCAACATGGTGAAACCCCGTCTCTACTAAAACATATACAAAAATTAGCTGGTCGTGGTGATGGGCGCCTGTAATCCCAGCTACTCAGGAGGCTGAGGCAGGAGAATCACTTGAACCTGGGAGGCAGAGGTTGCAGTGAGCCAAGATCACACCACTGCACTCCAGCCTGGGCAACAAGAGTGAAACTCTGTCTCAAAAAAAAAAAAAGTATTAAATGCATTTTTGACTTACGCTATTTCAACTTATGATGGGTTTATTAGGACATAACCCCACTGTAAGTGGAGGAGCTTCTATACTTAGCTTGAAATGTTTTGGTTTTTCTTTCTATTGCTCTGCCTGTTTTATGTGGGGATTTAAAGAGATTCAAAAACTCTACTTTTGCTTCCCAAGATACAACTATGTTTTCATTTTAAAATATGTATTCAATTTTCTTTGTATACAAATTATAATCCAGTATTTTATATCAAGGAGAACTAATTTATGTAAAATATATTACTGAATATTTACGAAGTCAAAATTATTTTGTTAATTTGATGTTTTTCAAGTTTTTTTTTAAATTTTAAAATCAAAGCTTGTTTGTTATTTGACAGAAGCAATTATTAGCCTGAAGGTAAAACAAGTTAGCACTGCTTCTTAATAGCAAAGGAATTTAGTTGTATTAGGTATATTGTTATAATAGTTATTGTCAGTTGAAAAACCTGTTTTATCATAAAATTGAGTCATTTATATAAAAATAAAATGGTACAACGATAGATTTAAAAAGATAAAAAATTTAATATTGTTTTAATTTTTTTAAAGGAGAAGAATAGAATTTAATGTGTTACTTTTGAAAGATAACTTGCTTCCTTTGAACAATTCATATTTGTTCATTACTCTTCTATTTTAGCATTATCCTTTCTGCTTGGAACTTTTTTTTTTTCAAATTCCAGGAAAGAACTAGAAGTTTTGGTAACTGATTTGTTTTCCCCTCTAAATACATTTGACATAGGATTTTTGTTTTTTAAGAGATAGGGTCTCACTCTGTTGCCCAGGCTGCAGTGCTCCCTGTGATATGGACAGGAAGCAGGGAAATACTGGGTAGAAGAGGTTGGTCCCAGCGAGGGCCACACCCTTAAGCCTGTGGCCCATAGTGAGAACATGCATTCCTGTTTTCCAGCTTGAATGTTGCTTTTTGGCCTGCCCCACACCCTATCCTGTACCCATAAAAAGCCTAGGCTCCACTGGCAGAGGGACAGGGTGGCAGAGTGGAGAGGCAGAGGAGGAGAGAAGAGAAGAAGCAGCCAGATGTCAGAGAGAAGCAGCTTGACTTCAGCGGGACAGCTTGACAGTGGGACTTCAAAAGAGTTTGGCCAGGGAGAGCTGAACTCTAGGGGAAGACTACATTCCCACTCCATCCCCATTCCAGCTCCCCACCTCACTGAGAGCCACTTCCACTGCTCACTAAAATCCTCCACATTCACCACCCTTCAGTTCATTTGTGTGACCTGATTCTTCCTGGATGCCAGACGCGAACACGGGTACAAGAAGGTGGGTGCAAAAGGCTGTCACTCTGACCCTTCACTGAGCTGTTTAACACTTAAGCTGTCCACGGATGGCAAAACTAAAAGAGCAAACTCTTTTAGTAATACATACCCTCTGGAGTTCCATCACAGGTACCCCCCTAGACACTGCCATGGAGCCACACAGAGTTCTACTCCTGCCGGTGTCCAGAAGCACTTGTACTGGCCCCTGTACCCACTCAGCTGCGTGCTTCCCCTCCTGTGAGGGGTTGAGAGCTGTGGGCTGAGTAAACTAGCCAACCCCAAAGGGGTTAAGGGAACTATCCCATTTCAACTGCAGCCTGGAACTTCTTGGCTTAAATGATCCTTCCACCTCAGCCTCCCAAATAGCTAGGACTACAGGCAGGCACCACCACTCGCAGCTGATTTTTATTTTTTTGTAGAGATGGGGTCTTCCTATGTTGCCCAGGCTGAACTCTTGGCCTCAAGCAACCCTCCTACCTTGGCCTCCCAAAGTGCTAGGATTACAGGTTTGAACCATCATGCCTGGTCTGACATAGGATTTTTAATAAGATTCTGTCGTTAGTGTGATATTTAAAAATCACCAAATTGGCCAGGCACGGTGGCTCAAGCCCGTAATCCCAGCACTTTGGGAAGCAGAGATGGGCGGATTATGAGGTCAGGAGATTGAGACCATCCTAGCGAACATGGTGAAACCCCGTCTCTACTAAAAATACAAAAAATTAGCCAAGCGTGGTGGCGGGCACCTGTAGTCCCAGCTACTCGCGAGGTTGAGGCAGGAGAATGGCGTGAACCCGGGAGGCGGAGCTTGCAGTGAGCCAAGAAAAAGTGCTAATTAAGCTACCTTATTTATAGCCAAATTGAAATGTTAAAATTCTGCAATTTGGGGGGTCAGGTTTCATGTTTTATAGTTCTTGCTATTCACATTAAAATATGTAACATAATACTTATACATTCTAAAGCTGTAAAATGGTTTTTGCTGTGCACTAGTTAATCAAACTGCTGCTATAGTCACAGAAAGAACCAAAGACTATAACTGTAAATACCACATGGTTGTGAAAATATGGAGGACAACAAATAACTAATTATCTTTGGGTTTTTTTTAAGTACTTTTTTTTTTGTTTTTTGTTTTTTGGTTTTTTTTTGAGACGGAGTTTCACTCTTGTTGCCCAGGTTAGAGTGCAATGGCACGATCTCAGCTCACTGCAACCTCCGCCTCCTGGGTTCAAGCGATTCTCCTGCCTCAGCCTCCCAGGTAGCTGGGATTACAGGCATGTGCTACCACTCCCGGCTAATTTTTTATATTTTTAGTAGAAATGGGGTTTCTCCGTGTTGGTCAGGCTGGTCTTGAACTCCTGACCTCAGATGATCCACCTGCCTCAGTCTCCCAAAGTATTGGGATTACAGGTGTGAGCCACCATGCCCGGCCAAGCACCTGTTTACATAATCAACTATTCTCTTTAAATATACCTTACGATGTCATCTTTTCCCATCTAATCTGTAGTTGGAAAATCTTTATCAGAATTAAAAAATCTCTTTTGTCAGGATGTGAATTTCAACCAATTTGGCAAAAATCAGTCTTATATAACTTACGGCTTTCTAAGTTGAGTAAATGAAATCAATATTCCCAGTTTTAGAACATATTTACATCAACATATAAGAACTGGTTTTCATGTCTCCACCTGTAAATTAATGTCAGTTGAATTTTCAAAAGCTTTTAGTGAAGAATAGGCATCTCATTGAAGGTTATTTTTGAATCCTCAAAATTAACTTTTATTAAGTGCATTGATGTGGAATTCAGGAACTCTTAAATAGTAGCTCCTCCTGAGAGTATTTAAATTTGTGAGGCATCAAGGAGTGTGGTGCATGCCTGCAGTCCCAGCTACATGGGAGGCTGAAGTGGGAGGATCACCTGAGCCTGGGAGGTTGAGGCTGCAGTGAGCCATGATGGTGCCACCGCACCCCAGCCTGAGCGACAGAGTGAGACCCTATCTAAAAAGAAAAAAAAATGACAGTCTCAATATTCTAGAGTTGTATGTTAACTATGGTTGCTCATTCTTCAAGCTCAGAGGATGTTGAAGGTGTGAGAGAGAGTGCTGGGAGATGTGCACAGGAAGTACATGCAACAGGGAGAAATGACGTCTGGCAATGAAAGAAGTGACAGAGCTGTAGTTACATGGTTCTTGAAACCAATTTAGTGCAAGGGCAAATAACACACTCAGGAGTTTTTGCTTGCTCTAAATATCACAGTACTATATGATAATTGATGTTTCTAATGAGTCAGTCTGCAAGAAATGGGGTTCATGTGCAGTTGTGTGCAAATAAGCTTTGCAAAAAACATATTTTGGTGTAGGAAGACTATATGGGCAGCTTCTGTTCTTGACTTACTGGTTAAATGAGGCATTATCTTTAGGCAACTATTTGAAAACACACTGTTATATCCACTTAACATTTACTTTGAGTCCTGGTTGTAGTCAAACTCTAAATTTGCTGGAAATGCTAGAAATGGTGCAATTTCTGTTCACTGAAACAATAGAATAAAGGAAATGGACTTGTGCACTCTGTGGTAGATTGCCACTTAATGTCATTTGAAGCATAAGATATGCTGATTACTGAAAGCTAAAATTAGCCCCACAACTAGTAGGCTGTGTTTGACACTTTAAAGGTATACACTTGATGAAGAACATAATTAGGGATAACAGGCTTTTATGCTTGGCAGAGGTAGGCGTCACATTTTGTTAACATACATTGCTTAATATTACTCTCTTGACAGATTCTCCAAATACAATTTTTTTTTCCCATGGCAATATGAGCCACTATGTCTGTGAGTCAATATGAACAAGATTTTTTTTTACGGTTGATTGCCATTGAATGATGAAAACCTTGTGGTACTATCAAAGTGAAATATCATATACTTTGGGTGTAACAAGTATGCATTTTGTAACATGTCAAAGAGTTCAGTTACACTATAGTTAAGAAATTGAGGCTGGGCGCGGTGGCTCATGCCTGTAATCCAAGCACTTTGGGAGGCCGAGGCAGGCGGATCACGAGGTTAGGAGATCGAGACCATCCCGGCTAACATGGTGAAACTCCGTCTCTACTAAAAAATGCAAAAAATTAGCCAGGCATGGTGGCAGGCACCTGTAGTCCCCAGCTACTTGGGAGGCTGAGGCAGGAGAATGGCGTGAACCCGGGAGGCGGAGCTTGCAGTGAGCCGAAATCGCGCCACTGCACTCCAGCCTGGGCGACAAAGCGAGACTCCGTCTCAAAATAAATAAAATAAAATAAAATAAAATAAAATAAAATAAAACTTTTTATTAGCTGTGAGTTTGCTGTCTCAGTCTTCCTCGAAATTCTGTGCAGAATTGCAATGAAAACTTTCTCTGAATGCCTTGTTTAAAATTTTTCTGTTTGTGTATTATCTTGAGAGGTCCAAAATTATATTTTCACAATGATCTCTGTAAACATTTAAACTTAACTAGTAAAAGAAATGAATAATCTTTGTTGCAGAGTGTTCAATAAACAAACAATACTTCAGTAAAATAATAGAAACAACAAACTTAAAATTTTTTTAATGTTTTAAAATTGTGTCTCTTTTTAAAAGATGGGGTGGGAGAGAAGAGTGATCTGTAGATTTTTATAAAATTGAACTAACAGCATGTGCTGACAAGTAATAAATAACAGGGCCGGGCGCAGTGTCTCATGTCTGTAATCTCAACGCTTTGGGAGGCCGAGGCGGGCAGATCACCTGAGGTCAGGAATTCGAGAGCAGCCTGGCCAACATGGTGAAACTCCATCTCTACAAAAAATACAAAAACTAGCTGGGCATGGTGGGACGTGCTGGTAATCCCAGCTTCTTGGGAGGCTGAGGCACGAGAATTGCTTGAACCCAGGAGGCAGAGGTCGCAGTGAGCCAAGATCACGCCACTGCACTCCAGCCTGGGCAACAGAGCAAGACTCCATCTAAAAAAAAAAAAGTAAACAGAGATTCAAAGTGGCTAAATAAATTGGTTTCCATTCATCTTTTGTTTTTAATTGCCATCAGGCTAAGAGACAGCTTCTCTTTTCAGCCTATAGGAAAAATATTTGGTAGTGTAACAATCCTGTTTCTATTCCTGCGGTAGGAGCTCTGTTACCTTCTGTAGGAGCTGCATTTTAAAGTATTTAAATACAATAATTAAGTCTACATTTGGTTGCTCATTTGCCTAAAACTTTGTGAAGTTATAAGTGCTCAGTATTTGTGGTCCTTTACCGTATTTCTGGTAGAATTGTTTCCTTCCTAATTTTTCTTTGACCCATGGGTTATTTAGAAGTATGTTTCTTTCTTTCTTTCTTTCTTTTTTTCTTTTTTTTTTTTTTTTTTTTGAGACGGAGTCTTGCTCTGTCCCCCAGGCTGGAGTGCAGTGGCACGGTCTCCGCTCACTGCAAGCTCCGCCTCCTGGGTTCACGTCATTCTCCTGCCTCAGCCTCCCAAATAGCTGGGACTACAGGTACCCGCCAGCACGCCCAGCTAATTTTTTGTATTTTTAGTAGAGACGGGGTTTTCACCATGTTAGCCAGGATGGTCTGGATCTCCTGACTTCGTGATCCGCCCGCCTTGGCCTCCCAAAGTGTTGGGATTATAGGCATGAGCCACCATGCCTGGCCAGAAGTATGTTTTAGTTTCCTAATATTTGGAGTTTTTCTAAGGATCTTCTGTTATACTGATTTTTTATTTCATTCCGTTGTAGTCAGGAAATACTTTGTTTGACTTGAATCTTTTAAAATTTATTGAGATTTGTTATTATTGCCTAAAATATGGTCTATGTTGGTAAGCGTTCCATGAACACTTAAAAAAAAAAAAGATGTATTCTGGGCTGGGCGCGGCGGCTCACGCCTGTAATCCCAGCACTTTGGGAGGCCTAGGCAGGTGGATCACGAGGTCAGGAGTTTGAGACCATTCTGGCTAACATGGTGACACCCTGTCTCTACTAAAAATACAAAAAATTAGCTGAGCATGGTGGCGGGCACCTGTAGTCCCAGCTACTCGGGAGGCTGAGGCAGGAGAATGGTGTGAACCCGGAAGGCGAGCTTGCAGGGAGCTGATATTGCGCCACTGCACTCCAGCCTGGGCGACAGAGCGAGACTCCATCTCAAAAAAAAAAAAAAAAAAAAAAAAAAGACATATTCTGGTATTGTCAGGTGGAGCGTTATGTAAACATCAGTTAAGTCAATTTGGTTGACAGTGTTGTTCAAATCTTCATATAATCTTATTTTCTGTTTATGTCTTCTGTACTTATTGAAAGAAAGCATGCTTTCTGTTGATGCATAACAAATTACCTCAAATTGGGCTTCAAACAGCACACATTTATTATCCCTGCTCCTATGAATCAGGAATTGGGATGGTTTAACTGAGTCCTCTGCTCAGAGTCTCAGAAGATGGCAATCAGGGTGTCAGCTGAGTTCGCTCTTGTTGCCAAGGCTAGAGTGCAATGGCGTGATC
Organism: Nomascus leucogenys; assembly: GCF_006542625.1. Taxonomy (NCBI): domain Eukaryota; kingdom Metazoa; phylum Chordata; class Mammalia; order Primates; family Hylobatidae; genus Nomascus; species Nomascus leucogenys. Next base: position 83,104,353 of record NC_044388.1, read on the forward strand.
TTGGCTCACTGCAGCCTCTGCCTCCTGGATTCAAGTGATTCTCCTGCCTCAGCCTCCCAAGTAGCTGAGATTACAGTCTCCCACCACCACATCTGGCTAATTTTTTGTATTTTCGTAGACACGGGGTTTGGTCATGTTGGCCAGGCTGGTCTGGAACTCCTGGCCTCAAGTGATCCACCCACCTCGGCCTCCCAAAGTACTGGGATTACAGGCATGAGCCACAGTGTCTGGCCTTATTTTTTATCTTATTTATTTGTGTATTTATTTTTGAGATTATCTCACCCTGTTGCCCAGGCTGTATAGTGGTATGATCTTGGCTCACTACAGCCTCCACATCCTGGGTGCAAGCAATTACCCCACCTCCCAAGTAGATGGAACTACACGTGTGCACCATCAGGCTCAGCTAATTTTTCTATTTTTGTAGAGATGGGGTTTTGCCATGTTACCCAGGCTGCTCTCTAATGCCTGAGCTCAAGCTGTTCACCCACCTCAGTCTTTAAAAGTGCTGATATTATAGGCGTGGGCCACTGTGCCCAGCCATCTACTGCTTTCTTTTGATTAATGTTAGTGTCTTTTGATTAGTGTTTTGCTTTCTGTTGATTAGTGTTAGTATGGTATATATTTTCTAACTTTATTTTAACTCCATTTGTGTCTTATATAGATGATCCCCAACCACGGTTCAACTTATGAATTTTTGACTTTGCTATGATGTTAAACTATTGCAATTTTGACATATTATACAGTATTAAATAAATTACGTGAAATATTCAACACTTTATTATAAAATAAGCTTTGTATTAGATGATTTTCCCAACTATAGGCTAATGTAACTGTTCTGGCCATGCTTAAGGTAGTCTAGGCTGAAGTATGATGTTTGGTAGGTTAGGTGTATTGAATGCATTTTTTACATATAATATCCTCAACTTACAATGGGTTTATCAGGCATAGCCCCATGGTAAATTGAGGAGTATCTGTATTTAAATTAAGTTTCTTGTAGGTGGCATATGGTTGGGTCTTCTATTTTTTAATCTAATATTAGTTTCTACCATTTAATTAGGATATTTTAGCAATTTATATTTTTAAGTTTTTCTTTCCTTATTAAAAATAAATAGTATTTGTACATATCATTTGTGACACTCTCTTTCTAGATATATTCCACAATGTATTTCTATCATTTATTTTGACAGCTTTGTTAATATGTCATTCACATAGCATAAAGTTTACCCTTTAAAAATGTACAATTCAGTGTTTTTTTACAGAGTTATGCACCCATCAATACTAATTGCAGAACATTTTAATCACCACAAAATCATCATCCTCATACCCATTAGCAGATACCCTCCAGGCCTGACTTCCCCCAGCCCATGGCAACCACTAATATACTTTTTGTCTGTCTGGATTTGCCTATTCCACATATTTCATATAAATTGAATCACACAATAAGTACTATTTTTTTCTGGCTTCTTTATTTTCATCCTTCATCCATGTTATCACACTTAATTCCTTTTAATGGTCAAATAATGTTCCTTTTATACAGATATACTATGTTTTATTTATCCATTCATGAGATGGCTGATTATTGTGTTTTCACTTTTTGGTTCTTATGAATAATGCTGCTACAAACAATCATGTGCAAATTTTTGTGTAGACACATGTTTTTATTTCTCTTAGGTATTTACCTAAAAGTGGAACTGATGGGTCATATGGTAATTGTGTGTTTAACTTTTTCAGAAACTGGAAAACTGCTTTGCAATTAGCTGCACCGTTTGACATTCCCACCAGCAATGTATCAAGATTCAAGTTTCCTTGCCAACACCTGTTATTGTCTGCCTTTTTTCATTTGATACTTTAAAGATATTGCTCCACTGTGTTTCCATTAAGATATCTCTGTCATCATTGTTTCTCTGTATATAACATGACTTTTTATAGGACTTTATCACCAGTTTTGAACAATTTGATTGCAATGTGACCTCATGTTTCTTGTGATTGGGAGTTAATTGGAAATCCTGGATTTGTGCGTTTATCATTTTTAACACATTTGGAAAGTTTTTGGCCATCATTTCTACAAATATTTTTCTATTGCCCTGTTCTTCCTTTGGGGACTCTGATAACATATATATATATATATATGTATATGTGTGTATATATATATATATGTTACATACTATATATATGTGTATATATATGTTACATATATAGTGTATATATATAGTATGTCATCTTTCTTCATATGTGTATACACAGTATGTACATTATATATATATATAAAATGTACTTAAAGTTTTTACCATAGTTCAACAATGCTCTGTTTATTTTTTTAATTATCTTTTCTCTCTGTCTTTTAAGCTCACTAATCTTTTATTCTGCAATGAATCCCATCCTTGGCATTAATCCCACCTAATACATTTCTCATTATACATTGTAATTGTTTCATTTTAAGAAGTTTGATATGCATTTTTTTTTTTTTGAGATGAAATCTTTCTCTTGTTCCCCAGGCTGGCGTGCAATGGTGTGATCTCGGCTCACTGCAACCTCCGCCTCCTGGGTTTGAGTGATTCTTCTGCCTCAGCCTCCTGAGTAGCTGGGATTACAGGCACCTGCCACCATGCCCGGCTAATTTTTGTATTTTTAGTAGAGATGGGGTTTCACTGTGTTGGCCAAGCTGGTCTTGAACTCCTGACCTCAGGTGATCTGCCCGCCTCAGCCTCCCAAAGCGCTAGGATTACAGGCATGAGCCACCGCGCCTGGCTTGATATGCATTTTTATATCTTTCATGCTTTAACTTTTTGAGCATATAGAAAACAGTTATAATTACTGTTTTTTTAAAGTCTTTGTCTCCTAATTCTAGCACTCTGTTAGTTCTGGGTTAGTTTCAATTAATTCGTTTTTCTCCGTGATGGGTCATATATTGCCGTTTCTTTACGGATCTGGCAATTTTGATTGAATGTCACACATTGTGGATTTTAGTTAGTTGGGTGCTGGATATTTTTATTCCTATAAATAGTCTTAAGCTTTTTTACTGAGATACAGTTAAGTTGCTTGTAAATAGTTTGATTCTTTCCATTCTTGTGTTTAAGATTTATTAAGCAGGACTGCTATGTGCTCATCTAGGGTGAATTATTCCCCACTACTGATAAAATACTCTTCTTTGTCCTTAACTCAGCGCCCTTTGTAGGACTCAAAAGGCATTCCACTGTCTTCTGGGCTTCATAGTTTCTGATAACAAGTCCATGGTATTTGAATTATTGTTCCTTTGTATGTAATGTGTCATTTTTCTTTGGCTACCTTCAAAATTTTTCCTTCATCTTTTGTTTTAAGTAGTTTCACCTTGATGTGCCTTATCATGGTTTTCTTTGTATTTAATCTTTCTTCATATGTGTATACACAGTATATATATTCGTTCTTCTTCTTCAGGACCCCAGTTACTTATATACTAGGCCTTTTGATATTGTCACACAGATCCCTGAAGCTTTTTTTTTTAAGATCATTTTCCTCTCATGTTCAGATTGTATTATTTCCATTGCTCTATCTTCAAGTATGCTAATTCATTTCTGTTTTGTCTCAATTCTGCTATTAAGCCCATGTAGCAATTTAAAAATTTTTTGATATTATTGTGTTTTTTCAAATAACATCTCCATTTGGTGTTTTTTCAAATAACATCTCCATTGGTGTTTTACATATAAAATTTATATTTATATATTATATATTATATATAATTTATATACATATAATTGTATATTATATATAATTTATATATGTATATGTAATATACATACATATATGTATATAATGTATAATGTACATATATGTATATAAATTATATATAATTTATATATAATATAAATTATATATAATTTATACTATATATATTTATATGTAGTATATAAATTATATATAATATAAATTATATATAATTTATATATATATATGTACATTATACATTATAGTAGTATATTCATATATGTACATTATACATTAGTATATAAATTATATATGTATATATATGTATAATATATATTATATATGCTATATATGTGTATATATTATATATGTATATAATGTATACATGTATATATGTATATATTATATACGTATATATGTATATATTATATATAAATATTATATATAATATATGTATATATTATATATAAATTATATATTTTATATATAAATTATATATGTATATAAATTATATATTATATACATATATAATATATATTAGGAGACAGGATCTTGCTCTGTCACCCAAGCTGTAGTACAGTGGTGTGATCATGGCTCACTGCAACCCCAAACTTCTGGGTCCAAGCGATTCTCTGCCTCAGCTTCCTCAGTAGCTAGGACTACAAGTGCACACCACTGTGCCCAGCTAATTTTATAATTGTTTTTGTAGATATGTGGCCTCACTATGTTGCCCAGGCTGGTCTTGAACTCCTGAGCTCAAGCAGTTTTCCTGCCTTGGTCTTCTGAAGTGTTAGGATTATAGGCATGAGCCACTATACCTAGCCTAAAATATATTTTCTTTGTCTGTGCCAAGATATTTATCTCTTCATTCATCTGGACATTATTTATTTTTACTTCACTGAATGTAGTCATAATAAATACTTTAACATCTTTGTCTGGTAATTCCAATATCTGGGTTGCCCTTCATAGATTGTCTTCTCCCTTTTGAATAAATCAAATTTCACATTTTCTTGGGTTTACATTTTTTGGGCACTTTTGGATTCTTTTGAATAGATAGTGTGATTATTATGTTGTGGAGACCCTGAATTCTATTATATTCCTTTATGTAATAGAATATGATTTATTTTCTTATATTCCTCTGAAGAGTGTTGGCGTTTTGCTTCAACAGGCAGCTAGCTCGATTAGACTCAAATTTCAAACTGTAACTGATTGCAGCTCAAATCTCAGTTTAGTTCCTCTAGCCTTAAAAACAAGTTGCTTTGATTCTGCTCTACATATTTCATGCATGGTTTAGGTCAGTCAAAGACTTGGGAAGAGTTTACACATAGAGTATGTGAGCCCTTTCCCTACTTCTCTTCTTTCTAAAATTACTCCTCTTAGTTTACGGAGTCTGTGGCTTCCCCTAGCTCTGTCCTCATCTTCATTAGCCAGAAAGTTGCCATGTATTCTATGGGAACTCAGCCACCCTGAACCACATTATGCTCATAGACTATTCTCAAGCCAAAGCCACAAATGGTAAGGAACTCACACTGTGTTAATTCCCTTGTCTAAATTTTTACTCTACTCCAAAGTCTGGGTACTCTCCAGAGTCTTTGGATACTTGTTTCTTATATTTTAGCCAGAGTTTGTATGTTTTTTGTATTCATGAGAGGATCAGTCTGTTAGAAGTTTACTCCACTATAACAAAGGTAGAACTCTTTTTATTTTTATTTTTATTTTTTTTTTGGAGACAGAGTCTCACTCTGTTGCCCAGGGGCACAATCTTAGCTCACTGTAACCTCCGCCTCCTGGGTTCAAGCGATTCTCTGCCTCAGCCTCCCAAGTAGCTGGGATTACAGGCGTGCACCACCATGCCCGGCTAATTTTTGTATTTTTGGTAGAGATGGGGTTTCACCATGTTGGCCAGGCTGGTGTCAAACTCTTGACCTCAAGTGATCGACCAGCCTCAACCTCCCAAAGTGCTGGAATTACAGGCATGAGCCACTGCATCTGGCACAGAGGTAGAGCTCTTTATGTCTATGTGTACCCAACATTTAGTTTCTACATAAGTGAGAACATGCAATATTTGGTTTTCTGTTTCTGTAATAATTTGCTTAGGAAAATAGCCTCGAATTTCATCCACGTTGTTGCAAAGAACATGATTTACTCTTTTTATGGCTGTGTAGTATTCCATGGTGTGTATGTACCACATTTTCTTTATCCAATCCACCACTGATGGTCAACTAAATTGACACCCTGTCTTTGCTATTGTGAATAGTGCTGTAATGAATATACAAGGGTATGTGTCTTTTTGGTAGAACAATTTATTTTCTTTGGGTATATACCTAGTAATGAGATTTCTGGGTTCTAATTTTAGTTCTTTGAGACATCTCCAAACTGCTTTTCACAGTGGCTGAACTAATTTACATTCCCATCAACAGGGTATAAGTGTTCCCTTTTCTCCGCAGCCTTGTCAACATTGTTATTTTTTGACTTTTTAGTAATAGCTATTCTGACTGGTGTAACATGGTATCTGATTTTGGTTTTTATTTGCATTTCTCTGATGACTAGTGATGTTGAGCATTTATGTCTTTGAGAAGTGTCTGTTCATGTCCTTTGCCCATTTTTTAATGTGGTTGTTTGTTTCTTGATGGATTAAGTTCCTTATAGATTCTGGGTATTAGACCTTTGTCAAATGCATTGTTTGTGAATATTTTCATTCATTTTATATGTTGTCTTTTTACTCTGTTGATAGTTTCTTTTGCTGTGCAGGAGCTCTTTAGTTTAATTAGGTCACACTTATCCGTTTTTGTTTTTGTTGCAGTGTCTTTTGAGGTCTTGGGCATAAATTCTTTGTTAAAGCTGATGTCTGGAGGAATATTTCCTAGAGTTTTTCTAGATTTTTATAGTTTGAGGTCTTACATTTAAGTCTTTAATTCACCTTGAGTTAGTTTTTGTGTATGGTTATAGGTCGGGGTCCAGTTTCATTCTTCTGCATATGGTTAGCCAGTTTTCTCAACACCATTTATTGAATAGGGTGTTCTTTCCCCATTGCTTATTTTTATTGACTTTGTTAAAGATCAGTTGGTTGTAGGTATGCTGCTTTATTTCTGGGTTCTCTATTCTGTTCCATTGGTCTATTTATCTATTTTTGTACCATTACCATGCTGTTTTGATTACTGTAGCCTTCTAGTATAGTTTGAAGTCTTATAATGTGATGCCTCCAGCATATTCTTCAATTTTAAAAAACTAACACATATGCAGAAAAGTGTATAAAACTATAAATAGCTTAAACAATTAATGAAAATTGAACAGATATATAACTACTGTCTCAATTAAGAAATAGAATATTATCGGCCTTCCAGGAACTATGGGAGTTTTTTGTTTTTTGTTTTTTTCTTTGTTTGGTTTGTTTGTTTGGTTTGTTTTTCAAGAATGGGAACACTTTGATTATATTTATAGACATGAAGAAGATAACTGATGACTCCAATTCCTGAAAGAGGGAAGAAATAGTAAGGTTTTTAACCTTATTAGTCATTAGAGCAGCTCTATAAAACCACAATAAAGTGTGTCTGAACTGCCATCAGAATTGCTAAAATTTAAACCATGAGCAACTCATGCTCTTATACACTGCTGGTAGGAGTATAATGAGTACAACTATTTTGAAAAACTTTAGGAGTAACTCCTAAAGCTGAACAAACATATACCCTGTGGCTTAACATTTTCACTTCTCGGTATGTACCTGTTAGAAATATGCTTATGTTACCCAAGAAGAGATATATAAAAATGTTCATAGTCAAAGTAGTTTTAATGCCAAAATTTAGAAACAACCCAAATGTCCATTGGTAGCAGACTGAATAATTAATTTGTGCTCTATTCATGTAATGAAATGTTATGTATCAGTGAGTATGAACAAACTACTGTTACATGCAATGTGAAAGAATCTCACAAATGTAATGTTTAATGAAAGAAGCTAGACATGGTTAGGGAGTGAGGAGGACTTCTGGGTGCTAATAATGTTCTATTTCATTGTAGATGATGGTTACACTGGGACATTCTTTTGCAAAAATCCATTGAATATTATAATTTATTGGCTTATCTGTATTAAACCTTAATAAAAACTCAATTTATTCTTTAAAAAAAAGTCCTCCTACTGTGTTTTTGTCTTACTCTTTTAGCAACAATAAGCTACATTCTCTGCATATCAAAACACGTTTATTTTTCCTATATCTCTACATTTAGTGAGATATCAGATTTATTTTTATTTTTATTTTTTCATTTTTTTTGAGACAGAGTCTGGCTCTGTCCCCCAGGCTGGAATGCAGTGGCACCATCTCGGCTCACTGCAAGCTCCGCCTCCCGGGTTCACACCATTCTCCTGCCTCAGCCTCCCGAGTAGCTGGGACTACAGGTGCCTGCCACCACACCTAGCTAATTTTTTTTGTATTTTTAGTAGAGACAGGGTTTCACTATGTTGGCCAGGATGGTCTCGAACTCCTGACCTCGTGATCCGCCCACCTCGGCCTCTCAAAGTGCTGGGATTACAGGCTTGAGCCACCGCGCCCGGCCTTTATTGTTTTTTTTTTTTTTGAGACAGGGTGAGATATCAGATTTCTTATGATTGGAATCTTTAAATGTTAAACTGAGTTCCCATGGACATATTCTGTACATTCTATAACTGTCCCAGAGACAATATATATCTCTGCTGAATTCAGTTTCCACATTGGAGTTTTTTTAAGATATTTTTTGTGTGTTGCTAAACAGTCCAGAATCTTTTATATACAGATAGTTTAAAGACTTTACAGAAGGAGGTTGTGAATTATTATGACACTGTAATTCTTAAAGGAATAATGCTTTTTAAAGCCAGTAGAGAATTTAGAAGTAGAATTGCTGTACAAGATTTAGGGGGACATTTGAACCTCATTATAGAAAATACTTTGATTCAATGGCTTCAGAAAACAGGCTGTGTTAGTTATCTATTTGTATGTAACTAATTATTCCAGAACTTTGTAGCTTAAAACAACAAACATTTATTAATCTCACAATTTCCCCGAGTCAGGAATTTGGATACAGTGTCATCTGGCTCTGGATCTCTCACAAGCATGCAATTGAGATATCACTGGGGCTGCTGATCCAACCGATGGCAGTTGGGAGGGAGGATCTACTTCCAAGGTGACTCATCTGATTTTTGGCAGGATTCAGTTCCTTGTGGTTGTTAGACTGAAGACCGTAGTTACTCACTGGCCACTGGCGTTTGTCAATTTCTTGCCATGTAGGCCTCCCCATAGGGGAGTTTATAACCTGGCACATGACTTCCATTAAAGCAAGCAAGAGGGCAAGAAAGGATAAGCAAGACAGGAGCCAGAGTATTTTTGTGACATCTGTCATGTTTAAGTGAGTTACCAGGTCCAGACAATATTCAAAGGAGGGGGTTGTACAAGGACATAAATATCAAAAGGTGCAGGTCATTGGAAGCCATCTTAGACACAATGTATCACACTGGCCTTTGGCTATAAATAACTAAGATGATATTATCTGTAACTGGGTTGGAGTGCATATCAGAGTGTTTTCAATAAAGATTTTCTTTTGGCTGGTTTATTCTGACTTCTGTTCTTTAGGGCATTTCTCTAATTTCAATAAATTTGGGTCAAAACATACTCTTTGGATATCTTAAGACTTGTCTTTCCACCTGTTTACTCCAATTTTTCCTCTATTCTCTGCCCTACATGGCAAAAAACTGTCTTTCCATTTATTTTCTATGATACAGTGTTTGGTTCTAGAGGTGTACTCGTTTCTGTGTTTGAAGAAGTAGCGAAGTATAAAAATTACTTGATTTATCCATATGCTGTTCTCACATGAGAAGATCCTTGCCTATGTAAGAGCATTAGCAGAACTGTCAACTGGTAGCTGTTGGTGCCACCCTCATTTCTTTTAACAGTGTGAGTTGATTGAGGTTGTCATTTTTTCTTCTTAACTATTTCCTCAAAAGGAGATAATTGAAGCTTCTAGTAAATGAAAAAACTCTTCAAGGCCTTTTTCATTTACAACGACATACTGTATTATCATCTGTTTTTCTTAGTATTGTAGGTAATGAATTTTAAAAATACTTTAAATGATGCTAGCTTTAGGCTCTTTTTAAACAGCAAAGAAAAATTATTGGGGAATAAACGTACAAGTCTATGAATAACTGTTTTCTGGTTGTAAAATAATGTTTATTTGTTTAACATTTAAATAATACAAAGACAGATGGTTAATAATTCCTATCTGCAACCATAAAAGTAAGTTTATTTAATTTTTAAAAAAAATCAAATGGGCATGTGAGCAGTTAATCTGTTGCTATCTTTCCATTGGAAACAAATTAAAAATAGTAGAAAAATATTTAGAAACAATTTCTCAGTCATAGAACGTAGTTTCTTATTTTGTTCTCATTGGTACCTCTCTTTCTTGTTGGAAATGCTGACATATTGAAATACTTCTTTTCTGTAGAAGGTGGTTCTCCCTTTTACCCAGGAATAATTTTGTGGCAAATCACTGAGTCAGCAGTTATTTTGACTCTAACTGAAAGAGATAAAGTTCCTAAGAATTTATTATATATGTTTCTTGCCACTGAGTGAGCAAGAAAAATACATACCCATCAGTGCTGACTGGTTGGTAATTTCTGAAACACGGTGCCACAGCTATTCATAAATAACACAGTAACAGAATTACAGAGAATTTGGAAGAGATCAGTCTCTAGATGGATGATTTAGTCTATAAACAAATAGCTACTCAACTTCTTTTAACTTTTAAGAATGCTGTATGTGTTTTCTAATCCAGATCCTTGGGTTTCAGTGAGTCGCTAGAAATCAAGAAATTTTTACAGATTAATGGATCAGCAAGTGAACATTGGTATATGGACGTACCTTGTATTATTAGTGAGGAATAAGGAGAGCTTTCCCCTGTACCCCACGTCACTTCTAGAAACTCTACTCTTTAACTTGAAGTTTACCGTGACTGTTTAGTGAGTTGAATGTAACCCTGATGTCATGGGATGAGAACGGAGTGTAAGTTTATCAATGATCTGTGAAACCCTGTCAATAAAATATTTGTGTCTTTGTCTCTCCGTAATGTCAGGGTGTATTGTAAGTGTCGGGTGTATTGTAAAATATAAGTAAACAAAAGTATTTATGTTGCTTAGTTGTTTTATTTGTGGAATATTCATGAAGCTGTGTTATGCAATGTCTTTGCTATATATATTTGTCAATTAACTTGTATTAACTTTATGCAGGGGGCTTGCGTAACTTTGATAGCCAAAGGCATTTCCAGGCCTTGCCATGTTTCTCTAGAAAATGTGCCACAGGGAGTATAAACTTGTAGCTGTTTGATAGGTATCGATATGGTTTGGCTCCGTGTCCCCACCCAAATCCCATGTTGAGTTGTAATCCCCACTTGTTGAAAGTGGGGCCTGGTGGGAGGTGATTACATCATGGGGCTGGTTTTGAGTGGTTTAGTATCAGCCCCCAAATGCTGTTTTGTGATAGAGTTCTCACAAGATCTGATGAGATCTGATGGTTTAAAAGTGTGTGGCAGTTCCCTACTCACTCTCTCTCTTTCCTGCTGCCATGGTAAGATGTGTTTTCTTCCCCTTTGCCTTCCACCATGATTGTAAGTTTCGTGAGGCCTCCTAGCTATGCTTCCTGTTAAGCCTGTGGAACTGTGAGTCAATTAAACCACGTTCTTTCATAAATTACCCAGTCTCAGGTAGCTCTTTATAGCAGTGTGAAAACAGACTAATACAGGTATATTGCCTGATATTTCTGGTTTCCCTCTTTGAAGCCTGCCAACATTCCCACCTCTATAAATGAACAAGCAGACAATTTTAAATCAAGTATAAATATGACTTGAACTTCCACGTGAGATATAAACCCAAACAATCCCTTACCCGTTTTTGCAGACAAGAAATGAGGTAGCAGGAGATGCCTTGAAAGGGTCTGTGAGGCACCTCCAGTATTTTGGCAGGTGGAGGCAGGCGGGGTGGTTAGAGATTTGAAAACAGTTAAAAATTATGACACATTTTTAATAGTCTGCATACAGTGTTTGCTGCTTTTATATGTTTTTTACACTTGGACAAACAGGTTTTTTCTTTTTTTAAGATTTTTGTTTCAGTATGTCACTTGGCAGGGGCAAAATTACTGAATGGGGAATGTTAACTACTTTGGGGTGGATAATCTTAGACAAAATTGTGAATTAAGTCAAGAGTCTTTGTGGCAATCCACTGCCTCCTTTGAAGTATTCTTCCTGCCAAAGGGGCTTGTGCTATCAATACTGCCCTGGCCACAGAGAGGAAAGAAACATTCATTCACACAGAGACAATAGGGACTTAATATGTTACCCACACCATCAACAGTGTCATTTTTTTATTTTTTTTGAGACAGAGTCTTGCTCTGTCACCCAGGCTGGAGAGCAGTGGCGTGATCTTGGCTCACTGCAAGCTCCGCCTCCTGGATTCACACCATTCTCCCGCCTCAGCCTCCCAAGTAGCTGGGACTACAGGCGCCCACCACCACGCCCGGCTAATTTTTTGTAATTTTAGTAGAGACGGGGTTTCACCGTGTTAGCCAGGATGGTCTCGATCTCTTGACCTCGTGACCTCGTGATCCACCCGCCTTGGCCTCCCAAAGTGCTGGGATTACAGGCGTGAGCCACTGTGCCTGGCCAACAGTGGCATTTTAAGAGAGAACCAAGGGAAACAGCAATGCTTAGCAATAAAGGTAATAATAATTATTATAATGTTACCTACTGTGTGTCAGGCACTGTGCCAAGGACTTTATATGTGTTATCTTTATTTATTGAGACAGGCTTATGAAGAATGATTATTATCCTCATGTCAGAGATGCCATGCTCACAATAATACAAGAGAACAGCAGAGCCAGTTTTCATCTGTGTGATGCCAAAGTCAGTGCTCTTTCCTTTGCACTGTGATTTTACTAAGATTTTGAGCATCAAAATAGGACATAACTTTTGGTTAGGGACTCTCCTTAACTTCTTCATATTATGGAGAGACAAAGTTCATTCTGTAATCAGAGGCTCTTTCACACACCAGGCAAATGTTTTCCTGGGTCTGATGCAGCGAATACATTAAAATGTGTGAGAGAGCTATGAGTCAATGATAGAAGACCAAAAATAACAACAACAAATAAAACAAAAGTTTGAAGTGATGGGAGGTTCCTCTGGCCACTGGAATAGCACCCTGGGAAAGATCAGGGTCCATGGACCATTGATCCCTTTGCTCTGTTTGTACCTGAATGCCATTAGTGGCTTTCTGTGTGTGTCAGGGGACGAGGACTGGTATCTTCTTACTTGAGTAGCTGCAAGGAGAGGTAAGAGCATTATTAATCATTGATAGTGGTACTATATTTTCCAGCTGTGCTCCAATAGCCTAGTATACAACAATCATGTATTTTCCATGAGAAAGTTCTCATTCAATTGGAAAGTAAAGCAAAGAGGGCAGGAAATTGGTAGTGGTACATGGGCCTCTTTTTTTATGTGAGGAGTAGCAGGTTTCTCATCTATCATCTCCAAATGATAGTAAGGCCTGCTTTGAGAGCTGTGTTGAAAAGGATACTGAGACTTAGCTTAGAACACCATGTTCTAATTAATGATGCCTCCACAAATAGCAGAAAGGGGTAGAGTTTTCCATATCTTATTAGATCATGAAAATACATTCCAGGCCGGGCACTGTGGCTCACGGCTGTAATCCCAGCACTTTGGGAGGCCAAGGCGGGTGGATCACGAGGTCAGGAGTTCAAGACCATTCTGGTCAACATGGTGAAACCCCGTCTCTACTAAAAATACAAAAATTTACTGGGCGTGGGGGTGCATGTCTGTAATCCCAGCTACTCAGGAGACTGAGGCAGGAGAATCTCTTGAACCCGGGAGGGGGAGGTGGAGGTTGCAGTGAGCCGAGATCACGCCAGTGCACTCCAGCCTGGGGTGACAGAGCAAGACTCCATCTCAAAAAAAAAAAAAAAAGAAAAGAAAAGAGAAAATACATTCCAGAAAGACCCTCAGATATCAGGTAGTTTTCTTAGAATATAACCAAATATTAATTCTGCCCTGGTGTCAGACTGCTTGGGTTCTAATCCTGGCTCTGCCACCTTTGTGAACTTTGCTTTCAAGTTTCTCTGTGCCTCAGTTTCCTCCTCTATAAAATGAGGAATAACAATAGTATTTACTTCAATGAGTTGTTAGTTTAAATAAGTTGATACATGTCAAGTTCATAGAAAAGTGCCCCTGGCATATTATATGTATTCAGTAAATGTTAGTTATGATTAACAAAAAATAGTTTTGAGTGCTTTTTATATATAGGCACATTCTGGGTTTTGTGTAACCCATTCCATGAGTCAGCCTTGCCCTAAATGGTGGCTCATGCCTGTAATCCCAGCTACTTAGGAGGCTGAGGCAGGAGGATTGCTTGAGGCCAGGAGTTCCAGACTGGAAGTCAGTCTCCCTCCTCTCTCTCTCTTTCTCTCTGTCTATATGAAACTTTTCTTGAAGCTGTATATAAAAGGTCGAATCAGCTGCTCTTTTCCATTGATACTGGAACCAGACAGAAGCTGAGATTGTATCAGTAGGCATTTAAGTAAGAATTTAGAACTTTCTGCATGATATCAGTTACTCCTGTCTATAATGCCAGGTGAGAAACTTTTTCAGCAACTTTTTTTCTTATCGTCTTTGGAAAGGTTTGTGGTAGTGTGTCAGCTTTGTAGACCCACCTGGTTTCCAATCTTGGTTCCTCCACTGCTAGCTATGATGAGTTCAGACAAAATTACTTAAAATTACCTAGTCTTAATTTTCTAAATTGTAAAGTAGGGTTAATAATATTCACCTGTAAGGGTTGTTGTGTGATCTAAATGGGATAATATGAAAAGTACTTGCTATGGAGACACTAAATAAAAATTACTTCTGTTGCTATCTTTTTAGAAGATATTTTAAAGTAGTTAAAGGGAAATGAACAAGATCATTGATTGCCAAACTTAGTTATGAACTGAAATTATGTGAGGACCTTTTAAAGGATATGGAACTGGCCGGGTGTGGTGGCTCATGTCTGTAATCCCAGCACTTTGGGAGGCCGAGGCAAGCAGATCACCTGAGGTCGGGAGTTCGAGACCAGCCTGACCAACATGGAGAAACCCCATCTCTACCAAAAATACAAAATTAGCCAGGCATGGTGGCGCATGCCTGTAATCTCAGCTACATGGGAGGCTGAGGCAGGAGAATCGCTTGAACCCGGGAGGCAGAGGTTGTAGTGAGCCGAGATCGCGCCATTGCATTCCAGCCTGGGCAACAAGAGCGAAACTCCGTCTCAAAAAAAAAAAAAAAAAGAATATGGAACTGCTCACTGAGAATCTCCAAAGTGTAGCCTAGAAACCTGTATTTTTTAGAAAACTCAGATAATTCTGATGCCCAACTAAGTTAAGATTAGTTTATTTATGGATTTATTAATAATTATATTATTAAATTAAATATTAGTATTTAATACTAAATTATGGATTAATAAATCCATAACTAAATTACATGGATCCTTTGATTCTATTTTATTAACTCCCATTGTCATTTTAAAATCAATTTAGTTAGATGATTAACATTATACCAGTGTTAGAATCACCTATACTTAACTTTAGGAATATTTTTTGGTTATAGGCTAGGTTGTAGAAGATATTTGCATTGTTTTTATCACATCTCACATCATTTCTAAAAGCACTGAAATAGCTTGATTAAGAAATATATGTAGCCAGGCATGGTGGCTCATGCCTGTAATCCCAGCACTTTGGGAGGCTGAGGCGGGTAGATCACTTGAGCTCAGGAATTTGAGACCAGCCTGCGCAACATAGCAAGACCTTGTCTCTAAAAAGAAAAAAAGAAAAAAAAAAGAAATATATGTGGCTGAGCACAGTGGCATGCACCTGTATTCTCAGCTACTTGGGAGGCCTAAGTGGGAGGGTCACTTGAGCCCAGGAGTTTGAGTCCAGCCTGGACAATACAGCAAGACCCCGTCTTTTAAAAAAAAAAAAAAAACTAAAAAAAAGAGAGCACTATATGTGATAAAGTTCATTCCACAAATATTTAGTATCTACTACATCCTACCTACTATGTGCCACAGTACTAGGTGCTTGTAACTGGTTAAACAGGCAAAAATTCTTGCTTTCGGGGAGCTTAGTATATTTAAGCTTGTTGGAGTGTTTCTAAGAACTGAACAAGTAGGCCTTCATCGTGGTTATAATTTGAAACTTAATAAATGGGCAACATAGTGAGACCTTGGAAGGTTAATACCAAGGAAGTTTACTACCATACGTACTGCACTTAATATTTATTTTATTTTTTATTTTCTTCTAACATTTTGTTATGAAAGTTTTCGAGCATATAGCAAAGTTTTACATTTTACAGTAGACACCCACATAGTAGACTCTATGATTACCATTTTACTATACTTGCTTTATCATATATCTATCCATTCATTAATCCATCTTACGATTTGTGACATATGTCAAAGTGAATTGAAGACACTAGCACACTTCCCCTAAATACTTCAGATATTTATTATTAACTAGACTTTAATATGTGTTTACATTTTTCTTTTGATTGAAATGCACCACCTTGAATATATTTACTGTTTCTTGTTTTGTTTTTTTTTGATACGGAGTCTCACTCTGTTGCTTAGGCTGAGGTGCAGCGGCATGATCATGGCTCACTGCAGCCTTGACCTTTTGGGCTCAAGTGACTCTCCCGCCTCAGCCTCCTGAGTAGATAGAACTACAGGCACACACCATTATACTGGCTAATTTTTTTCATTTTTTGTACAGAGGGGATCTCCCTATGTTGCCCAGGCTGGTCTCGAACTCCTGAGCTAAAGCAATCCTCCTGCCTCAGCCTTCCAAAGTGATGGGGTTACAGCGTGAGCCACTGCACCTGGCCCTGAGTTTTGAGGAATAGCCACACGTATATAACCTATCAAGATACAGAATACCGTGTTTTCTAATTCTCCTTTTCAGGATATCCCTCCTACAACCCCAGAGGCAACCTTTGTTCTGAAGTTTTTCCACTCTAGATTAGTCTTGCATATTTTAACATTATGTAAATGAACTCGTAAGATATACAGGTATATACTGTTGTGTAAGACTTCTTTCACACGGCATAGTGTTTGTGAGATTTATCCATGTTGTCTCATGTGTCAGTAATTTGTTCTTTTGTGTTGTTCGTCTCATTGCTTACCACAGTTTATCTGTTCTCTTATTGATGGACACAGATTGTTTCTAGTTTTTGGCCATATGATAAAAGTGACTATTAGTATTCTCGCACAAGTCTTTTGTGAATGTATTTTTCTTTCTTTCTTTTTTTTTTTTTTTTTGAGATAGACTCTTGCCCTGTCACCCAGGCTGGAGCGCAGTGTGGTCTCGGCTCACTGCAGCCTCCGCCTCCCAGGTTCAAGTGATACGCCTGCCTCAGCCTCCCGAGTAGCTGGGATTACAGGCATATACCACCATGCCCAGCTAATTTTTGTATTTTTAGTAGAGACCGGGTTTCACCATGTTGACCATGCTGGTCTCGAACTCCTGACCTCAGGTGATCTGCCTACCTCGGCCTCCCAAAGTGCTGGGATTACAGGCGTGAGCCTCCGTGCCCGGCCCTGTGAATGTATTTTTCATTTAGATTGGGTAAATAGCTACGTGTGGAACTGCTGGTCATGTGATAGGTATATGTTTCCTTTTTGGAGAAACTGCCTGACCTATTCCCAGTGTGGTTGCATCATTTTACCTTTCCATCCAAAGTGCTGTTGCAAGCACTCCGTCCCCGGCCCACATGTGATGGTGTCAGTCTCTTTAACTATAGCCATGCTGGGGATGTGTGTACTGGTGTCTCTTTGTGGGTTTTAATTTGCATTTTCTTGATGATGCATGGAGCACTTTTTTGTGGGCTTATTGACCACTTGTGTGTATGTATGTATTTGAGTGTGTATGTAATTTGAGTGTGTATGTAATTTGACTCTTTAAATCTTTGGCTTATGTTTGAGTTGTTTATGTTTCTGTTGTTGAGGGGTCACAGTTCTTTGTATATCCTAGGTACCAGTCCTT
Organism: Nomascus leucogenys; assembly: GCF_006542625.1. Classification (NCBI taxonomy): domain Eukaryota; kingdom Metazoa; phylum Chordata; class Mammalia; order Primates; family Hylobatidae; genus Nomascus; species Nomascus leucogenys. The sequence continues at coordinate 83,122,124 of NC_044388.1, forward strand.
TGTCAGATTAAGGTTTTACAAATGCTTTTTCCAAGTCTATGACTTGCCTCTTCATTTTTCTTAATGGTGTCTTTTGGTGAGTAGAAGTTTTTAATTTTGATGAAGTACAATTTCTCTCTTTTTTCCTTTATGGTTACTGCTTTTGTGAGCTAGGAAATGTTGGCTACTAGTAAATCATGAGCATATTCTCCTGTGTTCTCCTGTAAAATTTCTATAGTTTGAGCATTTATGTTTAAAATATTTTTTCCCTTTTCACTAATATTTATAATTTTTGAGAATAAATCTTCTAAATGATGTAAAATAATACCCAGTTAAAATTATTTTTATATATACACAAATAAATGAAGTTTAATCAGGTTATGAGAATCTCATTATGTCTCTCCTGTGAAAATATGTCCAAATAGGAAATTATTGAAAAGGTAAGACCATCTTGCATATTCATCTTTTGTTTTCATGCATATAGTTTATGAATAATAAAGGATTCTCTGATTAAAGAACAACCTTAACTTAAAGAGGTGTTATAAATACACACTTGTTCAGGTGAAAGATAATGGATACTCTATTAGCCAGGCATGGTGGCAGGTGCCTGTAATCCCAGCTACTCAAGAGGATGAGGCAGGAGAATTGCTTGAACCTGGGAGGCGGAGGTTGCTGCGAGCTGAGATCGCGCCACTGCACTCCAGCCTAGATGACAAACCAAGACTGCATCTGAGAAAAAAACAAAAAAGACAAGGAAAATGGATACTCTGTGCATTTATACATAATGGTGAGTGTCAGGGAGAGAGGAGTAGCACCTAGTCCTGTGCTTCAGTCTCCTGGCACAGAAAATTTGGGAGGACAGTGAGAGTAAAAACTGCACCCTCCTGGGTTACCTTACTCCTCATGTTCCCGGTTGTCCTCACACTTGTCTTCTGTCTCACACCTCCAGATCTGATAGTCAGATGACTTTGGCGACAGTCTTTCTGGCAAAGGCGGTAGCCTCTGTTCCTTTACACAGCTGTTACATCTTAGAGGAATCTGACCCACTGGTAAATATGATCAGGGCATCTGATATTCTATCCAACGGAGGGCAGTGGCTCATTTAGACTCTCACATAACATTTGCTCTGAAATGCATTTTCTGAAAATTTCCACTTAAATAACTGGATTAACTTTTAGTGAGGCCAACATAGCTGAAGCTAAGCAGAGCGCATAACCCCAGACTATTGGGCAGCTGCACTTTGTCACGGTTCCGCCTTAATTCACTGCATATTACTTCCTTTGAAATATGCAACCAGATTCTAAATTATTCACCTTTTAATGTCTGGAAAATGCTTAAAGCATTTGGCCATTTATTTACCTTATTTGAGCAATACACCCAGGTAGGGTAAGAATATATTTGCCAAAGTGAAGTATACTTCTCTAAAAGGTTAGACTAGTATATTCAAAATGTCTTCCCAACTTAGACAAGCCATAGAATGTTAGTGATAGTGTTTTTATGCAATCCTATTAGAGATAGCATTCCGTGTTGTGATGATTCCCCTAAAGGATTTTTTTTATAAACTTAAAAAAGTTTCTAATATAAAGGTTATATTATCAACAAATGCTAGAACCAAATAGGATTTTGAAGATTATCCTTCTTTAACAATGCCTTAAATTTTTATCTCCTTATCCATTCCTCATTGCTTTCTTTCTCGAGACATTATGGTTTATTGTGTCTCCACTAGGTACCTTGCATGTGATTTATACGGTGAATGGCCCTGCTTTCGGAGCAAGTTAATGATATAATATCCCCATTTATATTCAGAACAGTCAACACTTTCTAGCTTTCAGAATAATAAAAGCACCTGCATTTAATATACATGGAAGAATGGGAAGGCAAATAGCAGATAAGGCACAATCAGGTAAGTGTAATCAGATAAAATATCACAGTATTATAGTAGATCAGCATCTGGTAATGACTTGAATTTTCAAAGACTGACAAACAGCTTGGCCTAAAGCAGCCAGGCATACCTCATTCAGAGCAACTCTTCCCGGAGCTCATTGCTCCTCTCATGTGTTTTCTGGCAGATTAAGCAGGTAGGGTTTCTTATTTTAACTCTTCTAGAACTGCCACTGGAAAAACACTAGCAACATTTCTTTTGAGCCCAGATTGGAAACAAAAGCAAATGACATATCTAAAAGTAAAATCTTGCGTCTTCTAGCAGTTATCTCGAGTTGATCCCAATCAATTTTATTAAAAAACAAATCTTGCAGTTGTAGACAGAGCTTTCATTTCCATGTCTGTGCTTGCCTGCATGTCACTGACATTTTATTCTATTTTTGTTTTTTTGTAATAGAAGGAAGGAAAACTGTTAGGTTATTAGAAACTGATTTCTCTCTGAGAGGTTCTTTCATTCTTGACCACTGGCCGCTGGTAGACCTAGCTGTGTATCTTAGCATTGACGAGCCCTAATGTAACAGAATCGTATGGTGCCAAAGAGAAAGTTTCAAATTTGCAAAAGTCAAAACTGAACAAACTAGTTTGTCAAGTGGAATTTAGTGGTTTCCTTTTTCTTTTAAGTTATTCTTTGTTGGGGGCAAATGATGTCTTCAAATACCTCACTTCAGCTTACCAGGTGCTACAGTGGCATGGGGAGTGCAAGGTACAAGGCCTAAGAGGGCCCAGGTGCAGAAGGGCTGCAGAAGATAAATGTCCAGCCCTCTGTTGGTCCCAGTGTCGGCCTCTCCATCAGCAGGGCTCCAGCATTTTCCACAGGATCAGGAAGTGTCTTTGCTCTTATCTACTACAATTGGAGTAGGACATCAGGTGCAGAAAATTGATGATCTCAGAAGATCATCTCAGAAGATGCAGCCATCTTCTGAGAGGCTGTGTGTCCTCTCTTTTGTTCCTCAAATTGTGTGCTTTTGTTTGCCGTTCTCAGGGTGGCAGGCCTGGGTACTGGCCAAGTGGTGTTTAATGAAACTTTCATAAATATTAGTATGAAGAAGATGAAATATCTGGCCATTTCATTTAGAACAACTCTGTTTTTGTAGAAATAACTCCTCTCAAAATATCTCTGCCTTTCCACCCGTATTAGCTTGGGCTATAATAACAAATACCATAGACTGGGTAGCTTAAACAACTGGAGTTTATGTTCTCTCAGTTCTGGAGGCTAGAAGTATGAGATTAGGGTGCCAGCATGATTAGGTTCTGGTGAGGACTCTCTTCCTGGTTTGCAGACAGCTGTCATCTCACTGTGTGTTCATATGACCTCTTCTTTGTATGCACAAGTGCAGGGACAGAAAGAGTGCGGAAGCTCTTTGTTGTGTCTTCTTTTTTTTTTTTTTTTGAGACAGAGTCTCACTGTTGCCAGGCTGGAGTGCAGTGGTGTGATTTCAGCTCACTGCAACCTCCGCCTCCCAGGTTCAAGTGATTCTCCTGCCTCAGCCTCCTGTGTAGCTGGGACTACAGGCGTGTGCCTGTATTTTTAATAGAGACTGGGTTTCACCAAGTTGGCCAGGATGATCTCGATCTCTTAACTTTGTGATCCGCCCACCTCGGCTTCCCAAAGTGCTGGGATTACAGGTGTGAGCCACCATGCCTGGCCTGTTGTCTCTTCTTATAATGATACTAATTCCATCATGTGAGCCCAACCCTCATGACCTCACCTAAACCTCATTGCTTCCCAAAGGCCTTGCCCCCAAATACCATCACACTGGGGGTTAGGACTTCAACACATAAATTTTTTTTTAGGGTTGGGACAAAATTGAGTCCAAAGGACCACCCAATTGCATTATTATTAGCAAAGTTAGTAAGAGTAAGACAAAGAGCCACTGTCTATTCAGAAAGGTTGACATCAGAAATAACTATTGGGTACTAGGCTTAGTACCTGGGTAACGACATGATCTGTACAACACCACCTGTGACATGAGTTTACCTGTATAACAAACCTGCACATGTACCCTTGAACCTAAAATAAAAGTTAAAAAATAATAATTTAAAAAAGGAATATAGTAGTTCAGTCTATAATGGAGCAAATTTCAATTGACTGGAAGTCTGGATAGCCAAATTGTTCATTCCTTCTTCTCACGCATACCTATATCTGTACTCAAACATCGCTGCCACACCCACTTTAGGTTTTAGAGGAAGAGGGCAATCACAAAAGAAAGTGTTTGTATTAGGAATTAAGTGAAAAAATAATAGCTTTCAGGATATTTAAGGCATCAATAATTTCTTGCACTTTCTATGATGTTTTCTACCCTCGCAGTAACATGGACTGATCACTGATTTCAGAATGAGGAATTAACCCGCAAGGGAGCTTCAACCACCAAGAAATTTTTAGTTATATTCTAAATTTCAAGGTTGGAAAGACAACTGATTTTCAGAAAGTTTCTAATGACAAGAGTAGAAAGCAAGAAGGAATTCATGGAGAAACATGAGTCAATTACAACACCTTGTTTCTGGAGCATTTTGTTTTATATAATGTTTTCTTTCACATAATTCATTATCGTATGCTTTGGGGAGGTGGGCTGAGATTTACATTTTACAATAGAAAAACTGAACTTCAGGTCATGAGATGAGATCTGGATCATCAATTTAGACACAGTTTGCAAAATACTGAAAATGGAAAATTCCTCCTCCCACAGTTTTTTGTTTCATTTTGTTTTGTTTTTGCATTTTAGTTGTAGCCTAGGAGGAACAAACAAGCCTGTTGTTACCATTTTAACTTGTCATCTTGTGAGTGTGGGCCACGAAGAGCAATGCTGTCCATGTTAAAAGATACATGTATCATTATCAGATTTGTGGTAGGCAGCTTAGATAAAGCACAATCGAAGCTATTTTAACTTCCAAATTGAAAACGTGTGCTTCTGCTTGAAGCCACATTAAGAGGTATTTCATAAATAGTGATGGTGATAACATAATCAGCCAAATAATTTTCTGGTCCCCCCTGCATTCCTCACCCTTCTTCAGAGCCCTCTTCTTGGAGGTCAAAGATACTACAGTAAGTAGAACTTACTGTACTTATAGCCATCTGAAGTATAGTGTGAGCATTAATTCATCCTGAGTATTTAGGTATAGATTGTGCTACAGGTAATTGGGTGTGAAGCGTAAACCTTGCTACTTTAAGACTATGGCTTATGCATTTTGCCACCACCATCCCATTTGGGGCAGATAAAGTGCTGATCTCTCAGGAGATGATAATGGGAAATTGATTGAGGACAATAGAAAGACTGGGAAGACATGTGGGTGTGATGGTATTCACCCCTAAAAGAAGGATAAGAATCACCACCCTAAGAGAGAATTTGTGATTACTTCCTAAAAACTGTATGTATTGTGTTTTTCCTCTCTATGTAATTTGACGATTTTAGGTGACCAAAAAAAAAAGATACGTCTTAGTTACCTTTTCAGTAATATTTGTATCCTATACTCTGATCAAGGGAAATTACCTGAGTTTTCCTTTGTTAAATGCATACCCCCAAATCTAAACTTGGTACATTTCAAGCTTCTGCAATTTGAAAAGATTAGATTTTATTGTGTGTCAGTTCTTGCTGCCTGTTCTTAGGAAGTCATTTGACTTTTTGCTTCAGTTTTCTCATTTTAAAAGCGGGAACATTTGTGGCCCACGCCTGTAATCCCAGCACTTTGGGAGGCCGAGGCGGGCGGATCACGAGGTGAGACCATCCTGGCTAAGACGGTGAAACCCAGTCTCTAATAAAAATACAAAAAATTAGCCAGATGTGGTGGCGGGCGCCTGTAGTCCTAGCTACTTCGGAGGCCGAGGCAGGAGAATGGCATGAACCTGGGAGGCGGAGCTTGCAGTGAGCTGAGATCGTGCCACTGCACCCCAGCCTGGGCGACAGGGTGAGACTCCGTCTCAGAAAAACAAACAAACAAAAAAAGACAGGCACATTCCATGTCTGACTAAAGTCTTGATTTTCGATTTGAAAAAGTTGAATTCTCTCAGTTAATAATATTCAAATCAGGGTTTCTAATGGTTATTGCCACCAGAAAATTGCTAATTTCCCAAAGCCTTGAAGACAGGCTTCTGGCAGCAGCAGCCCACACGTGGAGCTGGGAGGGAAATACTTCTGAAGTTTGCAGCTATAAACATAAAATCCTGTCATTTGCAGCAACATGGATGAGCATGGTGGATAATATGTTGAGTGAAATGCACAGAAAGATAAATACCGCATGTCATCATTCATATGTGGGAGCTAGAAAACGTTGACTTTCTAGATGTAGAGAGTAGAACTGTGATTATTAGAGGCTGGGAAGGGTGGGATGGGGAAGGGAGGATAGAGAGATGTTGGGTAACAGATATAAAATTATAGCTAGATAGGAGGAATAAGTTCTAGTGCTCTGGTGCACTGTAGGGTGAATATGGTTAACTTTAATTTATTGTGTATTTTCAAAAAGCTAGAAGAGAGGATTTTGAATGTTCCCAAAACAAACAAACGATTACTGTTTGAGGTGATGGATTTGCTAATTGCCCTGATTTGAACATTATACATTGTATACATGTATCAAAATATCACCCTGTATACTATAAATACACACCATTATTACAATCAACTAAAAATAAAAGGAAATCAAATGTAGTAAAGAGGAAACATATCTATTTGACAGACCTGGAGCAGTTACTGTCTGCTGCTAAGGTTTCCACTACAGATTCAAGAAAAAAGTGTCCTCATACTTTCTGTTTGTCTCACTGTGGCAGCCAACATTGAACAGAGGATACAGGGGGAAAATAAATGAACAAACAAACGAAAAATAGCAAACCTTAAGATTTAAATGTTGTTAGTCCTAGGGTTATAATTCATCTTTATGTAGTCAAATTTATCAATTCCTATGTGGCTAATGCTTGCTTTCTTTAAAATTGAGGTATAACTTTCTTTTTTTTTTTTTTTTTTTTTGAGACGGAGTCTTGCTCTGTCGCCCAGGCTGGAGTGCAGTGGCGTGATCTCGGCTCACTGCAAGCTCCGCCTCCCGGGTTCACGCCATTCTCCTGCCTCAGCCTCTCCGAGTAGCTGGGACTACAGGCGCCCGCCACCACGCCTGGCTAATTTTTTGTATTTTTAGTAGAGACAGGGTTTCACTGTGGCCTCGATCTCCTGACCTCGTGATCCGCCCGCCTCGGCCTCCCAAAGTGCTGGGATTACAAGCCTGAGCCACCACGCCCGGCCTAGGTAAAACTTTCATACAACAAGCACATATGCTTAAATATCAGCCCAATGAATAAACATATGTATGTATGTAACTACATACCACAAGCAAGATCAAGATGTAAAACATTCTTAGCACCCCAATAGACTTTCTCATGTCTCCTCCACCTTGGTGCCCCTCCCACTGTTCTGACCTCTTTCATGATAGATTAATTTTGCCTGTTCTGAACTCCATCTAAATGACACCATACCATATGTATGTATTCATTTGTGCCTTCTTTTCTTTTTAACTTTTGTTTTAGGTTTGGGGGTACATGGGCAGATTTGTTATATAGGTAAACTCATGTCACGGGGGTTGGTTGTACAGAGTATTTTGTCATCCAGGTACTAAACCTAGTACCCAATTGTTATTTTTTTCTGCTCCCCTCCCTCCTCTCACCCTTTACTGTCAAGTAAGCCCCAGTGTCTGTTGTACCCTTCTTTGTATTCATGAGTTCTCATCATTTAGCTTCCACTTATAAGTGAGAAAATGTATTTGGTTTTCTGTTCCTGCAGTAGTTTGCTAAGAAAAATGGCTTTCAGCTCCATCATCCATGTTCCTGCAAAAGACATGATCTTGTTCTTTTTTATGGCTGCATAGTATTCTGTGTTGTATATTTACCAAATTTTCTTTATCCAGTCTGTCATTGATGGGCATTTAGGTTGATTCCATGTCTTTGCTATTGTGAATGGTGCTGTAGTGAACTTTTGCATGCATGTGTCTTTATGGTGGAATGATTTATATTCCTCTGAGTATATACCCAGTAATGGGATTGCTGGGTTGAACTGTAGTTCTGTTTTTAGTTTTTTGAGGAATTGTCAAACTGCTTTCCACAATAGTTGAGCTAATTTACACTCCCACCAACAGTGTATAAGTATTCCCTTTTCTCTACAACCTTGCCAGCATCTGTTATTTTTTGACTTTAGTAATAGCCACTGTGACTGGTGTGAAATGGTATCTCATTGTGGTTTTAATTTGTATTACTCTAATGATCAGTGATTGAGCTGTTTGCTTATGCTTGTTGGCCACATGTATGTCTTCTTTAGAAAAGTGTCTGTTCATGTTCTTTGCCCACTTTTTAATTGAGTTGTTTGTTTTTTCTTGTAAGTTCATTTAAGTTCCTTATAGATGCTGGATATTAGACCTTTGTCAGATACATAGTTTGTAAATATTTTTTCCCATTCTGTAGGGTGTCTGTTTACTGTGTTGATAGTTTCTTTTGCTGTGTAGAAACTCTTTTTTTTTTTTTGAGACGGATTCTCACTCTGTCACCCAGGCTGGAGTACAATGGTGTGATTTCGGCTCACTGCAACCTCAGCCTCCCGGGTTCAAGTGATTCTCCTGCCTCGGCCTCCAAAGTAGCTGGGATTACTGGTGCCTGCCACCATGCCCAGCTAATTTTTTTTGTATTTTTAGTAGAGACGGGGTTTCAGCAGGTTGACCAGGCTGGTCTTGAACTCCTGACCTCCGGTGATCCACCCGCTTTGGCCTCCCAAAGTGCTGGGATTACAGGAGTGAGCCACAATGCCCGGCCAAAACTCTTAAGTTTAATTAGATCCCATTTGTAAATTTTTGCTTTGGTTGCGATTGTTTTTAATGGCTTTTTAATAAAATATTTCCACATTCATGTGTCCAGGATGATATTGCCTAGGTTGTCTTCCAGGGTTTTTATGGTTTGGGGTTTTACACTTAAGTCTTTAATCCATCTTGTGATGATTTTTGTATACAGTCTAAAAAAGGGGTCCAGTTTCAATCTTCTGCACATGGCTAGCCAGTGATCCCAGAACCATTTATTGAGTAGGAACTCCTTTCCCCATTGCTTGTTTTTGTTGGCTTTTTCAAAGATCAGATGGTCCTGGGTGTGTGGCCTTATTTCTGGGCTCTCTCATCTGTTCCATTGGTCTATGTGTCTGTTCCTGTACCAGTACCATGCTGTTTTGGTTATTGCAGTCCTGTAGTATAGTTTGAAGTCAGGTAACATTTCTCCAGCTTTGCTCCTTTTGCTTAGCATTGCCTTGGCTATTTGGGCTATTTTTTGTTTCCAAATGAATTTTAAAATAGTTTTTTCTAGTTCTGTGAAGAATGTCATTGGTAGTTTAATAGGAATAGCATTGAATCAGTAAATTGCTTTGGGCAGTATGACCATTTTCATGATATTAATTCTTCCTATCCATGAGCATGAGATGTTTTTCCATTTGTATGTGTCATCTCTGATTTCTTTGAGCAGTGTTTTGTAATTCCCATTGTGGAGATCTTTACCTCCTTGGTTAGCTATATTCCTAGATATTTTATTCTTTATGTGGCAATTGTAAATGGGATTGAATTCCTGATTTGGCCCTTGGCTTGGCTGTTGTTTGTTGTGCCTTATTTCTTTCACAAAACATTATGTTGGTGAGAGTCATTCAAATTGCATGTAGCAGTAGTTTATTCTATCTCATTATTTGTAGTATTCTATTGTATGAATATACCACAATTTTTTTCTACTGTTGAGAGACTGTCAATTGTTTCCATTTTGGGAGTATTTATGAATAATACTGGTATGGCCATTTTTGTCTGTCTTTTGGTGGACATAAGTACTTATTTATCTTGGGAATATACCCAGGAGAAGAACTGCTGTGAGATCAGGTGCATGTATGTTTAATATTCATAGATAGTATCAAACAATGTTCCTATGTAGTCGAAATAATTAAATTCCTACCAGCAATGTGTGAGAGTTTTGTTGCTCCACATCCTCACCAACACCTGGTATTACCAGTCTTTTTTACTATTAGCCATTTTTGTGGGGAAAATAAAAACGAAACTACCAATATTGAAATCAAGAAGAAACAGAGTAGGAAATGTCAAAGAAACTGAAATGTGTGACGCTTGTGTGTTTAGATGTGTACGGAATACCTGTATACGTTAGTGAAAGCTGTTTACTGTAACGGGGAAAACCAGATTCCTTGCATCTGGGCCCTCTACTGATTGTTAAAGGAGTTCCTGTCATTTGGTCTCCCCCTGCTGCATGCATCTGTCCACTTGGCTAACTTTTAATATGTGTATTTTTACATTATGTAAATTCTTAACTGGCCTTTCTCGTTTAGACTGTATACATCATAACTGACATTATTGTAACTACTGTGTGATCAGTAAGATTCCTATAAGAAATACTGCTTTTTTAAAAAAAAACTAACATGCTGAAGGGTGACCTATATCCCATGTGAGTGAGTGGTCACTTTATTTATAGGATCTTTAAAACAAGTACATTTTTAATGAACTAAGTTGAATAAAGGCACAATTAAAAACTGTCAAAAAAAAAAAAGAAACTGAAATGATACTTAAAAACTTTCTTCCTCCAAAAAATGGAAACAAACAAAAAAGCCTGAGGGTTTTATAGGTCATTTCTACCAAACTGAACAATGTGGGTTGTGTGTTGGGGGGTGGTCGGTGAGGGGGTGGGGTGAGTATGTGTGTGCATATGTGTGTGTATATTACACATTGTTCAGAAAATGGAAGAAGAGTGAAGATTCCCAATTCATTCTAAAATCAGAGTAAGACTAGTTAAAAGAAAAATTAGGCCCATTTCAATTATAAATAGATTTTTAAAAATCTTAAATAAAATATTAGCTTAATGAATCTAATAGTGTGCGTTCTTTAAAATTGCATTGTAATCAGGTAGATTTCATTCCAAGAATGTAACATCAGAAAATCTGTCAACATACTTCATTAATAGAGTAAAAGAGATGATTCTTAGGAATACATCCATTGAAAAATATTTTTTTTCTTTTTTTTTGCTAAACATTATCACCTATTTATGACAAAGAATAAACAACTCTTAGGAAACTAAAAAAAAAAAAAATGCTGCAAGTGTCCTCAGAGATTGGTGGCCTGAGAAGTTGGCCTTGGGCCTTGCTGGTTCTACCATAGACCTGAAAAAATTTTCTTAAGTTAAAAAAAAAAAAAGCAGGAATACATTATTTTAATGCCACCTTTAACAATCTACTTATTTCTTAGCTAAACTCTCTAAATATTTATCAGAAAATTTTGTCATTATGTGATGGGGCATGACAATTGTTCAGTAAATTATTGTTATAAAAACATTATAAAAATACATACATAAGTAGATTTCTAAGGAACAAGTGTGCTTAGCTGGAGATGAAAAATTGTTAAATATCAAAAATGATTAGTGGAGAAAAACCCTCTGAAAAAAATAGTAACTTGGCTAAATAATGAGTGCTGTGATTAACATATTCTACAAATCTATCAATACTATGGCTTGGCATGTCCTTGTTCCTTGCCAAAATTAATAATGACAGATATCAAGACCCTATTAATATTTTAATAGTCTAATAGGCACAGGCAAGCATGCAGCAGAGAAGAATGTAAATCAGTGGTCAGGACTGCCAGATCACATCAAGAGAGTTTACCAGGTGGGTGAGTCTTCCTAACACTTTCTTAACTCTTTCCTGGATTCATTCTCATCCCAGCACCCAATTACAGAATGTGTACTAATTTTGAACAGAAGGGTGTGCAAGTACAAGGCAAAACTCACAGAATATTTAGGATTCTTTATGCTCACTATGTATTTTAAGAAATACAAACGTGGGCTGGGCACAGAGGCTCACACCTGTAATCCCAGCACTTTGGGAGCTGAGGCGGGTGGATCATCTGAAGTCGGCAGTTCGAGACCAGCCTGACCAACATGGAGAAACCCTGTCTCTCCTAAAAATACAAAATTAGCAGGGCGTGGTGATGCATGCCTGTAATCCCAGCTACTCGAGAGGCTGAGGCAGGAGGATCGCTTGAAACCAGGAGGCAGCAGAGGTTGCGGTGAGCCAAGATCGCGCCATTGCACTCCAGCCCGGGCAAGAAGAGTGAAACTCTGTCTAAAACAAACAAACAAACAAAAACCAAAAAAAACAAATGTTCATGTCAGTGTGTATATTTAAATGCTCTGCTGTCTGAAAAATAGTAGAACTTTTTATGAAGAACATATATCTGGGAGTTTGAAGAAAAAGGTTTTCTTTGATTCGAGCACTGGTAGTCTCCTTGTTGTAACCATTAATCTCCAAATTCATCCTCCATAGAAATGACATAATGTGTGTAGACTATTATGAGACAATGGAAAGAATCAAACTGAATGAAAGAAGGAAAAAAGGAAAGAAGGAAAGAAAAATATTACTTTTATTAGTAAGGTAATTAGAGTGGTGGCCAGCACTATGTAGGCCCTCAGAAGTGTTCGTTTCCTGCTCATTTTTGCTTCTGAGAGTCCCATTTTCTCAAGAGACTTTGATTGACTTTCCTGTGGGGCACAGAAGGTATGTTGCAGCTCTCATAAAATGTTCTTCAGACTAGAGTTGGAGTTGTAGATATATCAGTAGTTCTCTCTTGTGCTAATATGTCCATCCTATTGATACCTGTAGGGTTGTTCCTTAGTGAAGGAGGATCTGCTTCTTGGGGACTATTCATCTGTGCCTTATCTTTGGATGATTTTAAAGGATCATTTGTTGGAGACCACACAGAACCAGAGTGATCACACCACAAAGACCAAATATTTTTCAACTGAAATTTCAGATTTAAGTACAACTGTTCTCTAGGGCAAGAGAGTGGGGAAAGCCAGTGGGAAAAAGACATGATTCTAGAAAAAAGGGAACAAAAGGAATTTTTGCCAAGAAGCCAAAATCTGTATGCTCACCCCAGGACAAACACCCCTAAATATAGGTTTTATAGCAGCTGCTGGAATCTGCATGAGACCAGAATTTGTTCTCTTCCTGGAGGCTTCTTATGCTTCAGTCAGTGATGACTCATTTTTAATCACCTGATTATAGTTAGAGCTCACAGACAAGAAATGAATTTCTTCTCTCCTCCTTTTAAAAAACATTTTCTTACCACTTAAAAGAGCTTAGTTTTTCCTTTGTTTTGGACTCTTCTGCCGGCTTGCCTGACTAGGATTTTTCTCTTCACAAACCGTACCCAACTTCCACACTATTATGCTTGCTGTATTTTCTGGCAATTCTCAGTTTCAGTCCTCACCAGCTTTCATGAAGCTTTTGCTCCAGGCACATATTATTGGAACTGGCTACCTTCTTGTCCTGCTGTCTATTGGTCAACTAACTACTCTTCCTCAGGGTCTGCACCAGCGTTCTCTCTCAGTGAAGTTTTTTTTTTTTTTTTTTTTCCTTCTCTCCCCTTTAAGTCCAATGAGCTGTGTGTGTGTGTGTGTGTTTTTTTTTTTTTTTTTAAGACAGAGTCTTACTATGTTACCCAGGCTGGAGTGCAGTGGTGCCATCTTGGTTTATTGCAGCCTCAACCTCCTAGGCTCAAGCAATCCTCCCACCTCAGCCTCTTGAGTAGCTGGGACTATAGGTGCATGCTAATTTTTATATTTTCTGTAGAGATCGGGTCTTGCCATGTTACCCAGGCTGGTCTCGAACTCCTGGGCTCAAGCAATCTGCCCATCTCAGCCTCCCAAAATGCTGGGACTACTGGAGTGAGCCATGGCACCCAGCCTGAGCTCCATTCTCTTTAATTCCACATCACATTGAATATTACAAAGTGTATAATATTCTTCACTGTATTGCAGGCTTCTTGACAACAGGGTCTATGCCATTTGTTTTTATGTGACTGACACATAGTAGGTGCTGATGGAACATTTGCAGAACAAATGTTCATTGCATTCTCTTTTGTTACATGCAACAAAATAATTTGAAGTCAGTAAGGAGCGTTTGATATGAAAGATATTGGTGAAAAGAATAAGTGCTTATACTTTATGCTTTAAGACACAGAGAGCTTCGTTTGTTTAATAAATGTGGGTAAAAATAATTGACATGGTGATGATAATGGACATCCATCTTGGAGGCAGCATAACGAGGCACAAGAGCACTGGTTTCAGGGTAAGCCAGAATTCTAGGCATAGCTGTGCCATACAACCTTGCCATGGTACCCAGGGCCCTTCCCTTTCTGAAGTTTATTTTCTCATCTTGTAGAATGGAGAGACAGGATGAGATCATCTTACATGAATTTCAGTTCATTTAAGCTTTGAAACTATATCATCTATCATAGCTCCAAGTAGAGAGTGCCTCTCACTACCAAAAAGCCCCAACTCCTCAGCCACATATAAAGGTACCCAAGCAGTCCTTGTACCCTAAATCCTTTCCTCCTTTCATGCTTATCTCCCTCTTCCTCTGATCCTGTAGGGTTTGCCTTGAAGCTTCAGAGTAGTTTGAACTCGGTTTTTCCTACAGGTTGGTTTTATTTACCTCTTCACTGCCTGCCCGTGATCACTGCATGCCCCTCATACAAGTCTTAGCCCCCTCCAGCCAACCTGTACCTCCAACTGGCCTTGATAATATTTGAATTCCTCATTATACTTTGCCCTATCTTCATTTTGTGTATGTGTGAAAGCTATATTGCCATAAAAGTCTGCAGGAATTTGATCATCAGCTCACGTCTCTGTTTTCTATTTTCTCAGAACTCTCCCACCTTTAATATGATAATAGTAATAAGTACTGTTTATTGAGGGTTTACTATGTGCCGAATATTGTGATGCCAAGACGGTTGTCCTATCACCCACTTACTGTTACCACATCAATCACATCTCTAAGGACTTACATCTCCAATCCTTGTACCATTCCTGAGGGGTGGCTATATCAGTTTTCGAGATGGAGAAAGAAGAAACTGATTGTAAGATTGTTTAAATAACTTGCCAAGAGTGTCTGACTCCAAAGCCAATGCTATTTCCAAAGCTAACGTAATGCCTCCTTGCTACATTTCAGCATATGTAGATCTAGATCAATTTTTTGTTGTTTTATGTCAGCATTTTGTTTCAGAAACAATATCATTGTACTAGTAAGAAAACCCACACTTTAGAGACATATCAACTTGCTGTTTTTCTTATTTACTCTTCTACTCTTTGTTTATATTCATACATATTTTAAAGAGTATGATTCTAATGTAGATTTAGTCTTTATTCTAAAAATAACAATTCTATAAGCTTTTTCTTTGTTGTCCTCCTCCTTTCTGTCATTTTAATGGCTGCATAATTTCCATCAGATTGGTTTAATCATAGTTTTTTTTTGTTTGTTTTTTGGATTTTTTGTTTTTGTTTTCTGAGCTGGAGTTTCTTTCTTGTTGCCTAGGCTGGAATGCAATGACACAATCTCAGCCCACTGCAACCTCCACCTCCCGGGTTCAAGTGATTCTCCTGCCTCAGTCTCCCGAGTAGCTGGGATTACAGGAACCCGCCACCATGCCCAGCTAATTTTTGTATTTTTAGTAGAGACAGGGTTTCACCATGTTGGCCAGGCTGGTCTTGAACTCCTGACCTCAGGTGATTCGCCCACCTCAGCCTCCCAAAATGCTGGGATTACAGGCATGAACCACCACGCCCAGCCGGTTTATCATATTTTTAAATAAGTTTTTGCTACTGTAAAACATTTAGATTATTTCCATTTTATACTGAGATAAATTATGTTATAGCAATGATACTTATGCACTTTAAAAAGATTAATGGTTAATATGTTGGCTTTTAAATAACTTTTTAATTGTGGAAATATTGAAATATTCTCAAGAGACTGGAAGGAAACTATATGTACCTATAACTCAGTTTCAACAATGATTGACATTTTCCCATCTTGTTCATTGAATCCCCCATTTTTTTTGAAAACATTAAAGAAAATTTCAAATTTCTTGAAATTTCACTTTTAAATGCTTCAGAATAGACTTCTAATGGATAAGGACTTTCTCCTAAAGTCATCTCATACTCTGTGATCTCCCTGTACTCTCTAGGTTCAAATTTCCTGATCATCACTAGACCTTTTTCACATTTGGTTTGTGTAAATTAGGATCTAAATATGGTCCACACATTGCAGTCAGCTGTTATGTCATTAAAGTTTCATTCATTCTAAAGAGCACACACACCCACGCACACATTTTTTAATGCCATGACTTGTGGAAGAAACCATGTCATAAGTCCTGCAGAATGTTCCACATTCTGAGGTTGATTGTTTC
The DNA here is from genome assembly GCF_006542625.1 of Nomascus leucogenys. NCBI lineage: Eukaryota > Metazoa > Chordata > Mammalia > Primates > Hylobatidae > Nomascus > Nomascus leucogenys. Next base: position 83,138,276 of record NC_044388.1, read on the forward strand.
CTCAAGGTATTATTTAACTTGTTTCTCTAGCTACTGTATTTTATTAATAATTGGTAGTTAGATGCTGTCTTGGTCCATTTGGTGTTACTACAAAGGAATACTTGAGGCTGGGTAATTGATAAAGAAAATAGATTCACTTAGCTCACAGTTCTGCTGGCTGGAGTGTTCAAGATTAGGCATCTGGTGAGGGCCTCAGGCTGCTGCCACTCATGGCTGAAGGGAAAGGACAGCTGGCCTGGGTAGAGATCACATGGCGAGAGAGGAAGCAACAGAGCCAGACTCTTTTTAACAACCAGTTCTTGCAGGAACTAATAGAGTGAGAATTCAGTACTCCCTGTACCCAGGGAGGGCATTAATTTATTCATAAAGGTTCCACCCCAATGACCCAAACCCCTCCCATTGAGCCCCACCTCCAACACTGGGTATCAAATTTCAACATGAGATTTGGTGGGGCCAAGCAAATCATATCTGAACTATAGCAGATATAAAAGGCTTAACAGGATTGTGCTCAATTTTAAAGAAAGAGTACTTCGTAAGTAGGATCCTTTTCATTTTGGGATCAAATTTAGTATTCTTCTCAGAACACTTTACCAGATCATAAGCTTCTTTCCTGTTCTGCAAGAAAGCCTCTTTTATAGGCAATTTCCTCAAACTAAAAGCCCATTTTTTGTTAGATACATGTAACTGGATCCCTACTGATATAAGCTTCTGCTCTTGGATCCTGGACCCACTGTTAACATTAACCAATTTTCTTCTAGCCACATCAACCTTAACAGAAGACTAGGAATTGCCTGAAATAATTTTGAAAGCTGTTGGAGGCCCAAGAAAAAAAACCTGGATTTGGAAGAGGAATAATTGAGATTGAGGAAGGATGCCTCAATCTTAGATGCTGAATATTCTGGTTCATAGGCTGAGTTCAAATGGATGGGACATGGCCAATTTGTTGCTGCCCTTACAGGTCAGTGAAGGGCTAAGATACACATCTGTTTTCTGTCTCTATATTCTTTGAGCTTGGGGTAGTTTAAGTGAGGGTTCTCTGGGAGTGTTCATGTGGACAGCCATTATAAAGCAGGAAGCTCTAATGAGTCTTGTTCCTCATAATGATTCCTTGGGCACAATATAGGAGCCATGGCTGGAGCAGGGGACTAGCGAGTTTTCCTATCTCCCCACAACACATTCCTCTGTGTATTTTAGATGTGGTGTTTGAGGCATCTCTTCAGGGCCACATAATGCCAAGAGTCCTACAAAATGGAGCAAAGGAATATCCAAGATGTGAGACTCCTAGAATTGTCCAGGAATCAGGAGAGGGAGAGTGATTCTTCTCTTTTCTTTCTGGTCTCAGGAAAGTGAAAAGCATGTATGGCTTCCCCTTTAAGTAACTGAGCAAAGTTACACCTTCCATATCCTGGTTTGCCTGGCCATTCCAACCCACTGCATCTTCACACAGTACTGGTAAAGTCCTAGCACTACTGGCCAAGAAGACATGGGTCCCCTTCTTCTCTGTCGTCCCTGAACTTGGAAATGCTGCATCAAGTTGCTACTACACTTTTCAAATGTATGCCAGAGGCAGTTACAATATTGTGCTAATAGGAACACGGATGGAGATGGCTCATGACAATAGCTTCAGAGAGAGAAGAGCTCTGAAGTGCTTTATTTAACAAGGTGGCCTTTCTTTTGGGACTAAATTCAAGTATGAATTTTTCTCTTTTATCTTATTAGGCTCTGGAACGGAAACTTTGAATTTTGACTTTAAGCTGTAGGAATATAGAGGCTTTGCTCATTCTTTTAACATCTGGTTGCTCATTTGTTTTATTCATCATCATTGTATGCTATAGGGAACATCACTGGAAGGTCAGCCACAGAAATTGAGAATCTGAAAATGGAAAAAAACACTCAACATTAGGTTATCTAATTCTATGAGTCCTTGTTTAAAATTATTTATGGCAACTTGATCTTTGCCCAGTTTAAGCTTAAGTATTAACCATTTTTTCTTCTTTATTTCTCTTATAAAATAGGTGTGCCATCTATTAACTATTGCTTAGAATCTTTGTTACTCTTCTGTATTTTCCTGATTGTCCCCACGTACGTCTCTTTGGATATAGTAAACAATTCTTTTTCTTTCTTATTTAACCTTTAAAATACATATAGGTTTTAAAATTGACACTCTGGTAAACTATACTATTTTTAGCATTTGTTTTTGGCCATTTGAGTATTGATACTTTTTTGATAGTTCTATAATGTGTATGTGGTGAGTGTAGGTAATGTGTGTGCAAGGAGTAATCTGAGTGCAATGAGTAATGTGTTACTAGTTTTAATACTAATGTGTTATATAGTGTTAAGTAAGTATTAGTATTAACTAATATTAGTATTAGTATTAATTTACCGATAGAGCATTAGTAAACTATCATAAATGAGGAGAGAGAAGAGTATCATGTTTCTTTTGGTTTTGGACAAGTCATATAAGGAAAAGAGTGAAATTGAAAGGAGAATATTGCTTTAGGTTTCAGTTTATACAAATAATTAGTTTTAAAAATCCTTTAGGCTGGGCGTGGTGGCTTACACTTTCAATCCCAGCACTTTGGGAGGCTGAGATGGGCGCATCATGAGGTCAGGAGTTCGAGACCAGCCTGATCAACATGGGGAAACCCTGTCTCTACTAAAAATACAAAAATTAGCTGGGCATGGTGGCACGCACCTGTAATCCCAGCTACTCAGGAGGCTGAGGCAGGAGAATCACTTGAACCCAGGAGGCAGAGGTTGCAGTGAGCTGAGATCGCACCACTGTACTCCAGCCTGGGCGACAGAGTGAGACTCCATCTCAAAAAAAAAAAAAAAAATCCTTTAAATGTTCTTGCTCAGTGTTTCTTAGGGGTAGCAAGACCTAGGCTAGAAAGTGTAGTGTTTTATTAAACTCTAGTAATTTGTTAGTTAAGCATACCCAATAGAAGAGAATAATAGTAATATCATGACTCTTAGAGTCAATCATAGTATTTCAGGCTAAAAAAGCACCAAAGAAATCACACTATTTGATACTCTTACCTCATACATGGCTAAACTGAAGCTCCTGAGTTTTTCTAGATCAAATGGCTATTTAGTTGCTGAATCTAGTTTTCTCCCCGATCTCTATGATTTGTTAAATGTAATCAACATTGAGTAGGAGTGACACAATTTACCTTAGAAACTATTAAACTGCCAGGTGCGGTGGCTCACGCCTGTAATCCCAGTACTTTGAGAGGCCGAGGTGGGTGGATCATGAGGTCAGGAGATCGAGACCATCCTGACTAACACGGTGAAACCCCGTCTCTACTAAAAAAAAAAAAATACAAAAAATTAGCCGGGCATGGTGGCAAGTGCCTGTAGTCCCAGCTCCTCGGGAGGCTGAGGCAGGAGAATGGCGTGAACCCGGGAGGCAGAGCTTGCAGTGCGCCCAGATGGCGCCACCACACTCCAGCCTGGGCGACTGAGTGAGACTCTGTCTCAAAAAAAAAAAAAAAAACTATTAAACCAATTTTCCTTTACATTTTTTAACGTTGTGTCATGGATTATTTCTCATTTTGTAATAAATCTTAGTTCGATCTTCCACATTGGCGCTTTATACTATTATTGTGTAAATACTAAAAAATCGACATGTGAAGACCCTACAGTACAATGCCAGGCTATGAATCCTTTTGCTGTGCATTCTGAAATGCACAGCAAAAGGTGACCAGCTCCACTGTGTTGTTTTATCTGAGTTTTCATTAGTATCTAGTGTATGTGTGTGCCTGTGTGTGTGTGTGTGTTTACCAATACAAGGAAGACACAGAGGATTCAAACAGTAAATGAAGAAGGCTGGTTATTATTTCCAAGATCAGTCAAAAGCCTTTGTCCTCAGACTCTTCAAATGGAAAAGAGAAACAAGTTGGCTCCTGAAACTGAGGATCAGTTTCTGACTTGAGATCTGCATGGACATAGCTCTTTGCTAGAAGAGGAAAGGATACTTTCCTCTCTTCTGTGTGCTTATCTTTCTCCTTTCCGTGTTTTCCATTTATTGAATTCTCATCTTCTGGAGCTTTACTTTTGGAAAGAAACTTGTGTAAGTCATGGACACCATTTTTTCTTTGTCTTGTCATGCTAATTTGCTGCATCCTAGTCTTTCCCTGTGAATGTGCACAGTTTATAAGCTGGGTCATTGGTATGTGCTACCTAGCAGTGTTCAGTCCATATTCACTTCCTCCTATTGCATAGGCCATTTTGGCTTTTAAGCAAACAAGGGAGTAAATTTCTGTGTATATGGATGAAGTTAAAATAAAAAAGCTTGACTATCAGACATGAATCAAATGTGCTGTACAGACTAATCCATTATTTGAGTATATCTGGGACTACGTGTATTAATCTTAATCATGTTTACTCTTTTAAAATATCAACAGTTAAAAATTGTACATCTTATTATTAAAAATGGCTTTGGAGCTGAGATGTAATCTCCTAAATGAAGGAATAAAAATAAGAGCAGGATGAGCCAGCTAACCATTTTTCTTCCTAAAAACTTGAAATAAATGGAGATCAGGAATGTTAGACATCATTCAATAAATCAGAGGTCTTATGACATTTCTAATATTTTATTAACAAAATTTTGATTTGATTTATCTATTTGAAATAACTAGCAAGGTATTCTCTAAGTGCTGAAACATAAATTACAAACACGAAGCCTTGATTTATGTTAATAGTGGATAATATGTGGGACATGGCAAGTGATCACAGATTTTGTAATATTCCCTGAGTTGGGGCTTGGAATCAGAGAAAATTACTGAAGAAAGTGCTGCCTTAGGCTCCATTTGTTGATGTATAGATGATGGCTGTCTTCTAAGAAATGATATAATCTTGATGATGTGAACTTTCACTCCATTCCAGATACTTTCAGATTTTAGTGACAGTTCTGGGTGCTTTCATGTCTCCAGGATGGATCAGAAACAGTCAGTTCTCTAGAAGGATAGCATAAAAGTTAAAAAAAAAAAAAAAAAAAAAAAAAAAGAGGGTCTGCCTATGTAAATATTGGATCTCACTGATCTCTTCCAGTAATATTTTCATTTTTTCCATCTCTTGGACCCTAAATGACACCTACAGCCAATTCCCAGTTCTATGTCAATCCAGAATATTCCTTTTCTATTCTTTACCTGGGCCGCTGAGCTTTACTGGAGAGAAATCACATGGTTCTGCAACTTGGCACCACTCCACATTTTTATTTTCCAGCCTCAGAAACTTTGGTTTGGTTTGCTTCATTCACCTACCTCCCTGTTCTCTGCATGGCTGTCCCCTTCGGATCCTTTGAGTCTCACCTTCAATGTATATAACTGCCTCAGGGAACCCTCCTTGGATCTCCCTATGTAAGCAGGTTCCCCCTCATTCAGTGCCCTGTTCATTTATTTCATGACACTTTGCAGTCTTTCTAATTGTTTACTCAATGCTTGCCTGACTTATTGTTTGTCTCCGTAACTAATTTCTTGTGCATAGGGATAGCATCTGCTTGATTAGTTACTACAGTACTGTGCTTTCTGGCACACAGTAAGCACTCAGGAAAAATTTTTTATATAAACAAATAAATTGTGAGATTGCATTTGAGAAAGAAAAACATTCCCTTATTTTTTTAAAAAAATATTAAAAACACTGCTGCAAGTCAGTGTTGCCATAAGCCCAAGATATATTCTTATAGATGTCAGATTGCATTACCTTTCAAATAAACTGTGTGTGGTTAAACAGTTAAACAGACTCTTGTGTTCTGAATTATGAACTCGCAGCAGTTGGTGATCATTTATAACAGTGGTTTGCGGCCGGGCGCGGTGGCTCACGCTTGTAATTCCAGTACTTTGGGAGGCCGAGATGAGTGAATCATGAGGTCAGAAGATGGAGACCATCCTGTCTAACATGGTGAAATCCCGTCTCTACTAAAAATACAAAAAATTAGCCGGGCATGGTGGCATGTGCCTGTAGTCTCAGCTACTTGGGAGGCTGAGGCAGGAGAATTGCTTGAACCCTAAAGGCAGAGGTTGCAGTGAGCTGAGATCGCGCTATTGCATTCCAGACTGGGCGACAGAGCAAGACTCTGTCTCAAAACAAAGCAAAACAAAACAAAAACAAACCAAAAAAAACACTGGTTTGCAACTTCTTGTCTACAGGTGACACACAGGCTAATGCTCTGTTGACATGTTCCACCTCAGCACACCCAGGGTTGCGTATGACTGTTCCTGTGCCTCTTTCTTCTCTACTCAATAAATATTGCGATGCAAGCGAATGAGTGAGTGTCTGTAAGGCTATTGGACAGACAACTGTAAGTATGTTCTAATTTATATTAAAAATGAAAAGATAAAATAGTTACAATTTTGGGTTTTTTTTAGTAGTAATAAATTACTTGCTACACACTTCACTGCTCATCAGGATACATCAGTGTCATGACGTGAATACATTTTTTTCTTTTTTTAACTTGTATTGTAAGTTCAGGGATACATGTGAAAGTTTGTTACATAGGTAAACTTGTGTCATAGGAGTTCGTTGTACAGATTATTTCATCTCCCAGGTATTAAGCCCAGTACCCAATAGTTATCTTTTCTGTTCCTCTCCCTCCTCCCACCCTCCCCTGTCAAGTAGACCCCAGTGTCTATCATTTCCTTCTTTGTGTTCGTAAGTTCTTCTCATTTAGCTCCCACTTGTAAGTGATAATGTGGTATTTAGTCTTCTGTTCCTGCATTCGTTTGCTAAGGATAATGCCCTCCAGCTCCATCCATTTTCCCACAAAAGACATGATCTCATTCTTTTTTATGGCTGCATAGTATTCCATGGTGTGCATGTACCACATTTTCTTTATCCCATCTGTCACTGATGAGCATTTAGCTTGATTCCATGTCTTTGCTGTCATGAATAGTGCCTCAATGAACATTCGCATGCATGTGTCTCTATGGTAGAAAGATTTATGTTCCTGAGGGTATGTACCCAGAAATGGAATTTTTGGGTCGAATGGTAGTTCTGCTTTTAGCTCTTTGAGGAATCATCATACTGCTTTCCATAATGGTTGAACTAATTTACACTCCCACCAAAAGTGTATAAGTGTTCCTTTTTCTCTGCAACCTTGCCAGTATCTGTTATGTTTTGACTTTTTAATAATAGCCATTGTGACTGGTGTGAGATGGTATCTCATTGTGGTTTTAATTTGCATTTCTCTAATGACCAGTGATATTGAGCTTTTTTTCATATGCTTGTTGGCTGCATGTATGTCTTCTTTTGAAAGTGTCTGTTTATGTCCTTTGCCTACTTTTTAATGGGGTTGTTTGTTTTTTTCCTGTAAATTTGTTTAAGTTCCTTATAGATGCTGCATATTAGGCCTTTGTCAGATGCATAGTTTGCAAATATTTTCTCCCATTTGGTAGATTGTCTGTTTACTCTGTTGATAGTTTCTTTTGCTGTGCAGAACACTTTCATTTAATTAGGTTCCACTTGTCAATTTTTGCTTTTGTTGTGATTGCTTTTGGTGTCTTTGTCATGAAATCTTTGCCTGTTTCTATGTCTAGGATGGTATTGCCTAGGTTATCTTCCAGGATTTTTATAGTTTTGGATTTTACATTTAAGTCTTGAATCCATCTTGGGTTTATTTTTGTGTATGGTCTAAGGAAGGGGTCCAGTTTTAATCTTCTGTATGTGGCTAGCCAGTTATCCCTGCACCATTTATTGAATAGGGAGTCCTTTTCCCATTGCTTGTTTTTGTCAGCATTGTCAAAGATCAGATAGGCATAGGTCTGTGGCCAAATCCTACTATGCTTTTTCCTATGCATATGTGCATATGATAAAGTTTAACTTACAAATTAGGCACAGTGAGAGATTAACAGCAATAACTAATAATAAAATAAAACAATTATACCAATATGCCACCATCGCCACTCTTGCACTTTGGCGTCATTATAAAGCACAGTAAGGGTAACTTGAACACAAACAAGCACTGTGACACTATGACCGGCAATATGATAACTCCGGGGTACTAAGTGGCTAACGAGCAAGTAGTGTCTAGGGTGTGGACAAGTTGGACAAAGGGATGATTCATGTCCAGGGCAGGACAGAATGGGATGTCATGAGATTTCATCATATTACTCAGAACGGTGCATATTTGAAACTTATGAATTGTTTATTTTTAGAATTTTTTCATTTAATATTTTCAGACCACAGTTGATTGTGGGTAGCTAAAACGGGGGGAAGCAAAACCATGAATAAGAGGGGATGGCTGTGTTCTCTTCCTGACACATGCAAATAAACATATGCCATACACATTTAAAAAAATTTTTTTTTATTATACTTTAAGTTCTAGGGTACATGTGCACAACGTGCAGGTTTGTTACATATGTATACATGTGCCATGTTGGTGTGCTGCACCCATTAACTCATCATTTACATTAGGTATATCTCCTAATGCTATCCCTCCCCCCTCCCCACCACCCCACGACAGGCCCCGGTATATGTGATGTTCCCCACCCTGTGTCCAAGTGTTCTCATTGTTCAATTCCCAGCTATGAGTAAGAACATGCAGTGTTTGGTTTTCTGTCCTTGCGATAGTTTGCTGAGAATGATGGTTTCCAGCTTCATCCATGTCCCTGCAAAGGACAGGAACTCATCCTTTTTTATGGCTGCATAGTATTCCATGGTGTATATGTGCCACATTTTCTTAATCCAGTCTATCATTGATGGACATTTGGGTTGATTCCAAGTCTTTGCTATTGTGAATAGTGCCGCAGTAAACATACATGTGCATGTGTCTTTATAGCAGCATGATTTATAATCCTTTGGGTATATACCCAGTAATGGGATGGCTGGGTCAAATGGTATTTCTAGTTCTAGATCCCTGAGGAATTGCCACACTGTCTTCCACAATGGTTGAGCTAGTTTACAGTCCTACCAACAGTGTAAAAGTGTTCCTATTTCTCCACATCCTCTCCAGCACCTGTTGTTTCCTGACTTTTTAATGATGGCCATTCTAACTGGTGTGAGATGGTATCTCACTGTGGTTTTGATATGCATTTCTCTGATGGCCAGCGATGATGAACATTTTTTCATGTGTCTGTTGGCTGCATAAATGTCTTCTTTTGAGAAGTGTCTGTTCATATCCTTTGCCCACTTTTTGATGGGGTTGTTTGATTTTTTCTTGTAAATTTGTTTACATTCTTTGTAGATTCTGGATATTAGCCCTTTGTCAGATGGGTAGATTGTAAAAATTTTCTCCCATTCTGTAGGTTGCCTGTTCACTCTGATGGTAGTTTCTTTTGCTGTGCAGAAGCTCTTTAGTTTAATTAGATCCCATTTGTCAATTTTGGCTTCTGTTGCCATTGCTTTTGGTGTTTTAGTCATGCAGTCCTTGCCCATGCCCATGTCCTGAATGGTATTGCCTAGGCTTTCTTCTAGGGTTTTTATGGTTTTAGGTCTAACATGTAAGTCTTTAATCCATCTTGAATTAATTTTTGTATAAGGTGTAAGGAAGGGATCCAGTTTCAGCTTTCTACATATGGCTAGCCAGTTTTCCCAGCACCATTTATTAAATAGGGAATCCTTTCCCCATTGCTTGTTTTTGTCAGGTTTGTCAAAGAGCAGGTGGTTGTAGATGCCACACACATTTTAGGATCATTTTTATCATGTAACAACCCATCAGTATTACCCTATGTTATTTTAGTGTTTGAAAACACTTATAATATATATGTAATTTTTATCGTATGAATATACTTTAACATGACCAGATTATTGAATGTTTGTCTCCCTTTTTTTCTCTTAAAAATGATACTTAAAAATGATTTTTAGTGCACATGAACTTGGGGCAATTTTCATACTTTTATGAGTTGATCATAAAAGAATGTATAATGTGAATATTCATGAATTTCCTCTTTTTATTATATTTTTTAAATTCAAAAGCAACATATTTAAACTCTACTGAAATCTCTAAAACTGAAAAGGAAAATCTCCCTCTGTTCTGGTAGGTTTACTTCCCCAAGGAAAATAAAGTATTGTGAGATCTCTAGCTTTAACCTGTGCCTGTGCATCAGAAATTATTAGGAGTGCTTCTAGCAACTGTGTAAAAATGCAGCTTCAACCCGGAGCTATTCATAAGTGTTTAAAGTTCCAGTGAATTCTCAGGAAGAATATTGGAGGCCCATTATCTTTTGATTTGTTGCTGGAGTGGTATTGCTTAGGTGTTTCCTGTAGTTGTGGTGGATTTTTTTTGTTGTTGTTGTTTTAAGAATTTTGCTGCTCCTTTGTCACTTAGGAGTCAGTTTCATTACTAGGTAATAGACATCAACACCAGGGAAAAAGGACACTTGATTGTCCTTGCCTTTCAGAATAGATAATTCATCCTGTTCTCAGGACGTTGAGCCCTGTTGGGCGAAGCCCTGGCACTATAATCCTCTGACACTGTTGTTGTTCACCGTGAGGCAGCATCAGGGAAACATCTTGGGACCCCTGACCCCCAAAGCCACAAGCCGCAGTGGCTGGACATTGTGAGCTCACTGTTGATGTAAGGGCTTACCACTACTAGGGAATGGGTTGTGGAGAGTAGTGTCTCTGGAGTTAGGGCTGGGCTTAAATCCTGAATTTCTTTTTTTTTTTTTTTTTTTTTTTAGAGACAGAGTCATGCTCTGCTGCCCAGGCTGGAGTGCAGTGGCACGATCTCGGATCACTGCAACCTCCCCCTCCCGGGTTCAAGTGATTCTCCTGCCTCAGCCTCCCGAGTAGCTGGGATGACAGGCGCACATTACCACACCCGCCTAATTTTTTGTATTTTTAGTAGAGACAAAGTTTCATTATGTTGGCCAGACTGGTTGCCCACCTCGGCCTCCCAAAATACTGGGATTAGAGGCGTGAGCCACGGGGCCTGGCCATATCCTGAATTTCATACCTACTAGGAACTCTTTGACTTTAAACAAGTAACTGAGCCCCCTGAGCCTAGCTTTTTTTTAACTGTAAAATGAGATTTTTTTTACAGGCTATTGTATAATTTGAATGAGAGTGAAAATGTCTGGTACAGTGCCTGGCACACAGTGTAGCATTTGATAAAAGTTTGTTAAATGAAGAGATGAATGAATCACCTACCTAGCTGGTTGAACATGTTATTTTTAAAACAGGAGGTGTGGCCATTTGTGATAGAAAGAATAATAGATATAAATGAATTAAATGGCAACTTCATGTCTTCCTCAAGGTTGCAGATAACAGAAACCAACTCTAGCTAGCTAACATAAAAGGAATTTATTGACAGGACACTCAGGTTTTGAAATCTAAGTTAAAACAACCAGTCTTTGGATGACCAAGCTTAGATAGCTCCAGGGACCTAGAAGCAGAAAGTAATGTACCTTTCCCTTTTTTTTTTTTTTTTTTTTTTTTTTCCCCAGAGACAGGTCTTGTTCTGTTGCTGAGGCTGAAGTATAGTGGCATGATTATAGCTCATTGTAACCTTGAACTCCCGGGCTCAAGTGATCCTCCCACCTCAGCCTCCTGAGCAGTTGGGATTACAGACATGCACTACCACACCTGGCTGTTTTTTTTTAAAAGATGGGGTCTCACTCTGTTGCTCAGGCTGGTCTTGAATTCCTGGCCTTAAGTTATCCTCTTGCCTCGGCCTCCCAAAGCACTGAGATTTATAGGCATGAGCCACCACACCCAGCTGGACCTTTTCTCTGGAACATTGATATCTTTGTTTCTCATCTTTAGTGACCTGCCATTAGATGGATCTGCTCTGGCCGGGAAGGCAGGGTCATGTAGTACAAATGTGGCAGCTGGTGGCCCCTCCTCTATGTCAGGGGCAATTCACAGGACAAAGGGGATGTTGGGAGCTGATAAAATTGTAAGGCTTTATTGAGGCCTAATTAACATACAATAAGCTACACATATTTAGAGTCTACAATTTGTTACATTTTACACATGTGTTCACACCCAGGAAACCATCATCATGATGAAGATAGTGAATATGCCATCATCCCTGACAGCTTCCTTGTGCTCCTTTATATTCCTTCCCTCTCAACCCTCTACAGCTGTTCTGCCTATCCCAAGGCATCTGCTGATCTGCTTCTATCACTGTCAATTCATTTGTATTTTCTAGAATGTTATATAAATGAAATCATACAATAGGTACCCTTTCTTGTCTGACTTTTTTCACTCAGCATAATTAGAGAGTCATTCATGTTGTAGTTATGTCTCAGTACTTCACTCCTTTTAATGGATTAATAATATTCCATTGTATGGCTATGCCACAGTTTGTTTATTCTATCTATTTACTTGCAGATGGACATTTAGATTGTTTCTAGTTTGGGGCTATTACCAATAAAGCTGCTGTGAACCTTCATATACAACTGTTTTTTTTTTTTTTTTAATACCTTTTCGTTTCTCCTGGGTAAAAACCTAGGAGCAGAATAACTAGGTCATGTTGTAGATGTAGTTTAACTCGTTCAGAAACTGCAAAGCAGTTTTCCAAACTGGTTATACCATTTTATATTTCCACCAGCAATGTATGAGAGCTCCAGTTGTTCCATATCCTCACCCATACTTGGTATGCATGCAGAATTTATTTTTTATTCGATTTTATTATTACTTTTTGAGATGGGGTCTCACTCTGTCACCCATGCTGAAGTGTAGTGGTGCGATCTCGGCTCACTGCAACCTCTGCCTCTTGGATTCAAGCAATTCTCCTGCCTCAGCCTCCCGAGTACCTGGGACTATAGGTGCGCGCCACCACACCTGGCTAATTTTTTGTATTTTTAGTAGAAATGGGGTTTCGCCATGCTGCCAGGCTGGTCTCAAACTCCTGAATTCGTGATCCACCTGCCTCAGCCTCCCAAAGTGCTGGGATTACAGGTGTGAGCCACTGCGCCCAGCCGCAGAATTTATTTTAAAAACTCTGAAAATTCAATACTAAGAAGACTAACAATCTAATGTTTAAAAATGGGTAAAAACATTGAACAGATGATCCACCAAAAAAAAAGATAAACTCACAGCAAATAAGAACATGAAAAGATATTCAAAATCCTTAGCCATCAGACAAATGAAAATTAAAATCCAATCACATGCTCATTCACATGGCTAAAATTTAAAAAAAGCTATTAATTTTATATGATTATAATGCCCGTTTTATAGATGAGAAAATTAAGCCTGATGTTAAATAACTTGACCAAGGTAGAATTAGAATTTGAACCTACGTGGGGTTAGCCTTTATGCTGTGCAAGCAATGGTCTTTTGAAAGAGGCTTAAAAAGCCAAAGTTGGAAACAGGGGAACTCATTTATTACTTAGGAATACAATTTCTGCTTCCTCTCCTGATAGGTTAGGCTACCACCAGTCACAATGCATATTATGAAACTTCTATGCAAATTTTGGCATCTATTTTTCCCAACAGGGTAAAGTTTATATTTTTCTGACATCTAGGATTATCTAGATGCCTCTTGAGGGAAGTATTCAAAGCATGGAAAACCCACCAAGGCTTCATTGGCCCCACAAAGATATAGATATGTTTAACCATAAGGATTAGTAATTAAAGTTTTTTTGGATCAAACATCTGAGTTTTTACCACAGCTCTACTATTTCTTAACTATGTAACACCTGAGCAAATTACTAAACACTTTGAGCTTCGATTTCTTCATCTGCAAACTAGGAATAATGCTACTGATCTCACAGTGTTTTAAGGGTTAGAGGATGCGTATAGTTTACCACAATGTCCTACACTTGATAAACTCAAAACATTGATGTTACCGTGTCACAAATACTTACATATAACCACACTAAGACCAGGTTTGTTAAGCTTTGCACTCAGTACAAATCTTAAAACACTAATTCATTACTGGCTGATATCTTGCTTCCCTCTGAGGACTTGCTGTTTCCTTTAGAAAATGCTAATCTGAGGACAGATGATGGCATTTAATTCTGTAAGAATTATTAAGAAGTGAAATATTTATCCTTTAGTTGTAAGCGTTAGAAATATTCTTTGAAGGGAAATGACTGCTGTTGAGGCATGGCAGCTGAGTATCTGCATGGAGTTTTAGAGTTCAGTTATCAGATATGCAGGAATCACATGGCATAAAGAAATCAAAGTCAACATAATAAAGAGCTCTACAGAGCGCTGTTACTCTGCTAAGATAACTAAAGCCCGGCTGCAGTTTTGCATGGTTCATAGACTTTATCAGGCACTCACACTTGGTACACTGCCTGTATCCTTTACTTGCTCTAACACCACCAGCTGTTTTTTCTGGGCCCCTGGAAGTGCTACTTCAGCTGCCAATGATGTATTTTTCTCTGTCCTATTAGTTTTTTTTTTCTAAAATATGATCAATATTTTCAGTCAGTACTTGGGGACAGTAGTGAAGTTTCCTCTAAGCACTTAGATGTAAGATCATGAGGAGAGACAAGCCAATTTCTCTACTGGATGCCTCCAGCAGCTTTCTCTCAAATAGTCCAGTAATGAGCTGGCCCTGCAGAGAGAGGCAAGAGTTCTACTGGTTGGCACTAATGCTGGTATGCAAGCTTCTCAGAAGACTGGCACTGAGAGTAGAATAATTTTTTGCGCTGGCAAGGCTGTGCCTTGTTTCAGACCAACTGGGTCAGATGATCTCTGTCAACTCCCAGTTACAAGTATATGAGGAGTCAGGGCATTGGAGGTCTTTCTCCAGCAGCACAATTTAAATGCTCTCCAGCAGTGCCAGCTTAAAGAAGGGATCCTCACCTTAAAGCAGGGCATTGTGAGAGACTGGGGGGGCCTCATTCTGTTCCTTGAGCCCAAATGTGGACATATGTCTTCTTTGTATGTCATTAGGGTGTTTGACCCTATCTCTTTTACAACAGAAAAACACTACTTGCTCTTTCATAATTTAACTTAAAAACAAGCACTTAACACTTTAGAGTAGTGATACCTAAATTTAACTCCAAGGCCTGTAAGACACCCATAAGCCATCCATCCATTCATTTTAAAAAATGTGGTAAAATACACATAACATAAAATATATCATCTTTGCTATTTTTAAGGGGACAATTCTTAAGAACATTCACATTGTTGTGCAACCATTACCATTTTTACTTTCAGAATGTTTTTCATCCTGCTAAACTGAAACTCTGTACCCATTAAACAATAACTCCCCATGCCCCCTTGTCTACACACCCTGGCAATCATCATTATATTTTCTGTCTCTATGAATTTCACTTCCCAAGATACCTCATGTAAGTGGAGTCATACAGTATTTTTCTTCTTGTTCTATTTGTTCTTAAGGTACATGGATAGAATTAGAAGTTAGTCGGTGAACTTCCTAGTACCCTTGGCAAGGATACCCATGCTGAGAGTTGGTAGAATCCTGCTATTAATATTGATGCCATTAAACATTTGCATATCTGGCTCCCTGTATTCTGATTTCATGTTCACAAAGCAACCCGCTGATTATGGTATGACTTTTTACAGTAGATAGAATTACTTTCCTCCCAAGCATCCATTCTGTCTTTAAACTATCTACAAGGGGTCTTCAAAAAAAATTCATGGAAAATGTGTACTATGAAGAAACTGTGTATTGATTTCAGTTTCTTTTTTTGTACCAAAATAAACTCATACTAACTTGTTATAATATGTCTGAAAAGGGTTTAGTTTGAGGCCCTAAGGATAAGACATGAGCTTGAAAAGAGCCACTATCAGAGCAACATAAATTCTGCTAAAATTGAAGCAAGACTAAACATTAATGTATGGTGAAACTAGGGTAGCAGAAAGGTGAAATCACTGATGCTTTATGAAAAGTTTATGGGGACAATACACCAAAGAAATCAGCAGTTGACAAATGGATAACTCATTTTAAGAAGGGACAAGATGATGTTGAAGATGAGGCCTGCAGTGGCAAGCCATCCACTTCAATTTGTGAGCAAAAAATTAACCTTGTTCATGCCCTAATTGAAGAGGACTGATGATTAACAGCAGAAACAATAGCCAACAGCACAGACATCTCAATTGTCTCAGTTTTTATAATACTGACTGGAAAATAAAAGTTGAGCAGACTTTCCACTTGATGGGTGCCAAGACCATTGTGCCCGGATAAGCTGCAGACAAGAGTAGAGTGTTCAATGGAATCAAGATCCTGAAGGATTTAGTGGAAGACTTTTAACAGGAGATGAAACATAGCTTTACCAGTATGATCCTAAAGACAAAGCACAATCAAAGCAATGGCTACCAAGAGGTGGAAGTGGTCCAGTCAAAGCAAAAGCAGACCTGTCAAGAGCAAGAATCATGGGAACAGTTTTTTGGAGATGCTCAAGGCATTTTGATTGTTGACTTTTTGGAGGAGCAAAGAACGATAACATCTGTTTATTATGAAAGTGTTTTGAGAAAGCCAAGACTTTAGCAGAAAAATGCCTGGAAAAGCTTCACCAGAGTCCTTCGCCACAACAGTGCTCCTGCTCATTCCTCTCATCAAATAAGGGCAATCTGGGGAGAGTTTCAATGGGAAATCATTAGGCATCCACTTTATGGTCCTGACTTGGCTCCTTCTGACTTCTTTTTGTTTTCTAACCTCCAAATCTTTAAAGGGCATCCATTTTTCTTCAATTAATAATGTAAAAGAAAATTACATTAGGCTGGGCACGATGGCTGTAATCCCAGCATTTTGGGAGTCCGAGGCAGGTGGATTGCTTGAGGTCAGGAGTTCAAGTCCAAGACCAGCCTGGCCAACATGGCAAAATCCCGTCTCTACTAAAAGTACAAAAATTAGCCGGGTGTGGTGGTGCATTCCTGTAGTCCGAGCTACTCAGAAGGCTGAGGCAGGAGAATCACTTGAACCCTGGAGGTGGAGATTGCAGTGAGCTGAGATCACACCACTGCACTCCAGCCTGGGTGACAGAGCGAGACTCCATCTCAAAAAAAAAAAAAAAAAGACTATATTGACATGGTTAAATTTTCAGGACCCCAAGTTCTTTAGGGATGGACTAAATGGCTAGTATATCACTGCCTACAAAAGTGTATTTGTATTGCCATCCCTTAACTCTGGAGATCCTCCATAAGCCAATTTTCATAAACCCATACTCTTTATCACAGTGATTGATTCAGAGATGGACATTGACCCAGGCCTAAACCAGTCCTCTGGCTATAGGGATTAGTTCGTGGACAGGTATTTTACTACCGAAGTCCAATCGAAGTGAGTGAGATTTAGGTCTTTATTTGTTGGTTGGGCAGAAAGAAGCCTTCCTTCTTTTACTGAAGTTAAATAAATAAAATGCATATTATCTTATTGCTGCTGATAACTATTTTGCAGCCATGAAAAGAAGTAGTTTAGGAAGATGCCAATATGGTAAGAAATAGAGCTAATCTATGGAAAGAAATTTAACCCTTGGTGATAGTTTTAAGCTGCTGGATCAAGTCTTGCCTGAAGCACTTTCTACCACATACCTTTTCAGTTATAAAGTAATTAAATTCTCTTTATTGTCTAAACAAATTTGAGCTGGGTTTTCTATTACTTGCTTTTAAGTACATTCTAACTGACTATCCATGAAGAGTTGTCTATAGAGTACAGAAAGTCTATTTAACCCTTGTTTTCTATTGGACTTTATATATTCTGGCCCCTTTGATACTAATTTCTCATTGTGAAAAAATGTATTGGTATTCTGATTTTACATATTAGTTTGTTTAGCTTGTATAATGTGAGATATGGATTCATTCTCAAGATCCTGACAAAAATCCCATTTCTGAGTTTGCCCTTTTGGGAACCATGATCTATTCTCAAGGCAATGAATATCATCCTGTGGAGGCATTCTGGGAGAAGACCTTGGTGAGCATACTGGTCTGCCTTGAGGGCTCTCCTAAAACTTGCATTTCCTTTTCTTCCCCTTGAGTTTCTAGAATCGCTGGAAAGTCTTCTGTACATCAGTGAGTGCTCTCAAATAGTAGCCAGTGCTACCTGCCCTCTGACACTTGGCCTCACAATCATGGGAGCCTCCTCCTTAGGTGCTGCCACTTTTTCTGGCTAGCAAGAGGCAGCTGAGTTCTTCCTTCAAAGGTGTGAGTTCTTTGTATGTGGTCATAGCAGAAGTGATATCATGTAGCATGATGCCTAGCATATAGTGCATTGACTCTGAATCTGAGGGGCGCCTCTTGTTCTGTCATTGGCAACCTGCAGAAGGTTGAAAGATCCCAAGTGCAATGAAGGCTCAAACTTTTCCTGATCTTGTGTAGCCATTCTTTTGACTTATCCAGAGGCCTTTGGTGAGACCTCTCTGGTGGTGTAGTTGTGTGTACTCAGTGTTGCCCTGTTCCTACTTCCCTTTAAAAAAATCTGTGCAGCAGCTGGGCATGGTGGCTCATGCCTGTAATCCCAGCACTTTGGGAGGCCGAGGTGGGTGGATCACCTGAGGTCAGGGGTTCAAGACCAGGCTGGCCAACATGGCGAAATCTCATCTGTACTAAAAATCCAAAAAAAAAAAAAAAAAAAAAAGCTGGGCGTGGTGGCGGGCACCGGTAATCCCACCTACTTGGGAGGCTGAGGCAGAAGAATCATTTGAACCCAGGAGGTGGAGGTTGTGGTGAGCCAAGATCGTGCCATTGCACTCCAGCCTGGGCAATGCAGTGAGACTCTGTCTCAAAAAAAAAAAAAAAAAAAAAAAAAAAAGAAAAAAAATCTGTGTATCATTCCTCTTTCCTCTGCAGGCCCTGGGTAAAAATATGTTATACACAGAATAGAAACAACACATTAACAGTAGGCTTGTTCCCACATGGTGTACTTATGAAGCATTTCTTTCTAAAAGGACTCAATATTTTTTAAAAAATGCAAAAGCAAACAAAAGATTGGAATTATACCGAAAACCTGAGTGTTTATTGTTTTTAATTTCACCCTAGAATTTTCGGGCTCCTTAAGTGCAGGGAAAGTCGTAGATGAAATTTTGTTCAGCTATCCCTTGGGAAATGTTCATGGACATGCATTCCATCAATTACGGCTAAATGCAGAACTATTTGCCCTGTCAGCATCGAGATGTACTTGGGATTCCAGTCCATAAACATTTAAATGCAGTCATTCTAAACCTATTGTGGCCCTGACTTTTATTTTCTCATTTTCAGTGATGGGACCATTTATTAACAAAGCATGCTGTCTGTGTGAACCGGTTGAATGGAGTGCCCTGAAAATCTTTAATAAATTATAGGTGAATTTATGGGTTCTGCTCAGGGCCAGGGTAGGTTGGCTGAGTTGAAATGAAATGAGACTTATTCATCTGGAAGGTCCAGTGGATCCTAGGTATTAGAGGAAGAAGGTTCATGAGTGGAAGCTACTTTTTTTAACCTTATAGACTGCCTGCTCTCCATAGACAACTGTTTCTAGCATTGAATAATCCCATCACATTAAAGTGACATGTTGTCTAATTGGTCACTTAGGAAAACTTCCTCAGTGTAACTCAATTTACTATTGGCAAAATCATAGCAGTGAGAGAACTCTCAAAGCCAACCCCACACTTGAAACAGGAAAACATCAAAGCAATCTAAAATAGATGGGCTGTGTTTATCTGCTTAGTACCTCTGAGAACACATATTCCACATTTTGTGAGCTAGTGTTTCTCAGCATTTTCCACCTCCTCTGCTCTTATTAGGAGGAGAAGATGATTGTAGATGAAATGTCAGAGCTTCTGCTGAGCTTGGCCACTTTTAGAGATGTTGTCGGTTTATCAATCCATTGTGACTTTTTGTACTCATAAATAAACTTTTTTGTGAGCTGTATTCATGAGAAAAATGTGAAGATGGGCAAGAGTGAGATTCTAAATTAAAGAGCAGTGTTTCCTTACATTGGGGCCAAAGTGTTAACAGAAGCGGTGGTGTTTGGAAATTACTGGTGACTAACCGGGGTTCTTAATGGAAAGTTTATAAACCCTGAAGGTTATGTATAAGAAATATTGTACACCGAAGGGGAAAGAACAGTTCCATCCCCCACTAAAAGCAGTTATGTGGACCTAATTCGTAACTGAATGACGATGATGTGCATTGTACCTCTCCTTCCTTTGACATGGAATTTCTCTTCCAGCTCTCTCTTTGGTATGGTTGATTCCTAACATGAGTATAAGTTGTTAGCCTTTAGTGAACTTGTGTGTTCTGTGGCTGCTGCTGAAGCTGAGTATATAACTAGTCACACCATTTGGCTAATGACTAATGTTCCTGAAGAAAAACAAAAAACCATTCTGTAAAAAAAAGTCCATCTCTTATTTTCCTCTTCCAGAAGATCACTGAGATGGCTAAAGTTTTTATGTTGTTTGTGCACTAGAAGAGCTTCTGGTAGACAGTGCAAAGGATGAGGAAAGACAGTAAAGAGGAAAAGATAATGAGCCAACTCTTCTTTGTTGGCAAAAACAATATTGCCGCTTTGCTGCTTCAAAAGGCTTGTGTGAAGATTCCATTTACCTAGAAGCCCGTGTGCTTTCTGGTGAGTTTGGACCTTGAAGGTCCTACTCTGTATGAAGTTAAAAGCCAGCAAAAGCGCAGTCTCCAATGCATCGGATGGGATTGTCTCTCTTCCTGTGGAGTCAAGTTATGAAATGAATCTGGACATTTGTCAAAGCGTGTCTTTACACTCAAAGCAATTTGATGCAAGGGTGCAGCATTGCTTTTAAGAGACTGCTGAGACTATGTCACACAGGGAATGGCCTCATAGAAGTGCTAGAAAGTCATTTTCAAAGAGATGAACGTTCACAGTGGCCCCTCTTCCTAGAATGCCCTTCCCTTACTTGGCCATCTGCAAAAGCCTAAGCAACTTTTAGGAAACCTCAAGTGTTTTTGACCTCTCATTCCTGTGTAGAACTGTCCCTCCTCTGTACCCTTAATATTTACTACTTAGTTTATTAATTTCTTGCCTGTTAATAACACTTTTCACAGTAAAACAAATACCTATTGCTTTACTATAAGTCAGGAATTGTGCTAGGTGCTTTAAGGGTAAACTCTCTTATAACCAGCCTAGCACTGTCTCCATTTTATGGATGAGGAAATAAGGTAAAAATATGAACAAATAATTAGTATCTAGCATAGAGCAAAATGCAAAATAAATTATTAGAAGTAATTAATATTGTGTGTTTCTATATTGACGTAATGTCTCTTTGAGGTAAGAACAGAGGCCTATTCATCTGTGTAGTCCCAGCACTGATACAGTGCCTAAGGTCTAATAGCTGCTTGATATATCTTGGTGAAAGGTGCAATTGATTGGTCAGTTTGTCTGAATCTTCTTAAGAGTTTAGAGTAGAGCAAAAGTGATTCAGATTAGATAGACAGCAGAGCTTTAGGCTGGGTGAGGTGGCTCACACCTGAAATCCCAGCACTTTGGAAGACCAAGCCTAGAGGATTGCTTGAGTTCAGCCTTGGCAACATAGCAAGACTCCATCTCTACAAAAAATTTTAAAAATTAGCCAGGCATGGTGGAAGGCACCTGTAGTTCTAGCTACTGGGGAGACTGAGGCAGGAGGATCACTTGAGCCCAGGAGTTGGAAGTTACAGTGAGCTATGATTACGTACTGCAGCCTGGGTGACAGAGCAAGACTTAGTCTCTAAGAAAAAAAAAAGTAGAACTTTATATATCTTATAAAGTATTTTTCTAATCATAAACATAATAGAAGTCCATTAGAGAAAATTAGGATAATACAGAATATATACTTTTCATAGTCATCTATCACCCTGAGATAATAATTTTCCTTTCAGTCTTTTCTGTGTGCATTTTTACTCTGAGATCATAATATATATGCAGCTTTTATTTTGCTTTTGTGCAATTTCAATATTAGGAATATTTTCCCATACCATCGAAAACTTTGTGTCAACTTTACTTCTAATTTGGTGTATAGGTAAATATATTCATTATGTAAATTTACTTATTCTTTCCCTCTATGTTGAATATTCAGGAAGATTATAATTTTTCACATAAGTAACACTGTAATGAACAT